>NC_080545.1:49637150-52037150 GCF_028640845.1 Ahaetulla prasina | reverse complement strand
AACTCAATACTAAAAATTATGTAGCGTGTCAGCTATGCCAGTTTGAAAAAAGTTAAATTAACAAGAATAACACATAGAACTATGTTTATACATGTTCACTTGATGGTAAAAGATTTTGCAGGTATATTTTGCATGTCTTAACTGAACAGTTCTGATGTAATTGTTTACATAAAGGAGAGATACATTTCTGAACAGAATCAATTCAAGCAAAGCATTATTTCCCTCTTTCAAAGATTCTAGCCTTAGAACCATCTACTAAAATCTTTCTAAAATTGCAGACATAGCTTTTCTAAAGAAATACTTCCATTCTCTCAGTGTTATTTTAAATTGTTTTACTTACCACCTTCATCCTATGTCTCTATCTAATTTTCATGAGAGATAGCACTTGGCCATGATACCTTTTTGCTGTATTTATCACACTAAAAGCATTTTGCTTTGTTTTGCAACTTTATTACTTGTCTGCCTTTTTCCTCTGAATAACAGGTAGCAGTGTAATTGGCTGGTTCACTTAGGACTAAATAACAAATATTACAGAATTATTTCTACAATTGAAAGCTTAGTTGTATAAAATATTGCATGTTGAGTGATATTTGATTCCTTTCCTTAAGGGGTTTATAACAAATGATTCTGTGATAGTTTGGGAGAGGACTATTCTGCATTATGATCTTAGATGGGACCTGTAGCTTTTTTGTAATCCTCTTTATAATTTAAATGCTATGGATTCCTACTTTTACAGGTAGGAATGCAGCTTTGGTAGCCCCTTTTTCTAAATTATTACCCAAATTTTGGTGGGCATTCTATTGAGAAAACTGGGATTTAAATGTCTTCTTAAAATATGCTTCACAGACCAAAAAAACAAAAAAACAACAACCCAGAGTCTGCTGAGGTGTCTTAAATTGCTCTGTTCTCATTATTGAAATTCTAGAAATTGGCAGCTTTTTATCATGAAAGAACAGTATTGCTGCATATGTTCATTAGGAAAATGAAGATAGGCATGTTTGAGCATGAAGAACAGTACCCCAATTTTATAAGAAGTATCAGAATGTTTAAGCTCATTTTAAACTCTTGTTGATAAATGCAATATGAAAAAAAAGTTCTGAGTAGAATGTATTCTTGGAAATATTTCTTCCAATTTGATCCAGCTTGTATAATATTTAAACAATATTTGTTGTTGTTAGTTGCAAAGTCGTGTCCGACCCATCGCAACCCCATGGACAACGTTCCTCCAGACCTTCCTGTCCTCTACCATCCTCTGGATATGGCGGAAGCGGGGGCCTGCATCTTGTTCGGGAAGTGCGCTCTCGCTGTTTGCGAGTGATCGCGCACTCCGGTCCCTCTGACTTCTCTCGTTCCCCAAGTGGCTGGAATCCCCAGAGCCTGGACCTTCGGCTGATGCGATGTAATGCCAGGTCCGTGGTGAATAAAGCCCCCCCTTATTTTTGATCTTATACAAGAGGGGGGTGCGGACCTGATGGGCATTTCGGAGACTTCGTTGGGCACGGAAGAGGGGGTGCCCCTTGTGGAAATGTGCTCACCAGGTTTCCGAGCATTTCACCAGCTGAGGGTCCAAGGTAGGGGTGGGGGGTGGCAGTTATTATTAAGGAGAGTCTGGATCCGAGGGAGGCCACTGTACCACAGATAACCGGTTGTGAGTTTCTCTATGTGAAGTGGGTCTGAGGATGCAGGTGGGCTTGCTGATTACATACCTGGCTCCTTGCTGCGTGACAGCAGCCCTGCCCGAGCTGTTAGATGTGAGAGCCAGGATGGCGGTTGATACCCCCGGACTTATGGTTATGGGGGATTTCAACTTGCCGTCGATCGGTGAAGCATCAGCGGCAGCTTGGGAGTTCATGGCTTCCATGACGGCCATGGACCTGACCCAGTTAGTTAATGGTCCCACTCACATTGGGGGAAACACTCTGGATTTGATTTTTGTCTCTGGACAGTGGCTGAATGATCTAGAATTAGGGGATTTAGCCATCGAACCCCTGTCATGGTCAGATCATTCGCTCCTCCGACTCTACTTCAGTACCACCATCCAACACCGCAGGGAGACGGGGCCGATTCGTTGGCTCTGTCCCAGGCGCCTGATGGACCCAGAGAGATTTCTGACGGAGGTTGGGCCATTTCCTGAGGATCTAGCCCACGGCTCGGCTGAAGAACTAGTCGCCGCCTGGGAAAGGGCGGCGGCTGGGGCTCTGGACCGTGTCGTGCCTTTGCGGCCTCTGACCCGGCATCGATCTTGACTGGCTCCTTGGTTCATTGAGGAGCTGAGAGAGATGAAACACCGGAAAAGACGCCTAGAGAGTGGATGGAGGGCCAGCGGTTCTGAATCCGACCGAACACTAGTAAGTGTTATATTCAGATCTATCTAGTGGCGATAAGAGTGGCAAAACGTGATTATGTTTCCGCTCTTATTGCATCGGCAGATAACCGCCCAGCCGCCCTGTTTAGGGTAACCCGCTCCCTCCTTCATCAGGAGGCGTGGGATGACCCCTTACAAGGACGTGCTGAGGATTTTGGACAATGCATTTATCTGCATGATAAATTCGCTCAGATCTGGGATGGTTTGGACTCAAATTGGGTAGATTCGGACGGGATGACGGAGGTAAGTCTTGATGACATTATCTGGGAGGAGTTCGATACTGTGACTCCCGAGGACATGGACAGGATACTGGGGAGGCTGAATGCGACCACATGTTTATTGGACCCGTGTCCCTCTTGGTTGGTACTGGCCACATAGGAGGTTACACGAGGCTGGCTCCAGGAAATTGTCAATGCTTCTTTGACTGAGGGTGTCGTCCCTACCGCTCTGAAAGAGGCGGTGGTGAGGCCCCTCCTCAAGAAGCCCTCCCTGGACCCAGCTGTTTTAGCGAACTATCGTCCTGTCTCCAACCTTCGTTTTGTGGCAAAGGTTGTTGAGAGTGTGGTGGCACGACAGCTCCCCCAGTACCTGGATGAAACTGTCTATCTAGACCTGTTCCAGTCCGGTTTCAGGCCTGGGTACAGCACGGAGACGGCTTTGGTCGGTTCTCTTGCCTCTCCTGTTCAACATCTATATGAAGCCGTTGGGCGAGATCATTCGTGGTTTCGGGGTGCAATACCATCTGTATGCTGATGATACTCAGCTGTACATTTCCACCTCTAACCACCCCAACGAACTCGTTGAAGTGATGTCCCGGTGTCTGGTGGCCGTGTGGGTTTGGATGGGGAGGAATGGGCTTCGACTCAACCCTTCCAAGACTGAGTGGCTGTGGATGCCGGCATCCCGGTACAGCCAGCCGATGCCATCGCTGACTGTTGGGGGCGAGTCATTGGCCCAAATGGAGAGGGTTCGCAACTTAGGCGTCCTCCTGGATGGACGGTTGTCCTTTGAAGAGCATATGACGACCTTTTCCAGAGGACCTTTTTATCAGGTACGCCTGATACACCAGTTGTACCCCTTTCTAGACCGGGATTCCCTATGCACAGTCACTCATGCCCTCGTCACTTCCCGCCTGGACTACTGCAATGCTCTCTACATGGGGCTCCCCTTGAAGAGCACCCGAAGGCTCCAGTTGGTCCAGAATGCAGCTGCGCGGGTGATGGAGGGAGCCACTCGTGGCTCCCATATAACACCTCTCCTGTGCAAGCTGCACTGGCTGCCTGTGGTCTTCCGGGTGCAATTCAGGGTGTTGGTTACCACCTTTAAAGCGCTCCATGGCATAGGACCGGGTTATTTACGGGACCGACTGCTGCCACCAATAGCCTCCCATCGATCTGTGCGCTCCCATAGGGAGGGCCTCCTCAGGGTGCCGTCAGTCAAACAATGTCGACTGGCGACCCCCTAGGGGGAGGGCCTCTTCTGTGGGAGCACCTGCCCTCTGGAATGAGCTGCCTCCAGGATTATGACAACTCCCTGACCTCCGGACCTTTCGTCGCGAGTTGAGGACGTTTTTGTTTTACCGCGCAGGACTGGTTTGAACTAATAATAATTTTAGTTTTGATTTTAGTTTTATTATTGTTTTTAAGTTTTAACCCGGCTAAATTGAATTAGTTTTTTAACAGGTTTTTTAAACTTTTATGTTATATGTATAATTGTGTTTTACCTGGCTGTAAACTGCCCTGAGTCCTTCGGCAGAAAGGCGGTATAGAAATCAAATTAAACTAAACTAAACTCGAGTCCATTTAAACTCATGCCTACTGTTTCAGTGACTCCATCCAGCCACCTTGTTCTCTGTCGTCTCGTTCTTCTTTTGCCTTCAATCTTTCCCAGCATTAAGCTCTTCTCCAGTGAGTCCTTCTTTCTCATTAGGTGGCCAAAGTGTTTCAGTTTCATCTTCAGGATCTGGCCTTCTAAAGAGCAGTCGGGGTTGATCTCCTCTAGAACTGACTTGTTTGTTCGCCTTGCAGTCCAAGGGACTCACAGGACTCTTCTCCAGCACCAGAGTTCAAAAGCCTCAATTCTTTGGCGCTCAGCCTTTCTTTCTTTTTTTTTTTTTTAAAAAAAGTTTTATTTTTACAATCATGTCAAACATCTCATTCAATGTACAGTTATATACAATTAGTCGGGCCTGCCCAGTCACCACCCCGCTTTTTAACACTCTTCCCTCTTCTACCTTCTACTTTCCAGACCTTCCTCTCCTTCTCTTATCTACATCCTCTCCTCCCTCCACCCTACACCTTCCTTCTCCCTCTTCTACCCCTCTTCCTTCCTCTTCTCCTCTTTCCTACCTCCTACTCTCTCTTTTCTCCCTCCCCACCGTTCTAAAATGGTAACTGGGCAGACCCGACCCTACATTAATTATATTTATACATCTTCAATAATCCCTGTACATTAACCATCACTCCATCTCTAGCCTCAACCCCCAATTCCCTCCCCTTACCCCCACCCCCACCCTGACTTCCCAGAACAAAATGCAGGGTATCAAAACTAACAATCATAATCTAAAATAATTCCTAAATTATAATCTCTAGTCTCTCCACACTTAATCACACTCTCAATTCCCCTCTCCTTCAGAAATATATCTAATACAAAATATTTCCTAAATTTACTCATATGCTATTCGATATTTTTTTATCTGATACTTATTTTGAATATAATCAATCCACATTTTCCATTCTAACATATATTTTTCTTGTGTATAGTCTTTCAATTAAGCAGAGATTTTTGCCATTTCTGCCAGATTTGATACTTTAAGTGTCCATTCTTCAATTGTAGGTAATTCTTCTTTCTTCCAATATTGAGCAATCAAAAGTCTTGCGGCTGTTATTAAGTTCAAAATCAATTTAGTCTCTATAGCTGTACAATCCATAATTATTCCTAGTAAAAAGAACTGCGGGGTAAACTTAATCTTCTTTTTCAAAATATTCTGCATGATCCACCATACTTTAATCCAAAATGCTTTAACTTTTTTACAAGTCCACCATATATGGTAATAAGTGGCATCTTCACAATCGCATCTCCAACATTTAGCCTGTACATTAGGATACATACATGACAATTTTTGGGGTCTAAATGCCATCTATAAAACATCTTATAAAATTTTCTCTCATATTTTGCGCTTGTGTAAATTTAACATTCCTCACCCAAATTCTTTCCCAAGTTTCCAACATTATTGGTTGCTGAAAATTTTGTGCCCACTTAATCATACAATCCTTAACCAATTCAGTCTCTGAGTCTATTTCTACTAATACATTATACAACCTCTTAATATGCTGTTGGCCTTGATCTCTCATTTGTTTTAACAAATTATCCTCAATTGCTTAACACCTATTTTTTGATCTAATTTCCATCTAGCTTGTAATTGTCCATATTGGAACCATGTATAATTTTTCCCTTCTTCCCCCATCTTTTCTCTAGATTTTGATTGTAATTCCCCCTTTTCCATACAAAGAAGTTCTTTATAGGTAACTACCTCCATCTTTTGATATATATTTATATTTTCTATCATGTGTCTCGGGATTGCCCATATTGGAATCTTTCCATCTAATTTATATTGATATTTCCTCCAAACCCTCAATAATGCATTTCTAATTATATTATTTTTAAATATTTTATCTACTTTCTTATCATATAATAAATAGGCATGCCACCCATATAACAAACCATAACCTTCTATATTCAAAACTCTTTCCTCAGTTAAATTAATCCAATCAGTAATTAAGGATAAGACAACTGCCTCATAATACAACTTCCTGTTTGGCACCGTAGGTGATGGTGGTGATCTTTACGATCACGAACCTCTGGATTATGTGGAATCGCTAGGACAGCTTAAATCTGCTGCCCAGCAGTTCGAAAAACCCTCTCTTCGAGAGAAGAGATAGTGAGCTGAGGGCAGAGGTTGAATTTCCCTAAAGCCCCTGAGAAAAAAGGGGTTTGAAGGGTTAAGTTCCCTCCAGCAACCCGAAGTGCTCCAGATCCGAGGATTTTTCTGCTTTGGCGGAACCAATCACCACGACCAAACACCGAGATTTATTTTGGACAATAAAGGATTATACCGGACAGAACGAAAGTGGGAGAACTTTATGCAAGTAGCCAAGCCAATTCCCCGTTACTTTGTAACAAGCTTGAAAACAGCAAGAAAATGGAGGCGAATTGTTAACAAGTTAACGAGTGGAAAGCGAAAGTGATACTTTTAGCCGTCTGCTGCTGGTAAATTGCATGCTATTTGCTACTTTAACTCTTTAACTCTTTGCTGCCTGCTGATAGAATCTAGGGGAGATTTTTAAATATTGCTTTAAAAGACTGTGTTTCTCAGAGGTTAAGAAGATTTAAAGTGAATATTAAGTTGGAAATAAATAAATAATTTTATAGAAGATGGCAGCCAAACAATTAAAGTCTACTGTAACAAAGGGCTCTGGAATTTCATCAGCTGGTGCCTCTCCAGCTCATACAGCAGAGACTAGAACATTGAATTTAGAGGCGGTACAAGAGAATTTAAAAGACTTTATGCAAGAAAAATTTAAAGTAATAACTGATGAGATGTCTGAAATGAAAGAGCAGATATCAGAAATTCAAGTGGGAAATAAAGAAGTTAAGGAAGGATTTGTAATTGCAGTACAAAGTTTGGCAACAAATGTAATTTTATTTTAAGAGGAAGTTGAAGAAATTAAGCAACATAATTCAAAATTAGAAAATAAAATGGCTGAATTTCAAAGTAAAATGGAAAAAACAGATGATGAAATAGTTTTGATACAATATAGAAATATGGAATTTGCTCTAAGAATCCGTGGTCTGAAAGAGAATAAAGAAGAGAATTTAAGGGAAATTTTTTCTGAAGTATTTGCTGAGATATTAGCAGCTCGTCCAGCAGATGTGGCTTATCAAATTGATAAAATATATCGTGTGAACTCTTGGATAGCAAGGCAAAAAAAGTTGCCAAGGGATGTTGTTATTTATTTTACAAATAGAACAGTGAGAAATCAGATTTTGCAAGCCTCATATAAGGGGGAGAAGATTCAGATTGCTGGTCAAGATATTTTAATATTAAAGGAAATTCCACCAAAAATGTTAAGGGCTAGGAAGGAATTTGCCTTCCTGGTGAATGAACTTAAAAAACGTCAGATTGAATATAGATGGGATATTCCAACTGGTATAATAGTATATTATGCAGGGAAAGTACATCGTCTCAATACAGTTGGAAAAGCAAGAGAATTTTATGTTGAGGCATTAAAAGGTGGAAGTCCTCCTCCATTGGAAGCTAGAAGAAGGGAGACTGAAGTGAAGGAAAGAGAAGTGAAGCAGGTACAAGAACAGATTGTGATGGAAGAAGATTTATTACAAGTGTTGGAAATACCTATGACGGGTTCAGACTCAAAAGAACAAAGGCTGACAAGAGCTGCTGCTAAACGCAATGAACAAGAGATGAAGGCACAACAACAACTGGCAACTACTACAACGGAAACAGTGGGAGGAGCAAGGCCTAAAGCAAAATGTGATCTGCGGCTAGTGTTCCAAAAGTTTCCTTTGGCCGATAATGGCAATTAAACTATTATCTTGGAATGTTAATGGTTTGAATTCACCGCAGAAGAGAAGGAAAGTATTTCACTATATGAAACAATTTAAAAATGACATTACCTGTTTACAAGAAACACATATTAGATCTTTAGACCAGAAATATTTGATAAATTCAAAACTGGGAGTACATTTTGTTGCCTCCTCTTTGGAGAAAAAAAATGGTTTAGTTATATATATAAAGAAGGATATATCAGCAAAATTAATTGAGGTGGATAAGCAAGGAAGATACATTGCTATTGAACTTTTGTTGGAGGGAAAGAAGACATTATTAATAGGAGTTTATGCTCCGAATCAACAACAAGAAAACTTTTTCAAGTTTTTACATAAAAGAATAGTATTTTGGGATTATAAATCATATATATTAATGGGTGATTGGAATGGTGTGTTGGATACTCAAAAAGACAAAAAAAGTTTAAGGAAGATATCAAGCCGGGCGAAATTACCAAAGGCTTTTTTTGAAATGATGGAGGACTTGGAATTAAGAGATATTTGGAGAGAACATAATACAGAAGAGAGGGATTTTACCTTCTTTTCTGACAGGCACCAATCATTTTCGAGGATTGATTTTATTTTGATTACTAATGATTTGTATTCTAGAGTGAAGAGGACTAAGATTTGTTCAAGAACTCTATCTGATCATAGTCCGGTTTGGATTGAATTTGATTGGGAAAAGGAGGCTAGGAGATCATGGAGGTTGAATGAGAATTTGTTTAAATATGAACAAAATGTAAATGAATGTAAAAAGCAAATGAAAGAATTTTTTATTATGAATATGAAAAAAGAGACATCTATAGAGATGATTTGGGACGCCAGCAAGGCTTATATGAGAGGAAATCTTATAGAAATGAATATTAAATACAAAAATAAATTGCAGAAAAAGAAAAAGGAACTGGAAGAGGAAATTAAAAAGAAAGAACAATTATTGATAAATAGCCCAGGAAATAGTAAAATAAAAGAATCAATAAATATATTAAGAGGTCAGTTTAATATGTTGATGGCAGATCAAGTAGCAATTAATTTACAATATGTAAAACATAATACGTTTAATAATGCCAATAAGCCAGGAAGATGGCTTGCCTATTTAATAAGGAAAAAACAGAAATCACGAACGATTGATAAAATAGAATATAGGGGTAAAGAAGTTTATCAAAAGAACTTGATTAAAAAAGCATTTTTAGAGTATTATAGTAAGTTATATTCTAGGGATATGATTGATGATACAGAGATAGAAAGATATTTACAACAACAAAATATTTGTGAGCTTACAGAAAACCAAAGAGAAGAACTGAATCAATTAATTACTTCAGAGGAAATTTTGTTAGCAATTAAACAACTTAAAATCGGTAAAGCACCAGGTACAGATGGTTTAACAGCTGTTTATTATAAAAATTTACAAAATGAGATGGTTGAACCACTTAAAGAGTTATTTAATAAAATTCAAATGGGAGGAGATGTTCCCCCTTCATGGAGGACAGCCTTTATTTCGTTAATACCGAAGGAAGATCGAGATGGTATTAAAGCAGAGAATTATAGGCCTATATCACTTCTAAATACTGATTACAAGATATTTACCAAGATACTTGCTAATAGATTAATGCCAGTGATGAATCAAATAATTCATAATGATCAGTCAGGATTTATTAAGGATAGGCAGATGAGATATAATGTGAGGCAAATCGTAAATTTACTTGAATATTTGGAACGAAACAACCAAGTATCAGCGGCATTCCTTTTTTTGGATGCTGAAAAAGCTTTTGATAGATTGGATTGGCAGTTTTTGTTTAAAGTAATAGAAAAAATGCAATTTGGGGATTATTTTATCCATGCAATTAAAGCAATATATCAGAAGCAAACAGCACAAATAATAGTAAATGGTGGGTTAACAGAAACTTTTAAAATTGGGAAAGGGACGAGACAGGGATGTCCCTTGTCCCCATTACTTTTTATTTTAACTTTAGAAATTCTTTTGAATAAAATACGTGGTTCCGATCGAATAAAGGGAATTAGAGTTAAACATCAAGATTACAGATTAAGAGCTTTTGCAGATGACCTGGTTGTTACTGTATCTCAACCAATATACTCAATAACTGGTTTAAAAGATATAATTGGTCAGTATGGCAAAGTATCTGGATTTAAGGTGAATCAGCAAAAGACAAAGATGATAACTAAAAATATGAATATACAACAAAAAGAAGAGTTAGAAAGAACTACAAGTTTTGAAATTGTTAAAAAGGTTAAATATTTAGGAATATATATTACAGCTTCAAATGTTAAATTATACAAAAATAATTATGAGGTATTGTGGCAGAAGGTATGGAAAGAAATGGAGAGTTGGAAGAAGTTACAACTATCTTTGCTGGGAAGAATAGCGGCTATAAAAATGAATGTTTTGCCCAGGTTTTTATTTTTGTTTCAAATGATACCGGTGCTTAAGAATGATATTAAATTACAGGAATGGCAAAAGGGGATTAGTAAATTTGTATGGATGGGGAAAAAACCAAGAATAAAATTAAAAATAATGCAGGATACAAGGGAAAGGGGGGGGTGTCTTAAAAGGCGCTCAGCCTTTCTTATGGTCCAACCTTCACAGCCATACATTGCAACTGGGAAAACCATAGCCTTGACTATACGCACTTTTGTTGGAGGGTGTTGTTGGCGGCCTCTGACCCGGCGTAGATCTCAATTGGCTCCTTGGTTCTCTGAGGAGCTGAGAGAGATGAAACGCCGGAGAAGACGCCTAGAGAGTACCTGGAGGTCCAGCCGTTCCGAGGCTGATCGGACACTAGTTAGGTCTTTTTCGAAGGCCTACCTAGTGGCAATGAGGGTTGCGAAACGTTCCTATGTTTCCACCCTCATTGGGTAATTACCGTCCAGTCTCCAACCTTCGCTTTGTGGCGAAGGTTGTAGAGAGTGTGGTTGCATGGCAGCTCCCCCGGCACCTGGAGGAAACTGTCTATCTAGACCCGTTCCAGTCCGGCTTCCGGTCCGGGTACAGCACGGAGACAGCTTTGGTCGCGTTGGTGGATGACCTCTGGAGGGCCAGGGATAGGGGTTGTTCCTCTGCCCTGGTCCTGTTGGATCTTTCATCGGCTTTTGATACCATCGACTATGGTATCCTGCTGCGCCGGTTGGAGAGATTGGGAGTGGGAGGCACCGTTTATCGGTGGTTCTCCTCCTATCTCTCTGACCGGACGCAGACGGTGTTGACAGGGGGGCAGAGATCGACCGCGAGGCGCCTTACTTGTGGGGTGCCTCAGGGGTCGATTCTCTCGCCTCTCCTGTTCAAGCCGTTGTGTGAGGTCATCAGTGGCTTCGGGGTGAGTTATCAACTGTATGCTGATGACACTCAGCTGTACTTTTCCACCCCGGGCCACCTCAACAAAGCTGTTGAACTGCTGTCTCGTTGCCTGGAGGCCGTACGGGTCTGGATGGGGAGAAACAGACTCAGACTCAATCCATCCAAGACAGAGTGGCTGTGGATGCCGGCACCCCGGTACAGTCAGCTGCAACCGCAGCTGTCTGTTGGGGGCGAGTCACTGGCCCCAACAGAGAGGGTACGCAACTTGGGTGTTCTCCTGGATGGACGGCTGTCGTTTGAAGATCATTTGGCGGCCGTCTCCAGGAGAGCCTTTTACCAGGTTCGCCTGGTCCGCCAGTTGCGTCCCTTTCTGGACCGGGATGCCTTATGCACGGTCACTCATGCTCTCGTCACTTCCCGCCTGGATTATTGCAATGCTCTCTACATGGGGCTACCCCTGAAGTGCACTCGGAGACTCCAGTTAGTCCAGAATGCAGCTGCGCGGGTGATCGAGGGAGCTCCTCTTTGCTCCCGGGTGACACCGCTCCTGCGCAGTTTGCACTGGCTACCTGTGGTCTTTCGGGTGCGCTTCAAGGTTTTGGTTACCACTTTTAAAGCGCTCCATGGCTTAGGGCCTGGGTACTTACGGGACCGCCTGCTGGTACCTTATGCCTCCCATCGACCCGTACGCTCTCAAAGAGAGGGTCTCCTCAGGGTGCCGTCCGCCAAGCAATGCCGGCTGGGGGAGGGCCTTCTCTGTTGGAGCACCTACGCTCTGGAACGACCTTCCCCCCAGTTTACGCCAAATATCTGACCTTCGGACCTTTCGCCGGGAATTAAAAACTCATTTATTTATTCAAGCGGGATTGGACTGATTTTTTAAATTCTAAATTTTAAAGTTTTAACCCTTTGTAATTTTATATGGGGTATTTTAGGTTAGGTCAATCTGACGGTTTTAATTCGGCCATTATGGAATAGGTATTTTAAATTGATATTTTAACTTTGTATACTTGCTGTTTTTATTTTTGGCTGTACACCGCCCTAAGTCCTTCGGGAGAAGGGTGGTATAAAAATTTAAATAAATAAATAAATAAATAAATAAATGTCTCTGCTTCTTAGTACGCTGTCTAGATTGGCAATAGCTTTCCTCCCCAGGAGCAAGCGTCTTTTAATTTCTTGGCTGCAGTCCCCACCTGCGGTGATCTTGGAGCCCAGGAAAATAAAATCTGTCACTACTTCCATTTCTTCACCATCTATCTGCAAGGAATTGAGAGGGCCGGATGCCATGATTTTAGTTTTCTTAATGTTGAGTTTCAAGCCAACTCTTGCACTCTCCTCCTTAACCCGCATCAAGAGGCTCTTTAGTTCGTCTTCGCTTTCTGCCATTAGAGTGGTATCATCTGCATATCTGAGGTTGTTGATATCTTCTGGCAATCTTAATTCCAATTTTTGATTCATCTAGCCCCGCCTTTCTCATGATGTGTTCTGCTTATAAATTAAATAGGCAGGGTGATAGTATACAGCCTTGCTGGACTCCTTTCCTAATTTTGAACCAATCAGTGGTTCCGTGTCCAGTTCTCACTGTGGCTTCTTGACCCGCATACAGGTTTCTCAAGAGACAAATAAGATGGTCTGGTACTCCCATCTCTTTAAGAACTTGCCACAATTTGTTGTGATCCACACAATCAAAGGCTTTAGCATAGTCAATGAAGCAGAAGTAGATGTTTTTCTGGAACTCCGTAGCTTTCTCTATGATCCAGCATATGTTGGCAATTTGATCTCTAATTCCTCTGCCTCTCCGAAATCCTGCCTGTACTTCTGGTAGTTCTCTATCCACATACTGCTGGAGCCTAGCTTGTAGGATTTTAAGCATAACCTTACTAGCATGTGAAATGAGTGCAATGGTGCGATCGTTTGAACATTCTTTGGCATTGCCTTTCTTTGGAATTGGAATGTAAACTGACCTTTTCCAATCCTGTGGCCACTGTTGAGTTTTCCAAATTTGCTGGCAAATTGGGTGTAGCACTTTTACTGCTTTTAATCTTTTAAGATTTTGAATAGCTCAGCTGGAATACTGTCTCCTCCACTGGCTTTGTTGTTGCTCAGATTTCCTAAGGCCCATTTGACTTCACATTCTAGGATGTCTGGCTCAAGGTTAGTGACCACCCCATCGTGGTTATCAGGGATGTTAAGCTCATTCTTGTATAGTACTTCTGTGTAATTTTGCCACCTCTTCTTAATCTCTTCTGCCTCTGTTAGGTCCCTGCCATTTTGGTCCTTTATCATGCCCATCTTTGCATGAAACGTTCCCTTCATATCTCCAATTTTCTTGAATAGATCTCTGGTCCTCCCTATTCTATTGTTTTCTTCTATTTCTTTGCACTGTTCATTTAAGAATGCATTCTTATCTCTTCTAGCTATTCTCTGGAATTCTGCATTCAACTGGGTGTATCTTTCTCTTTCTCCTTACCTTCCTTCCTTCTTTCCTCAGCTATTTGCAGAGCTTCCTCAGACAGCCATTTTGCTTTCTTGCATTTGCAAAACCATTGGAATGATTTTAGTTGCTACCTCTTGTACAATGTTGCGAACCTCCGTCCATAGTTCATCAGGCACTCTGTCTATCAGATCTAATTCTTTAAATCTATTTGTCACCTCTACTGTATATTCATCAGGGATATGATTTAGTTCATACCTGAGTGGCCTGGTGCTTTTCCCTACTTTCTTTAGTTTAAGCCTAAATTTTGCAAGAAGAAGCTCATGATCTGAGCCACAGTCAGCTCCTGATCTTGTTTTTACTGACTGTATAGAGCTTCTCCATCTTTGGCTGCAAAGCACATAGTCAATCTGATTTCTGTGTTGATAGTCTGGTGATGTCCATGTGTAGAGTCGTCTCTTAGGTTGTTGGAAAAGAGTGTTTGCTATGACCATCGTATTATCTTGACAGAATTCTATCAGCCTGTGCCCTGCTTCATTTTGTACTCCAAGGCCATACTTGCCTGTTATTCCGGTTATCTTTTGGCTTCCTACTTTAGCATTCCAATATTCCAATGTTCCAATATTCCAATATAATATTCCAATATAATATAATAAAATAATAATATAATAATATTATAATAATACAATATTCCAATATTCCAATATAAACAATATTAGAGAAATTAAATTGTTTCATTTGTTAAGAAATAATTTTAAATTTTACAGTTTATGTTTTACTAACATAAATATATTTAATATTTGTATTAATATATATTTGATAAGAATAAACAAATTATATGTTATATAATAAATACGAAAACAAATTTGAAAAACTCATTTTTTTTCTACTTAAATCATTTTGTGACACACCCACTGGCATACATGCCCCTCCCTTTTGGGATTACAAATCACTGGTGAAAAATAGTTCTACAGAGCCCCAAACCATAAATAATATATTGTAGATAACTAAGGGAAAAATATTATATGAATTCCACAGCAATGAACACAAGTGCTATTACTATGGATTTGGGACAAAAGTTCTTTAAAAAAATTGAGAAATATGAAATATAAATAAATAAATAGTTACAGAAAGGAATTTTGATCAGTGACTCAAAAATCAGTGCTTATTAGTTTGCTTCTTGCATTAGTTATTGAGTACAGGAGCATGGATCCATGAACCAAGTTTTGTTACCAGTTTACATGTTTAGGATTGCTCCATGACCATCATACAGACTACTGAGATGACCACAATTGAGCCCAAAATTTCCATTGCTAAGCAAGACAATTAAGTGAGTTTTGCTCTATTTCATAACCTTAACAAATCTTCTTGCCCCTGTGGTTAAGTGAATCATTGCAATTGTTAAGTGAATGTGGCTTCCACTTTGACTTTGCTTGTCAGAAGGTCAGAAAAGGAGATCCTGAGACAATGCAACTGTCATAAATATATGCCAAGCATCCAAACTTTAATCACAGGGCTGTGGGGATGCTGCAAGGGTCATAACTCTGAAAATCAGTCATCAGTTGCTTTTTTCAGTGTAGTTGTAACTTCAAATTATCACTAAATGAACAGTTGTAGGTGGAGGACTATCTGTAGAGGAACACTACTCTTTCCTCTTTTAAATACTCTTAAGAGCAAAACATATTCTCACTTCCAGTTTTTCCTAATGTGTCTCTATGTTACATTGCTATTTGAACTCACGATTTTTTAAAGAGGGAATTGTATTTTAAAATATTATCCACTACAAACCATTACTACCTAAGTTTTCCTGTTTGTGGATTTTAAGAGAAGGAATCTTGGCAATTTTTTTCTAGAGATAAAACTTCTGAATTTGTCACTTTGTTTCAAATCTACTCTATACAGTGAAATAATAAGTGAGACAAAGCAATAATGTGTTAATAGAATAGTAAGGTTAAGCTGTATTTAATACAACTATGTAAAGATAATAGATAACTGCTTAATCTTAATTTTCAAGTCCTATAATGCATAAAATAAAGCTGTTTCTAACTTTTTTTCTGAAATTGTGCTAAGGAATGATATATCACTATAATATTTTTGTATAATGTCAATAGTTCTAGTTTTGCATGTGCTAGAAATTATATTTTTCAACCAACTTATTTATTGACATTTTTTATTTTTAAATGAATTATTGTTAGTGCAATCATATAATACACTTCCATTCCCCACAGCTTGCCTAAAGTAGTTAAGAGACGAGTAAATGCACTCAAGAATCTTCAAGTTAAATGTGCACAGATAGAAGCAAAGTTTTATGAAGAAGTTCATGAACTGGAAAGAAAATATGCTACCCTTTATCAGCCCTTATTTGACAAGGTAATCTGTGTGCTTTTACTACATAATGTTAAAAGTGGGAGTGCCTGAAATTCATGTAGATTTTCTAATTTTCTAGTTTTTATTTCCAAAAAGAATTTTGATTTACTACCTTATAAAAGGTATTGGGTCATATTAACATGGTAATCTGAAAGAACGATGGTTTGATCTTCCAGAGAAGTGAAATAATCAATGCTGTTTATGAACCTACTGAAGAAGAATGTGAGTGGAAAACAGACGCGGAAGAAGAAATTTCAGTGAGTACCTGTATGTTATTGGAAGTAGACTTAAAGGACAGTCCTGCCTTATTTCATGGGATTGCCAATAGGAAGGTAGTCTAAAGCCTTTTTGTGTTTGCGTTATGAAGGGATGCATAAGGGATGAAAGAATGGGTTTTTGTTTCTTTTGATATTGTTCATTTCCTTGTTCAAATTCCGTCCCACTGAAACTAACAGGAGAGAAGTAAATTAGATTAGATTAAAACCAATTGAAAATTACATATGGTGGCAAATTTAGTTTTGCATTCAGTGGGTTAGGCATGGTCTTTAGGGACCTCCTGTTTTTTTTTTTATTGTCTTCATAAATATAAAGATAAGAATTAAGAAGGTTACTGCAAAAAGGGGAATCTGGAGTCTTGAGTTTTTTTCATTTTGGCTTTTGCGATGGAAAATTTCTGATTCTCTCAACAGCAGTAGAACATGTAGCCTAAAAGTAAGGACATTGTAGTTCATTTTCTGGTATGTAAATTATACTTTGTAAACTGGTTTGAGTTTTTTCTTAATGGGAAACTGTATACAAATATTTTAAATAAGTAAAATAATTAATGTTCACCCAATTTTTGTAGCTGGTTGTATACCACTAACTTTGATAAGTATCTAGCACTCAAATATTAGAAAGATTAACTTATTAATTTTAACAAGGAGGAAATGAAAGAGAAGGCCAAGCTTGAAGAGGAGAAAAAAGATCAAGAAAAAGATGATCCTAAAGGAATTCCTGAATTTTGGCTGACAGTATTCAAGAATGTTGATTTACTCAGTGATATGGTTCAGGTAAGGGAATAAACTTTTATTATTTGAAATGTTGGTGATAAACTAAACCTCTTAGAACATCTTATTCAGAACTAGGTAGCACAGACATCATTAAAATATTTCTTCTTGGCTGTAGTTTTATTTTGTATAATGTTCCATCAGTAATCTTGGGATTCTTCAGATTGCAAGTCTTATATTTGGTAGAAATATAGTACTAAGTATATGATGAATTCCTTATTTTTGATGTCTTTTTGATGTTCTATGGAAATAAATACTTCCATGGTAAATATATATTAGTACCAGTACCACCTATGAAACTAACAATAAAATTGTTTGATGTTAAATGTAATCTGCTGCTCTTGATTTTCCTCTTTTGTATTATCATGTTATTTCCTACTTTGTAATTGCATTAAAAGTGTAAAAAGCATTGCCTAATGTATTGCAGTTTTACTTTACATGTGTAGGAACATGATGAACCTATCCTTAAGCATTTAAAAGATATTAAAGTGAAGTTTTCAGAAGCTGGAGAACCCATGGTAAGCATGTATTGTTAAAAATAATAAGGCAGCTAAAATATTCTTCTATGTAGATTATTATTAAATTTGTATGCTTAATTGACTCCCAGTGACTCTGGATGGCTCCTAAGTAAAAATATTAAAAATAAGAAAAAAATTCAGATATAAGAGAGAGAAGAAAAAATGGGAAGAATGAAAAGAACCATACAGGAATGAAAGAGAAACATACCACACCATCTAGGAGAACACATTAATCCTTCCCTGCAAGATGTGGGTGAAGAGCCAGGTCTTTACAGCCCTCCAAAGCACTAGCAAGCTGGGACCATTTGCATCTGGGGAGGGGGGACTCATTTCAGAGGGCAGGTGCTGTTAAAGAGAATGTGTGTTTCTTGAGTAATAATATAGTAGATCGTACGTGACCTGTGTGACTTCATAACAAAATTAAACACTGAAGATATGTGTAACAATTTGATAATTCATAACAGTAAAAACTTCTTTTGGACTAACACCTAAATTAAAATGTTAAGTAATCAGAAATGGCTGTCTCTAATGACCAGCCCATTAATTATGATTATCATTATATCAGTTTAAAGCAAAAGACTGTTTTTAACCAAGGTTCCCAAATTACTGAAACTTTTTAATCTTCAGACCATAAAGATGCCTGAAAAGGAAAATTTTTAAAGAATTTATTTAAAAGTTCACTGCCTAGTTACGCATATACAGTTAATTTATTTTGGTGAGAGTTCTATTGAAGTTATACCATAGGGAATTCTTCAGAGCAAGTGCTCTAAAAGGAAGAAATTAATGGCAAATAAAATACTAGTATTTCTTTTGAGGTAACACAGAGGAGAGCTAGTTCTTTAATAGATACAGAATTCATATTCAGATATAATTGTCAGCCTGTTGTGGAGTTTGGGGAAATGGAGAGGAAGGTGAACTTTGTGTTTCTTGAAGAAGTGCAGAGTATTGTACAAACTAGTATAAAAGTTGCCAACCTCCCTTAATTTATGGCTCTTTGTTATATTTGCTTGGATTGATTGAAATTACAGTTCAACAGCATTAAGAACTGATAACTTCAAAAGCAGAATTATTGATTCCTTAAATAAAAGAATAAAATTAATAGAGAATGTAATGGAGTTTTGCTTTATGGTTCAGATTATAATTATGTATACTTATTCTGACTTGTACTTTTTCAAAGACTTTTACTTTAGAATTCCACTTTGAACCTAATGAATTTTTCACAAATGAAGTAGTAACAAAAACATACAGAATGAGGTCAGAACCCGATGATTCTGATCCTTTCTCCTTCGATGGACCAGAAATTATGGGTTGCACAGGGTAAGTGTAACTTTGTATAATAAATGGTCAAGAACTAAGATATATGGCCTCATAAAGTGTTTAAATAAATACAGGTAGTCCTTGAGTCATTCATTCAATGACTTCAAAATTGTAATCGGGCTGAACAGGTTCTTGTAGTTCCAGTCATTGCAGTGTCTGTAGTCACTTGATTGTGATCTGGGTTCTTAGTGCCTTAGTGCTGTTAATGACATTGAGCTAAGGTTATGTGATTGTGATTTCCAACATTCCCTGCTGGGTTTCCACAGAGTCAGTGGGGAAGCCACTAGGAAGTTGTGGTCTTCACTTAATGATGGCAGCCAGGCCTGCCAGAACTGCCTTCACTGACATAGTATGGTGACATTATATTTTATGACCACCTAGCTTAAAACTTAAAACCCAATTGCTGTCAAGTCAAGGACTATTGTAAATTAATTATATACAGGTAGTTCCTGTTTACCAGTTGCCTCATTCAGTAATCGTTTAAAGCAGGAGTTACCAACCTTTCGGACCTCAGGGACCACTAAATTCATAATTTTAAATCCCAAGGACCACTAATATGATTTTTTAAAAAAGATAAATAGTATTTAGTGCAATATAAAAAATGCAAATAATTTTTCTGCGGACCACCAAAATTTTCTCGCGGACCACCAGTGGTCCATGGACCACTGGTTGGTGACCACTGGTTTAAAGGTACGTTTGTGCTATTTCTCAGTCATGTAATTGCCATTACATTCAGTACACATTGTACTGTGTCTGACTTACTGTTTTCCTTCCCCCTCATCTTTGCAGACGATTAGAGAAGAAGGAATTACAAAAAAGTAAGCAGACACATAATAGGGAATACACAATGAAAACAATGTGCTGCCAGCCAGAAGCTCACTGCACAACCAACTCAGTGTATTGCCCACTGTGTGCTTGCTTACTCTCTTGCATTACCTTCTTTCCCTATCTCTCTGCTTTGCATGGGTGATGAGGACAAGAGAAGAAAAACTAAAATGTATGAAGTAGAAATTAATTTACCATTGTTTCTATTGATCACCCATTAACTGTTATCTTAGCCAGAAACCATGTGACTATTCAAAGGGTATAAGCTAAACTCAAAGATCAAAGGTTGCAATTTTATATACAAGTTGTCCTCACTTTACAACCGGTTGCTTAATGACTGTTGATCACAATTTACGGTTTTTGCCAGAAACGAGTTAACCTCTAATTTCCAGGAAAAATGCCCATTGTGTGTACTTAATGCTCATAACATTAACTTAATTACCACAATATTTTTAATGACCATGTCATTTGCTTAAGAACATGCACCTCCCCAAAAGGTAAAATCTGTCATGATGATATGATGATCCGTTTAACCACTGGAATAACTTACCATCTTAGTTTTGGACTCAGTTACAGTTGTAAGTCAAGGACTACCCATAGAAACACAAGGTTTAGAACAAGGAGCTGGAAAACACCAAGCAAAAAGAGGAACCAGCACACTAAACAAATACAGCTGACAACAAGATAAGCCAGAGTACCAAATGCAAAGCTGTAAGCAGCTATAAAAGGATGTCTGCTAAAAGAGCACCAGAATCATCTGAAATTGAAGCAGGCATTGCTTCATAAAGGATAAATTTGAGGCAAGCAAATAATACCTACATCAACAAATGGATTTATAACTAAAGTTTCTAAGACCAGAAGATTTCAACCATTAAAAGTAGATATCATAGTTGTTTAGAATGAAGTGAAATTCTTATATGACAACCATCCAAAAGTATGCATGGATATATTTTAATGTTATAAAATAAATGTACAGATGTCAGCTTTTTGCTGTAAAGAAAATAAACACGTTCTGTGCCTAGCACTCCTAGTGTTGGAAATAATGATGTTAACAAATAGGACGCTTACATTTTCTGCGTTTTAACCTTGCACACTGAATTCTTACATAATTAATGCAATTCACATGCCCAGATTATGAAACATCCTTTCAGGTTACTGTGAATTTAGAACATTTTGCTTTATTTTTTTCCCTAGCACTTGAATTAGCTGAAATTTATAATAATAATGGGAGATGTTTGCTCATAGGATCTGTTCTGACTTCATGATCATGATTGTTTATTCCCTGATGAGTGCCTAGGCTAACCTTTCCTAACCTAGCTTTCTAGGTATGCTAGGCTAAAGTGTTTATATTTCATTGTGCTGCATTGTGGGTCGGTGGATAGAGTTCAGCGCAATATATCTAAGGCAACCATGTAAATTGTCTTAGATGATGAATTTTCCAGCACCACTTGCCATAGTTTCATTGGAATTCAAATATTTGTTTTGGACTGGGATGGTGAATTTTTCATTTTGCAGTAATAAGTGGAAAATGTATAGAGGAACTGTTATCTGTGCTTTCATCTTAATTTTATGGTAGATTGAATACATTGCAGAATTCTAAATTGTTTAGTACAGTGATGGCGAACCTATGGCACACGGAGCCCTCTCTGCGGGCACGCGAGCTGTCGCCCAGCTTAGCTCCACTGTACATGCGCATGCGCTTCCCGCTGACCAGCTGATTTTCCCTGCAGGTGGGAGACACACGCGCATGCGTGGGGGAGCTACCTTTCTCACTTTCTGCTGCCTGTGCCTTTACAGATCTCCGGAGATTCCCCTCCTAGCGCCGTTTGGGAGGCGAGGCTTTCCCCCCCTCCCAGCCGTTTTGGGAGGCGATGCTTTCCCGTCCCCAGTGCTGTTTTGGGATGTGAAGCCAAAAGGGGGGGGGGTGTTGCATACACAGGAGGACGTGCGGGAGGGGTATTGCATTATGGGTATGGGCACCCACGGGCATGCTTTTGGCACCCAAGGAAAAAAAGGTTAGCCATCTCTGGTTTAGTATGTATGTAAAATTTTCAGAGGGACAAAATGGCAGCGTCTGGAAACCTACAGCCTAGTATGTCTATGGAGACATACTATGGACAATGGCTTCAGAGATTTTTTCATGCAGAAGAGGTTTTTCTGGAACCTTGTCAGAAAACCTATTTATGTTGTGGTCAGAAAAAGTAATATGTACAGTATTATTCATTCCTTAGTATTAAAGAATTACGTTCTGAGAAATCTAAATTATCTTTGTCGTTCATACAGTTGAATTGCTCATGTATTCAGGATCCAGTTTGGTTGTGTGATACTATGTGCCAGTAATATAATAGTTAAAATGAACATGTAGGTATGTGCTTGATTTCATAACAGTTTTCCCATAGGTGCCAAATAGACTGGAAAAAGGGGAAGAATGTTACTTTGAAAACTATTAAGAAGAAACAAAAGCACAAGGGCCGTGGAACAGTTAGAACAGTGACAAAAACAGTTTCCAACGATTCCTTCTTCAACTTTTTTAGTCCTCCAGAGGGTAAACTTAACTTTATTTACATTATAAATTTATTTACTTTGAACAATTATTAGGCAAGTTATATTTTGGAGGATTAATTTCATTATTGAACAACGACAGTGTTCTCGGTCAATCCAAAATGTTAATAACCTCAAACCTGAATATTTGAGAAAGCAAAGGTGAGGTTTTGGCTTTCTTAGGAGACTATCTATGTGTGCACAATTATTGGGTAACTATTTAGTGTACAGAAATACTATGCAACTAAATGAAAAATGAAAATTTGCCCATCTCATTCATTTATTTGCATCTGTTAAAGTGAGAATAATAAATAACTCAAAATGTACAAATAAACATTTCAGACATTTCAAACAAACAAACAAAAATCAGTGACCAACATAGCCACCCTTCTTTTCAATAACAGTCATAAGCAGGGGTGAAATGCTCCCGGTTTGGACCGGATTGCCCAATCCAGCAGCGATGGCGGTGGGTGGTTTGGAGAACTGGTAGCAAAATCCCTGCCCCCCACAACTCAGCTGGGATTGTCAGAACACCTTAAAAGCATTTTTTTAACAACCTCTTCAGCGGAAGAGGCTCTTAAAAAAATGCTTTTAAAGGGTTCTGGCAATCAGGCAACTCAGCTGGGATCGTCAACACTTTAAAAGCATTTTTTCTACAACCTCTTCGGCTGAAGAGGTTGTAGAAAAAATGCTTTTAAAAGGCTCCTCTAGCGATCCCAACTGAGTTGCCTGATCATCAGAAGCTTTTAAAAGCATTTTTTCTACAACCTCTTCAGCCAAAGAGGTTATGGAAAAAATGCTTTTAAAACTAAAAAAAAAAAAGTTGGCCATGCCCACCCAGTCACATTACCCCCCCACCCCACCCCACCAAACCATGGCCACAGAACCAGTAGTAGCAAATTTTACATTTCATAAGCCTTCCATTCATGGAATCTGTCAGTTTCTTGATCTGTTGACGATCAACTTTTTGTACAGCAGCAACCACAGCCTTCAAGACATTGTTCAGAGGTGAAGTGTTTTCCTTTACTGTAAATCTCCCATTTAAGAAGGGCCCACAGGTTCTCAATAGGGTTTAGGTCAGATGAGGAAGAAGACGATGTCATTATTCTTTCATCTTTAAGGCCTTTAGTGGCAAGCCACATGGTGGAATATTTTGATGCATGCGATAGAGCATTTTCCTGCATAAAAATCATGGTCTTCTTGAGAGATGCAGACTTTTTCCTGTACCAGTGCTTGAAGGAAGTGGCTTCTAAAAACTGGCAGTAGGTTTGGGAGTTGATTTTGAGTCCACCTTCAACCCGAAAAAGGTTAGCTCATCTTTAATAATACCAGACCATACCAGTACCCCACCTCCACCTTGCTGGTATCTAAGTCGAAGTGGAGCTCTGTGCCTGTTACTGATCCAGCCATGGCCCATCCATCTGGTCCGTCAAGAGTCACTCTCATCAGTCCATAAAACCTTTGAAAAATCTGTCTTCAGATATTTCTTGGTCCAATCTTGCCATTTCAACTTAAGTGGTGGTCGGGTTTCAGCCTTCTTTACCATGGCCATGTCTCTGAATACTGAACACTTTGTACTTCTGGGCACTCCAGGTACGTTGCAGTTCTGGAATATGACAACACTGGAGGATAATGGGTTCCTGGTAGCTTCATGTTTGATTCTTCTCAAATCTTTGGCAGTTAATGTGCAGGTTTTTTTCCCCTCAATATGTTTCTTGCTACTCTGTTGACTATTTGCAACAAAACATTTGATGATTCTGTGATCACGCCCCAATATCTTAGCAATTTCAAGAGTGTTGCATTCCTCTGAAAGGTTTTTTACAATTTTTGACTTCAGAGTCAGTTAAATCTCTTGTTTTGGCCCATTTTGCCTGAGTAAAAGAAGCTGCCTAATAATTATGCACATATTGATATAAGGTGTTTATTTCCTTAGGCCACACCTTCCCTTATTACACAAATACACATTACCTGGTATGCTTATATCTACTAAGCATTGAGATTTTTACAGCTTGGAAGTGGAAAATATGCATAAAAATATAGTCAAAATACTCACTTGCCTAATAATTGTGCACACAATTTATATATAAAAGAAACATAGATTAAAATGTCACAAATGAAAAAAAAACCTGAACTATTGAAGTAGCATCCAGTTAAACAATAAAAATACTGTATCGTAAATCAAGAATGTTTTGGTGGTAGGTTTTGACACTTGAAAGGCTTTCTAGAATAAGTATCCCATAGCCTGCAGCGTCATATTTGAGAAGCCTTTGACTTGTGCTTAAACCATCTTGAAAGCAAACATGGAACAAAACTTCAAGGATAGCTGAAAAGGTGGAAGCATTTCAAGCATTTCTTTCCAAACCATTTAAAGATTTTCCAGATGATCATAAGAACCTGCTTACAGAAACTTACTGAAAGTCAACATATCATGGAAGTGATATTCCCATAAAATGGAGACATTTCAGAGCAAAGCTTAAAGATTCTTTGTCTGCACTTGATTTTTAAATAGGAATGCAGTCCCATTTAGACTGCTCTGTATTCTAATACCCATCAATTATCAGTGCCTCTGTTTTGTCTTTCTTTAGCTGATTAGCTTACATTATATATTATATAATAGTATTTGAACAATGGTTTGGGACATCTTTTATCTTGTTACATGGAAACAAAAGTTGGATACTTCAGGTAGTTGCTGCAGTTAAATAATGTAGCTTTCTTAAATATATAATGTTACATCTTTTTTCATTTCAGTTCCTGAAAGTGGAGACTTGGTAAGTTTCACAGTGATTTTCTTTATGACTGAAAACATAACTTAAATTTTTTCATTGTAATAAATGATCCATTTGCTAATATATACATATACATACATACACCAATAATACAACAATATTAAATGATCACAAGTTCCTAAAAACAGATTCGATTGTTCATGTGAAGGATCCAGGTAGTAAATGTATTACTTGCCATTTAAGTAAGTACATGTAGACAGCATTTCCCATACTGTATGCATGAAAGGAGCCAGTGCAGACATCATATTATCCACTTAAGAGTTAAAACTTATAAATATATATGTGAGAGAATCCAAAAGGTAATGTAAAAGTATAACTTAAGGAAAAAGCATTGTAACCATACAATCATAAAGTCATCAACTATGAATTTATGCAATATTGCAGGGTTTGGGGTTTTTTTTAGTAAGTATTTATCTTATCAACTGAAGTTCTGCTAAGTAGACTTGACTGAAATCAGCTACAACCAAGTGTTCTCTGTGGTCGTTTTAATGCTCTGAAATTTTCCTTCCATTTATATAAGGTTTTCATCCATTCTAAACATTTTTATATACTTGATATAAAAGTCTATATAATTTGAAAACTTACAAAACTTATAAACTCGCAGTTCTCTTTTGCTATAAACTTCATGTTAGATTAGCATTTCTAATGATTTGACTAATGTTTTATTGTTATTTATTAATACAAATTTTAATTCACTTTTTTAGACTACTGCAAATTAACTGCTAGGAGAATCCAGAATCAATTTTGATAATAAATATTTTGTGAACTTAAGAATTCAATATTTCTTTATAGGCCAATAAATGATGGGGGGGGAGAGAATTAATTATACAGTGAAGTATCTAGACCTAGTATTTTTCAACCTTTGTAACTTTTAAGAAGTATGAACTTAAATTCCCAGAATTCTTTGACAAGAATTCCCACTCCAGTTGGGGAATTCTGGGAGTTGCAATTGAACATCTTAAATTTGACAAGATTGAGAAGGGTAATAGAAAATGCTGCTGACACTAAAGATGTTGAATGAAATTGTGTGTTTAATTTAGTAAATGCAGCTAATGGCATTATATTTATTAATTTACGTATGCAGGATGATGATGCTGAAGCAATTCTTGCAGCTGATTTTGAAATTGGCCATTTTCTACGGGAGCGCATAGTTCCACGATCAGTATTGTATTTTACAGGAGAAGCCATTGAAGATGATGATGACGATGTAAGTTGTGTTTTAATTATAGTTATATCAAAATTATTATAATGTTAAATTCATTTAAAGCTAGATTGGCCTGAGTGAATGAAATAGTATGGTGAGTATATATGTATGCATCTTTACTGAAATAAATATGCATACATATATACTCACCATATTATTTCATTTCAAGCTGAACAGTGATACACAGAACATAGAGAACAAATAGAAACAAATTAAATTAAGGGCTGATAGTAGGAGAATTTAGTGACAAAATTGCAACTATATGCATTTGAATTTTAAAGCAAAAATACGTACAAAGATCAATGTTAGCTATTCATTATTTTGCCTCTGAGTTTTGTTGAGTTCAGTATGCTGTTGAGTATTGTGATGATAAGCCTCAAAACTTTAAAATTGCAATTACTCCATTAGAGTAAGAGGATATGAAACCATTTTGAAGAACCATAGAAACTAAAGAGCTCCAAATTTAAATTAATTTTAGTCAATAATTCAAAACTACACCTTGCAACAGGATGAAATATGCTTCCCACTTCAATACTGAATATATGGCACACCTTGAGGTACACCAAACATTCCTGATACTTGTATTCTGTTATAGAGTTGAATAGTGATCTGGGGGGATCAAAGGTACTTAGGTAACATTAATCATAAATATGGAAACCAAATAGATCACTTGAAAATTAACAATGGAATAGTTTTAAGGGAGGCTTCAGAAAGATATTGACATATCTAAGCTCCATAAGGTAGATAACTCCAGGCTTTTGCCTTGTATATCTTGTTGCTGGTGCATGATTATTGCCATTTTGTGAAGCATAGCTTCACAAGACAGAATTCAAACTCTTGGCTGATTTTGCCTTACGTGTGAAGCAAACCATAGTGCAGAAGTTTGTTCCATTTGTGAAATGTTTAGGTTTTAATCTGATGTACACCATATGACAATATAAAAATGGATTTTGAATGACTAGTGCCTTTTCCTGAGAGGATTTAAAATTGTTCTTTGACAGATACCAACAGATAAACTTTAACCAGCCATTAAAAAGAACCGTCGACAGACTTCTACTATAAAAAAGCAGTAATTCTAATTGAAGAATCACAGTGGCGAAACATTTGGAGCAAACAAACAGAGTTATTAGAGAACATTATGCTGTTTTAAGAGGGCTATGCTTTGTTTAACAGTTACGATGCCACTTTTGCTTCAAAAACTTTAAAAGCCATTAGAAATTTCCTCAGAATAACAATATCCCTCTGAGTGACAGATATGCTAATCTTGCTTATGTGGAAAATAAGACATTTCATTGGTTTTAACTTGAATTGTGTATTTGAACCTTTTATTTTCAAGGCTTTAAATCTACTTAAAAACCATGGTAGGAAAATATCTCTACAAAACAATCCTATATGAATTTACTTTGAAGTAAGTCCTGCCTTCACTTAAGACTACCAAGGGAACCTGCTGCCTTTTAGATGTTGTTCAGTTTCAGCTTGCAGCAGGCCCACTAGCGTGACTAGAAATGAATTCTGAAAACTATAACTCATCAATCATTAGTAGGTGTGTAAGTTCTCAACTTTGATTTTAAGGCTAGCTGCTCCCTTACAGAGGGATAACAGCATTAGTTGGAAGCTTTTTTGGAATATAAATGTTGTGGTCGTCTTGGAGCTTATGCATTTCTTTTTTCACATTCCAGTATGATGAAGAAGGTGAGGAAGCTGATGATGAGGTAGGCTTTATTGTGGATTTCATAAACATTAATAAATAAATTGATTTTAGCAACTTAAAGTAAAAGAAAAAGGAAACTGAGAGGAATTTTAATTTTGCTGTACGTGGCCAAATATACTTATATAGTATACATGTATTTTAGGAAGGGGAGGAAGAAGCAGATGAAGAAAATGATCCAGATTATGACCCAAAGGTATGTGATCAGTTCCTACCTTACTGAGTAATATTGAGTAATGAGCCATGGTGGCGCAATAGTTAAAATGCAGTATTGCAGGCTACTTCTGCTGACTGTGGGCTATCTGCAGTTAGGCAATTTGCTTTTGAATGGCTCAAGGTTGACTCAGCCTTCCATCCTTCCGAGGTTGGTAAAATGACCCAGATTGCTAGGGTCAATATACTGACTCTGTAAACTGCTTAGAGAGGGCTGTAAAGCATTGTGAAGCAATGTACAAGCCTAAGTGCTATTGTTTATTACATTAAGAATTATTGTCTGTAAATTCCTTAGCAGACCTGTTTGAACACTGATGTATCCTTTTCTTTCTTCAACAGAAGGATCAAAACCCAGCAGAATGCAAGCAGCAGTGAAACAGTGTGTATGTGGCCTTGAGGATTATCTGCACTGTAATAGCCTAAATACAACTATTAGTTACTTACAGCCTTATGTTTTGTATCTTGGTAGAATTAAGTAAACATTTTGTTAAAACAAACTGACAGAACCAGTTTAAAATGTAGGTTCCTTGTACCTAGCATTTTAATAGTACTTTTCTGCCAATATGTAGAATGCAGTAAATCCTACAGCATGAATTGTTAATTCATTGCTATATATAGTTTGGTTCTAGTGAAGTCTGTTGTCATGTAGCTATTAGACTGCAGCTGTGAAGATATCAGAACTCTTGACGGAGACCACTATTTGTTTAGAAAAGATCCTTTCCCAGAGAACCAACCAAAGTATTTTTGGCCCAGTAGTTTAAATGGGTTTAAGTCTGCTTGCACTGGCTGTGCCTTCATTAATTTGTCATAGAAATAGCAGTGACTTGTACTAATTAGGAAATGACATACATTTTCAAATTTCATAACTTCCATATAAACTGTTAATTTCCATCAAGACCACATTGAATGTTCATAATTGTCTGCTTGTTTATGCTCTAGGTTTTTGTATTTTGTGATGGTGACCTACAGAAAATCTCTAGAAACATCATATTAAGGTTGTTTATCACTGGGATGTGAATAAACCTAGTATTTTCAGAAACTAGTTGTACTTGTGTATAAATTTTAAAATCTTATAAGCAACAAAAGTTGTGGGAAACATTTACTGTTGGAAGCAATCCTTACATATAAATTCAAAACACTGCAATGTGTCAAATGCTGTATTTCTGCATGAATTCATTTCAGCAGGCCTTGCATTTTGCATAAATGTTTTTTGACAATATTGTAGCTTGATTCAGTCACTTGGCACCTATGCCTCACAACAAGGGGGAAGAATTCCCTCAACTATTCTCATAACTGCTCGCAGCTATATTTTGCTTTAGGCTATTAAAAAAATGGTCAATAAATTACCTTACAGCTCTAACCTTAAAGCTGCTTTCTGATTATATCTAGGTGTGTCAAACTGCTGCTGGCAGTTTCCAATCAATATTGTCATGTTAGCTGGAAAATCTAATAATGCAACACCTTAACATAACATATTAACGTAATTCTTGAGTGATGCCTAGAAGCAACTTGATTTCTTAAGATAATTTGTTCTCTTTTAGATCTTCTAATTTTACTTTTTCAAAATGAATCATCATTGTCTTGTTTGTGAAACAAATGACAACCATTTTCTTCCTAAAAAGAATAATCTGTACTTGGCTGTTTGACGTAAATAAGAAGAAATAATCTTTAGTTGAACCACAATCAGCACTCAAATGACAGAATTGAAGAAAGGCAGAATTTGGAATGATTTGTAAAAATTGATGTACTGTACTATAGCATGACTCAATTACAGAAAAAAAAAACAATGATTATGTTTCCTAGCAATATCTTTGAATCTATAGGAACCTAGGATTTATATTGCTGAAATTCACAGCATTCCATTAAAAAATAATAAAATACATATGAAGGTCCTGGCTGCAGAAAAGTTAGCTGCCCAGCATAGCTGTCTTGAATGTAAACAGATTTGGAGAGGATCTTTGTTTCTGGAGAAGCAATGGATAGGTAAGTCGTTCCTTATAAAATAATACCTGGTTAGTTATTAAAACACACTCTCAATTTCACAATCTATCCAAACTGATAAAAAAAACCTAGTTTTTATTTCTCTGACGATCTGTATAGCCCAAATTTGACTTATAATTTGGTTGGGAGATTGTTATTGATGAAAGTAAGTCTTAATAACAATGGTAATATTGTAAAAATATAAACATGATTTTCAAGGTAACTGTTGAAACAATATACAGTAAATTAGAGTTTCCATATCAAAACACTATACTGTAGTTCCTAGTAATGATGACTTGCCTTTCTCGGGGATTTTGGTACCTTTTGGGATTTTTTGTTTTCCGTTTCCTAGGATCTGGGTCTGTTATTGGTATCCTACCCAAGCACTGATAATCCAGTTATGTGGCATTTTAGTGAATGCTCTGGAAGTTTTAAAATCCCATTTTGTACTTTTGATTGCAATACCATTGATAGAAATCATTTAGAAACTGTTAGCATGGCTTGTAAAAGAAATTATAGAAACCATAAGCCTTAAAAATGATCCAGGTTCAGCTAATGGGATCATAGGATGAGATATGTTTCATTAATACAACTGTGGAACAATTAAGGTTATTGAGGAAATAAATGTCTTCGCATTCTGACATGTACGGGATAAAAAAAAAATTAGCAAACTTTTTTTTATCTTTGGCAATAAATTTGAAAAATTTTGTGTGTTTGTGATAGTTGAAATGTGCTTTGGGCTAAAAGGCAGGTGCCCTACAATGGAGCTTTAAGTTTTCTAAGTATGATAACTCTTCAGCAGTTCAGAAATCAGAATAATCAAATCATTGCACATTCAAGGGAATAGAAGAGTGACCAATCTTGTGTTTTTCTGTAAATTCAAGCTTTCCACTCTCAGTTACCAATGTAAGTAATAACAACATTGCCCAATTACAATCTCAGAATCTGACAAAACATTTGGAGCTGCTATATTTGCATCAGAAGATCTAGGCAATCTTTGATCTAGTTGATCAAAGAGAAGCTGAAAAAAGATTGGATATTTCAGTGAGGCAGTGATCTGAAACAGCCTTCAAATGATCTATGAAATACAGAAGAGAAAGAAAGGCTTTGAATGGCTGTCACAGATCAAATTAAAATATTGCTCAAAATCTGAGGAACTTTAAGCAATTCATTCAAGGGGCCCAAATAATATTTCTGAGTCAGACTATTTTTGCAAAGAGAGTAGTAAATAGAAATTCTGACAGCAATAATGGGAACACTTTGGAAACTGTAATAATTCTTGGAAGCTGTTATTTTTGCCAAAGTATTATGGAGTACTGATAGAAATTTTGTACCTATGTATTCATTTTTTAAAATATGCATAAACTTAGATTCATAGAAATGTCATGTTTAACTTTGTACCATGCATTAATCATGTTAACTTGCATTCCCAAAGGCATTGATTGAAATACAAAACAATAAACCTTTGCATACAATAGTATGCAAGTGGTTCCAAGATGCCAGATCTGAGATATAACTCCAGGCCTACTTGAAGAAAAAAGTAAATCACTTTTCAGTTAGGTTTATGCTCCTTGGTTATCATGCAATATTTCAAATATTTTTAAATAGCTTGAAATGTCATATTTGAATGGCTTGAATTACTATCAATTTTGCCTTGTGGGAGTATGAAGAAGAAAAATGACCCTAAAGTTCCATTTAAGATTGACTAGAATATTGATAGTTTTCTTAAATAGTTATGTGTCACTTCAAAGAAAAATTGCTAAGAATAGTGGCAAGCAGTTCAAGAGACTGTACATCCCATTAAGGAAATCAGAAATGTGCATACAGTTAAGCTTGTCACTAGGAGGCGTACATGTGCTACAGTGTCTAGATATCAAATTATCTATGCTATGTATGATACAGTAGAGTTGAAGAAGTGGTAAAATTAATACTATTCCATGTGTATTAGTCAAAACTATTAATGATCTTACAAATAAAACTGCAGGCATAGACTTTGTGCGCATACTTGCTCTGAAGTATCAGCAGTTTTCCATTTCCTCACATAATGGAAATAGAGTTTTCCGAATGTTAGAGGGGTTTGCTTTCTGAAATGATAAAAATTTAGGGGCATTTTTCATTCTGCCTTATTCTACTCCACTCAAATAATTGCAGTCCTGTTATCCTAGATGGGGGTCTTCGCCTAAAGCCATTTAAAGTGTTTCCATGATGGAAGGTGACTTTGAACCTAGTTTTCCAGATGTCAGTTCAGCATTTCATATTTGTTTGCAAATATCTGGCAGCATCTCTGAAGAGACCAGGGATCTTTTGGCATGCAACGCACATGATCACAGACAGACACAAATAAGGTCTACCTACCTGCCTGCCTACCTCCACAAGAATTCTTAATACTGTTTCCAGCCTGTTACAGCATTATAATATGGGAAGTGATGAAACAGAATTTTACATTGGCCCAATATTACCTAAGAGATGCAGGATGGAGCATACCCCAAGTTAGCCACAATGTTGAAACTTGTTTGTTGTTGCTGCTAACCTTGATGGTTTTTAATGGTTTCTAATTTCAGAAAAAGTTACATTGGGAAAAGGGCAGACAATGGGTGCAGAAAGAATAGGCATATAAATTTAAGAAACAGTAAATGGTAGATTGGAATTAAGAGTGAGCATGTACAAAAAGAAAAGTTAAAGCTTTTTAAATTATATTTCCAAAAAGATTATTAAAAATTATAACCAAAGGCTTTCAAATATATACCATATTAATGCAGCCCTTTGGATTAATAAAGATAAGGTCTGTAAGGAAATTTGAATAAGTGTACCTAATTCTATTTGTAGGCAGTTTGGGTATGTATATTTTTAAACATATAGGAGCTTTCCTTAAAAACAAGCAATGTTGTTATGGCTTCCTTTCCTATATATAAAACAGCAAATATACAGATGCCTCCATCCATATTTAAGTACCAATGTATTATCTTTGATTTCTTCCCTTTCCTTTTCTCCCTGTAGTTAGTCTTGTCACAACAAAGCAAAAATATAGCACTTTACTTTACAGAAACTCACAATCAAACTCCAGTAATCTCGTCTTTAACTATTTCTGGGCTTTTTCTGTGAACATCTGTTGAACCCAGCATTATAATTGTCCTGGATTCTGCTGCTAAAATAAGTATCTTACTTGGAGCATGCAATTTCTATTTCAAACTCTATACTGACTTCTTATCCTCAAGATTTCTTCATTCTAAAAAAATTATCTGAATTATGCACTCCATTATGATACTATGATCCACATTTCTCTTGTAGGAGCTTTTCTACCTAGCTACCACTTATTTCCAAAATCTTTAGTTATTGGAAATTGCATTTCTCTTTGGAAATCTGTTAAGAGCCTATTTTTTTCATGAAGAGATTTTCTGGTTAGTAATCTTTATTTTCTATGTAGTACAGAGTAAATGAATGACTCATGTTCTTCGGTTACTGTAGATCTTTATTGAAAGATATTTTTGCAGTAATGAGCCAACTAGATGGCAGAAATGATTTTGAGGAGAAGGAAATTTTCCTATTTCAATCATGGGCTATTGTTACAACTATTAGAACAGATGTTGGCAAAGAGTAGCTCCACAGGTTCTGTTTCCAAAAACCCTTCTCAAAATATTTCATATACTTGAAATAGGAGGAAAACTTTAGATATCGAATTAATAATTGGAAAGAGAAAGAAGAGGTTTATATCCCCATTCTGAGCTGGTTTAGGTTATGAAATGACCAGATAATTCACCCAGATTAAGTACTACTGATATGACCTTATTATGCATGTCCTCTAGATGGCTGTTCAGCTATGGCATTTTCAATCTAATTAGTTTTTCCGAATAACCTATCGGTGTATAAAAGGGCCCGTTTTCAAGGGAAGATGGCATTGCTAAGAGTGATGAAACAAGTAGGGAAATTTTAAGGCCTGGAGATTCTTACATCAGCACTCTGAAATGTAATTTTATCCTACTGATACACATAGACTGGTAGTTTTGTTTCTCGGGACTTTCTTTTGACGTTCAGGCAAAATAAGTACATTTCTTATTTATAGGACTAGGAACATTGTCTATTACATCAGCAATGAAAAATTTTTTTGCACCAAAGGTAGTAACGATGAGCATTCTGCAGTTGTAGATTTCTGAACAATTTTTTGTTGTTAGTTGTGAAGTCGTGTCCAACCCATCGTGACCCCATGGACAACGTTCCTCCAGGCCTTCCTGTCCTCTACCACTCTGGAGTCCATTTAAATTCATGCCTACTGCTTCAGTGACTCCATCCAGCCACCTCGTTCTCTGTCGTCCCATTCTTCTTTTGCCCTCAATCTTTCCTAGCATTAGGCTCTTTTCCAATGAGTCCTTCTTTCTCATTAGGTAGCCAAAGTATTTCAGTTTCATCTTCAGGATCTGGCCTTCTAAAGAGCAGTCAGGGTTGATCTCTAGGACTGACTTGTTGGTTCGCCTTGCAGTCCAAGGGACTTGCAGGAGACTTTTCCAGCACCGTAGTTCAAAGGCCTTGATTCTTTGATGCTCAATTTCTTGGCTGCAGTCCCCATCTGCGGTTATCTTGGAGCCCAGGAAAATAAAATCTGTCACTACCTCCATTTCTTCCCCATCTATCTGCCAGGAATTGAGAAGGCCGGATGCCATGATTTTAATTTTCTTAATGTTGAGTTTCAAGCCAACTTTTGCACTCTCCTCCTTCACCCATATCAAGAGGCTCTTTAGTTCCTCTTCTCTTTCTACCATTAGAGTGGTATCTGCATTGTTGATATTTCTCCCGGCAATCTTAATTCCAATTTTGGATTCATCTAGCCCCGCCTTTCTCATGATGTGTTCTGCATATAAGTTAAATAGACAGGGTGATAGTATACAACCTTGCCAGACTCCTTTCCCAATTTTGAACCAATCAGTGGTTCTGTGTCTCACTGTTGCTTCTTGACCCGCATACAGGTTTCTCAGGAGACAAATAACAATAATGAGTGACTAAAAGTCTCTTTCCCCTGAAATAACTTATATGTATGCTGCTTAATACTGCTGTGTGTATGCTGTGATTTATTAACAAGTGTGAAATAACTTTGCTGTTAGTGTGTAATAGAAATTGAGGTGAATGTTACATTTTGAATCATATATTAGTGGATGCTTTCTAGCTGGTATGAATGATAGTAATAGACAAACAAGTTTGTTTTTATCATGTTCGGCATTTCTTATAATTATAACACACACACAAACGTGGAAGAATGTTTTCCCTGTTGGGGTTCAGGCAACCCTGCGCCCGAATTGTTGCGGCATCCAGAAGGGATGCCAAGATGCCATCCTGCCGCTGTCAGTGACAGCTCAAAAGTGGCCTTTCTCCAGCCTCAAGCGGGCCGGAGGGGCCCGGGAGTGAGAACGGCTCGGCTGCTATCGGAGTAAGGCTTTGTTCTTTGGCGCTGTTGCGACCGGGAACCTCTGCAGGCTTTCGAGGGGAGAAGAGAGGAGAGCGAGCCATGAGCCTCCGCCTCCGTCCTAAAGACGGGCAGGCGAGGACTAAACGGCCGGGCTTTTCTCGGCCAGCCTCTTCAGCAGGCGCCGCCCCGCCTTTCCTTCGCCCCTCCCTCCCTGAAAACCTGGTATCACTGAAATGAAAACGCCGCTTTCAAAAACGGGAGGGGGACGGAGGGCGCTTCCTCCAGCGGTTCTGAGGAAAGACCGGCGGCGGGACCAGAAGCCGTGCGGCTAAACCTGGCCGTCGTTTGACAGAAGGCGAAGGCTTTCCGGCGCGTCCCGGGAAATCCCGCTCGTCCGTGCGCCGCTTCCCTCGCGCGCGCCTTCTTTTCACTCCTTTCGGAAGTTTTTGGCGGCGGCGGCGGCGGGAGGATGCTGGAGAGCGGCGGCAAGCCGGTGAAGGAGGGCGTGCTGGAGAAACGCAGCGACGGCTTGCTGCAGCTCTGGAAGAAGAAGCGTTGCGTCCTCACCGAGGAAGGGCTTCTGCTTATCCCGCCCAAGCAGGAGCCGGCGGCGACGGCGGTTTCTTCTCCTGCCAACGGGGAGACGGCGGTGGCCGCCGCCAAAATCAAGCAGTTGCCCTTCTCCACGATGAAGACGGTGGACTGCGTGGAACGGAAGGGCAAGTACATGTATTTCACGGTGGTGATGGCCGAGGGGAAGGAGATCGACTTTCGGTGCCCGCAGGATCAAGGCTGGAACGCCGAGATTACGCTGCAACTAGTGCAGTACAAAAACCGGCAGGCCATCCTGGCGGTCAAGTCGACCCGGCAGAAGCAGCAGCACCTCGTCCAGCAGCTCGGGCCCCGCCTCCGAAGCTCCTCCAACTCCGCCTAGACGGGCCACCCCGACAGGTACTCGCTTCGCCCGCTTTCCGTCTTGTGCCCGCAGTCGCCGGACTTGGCTTCGGCCGCCTAGGGCGCGCGCTGGGGGAGGGTCTTTCCCCCGCCTCTCCCCCTTCAACCTCTCCCCGCGTCAGAGGGGAGCTTCTCACAAAACAAACAAGGGAAGCGCGGCGGCAGCTTGAACCCTCTTTTGTTCTGCTGAAGCGCCCACCTTTGCGATGCAGCTGCTGCTTTTCCGACTCCCCCGAGACTAGAAACACTTTCCCGGTGATCTTCACGTATAGGGGCTTCCTTACATATACTCAGTACATATAAAGAGGCACGTGGGGCAATAGATTATGGGAAAGAAATGGCCCTACGTGGACTTTTTATCTTTTCCTACAAGCCCAGTTTAACCTGGTATCCTGCAGAAGTGTGGAGTTACAAGGACTGAATCTGCTGGAAAATTGGATAACTATCTTGCAGATTCTTGTGTTTAAAGCTAAACCGAGTAATTCAGTTCTTAATCAGCTTCTTGTGTTCCTCTTGTGGTGTACAGGTAGTCCTTGACTTATCAAAGTTACGCCAAATCACCCAAAAGGTACTTACAACCTAGTTCCATTGGTTTCCCCCCGCACACACATAGTTACATGATGGCATTTTAGGTGCTTGGCAACTGGCCCACATTTATGGCCATTTGCTATATCCTGTGGTCAAGTGACCATGGTTTATGATGTTCTTGCTGAAAAATGGTATTTACTTCCAGTTTTTGGCAGATGTTCCATAGCAAACAATGGATTCACTTAACGACCACAGTGTTTGCTTTACAACCATGGTGTACTGTTAACTGCTTCAAAAAATGTAGTAAAATCAAGTCAGTCAGAGTTTATGACTATTATGACGGTGATGGGCAGGCTCCGTTACAGTCTCTGTGTAGTATGGATCCTTTTGAATTCAGGTTCTGGGGTAAAGAAAGAAAGGGGTCATGTTATATTTTGATTCCCTTCTCCCCCCACCCCCACCCCCACCCCCGCCTTCATACAGTACCAAATCTTTACTTGGAATGTTTTTCACCTACAAATAATTTCCCCAAAACCTTAGGGCTGAAAAATTAGTAGAAAGAATTAGAGGTTTATTAATCCAGTACATTTTTACATGAGAATGGTCTCTCATCTGGGATGTCAACCTGTTCACGTAAAGCAGCAATTACGAATATGTTCTGTGTAAAGGCATAATTAGAGTTTTCTGGTGACTGGCATGTAATCATCCATGACTTCTCAGCAATGAGACCCAAACCAGTTGGTGATTGTGTGTTTTACAGTGTTGTAATAGGGATGTGTTGAGAGCAGTGAGAGTCTTAACTGAAGTTTAAAACTACTTATGCAATTTGTTGCAAGAAGTTTGCTAACATTACGCTCTTTTGCAAAAATAATATGAGGGAGAACCTTTCCATTTCATCAGCAGTATTGGATTTAAAAAAACAAGCAATAGGTTTGTTTGTAATTTGCAAACACAAGAATGCTGCTATGTTACTCAGATCATATTTTGTGTATGTTGTTATAGATCAAATTCAAGAGGCGCTTCTGGAAGTAAGAGGAACAGTGATCAAAGGCTGGCAAAGTAAAGGAGAACAAGCACAAGAGCATCAGTTCAGCCCCTGGATTTTGTCCAGTTTTGACACCATCTGTGGTTGCTTTAGTGAAGTACTTCAGCTGTTCTGGGTTTGGGCTATTGCTTAAACTTAGGAAAGGCATATTTGACCTCAAAGGACATATGTCACACTGTCATTTTTAAAATTCCACTATGTTTTATTTGTATGTATATTTATTAGTGGGGATTTTAAGTTTTCAGGTTACTTCTGAATATAGATCATCCAAGAGACAATGAAGTGCGGAAAATACTTGCTTTGCTGAATTGTATAAGCTGCTGTAGAGGGTAGAAGAAACCGAAGCAAGAAGAAAACAGAAAGATGAAGAATTTACCAGGATACAAACTTTTCATATAGTTTTTACATACTGCTTTGCAACAGCTTTCATCTCAAAAAGCGGAAGGCTGTTATAAAATGAATGTATGAAATGTATCTTGCTATATTGAACTATTGTACCAGTATTCTAAATAATGAGAATACCCGCTCCAAAGAAAGCAGTGGCTTTGAATTAAAATTCTGGATGGTTTTGTTTATTCAACAGTCATTGACTTGTGGTATTATACATTGTATTCAGTCGTAATCAGTTATACCAGTTTTCATATCCTTACTTCATGAGCAGAAAATCTTAGTTGACTGACTTACCAGAAGAATAATTATAAAAAAAGTTATGTTCTTTTTTATATGAGATTTGTTGGAAGAAACATACAAAAGACAAGTCACTGCACTTCTTTATTTAAATTTGTCCCTAGCTTATAATACTTCTAACTATGGTTTTACTTGATTTATGTTTTTATGAAATCTTTGCAAATTCCTTATCACATTCTTTTATATAGAATGTCTTAAAGTACTTAAATAGATAATTTTACCAATATTCCCTATCATTTTGGGGAGGGGGAATCATGTCCTACACAATATTTTTCATACCACCTATAATCAAAATTATTTCTTCTTAGAACAGAGATTTAAATAAACCATAATAATGTCCAATTGAATATTTGAACTATGCTACATTTATTTTTTGTCAGCTTAATAGAATATTCTGGTCGTCTTGTGATTTTTGGAATCTTAATATAACTGAAGAGTTCTAAAACCCTTTTAGGAATCAAAGCCCTTGATCTATTCATTTACAGTATAATATTTCCTAATTACTAATTTGATAAGGTAATATATGCTATGCTTTTCAATCTGGATATTCTGTTTTGCAGGATGTGTAATCTTCCAAATCAATCTAGTTTTTCATGAAATAGAATTCATTATGATCTAATTAAAGTCAAATTAGACACAGCACAGTGTCTAAATATTGAAATATTAAATATTTGTATGCAGTTCTATACATTCTTATCCTGATAAATTATGGAAGGTTTCTGTAAGGTTTCAGTTCTTACTCTAGTCCTACAGAAATGACTAAGTATCAGCTTAGCTCCCACACTTCTCCAGTTGAGAGCGGAGCTAACAGGCAGTTCAAAAAGCTCAGTTGTACAAAAATACCAGGTATAAGAATTGCAACTATAGCCATTCTGATATAGGTGCAATCTTATATTTGGGGCAAATGTGACCAAATTATGGCAAGTGGGCTATCATACGTAGATATTTCAACACTTATATTTAAGATATGAATTAAACATAGATGGGAAGAAGAACAATAGTATTTCTGGCTTCCTTCTGACTTATTGAAAGAATATCTTTTCCATCCTGGAGCATGTTCTAGAACAGTGATGTCAAACTCAATTTCATTGAGGGCCACATCAGGGTTGTGTTTGAGCTTGGAGGGCTCTGTGTGTGTATGTGTGTCGGGTGGGCGTGTCATGGAGGGCATGGCCAGGGTGGGCATGGCCATGACGGGCATTTGACAAAGGCTCAAGATTCATTTTTTCCCTTCTTTCTTTCTACAGTTCTTTACTATAACCATTTTCCTATCTCTTCTACCAGATATTACTGGCAAACATTTGTTACTTATTCTTCATACTCCACTTAACTTTTTATTTCTAAATTTATAGCCTATTGTTTAATAGTAAATGGCTTTTCCAGGCAGAAAAGCTATTTATACTATTGTAGTTTTATTATTCAACCAATAATAAAAATACAATAACATAAATAACATGATAATACAAGATCTAACAGCAGAGGTAAATTTCCAGGACAGTGAATAGAAATGGCTGTCCATTATAGATTGTTGATTGTAGATTAAATGGACCTACAGTTTTAAACTGTAGTATTAACATAGGATGTTGCTTGTTTTCTATCAAGATCACGCACTTACTTGAGGCCACATAATTGTAATCCAGTCCAATCCAGTCCTCCTGTAGCACTCTGTTGGGCAAAAATGGGCTGCGCGGAGGCCCCATGTGGCCTGTTTTTGGCCAGCAGAGTGCTGATGGAGGCTGCGGAGGCTGAAAACGGGCTGTGTGGGGGCCACACATGGTCCCCCATGGCCTGTTTTGGCCGAGAGAGGCACTGCAGCCCAGTCATTTGATATTTCCAAGCCAACTCCACGGGCCAGATTTAAGCACCCCTGTTCTAGAAAGAGGTTTTGGACTGAAGTGTTAAATAATGTAGTGCTTTGCATTCCTCTCGAAGCAGTTTATAGAGTCAGCATATTGTCTCTAACAATCTGGGATCTCGTTTTACTGACCTCGGAAGGATTGAGTCCACCTTGAGCCAGTCAGGATCAAACTGCTGGCAGTCGACAGAATTAGCCTGCAATATTGCATTCTAACATCTGCACCACCAGAGCACCTACTGGGCTCTATGGAACATCTGGATTATTTTACTTCTCACCCAAGGACTAGTAACATTCCACCTACTTAACTTGCAGGTCCTATAAAGATCAACCAGATGCTGCCATATTTTATGACATGATCAATTTAAAATGTATAGAGAACAGGTATCATTAGGAAATGTGAGTGATCACTGTTTAGAAAATCACAATGCATGGACTTATTTAGAACTACCCATATCTATATTACATTGCAAATATTTTTTATTTTCTTGAGCACACAAAGTCACAGACATAGAGCTAGCTATGTTAATCCATGCATGAAAAAAATGAAAATCCATATCTGGGTGATATTAAATAAATAAAAAATAATGCAATAGTATAGGCAAGTCTTTGTAGAACTCATTACAAAAATGAAATAGGGAAAAGAAAGAAAACCCAAAATTTAGAGCAAACCTATTAAACTGTGATGTCTGCAATGCAAGTAATTCCTAAAATGGAACTTGGTGTTAAATGTAAGGCCTTTCCTGCTTGCACCTAACCCTGAAATGCACATGCTGCTGTTCCATAATTTTTCAGTCATGTCCTCATGACACTGTCTTCATCTCATACTCATGAAGGAGTCATGATTAAGTAGCCTTTATCTATGCCAGCATTCTCTTCCTGGCCTACTCCTTCACTGCAAGGGGGACTTATTCAAGATCAGCCTCATTTTTACAGCTGTGTAAAATCCATTCAGTTTTGTGTCCTCCTATTTTGGGAAAAAAATTAGGAGATTGCAGTAACTCTGAACACAGATAACTGAGGCAGAATAAAGATTTAGCAAGATGGGCAGCAAATGTCCAATTAATTTTCTCCTGACCCAAGAATGTTTGGAGAGTATATAACTCAGGGGAGAGGGAGGAGAGACACTACAGTATTAGATAGGGCCGGTGAATGGCGCAGGCTGGTAAGGCCTGTTATTAAGAACAGCCTGTTATTAAGAACACAAAGCCTGCAATTACTGCAGGTTCGAGCCCGGCCCAAGGTTGACTCAGCCTTCCATCCTTTATAAGGTAGGTAAAATGAGGACCCAGATTGTTGGGGGGGCAATAAGTTGACTTTGTAAAAAATATACAAATAGAATGAGACTATTGCCTTATACACTGTAAGCCGCCCTGAGTCTTCGGAGAAGGGCGGGGTATAAATGTAAACAAAAAAAAAAAAAAAAAAGATATTGTGGCATTAGATTACACCAATCCTCAGGGACAGAAGACATGTGTTGTTATCCCAGCTTTTTGAACTGCATGGGAGAAACTAATCATGAATTAAATCTCACAGGCCCTAATCCTGATCCTTCGTAAGGACTGCAATCATATTAATTCTTACCTGCAAATAAGTTCTGCAGATTCATTTATGTTTATTTCTGAGTAGATGCCTGGTGATGCAGAGGACGACCAAAAACCACAGATGACACCAGCATAGTGTCTGCATATTGTACATGATTCTGTGTTCCCAACAGTGATGGCACCTCTATTTCTGATAGTTGTCCATTCAGACTTTTACTATGTCCAGAAGAATAACAAAGGAAAATGAAAATTCATCACCTTGGTCAACAGAAATTAAGAGTCAAGCAGGAAGAGAAAACCCATAATGCCAAGTTCCAAGCTCAATTTTATATATACATACATAGAATTTAATGTAACATTTTGTAGAACATGAAAAATGTTGTAGGTCAGAGGTCTCCAACCTTGGCAACTTTAAGCCTGGCGGACTTCAACTCCCAGAATTCCCCATTCTGGGAGTTGAAGTCCGCCAGGCTTAAAGTTGCCAAGGTTGGAGGCCCCTGTTGTAGGTTACACAATGCTAAAGAAATTAACCACTTAATTAATCACAAATTAACTTGATTACCTAGTTGTCTGTAAGAAAAATAGAAAAACATCAGAAAACAGTAGGCTTTGAAGCAAAGCTTTGTTCAAACTGGATGATTTTATGCACTCTAGCATCTGATATGCATTCAACTTACATCAGATCATTCTGACCTCTATTTTACACAAGGAAATTGAATGTAGAAGGAATTGTTTAGTCACACAGCAGTCAGACAGTAGGTGGGAGGAATGTACAGTCTTCCTTTTGGATAACATGATAATACTAAACTAGCCTTTCCCTTCCCATCTTTACTAAAAACAAATATTTTTTTTCTGATAAGGCAGATGACTCAGACATAACATTTTCCATTAAAAAGCAGTGCCTCATTTCATACATTTTGTCAACTATCAACTTTCATAAATTACTCTGGGGAAAATTCAGAGCATTGTACCCCAACACATTAAAGGGCACCAGCTTACTGAAAACTGTGATAGAAGACTTACACTTACTGCAGCCATATTTTGTTGATTTAGTGCCTGCCATTTACCATCAACAACAGAAGTGCAAAGCAGAGGTCAAAGCAATGGAGAGAAGAGAAAAAATATAACAGGATTTTATTTCAAGTCTAAGAATAAAGAAAGCAGAATAGAGCAGGGAGTGCAGACGCTTCCATTTTATTTCTGATACAGATGATTTAAAGATATCTAATAGATAATAGGCTAATAGATATCTTTAAGTGTTTTCAGACTGAATTTAAAGAGGATTTAAATGTGAATTACATGAAAAAGGTTAGACTCTTAAGATTGGAATGGATGCTGAGCAATGAAGGTCTACTGTAAACATTCATCAGAGTATAGCAAGTCCCTGGATTAAGAAACCCTGGTTTAAAGATGACCCACAGTTAAGAATGGAATCTATTGTAGCAAAATTTAATTTAAATACATAATGCTTTCAGTTAAATACACAATAGTTCAAGTTCACCACACAATATTATTTATACTGTATTATACAAAGATATTGTTCTGGTTTACATATGAATTTGACTTAAGGACAGACCTTGGGAATGGAATTTGTTCTTAAACTGAGGACTACTGAGGGCATTAAAAAAGGTAATAGTGATTGTCTCGGCTATTGTTCCAACTATTTTTAACTAATGAAAATAGTAGATTTATTACAGAGATGTATAAACATTTGATATCTGGTATCATATAATATGGTATCTGGGTTACTAGCACTTATTAGATGGCAGCCAAAAAGATACAGGAAGCTCCAATGTTTTTTATCTTGATTTTTTTTTTTTGAGCCCAAGATTGTATTCCTAAATAAATTATATTTCAGGGCCTTCCCAAGTAACTTGCAAGGCTAATTTAAAATTTACCATTACAATATCCTTGTTCCAGTGCAAGATTTTCCACATCCTTTTTGCTAAAGGCACATCCTTACATCACCTCTGCTCTATCCCTAGTAAGGCAGCTGTAGAGCGGTGTTTCCCATGTTATGCCAAAACAAGACAATCTGTGATGATGTTGTGGATGAAAGGTGGCATTACTGAAATTACTCTTGATATGGCTATGAGGGAGTCATTCTGTAGCCACTTTATTCACTATATTTTATGGTAGGTCAATCTACAGTATGCAGGTGCAACTTTCTGAAACTCAGTTTGCATTCAAATAAATTACTTTTAATATATCACAGAATGTTTCAAAATGGTTACAAATCTCAGCTTAAGTTAAGTAAATATTTTCTAGATCAGAGGTCCCCAACCCCCAGACCGCAGCCCACTACCTGGCCTTGAGCCAATTGGAACTTGGCTGTGGAAGTGGCAGGTGAGTGCATTCTTGTGCATCCTCACTTGCGCGCACTTGCCCACCACTCGTGAGGAACTATTCCCTCTCCCTCTGCTACCAGGCCGTAAAGCCAGAAACATTGGGGAACTCTGTTCTAAATAATCGACAGAAATAAAATGGGCAAATTAAAATACATTGTAAACCTAAGTAACAAAATTTAAAAAAAATTAAAACCAACTCAGTAAATTATAAGTAGCACTAGCAATATCCCTTAGACTTATATACCACTCCGTAGTTTTCAGCACTCTCTGAGTGGTTTGTTGTGTTAGCATATTCCCCTCAATAATCTGGGTCCTGACTTTACTGACCTTGGAAGGATGGAAGGCTGAGTCAACCTTGAGCTGGTCAAGATTGAACTCCTGGCTGCGGGCAGAGTCAACCTGCAATACTACATTCTAACCACTGCACCAATTTATGAATAAAAAACTAAATGTCCTAAATACTAAATCAATAAAATATGTAAATGCGAAACCATGAAATAACTACTCTGCTAAGTGTACATCTTTCTCTCCCCACCCCCCTCCCTCCCTCCCTCCCTCCCTCCCTCCAGCCATCCCTTCCTACACTGAGCAGTTGAAAAAGGTCTATTTACGTATCTGCATTGGACCTGTGTGATAGATAAAACATTCTGAGGGTAGGCAACATGTTTTCTTCTAGGCACTGCTGGACCACAACAACTACCAAACACACTTTGGGATTGACCATGTTAGTCACTAACATTTAGCAAGGTAAAAGACCCCCTTCCTGGGTTGTCTCAGGCAAAGCTTTTTAAAGCAGCATAATTGGAATTCTGCAGCAACCAGAGAAAACCCCATAAATTATAATAACAGTTTGTGGTTTTCAATACTCTTTTCTGCAGTTATTAAAAACAGTAAGAACACAGCCTTGTATTTCTGCAATTGTCCACTAAGGAGTAATAGGTAATGATGTCAATTTTAGCAGGCTTCATTTCTTAAAAAAGCAAACAAGCTCCAAGAAGAGCAATGACAAGCCCTTTGGCATCCCAAGAGATTTTCAAACCACGTGCTCCACTACAGCTTCACTGTATTTGCATTCTGTGGTCTGCAAAATATTCTCACTCAGCATCTTTACTTTTTTTTCTGTCAGCTCATTACTATACATTTGAGAAACTGTCCAGTGGACATAAACATATTATAGAAAAGTTTTGAATGAAGGATTATTACAATACTTTGCTGTTAATTCAATAAATATCCATGGTGCAAACCTAGCTGACAGCATTGTTAATGTATTCTGGAGGTGGCTAATGGATTAGATAGCATCCCACCTTCTCCCCATGTGCTCTCTTCCTCTCCATTTGTTCAATTTAATTTTAAATTTAAGCTTTCTATTTATTGCTTAAATGTTTTATGTAGTATTTTCACTGAATGAGTGTAAGCTGCCTAAAATCACCTTTGGCAAGATGGGTGGCATATAAGTTGAATAAATAAATTAATGATTCGCATAAGTGAGATTTTCCCTTTGGTTTGTGTGTACCATATATGTGCTCTCTGTGCATTCATTCATTCATTCATTCATTCATTCATTCATTCATTCATTGAAAGTAACCACACTTTTCCAAGGTTACTATACATGCAGCATTTTGATAATTTGTATTTCAACACATTTGGAATATAATTTGTTATGTGTGCACTTAGAAGTTCAAACTGTGTCATATCTTTTTTTTAAATGCAAAACTACCTTAGCAAACTTGCTCATTATTACTGGTATGTAAGTAGCAATTGGAGTAAGGAGAATCAAAGCTATTTATCTTCTTGGGCAATTTCAATGGCAACAAATCAGGTTAGATATATTTGAACATGCAATAAAGCTCAAGGGTGGAAATCTCTCAAGACTAAGTTAAAGAACATTTTGAACACTTTTACTTACTGCAATTACTGTATATAAATTGAAATCTTGGCTCCCCTCCTAAAATCTTGTTTTGGAACAGTCTCACTGGAATCAGAGTGAGATGTTTATTGTAATTAATTTCAAAACTGGACACTGTTATCAAGGGATGGGAGTTTGATTAAATAGCAAAGGAAAATTATATAGCTGATTCCAGAAAATGCTGAACTTCATTTTAAATTTCTACTCATTTGATTTTGCTAGAATGATATTATTGATTTCATGAAATCTTGTTTAGCGATTTTGATGGCTCTGAATATACTGGGGAGTGATCAATCAATGTAAGATACACAATTGCATTTTTTCTTAACACATTACAGTGGTGGTTCACATCTACTGTTTTCCAAGAGACATGCTGGCACAGTGGTTAGAATGCAGTATCGCACCCTAATACTAATGATTGCCAGTTTGATTCTCACCGGCTCAAGGTTAACTCAGCCTTCCATCCTTCCGAGGTTGGTAAAATGAGGATCCTGAGTGTTGGGGAAAATATGCTGACTCTATAAAATGCTTAGAGAGGACTGTAAAGCACTATGAAGTCGTATATAAGTCTAAGGGCTACTGCTATTTGTAAATTGGCAGTCAGGACAGAGGATGAGAGCCTTTTGTGCTGCAGCACCCATCCTTCAGAACAACATTCTCCCAGGGTAGCGGTTAGATTGGTTCTGCCCCTTTTGTAAGCTTTGAAGTTATGGCTTTGTCATTGGGCTGACCCAGTTATGATTTGGAGTCTGCTAAATTGCTACAATGATTAATGCATAATTTGCACTTACCTGCTTATTAAATTTCATGTTTTAATATGGATTTTAATCTGGTTTTAATTGGGTTATTGTTTTATTTATAGCTGTATTTTGTGCATTGTGTGCGTGTGTGTGTGTGTGGTTATTTTAATTGTATGAGCTGCCCAGAATCCTGAATGTGAAATGGACAGCTATGCAAGTTGAATAAATAAATCATAAATAAATTATTGTATATCCTGGAACTTAATATCTCCAGAATTTTGTAAAGTGGTACAATTGGTGCCTATGTTTTAATAACCTATCAGGGTTAACCAAAGAAGGTTTTCTTCTGAGACAGAAATAGTGGTATTCACACAAAATTCTCTCCATGAAATTAATGTGCATGGTACCAAGGGTAAGTCAATTTAGTCTGGGCACCTGAAGCAGAAAAACCTTCAAATTAGATTGCTAATACTTTGATTAATTAATGGCATTCAAGTTTGTGTCTAATATGAATGCATCAACACTGAATTTCCCTTTAACACTGATCCTTAGAGTAATCCTGTCCTTGCTGCAGTGTTTAAAAGAGCAGCTTGTGCAGCGATGCATAGTTCTTACTCTCTTAGCTACCTTACATATTTTGTTTTACAGACTAGAAAATAAAAAATAAGGCTGCATCAATCATGGCCTGGGGATTCAAGAAGGTCAGCTTCATCTGAGCAGGGAGTAAAATTGAGGTTCTCAGGCCAGGCCAGTGATACTATAAATCACTTATGGAAAAAGACACTAATTACCAAGGGGAATGATGAATTCTGCTAGTTAAACATTTTATAAGGCAATTCATGCATATACTTTAGAGAAATATAAAATAATAATAAATTAAATAGTGTGCTGTCCCATTGCAATGTCCAAAATGGTAACTGCTGCTTCTGGCCCTTCAGCTGATCTCAGCAAAAGTAAACCTTTGATACCAACTTTGAAAACATAACTGTAATGCCAATTGTATCTGTTGATAACAAATGCAGTTCGTCAGGCAACACAGAATAAGTTTGATTATGATGAATACAGCACAAGCTATTAGCATCAAGACTAATGTTAGTCATTTTTAATGAATTTGGCTTCTTTTCTGTTCCCTGATTCAAAGTTCTGAACAACACAAATATTTGCATATTTTTCCACTGTAGTTTTAGTTGATTTTAACGTATTGCTCAATTGTGGATTATAGAGAGGACTTTTTTTAAGGATCAATGAAATCTTTAAATATTCTAATTGCAACAGATGTGTATGCACTTATGAACAGAGGTGACTGGATCTAACAGAGGCTCTATTTACCATAGTTCCAGATTCAATATATTCTTCTGCTTTGGATCATGAATGTTGATTGAATGTAGGAAGTTCTATATATTATTAATATGTATAGAATGTAAAAAAATATAAACATCTGGATTAATTCAATTAAGGAGATCCATTATCATCCTGAAACTGAAGATGTGAAAGGAAGAATATTTTTGATTTCTACCATCAGTTAGGGCACCTAACACTTTGCTATACCACATCCCATGCTTTAAAGCAATAGTATTAAAGCAATATGAAAAAAGAAAAAAGAACGCCAATATCATCCATCAACCACACAGGATTCACTTTCATTCATCAAACAGTTGGTAGAACTGCATTAGAAAGGGTGAAGACCATTCTGCTGCCATGGACTAGCTAAAGGAATAAGAGATACCACTTGTTATTCAAGCAAGAACACAAAGGAAGGAAGATCAGCTGCATATAAATGGCTGCTTATAGCTCATCACTTTGTTCTGGCCTTGAGAAACTGATCTCCATTGTTTCACTCTATTTCCTGGCTTATGTTTTTAAAATAGCCTGTCTTGTCTTTTTGCATCACTGTTGATCTAAAATAAAGCAAATGGTTTTTAAAAAATATATAATGTTTATCTCCAGATCTGAAGCAAGGAAAGATCTTGCTGGAAAAAGAAAAGAGAAATGGTTTTTCTGCTCACCAATTGCAAACTAGCTTTGCAAATATTTGCATTAGATTTAATATGACTTTGTCGTTTGTCCTGCAAAATAGGTCAGAGGAAAAATAGAAAATGAAACTGAACAGCATAGTATGGCTTGTTGTTAACTGTCTGTGACATTCTTGCTTGTTTAATGAAGTATTTCCAATTACAGTTTTAATGGGCACCTTGAAATCCATCCTTATTGTGCTAGGGGTCAAATGACAGATGAAGGAAGCACTGAGATGTTGGTTTCATGCAGCTACAGTAATAAGATCAAAGCTATATTCATGTAACTAAAATTTAGACGCAACTGGGAACTAGAGTGATTATGCTTTCACTCATTGAAAGAACCTAGTCTTCTAACATAAATGCTTCATCTAATTCCTGAGGGTGAGGATCTGAGCTTTGCTAATATTACCTTGATTTCTTCTTAGTTAAAATACAAACTGACTGTAATATCCATGACATTAATGTGGTTACAGCAATGCACTTTATAACTGTACAACATGCTGCCTGCTTTAGCTATAATTTCTGAAACTTTCAAAGAGAATCACTTCAAGAACATCTTACATATGTTCTTACAAAGATATGTATGATAACTCTGGTGATAGAAAATTCTGTAGCTTTTGTTAGTTGAAAGGGCAAATAATTCCTAGATACTGTGGCCAGAGGTGGGCTTCACATAATATAACAAAGTGCAGAACTGAAAATGTGAGCGCATGCACATATGTTTTGCATGCGCCTTCTGTGCTTGTGCACGGTTTCAAACACACGGCAATTTCTTGCGTGTGGCTTCCAGCACACCTTCTCAGACAGCTGCAGTGAGTAGAGTGGGCAAGGCGTGGAAATCAGCTGGGCTGTGTGGGTGGGGTGAGTGAGTCAGAGAGTGAGATATATAGGATGAGATAGCACTGGGGAAGGTGGGCGGGCCCAGCCAGTGGTTGGAACTACTGGTACAGGAGAACCTGTCCGAACCGGCAGCAGCCCACCTCTGACTGTGGCAGATATTTCATTAGCACCCTTTTAGAAATTAAGATGTATTCAAGTAAAACAAATGTATTAAATCTAGGAGGCTATTTTACTGGTTTTTTTTTTTAAAAGCAAAGGATTAGATAATCTGGCATTACTGAAATTAAAAGAAAAGGAATTTTGTTAGACATGCAGAGTAATTCCAAAGGACTCTGGTGAAGATATTAGGGAAAAAAATTGGAATAGGATGAGGAGGATATAAGATGCAGAAAATAATAAAATATACTGTAAAAATAATAAATGTTCTAGAGCATGTCTTTATGTACTTTGTCAGGAAGAAGACAAAAGATCTAGTTTTAAAGCAGCATTTTAATGCACAATTGAAGATTTAAAAAATGCAGATGTGATTGAGAAACAAATTCTGGTTAGAATATTGAGTAAAAAATGCTCCTTTTTCAAACAGAAAAAGATTCCATTTCAATGGGACAGATTGGAAGATGAGGTCTTTATTTTAAACAGCAGAGGCTTTGACTGAATTCTGTCCAAGGTGAGAGAATTTCTGGAAAAATTCAAACAAGCGGCTGGAGAAGTCAGATGCAACAGGAAATTGGCATGATACTGAATTAGGTGCTAAAGCAGGGGTGAAATGCTACCGGTTCGGACTGGTTCAGCCAAACCGGTAGTGGTGGCGGCAGGTGGTTCGGAGAACTGGTAGCGGCAGCAGCGTGAGGCTCTGCCCACCCACCAGGATGTCATTACTTCCTGGTTTTAATCAGAAAGTAACATGTTTTTTTACCCTCTGCGCATGCGCAGAGGTCTTTGCGCATGCACAGAGAGTCCATAATCATGCACGGAGCGTGCATTTCTGAACCAGTAGGGAAGGCAAGTAGATTTCACCCCTGTACTAAAGGGACTGAATTTTTTAAATTTTTGGCTGAATTATGTTTTTCAAAGGTTTAAAAGAATATAATGGAGCAAATGCTCCTCAAAAGAGGAGAAAAAAGCCATTTGAAAAAAATGAAAACAAAACAAAATTCGCTTACAAGAGCAACATATTACAAAAAAGAAGGTGAAATATTTGATTTATAAAAAATTGTTTACATGTAACATTAAAGCTAGAACATTTACTGATTGATGACTATGGTAGATTTGCTGGGGTGGAAGTTAATTTGCAGTTAGCTAAGACTTTGATATTGAGAATTTATCACATAAATAATGACAAAGTACTATCCTGCAATGGGCTTATGAAGACTAAACTGCTTATGCAGCATGTTCTGTATTCACTTCTAAACAGGCTATCAGGCTGCCTCTGATTATATCTAGGAAAGAATACACCTTGACTTCATTTGAAAACAAAGAAAAGTACTTTTACTAGGTACATCTGGATTGCAGCAGTATTAAGTTGAATCTGAGACAAAATATGGCTAACATTTCATATCCCCCCATTTGTCCCTCCTCCCTCAGGAGGTCAGGCTGGTCTGGTTCAATGCCAGCTCCTTCTCGGCCCCCGTGGTAATCTTCCTCCGCCGGTCTCTAGCTGTCAATCATCTCAGGAATGCAGTGTCTGTTGGAAAAGCCCGCGCTCTTAGCATTCAGCCGTTAATCACCCCTCCCCCACTGTTATGTCAGACGACACTCCTAATAGGCCCGTTTCCCTTACCCTGTATGGGGCAATGATACATCTTATATCCTTAACTATTTTACATTACAGAAAGAAGCATTTTACATTCTAACTACTGAATATAAATTGTACAAAAAATATGTGAGGATTGGAGTGGAGGCTGACATTTGGCCCTCCTGCAACAAGGACGTCAGTCCTAGAAAGAAAAAAGAAAAGTTAGGGTTTGTTAGGATATTTTTTATAGAATTGTGCTATCTTTTCCGAAGCACGAACATCTTCCTTGTTTACCCATTCAGCTTGGGACAAAGGGAAGTGCTTCCAAGCAATGAGATATTGAATTTTATTTCTATGTTTTCTTGAATCCAAGATTTCTTTTATTTCAAAATGTTGTTCGCCCTCTATGAGAATTGGTATAGGAGGGGATGTATGGTTCGCACGGAAAGTAGACGTGTGTTCTGGTTTCAGCAAGCTTACATGGAAAACGGGGTGAATTCTCCTAAGTGTTTTTGGTAATTCTAGCTGTACAGTCATGGGGTTGATGATTTTCACTATGGGGAAAGGCCCCACATATTTAGGTCCCAGTTTCTTAGATTTCTGAGTAGTTTGTAAATATTTGGTGGAGAGATAAACTTTATCTCCCACTTGGTATTTGTTCTCAGGGGATCTTTTTTTATCCGCTTGTTTTTTATGTGCACTGTGAGTGTCATCGATCGCCTTGCGAGTCATTTTCCATGTGCTTTGTATTTGATCTATCCATTCTGACAAGGAGGAAACAGTGGTCTCTTCCTTTGGAAGTTCAGAGATAGGAACAAAATCTTGGCCTGAAGCTATTTTAAAAGGAGTAAATCCCGTGCTACTATGAATTGAGTTATTGTAGGCTACTTCAGCAAAAGGTAGTAGGTCTGCCCAATTGTCTTGTTGATAGTTAATGTAACAACGTAGATATTGTTCTAGTACAGAGTTTGAGCATTCACAACTTCCATTAGTCTGGGGATGATGGGAGGCGCTTAATCCTTGGGCGGAGCCAATCAGTCGCAAAAATTCTTTCCAAAATTGAGAAGTGAATTGAACTCCTCGATCTGAGATAATGCGTTCAGGAACTCCGTGGAGTCTATAAATGTGTTGTACAAACAACTTAGCTAGAATCTTTGAGGAGGGTATTTTTGAACATGGAATAAAATGGACTTGTTTGGAGAAAAGGTCTGTGACCACCCATATTACAGTATTGCCCGCACTTTCAGGTAGCTCCACTATGAAATCCATGGATATTTCTTTCCATGGGGCTCCCAGCCTGGCTACTGTTTGAAATAGGCCAGGAGGTTTTCCTGGAGGCCTTTTAGATGATGCGCAAACAGGGCAACTTGCTATATACGATTGAATTCCTTTTTAAGAGTTGGCCACCAAAATTGTCTTTTAAGAAGATGCAAGGTTTTCACAAATCCAAAATGTCCTGCCATTTTGGCATCATGGCATCGTTGTAGGATAGTTTCTCTGAGTGATAGAGGAACATATAGTTTCGCTCCAATCCAAGCCAGTCCATCACGGAGTGTGCATTCATGCGAATGCGCCAAGAACCAGTTATCGGAGTTTAAAGCTTCTTTAAACAACTTGGTTAGTTCATCCGGCAGCGATGTTTCGGTTTTGGTATGGCTTCGAGTTATAGCCGGAGCTGCTAACTGCTGAATGGGAAGTATTGGGCGAACCACCTCGGAGCGAGTGCCATTGTATTGGGGCAAACGTGAGAGAGCATCTGCCAAAAAGTTTTTCCCTCCAGGAATGTAATGTAAGGTGAAATTAAAGCGGTTAAAATATTGAGCCCAACGGGCTTGTTTAGGCGAAAGTTTTCTAGGAGTTTTTAGCCCTTCTAAATTTTTGTGATCAGTCCAAACTTCAAAAGGATGATTAGAACCTTCCAAGAATTGTCTCCATGTGCGAAGAGCCCAATGAACTGCAAATGCTTCTTTTTCCCAAATAGCCCACTGTCTTTCAGTTTCAGTCAATTTTCTAGAAGTGAAAGCACAAGGCTGTAGTTTACCATCAGCATTGTTTTGGAGTAAAACGGCTCCGACTGCTACATCACTAGCATCTGCTTGTATCACAAAAGGAACATCCATGTCGGGGTGTTTTAAAATAGGTTCAGCGGCAAACAGTCGTTTCAATTTTTCAAACGCTGCTTGACATTCCATTGTCCATTCGAGAGGTAATGATGGTTTGGGTTTGTATCTCCTTTAGTTTTTAAGAGGTTGGTGATGGGCAATTTGAGCAAAGGAGGGGATGAATTGATGATAAAAATTCGCAAATCCCAAAAAACTTTGTAGCTGTTTGCGTGTGCGTGGGGGGGCCCATTCCAAGACAGCTTTCACTTTCTCTGGGTCCATTTCTAATCCATCCGCCGATATGCGGTACCCTAAGTAGTCTATTTTTGTTTGATGGAAATCACATTTGGATAGCTTGCAATACAGTTCTGCAGATAATAACTTTTTGAGAACAGCTTTACTAGTTTAATATGTTCTTCCATTGTTTCTGTATAGATAAGTATGTCGTCAAGGTAGACAAGAACCCCTTTAAACAAATGCTGATGGAGTATTTCATTTATCAGTTGCATGAAAACTGCAACTGAAAACGGCTGACACAGGCTTTTCAATAACGTAGAACAGTGATGGCTAATATTTTTGTCATCGTATGTCGAAAGCGCATGTGTGTGCATGTGTATAATGCAACACATTATGCACCCATAATGCAACGTGCATGTGACACTCCCCTGAACGCCTTGCCCCTGCGTATGCGTGTGCAACCTCTCCCATGCTCCCACCCCCCATGCATGTACATGTGACCCCCCGCACTCCCTATGCATGTGTGTATGACCCCCCAGTCCCCCCTTTTGGGCCTAGCAGGCCTCCCTGCAGCCTCTTGGGACCAAAAGTGGGCCGCGGGAGGGTGTGCTGCACCCCCACGTGCTCCCTCCACTCCCATGCATGCACACATGACCCCCATCCCCTGCGCATGCGCGCACATCTCCCACATGTACCCTACCCCTGCAAAGACCTAAAAAACAGCTGGCCGGCGGGAGGCACATACGCATGGAGGTGGAGCTGAGCTTGGGCGATGGCTTGTATGCCTGCAGAGAGAGCTTTGTGTGCCACCTGTGGTACGAGTCCCATAGGTTCGCCATCACGGGCCTAGAATGCTAGGAGCAAATCTATTTCATCTATTTTCAAACTGCTTTATTTTTTTCCTTCTATACAATTCACCCTCCTTCTAATCTGGGAATTTCCAAAAATCACCTTCTTTTACATGGAGCCTTTTTAAAAAGCTAGTAAACTATATTTCAGATTTTACACTAAACTTGATGATCCATTATCTGATTTTTATTTCAACCGTACAATCTGCCTAGCGCTGAATGCCAGAATGCTCTTAATCTTCACACATGGATTTTTGTGTTGCTTTGCAAGGTCACCATTACGAGTCATTACTTCCTCTCATCTCCAAAGGATAGTTTACAAATGAAGAATGAATCAGCAGTTCAAAACAAGTCTCTTTTAGAAAAGCAAGCCCTCGGGCAAGAGAATCAGACAATCTGAGCAAGATTGGAAGGCACTTGGAGACCTAATCCCACCCCTGCCTCCTTTGGGGCTAAAGAATGCAGAGGCTACAGAGAGATCCTCAGTTTTCTTGGGATTAGACTTTCTTTCATCAAAAAAATTGGTGGAAATTGAAGCAACACTTCAACTGGGAGGCAGATTGAAGTTAGGTGAAATTTCCCATTCTCCAGAGATCAGAAAGAAATGTCTGAGTTATGGTGGTGCCCGGTTGTCCTTTTTTTCCTAACCTACCTGCCTCCCAGTTCTAGTTTCCTGAAAATCTATCACATTATTATTGTGATACCCCCACTGTTTCCTAGCCAAGAGGGTTCTTAAAGCAGCTTACATTAGTTAAAATGCAGTAAAACTAGGTAGCATAGCACTTAATTGAGTAATAAAAACAGTCCAACAGAGGCTCATAAAATCAATTGCAAAGCACCACTTTCTATCTCAAATGAATTGTACAAATGTTAAGAATATTACTATTAAAATATGCTGTTAATACTGCAAGTTTAATACAAATTGGAAGTTAAAAACCACACAAAATTCTCCAGATATGGAAGCTTGAGAAGTTGAGAACCTTTCGCATGCTCCCCCAAAATACTTCATTTTAATGCTTTTATTGTTTAGTTTGTATGTGCATTTTTCCCCCTTCTGCTTGCAATAATTTAGATTGTTGATTTTATCTTTGTGGCTTGTTGTAATATGGAATCCTAGTGGCTTGTGATTAAAAAGGAGCACCTGAACATTCAAGGGTGGAAGGGACAAAAAAAAAACCCACGAAGAAAGTATGATAGGACAAAAATGGACAGGTTCTCAGTAATTGTATTTGGGAATGTACTGTAAGGCTGTTCTTATGGAACAGTCTGCATCTGCGAGGCCCCCTAGCTAGGACCAGCCAAAGCCAGATTGCTAGATAAGTCCAATATAGGTGTGGTGTCTGCGACTGAGTTTTATGGTGTCCAGATTGCTGCAGTATGATTATTTTAATGTTGCATTTTTTGTTTGAATAACAGAGATTTTATTATATTGTTTTTGTTTTCTGTTGTTATTTGCCCAGGACTCACATGACAGATAGGCAGCCATATAAATCTTCTAAATAAACAAATGGCCAGCACTTGGGAAGTACTGTTTTAACTAGATGCTGTTGAAGTCCTGGTAGCCATTACTAGCCTATCCAAAAATGGGTGCCATACTTGGTGCATTAGCCCAAGCCTACACATGTGCACACTATCATCACTGCCATCACTTTTGCATACATGAGGACCTGTAAAACATGTTGTAATTTTATGCTAAGTGAAATTTCCAGGGGTCATGTATGCTTATTTATTTGTTTGATTTTTACATTGAAAGCTTAGAAGAACTTAGAAGAACTTAGAAGAACTTAGAAGAGTTCTTCACTCCTCTGAAAACAATAAAATACCTTATACCAACAGACTTGAAATCCTGGGATTAGAAAACTTACAACTCCGTCAACTTCGACATGACCTGTGCTTAACACACAAAATCATCTATTGCAATATCCTTCCTATAAAAGATTACTTCAGCTTCAATCGCAATATTACAAGAGCAAAAAATAGATTCAAGCTAAATGTCAACCGCTTCAAACTTGATTGCAGAAAATATGACTTCTGCAACAGAGTTGTTACTGATTGGAACTCATTACCTGACTCCATAGTCTCTACTCAAAATCTCAAAATCTTCAACCAAAAATTGTCTACTATTGACCTCACCCCATTCCTAAGAGGACTATAAGGGGCGTGCATAAGAGCACAATAGTGCCTACCGTTCCTGTCCTATTGTTCCCTTCATAATATCAAATTAATATAGTTGATGCATATTTTTTTACATATATATATATATATATATATATATATTTTCTTCAAGATACGTTGTATGACAATTGTTTGTGTATACTGTTGTGACAAAAAGAAATTTAAAAAAAAGCCTAGTTTATTGCATTACATCTTTTCCAGACAGTTGCTTATGGTAGAAAGATGTTCCAGTGGACGGGTATTGTGGAGAGGTGGCATGTCTCCTGATCGCCACCAATTGACCTTCCTTGGCTGATGGGACATAGAACACGCCCGTCCTGCTGGATTAGACTGAATTGGTAGAACAACTGGGTGAACAATATCCTTCAGGTAACCCAGTCCCAAATCATGTAGAGCTTTAAAAGTAACTTGAATTTCACCTGGAAACATACTAGTAACCCATGCAGCCCACAGAGCAATGGGTTTGCATGTGCCAAATAACTGACACAATTAAAATCCATGCAGATGCATTCTGCACCAGTTAAAGCTTCCAGATGCTCTTCAAAAGCAGCCCCATGCAGCAGGCATTGCAGATAGGAGGTAACAAGGGCATGAGTGACAATGGACAGAACCTGAAACTTTTCCTGGACATTTGCTGGAACCCCCAAGAATACAGGCTAATATAAGAAACAGCGGCCTCGATTTTTAAGCAGAATTAAATCAACTCTTTTCATAGGTAGAACACAGTTATATTTAATTATTTAAAGTATTATTTTACAATATCTACCATTTAATAAAATTGTATTCATATTTGTGTGCATACACTATATAATTTCTTTACATAAATCCCAACTGCCAATAAGTTACTTCTGCATTCACAATTTCATGGAGCTTAAACTGCAGCCCTATATATACATTATATATACTAAATAGGAAATCTCAATAAGTTCCAGAATGTATTCCAGGGCTTGCTTCCTCCAAAACCAGGGTGCATTTATTCATAATTTTCCCCCATTTTCTACTCTTCCATTTTTTACTCTAAGAGTTTAGAGGCAGAAATATAATATTAGTTCTGTAAAGAACTAGAGCTTGAGATCATATATGTAATATTGTAAAAGGATCTTGTCAGGTGTAAATATATTAAGGACTGTAATAATTTCATGTTCCAGTTCTGGATCTTTATGAGAATTGTTCTGCTTAGCAACTTTCTTTGACAGGTGATCTTTGTTTTTTGTTTTTTTTCAAAGAGAACTTATGTCCTGTTACTGCTGCTACTGTTTTTGTGGCATGGATCTGGTGAAGCAGTCAAATTTAACCAACTGACAAGAATCCAATGCAATACCCAGAGAATGATATCATGCATTGTATTACCACATTGATTTGAAAACTGTCATAGGCTATTTTAAAAGCAGTATCACATTCCTTTTGCTGTGTATCATCCGGCCGTGTTCATGACAAACCATGAATAGCGTTAATTGCTAGTTTCTAGGAACAGTTATGCAACCTGTAGTGCTCCCTGAAAACACACCCATGTATAATATACAAGACTATTCAAATATTAGTGAAGTAAATTTTTCAAATTTCATGGTTGACAAGGCTGCTAAGTGAAGTATGTGCTTTATGTCAACAGAATATTTTATTTTTGCTTCATGACATTCCACAATAGGGGACAGAATGAGATGTTTCATATGAACCTAAGGCACTGGTTTTGTATTATGAAAAAAACCCTCAACCACCAACTTTTTCTGCGCCATGATTTTTTTTATAGAGTTTGCAATGTTTACAAACCAGAAAGCCGCTGGTTCAGGTCAGGGGGCCAAGGAGCACAGGTATCTATGCCATCTAATAGTTCATTGTGGGCATACTAGAAGATTACACCTATAGTCAGCAGGGTGATTTCCCTGTTTGACTGCCATTCCCAGCAGCTGGTCTAGAACACCTGCTACCCTTGGGTTCAGCAAGTAGTACATGTTCATCAATAGCAAATATCCATCAAGACAAACCTCCTACATGGATTGGTCTATCTATTACATTCTCCTAAATTGATGGTCTTTGCCATGACACGTCTATTGGTCATAAATTCCAGTTTCTGTATGCGTTCAATAAAGAACTTCCTTTTACTGGCCCTGTGTCTCCCTGTATTCAAGAGATGACCCCTGACTTTGCGTTATAGGAAAAGGAATAATCTAAATTTGCCATTGTTTTCACAATTTTACATATCTCCATTGCTTCCATATTCTTTTATTACTCCACAATTTTCCAAATTAAAAAACATTATAATTATTGTACTCTATTTGTAGTGAAGTTGCTTGATCATTTTAGCTCCTCTGCACTTTTATCAGTACAACAAAAACTCATTCATGTTATATTATTCTTTTTATTCTTGATTTTATTGCATTTTAGTATATTATTGGTCCATCCATTCATCCTGGTTTTCTGCTAAGAAACCCTAAAGCAGCCATAATAAAGCTATAAAAAGGGAGCTCAGTTGGCCAAGATAGCTTCCTCCTTCCAGTACAATTCTCATTTCATCCATGAATTGAAACAAAACTTTAGCAGCATTTTCAAACAGTTTAAGCTGGAAAATTAGAAACTCTGCATAAAACTAATATGTTTTGTAAAATGCAACAATCATAAATGTGCACTTTTCCAAGCGGGTCACATTTTGTATTTGTATTGAAGCATTATAATGTTGCCAGTTTTGTTTTCAGTCCCTTTCCCACATGACATATGTCTTTCACAATTACCATATGTTAGTACTGTACTGACATGTTAATTGTTGTAGATGTTAGTAATCTTGTATTTCAGAAATGTTCATATTTATGTCCAGATGGTAAAACCATTAGTCACATTAATTCTAATTACTGAATAATGTTGATTTCATCACAGATTTGCGCAACTAAAAACATTCTTACGGATGTCAGTAGCACTACTGTGGTGAATATGTGGTGTTGTAATTTTTAAAACTGAAAATAGTTTTGAGATTGTGTTGTATCAACATTGTGCAATATTTACAATACTAATCTTCCTTCTGTTGCATAAACAGTCATAACATGGATTACATATATTTGGGCTGACTGGTACATTATGATACTTTTGATGTTCTCCTTCTTTCTGGTATGCAGAACATATTAAAGACAGGGATTGATGGGTTCCTCTGGCTTAATTGTCCTTCCCTCCCACCAAAGTTTACCAGCCACTGGGAGAACTATCAAATTATGCTCTGTAACCAGGGCTGGCAATGGACCGGAGGTAGGGGGGATTTTGTCAGATGACTGGACTGATAAGGTTTGTTAAACCTTGCACTAAAAAGTAAAGATAAAGGTTCCCCTCGCACATACGTGCTAGTTGTTGCCGACTCTAGGGGGCGGTACTCATCTCCATTTCAAAGCCAAAGAGCCAGCGCTGTCCAAAGATGTCTCCATGGTCATGTGGCCGGCATGACTCAACGCCAAAGGTGCACGGAACGCTGTTACCTTCCCACCAAGGTGGTTCCTATTTTTTCTACTTGCATTTTTACGTGCTTTCGAAACTGCTAGGTTGGCAGGAGCTGGAACAAGCAACGGGAGCTCACCCCGTTACACGGCAGCACTAGGGATTTGAACCGCCAAGCTGCCGACCTTTCGATCGACAAGCTCAACGTCCTAGCCCCTGAGCCACCGCGTCCCCTAACCTTTCTCTAGTTTGCCTCATTTCTTTGCTCTATTTTGCTCATGCCTGAAGGACAACATTCAAGGAAGAAAGTCTCCAGACACTGGAGGGGAGGGGAGGGGACATGCCTGCACCATTTTAAAGTTGCCAAAAGGTATTAAACTAAATTTAGATTCCAAAGGGTTACCTGATTAGGTGAGCAACATAGACATTCCTGAAGCCCATCAAATTATATTAATACAGAATCTGTGTAAGGATAACAGAGGGAAACACTAACTCTGGGCATTAAAGATAGTTTATGACTGGCCTAAGAATGGCTTTGGTTCAGATAAAGGCCATGTCATGCTCATGAGAGATAGGGTCATTTTGCACAAAAATGATTTGCCCGTGCCATTATCCAGAACGTTTTACTGACTTCTCTCACAGCCTGGTAGGGCCTCTGCCATCCAATACTAGATTAACCAGGCTCATTCCTGCTTAAGCTTCCTAGCTTGGACAGTGCTCAGTGCTGCCACCTTCTGAGACAAACACAAGTGCCAGCCAACTAAACTAAATGGGTATAGGGATCAAATGTTAAACTTACGAATATTTTTGAAACTCATTTTACCATAGTGACAACCAACAAATCTGTGATAGATTTCCTAATAACCTTTCCTATTTTGCTAATGAACTATTTTAGGAATAAAAGATAAGAAAAAACAAAGTCAACAGCTGGCAACTCTGTGCAGCTGACCTTGGCTGATCTCAAAAAAGCCATGCATGGTCAAAACTAAGTGAGTATGAATTCACCAGGAAATGTTAGGGTTATATGTTGGTTTGGTTAGCTGAAAAAGGCAATGGCAAACCACTTCCTCATTGCAACCAAGAAAAAAAAAAGGATATTCTTTTGAAGTTGTCAGAACTTCAGCTCAAAGGAATCTTTAAAGGTGCTCTATGCTCTACAGATATATAGAAAAAAAATAGCTGTACACTCTACAAAAAATAAATCTTTCTCCTTGACTTGCAAATATATATGATATGTGTAGTTTCATTCTATTAAAAATATGGTGTTTGGAAAAGTCTTTCATTGGTAATCTCTCTGCTTTATTCATAGAATTTTGTTCTCATTTATACATTATTTATATTCCATCCCCTTTGGAAAACAAGGGAACTTCTGAACTATGAAAAATAAAGGGCAAACTTTTACAGGAGCAGGGAGGAAACATGGAGACTCAAATTTCAAAGATTTAATTTTTCCTACAAATAAGTTCTGCTTAATTTGAGGTTTTTTCCTGAAGATATTCCATTGGAATAAATGAGAGTTGCATTTAATTTTGTGTATATCCCAATAGGAAATAGTGCTGGGAATTTTTGTTTCAAAGGTGCTTTTTTAAAAGACAACTGGATTATTATTTTTTTCCTTGAGGAAGAAAAAGAAGATGTTTCACTTCTCATCCAATAAGCTTCGTTGATTCTGAGAATTTTATATCTCAGTCTTAAGCCTTTTCGTTTACTTCATTCAAGTTTATTACAAAATCAGAACTAGGAAAATCTAAAGGTCAAGGACATTTTTGTGGGTTAACAGTCAGCGAATTGCCTTTCCTACCCAAATTCTTTGGAAGTGACACACTGTATATGCATCACCCACAACAAAAATCATATGTCCCATAAAATTATCATTGGCAACATTTTATTATCTGCACTATTTAAAGGACATTGTCAAATTGCTTAAGCATTTATCAGTGGCTGCAAAAATTCTTACAACATTGTTCATGAGTGCTTCAGGGTTTCTTGTCTTTATGATTTTCTTTCTGAAGATCCTTCAATCTGCAATGACACCCCAAAATAGAAGTAGCTTTAGGTGCTGATTGCAAAAAGCAATGAGCCTCCCCCAAGTCAGGGATGCACTTAAGTAGAGAAATAACTGTAAGTATCAGGCCTCAGATATTTCTTTTTGAAACATGCCATTCTCCTAAACCCTTTTATGTGCTCAGAGACTCAGTGCAGCAATTTGATGAAGGTTTCCTCTGACCAAGTACTCCAATTTTCTAGAACAGGGGTCTCCAACCTTGGCAACTTTAAGACTTGTGGACTTCAACTCCCAGAATTCCTCAGCCAGGAATTCTGGGAGTTGAAGTCCACAAGTCTTAAAGTTGCCAAGGTTGGAGACCCCTGTTCTAGAACATTTAACTTCAATAACTCCATAGCTGGGCAATCTGGAAATACACTCATCCCATTGTTGTCAGGGTTCCAAGGAACACCCCCAACGAAATAAAGCTCTGAGGCTTGAGGTTCCTCAAAGTTCCAATTTATTAGAGATGTCATGTTGTTACAGCTTGGAAAACCTAAAACTGAAAACTTCCAGGTTTTCCACACCCAGTTGACAGTTCAGACCCACCGCCCCGGTGCTGTTTAAGGAAAAGAAAGATGGGGGGATGAGACTCTGCATGGATTTTCATGGAATAAATGCGGTATGGGTGGAAAACACCTACTCTCTTCCCCTCATGAAAGACCTACTGAACTACCTTTCAAAGGGCAAAGTGTTTACTAAACTTGACTTGAGAGAAGCCTGCTACAGGGTGCACATAAAGGAAGGGGATGATTTTGCAGTTTGGATGAACCCTCGGGCTAGGTTAGTATTAATGTACTTCCTCAGCTCAGCCATCTCTTTTGGGGTCATTGAGTACATCTTTGGTTTAGGGAGTTTGGCTCCGGGCTTGATCTCGAACGCACAGTCAGTGTGGCAACGAGGGGGAAGGATATTGCATTCCTCCTCACTGAATACTTCAGCCAGGACCCTGTATTCCTTGGAAACCTGGGGAGTCCCAGGTAGGGCTTCGATGGTTGCTGTGGCCGCCTCTCATTGGTGGGGCCACTGAGGGTTCATCTCAGGGGGTTCAGCTTCAGGAGGAACGGGCGGCAAGGGGCCTACCCCTATCCTTACTTTTCTGTAGCCATCCTCCCATTTGATTGTAGGGGCCCATTTGTCTAGCCAGGCAAGTCCCAGGATGATTGACTCTGCCATTTTTGGGCCTACTACGAATCTAATGAGTTCTGTGTGGATCCCCAGTTCCAATCTGACAAGCTCAGTGACCCGTGTAGCAGAGGTGCCACCTATTAAAGTTCTGTCTACTTGCTGAAAGTGTATGGGTGGCTTAAGAGGTGTGTCTTTATGCCTAGCTGCTCAACAATGGGGATGCTTATCAAGCAATGGGTGCAGCCGGTGTCTATTATTGCTGCTACCTCTCCATGCACCCCTGTCTCTGGCACCTTGACTGCAAAGGGGTGGATGGTCCCACTTACCATTAGATCATCTTTGCCGCTGTTACTGCTGGCCAGTGAGGGCGGCAGGTCTTTGGTTGAGGTCTCTTCACTCTCTCCAGGGAGAGGGGAAGTCTCAACTGCCTGCTGGGCAATTCTGCTGGCATCCAAGGGCTTTTGTAGGTCCCTTCTGCCTCGGGCTGACGTGGCAGGGCATGGTTGTGGAACCGGAACAGGTGCCAGACACTCCGCAGCTCGATGACCCACTTGTCTACAATGGGAGCATTTGATCACTCCTGTAGATTGAGCAGGAGGGGTTTCAGTAGGGTTTGTTGGAGGATGTCTAGCGAAAGTTCTCCCTGGGGACCTCTCAGCTGAGGGGTTGTGGCATGGGTGAACTTCTCTATCAAGCGCTAGTGACATAATATACCAGTCTTGCAGTCGCTCTGGCACCTCCTGGATTCCACAGGCGGTCCTGACTTCTTGATCAATGGCTTCTTTAAAATAATGCAGAAGTATTCTGTCCGGCCAATGTCCAAGGTTCCCCACGACCCGTCTAAAGTCCCATACAAAGTCCTTTATGGGTCAATTTCCTTGTCTCATCACCTTTATCTTGGCTTCACTCTTGTTGATTTGGTCTTGGTCTTTGAATCTGGCCTGGAACAGCTCAACAAAACCTTCAGCATCATTTAATTCAGCAACCCTCTCATTATGCAGCTGGGTTATCCAGTCAGAGCATCTCCCTCATTCATCCCTCTGAGATCGCAGATCCTAAGTCACAATCTGTTTCGTATTGCTTTCCATACTGATCTATATGAGCCCATACTTGGCTGAGGAAATAGGCCAGTTTGATAGGCTTATCGTCAAATGTTGCTCTAAACCATGGTGGCAGGGCCCTTGCTGGCGGAATTGCCACGGCGACTGGAGGTGAGGCAAGGACCTGTTGGGGTGCTGCAGTGGGCGGTGGGGTGAATGCCAGCGGCTGAACTGGAACCTGTGGTGGCGGCACTGCTGGCTGCTGGATCAGACCCCATGGCAGTGCTGTGATCGTCGGGGCAAAATGGGCCCATGGTGATCCTGTAAGTGGGGGAGCAGATGGCACTGGTGTCCACTGGTGCTGGACCCACCCCTGGCCAGGATAGAATCCCTAACCTGGGGGATAAATTCCGCAGGGGTAGCATGAAGGCAGGTTGATGAGGGCTGGATATGGGACGACATCCAGGCGATCTTCGGTCCCATTTCTGGAGTTGGATCATGCTGGCAATTTTCCTGGAATCCATCTCCCTGGACCGAGTGCCTAGGCTTTGCCTCATCTCTGTAGCTTCAAGGCCTCGTACCACGCCTTCAGAAGGAAAATACTGGGTCTCAATAAACCTTCCAGTATGTGCTCCCATGGCTCCCTCTTCAATCTCCTCTTCCATCTTTGCTGAGTCTTCACACCACCCAAGCTTTAGGTTGGTGCTGGGGTTCAGCACCCCTGGTGTGTCCCACTCTCACTCTGACGAACGAGTCAAGGAAGTCCGTAACAAACTTGGTAACGAAGCCTTTGCAGCTTGCCAAGTTCCTTCGAGGTTTATCAGGACAGGCAGGAGTCCAAGTTGTGACTTCACCGAAAGAGTCTGATATCAGCAAACTAGATAAGACTTTGCTTGACTCAAGGTTGGAATGCCAAAAGCAGGTCCTTTATATAGGCTGTGGGGTGTGGCTCCATGACTCAGCATTTATCCAGGCCTGCTCCACCCTTCCTTCTGCTGGCATCGCCTCTCAGATCTCCGGAATTGAGGGTCCACCCACCCTGAATTGTTTTCAGCTGGATCTGCTGTCAGCGTTGGGAAAGGGAGGGTCAGAGGGAGTAGGCCCGTTTAATTCCACCATCTGGCTGACTTCCTGCTCTGACGGCTGCATCGAAGGAACACACACTGTATGAGTGAGCTGTATTGGGTTTCTCTTTTCACTCCTCGACTCCTCTCTGGGAATGGGGCCAGGGCCAGGGGCTGGAGGCATGACAGGCCATTCATCTTCATTATCAGACTCAGAGTCTGATAACAGGCCCGGGAGGAGACAGGAGGGACCTGGCTGAGGAGGACGAGGCACAACACACGCTGTATGAGTGAGGTTTATCCGGCTTGTCCTTTCACTCCTTGAATCCTCTCCGGGCATGGGGCCAGGGCCGGGGGCTGGAGTCATGACAGGCCGTTCATCTTCATTATCAGACTCGGAGTTGGAGATGGGAGGGGCCCGGCTGAGGAGAGGAGGGAGGACGAGTCACAACAACCCCATTCAGCCCCCTTTCAGGGTGCTGCTTAGTTATTTAGGTGTTTTGCGTTAATGTCATGGTTCCAAGGAACACCCCCAACAAAATAAAGCTCTGAGGCTTGAGGTTCTTCAAATTTCCAATTTATTAGAGATGCCATGTTGGCACAGCTGGGAGAACCAAAAACTGAAAGCTTTCAGGTTTTCCACACCCAGTTGACAGTTCACAGCCCTGCCCCACACCCACAAGTTCATCACATTGTCAATCAACTCCTCACACTCAACTGGATACAATCTGCAGGCAGTCTACATTAGATGCAGGCATAAGTCCTTGAATATAGAATGTTGTTATGACTAACTTCCCATCGCTCCAACAACAACCCCCTCTCAACTTCCCCAGCTAAAATATGTGGCAGTTAAGAAGCAAAAAGAAAATTGTCTTCCAAATTATCTCAGAATGTTATCTGATCACTTGATAACATAGTTTCTATTCTTTTGAGGCAGTAAATATGTGAAAACTGCAATCCAAATCTTATACATAGGCTTCAAATATTAAGAAGCCCACCCCAACCCTGCTCAAAACTGAAAGAACAGTCCCACCCATTTTGCACCATTGTGTCCTATCCACTGTAACCTTCAGGCTCCTCAAAATGTTAAGGATGGTCCCAAGCCACCAAAAGGTTAATTAGCCCACCTTTTCTTGAAAGCTTTTGCCGTTTCTTGATTGTCAACCTGTCTGTGTGTATTTGTTTAGATAGGCTCTGCATATTTGCTTCTTTCAGAAAGATGCAACTCATTTAATAAGGCCATTTGAGTCATTTTTAATAAATTTAATATGCATTGCTATGCATTTTAAATGACTGCTGGTTCCTTTATCCAGAAATCCTGCTTGCCCTGGCGTGAACTGTCTTGCTGTTTGTCGAGGACATGAAAGCACAATGCCTGCCAGTCTGTCCTAAGGATAGCCTCCACCCTTCTTTTCTTGCTCCACATCCAACCTGTTTTTTGTGACTTTTGCTTGACACAAGCAGCGCTTTTGATTCTTGGTTCTGTTTCAGTGATGCCTCCACTGGTCCATGTTCTTGAGCTGTTGGGCTGCCTGTCTCCATTCAGAAGGAATCTTTTCCTAGAAAGCCTGATTGCATATCCCTTTGTGAAGCACATCTAGGGTCTTTACTTACCTGAAAAAGCTGATGTTTTGTGACATGATGGATTCTGTTCATGATTAGTCTGTGTTTTTTTTTATGGAGCCTCTTTTCATATAGTAAACAATCCATTTCAGATGAGAAAAAAATGCAGGATGCATTTTTTAGCATAAGACACACTCCTCCTCCTCCAAATATGGAAGCTCCCTTCATCATAGTTAAGATACATCCATTGCTCTAAATATAATTAAGCCTCGACTTCACCTGTCATTTCATGCTTTTGTAATATAAAATGTCCATGCTTTACCATGCTTTAATAAACAATTGCTACCAACCTGCCTTCCATTGAGGACCCGTATACTGCACGAATCAAGAAGAGAGCCGTGAAAATATTTACAGATCCCTCACATCCTGGACATAAACTGTTTCAACTCCTACCCTCAAAACAATGCTATAGAGCACTGCACACCAGAACAACTAGACACAAGAACAGTTTTTTCCTGAATGCCATCACTCTGCTAAACAAATAATTCCCTCAACACTGTCAAACTATTTACTAAATCTGCACTATTAATTTTCTCATCATTCCCATCAACCATCTCCTTCCACTTATGACTGTATGACTGTAACTTTGTTGCTGGTATCCTTATGATTTATATTGATATTGATTGTTTCCTGATTGCTTATTTGTACCCTATGACTATCATTAAGTGTTGTATTATTAAGTGTTAAATTTGTACCTTATGACTATCATTAAGTGTTGTAAGTGTTGTACCTTGATGAAGGTATCTTTTCTTTTATGTACACTGAGAGCATATGCACCAAGACAAATTCTTAGTGTGTCCAATCACACTTGGTCAATAAAATTCTATTATATTCTATTATCTGGGGGTTTAATGTACTTGTTTCATTCAATAAATAGATTCACCTTAAGAAAAAAGCAAAACACTGTAGTATCTTTATGAATTGTAATAATCCAGTTCTAGTCTTTTTGTGTTTTGATCTCCAATTTCATTTTGCTCCTGACATGACTAAATGCCAAAGGTGCACGGAACGCTGTTACCTTCCCACCAAAGGTGGTCCCTATTTTTCTACTTGCATTTTTTATGTGCTTTCAAACTGCTAGGTTGGCAGAAGCTGGGACAAGTAATGGGAGCTTACCCTATTACGTGGCACTAGGGATTCAAACTGCTGAACTGCCGACTTTTTGATTGACAAGCTCAGTGTCTTAGCCACTGAGCCACCACGTCCATTTAGAACCTGTATAACATGAGCACAAATAAGGCTACATTGTAGTTAATTTTTTTAAAAAATTGCTATATCTAATCCAATTTATAAACATCTTGAAAATGTTTCAGTTGAAGGACAGCTGGGCTTCACTGCTTTCTTAGGAGGTTTTCTCCTGAATTTTAATAAATCAAATATGTATGTATTTATTTATTCAATTGATTCGATATGGAACTTTAAAAAAATTTCACACTTCCACTTTTCAATCTGCTTCACCATGCCTGATAAAAAGAATTATGCAGCTGGCTAATTCTAGCTGTAGCAGCATTAAATGTTCTGTTTGAGCACTTTATATTGCAAAACTACTACTACCCTACCAAATCCCAGCCAAGCAAAAATTAGCCCAATCTGAAAATTGCTAAGTGCATTGAGGACAGGCAAACTATGAGATAGTAAGCAACTGGGCAGCAAATCACTAACATGACAAAAACACCATGTCTTTTCAAGGTACAACTTTTTGTGTAAATAATAGCTCATTAACACTCAAATATATTTGGCTGCAAGTAAATATTGCCAAAGAGACGCGGTGGCTCAGGGGCTAGGACGTTGAGCTTGTCAATCGAAAGGTCGGCAGCTTGGCGGTTCGAATGCCTAGTGCTGCTGTGTAACGGGGTGAACTCCTGTTACTTGTCCCAGCTCCTGCCAACCTAGCAGTTTCGAAAGCACGTAAAAATGCAAGTAGAAAAAATAGGGACCACCTTTGGTGGGAAGGTAATAGCGTTCCGTGCGCCTTTGGCGTTGAGTCATGCCGGCCACATGACCACGGAGACGTCTTCAGACAGCGCTGGCTCTTCGGCTTTGAAACGGAGATGAGCACCTCCTACTAGAGTCAGCAACGACTAGCATGTATGTGCGAGGGGACCTTTACCTTTTAAATATTGCCAATTTTACTTGTGAGAGCCTAGAAAAATTGTCTAAGAGATTCTAAATTATTCTACAAGCAGAATGCTTCTTGAATTATTTTTAGACCTTCTGTGTCACAACCTAATGAATAATACACATTTGCTACTTTACATTAGAAGCCTCAATGGAACCATGTTTAATATGAATGACTAAAGTCAAATATAAAACCTTCATAGTGTAGCAGATCAGCTTAATGAAGTAAATAGCAACTCTCTTTGGCTGATAAAGATAAGCTTCATATACACTTGGCTGAGAGAAATAATCTAAGATAGACACACACACAGTCTCTTGCATGAACGTACATCTACATATATAATGCCTTCAAGTTATTGTTGACTCCTGGTGACCACCTGGATAAGTCCCTGCAGTTTTCTTGGCAGGATTTCAGAAGTGGCTTGCCATGGCCTCTTTCCTAAGGCTGAGTGACTGGCCCAAGGTCACCCAGCTGGCTTTGTGCCTAAGATGAACTAGAACTCATGGTCTCTTGGTTTCTAGTGTAGTGCCTTAGCTACTACATGACTCTTAAGATATGTATATGTATATGTATATGTATATGTATATGTATATGTATATGTATATGTATATGTATATGTATATGTATATGTATATGCAGTGGTGGAATTCAAGTAATTTAACAACCGGTTCTCTGCCCTAATGATTTCTTCCAACAACCAGTTTGCCAAACTGCTCAGAAGGTTAACAACCAGTTCTCCGGAAGTGGTGCGAACTGGCTGAATCCCACCACTGTGTATATGTGAATGTGTATGTGTATGTGTACGTATATATTTCTGAGAAGCAGCTGTTTACTTAAATAACGTTTTTCTGTTATGTTATCTTTTGTGGTGATAGTTTTAATTGTCTAACATCTCAATCTAAAACTCAAAACTGATTTTTTATTATTTCTCCAGGGCTACTTTATAACATTTGAAGGTGACCCCAGCTTAGTTAAAAATTACAGACCAATCTCTCTATGCTGCGTTACCTGTAAAGTTATGGAATCCATCATCAACTGATACATTACCCTCCACCTAGAAACAAACAAACTACTCTCTAATAAACAATTTGGTTTCAGAAAAAAATTATCATGTAACTTACAACTTCTTCACTGCAAAAATATATGGACTACTAATCTTGATCAAGGCAAAACAATAGATGCAATTTACATAGACTTCTGTAAAGCTTTTGACTCAGTGGTACACGACAAACTTCTCCTCAAACTAAAATCCTATGGCATCTCCGGACCCCTCCACAATTGGATAACAGTGTTTCTGTCAAACAGAAAACAAGTGGTCAAAATAGGCAGTGCCCTATCAAAACCTGTTCCTGTCAATAGTGGCGTTCCCCAAGGCAGTGTTCTTGGACCAACACTCTTCATATTACACATTAATGATCTCTGCGACCATATTAAAGGTAATTGTGTTCTCTTTGCTGACGATGTCAAACTATTTAACACTGCCAACAATACAGCTACCCTTCAAAAAGACCTTGACTTTGTGTCAGAACGGTCTAAAACCTGGCAACTCCAAATCTCAACCAGTTAATGCTCTGTCTTACACATGGGAAAAAAGAATCTAAACACTAAATACAAACTCGACGGACATTATCTTACAGATGACCCCCACCCTGTCAAAGACCTTGGAGTTTTCATATCCAATGACCTAAGTGCCAAAGCCCACTGCAGCTACATCGCAAAACAGGCATTAAGAGTTGTAAACCTAATCTTACGTAGCTTCTTCTCCAGAAACACTATACTACTAACCAGAGCTTACAAAATATTTGCTAGACCAATTCTTGGATACAGCTCACCTGTCTGGAACCCATACCACATTTCAGACATCAATACAATTGAATGTGTCCAGAAATATTTTACAAGAAGAATTCTCCACTCCTCTGAATATAACAAAATACCTTATGCCACCACACTTGAAATCCTGGGTTTAGAAAACTTAGAACTCTGCCACCTCCGACAGGACCTGTGTTTAACTCATAGAATCATCTATTGAAATGTCCTTCCTGTTGAAGATTACTTCAGCTTCAATCACAATAATACAAGAGCAAACAATAGATTTAAACTTAATGTTAACCGCTCCTATCTTGATTGCAGAAAATATGACTTCAGTAACAGAGTTGTTAATGCTTGGAATACACTACCTGACTCTGTGGTCTCTTCTCAAAGTCCCCAAAGCTTCAACCAAAAGCTGTCTACTATTGACCTCACCCCATTCCTAAGAGGTCCGTAAGGGGCGTGCATAAAAGCACAAACGTGCCTATCGTTCCTGTCCTACTGTTGCTTCATGCTTATGCTTATGTATGATGTTATGACAAATAAAAATAAAAATAAAAAATAAAATAAAAATAAAATTGTGTATTACAATGCATCTTAAGATAGGAATTTCAAAGGCTATTCTGTGCTGGTGGTTTTTGAAATAAAGAGCTCTCATTTTATGGGTACTTCCAGATGAGGCTTTTATTTTGTAATCAACCTAATTTTTTAATGGACATTTATGAAATGTAGAATATCATCAGCATTTTCCATTTTTAACTCTGCCATTTCCTTTTTTATGCTTTTTAATCACAGAAAATAGGTTATGAGATAAGATAAAATAGGTAAAAATTTGGGTTTGGAGAGTGGGGTTTTTCTTTTTTTTTTTGAGTCCTAATATTACAACTGTTTTATCTGGAAGCGCCTTCAGTTTCTAGGCTTACTACCATCTCTTCTACATGATTCTGGGCCAATAAATATCATATTTATACTGTATATTATCAGATAATATCAGCTAATATTGCTGCTCTTTCAAGAAAGCAAAAAGCATTATTTACAAATAATGTTGAATCTTATTAGGGAAACTCATAGCTAGCCGAGAAATCAAGTTTTAAAATTTTGTCTGCATTGGCTCATATTTTCATACAAGGAAGCACGTTGTCTCTTCTTTTCCCAAAGCAGCTCTGCTTTTAGATGTCTGTGGGATCATTTTGCTCTTCATGCTTATGAGGTTATTACTTACTGTTCGTCAAACTTTCCCACAAGCAGTGAAGGACCTAGATATCGCTTCCTGGTGTCAGATGATGAATTAATGTTTGCCATATTATGGGCAAGGAATCTGAGAACAGTCCAGCCCAGAGAGCAAGATATGATTATTCTTAACACAAATGCAGACTTCAATAATTGCTCTGTGTCTGGTATAACACAAGGAGAATCTTATACTAGCTCTACTCTGAAAGATTCCCTATCAGTTCAATGGGACCTTGCCTTAGCTAAGTGCATACCATTCTATTTTTCCTATTTTTGGAAAAAAAATACTTGTAGCATTCTTCTTTATAGAAAGATGCAGTGGCTGGCTGGCTGGCTGGCTGGCTGGCTGCAGTACATGCTACTGCACTGTTTTTCCTCCCCACATATGTAGAGGCTCTGATATTTGCTTCCAATTAATAATACAACACAGAAGATTATAAACCAGGCTAAATAACTATCTTCCATACTTTGCCCTTGTACAGTATACTTGTGTACAGTATACACAAAAAAAAGTTGACAAAGTCAGGTGATAGTTTGAGAAATTAATATCCCTTTTTAACCCGATATAAAAATGACAAGACAAAGAAAAGATATATAGATTTATATTTTTAAATACACAACTTCTGAAAAATAAATGCGATTTTGGTATTAGCTCTGCCTTTGACCTTTGGAAGTCACTATCTGTGTTGTGTGGGGATAGTGGCTTCTGGGATTCTACAGGGCATTACAGGAGTCCAGAAACTTGTAGGCCACAGGGTTCACATCCCTGTTATCAACACTTATCTGGGATCATGTAATTCATCATATATGAGGAGAGATAGATAGGATTATGCTGCTCTAGGAAAAGTCTCTCTGATTGATTGGAAGTGCCAAGACTGGACTCTCCAAGATTTGGGAAACCCAACTGGACTCCTCCTTGCATATCAGTGTAAAAAAGGGAGAGGTAATTTCCCTGGCAAGTTCTTAAAGAGATGGGAGTACCAGACCATCTTATTTGTCTCTTGAGAAACCTGTATGCGGGTCAAGAAGCCACAGTGAGAACTGGACACGGAACCACTGATTGGTTCAAAATTGGGAAAGGAGTCCGGCAAGACTGTATACTATCACCCTGCCTATTTAACTTATATGCAGAACACATCATGAGAAAGGCGGGGCTAGATGAATCAAAAATTGGAATTAAGATTGCCAGAAGATATCAACAACCTCAGATATGCAGATGATACCACTCTAATGACAGAAAGCGAAGAGGAACTAAAGAGTCTCTCTTTTTTTTTTAATTGAAAAAGTTTTAAGAACTAAAGAGTCTCTTGATGTGGGTGAAGAAGGAGAGTGCAAAAGTTGGCTTGAAACTCAACATTAAGGAAACTAAAATCATGGCACCCGGCCCGGTCAATTCCTGGCAGATAGATGGTGAAGAAATGGAGGTAGTGACAGATTTTATTTTCCTGGGCTCCAAGATCACCACAGATGGGGACTGCAGCCAAGAAATTAAAAGACGCTTACTCCTGGGGAGGAAAGCTATGGCAAATCTAGACAGCGTACTAAAAAGCAGAGACATAACCCTGCCAACAAAAGTGCGTATAGTCAAAGCTATGGTTTTCCCAGTTGCAATGTATGGCTGTGAAGGTTGGACCATAAGAAAGGCTGAGCGCCAAAGAATTGAGGCCTTTGAACTCTGGTGCTGGAGAAGACTCCTGTGAGTCCCTTGGACTGCAAGGTGAACAAACAAGTCAGTTCTAGAGGAGATCAACCCTGACTGCTCTTTAGAAGGCCAGATCCTGAAGATGAAACTGAAATACTTTGGCCACCTAATGAAAAAAAGGACTCACTGGAGAAGAGCCTAATGCTGGGAAAGATTGAGGGCAAAAGAAGAAGGGGACGGCAGAGAACGAGGTGGCTGGATGGAGTCACTGAAGTAGTAGGCATAAGTTTAAATGGACTCCAGAGGATGGTAGAGGACAGGAAGGCCTGGAGGAATGTTGTCCATGGGGTCACGATGGGTCAGACACGACTTCGCAACTAACAACAACAAAAAATTTCCCTGGCCTGAGTCCCATCCCTTTAAAAGACTTGAGGAATGCCAGACAATCTAGGCATAAAAACCACAAAACACAGTTTTCTTCTGACGTGTGATCCAAGTGGAAAAGAAAGTTGGGCTGGCATTTTACAAGGCAATGGATCTCCCATTGTATTAGGACAGACAACATCCCCCCCCAATTAATTCCTGAATATGTAGAGTGGGGAAATCAGATCTGGCTTAATATTGAAATCTTCAAGTGGAAACTAAAACTGCACTGATGCTAGGGGTTCGCACGTTTCAGGTGATCCTCTATCTAGGATTCTGCCCAGTTTGTCAAACCCCCAAATCCCACGAGCTGTTTTTGGCCTCCAGAAGACCTTAGGAGGGCCGGGGGCAGCCATTTTCAGCCTCCCGGAAGCTCCAGGAAAGCCTCCGGAGCCTGGGAGGGTGAAAAATGCCGCCCCCCGCCATGGTGCAGGAGGCTGAATAGGCCCTGCTCACCATAGCCACGCCCAGCCAACAATGGGGCAGTGAACCTATTGCTGAGATTTTTGAAGCCCACCCCTGACTGATGCCCAGAAAAATCCTGGGAAACAGCGGCAGGCCTGCTTTTCAGGATAAAGATTTGTGTCTTTTTATTTTGGCTGCATTTTGTCCATTTCGCCAAGACAAGCTGACAAGGAATCTATTTCTAAAAGAAGGATTTGGCTTTCAAGTTCCATGTGTAAAATGTCTGATGGATGGATGGATCAACATTCTTTTGTTATTGTTGGTGTTGCTGGTTTCGCCGAAGGCACTGCAATTACATTCCTTCTTAACAACCAAACATACTGCTAGCTTTTGTGCAGGTGTGAGACAGAAGGTAATTGTTAACAGCAGCAACCATGCAGAGAGATCAATAAAATAAACATCAGGGCTTCTTCTGAGTACTGTGAATCTCCTCAGAGACAAGAGTTTTCCTTATCATTCCATAGCCAACAATTGCACTATCTGGGACTTGCATCTAAATACTGGCCCTACTGACAGCGCATCAGGATTGTTTGGCTTCTTTGCTTAAGGTTAAAGCAAAATATCTTTCTCATCCTGTATCTTTTCCAACCGATTTCTCAAAACACATACACTGAAGATAATTGTGGAAGGTATTTTTGACGTAGCCTGTACACCCCACATTTATCTATATTATAGATAGCCCACATCTGAGGAACAATGTAGTGTTAGATATACTGGTGACATTACCTGCTAAAACATCAGCCTGATTAGCTCTACTGAATACATTCATTAGAGAACAAAGCACGAACACTTGCATGGTATTGACTGGAAGGTGTTTTCTCCTGTGACTTGCTAAATAACTTTGGGGTGTGATAGAATCACTGAGATCGGCAAAATCCTCTGGTGATTCCAGTTTTGCATTGACTGGAGTAAATATAAGATATGTCTTCAGTTATTTATTGCTTCACTAGAATAACCTGACATCCCCAATGTCACTCCTATCTTGTTAAGTTCGGGCAATGAAGAGGCAGGAGACCAGTGAGTGACAACAGCTCTTTAGTTTATTGTGACCCCAGCAAGCACAACCAGCAAAAACCCCTCTTTAAATACTCTTTTGGTCGAGGCTTCAACCAATCAGCAACGTGCAATTTTCCCGCCCAAAATTCCCTCTCAAAGTTCAAAATATATTACACTCCTTCCCTCCCAGAACGCTTTGTACCGCTATTTACATAATATTTGCATGCTATTTCTCTACGTAGTCACGCAGGTAGACAGGGCGTCTCCTAACTCTTCCTGACCTGCGCAGTTCATTCTCTGGGAGAGAGTCGAGCTGGTTGGAGGGACTGTTTGTTCCTCCCAGCTCCTCCTCTAGGCCGTCCGGCCCTGGATTATTGGCTGAGTCGTTCCTGTTGCCTTCAGGAGGAACCGGTTGGCGTCGCTGGACTTCATCAGAATCAGATAAGTCCTCCGCTCGCCTCGGGTTTGAGTCAGCTGCAGATTTAAACAATTGGTAGTCAGGGCCTGGTTGTTTGGTTTCTAGTTTGTTTGGTATACGTTTTCTTAACTGGTCTATGTGGCGTTTCCATACCCGGCCGTCCTCCATGTCTATTACGTATGATTTGGGTCTGGTTATGCCCAGAATTTCCCCCTTTAACCATATTGGGCCCTCGCTATAGTTGTGTGCCCATACTGGGTCACCCACTGTCATTTCCCTGGTTTTTCCTTGAATACCCTTGTACCCGTCTGGGGTATAAGTTGGGTTTAGTAGGTCTAGTGGGCACCTGAGTTTCCTGCCCATTAAGAGTTCGGCTGGGCTGCGGCCAGTTGTTACACAAGGGGTCCTATGTTGGACGGCCAGGAAAGTGCCTATTTTCGTTTGCCAGTCGCCTGGACTTATCCTAGATAGCGCTTCCTTGGTGCTCCAAACGAAACGTTCTGCAAGTCCGTTCGTCGCCGGGTGGAAAGGCGCCGAGAGGACATGTCTGATGCCCTCTCCCGCTAAATACCCCTCAAACTGGTTTGCCGTGAATTGCGGGCCGTTGTCAGAGACTAGGGTGTCGGGCAGGCCGTGTGTTACGAATAGATGCCTTAGGACTGTGATTACTGCTTCGGCCGTTGTGCTTTTCATGAGGATGATTTCTAACCATTTTGAGTAGGCATCTACTACAATTAAAAAGGTCTGCCCATGGAACGGCCCCGCAAAATCTATGTGAATCCTGGACCATGGCCCCTGGGGTTTCTCCCACTCTCTAACTGGGGCTGTAGGGGGTAGCGACCTCGACTCTTGGCAGGATTGGCATTTCCCTACCCTGTCGCTGATGTCCTTATCCATTAAGGGCCACCATACATAACTCCTCGCTAAACTCTTCATCCTCACAATCCCTGGGTGGCCCACATGCAACAGTTCCAACACATTTTCGCGTAATTTTTCTGGGATAACTACCCTATCCCCCCATAACAGACACCCCCCTTGAACCGACAGCTCTGATCGTTTTTTCGCAAAGTCTTTGAAACACTCGCCCGGCGCAGCGCGCCAACCCCTTTGCACCCAACCGATTACAGTCCGTATTGTAATGTCCCTGTAAGATGCCCTAGCCACCTGCTTGGATGTGACTGGGCCAGAGTCCAAAGAGTCAATTAGCAAGACGGGGTCCCCGCATGCCCTAAGTCTTTTCCTGGGCGGTGGAGCAATTTGTAGGAGTATGCCGCTAGGAAAATAGTCCATCGGGTCAGCCTGGGAGAAAGTGCCACGGGTGTTGGGCGGTCACCCGCTAAGAGTCCTAGAAGGGGTCTGTGGTCCGTGACTATCTCGAAATCTCGCCCGAACAAGTATTCGTGGAATTTCTTAACCCCGGAGACTATGGCCAACGCTTCCCTATCTAGCTGGCTGTAGTTCCTTTCCGCAGAGGACATCGTCCGGGAATAATACGCTATAGGGGCTTCTGTTCCATTCGGTAACCTATGGCTGAGCACCGCCCCCACCCCATATGGTGAAGCATCGCAAACTAGCACTAGTGGCAACGTGCCATTGTACTGGATGAGGAGGCTATCGCTGGACAAAAGGTTTTTTACCCCCTCAAATGCCCTAGCCTCTTCTCTGCCCCAGGACCACACAGCTTTCTTTGCTAGCAACTTATGTAGCGGTTCGGCTACTGTTGCTTTATTCTTCAAGAATACCGCATAGAAATTAACAAGCCCCAAGAATGCCTGTAATTCTGTTTTATTTTTGGGGGCTGGGGCCTTTCTAATGGCCCGTACCTTGCTCTCCGTGGGGTGGATCCCTTCCCTGTCTATTCGGTATCCTAGGAATTCTACAGATTTCACCCCAATGTGGCATTTGTTGAGCTTAACTTTAAGCCCAGCAGACCTAAAAATGCCCAACAACTTCCTTAGTTTTACCCCGAGTTCCTCTAAGTTTTCAGCTGATACCAATACATCGTCGAAGTATGGTACCACTCCTGGTAGGCCCTGTAATAATCGCTCCATTAGGTTCTGGAAGAGCCCTGGGGCCACGCTAACTCCGAACTGGAGTCGCGTACATTTGAAAGCCCCGTGGTGCGTGACAATTGTCTGCGCCTCCGCTGTGCTGCTATCTACACCGGTAAAGCTGCTGGTAGGCTTGGGCCAAATCGAGTTTGGCGAAGACCTGCCTTTGCCCTAATGAGTGCAGCAAATGTTGCACCACTGGAACGGGGTATGCACTTTTCTGCAATGCTTTGTTAAGCGTTGCTTTGTAGTCAGCGCAAATCCGGACTGATCCGTCCGGTTTGACTGGGGTTACTATGGGTGTCTCCCATTTTGCATGATCGACGGGGACTAGTATTCCCTGGCTTACTAGCTTGTCTAATTCTCAGTCAATTTTGGGCTTTAGGGCGAATGGAACCCTCCTAGCCTTTAACCGGATGGGGGGCGACTTGGGGGTCAAGGTTGAAAGAAATAGGGGTCCCCACGTACTTGCCCAGGCAATCCTTGAAAACGTCCTCGAACTCCTTCAGTAGTTCGTCTCTGAGGATGACGTCGCTCCTGTGGACCCCGGTCACTCCCATGCCCAAAGCTCGGAACCAGTCCAGCCCTAGCAAGCTTGGTAGAGTTCCGTTTACTATGGTGATTGGCAGGGTCTTTTTGAATTGTCCATATTTGACTTGGACGGATGTGACTCCTCGAACAGGGATCCGATTCCCTTGGTAGTCCTGCACTCTCAGCTTCTGGGTTTGTAGCTGACGTTTTGCGATGGCTGGCAGGTCTCTCACGATGGTGTCCCAGGACATAATTGTGATTGACGACCCAGTGTCTACTTCCATTGGGCACTGCACCCCTTCAATGTAGACTTGGGTAAATATTTTCTTCTCTAGTCGTGTCGATGCGTGGCCCACTCTCACAGTGGTCTGGTTTAACTTCGTGCCCTTTTTAAATGGACCAATCCCGGGCCGCTTCGCTGCTCCCGTGCTCTGATTGGTCGGTTTGAATTTTTGGCGGGAAGGCTGGGGGGCTCGGCAGGCCTGAGCTATGTGTCCTTTTTTTTCACACTGCTGACAAACCGCGTCCTTGAATCTGCAGTTTTGCCGTTGGCCCCACAACTCACACATTCGTCCCGGTCACCTCTCTCCAGCCTCCCGGTGTGGAACACCTCTTCCTCTTCCTCACCTTCCGATTCGGCCTAGACTTCCTCGCTGTGTAGTCTTTGTCCCGGCACCCTGCGTGTTTGGCTTTTGCAAGGTCTCCGCCGCCTTGGTGGACATCTCATGAGCTCTGGCTTCGTCCAGGGCTATCGCTAAAGTCAGGTTGCTTTTAGACAGCAGCCGCCTTTGTAGTCTGATGTCCCTGACCCCACAAATGAGTTGTCCGAGTAAGGAATCCTCCAAATCTCTGTACTCACAGTGGTTTGCGGCTTTCCTCAACGCGGCCATGTACACGCTTATTGATTCGCCCTCTCACTGTACCCGTTGCCTCAATTCGAACCGTTGGACGAACTTTGAGGGTAACAGTGCGTAGAGCGTTCGAAGTGTTGTTTGTAGTGTCTGCCACGGTACCGATTGTACCAGCGTTGGCTCTGAGAGTGACTCCGCCGTATTGAAGACCTCTGGACTGCAGTGGCTCAGGAAGTATGCTTGCTTCCGATTATCCGAGACTCCCTGTAGTTCGTTTGCTTCGAGGAAACACTCGAAACGAGCCATGTACGACCCCCATTTCTCCTTTGCTGGGTCAAATGGCGCTGGCGGCGTGTAGCTGGACATCGCTATTTTCCGCCTTCGAGAATTGGCTGGGTTTTCAAATTCCTGGTTCCGTCAGCTCTTTTTACGATCTCACTGCCTCAACATCCCATCCTCATCGCCAATGTTAAGTTCGGGCAATGAAGAGGCAGGAGACCAGTGAGTGACAACAGCTCTTTAGTTTATTGTGACCCCAGCAAGCACAACCGGCAAAAACCCCTCTTTAAATACTCTTTTGGTCGAGGCTTCAACCAATCAGCAACGTGCAATTTTCCCGCCCAAAATTCCCTCTCAAAGTTCAAAATACATTACATATCTCATTGATGCTGTCCTTATCTTGGCCTCCAACAACAATTTCTGCAGAGATGACTTGCCAGCTCTTGCAGTTTGGCCAGAACTATGATCCTTTGGAGCAGGGGTTTCCAACCTTGGCAACTTTAAGCCTGGCAGACTTCAACTCCCAAAATTCTCCAGCCAGCTTTGCTGGGGAGTTCTGGGAGTTGAAGTCCGCCAGGCTTAAAGTTGCCAAGGTTGGAGACCCCTGCTTTGGAGGATTAGGATTTTTCCATCCTAGAAGAAAGTTACTATATATACTTTTAATATATATTAAAAGTATATATATATATATATATGTACCTGCCTGCTCCATTCTCTTCATTGTCCTACTCCTTTAGGATAGGGAACGAGAACTACCCCTGCTGCCACCACAAATGCCAATCACAGTCCTGCAATCTAGCAGAGGTTACTAGAAAAAGCCATGAATATAGGGTAGACCTTGGACTGCATGAATAGTAAAATAAACAATCTTTGTGACCTGCCTGAGAAGAAAGGCACAAAACGTTGGATAGCAGGCAGGTATAAATGCGGCTGCCGTCCTATGGCAATACAAAAGGTAATAGATTTATTTAAAACAACTTCACCATTCATGGAAAAATTGTTTGTGCTGCTATTAGTTTTTAAACACCAAGTGCATATTTACTTTGGGTGAAATCTCTTTCCTTATCCTCAGTGCAGAAAGAAAATATAATTTGAAATAATTTTTTAAGAGTAACTGAGTATAACAGAACATATCTTTGGAGGCAGAATGCAAAGTTCCCATCATTCCTGTTTAGCATCAACATTCCATTGTCTGGAAATGATTGGAGTGTGCCAGTGTTCCAAGAAGGCATATCTTTGAAAAATCCATCCGTTAAATATCGGTATGTTTTAGTTTCCAAATTTTAATGTGACTAGGCACACAAAACTTTAACTCTTTGAAAACATAAAATACAATACAATAAAATGAACTGTTAAAGGTAAAGGTAAAGGTTCCCCTTGCACATACGTGCTAGTCGTTGCCGACTCTAGGGGGCAGTGATCATCTCCGTTTCAAAGCCGAAGAGCCAGCGCTGTCCGAAGACGTCTCCATGGTCATGTGGCCGGCATGACTCAATGCCAAATGCGCACGGAACGCTGTTACCTTCCCACCAAAGGTGGTCCCTATTTTTTCTACTTGCATTTTTACGTGCTTTCGAGCTAGGTTGGCAGAAGCTGAGACAAATAACGGGAGCTCACCCCATTACACGGCAGCAGTAGGGATTCGAACCGCCGAACTGCTGACTGTTTGATCGAGAAGCTCAATGTCCTAGCCCCTGAGCCACCTCATCCCCTAAAATGAACTCTTAGAATACTCTTAAAATGCTGAATTATATATTAGATTCTACCTTTGAATGATAAACTTACAGATTTATCTATGAATTCATTTTCTCTCTTTTCTTTTCCTTTTTTTCCTTTTCCTTTTCCTTTCCTTTTCTTTTCTTGTCATTCTTGACTGCCTGGAAAAGTCCTGCAGTTTTCTCGATAAGTTTTTTTTCAGAAGTGGTTTGCTCTTTCCTTGGGCTGAGAGAGTATCTGGCTCAAGGTCACCCAGCTGACTTTGAGTCAAAGGCAGGATTACAACTCTGTTTCTCTTAGTTTATAACCTGGCACCATAACCAATATTGCTCTCCTTCTGTAAATTGATATATTTTTTACTTTCAAGGGGTACTTTACAAACAAGGCATTGATGTGCACTTATATGTTGGGTGTGTTTGCATCACTACAGAACAAAGACTATGTAATAAATTTAAATGCAGCATGTCAAAACCTATTTAATCACAATTACTTCAAATATGTTTATGTTAATATGCTATTCTATGCAACCTAGACTTTTCAATCGAGAGATCACTGCGCAAACCAGTATGCTGCTGGTCACATATCAATGTAGAAGTAGATGCAGCATGGTGATACACAGTGTACGGATGCATGGTCAAGACACTGGGAGCGATTGGCTTTGATTTTAAACATTGCACTTAACTAAAACAAATGGCTTCTGCGCTGATGGTTTAAACAATTTTCACAGCACAACCCAGCCATTGCTATACAGATTGTCTTCATTTAGAGACTTGTTCAGCAACATTACAAAGATGATGAAAAATAACTAACTTTGCATATACAATCTTCGCAAGTCTATAAAGCAAAAGAAAGCTGAACTTAAAATCACTGAATCACCATTTTGCTTAACAACTGAGTTGCCAATCTCAGTTGTGGTTGCTAAACAAGGACCAGTGATGTATTGATATGAAGACTGCTCAAATGACTGTTATTTTGGTACAGTGGTTAAGTGACTCCATAACACCATTTATATTGCTAGCACAGAAAGGAGTACAGACAATAAGTGAAAGCCCCTATGGTTTTGTCCTGATGGAGAAGAAATAATTAGGTATATGTTTTAACACACTCTCTCACGCCCTCTTTCTGTAAGTGTGTGGGTTGTTCCTCTTAATATAATTAGTTCCTGCCTTTCATTATTCATGATAATTTTCCTTTCTGTGTTGTTATCCTCTATTCTTTCCATGCAGTTAGATGGTTCCTTAATGAATGGAGTAGCATAAAAGACCCAAAGCCTATTAAGATCTCCTTTCCAATTCTTTCCACCCAAAAGGGTAGAATGTGAGAGTTTGATGTCAAACATTAAAATGTCATTAGAAAGTGTTGTATAGGCTCTACTCAGGGAAGAATTATGTTCAAGACTCGTTAGTAAAGTTGAATTGAAAAACATCTTTCCTGAAGCTAAAGTTGTTTGTGAATAAATTAAGGATGTGATATGACTAATGTTTATTCTCAGAATTTGGATTTTTTAAAAAATATTTACAGTGGAAGGCCTTGTTCCTGCAATTAGGTTGGCTCATGTTTAGCTGCTGGGCTCAAGTGGAATTGGCCTATTTGGTGAAGCATTCTCAAAGCAGAATAATTAGAATTCTTTCTCACAAGGCTTTAAAGGGTAGGGGAGCCATAAACAGTCCTTCTCAGTGCTGGCCCTGATACAGACCACTCTCTTCTGAGAAACAACTGAGTGCTAATGCTGATGTCTGGAGAAATAATTCTGTGTTCATCTAAAGCAGTGTTTCTCAACCTTGGCAAGTTTAAGATAGGTATACTTCAACTCATATGCTAGCTAGGGAATTCTGGAAGTTGAAGTCCACTCATCTTAAACTTGCCAAGGTGGAGAAATACTGATCTAAAGGGTTGGATTGTTCCATAAAGTCACTTTCTTGGGAGAATTTGGATCAAGCAAAGTCAGTTTTATGTATATCTTTTAAAAGTGTCCTTAGATATAAATTGCACTACAACATAGTTTGGATCAAACAAAGTTGTCTTTCTTAAAAACCATCTTTAGATATACATTGCATTACAACATAGAAGAGTGGGAACATTTCAAAGTTATTCTTTTCCTATAATTTTTAGTTAGAAACTTTTCCATTCTGCTATAATGTAAAATACAAATTTATTAATTTTTGACTTGCAATTGCAACCTATCTATGTGCTGGTAACATGCCTGCTGAGAAAAACCCTCCTGCACAGTATTGCAGCTTACCAAATGCTACTTTAGAAGGGACTGCTACTATGCTTTAAGGGCTTACTGTATTCCATTTTGAGATAATTGTTTTCCTTTCTCTCAGTTCTTGGGCTCAGCACATAGCATACAATTAGGTTTCACTCTCCCCCTCCCACAATAGAATTTTGGTATCTTGTTCCTGTAACTTCCAAAGTATAGGAATAGAATTTCTCTCTTCTTCTCCAATTCAGCTGATACAGCAGTGTGCAAACAAGGTTCAGGAAGATGCGTGAAGCAGAACTGCTGGCACACTACTGTTACAAATTGCAATGATTTGGAATGCAACAGAGGTATTCTGGCATGGCAGCTGGGAAGCCTAGGAGGGCTTTCAATGCATGTGTTTATTTATTTGTTTGTTTATTAATACTTAACTCCCCTCATGTGACTTCTCCTCATAATGGTTCTGGAGTTTGATTTATTTATTGTAAAACAAACAGACAAATATACACAAATACATGCAATGTGGATGGAAGCAGACTAGCAATTTATTTTATTTTGTGTGATGGGAAGATGGGATGTTTATTTAGTCACAAATAAGATACAATCCTCAGTTATGAGTCATCTTGAAAGGAGCACACACTGATTAGCCAATAGTTCTCTGTGCTTCATAACTGGCCAGCAATCGTGGGGGTGGGGGAGCAAGGATTGTTGGTTGATAGCTCTCTCTGAATTCTAGCCTTGCAGCGATAGAGGCATAGTTATGATTTTAACATAATGATTTGGCTCATTTGAGCTGGGTTGGGAGGTACTGGGAAAAGAAAAAGCTGGTCATCTGGGATATTTCAGTGTTCTGAAACCTCATGATGTTCCATATGGCCTGTTCCCCCAGGTTTGAACTCAAGGTCTGGACTTGTTTTTCATCTGGTTCTCTGTGAAGTAGTTTCCATAGTGTCATATGAAATCATTACTTGTTTTCTTACAGTGTAGCTTCAATAGCAGAACTGATGGTTTTGTTGCATGCACTATTATCGTGCCACACCATTTTGGTAAAATAAATTTCCTGAGTATATTTCAAAAGGCATCTAACATTTTCTATATATAAATACATATATGTATGTATGTATGTATGTATGTATGTGTGTGTATATGTGTGTGTGTGTGTGTGTATGTATATATGTATATATACATATATATATAGATCTTGGCATATTCGGGTCTTTTCCCATGTAAGGTTGATAGTATCTTGGTGACGTTTCGATGAAGTCGCATTCATCATCTTCAGGCTGGTGCTTTTGGCTTCGTGCTTTTGTGAGCAAAGCGTGGTCGGAGCTGCCGTCTCTATAAATACTGGTGGGTAGGTGGGGAGTGTTGCTGTGAGCGGATTTGTTGGCTGTGTGGTTGCATCTTGATTGGTAGATGGAGTGAGTGTTTGCAGATTGGTCGAGGTGGGGAGTGTTGCTGTGAGCGGGTTGGTTGGCTATATGGTTGCATCTTGATTGGTAGATGGAGTGGGTGTTTGCAGATTGGTTGGCTGTTTCGTAGCATCCTGTGTGGGTGTGGTCCTAGTCTTTTGTTCCTGAGCTTTGGTGTTGTGGCCTCTGGAATTCTGTGATGTGATGTCTTGAGCAGATGGCTGTGATGGGTTTTGGTTTGGCTCCGAGTCCGAGGTCTTGTCATGTGTTCCTGGCATGTGTCAGCTTGCTTTGTGTGGGGATCGGAGAGGGGCGCATCAGCCAGTGGTGCCAGCATGGTCTGGCTTCTGGATGGTCGTTGTGTTTCATCTGTAGGATGGGTTTGGTTTGAATCTGGTGAGGATGATTGGTGGTGGCGTTGTGTGTTATCCTGGGTCCGGTGTCAATCCAAAACCCAGGATGCTGCATCACAGCCATCTGCTCAGGACATTACATCACAGAACTCAATAAGCCACAACACCAAAGCTCAAGACGTTACAATACAACCAACCACCCAGGATGTTACAGCACAAGACTCAGGAGGTCACATTCCCAGAACGCAGGACTTTTCCACACAGCCCATTACCCAGGTCGTTACAACACAGAAGACTAATGGGCACATAACTAGGTTCACACCCACACAGGATGCTACAAAACAGCCAACTAATCAGCAAACATCCACTCCACCTACCAATCAAGATGCAACCACACAACCAACCTACCTACTTACAGCAACAAAGGCAACACTCCATATCTCCCCACCAGTATTTATAGAGAGACGGCAGCTCCGACCATGCTTTGCTCGCACAAGTATGAAGCTGTAAGCACCAGCCTGAAGATGACGAGTGAGACCTCGTCGAAACGTCGCCAAGATACTCCCACTTTTACATGGGAAAAGACCCGAATACGCCAAGACCTATATATATGTATGTATGTATGTATGTGTATGTATGTGTGTGTGTGTGTGTGTGTGTGTGTGTGTGTATGTAGGTCTTTGGTTATTCGGGTTTTCTCCCACGTAAAATTGGAAGTGTCTTGGTGACGTTTTGACAAAATCCCATTCATCATCTTCAGGCTAGGTGTTTACAGCTTCGTGCTTCTAGGAGAAATGTGTGATCGCAGCTGTTTCTTCATTTTAACTGCTAGTGGGGGTTTGAACTGATTGGGTGGGAGCTTGGCTGTGCTCTGATTGGATGGGGTTTTTTTTAACTAGCAGTTAAAAAATGTATATATATATGTTTTCTGAGGTTTTCACGGGTGTTTGTATGTAGCCACACAGGAGGCGACACGAGGCTGGCTCCAGGGGATTATTAATGCTTCCTTGTTGGAAGGGGTTTTCCCTGCCGCCTTGAAAGAGGCGGTGGTGAGACCCCTCCTCAAGAAGCCTTCCCTGGACCCAGCTGTTTTGGGAAATTATCGTTCGGTCTCCAACCTTCGCTTTGCGGCGAAGGTTGTAGAGAGTGTGGTGGCATGTCAACTACCCCAATACCTGGATGAAGCTGTCTATCTAGACCCGTTCCAGTCCGGCTTCCGGTCCGGATATAGTATGGAGACGGCTTTGATCGCGTTGGTGGATGATCTCTGGAGGGCCAGGGACAGGGGTTGCTCCTCTGCCCTGGTCCTATTAGACCTCTCAGCGGCTTTTGATACCATCGACCATGGTATCCTGCTGCACCGGTTGGGGAGTTTGGGAGTGGGAGGCACCGTTTATCGGTGGTTCTCCTCCTATCTCTCTGACCGGTCTCAGATGGTGTTGACAGGAGGGCAGAGATCGACCGCGAGGCGCCTCACTTGTGGGGTGCCGCAGGGGTCAATTCTCTCGCCTCTCCTGTTCAACATCTATATGAAGCCGCTGGGTGAGATCATCGGTGGCTTTGGGGTGAGGTACCAACTGTACGCTGACGATACCCAGCTGTACTTTTGCACCCCAGGCCACCCCAACGAAGCTATCGAAGTGCTGTCCCGGTGTCTGGAAGCCGTACGGGTCTGGATGGGGAGAAACAGGCTCAAGCTCAATCCCTCCAAGACGGAGTGGCTGTGGATGCCGGCACCCCGGTATAGTCAACTGCAGCTGCAGCTGACTGTTGGGGGCGAATCATTGGCCCCGATGGAAAGGGTGCGCAACTTGGGCGTTCTCCTGGATGGACGGCTGTCGTTTGAAGATCACTTGACAGCCGTCTCCAGGAGAGCTTTTTATCAGGTTCGCCTGATCTGCCAGTTGTGCCCCTTCCTTGACCGGGATGCCCTATGCATGGTCACTCATGCTCTGGTTACCTCTCGCTTGGATTATTGCAATGCTCTCTACATGGGGCTCCCCTTGAAGAGCACCCGGAGACTCCAGTTAGTTCAGAATGCAGCTGCGCAGGTGATAGAGGGAGCCGCACGTGGCTCCCATGTAACACCACTCCTGCGTAGGCTGCACTGGCTGCCTGTGGTCTCTCGGGTGCACTTCAAGGTTTTGGTTACTACCTTTAAAGCGCTCCATGGCTTAGGGCCAGGGTACTTACGGGACCGCCTACTGCTACCGAACGCCTCCCACCGACCCGTACGCTCATACAGAGAGGGACTTCTCAGGGTGCCGTCCGCCAAGCAATGCTGTCTTGATATTGTATTTGTGGAGGATCTTGCTGATTCTGTCTGTGGTGCCTTTTATATATGGGAGGAGGGCTGTGCCGTTTTCTTGTTCTCTGTCTTGGATTTTAGTGGGGGTTTCTTTTTGGATTAGGTTGGTAATCTTATTTCTTTGGAATCCATTGGATGTTAGTACGTTAGTGAGAGTGTGTAGTTCGGTTTTTAGGTGTTGTTCGTCAGCTAAGCGTTTTGTTCTGGAGATGAGTGTCTTGGCTACGGAGTTGATCTGTGCTGCGTGGTGGTGTGAGAGTGCATGCAGATAGCGGTTTGTGTGTATTTTCTTCTGGTAGATAGTGTCCTAGGGAGCCATTGGTTTCCTGTAGACTAAGACATCCAGGAAGGGAAGTTGGTTGTTAGCTTCTGTTTCCATGTTTTCCTTTTGCTTGAAGAATTTTTAAATCTGAAGGTGTAGTTATCAGAAATTTAAACTTTAATAGAAATTTGGCAGGCATGTAAAATATGTCATGTTTTCTACCCTTATCAATTAGATTTCCAACAGTGAAAATATATTTCATATGTAGTCCTAATTCTGAACAAATTAATTTGATTGTGTTAGAGCTTGAGGTTTTTTTATTTCAAAGATTCTTCATTTTAGGTGATCAGAATATTGTTATTAACTGGAATTAAGTAGGTAACAAATGTTTTTAAAGAAAGCTATATTTTCAGTTCTTAATAAACTGTTATTAATAGTATACCAAATAGTATTTGTAATTAGGTAAAGGTAAAGGTTCCCCTCGCACATATATGCTAGTCGTTGACGACTCTAGGGGGCGGTGCTCATCTCCGTTTCAAAGCTGAAGAGCCAACGCTGTCTGAAGATGTCTCCGTGGTCATGTGGCCGGCATGACTCAGCGCCAAAGGCGCACGGAACGCTGTTAATTTGTAATTACCAACCTTCTAATAAAAGGTTAGTTAAAGATTGTGTAACAGTTCCCATATCTTGTTTTTGAATTATTTGGATTTCAACTTATTATCACCATTTGGAAGATGGACTGCTTATTATAGATAAGTGTGTTATATTATACATGGCTAACATATAGGGCTTTTCTGAATCCCTTTTGGGGGAGTGATGTTATGCAAACAGTGATTAAGCAATCTGCTATACATATATGTATGAGTCAGAGATGAGCCCCTTGTTATTTGGAAGAAAAGCTACAGCAAAGTTTAATTAGCAAAACAATTTAAGATAAATAAGGAGCTTATAGAGAGAGAAAAAATACAGACCTGGTACAAAAAGAACAACCAAAATAACCCCAAAGAAACTATGGTATACATAAAATAACTGCATTGTAAATATGGCAGCAAAAATATGCTATGAATTCCATGACTTTTTTTTTTAAGAGACACAATACAGGATTCCAGAGGTAACATGAAACATCAAATGATATAGTATTCTACAGTTTGGAGAATTTTATCAACATGACTTTATGAGGTCTGCATCTACAGTCAACTATGAAAAAAATTGGAAAATTCAGTAACGGCAACTGTTGGATTCAGGAAGAAAACAAGTTAAATGGCCAATGGTAGCATTTGAAGAAAACAAGCAGAAGTAACTGATTTTTTAAAAAAACCTAAACATATTTATTGTTTGGATTTATTACCCTATTTACTGTTTAGAACTACAACCTAGGTTGTAATTTTATGGACTGAACCTAACCAAAAGTTTCATTGAACTTCTGGGACTTCTGAATATAAAATACTTAAGATTCTCTGGGAAATTTATAAACATTAAGGATTCATGAAACCCTCTTTAACTATTCTGTTTTCTAATCTGTTGCATAGAACAACTAGCCTTGACTCTTGGAGACAAGTACACATTTCTTTAATTGTAGCATTTTAAAAGGCTTTATTTATTATAAAGAGACAGGTTCCCATATAGCTATCAACTAGAATTTGAAAAACCCATGTTGCAACAGATAATTTTTTACCATTAGATAAATATTTTGATGAACAACCAACTGGATTTATGATTTTGACAAATCTGAGATTCCGTCAAGCATTTTTCAATGTAGACATGAGCAACTAAAAGTCACCTATAATGATGGCTTTGAGGGCAATTTTGGGGGGGATTTCAATTGGATATACCTACTTTTAATTTGTTTTCCTCTGAATGATGAGGAGTGATGCTGCAGGTGATCAACAATTGTGGTTAAAAGCGGCTTTGAGGATTGTGTGTGATCTTTGGCCACAGTTTTGCCCACTCTTTAATATTCCTTCAGTATTTTAATCACTGACAAAAGTGGCCCTTAAGTTATTTTCTAGTTAGAGATTATTTAGGGTTTTAATTTCATTATAAGGCATTGTAGTTTGAGCACTAAATAGAAAAGATATATGCAAAATCCACTATAATTTTTTAAAGAAAAACAATGTTGATCTTTATATATTCCTTCCCTTTACTTTTAACAATCCTGATCTTTAATTCCCTTAAATAAAGTCCTAGAACTTGATTTCATTTTTTAAAAATCCAGTATAAAAAAATTATCCAGGTCTTAATTTGGTCAAGTATCAACCGGCTTCATCTGCATATCCAGTGTGACATCTCTTTCTGAATTATTCCCATAACTCATCATTTTTAAATCCACATTCAAATCAATCTCAATATTTATTTATTTTTATTCATTTGTTTGATTTGTATGGCTACCCATCTCACCTAGGTTACTCTGGGCAGCTCAATTCCTCCAATGCTTAGCTAAACCTAAGGGGTATTCTTAAATACAAAGAATTAGTGTTCTTTAATATCTATGAATTGGAAGTGTGTGCCTCTCTATTTTTGATAACTATGTTTTTATTTTGTCTTCTCTGCTTTAAGATAGCTTGGCTATGAAACAGTCAAATGACCAGTATTGGTGAGTTATCCATTTTATATTAAAAGGTAAAGGTTCCCCTGCACATGCGTACTAATCGTTCCCAACTCTAGGGAGCAGTGCTCATCCCCGTTTCAAAGCCAAACAGCCAGGGCTGTCCGAAGACGTCTTCATGTTCTTGTGGCCGGCATGACTAAACGCCAAAAGTGCACGGAACATTGTTACCTTTCCACCAGAGGTGGTCCCTATTTTTCTATTTGCATTTTTAATGTGCTTTTGAACTGCTAGGTTGGCAGAAGCTGGGACAAATAATAGGAGCTCATCCTGTTACATGGCACTAGGGATTCGAACTGCTGAACTGCCGACCTTTCTATCGACAAGCTCAGCAGCTTAGCCACTGAGCCACTGTGTCCCTATTTTAATATTAGGTGGTCTCTAATAGATTGAAGATTAATGAGGTTAAGTTGTAATGCTATGCATCTCAAAGGTCTATTTTAACTAAAAAAAATGCACTTTGCGAGATATATCTTAAGTAGAGGTTTTATTCATTAATTATTTAGCTTTGTATCATATCTAGATGACCATAGCACTGCACACTACAAAAGTTGTACACATACCTATTGTAGGTGCCCTTCAGATCCCACTAGCTACCCATCTGATTTTGCAGCTGATTTAATAGTGGCAAAGCATAACATATTTTATAAACATTGCATCTATCACTGAATGCTGTCAGTTTAAAACATTAACATTGTAGTGCCTAATGATGACATAGGTTTGCTTCACTCATTGGCTGAGAATGATGAAAACAATGCTGTGATATCATAGTAAAAAAAGATGTTGGCAAGATATGTAGAAGAGTACTCCACTCCTCCGAATACAAAAAAATACCTTATGCCACCAGACTTGAAATCCTGGGTTTAGAAAATTTAGAACTACGCCGCCTTCGACATGACCTGAGTTTAACTCATAGAATCATCTAGTACAATGTCCTTCCTGTCAAAGACTACTTTCAGCTTCAATTGCAACAATACACGAACACACAATAGATTTAAGCTTAAAGTTAACCACTCCAATCTTGATTGCAGAAAATATGACTTCAGTAACAAAGTTGTTAATACTTGGAATACACTATCTGACTCTGTGGTCTCTTCCCAAAATCCCAAAAGCTTCAACCAAAAACTATCTACCATTGACCTCACCCCATTCCTAAGAGGTCTATAAGGGGCATGCATAAGAGCACAATCTTGCCTACCATTCCTGTCCTATTGTTTCCTCTCATTATATCCAATTAATATAGTTATTACATACTCATATTCATATATATGCTTACTTGTAGGGTGCTGCAGGGGTCGATCCTCTCGCCTCTCCTGTTCAATATGAAGCCGCTGGGGGAGATTATCCGTGGCTTCGGGGTGAGTTGTCAACTGTACGCTGATGACACTCAGCTGTACATTTCCACCCCAAACCACCCCAACAAAGCCGTCGATGTGATGACCCGGTGCCTTGAGGCCGTTCGGGTCTGGATGGGGACGAACATCCAAGACGGAGTGGCTGTGGATATCAGCGTCCCGGCACAGTCAGGTAATTCCATCGCTGACTGTGTGTGTGGGGGGGTGAATCATTGGCCCCCAGGGAATCGGTGCACAATTTAGGCGTTCTCCTAGATGCACGGCTGTTTTTAGAAGATCATTTGACGGCCATCGCCAGGGGAGCTTTTTATCAGGTTCGCCTGATTCGCCAATTGCGCCCTTTCCTGGATCGGGACTCGTTATGCACAGTCACTCATGCCCTCGTTACTTCCTGTCTGGATTACTGCAATGCTCTCTACATGGGGCTCCCCTTGAAAAGCACCAGGAGGCTCCAACTGGTACAGAATGCGGCCACGCGGTGGATTGAGGGAGCATCTTGTAGCTCCCATGTAACACCTCTCCTGCGCAGGCTGCATTGGTTGCCAGTGGTCTTCCGGGTGCGATTCAAGGTTTTGGTCATCACCTTTAAAGCGCTCCATGGCATGGGACCGGGATATTTATGGGACCACCTGCTGCCGCCAGTAACCTCCCATCGACCTGTGCGCTCCCACAGAGAGGGCCTCCTCAGGGTGCCATCAGCCAGACAATGTTGGCTGGTGACCTCCAGGGGAAGAGCGTTCTCTGTGGGGGCTCTGGCCCTGTGGAATGAACTACCTGTGGGGCTACGTCTTCTCCCTGATCTTCGGACCTTTAAGCGCGAGCTCAAAACTTTCTTCTTTCACCAAGCAGGGCTGGCCTAATGATAAATTTTTAATCGAGGGTTTTAGTGGGGTTTTTAAGGGGATTAATCTATTTTATAATCTTTTACTTATTAATTTTAAATTTCTCAGCTTATTGAATCAGATTTTTAATGAATATTGTATTTTAAATCTTTTTGATATTTATATTTTATTTCTGCTGTACACCGCCCTGAGTCTTCAGAGAAGGGCGGTATAAAAAATTGAAAAATAAATAAATAAATAAATAAATAAATATTGTATAATTATTTCATGCTTATGCTTATATATACTGTGTGACAAAATAAATAAATAAAATAAAAATAAATATGTTAAGTGGAAAAGGTCATTGGCAATAACAAACCACTGCAGTTGCTAAGTCTGAATATTAAAGTCCTCTTTATTCATAACTGTTACTTAAATAGCAGAGGGGGGGACCTCATTTCTGTTCATTTTCATTATAGGATACCATGTAATAAAGTATGTCACTGGCAGTCATTCTTCCAAAAATAGAAATTATTTCTCAAGTCACAAGACAAATTTTATGAATAATTCAAGATGCAACAATTTATTTGATTTTCTGCTTCAATGATGGTATACTGCAGTAATTTATTTGCCACTGATATCTAAATAAATAAGACAAAATAGGCAAGATGCTAAAAGTATGTATTTCTTTCATGAACAAAAGCAGTCAGATTATTGCTCAGTGTTGCTCATTTTTTTAAAAAACAACAGCAATTTTTGGTCAGCTGGGATGAAAAGAGTATCAGGGAAGGGAAAGTAAATACACCTTTCTGAACTGTTGCTGCCTAGCTAACTCTTCAAGTGGGATGTGGGGTTTTTGCCTGGAATGTTTTTTTCACAATTCTTGGTTGGATCCAGCTATTTTCTTTTAACTCAGTCTTCTTTTTTTGGCTTCTCCTATCATACCAAATTTGATCCCATTTCCATTGGGTTGAAAGGGTAAAAAATTTTAATCGATACTCAAAAAAAAACCCACAGTGAACTCATGATGATATGTAGAGTATATAATAACTACTTGTCTAGTCATAATAAACATCTTTGATTTTAATTGAATTTTTAATGTGACCTTGGAAAACACATTTCAAAATATTATACTAAAACAGATGCACCATGTGAATTCATTTGAATTTCCATGGCTATTTTTTATAGTTGGAGTTCTTTGTTTGAGTGTAAATATAGAATATAACATATTGCTCTTTCCTAATAACTTGTTTATAATAACAAGTGTATTTCAATTACTTTCAGATGGCTATTGGATTGAAAAAGCAAAATTGCAAAACAAATTATCAATATGCTGATATATTAGCTTAGTAATATGATTTTAATTAAGATTAATTAGACAAGATGCAATGCTGCTTAAGCATAATTATGAATCTCATTACCACATTGGTGTCACCTTCATTTATCTGTTATATTTTCATTAACTATGTTTTGTATTCTATAGCAGTTTTGTAATCCGTTATCCATTCTTGGATTTTATTGAGATCAGTGCTTATGATCTTCATTAATCTCTACAAGCATTCATTGTATATTTGTAGTAAGGGCTTTTGTGTATCCAGGTGTAATGTATCTATTATTAGATTTAAGGGAAGTAAAATAACAGATTTAGAGGAAATAAAATAGTTTAATGTGAATGCAATTAATGCAAGCAAACTGGCATGGAAGTACAATTATTGTTGTTATAAACATCATTATTATCAAAATCTAAAGCTAGATATTTTCCCCCTAACTCAGGGGCGAAAGGTTCTGACAGATTCTGGAGAACCTGGAGAACCGGTAGCGGAAATTTTGAGCAGTTCGGAGAACCGGCAAATACCACCTCTGGCTAGCCCCAAAGTGGGGTGGGAATGTAGATTTTGCAATAGCCACACCACGCCCACCAAGCTACGCCCACAGAACCGGTAGTAAAAAAAATGGATTTCACCACTGCCCTAACTACATTAAAATTAGAATGCTCTTTCAGTATGGATCCACTTGGAGAAGAAATAGTACTCAAATACCTTCCTTTTCAATGTCATCTGTAATGAATGATTACAATGTATGAGTTAGTTGTAATGAATATACTGATGTAAAGTAATGAAGAGAAAAAGACATTCTAGAAAAAGTAGTTAAATAAGTATGGGGCTTAGAAAAGATTCAAAACAGAATCCAAAAAAGAGGTAATCCAACAGTATACTTAATGTATACTGAAATTCTCTACAGTAATCTTATGAATATCAAAGATACCTTAGCAGATGTTCTCTACTTAAAAGAACCTCTAGAAAATGAAGTTAGATAGAAATCTGATCATCACCAAACTAGAAAGTTACAGGAATTGATAGACTATCTTCAGAAATATGGCAAGCAAGAGAAGAAGAATCTGTAAGAAGTTCAAAACAAACTATGTCAATTAATCTGGAATTAGCCAACAAATTGGAAGAGATCTGTCTACATATCAAAACTGAACTAAGAAGACTTACTGTAACAGAATATATAAACTATCAGTATACAGCTAGTTCTTAACTTGCTACCATTTGTCAAGAGATCATTCAAAATTATGAAGGTGGTGAACTAATGGCAGTTATGACTGTTTTTCAGAGTTCCAGTCATCCCAGTATTCCCAGAGTTGCACTTAAGACTTGTTGCAGTGTCCTATGATCCCTGGATCACCATTTGCAATCTTCCCTGCTGGCTTCCCCAGAAAGTCAATGAGAAAACCATTAGGGAAGGTCGCAGGTCACTTAGGTAAAATATAGCATCACTGTTTTTGCACCATGCTGGCTACTTGCGCACTTCCACACAATTTCACTGAGCCTTGCCATACCTTCCTTACACCCTCACTCACCCATTCACATCTCTGTGTATCCTCCCTGACCCTTGTTACATTTCCCTTGCACCCTCATATACCCCCTTGCACTGTCCTCCACACTTACTTGCCTACCAGTCTGCTTGCAAGCTGTCTGTCTTCAATTTCAGTGGCTTCCCCACTGATTTCATTTTGGGATGCTGGCAGGAAGTTGCCATTATATAATGACCATGGGATTTAGTTAACAATGATTCTCAATGTCCCAAAGGTGATTTTTTTTTTCCAAAAGGCAAATGGGCTTCCTTAGTTTTTTTCTTTGAAAACATTTCACTTCTCATCCAAAGAGCTTCAGCTTCTTGGATGAGAAACGAAATATTTTCAAAGAAAAAAACCAAGAAAATCTAGTTGCTTTTTGGAAAGAAGCTCTTTTGGGACAATCATGACCTGAATGATGAGAATCTCCATAGACAAATGCTTCTCAATCTAATATTACAGAGAATAATGTATTAATAACTCAGTAACCATTATAAGCATGAGATAGACACCACAGCTAGAGATAACCTCTTACCATGAATTAAATTAAGATTGTTCAACTACTTTATAATGTGTTTGGTTTCATGTGGTGGAATGACCTGGTTTATATTCCTCAGGCTACATATATTTAATTATACCTAGACAAGCTGTGGCACACTGGGTTATTGTTTCAGATGTACTTCCTTATCAAAACAGAGAAACATAAAAACCATGGGTGAGCAAAAAGCAGCAGGACCAGGAGTGATTTCTGAATTTTTGCCAGGTTCTTCATTGATTTTCCTTGTAAGAAACTAACTAACCCTAACCCTAACCCTAACCCTAACCCTAACCCTAACCCTAACCCTCCCTCCCTCCCTCCCTTCCTTCCTTCCCCCTCCCTCCCTTCCTAAAATTCCTGGCAGCTTCCCCATTTATTTTGCTTTCTAATTTTTGTTGGTTAAATAGGTATTTGAATCTTTCTACTGCAGAATATTGAAACTTCACCATGCTCTCCCAGCCTTGACAGGCTCAAACTCCAGTCTTCTGATCTTCCAAAAGTGCTATTTCCAACTGAAAAGCTTGCTATTTCCTTATTGTTCAATTTTGCTTCTCTCTCCTTCTACCACATTAATTCTTTTTCACCTAAAACCATTCATTTCCAATAGCCCTCTCCCTGTTCGTTTTTTAATTGTACCCTTGAACTTTCCTTCTCATACCAAGAGTAACTAAGGTAGCTTTTTAGTTAAAAAGCCAAGCTTCAAGCTGCTTTGAAAAAATAAATAAAAAGACAGCATTTATTCATACAGTATCTTTTCAACCAGTTTTAAAATTAGTACTTAACAATCTCCCCACCCCCAGATACTATTAACAGTGTAAGAATATCTTAGTTAAGCAGTAAAAACCAGATGTTTTACAAAACCCAGGACAATCCTGTAAATTGGTCAGCAATTATTTACAAAAAATTAGAAAACGTCTTTGCAGAAACAAACTAGGGTGGGTTTTTTTGTCCTCTGCTTTTAGGGATGCTTCTGGATATTTTATACCCAAGATAATTCTGCGCTGCTACAAAACCTAATCTCATATCAAAAGATTCTCTAACCATATAGAAACCCTTTCAGTAACCAGTGGCACAATATAAGAGTTCCTTTCAGCTTTTCAAAAAAACACCTGATATTCCTTGGTACGGGCATATATTTATCTAAATTATTTCTCAAAATAAAGATCAATTTTTTTATGCCAGAACTGTATATGTGCTTTGGACAAGGATGCCCATTCTCTTCCTTGCTTTTTAATGTCTGTGAAACACTTGACTTGGGCTACTGGACAACATAGAGAGATCAATAGAATTCAATTGAACACATTAGTTTTAGTAATATAACAACATTTTTCTTGTTTACTTCTAAACCTCATACTAGTTTTGATGTGAAAGATCAAAATGGCAGAATACTTTCTTAACTGGTGCAAATCAGAACTGATGTCAAGAAGTGAAAATTGGATTATTCATCCATTTAAGGGATATCATAGTATCGTAGAATCGTAGGACTGGAAGGGACCTTGGAGTCTTCCAATCACCTGCTCAAGGCAGGAGCCTTATATCATCTCAGTCAAATGATTGTCCAGTCTATTTTTGAAAATCTCCAATGATGGAGCATCCACAGCCCCAGGAGGCAAGCTATTCCACTGATTAATTATTCTTACTGTCAGAAAATTTCTCCTGTCTATCTCTTTGACAAGTTTTTGCTCATTACTTCTTGTCTTTCCCCTTGGTAATAAGGAATAAATAAATTCTCCAATTTTTGTGATAGCCCTTCAAGTCCTGGAAGACAGCTATCATGTCCCTCTTGATTCTTCTCTTCGATAGGCTAGATATACCTAGGTCCTTGAACCATCTGTCATATGATTTAGCCTTCAGACCCTTAATCATCTTTGTTGCTCTTCTCTGTACACTTTCCAGGGTCTCAACATTATTTTTGTATCGTGGTGACCAGAACTGGATACAGTATTCCAAATGTGATATCATCAGCCTGGTGCTATTATTTCTCATAAACTGGTGCTGTCATTTCTCATTGTCATCCCTCTGTTTATGCGTCCTAAGACTGCATTGGCCTATGTATTTGTATCAAATACATTAACTATTATGTATACATCAAAGGATATAACTCAGTAAAATGTAGTGTAAATTAAAACAACAACAACAACAACAACAACTGTGTATTGCTTTCTTTTTTCTAATGGTGTCAACATTTTCTGCTGAAAGTGTAATTATGGCTTAATTTTAGTGCACTTTGGAGTATGGTTTTGATATTTAACACCTGGTGAATTGTCAAAGATGTATAAAGGTATGTCAAACATATGTTGGAAATGTAATCACTCTGAAGGCACCTTTTATCACCTTTGGCAGACATGAAAGGATGTTAAGAATTATTGAAATCAAATATATACTTTAATACAGAGAATTCTTGTACAATCGAACCAGTGTTTTTTCTTTTAGGTTTGGTGAATAAGCAGTGGGAGAAAGAATATGAGACTTTATTTCTGTACATGAAAAAAGCAGCAAGACTTTTGTATGCACAGAGATGGAAAGACTTACAGATTCTCACAATGGAGTAATGGATAGTAAAGTTAATGGTATGGCTGAGATAGTAAAATTAGCTACCTTCTCTAACTTTGTTTCTATGTGGAAATCACTTTTGGACTTCTTGCTAGAAACGGAAAGAAATGCCACATTAATTTTGGTATTTGATAATTTGAAATGTTTATGATTACAGAAATAGTGGGTGTTATTGAATTTTAGATTAAAGGTCAATGTACTTTATATCTGTAACTACTGAGCGATTGAACAAACTTAGAAGTTATTTTTCTTTTTCTTAATTTTTTTTGCATCTTCCCTTCCTCTAACTTTTTTATTTTTAATATTTTTGTTTGTTTTTTAAATTCTATTTTTTGTAACATTTAATAAAGTATATTAAAACAAAGGAATCCTGGTTTCATTGCAGTTTAACTGTGCTTTGTCAACTAAATGGTAAGGGTAGGCTTACTGAACTATAATTTACAATTATATTTATTTTGATGTCAGGCTTATAGCTTGTTCAATAATTAAGGGAACAAATTAGTCTTCCATATTTGTTAATGAAATCCTGTTCAGCCTTTCATTCTATAAAATGAAATAGCTGAATTAAAGGAGTTATTTTAACTTAGTGATGGCAAAGGAGAAATTTTTTTTCATTTCTAAGAATAAATATCTTTTTATGGACTATATTTGACCTGTTGGATTTAGTAGCCACAACTATAGATGGTTTTTACTTTTCCACTGAGGAATTCCAGCCATTTTTTACTATTAAAATTATTTTTTGCAGACCTCAAGCTGCAAGGATTTGTAATTATACCACGCACCATTTAATAAAGTGACACTCTAAAAAGATCTTGATTATTTCCTGTTGTTTTGTGTTATGTACTTTTAATTTTTTTTAATAAATTAAATTTAATAAATTTAATTATTTCCTTTAAGTACTATTTTCTGAATCTCGGAATATTATTGATCTCTTTCATTAAGTATGTAGTACATATTATATTGAACTTCCTAATAATCCTAAAAAAGATTTCTTGAAATTATTTTTTCTTAAACCACACAGCCCTAAGCACTTTTCAGAAAGATAGAGAATAAGAAATATGAATCACCTGGAATGAAATGTTTGATATCTTTTAAAGTATTTTATTGAGCTGATGTTAGGATGTCTCCTTTTTTACGCCACAACTAAATCTGTTTGGGTATCAAAATTCTGGGCTTGGTCACTCTACTATGGAACATAAAATCCAGAGTCAAGTCAGGATGTTTTTGACATTTTTTTTCTTTTGATTTCCAAATGAAGAGATGTCTTTAAAATATTAAATAATTTTGACCTAGACAAAATATATTGGTATGGATTTATATATTTCAGTTTAAATGGTCTGAAAACGAAACATTTTAAATAACTTGATATGCACTTACAGAGTTCAATGTTTATCAGATTGGTATATCACAGGTAGGCCCAGTGAAATAAATTCTAGATGTACGATAGAAATTGCACAGCTATAAGAGAATGTATTGTACTCATGATTCATAACGCCAGGCTATTGCTGAGAATTTATTGCAATCTATACCAATTCTTACTATTAAATGAAATAAATTTTCTTGTCTCCCAGATGTATTATAGCTTTTAATTTAATGACACATTATGTTTATAAAATATTAGACAATCTAAACAATTATATGTTGGTTCTATTTATTGCATGCATTCAGCAAATAAACTGTAATTTATCTACATTCCATTACATTGACAGAATCCCATTTTTTCAGTACTATGGGATATTTTATTCTATTCTAAGATTTAAGTAATCAGAAGCTGAATTATATTTAATTATTCTTATTTGAATGTTTATAAGCTGCTTATACCTAATGGCTCAAGGTGGCCCACAACATTTTTAATAAACGAAGCAATTGTAAATCCTTTATTACTAAATGTATAAAAGATCGGGGCAAAAATATATTTTGATTCCTGTCCTAAACTATAATAAAAGGGGCCCTGTTTGAGTTCCAAAAGAATGTTTTTCCATAACAAAGGTAGAGCTGCATCTGGGTCAGGACCATCTACTGTACTTTGTGATCTAAGTGAACAGGGCAAAATAATTGGGAACAGAAGTGTTGTAAACAATGTAGACTGAAAGTGTGTAAAGTTTTGTATGCCCAAAATACCAGCAGTTTCAACATGAGAGTGAAGTGGTACTCCTAGAAATCCCATCCATTTTGAACAAAGTACAATTTCCAAGTTATCTTTAAGGCCAATTCTTCTGCAATAATGTAGTTTTGTGAATGCTTGCATGCTTCATCAACATTGCCAGAAGAGATGCTGATGTTTATTCAGCCAATGTCAATAAAAATCCAATTTGTTATATAGCTAAGTTCAATGCCAGATGCAAGGGAATCTCCAAAATGTGGAAATTGTTCATTATAGAAAGTTCATCCACAATAAGCACATCTCCTGCATCCTGAAATTCATGTATTATTTATTTATTTATTATTTATTTATTTTGTCACAACGGTATATATAAGCATAAGCATGAAATAACTATACGACATATAAGCATATATATAAGTATAAGCATGAAATAATTATACGAGTTGGATACAATCAAGGGGAACATTAGGACAGGAATGGTAGGCATGTTGGTGCTCTTATGCACGCCCCATACAGACCTCTTAGGAATGGGATGAGGTCAATAGTAGATAGTCTTTGGTTAAAGCTTTGGGGATTTTGGGAAGAGACCACAGTCAGGTAGTCCATTCCAGGCATTAACAACTTAATGAAGTTAACAACTACTGAAGTCATATTTTCTGCAATCAAGATTGGAGCGGTTTAGTACTTTAATAACGTGTCCAAATTTAAATTTGCTCTTCTTTACAGCTTTGAAACACAGAAACTCTTCAAATAATGAACATTTTAAGAAATCAAGGCCAACTCTGTGCCAAATCCAACCCATTAAACTCTGATTGCAAAGAATATAGGTAACTGTATTCTCCAAAAGTTTCAAATACAGGAGAATACAAGAAAAGCTGTGCAGAGGCCAGTGGGGTCAACTTCCTGATCTCATGCTCCTGCAAAGAGCATGGTTTCCAGTTTACCCAATAATCAGGAATGCGGTGTGGCTCAGGCTGTAAGAAGCCTGTTATTAAACACAGCTGCCTGCAATTACTGCAGGTTCAAGTCCCACCAGGCCCAAGGTTGACTCAGCCTTCCATCCTTTATAAGGTAGGTAAAATGAGGACCCAGATTGTTGGGGGGGCAATAAGTTGACTTTGTATATAAAATACAAATAGAATGAGACTATTGCCTTACACAATGTAAGCCGCCCTGAGTCTTCGGAGAAGGGCGGGATATAAATGTAAAAAAATAAAAATAAATAACTATATATATATATATATAGTTAATATCTTTTAATATATAGTAGCCCACAGAGAATCCCAGATTCATTGTTCAAGTTTAGCTAGAAATATGAGCAACTGCCAAAGCCAGATTCTAAAAGCAAAGTTCAAGCCAAGACCCAAACCAGGATATTCGCCAAACATATTCATGTTGAATGATTGGAAATAAATTGCTCCAAAAAGACACTCCTTTTTGCTAAGAGATAGTTAATATGAATGGAGAATTAATAATTTTGAAATGGAGCTCAATTAAAGGTGCTAAAATTTTAGGTACATTCTCTCAGTCCTCTGTTTCCAAAATAAATAAAATCTGTGAAGCCACAGCCTGGCTACAAATGCAATAATTAATCTTGCCAGCTGCAATGGGACATTTCAGTGCCTGGTGCAATCAAATTGTGTAATGCAACCCACTATTTTCAGCACTGATGATTCAGAACAGAGGATTTATATAAAACTAGAGTTACTAGGATGCTGCTTATGCTCCAGCTGCCAAATGTCTAAGCCCTTTAGAAGAAACAATTCTTATAATATCGGAGAACCTACACTATGAGAAGTTGCTTTACTTCCAAATAGTACCTTAGTTTTCCAATGACAAGTCCTTTAAATTGGAGTCTGGAGAACTGGTAGCGGAAATTTTGAGCAGTTCGGAGAACCGGCAAATACCACCTCTGGCTGGCAATATCCTTCCCCCAGGAATGGGGTGGGAATGGAGATTTTCCAGTATCCTTCCCCTGCTATGCCCACCAAGCTACACCCACCAAACCACACCATGCCCACCAAGCCACGCCTACAGAACCAGTAGTAAAAAAATTTGGATTTCACCATTAGTCTGAACCCAGAAATGCTATGCTCCTTAGGAATTGTGGGGGCGGGGTTCTTAGACTTTCCATCCAAGAGCTCTAAGATAAGCAAGACACTTAGGCGATTTTCCTGACTCCTTTCCATCCTCCGATGAGAATGCTTTGGGTGTGGGTGGGTAGATAACAGAAGCCCACAAGCAGAGCATGAGCTCTTGGGGTTGTAGCATTCAGAGATATACTGCTCTGATACTAATATTTATACCAACAAAACTGGTATCCAGTGGTAGCTTCCTGAACTTGTCTAACAGTGAGTTTGTGCCCAATTGGCATTCATCACTGTATCTTGCGATGGAAATTCCATTGGTTACATTTTACTATAGAAGAAGTGCTATTTTTTTTAGCTTGACAGTACTGGAAGATCAAATGGAGCGCTGGGAAGTTTGCATTTCATGTCGGGTTTGCCCTTCTGTACAGGATCTAAAACAACTGACATGTCCTGCGTATTCAACAGATGTTCCCAATCTCACTGTTTCCTGGCTTTTTCAGCTTGGTGTAAAGGAGCTGGATTCAGATTGAATGGAAGATACACAATGGAGGTATTGGAAGTAATATCCTTTTCTTGCCTTTATTTTGTCTTTATTTCCATTCTCTAAGGTACATTCCTAATTCCAAAGAGAAAAGATACACATTACATCATGACATTTCTCCTTCAAAAAGTTTTCTTCCTTCTTTGCCCCAAGATAGTATCTTTTTAAAAAAAGTGTTAAGCTTATTAATTTTTAGGGTGGTGAAAAGCCTTTCAAAGAGGTGCTTCAAGATACATGGAAACAGGAATAGTATTTAGCAGGTTCTGACCAGTTCTGGAGAATTGGTAGCGGAAAGTTTGAGTAGTTCAGAGAACCAGTAAATACCACCTCTGACTGGCCCTGCCCCCATCTATTCTCTGCCTTCCGAATCTCAGCTGATCGGGAGGAAATGGGGATTTTGCAGTAACCTTCCCCTGGAGTGGGGAGGGAATGGAGATTTTACAGTATCCTTCCACTGCCACACCCACCAAGCCATGCCAGGCCCACCAAGCCACACCCACAGAACTGGTAGTAAAAAAAATTGAATCCCACCACTGCATGGAAGCATGTATAAAGTGCCTTGATTGAATTGCTAAAACAGATCTTTTTCTTCAGGCTCACACTACCCCTTCTGGCTTTGCTTCACATGGCATTTATTTTTTGAAAAGGGGAGCTTTGTATGCACACTCATGTATTCCAGAGCATTGTACAGCTCTAATAATTTTAGTAACAGATTAAACAATTGCATTATTGCAGTAAAATACAGAAAGTTTAATGTGAATATATCATATATATCATAAAGGTAAAGGTAAAGGTTCCCCTCGCACATATGTGCTAGTTGTTCCTGACTCTAATGGGCGGTGCTCATCTCCGTTTCAAAGCCAAAGAGCCAGCTCTGTCAGAAGACATCTCTGTGGTCATGTGGCTGGCATGACTAAACGTCAAAGGCGCATGGAACTCTGTTACCTTCCCACCAAAGGTGGTCCCTGTTTTTCTACTTGCATTTTTTATGTGCTTTCGAACTGCTAGGTTGGCAGAAGCTGGGACAAGTAACGGGAGCTCACCCCCTTATGCGGCACTAGGGATTCGAACTGCCGACTTTTCGATCGACAAGCTCAGCGTCCTAGCCACTGAGCCTCCTTATCATAGAGAATGTTATAAAGAATATTGTTGTGAGCATAAAAGGTTTTTTTGAAAATTAATAAAAACTCTAGAATTAATTGTTCAGGAATATCTTTCAATTTGTTTAGATAAGTTTTATTTTTTAAAATCCAAACAGTGTAACTCTGCGGAAGGAATCAATCTAATATTAGCAAAACTTTTCATTGTGAAAAAAACATACAGGAGACTGAACAATTAAGAGTTTAGCAATTATTCAGTTTTTGTTTTCCTATAAGCAGGTGGGAATTTTCTCTAAATAAATGAAAAGAGAAACTGTAGCCAGAAACATTTCATTTGTGAGACATTTGAATTAAAAAATTGTTTTTTTAAAAAACTAAACTTTATTTTCCAAGATATTTTTAGCCATTACAAAATCATTCCAAATTATTTTGTATTATTTATGGCATTCACATTCCAGCCTTTTTCCATGAAGGTAAAGCAATGTCGCAGACCACATAGCTTCAAGAAAGGGTGGTACTCATAACCGTATGTTATGCTAGGCTAGTTTCCAACTTCTAAACACAGATTCAAGGATCTGTCATTAAATGTCTGAAAACAGTTCTGTAATAAAACATCAAACCTAGTTTATGATTGGAGCAAGGCAGTCACAGCCACCAAGGGATTTAGTAATGAGAACAATTTGTGCTTAAAATTCAATTTTTATCTCACAACATTCTAACTTAATAAGCCAAATATTTTATGGATCTGCTTGGTCAGCAACCAGTAGTTGGACGCCAACTCTAAAAATCAATTCCCTTCTAGCAATTAGATCTCCAAGTTAAAATCAATGGGTTTTTTTCATAGCTGATCATTTGCTAATATAGTAAATATAATATTTGGCACTTCACTAATCTTAAGAATCTTGGCAATAAATTATGAGGGGTACATAAAATGCTAAATAAAAGCTTTGATCTGCCTTGTAGTAAATATGTATTACAAAAGCATAATTAGCAGAAAATTGATGTATACTGAAAATGCTAAATAATGTACATAATCGCAAACTTTTTTTCTGTAAACGTGTTGTAGTGTTGGGAGTCTCTATAGAGAGCTGATCACATTATTCATGCCATTTGAAGTTACATAAAAATCTCAACATTTTTGCTGTTCTGAAAATATTCTGCATTAGGTTAATGAACTCTTTTAAAAAATCTGAAATGAGCAGGCAATTAATTTTGGACAGCAGAAATAAATGATTTTGGCATCTATCAATCCTTCACTCATCTTCAGGCATATTTTTCACTTTCCCTTCTAAAATTCACAATCCATGCTAAGCTACATTGTTCGTGTCCATTTAATTTAGCACATTTCAGGTTTTTTTCTGATTAATCCCAAAATTTTTTTGACTACTCTGCAGAAGAATGAAAGCTCCTTCATCCGAGCCAATGCTCTGTAATATTTTCCACATCTGTCCTAAAAAACTGATAAAACACTGCATCAACCATTTTTTTAAAAAGGGGGGAAATTGGGAAGTTCAAGCAAAGAAAAAAAGTAAGAAATCCCCATGTTTCTGCCAATGTCCTATTTACAAAGAACATTGATAGCTGTCATGTAAAGAGTAAGCCTAAAAGACATTAGAAAGTAATTGGACAGTAAGAAAAGATCATGCTTAGATACTTGTACCTACATTTATGTACATTTTAATGATTTAACTCTTTATAAAAATTAAAAAAAACCCCTCTTATTTTTATCCAGAAAGATCCATCAATTGACCATTGATTTCCTGGAAAAGAATATCAGCAGAGAAGGGATATTTTAGCAAGTAAAGAATACCACAGATGCATTAAGTGAGCTAGGTGAGAGCCAAAATCTATAACTTTATGTGAAAGTCTCCCAAAATTTAGTGCCATTAATTTATATGATTATATCAAATGGTTTAATTCACTTCTTATATTAATATACTATAAATCAATTATTAATTAAGGAAATATCCTTAACCATTTGCAACTCTACAGTAATAGGCAACATCCAGAATTTACTATGTAATTATTTATTTTTGCTATCTGTCACTAATCTCCTGAAAATTGATCATCTGGATTTGAATTTCATGAATATATTACTGTGTATTATTATTTCCATGTTTCAGTAGAGGATAATTGTAGATATTGAGGCTGTTTGAAATTACATGGTTTGGGATATCCAAGTAACAGAAACAAATGTATCTTTAAAAGATATGGAATCATAAGTCTGCTTTAGTTTTGGATATTGTTTTGATTATACATATTGCTGGGTCCAGTGGTGGGTTTCAAAATTTTTTACTACCAATTCTGTGGGTGTGCCTTGGTGGGTGTGGGATAGCTTGGTGGGCGTGGCTGTGGAAGGATACTGTAAAATCTCCATTCCCACACCACTCTAGGGGAAGGATACTGTAAATCAGTGTTTCAGCTGGGACTTCGGAGGCAGAGAATAGATGAGGGTGGGGCCAGTCATAATTTTTTGTAATGTATCTTTAAATATTTTGGCGGGAAACAAGCACGTTGCTGATTGGTTAAAGCCGCCGGTTAGACTGTATATAAGGAGAGGTTTTTCCCCAGCCCGGTCGCTGGGTTCACCATATATTAAAGAGCTGTTGTCACTACCCTGGTCTCCAGCCTCGTTACTTCCCGAACTTAACACTGGCGACGAGGATGGGATCTCGAGGCTAAGAGCATCAGGAGCAGGCTGAGCAGCGAAGAACCTAACCCAGCAAATTCAGGGCAGAAACGCAGCGATGGCCAGCTACACTCCGCCCGCACCGTTTGACCCATCCAGGGAGAAATGGGGAACGTACATGACCCGTTTCGAGAGCTTCCTCGAGGCAAACGAACTGCAAGGAGTTCCAGACAACCGCAAAAGGGCGTATTTCCTGAGCCACTGTGGTCCCGAGGTCATCGACATCGCGGAAGCCCTGGCAGAGCCAACGCCGGTACAATCGGTATCGTGGCAAACTCTGCAAAATCTATTGAAGAACCATTTCGCGCCAACACCGTCCAAATATGTACGGCGTTTCGAATTTGGAGAGCGCAGACAGCAAGAGGGCGAATCCATCAGCGAGTACATGGCCGCCCTGAGAAAAGCCTCCAAGGACTGTGGGTACCGAGACTTGGATGAGGAGCTGTTAGAGCAACTCATCCGTGGGGTCAGAGACATCCGTTTGCGGAGGCGGCTGCTATCAAAAAGCAATCTAACGCTGGCAAACGCTCTGGACGAAGCCAGAGCTCATGAGATGTCCACCCAAGCGGCGGAAACCCTACAAAAGCCACTCACGCCAACGGCGAGCGCGAAATCAACCCCGGTCCACAACGAAGAAATCCAAACCGAATCAGACGGCGAGGATGAGGAAGGAGTTTGCCTCACCGAGAGAAGGGGCAAAGAAGACCGGGATGAATGCGGAAGTTGCGGAGGGCAACACCAGCGTCAACGATGCAAGTTCAAGGACGCTACCTGTCGGCGGTGCGAGAAGAAGGGGCACCTGGCTCAAGTCTGTCGAGCACCCCAACCTTCCCGCCGAAAATTCAAACCAACCAATCAGAGCGCGGGATCGGCAAGGCGACCCGCGATTGGTCAAAACAAAAAGGGCGCGAATTCAAATCGAACGACCGTGATAATAGGCCGTGCAGCAACCCGCGTCGAGAAGAAAATCTTCACGAAACCGAAAATCGAAGGAGTGCCGTGCCGACTAGAAGTGGACACAGGGTCAGCGATCACAATCATGTCCTGGGACACTTTTGCGAAAGCTTTGCCGAAAATCGCCAAACGCAAACTGCAAACACAGCGGCTAAGAGTTCACGATTACCAAGGGAATCGCATCCCTGTTCGAGGGACCACCTCCGTCCGCGTCGAGTACGGACCACACAAAAAGACCCTGCCCATCACGATAGTCGAAGGGACCCTGCCAAGTTTGTTGGGACTAGACTGGTTCCGTGCATTGGGCATGGGAGTGACTGGCATCTACAGAAGTGACTTCAACCTAAAAGACACACTCATGGACGAATTCGAAGATGTGTTCAAGGACTGCCTGGGCAAGTACAAGGGGACCCCTATTTCCTTCAATTTAGACCCCCAGGTAGCCCCAATACGGTTAAAAGCAAGGAGGGTCCCTTTTGCCCTTAAACCCAAAATTGACAGGGAGATAGACAAGCTCATCAGTCAGGGGATACTGGTGCCAGTCGATCATGCAAAGTGGGAGACGCCAATCGTCACCCCAGTGAAACCAGATGGGTCAGTTAGAATCTGCGCTGATTACAAGGCGACGTTAAACAAAGCCTTACAAAAAAGCGCTTACCCGGTCCCAGTGGTGCAACACTTGCTGCACTCGCTGGGGCAAGGGCACGTTTTTGCCAAATTAGATTTGGCCCAAGCCTATCAACAACTGCCCGTAGACGCCAACACAGCCGAAGCCCAGACAATTGTGACTCACAGAGGTGCTTTCAAGTGTACCCGGTTACAGTTTGGGGTAAGTGTGGCTCCTGGTCTATTTCAAAATTTAATGGAGCGACTTCTGCAAGGGCTCCCGGGGGTAGTCCCCTATTTCGATGATGTATTGGTATCAGCCGAAAATTTAGAAGAATTGGGGGAGCGTTTGAGAAAAGTTCTGGGCATTTTCCGGTCAGCCGGTCTAAAGGTTAAAGTGAACAAATGCCAAATAGGGGTAGAATCCGTAGAGTTCTTGGGCTACAGAATAGACAAGGAGGGAATTCACCCCACTGAGAGCAAGGTCAAGGCAATAAGAAAGGCTCCAGCGCCCAAAAACAAAACAGAGCTACAGGCATTCCTGGGTCTAGTGAACTTTTACGCGGTCTTTTTGAAAAATAAGGCAACCGTTGCCGAGCCGCTACATAAGTTACTGGGAAAGAATACTGCTTGGTCTTGGGGAAAGACGGAAGCTAGGGCTTTCAAGCAGTAAAAACCTACTCGAGCGATAGCTTACTGATTCAGTATCATAGCACAATGCCATTGGTATTAGTTTGCGATGCTTCCCCTTACGGGGTGGGGGCTGTGCTCAGCCACAGGCTTCCAAATGGCACAGAAGCCCCAATAGCCTTCTACTCCAGAACGATGTCCTCGACAGAGAGGAACTATAGTCAGTTAGATAAGGAAGCTCTAGCTATAGTGTCAGGGGTAAAAAAGTTTCACGAATATGTTTTTGGTAGAGACTTTGAAATTGTGACAGACCATAGACCATTGTTAGGGTTACTGGCTGGCGACCGCCCAACGCCTGTGGCACTGTCGCCCCGATTGACCCGATGGACTATCTTTTTGGCCGCCTACTCCTACAACCTGCGGCATCGACCAGGAAAAGAGTTGGGGCATGCGGACGCATTAAGCAGATGCCCACTACCCGGGGCGATCGAGGACCCCACTCCGGGGACGCCCATACTGTTAATTGACTCTCTGGACTCTGGCCCAGTCACGTCTAAGGAAGTGGCTCGGGCGTCATACCGGGACATTATCTTGAGAACTGTACTTGGTTGGGTACAAAGAGGGTGGCCCGCTGCGCCGGGCGAGTGTTTTAAAGAGTTTGTAAAGAAACGTGGGGAACTTTCGGCTCAAGGGGGGTGCCTGCTATGGGGGGATCGAGTGGTGATCCCAGAGAAATTGAGGAAAAGGGTGTTGGATCTCCTCCACGAGGGTCACCCAGGGATCGTAAGGATGAAGGGTCTAGCGAGAAGCTATGTGTGGTGGCCCTTAATGGACTCGGAAATTGCTGAAAGGGTAGGGAAATGCCAGGCCTGCCAAGAGTCCAGACCGCTACCCCCAACGGCCCCGGTTCGGGAATGGGAGAGACCCCAAGGGCCCTGGTCAAGAATCCACATTGATTTTGCCGGCCCCTTCCACGGCCAAACCTTCCTGGTAGTAGTCGATGCCTACTCCAAATGGCTGGAAATCATTCTCATGAGATCCATGACAGCCGAGGCCGTGATCTCAGTCCTACGGCACCTATTTGTAACCCATGGGTTGCCCGACACACTAGTTTCCGATAACGGCCCGCAATTCACGGCAACCCAGTTTGAGGAATACTTGGCAGAAGAGGGCATCCGACATGCCCTCTCGGCGCCTTTCCACCCTGCGACGAATGGCCTTGCAGAGCGTTTCGTCCGGAGCGCAAAAGAGGCATTGTCCAGAATCAAGCCAGGCGACTGGCAAACAAAAATCGATGTTTTCCTGGCCGTCCAACACAGAACCCCCTGTGTCACAACCGGCAGAAGCCCAGCAGAATTATTAATGGGCCGAAAGCTCAGGTGCCCACTAGACCGTTTAAATCCAAACTATACACCGGAGGGTTACAAGGGGGGACTTGAAAAAACAAGAGGGATGGAAATAGGCGACCAAGTGTGGGCACACAACTATGGTGAAGGCCCAATCTGGGTAGCAGGACAAATCCTAAACATAACAGGTCCAAAATCATACTTGGTGGAGTTAAAAGACGGCCGAGTATGGAGGCGCCACATAGACCAAATACGAAAACGCATAGCCGAACAATCCGAATTAGACGAAACAGGCCCTGACTATACAATGTTTGAATCCACAGCTGACTTAAACCCGGGGAAATCGCAGGACTTATCTGAGTTCCCGGAGGTCCAGCGACGCCAACAGGTTCCATTAGAAAACAGCAGGGACGACTCTGCAAATAATCCAGGGCCGGATGGCCTAGAGGAGGAGCTGAGAGGAGCAAACAGCCCCTCCGGTCAGCTCAACCCACTCCCAGGGAATGAACTGCGCAGGTCCGAAAGAGTCAGGAGACGCCCAGTCTATTTGCGTGATTACGTTGAAAAATAATATGCAAATATCATGTAAATAGGGGTAAAGTGTTTTCTGGGAGGGAAGGAGTGTAATGTATCTTTAAATATTTTGGCGGGAAACAAGCACGTTGCTGATTGGTTAAAGCCGCCGGTTAGACTGTATATAAGGAGAGGTTTTTCCCCAGCCCGGTCGCTGGGTTCACCATATATTAAAGAGCTGTTGTCACTACCCTGGTCTCCAGCCTCGTTACTTCCCGAACTTAACATTTTTACTACCGGTTCTCCAAACTTCTCAAAATTTCTGCTACCGGTTCTCCAGAAATGGTCAGAACCTGCTGAAACTCACCTCTGGCTGGGTCCCATACTTAACTGACCACAGACATAGAACTAATACTCACTCACAAATACGGTCATTTGCCAAACTCTAACCACACCTCTGATTGTTACAATTTTAATTTTTAAAAAAATGAAATGATACACTGCAAAGGAAAACGTTTTCTAGTTTTTTTCCCCCTGTAAAGTGTGCCTCTTAGTGTTCCATCCATACTTTTAGAAAATAAAAATAGAAAGCAATCGTAGTCCTACATTTTTTTGGCACCATGCAGTAGTGGGTTGCTACCAGTTCTCCCCAGTTCGCAAGAACCGGTAGTAAACATTTTGAGTAGTTTGGAGAACCGATAGTAAAAATTCTGGCTGGCCCTGCCTCCAATCTATTGCTGCCTCCCGACTCCCAGCTGATCGGCTAGAAAGAAAAAATCAAGACTCACTGTTTGGAAAAGAGAAAAAAAAACAAGACACCGTTCCTTTAAATTGATTGGCTGCTTCTCAGCCAGAAGATCGCTTGGCAAAGAAAAGTAGTGGTGGGGGAAACGCTGTCGTTTTAAATTTACAGAGTGGCTAGAAGCTCCGTTCTGAGTCAGTTGAACAACAAATTGGATAAGAGGAGGAATTCTTATATGGTTCCATGTTTTTGAGTTTTTTGGGTTTGTGCAACATGGGCTTTGTGTTTCTAAAAAGGTTTGGGTGATTTCCATTGTGAAGTATCCTGTCTTGAATGAGTTTTCTGCCTGCTTGTAAATGGAGCCGAACTTCCGGTAGCTGTTTTCTGCTTACAAAGTTTCCTTTATGCAGCTGGCAGGAATGTGGAATTCCAGGCAGATTCCTTGCTAGCAGCTTGATTATTCCTTAAATATCTGGGATATTTTATTTGGGAAATGAAGAGAGAGGAGTTTGATTCCTTCCCAGAACAGATTAGTGGGGTGGGGAGGAAATGGGATTTTGAAGTAACCTTCCCCTGGAGTGGGGAGGGAATGGGGATTTTAGGCTTGCTGTCAAACATCAGCCATAATACTAATGATTGTTTTGAACAATATTCAGGTTGTATTACATGAATGGCTATTTTATATATGAAATTATGGCTGAAACCTATATAGGTTCACACTGTCAGGAAGTTTCTCCTTAGTTTTAGGTTGCTTCTCTCTTTGCTGAGTTTCCATCCATTGCTTCTTGTTTTGCCTTCTGGTGCTTTGGAAAATACTTCCTGCCCCTTCTTTCTAGCAGCCCCTTAAAAGCCTGTTGCCTATCACACTCTTGGGCAAAGCATGAAAGCCATTTCCTCCTTTCAGTGGTCCATGAAAGTGCATTTATAGCAGAGGTCTCTAACCTTGGCCACTTTAAGACTTTAAGAAAAGAAAAGCTGGCTGAGGAATTCTGGGAGTTGAAGTGGCCAAGTTTGGAGACCCTGATCTATAGTATGTAGATAATAAAGTTGCAAAAAGGTGAACAACATTTTTGCAGAACTATAGATACGTTGAGGCTGGGTGTGACAAGGAATGGCTGGGAGGGGAGGGGCCAGGCGAGGTACCCCTTGACATGAGAGACATTGAGTTGGCAACGCCTACCCAGTCACATGACCATCAAGCCACACCCACTGTCACATGACCATCAAGCCACACCCACAAAAAAGCCACGCCCACAGAACCGGTAGCCAAAAAAATTTAGAACCCACCCCTGGCACCATGTCTGCTTAATCAGAAAAAAAGGCAAAGATCATGAGCCACACCAGGGCTTAGGAAGCATTCTCATTACTTGTCTTCTAAGAAAGACCTACTCTACGACTGACAGTATATCAGCTATTTGTAGTGTCCCTGTTCCCCCATGGCAGCCATTAACCATAATGGTATTTGGGAACAACTCTGAGAGATGAAGGGAAGAGATGCTGCTGGGCTGGGGTGGGTGGAATCTGCAGCTGAATTACAATCACAGAAAGAAATTTAGAAAGGATCTGCCCTCATTTATCAGGCAATAAAAAGAGACAGTGGGAATTTGGACTTTCAGTTTTGCCAGATTCTATCAGTGTAGCCTTACAATAAAGTAGAAGTAGTTCATTTTGTTGTGTTTCTTGTCTGGTTTACTTGGGAGGTTGACATTTATTTAGAATGGCTACTTCACAAAATTCCAAATGTGTCCATTGGCAGAAATGTCTGAAAATTTATGGTTTACCTAATAGTTCATGCCAGAATTTCATTCAGGCAGGTGTCTTATTTATTGTTGGAAGATTCTTCACTCTTCATTGTAAAGTACAGTACTGAAGTCTGGCGAAGTTTGTTGCACATTTTTGCAAGCACAAACTGTATAAAGCAGTGGTCCCCAATATGTATGGTTTTGTTTGTGGACAAGTAGCGGTGGTGGCACTACGGGGTGAGGAAGAGGGGATGGTTTCATGAGTATGTACGCCATTTGCCCAAATGGAGCTTGTTCACCACTTTAGCAGTGTGGTTCCCAGTGGGACGCAGTCTGGTAGCAGACCATGGCCCAGGGATTGGAGACTCCTGGTATAAGAACAAAAGTCTAGGAGATCTGCCTGGCATCTATGATTTAGATTTTGATTTAACAATAGATGAGTCTCCACAACTATTTCTGATCATTTTTTACAATCTGTGAACAGACAAAAGTAACTGTGAAGTGAGCACTCAGATCTTGCCTGTCTCTTGCCATGTAGTTGATGATTCAGGTATCTATTTCTAAAATATTCTTTAAAAATTTAGAATAACAAGTCATATCCATATTAATATGGAAAAAGTCTTTGAATGATGTAAAAACTTTTTTTCATTTTTTAGAACTTAAGGAAGTTACCATAACAAAACAAAAAAAAAGTTATGACATTATCAGAACAAGTCATCCTAAAAAATACTGGCTGCAAATTCACTAGCTTGGACTAAATTATTCATATTTTTTGAAAGGATAGAAACTGTTAGGAAGTTTCTCCTTAATTCCAGGTTGCTTCTCTCCTTGATTAGTTTCCATCCATTTTTTCTTGTCTTGCCTTCTGGTGCTTTGGAAAATAAGTTGAGCCCCTCCTTTTCGTGGCAGCCTCTCAAATACTGGAATACTGCTAACTTGTCATCCCACCCCCCAGGTCCTTCTTTCCTCTTGACTAGCCAAATCCCAATTCTGCAACTGTTCTTCATGTTTTTGTCTTCAAGCCCTTAATCATCTTAGTTCATCTTCTTTGCACTTTTTCTAAAGTCTCAACATTTTTTTTTGTAATGTGGTGACCAAAACTGGATGCAGTATTCCAGATGTGATTTTACTAAGGATTTATAAAGTGGTACTAATGCTTCATGTGATTTTGATTCTATGCCTCTCTTTACACAACCAGTGATTGTATTAGCTTTTTTGGCTGTTGCTGCACACTGCTGGCTCCTATTTTAGTGATCATCTATTAGGACTCCAATGGGCTCCTATGGTCATAGTTTTCCGAGTTGGAATAACAGAATAATAGAGTTGGAAAGGATCCTGGAGGTCTTCTAGTCCAAATCCCTGCTCAGGCAGGAAGCCCAATATCATTTTATACAGATGGTTGTCCAATCTCTTTTTAAAAACTTCCAGTGTTGAAGCATTCACGACTTCTGAAGGCAAGTTGTTCCACTGATTTCCCAGGCTTCTTGAGTTGTTTTCCCTATTAGGAATTTCATCCATGGAATCTTTCTGAGGTTGTTAAAATCAGCTCTTTTAAAGTTTAAGACACTGGTTGGATTATGTTCTATTGCTTGTGCTTGCATTAAATTGAATTCCAATATGACATAGTCACTCTTGCCCAAAGTTCCAGCAACTTCAACTCCCTCTATCACTTCTTCTCTGTTAGTAAAAATTAGGTCCAGTATCGCTTTTCCTCTAGTTCCCTTCTCTACCTTTTAGATGACAAAGTTGTCAGCTAGGTTGGTTAGGAATCTGTTTGATCTCTCATTTACTGCAGAGTTTGTCTCCCAGTTGATATCAGGATAGTTAAATATTACCGTATTTTTCAGAGTATAAGTCGCACTCCACCCCCCAAAGTGGGTGGAAATGTCTGTGCATCTTATACAGAGAATATTGTGGTGGGGGGAGGGCGGTTGGTGAAGCGCCAATCAGCTGTTCTAGAATGGGCTGAGGTGGCAGCAGCGAATGGGCCACATCAAATGGGCATCATTAAATGGGCTGCGGCAAACGGGCCATGCCGAACGGGTGGCGGTGAACAGGCCGTGCTGAACGGGCCATGGCAAACAGGCCAGATGAATACTGGATGGATGCTGGGAGGCAGAGGCAGGTTTTTTTTTCTTGTTTTCTTCCCCAAAAGCTAGGTGCATCTTATAGTCCTAAAAATACGATAAATATCAGAGGAGAGAGCTTTTTGAATATCAGACCCAGAAACACATCTTCCTTGTCATACTCAGTGTGGTTGGAATGAGGACAGGGAAAAAAAAATACTGATGAACATATAAAGGAAAAGCCAATTAGTAATCTACGCAGCCTAGTTTAGCATTTCAAGGGTAAAAAACAGTATGCTGAAATTAAATAAACAAGCCTTTAAGCCTTCTGGGATCTCCTATTAAATTCCTGACAAAGCAATGACTCAAAAATGTTTTGCTTTTCCAAACTTATGTTCGCTTTTTTCAGATTTGTAGGGACCGCCCTCCCCATTCCCAGCATCCTTAGCCCTGCCTACCCCATTTGCTGAATACAGTAAAATACTGTACTGTAAAATACTCGTCGTTGAAATCCAGATTTAGTGGATATACTATTTCATCCAGGTGAAGACATACAGAAATCCTCTTCAGGTTTTCCACTCAATATACAAGGGCTAAGGTCAAAATAGTGGCCCTTTTGTACAGGTAGTCTTTGACTTATGACCGGAGCAGAACTTCCATTTCTTGGCATGACGGGTGTTAAGTGAGTCATATCCAATTTTACAAACTTTTCTGTATCAGTTGTTCACTGAATCACCATAGATGTTAAATGAGTCAGGTGATTGTTAAGTGGATATGGCTTTCCCCATTGACTTTGCAATGCTCAAAGCAGGCTGAGAAGTCGCAACGGGTGATCATGAGACCCTGAGACCCTGGGACATTGCAAACGTAAATATATGCCAGTATATAAACTCAAATTTAGATCACATGACTTCTGGGACTCTGTGACATAAGTCATAAATTGAGAACTGGTTGTTAAGTCACCTTTTTCAGCAACATCATAAATTTGAACATAATCGAACAAACGGTTGTAAGTTGAGTACTACCAGTACATAGAACCATTGGGCCTGAAGTCTTGGCCCTTACACACGTCACAGTTCCCCATTGAAGGAGAATACAGCCTTGCCCCCATTATTAGTTGGATTGATAATTCTGGGGGAGCCACCTGTAGTGGGCTTAAGTGCAGCATTTGTGCTGTCATGACAATGCTTGTGATATGCAGGAAGAGCAGCAGAGCTTGATGAGACAGGACACACCTTGAAATATCAGAGCAGAAAATATTTCTGACAAAACCATCTTGTTTGAGAGAAAAGACCTCGTAACCTGATGGTGTCAGAGAACAAGAAAGAGATGAGTGTAAGGCAAAGATCTAGTGCAACTTTCAGAAAATGATTTTTCCACCCTAGGAGACAAGTGAAGGCACTGGGTTAAATTTTCCTTCTCTGCTTCGCAGAGAAGTCCAATATAAAAAAGCTACACTGCAACAAATAGACAAACACACATTTTCCGATAGCTCTTGAGGATTTTATTTTAAATTGTTTCAATTGTCATGCCTTTTTTCCATAATGATATTCCTGTCTTTAAAGAGCCCATGTAGATTGTATGAGACTTAATGACAAATTCTCTGTTTCGCTGACATCAGATACCAGCAAATAGGCTTTGGGAAATAATATTGTTACCATGACAACAGCATCTCTCTAGGACTTAAACAACTTCATTTAATAAAAGTGGCAAAGTGGGAAGGGAATCCACATAAATGAATTTTTATGTAAATGCAGTGAAGCAAGGTCATATGGAAAAGCAATAAAATTCATTTTGTATTTATGATGTGAAGTAAAATTACATAGATAGGGAAAATTACCTACCACTGTTAAGTACATAGTTGAGAATATATTATGTCGATGTACTACCAGTAAGCAATTGTGTGAAATATTCTGATATTAATCACTATAATGAAAGCAGAAAGGGAATATCTAGAGTACACTTTTGATATTATTACTATGGTTAGTCACATAGCGATCCAAATGTTTAGAGTGGATTTGGCATTTTTATTCACCTATCAAGTTTTTCCCAAAGTCCTGGGATAGGCAGATGTTTAATAATATTAAAAGTATCATCCCAGGATGTAAGCTGTTCTGAGTAAAGCTGCCTTTTGCAGTTGACTGATAATGTTTTTGTCAATGCCAGTGGTGCTCCAGATGCTTTGGAATTGTACCTAAGGTGCCTATTATTGTTGATACTATCTTTGCTTTCTGCCACAGTTATTCTATTTCTATTTGCAAATCTTTGTTTTGTGATTTTTCCCAGCTCTTTCTCTTCTATTCTGCTTTATCCAGGTACTGTCACATTGACTCTGCAGTCTGTATTATGTGATAAATGCTTGTCTGTTTGAATTCTAAAGCTTCTTTGTTTTCTCTTACTTTGTTTAATTGGTGGTGCCATCATTTCTTGTTTGCAGGCAAATGGTATTTCTTGCAGTTACCTATTCCAATGCACCAACACTGCTATTTTGTCATGCCATTGTCTGTAGCACGAGCCTTGTTATCCTGGGTGACATCTGAGCAGGTGTGGCTTTCTGAAATTTACGTCTCACCATATTTTTTATGGGAGAGACATTCTTTTTCTGACTCCTCTGATGAGACCTGTCCAGTATGGTTGAACCTCTGGCATAGCTCTCATCTTCCTCAGAGTACACAAGCCCCACAACCACATCAAGGGTTGTTGTTGATGTTGTTGTTGTTATCTCTTTTATTCATTAAACATGAAACGCAGTCAACTGAACATTTAAAGATGTGTCATAAATACCATTGGCTGGTGCTAATGGTTAATATGGGTTGCTGCCAGTGTCCTAGGTATCAACCAAGTATCTTCTTAAAATATATGTGTCGTGTCCCACTCCTCCTCTGACGGCCGGGTCGGGGAAGTCCGTATCAAGCGTGCCTCTGCAGCTCTGCCAAAGTCCTATCAGAGTCCTCAGGAAAGGCAGGAATCCAAGGTGTGACTTCAGCAATCCAGATTAGACATTGCCTGACTCAGAGAATGCCAGAAAGCAGATCCTTTATATAGGCCATAGGATGTGGCTCCATGACTCAGCGCTTATCCAGGCCTGCCCCTCCCTTCCTTTTGCTGACGTTGCCTCTCCATTCTCCAGAAGCGTGGATCTCTCCAGCCTCCAGCTGTTGGTAATTCCAGCCCAGCTGTTGGTAATTCCAGCTCGTGACTGGCTTCATATTCCTCAGGCTCACATGCTGTGGGGGAGGGGTTTAGTTGCTCCGTTTGTCCGGGCATGGTGCCAGGACTGGGAGCTGAAGGCATGTCAGGCCATTCGTCTTGCTCGGACTGTTCGGGCATGGTGCCAGGACTGGGGGCTGGAGGCATGCCAGGACATTCTTCTGTACTAACAGTGTCTGGCAGGAGATGAGAAGGGCCCGGCTGCGGAGAGGGGGGCGAGCGAGGCACAACAATATGATGTTCTGAGTAGCACAGTTTTTTACAGTTCCACTGGTGTTATTTCAGGAACCTGCAATTTCTTGATGTGTTTTGTAAAATTCTTGGACATGGTACCAAGTGCCCCGATGACAATGGGTATCACAGTTATATGTTTCTTCCATAGCCTTGATGGCCAGGTCGCGATACTTCGTGATTTTTTCCAATTCTTTTTCTTTGACTTTGGCATCTCCTGGTACCACAAAATTAATAAATTGTACATTTCAGTTTTCGACAACTGTGATATCTGGCGTGTTGTGTTCCAAATGATCTGTCTGTATTTGAAAGTCCCACCTTCTCATTTTTGATAACTTTTTCCACTTTATGTTTCCATGACTTTTTGGATACAGAGAAGTCGTATTTTTTACATAATGACCAGTGGATTAATTTAGCAACTCGATCATGACTAGCTTTGTAATCAGTTTGTGCAATTTTGCTGCATTCATATATTAAATGAGAAACTTTGTCGTTGTTTGGATTGTCAGTGGATTTTTGTATCTTTGCTTTCATCATCCTTTGCTAATGCTTTTACTATGCTTCCATTTCCTAGTTCTACTCCTTCTATTTTTTCCATTTTTCTTTGCTGCATGGATAATATAGCACATTTTTCAAGTCCAAAATTCATTTTGATGTCGCTGCTGAACAGTTGAACTGTGCTGAGTATTGATTTCAGTTCAGTGGGGCTTTTCGCATACATTTTTAAGTCATCCATGTATAGTAGATGATGATGATGATGATGATGATGATTAAATCTTCAATTTGATTCACAGCGTGGCACTGGTAAAAACATCCTAACTAAGGACCTAAGAGCTATTAAGGTAACGTCTGAGTTTATAGGCAGTTCCTGGTAAGGTGGTTTTTTTGCAAAGTCAGAATATCAGGTCTAATAAGTTCAAGATTTCCATATATCTAGGCAGCCCTTTGGGTATTGCTCAGAGGACTCCTATTGCTATTGCTACAACCATTGATTTCTTCCTGCACAATTGCTCAACTTCAATTTGTAAATCATGATATTTTGTTATATTTTCTAGCTGTTCCTGTTCCTCCTCCTCCTCCTCCTTCCTAGTAGTAGTAGTAGTAGTTGTAGTAGTAGTAGTAGTATTCTAAACATATTTTCACCACTGGCTAAAAACAGTGAAGTAAAAAATCACCCAATAGTGCCTTAAATTTCCTTTATAGTGATTCTGACCATTTCCCAACTTGGTTGTTACGGTATCATCAAGGGGAAAGAAGGCAATTGTGGCTGGTCCACAAAATACCAGACTGTAATGTTAGGGCATATCGACATTGTACCCTTAAGATGCTTCTCTCTTGGACTCATGCTTGATAACAGACTAAGTCAACTTTTAAAAAAAATCCTGCCAGGATTGAGACACGTTGGCAACAACTTGCAAAATTTATCAGCCAGATTGCAAGCTGTCATGTGTTCCCAAAACATGCTCTCCTAAGTTTCCATTCTAGGAAAATGATTATCAATTGCTTTTCTTCCTCTGGGAAGAACTTATTGGAATATATAGTCTCTTTCTCCCTCTCACTCCCCCCCTCCACATTTTTATTGGCATAGTTTTGAAATAAAATTTGTTTCTTGACACCCTTTTGCTTTCTTATATTCTTTTAGAGAAATTGTGTGGCAATGCTATACCACTATTTCCCTGAATATAGAATATTGTTGGTTTGAAAACTGGCTGTTTTTTATTTCATCAGATTTCTATAGGTTTCTAAAAAGGTTTAATGCAAATGGGGAAATGATGAAATAGTGCATCAGTTAACTTTTTTTAAAAAAGTGGCTCAGAGAAAAATAATAACAATAAATAGTTTTCTGACTTTCGAACCAGCAAGGCAAGTGTTAACAACCACTATACTATTGCAATATTGTTCTTAAAGGTAACTTTAGAAGATATCAGAGACCATAGCAACCATTTAGTCAGTTAAGGGGATGCTCCTGTCTGTGCAAAGTAGCCAATCAAAAGCGCAGGAAATAATGTACTGCAGGCAAAATGGAGAGGCAATTGAAGCAGAAAAATTGTACTTTGAAAACACAGCAGGAAAGCATCTGGAGTTTCCTTCTATGGTGGGTGAGGGCGGAGTACAGGGCAGTGTTGTCCATGCCTACTATTGAAAACTAGTTGCTGGCTTGTCCTGGCCATGGGACAAACTTGGCAGGGAGACTAAGCCCTTAGATGGGGTTTTTTATAAAATCTTCATGTTCTGAAGTGACCTCAGCAAAGATTCTCCTAAAGTCTGCTGGGAAGAAGTCAATATTGACCTGCAATTATTAGAAATATAAAATCCAGCAGTTAGATTATTTCTACATTTTCAAGTTATACAGAACATATGCTAGACTGATAACTTTGTATATTAGTAACTCATGAATAATGTAAGCTGTACTAGGTCAAAAAAAGCGAATTCAAGTAAAGTATGATTATTTAGTAGGTGTGTTGCAATGCCAGGTTAGGAAATAAAAAATATTTTGTGGAATCCTAAAGAAAAGAATGCAGTAAAAATCCACCTGACCAATAGATGGCAGCAATGAATGAGCGTTTTCAGAGTTTTTCAGCTCAGTATGATAGGGCTATGAAAGAAGATTCTGCACCTATCAGTTGGAACTGAGGAAAAAGATCATTTTAGGAACAAATTGGATGATGTACAATGTAGGTGTTATTGTTCTTTCATGGGCTATTTTTTATTTATTTAAAATGTGGCCTGATCTGACTCAGGATCTTTAAAACATAAGGCTGGGGAGCCTAATTCCTCTATCCTGCCAGCATTTATTTTCTACCCCTTGGTTTCTGTTACTTTTATAACTACATGGCTTTTTAAAAAACCCATTGGCACCAATTGGATTTGCAATACAACTGGCAATCTTCAAAAGGACAACACATTTACAGATTCTGAGGCAGACTTAAATCCTTACTGCTCAGCTAGCATTGAATAATAAATAAAAGTTATTGAAATAGACCAATGAAGATGATGAGTCGAGATCTGAATCTTGGTCCAATGGACTCACTGATGCCCATGCAGTCTACACTCCTGTTCTGTAAAAGCAGAAACAGGATTGGATTTTGGGCTATACAAAATGTCTTCTTGGGTCTGGCATCTATTTTTTTTAAATTATTAAATAATTCTATTTCCATTATAAAACAAATCCAGCAAGTAATAGGAAGGAAGAAAAAGGGAATGATAATGGCTTAGAAGACTTATACAGAGTGCATCAAAGTAACAATACACATTAATGCATTTCAGTTTTAGTAGGTCACCAAATTATTCATAGATTTATATAGACAACAGTTTCTGAAAACATATCCCTGACAACTGCTTAGTAGCCAATCTCATAAAACTGTGGGAAGTTGGCAGCAACTTTCGTGGCTTGGTGGAAGAGAGTTGGTGGGAATGGATCCTTTCCAAAGCCCAGAAAATATAGCATTGCATGAGTTCTTCTTGGCAGTGTGCAAAGAGCACAGAAAAACAAGCAAAAATCCAGTTTTCCTTAGAAAATCCACTTTGTAATTCTTTTTGCCATTTTTATAAAGCAGAGACCTGATTTTAATTGTCTCTCCAGCAGAGAGTCATAGGATTGCATAGTCTGAAGATGCCATTTAAACGACTGAGTCCAACCGCCTGCTCAGGACAGGAGTCAAAATTAAGGGACCCCTGGAGGAAGATTGTGCAACCTAAATAAAGGGAATCCTGCCACCTCTTGGGCTCCAGTGCTAAGCTACTGTTACCAGAAGAAAATTTCCTTTAATATTCTGTTGGAATCTGACCTTTTAAAGTCCATTTTATCCAAAAGAATATTGTTCTATCCAATAGAAACCAAAGAAGACGACAACTATTTGTATAAGATGTGCATTTTAAGATGTACAGGTAGTCCTTGACTTATGACCACAATTGAGCCCAACATTTCTGTTGTTGAAACATTTGTTAAGTGAGTTTTGCCCCATTTTATGACTTTTCCTGCCACAGTTGTTAAGTGAATCACTGCAGATGTTAAATTAGTAACACAGTTGTTAAGTAAGTCTGGCTTCCCCATGGAATTTGCTTGACAGAATGTCGCAAAAAGTGATCACATGACTCTGGGACATTGCAACTGTCATAAATAGACCAAACATCTGAATTTTGATTACATGACCATGGGGATGTTGCAACAGTTGTAGGTGTGAAAAATGGTCGTGAGTCACTTTTTTCTGTGCCATTGTAACTTTGAACAGTCACTAAACAAATTGTTGTAAATTGCAAATTGTCCTGTACAGTATATGTTAAGTAGGAGTGCAAAGCATCTCACTGTTGTGGAAGAAGTTGGAACCAGGTGATCTGTGTCAAGATGTGAAACTATTGTTGGGTAACTTTTATGGCTCCCAAAACAGTCTCTAAAAACAAACTGGGCCTGAACTGGACAACATCTCACAAAAGAAAAACCTTAGAGCTTAGAGTTTAGACCATTGTGAGACTTGAAATGGAACTATTCTGAATAAAGAAGACAAATTTCTACGGATGATGTGCAAAGGGGCCTGCAGGAGCGAGTCAAAGATCAAGAGGGTAACCCTGCCCTGCCCATTTTTTCTGTGCATCTTGCAAACAAAACATGTTAGAAACGAGCAGGGCTTTGATTGTGTAGCCAAGACCATCGTCTTGATTATTATTTTTTTTGACATCTTCCCCTCACCCTCCCTGGTGTCTTTGATGGTGGGAGACCTTATTATTTGGTGCTTATGCTATCAAAGCTGAATTATGAACCTGTGGAAGCAGTTTTTTCAGTTATCTGGATATGCACTGGGAATTATACACGTTTATTTGACTACTATAAAGGGACCCGATAGCAAGAAATCAAGCTGTTTGAGGAATACTGGAAATAATAAATAAGCTTTATGAAAATGAGCAGCATTTTTGTTCCTCAAATTGCATATCACGTTTGATTAATCTGTACTCTTAACTTTATGCTGGCCTCTTGAGCCTCTGCTTTTCATCCATGTTTGCTCTCCCTTATTCAACAAGCCTGCACATGGTTTGCTTTTCAGTGCTGCTTCAAAAGGTATTATTAATACCTTTGGTGCTGTGGCAGATGAATATGTGATCAGTCTCCCTCTCTGCCTAGATCCTAAACAAAAGCTTTTAAAAAGAAACTGATTAAGAGCAAAATTCTGGGTTGCAACATAATGCAGATTTTCACTGGATTGACGAAGACTATTTTCAATGAAAGCAGTTAACATTATGACATACAAAGGGAATGAGGGCTCTTCATTCTGTAAATGGATGTATTATTCATTAGATGGAACAGGCTTTTTAAACGAACTGCTTTCTGCGTCACCGCCACTGCACTGATTATTCAGCAAACATATATGATGGATCTCATTAAAAAGGACTAAGAGGGCAAGAAAGAGAAAACTGCATCATTATTGCCTCTTTTTAGAACAAATCTCTTTTAATAATATACCTTCTTTTTCCGGTTCTCACTCTGCATCTGTCAACAATCCTGCACCATGAAACTATCATATATTAATTGCTGTATTATTTTGATACTATGTCTTGCTGCTAGCAGCTCCTATACACAAAATGACATCGGCTTAGGTCTGGGTTTCCCAAGCATTTAGACTATGTACACAAATAACCTGGTTATTTAGATTCTGCACAGAAGCTGATTCCACGGGCAGATGAATCAATGGCAGTGATAGAAACAGTAACCTTCACGGTTTAGCTATTTTTATTTAACGTGATGTCCAATTTGGAGAAGAGTACAGGTAATCCTCCACTAACAACCCTTTATATAACAATAGTGTGGAATGATGAAAGTCACAGAATGAGTGCGTTACAGCCCATAAAGCACTTCTGGATGTTGCAAAATGTAGCAGTACTACCATCCCTGTGGCCACATGATTGCAATCTGGGTGCTTGGAAACCTGTTTGCATTTATAACCGGTTGCCAATCACCCCAAAATCATGTGATTGCCATCTGCAATCTTCTCTGCCAGCTAGTCCAGAAAGTCAATCGGGAAGCCAGCAGGAAAGATACAAGAGAGCAAAAAAGGGTTGCCTAGTTGGAAGGGAATATAAGCTGGGAGGGAATGTCAGCTTCCTGTGTAACTGAGATTTCCCCTCCCCCACTGCCTTGGAGGCAACCTTTGAAAGTAAGAGAGCCAAGGAAAGGGGTAGGCTGTAGGAATGGAGGTCAGATCCTGCGGTGAAATCTGAACTGGTTTACTACCGGTTCGCTGGCTGCGCACACGCACTGTGTGCCAAACATGCATTATGCACACACATGCACAGTGCGCACCATGCACCAAATGTGAGGTGTATGTGCACGTGCACAGTGCACGCCAAAAGGAGGCCTGGAGTAAGTAGAACAGCCCGCGGGAGGGAGGTGATCAGCGCGATCTTTTTTTTTACTTTTAAAAGCATTTTTTTACAACCTATTTGGCCGATGGCAGTTGATGAGCAAAGCAGTCACTTGGGCATCTTGCTTAATGACCACTTTGCTCCACAACTGAGGTTGAATTACAACTGGTCCCAGTTGTAATTCAAGGATTAACTGTGAAGAAAGTTAGCACCCTCCCCCTCCTAGAAGAATCAAATATTTTAGGAAATGTTGGAAAGGCAGAATATTACATTTCCCCGGATGAGAAAGGGGAAACATGTTTTAAAGACAAAGCAGTTCCCTGCAGCTGCCTCCACCCCCCACCCCCCACCCCCGCCTCAGCTCCAGGGTGATGGGATTAAGACATGGCCCTCAGGACATGATAGATTAGCCCTCCGCCTATCTAGCAACAGAACTCACTACATGGCACCTGGGGAGATTACATCACCCAGCAAGATTCAACCAAACTTGGGACTCAAAACACTGCAAAGTTATCCCTGCATGACCCCATGGGAGTCTGACAACCAATCAGAATACATTTCTTTCACAGGAACAGGAAGCTCCAAGGCAGGACCAAAGAGAGATACTGATGTCTCATACAAGACTATATATACTTTCATCTTTGCTTGAGTCATGGCAATGAAATGAAACCAACCCACCAAATCTCTAGCAGTCATCACTGAAAATTGCTGTTGTTTTGCAATGACATTTAATAAGTACGAGTGGGTCATATACTTTTACAAAAGCAGAATTGAATAATTTTTCCAGACACAGCATTTTGCCATACACTTTTATAGAATAGATAAACTGATAAAAATGTTGTATCTGAAGAAAAAAAAAACCATTCAAGCTTGTTTTGTGAAGGACTGTTCTTTAGATAAATGCAATAGGGAATATGAGTCCAAGAGGGAAACAGAAATCTGTCTGTTTCTGAAATTGCACAAATACATTCTCTGTTTTGGGAAAAGACTTGAGCCAGCAACCCACTGCAAATAATGTTGCTTTATTATTATTATTATTATTATTATTATTATTATTATTATTATTATTATTATTATTATTATTATTATTATTATTATTATTATTATTATTCTTCCTTCATTAAATACATTTCTAACTGCTTCCAGAAAATAGCAAACCAATTAGAGAATAGATATACAGATCTAAGGGAAATGATATCCAGAAAGAACTTCAAGCATGATTGCAGTTTATTCTCATTTTCCCTTCTCCTTCCTATGGCAAATGGATAATAATCTGATTGCTAAAACATAGAAAGCTACATTCCCACATCACATGATTGTTCCTTAGATAAGAGAGATCATATATATAGTCTTTGAGAAAATAATTGGATTGGTTAATGTGAGAAGATCCTTTAAAGATATTCTTTAAAGATATTCTTCCCATCCATTTATGGCTATTCAAAAACAAATGTATTCATTTTATCATTAATTACAAAATATGTATAGATTGACCAGCTGCCTTCTTTTTTTTCCTTTTCCTTTTTAAAAACAGTCTAATATCAACAAAAATTCTTTGTTTCACACTGACATACTCTTTGTGCCCCTATGTTTGACTTGGTAGCCTGTGATTTATAGAAAGTGCTATCACTTGCTTCCCACAGGTTTCTCCCCACCTACAAATTGAAAATAGAACAGCTGCTTTCTTAAGAGAATATCTCTCTTTGGTTTGGTAAACTAATGCAGCATTATGCAAATGGTGTTATAGTAATAACATGTACAATTTTAAGTATTTTAGTGGATTTTTACAGCAGTGCAAATTTTTTGACAGTTAACAAAAACAAAAATGCTCACAATACAAGAATAATAACTAAAACAGTGAAACCATAAAAAGCACCATTACCGTGAACAATGTGATGGCACCATGCTAATGAATTAATTAATTAAAAAGTTCATCCAGAAGAGCTCTGCTTTTGACTAATAAAGCCACCAAATTTGGGCAACCTGCACCTGCTATGGAAGGTTATTCTACAAAATTGGGGTTGCAATGGACATGTAACTCATCCTAGGTTCTCACTAAATATGCAGTATTTATTTATTTATTTATTTATTTATTAATCGCATTTATATACCGCCCTATCTCCCGAAGGACTCAGGGCGGTTCACAGGCAAATAAAAACACATAAATACAAAGTAAAATAACAATTAAAAAACTTATTCTAAAAGGCCAAATGTTTAAAAATGTTAAAATGTTTAAAAACAATATAAAAAATAAAAACCATTTAAAACCCATAAATTTAAAATCTAATCCAGTCCTGCGCGAATGAATAAGTGTGTTTTAAGCTCGCGACGGAAGGTTCGGAGGTCCGGAAGTTGACAAAGTCCTGGGGGTAGTTCGTTCCAGAGGGTGGGAGCCCCCACAGAGAAGGCCCTTCCCCTGGGCGTCACCAGACGACACTGCCTCGCTGACGGCACCCTGAGGAGTCCCTCTCTGTGAGAGCGCACAGGTCGGTGAGAGGTATTCGGTAGCAGTAGGCGGTCCCGTAAATAACCCGGCCCTATGCCATGGAGCGCTTTAAAGGTGGTTACCAAGACCAGTATGGGGACTAGCAACATTTTTTATTATAATTTATATTGGACCAGTCAATTCTGGTAGAAAGAGATTGTTCTGGATGTTCCTTGGAATCAAGCAAAGTAGTGTTTTATGAGTTAAAATGAATACCCATATTTTTTGGAGTATAAGACGCTCCGGAGTATAACATACATATTAGTTTTTGGGAAGGAAAACAAGAAAAAAAATTCTGCCTACCAGCATCCATCAGTATTCATCTGGCTAGTATCTTTGCAGCAAACAGCTTACAGCCTGATTAGCTTCAGCACATTATCACAGCCTGATTCAGCACAAGCAGCTGACTGGCATTTGGATTGGCGTCCCAGAATACCACCAATCAGCTGTTCCAGGCTGCGGGGATCACTGCCTCCATATGTTGCATTTTCGGCCTCTGCATGTCACATTTTTGGCCTTCACACACTCTGTTTTTGGCTTCCATGCATCGCATTTTTGGCCAGTTCCAGTGGCCAAAAACACAATGGGTGGAGGCCAAAAATGGGGTGTGCACAGGGGTAAAATGCTCCCAGTTCGGACCAGATTGCCCGATCCAGTAGCGATGGCGGCGGGTGGTTCGGAGAGCAGCAAAAATCCCTTCCTCCCACCACCACCCCAGCTGAGCCATGCGATCATCAGAGGTTGTTTTTTTTTTTACTTTTAAAAGCATTTTTTCTTCAGCTGAAAAAATGTTTTTAGAAGTAAAAAAAAAACCCTTTGATGATTGCGTGGCTCAGCTGGGATCATCAGAACCCTTTAAAAGCATTTTTTCTACAAGCTCTTTAGCCGAAGAGGTTGTAAAAGAAAAGTTTTTAAAAGGTTCTGGCAATCAGGCAACTCAGCTGGGATCGTCAGAACCCTTTAAAAGCTTTTTTATTTCTGGCGATCCCAGCTGAGTTGCCTGATCATCACAGGCTTTTAAAAGCATTTTTTACAACCTCTTCAGCCAAAGAGGTTGTAAAAAAATGTTTTTAAAAGTAAAAAAAAAAGTTGGCCACGCCCACCAAGTAACATTACACCCCCCCCCCCACCAAGCCACACTCACAGAACCAGTAGTAGCAAATTTTACATCTCATCCCTGGGCGTACAGATACCAAAAATGCGACACACAGAGGCCAAAAACATGACGCATGGAGACGGCAATCTGCGGCGATGTGCTGTGGCGATCCCTGCAGCCTGGAACAGGTCTAAAATGGGGCATATGGAGGCCAAAAATGTGATGCGCGGTGGCTGAAAATGCGACCCACGCAGATGGGCTTGCTTTATTTGCAATGCCACCCCATTCAAAAGGGATACCAGACCTGGCAGAGCTCCTCTGAACAAACTGTAGCAAACCCTTTCCATTCAGTGTTTCTCAATCTTGGGAACTTTAAGACATTTGGACTTCAATTCCCAGAATTCTCCAGGCAGCATGTTCTCCAGTTACCAAGGCTGAGAAACATTGTTCTCTAGAGTCTAAACACTAAGACAAAACTTCAAATGGTTTGCCTGGATGGCCGGCGATGGTGACGCATATTTGAATACCATCAGCATATTGTGATTCAAACCAAACCAATGAATAACCTCTCCAAATGGCTTCCTCTAGATGTCAAAAAGGGGGAGGGGGAGAAGCATCTAATGATATAACATTCCAAATCCATGAGGCCATTGGGATGACTTCTCCCTTCCTACAACCACTGATTTTGACTACTCACCAAAAAAACATAGTAATATGATAACAACAATTTCTAGTTCCTATAGGTGGCCCAAAAAGATACAATAGTTGATAGAATCAGATTCTTCCAAGAGGTTTAACAAAACCAGAAGGCACAAGCAAGTTCTGTTTAGATCCTGAGAAATGTCATCAAGTAGGGTGACTTGATGTGGTTAAAACCTCATATCTGAACTCAAGGTCTCAACCTTGAATTAAAAAGGACCAGATAATCCATTTCATCTAGGTTGCTCTGTAGTTGTCTCCCACCCAACACCTCAAAACCTTCCCTAAAATGGAAGAATGGAGACTCGATAATAGTGATTTGGTACAGCTGAATCAAAGAAGGATCTCTTAAGGAAGGAATATAATATAACTGTTTTCAAGTTGCAATAGTACTTAGACTTATATACTGCTTTACAATGCTTTACAGTCCTCTCTAAGCAGTTTACAGAGTCAGCCTATTGCCCCCAACATTCTGAGTCCTCATTTTACCCACCTCGGAAGGATGGAAGGCTGAGTCAACCTTGAGCCTGGTGAGATTTGAACTGCCAAATTGCAGGCAGCCAACAGTCAGCAGAAGTAGCCTGCAGTACTACACTCTAACCACTGCGCCACCACACCTCATTGCATAAACATTCCCTCATGAATTGAGACATTGGCCAGCTGACCACACCATCATTCAGGAATCAGGAGGAGCATGGATCCCATTGAGCTGCTGCATGGGCATATATTGGCAAGCTTCCTACCTACAGTACTTCATCAGTCTTTTGGTCAAAAAGATTCCCATGTAACATGACAAGACATTCTGGTTACCATCATAGACTTCCTCTACCTTCCTCCACTAATGCTCCAGGCTTCTACCACTTCATTTCCTGAGCAGCTGAGTAAATCAGGAATTAACTGCAATAAGCTAGTAGGAAGAGGCTGCTTAAGAGCAGTCTTGCCAAGTGTCACCTACTATTGCTAGCCTCTGTATGGGATATCAGTGGAAATCCTACCAGATCACTGAAAAAAATTCAAGAATTTACTGGAATCCATTTGGAGCTATAGTGCGTCTGAATGGGTAATTCTAATTAGTCTGTGCTTCTTCCAGAGATTTAGAGTCTTATTCCATGTTTAGTTTGTTTTATTGCTGTCACTAAATGGAATGTGCCTGATATAAGCAGACAATTCCCTTTTTCTGCTCCTCAATTTATAGATTTTCAGAAGACTGCTTGCATTTCTGCTATCTCAGGAGTATATGAGTTTGCCTAGAGCTTTTACATAAATATTCTGATGTACTTTAGTCTTTGGAGTACGGCTTCCATATGCCACATCCTCAATGGACAACATTGTGGAAATATAGTTTAAAGTATCTGAAAGGCTCCAGATTCTTTCAATTCTTGGCTAGGATTTGAACTGAAAAATTTAACTAAGAAATTAACAGATTCTTTTAAGGATTTTTTTTTTAATAGAAGAATCTGTTTTAGTCCAAACTAGTGATAAACAGTACAATTACTTGAATGTTTAACATTGCTGAATATAAGTACAGTATTAAAGAGAATATTGCCTGCCCTGAGCACATCATTTGTGCGATACCTATCCAGACAGAAGAATACATGTTGTGCTCAGCTCAGCACAGACAATCAGCGAAGATTCAATTACAGACCTCTTAGGTGATTAGGTTTCATTCCTACGCTTAGGTGATATGTGAAAAAGAAAGTGGAATCACAAGAAAGCTCAGAAATGAACACCATTTGAGCATTAGAACAGGTGGGAAATGCTACATACAACTACTCACACTGCACAGCTTAGATAAAATTACCCTGAAAAGAATAGCATGGTGCCTGTGGACCAGACCTGTTGCTTTTACATGAATATATCCCATGAGTAATCTTTCCCATCTCTTTTTTTTTCCAATTTACAAACTTTTCCTACACAACACCTGTTCTTGCCAGGATGGGATAATAGCATTTCCACCCTGGGAGAAGAAATGAGATTCTTAAAATGTTGAATTGTACATCTTAACTTTTGAATACCGTATATACTCGAATATAAGCCGATCCGAGTATAAGCCGAGGTCCCCAATTTTACCCCAAAAACTGGGGTAAACTGGGGACTCGAGTATAAGCCGAGGGTGGGAAATGAGGCACCTACAGTTGAAACCCTCCCTCCCTCAGCTGAGAAGGCTGGCGGCTCCCCGCCCCGCCCTCTCACTGCACCGCAGGGCTTCAGTCCGTAAAATGTGAAAAAGAAAAAAAACTTGAGTATAAGCCGTTATACTGAGTATAAGCGAGGCTTAAAAAAAAAACTTGAGTATAAGCCGTATAGACCCGAGTATAAGCCGAGGGGACGTTTTTCAGCACAAAAAATGTGCTGAAAAACTCGGCTTATACTCGAGTATATACGGTAAATGCGGAAACATGAAAGGCACTTCACAGCTTATCTTCTTCAATGCTGTACATAGTTTTCCTCTCAGAAGACTTCAAAATTGGGGCTTTCCCCATTTATACGCCGCAAAAACACAGTGTTATACAGGCATACAAAATTTAATGTAATGATTTTTAGATCAGTTAAACCCAATCGGGAAAAACACTGCTGAAAGGGATATTCCTGCTGCTTCCCTTCAGCACATTTGTGTTTTGATTTCCCTATCTTCTAAAAAGATTTCATAATTTTCATAAGAAACATTTTTTTGGGAGAACTGTAATACTGGAATAAATCACCAACTCATAAAATGTATTAGAGTTCTTAGGAAAATGTCAGTTGCTGAACTTTTCCTCATGTTTCACATCACACTCTGTAGTATAAGAAGAGTCCAATGAGCCAGGCTAAAGGCCCATCTAGTGCAGCATTCAGTTCAGCAAGTGACCAAACTAATTCTGATCATGGAATTACTGCATTACTTTCATGGCCGTCAATAGCCTTGAATTCTATGAATTTTTAATCCTTTTTTAAACAGTAGGACAGTGTGTGTGTGCATGTGCCAAAAAACTCAAGATAGCAGGCACGATTGCAAGTTCAAAGTCCAACACTTTTCTCTGCATATTGATATCCCTCCTTTAAAGCTGTCTGACCTGGTAATCATTAGCACATCTTATGGTACTGTTTAGCTTAGTTTAACTATTTGGCACATGAAGCAGTTGCTTCCTGAATCTCCACTATTCAGCATTATTGGATGATTCTGAATTCTATTTTTAAGCCATGATAAAAAAAAATCTTGCTATCTATTTTTCCCACTCATCCGATAACACTGGACAACATTTTTTTCAAATTTTTGCTTCCTGAAAAACTTTTGCTGATTATGATAGGCACAGTGGTGGGATTCAAATTTTTTTACTACCTGTTCTGTGGCTTGGTGGGCGTGGCAGGGGAAGGATACTGTAAAATGTCCATTCTGTCCCCACTCCAGGGGAAGGTTACTGCAAAATCCCCATTTCCTCCTGATCAGCTGGGACTCGGGAGGCAGAGAATATATGGGGGTGGGGCCAGTCAGAGATGGTATTTACTGGTTCTCTGAACTACTCAAAATTTCCACTACCAGTTCTCCAGAACTAGTCAGAACCTGCTGAATACCACCTCTGGATAGATCCTTTCAAACGGAACACAAATTTAATTTTGGAATGAATATGTCACATAGGAAACTTGGGAAATATGAAATTAAGTTTTAATGACTATAATGTATTTAATGGCATAATGTTTCTCACATATTGCATGTGTTCAACAAGGTCAAAAGTTGTTGATTTGTACTCAGTGTCCAATTCATCTTGCTGCAGGGTCCAACAATAGTCAGCCAGCGCTGATGGATTCCAGTTGCTCTGATACATTTTTTTCCATTGTGACAATATCCTAGTGAAACCTTTCATCATGTTTGTCACTGACTCCACCTAGATTTTTTGGGGGAAAGCCCATGTTTGAATGCAGAAAATGAATCTTCAGTGAGATGTTGCATTTCATAGTGTTGTATGCTATTTAAAAAATTGTCAACCAGCTGAATGTAGTTAGGTACTCTGTAGAAAATTCTCAGTGACATACTTGAGTGCTTTCCAGGCAATTTTCTCTGGCCTCACTAACAGATCTTCAAATCACTTGTCATTGATGATGTATCTAATCTGTGCACCAAAAACCTGTTCGCATCAGGTATTCCTGGAAACCTCTGTCTCAGATATTGAAAACCTTTGTGTTCTCTTGTTCATTGCTTTCACAAAATTGTGTGAAGCAGAATCAAAAACATCTTTGTCAGCTCAAAAAGAGTTCATTTGTTACATTTTTCTATCCTGAAACCAAATTTGTTATATTGTGGGTTCAGGTGCCGACAAGGTGTAGGCAGGACTCTGGATAGCAGGTAATTTACTTTATTAACCTTAACATAGCTAACAGCAGTGACAAATACAAACGAACAAAAAACTCTCTCCCTCTCTGTTGACAGCCCTTTTATCCCAGCTGTCAACTGGCTTAGCCAATCAACACACAGAAGTACTATCCTCGTTCTCCACTAGGGGAATGGACCCCGGGGGGGGGGGGGAAGAGCTTAGAATAATATACCCCTTCCACCATGTTCGCGCAGACGTAGTCTCGAAGATACACTGGGCGATGCCTGATTTGGCTAGAACATCGGGGCCCTGAAGCCTGCAACAACTTGTTTATTGGTGGTTTCTCGCCCTGTGCTGGATTATCACTAGGTCTCTCATCTATTGGATAGTCAGAACTTTCGGGACTCTTCCCGCCGGCAGCAGGTAAGTGTCCTGTTTCACGTTCCTCTGCTTCTCGGAGTTTAGCTGGGTTTGGGTTGCTCGTGGCCTTGCTATTCGGCTCTATTGGCATTCCCTCTCCCTCATTATCATCACTTTGTTGTTGTGTTGCAACAAGCCATCTCATCCTGAGTTGATCCCTATGGCGCCTCCAAAACCGGCCCTGACCTACATCTACCCTATACAAACATGGCCCGGTTATTTCTACTATTTTTCCAGGTATCCATAATGGTTGCCCCCCATAGTTCCTGGCGTAAACCATGTCATTTAATTGAAATGGCTTGTGCATGCTGATTGAATTTAATGGTTTGCTAGGGGCATACTGGGGATGCAGCCGGTCTAGTGTGATTCTTAGTTTCCAGCCCATTAGAATCTCGGCTGGACTGTTGTTAGTGGTCGGGCATGGCGTGGTATGCTGCACTAACAAATACTCATCAACCCTTTCCTGCCAATTTCCTGGGCCCAGTCTCTGTAATGCTTCTTTTGCGGACCTAACAGCTCGTTCCACCAATCCGTACTAGAAGGATGGAATGGGGCAATCAAACAATATCTAATTCCCAGCCTAGCCAAGAATGTTTCAAATAAGGTGGCCGTAAATTGGGGCCCATTATCTGACACTAGTATGTCAGGTAATTCATGCGTGGCAAATATTCTCCGGAGGGTTTTAATTATGACCTCTGCTGTGGTAGAGTGCATAATAACTACCTCCACCCACTTCAAATAAGCATCAGCCTGTTTAGTACCCCACTTCCAGGGGGCCCCACTGTCCAGAAGCCAGTGCAATGGCTCAGCCACCGATGCCTTGTGTGGCAGGAATAGCTAACACTCCAGAAGATAGGCTCAAGTTACAGAAAGATCTTGACAGACTTGAACATTGGGCGCTATCTAACAAAATGAAATTCAACAGTGAAAAAGTAAGGTTCTACATTTAGGCCAAAACAAAATGCACCAGTACCGTATATGTGGTACCTTGCTCAATAGTAGTACCTGTGAGAGGGATCTTGGAGTCCTAGTGGATAACCATTTAGATATGAGCCAGCAGTGTGCAGCAGCTGTTAAAAAGCCAACACAGTTCTGGGCTGCATAAACAGAGGATAGAATCAAGATCACGTGAAGTGTTAGTGCCACTTTATAATGCCTTGGTAAGGCCACACTTGGAATATTGCATCCAGTTTTGGTCACGATGTAAAAAGATGTTGAGACTCTAGAAAGAGTGCAGAGAAGAGCAACAAAGATGATTAGGGACTGGAGGATAAAACATATGAAGAACGGTTGCAGGAACTGGGTATGTCTAGTTTAACAAAAGAAGGACTAGGGAGACATGATAGCTGTGTTCCAATATCTCAGGGCTGCCACAAAGAAGAGGGAGTCAGGCTGTTCACCAAAGCACCTGAGGGTAGAACAAGAAGCAATGGGTGGAAACTGATCAAGAAAGAAGCAACTTAGAACTAAGGAGAAATTTCCTGACAGTTAGAACAATTAATAAGTGGAACGACTTGCCTTCAGAAGTTGTGAATGCTCCAACACTGGAAATTTTAAGAAAATGTTGGATAACCATCTGACGAGTTCATTTGTTACATTTTTCTATCCTGAAACCAAATTTGTTATATTGTGGGTTCAGGTGCCGGCAAGGTGTAGGCAGGACTCTGGATAGCAGGTAATTTACTTTATTAACCTTAACCTTTTTGGGACCCACAGAGGTGGCATGCGAAAAAAAAGAACCTGTGGGGTTTTTTAAAAAGGGAATTTTTAAGGGTTGGGAGGGTAAGGTCGGGTAATGGGGGTAGCCCGTTGGGGGTTTAAAGAGGAGGTACCAGTCCCAGTGCATGCCCACGGCACTATTTTATCAGGTCCGAAGACAGGGGGGGAGGGGGATGTTCAGAGCGGAGTGTGTTATTCCATCTGTACGGTGAGTGGGAGAGGCAGATATGGCGGAGGCAAGGGGTCGTATCGTTCTCTGGGAGCACGTGCTCGATGTCTTAAAGCGATCACGTGCTCTGGCCCCTCAGTCCTTACTCGTTCCCCGGATGGTCAGGATCCTCAGAGCTTGGGTCTTAGGCTGATGCTGTGCAATGCCCGCTTCATGGTTAATAAGGTTCCCTTGATTCATGATCTTATCCAGAGGGAGTCCGCGGACTTTACGGGCATTACGGAGACCTGGTTGGGCACAGAGAGGGGTGTTCCCCTGGTTGAGTTGTGCCCACCAGGTTTCCATGCATTTCATCAGCCGAGGGCCCAAGGTAGGGGTGGGGGGGGGTGGCGGTTGTGATTAAGGAAAGCCTAGAGCTGAGGGAGTCCACTGTGTCTCAGATAGCTGGTTGTGAATCCCTCCTTGTGAAGTGGGGCCATAGGAATCAGATGGGTCTGTTGATCACGTACCTGGCTCCTTGCTGCGTGACTACAGCCCTACCTGAGCTGCTGGAGATGCTTGCCGAGGTGGCAGTTGAGATTCCCAGACTTTTGGTCATGGGGGATTTCAATTTGCCATTGGCCGGCTTGTTGTCGACGGCAGTGCAGGAGTTCCTGGCTTCCATGACGGCCATGGACCTGATTCAAGTAACTGATGGCCCTACACACACGGGGGGAGGCACACTAGACTTGATTTTTATCTCTGGACAGTGGATTAATGATCTGGAATTAGGAGATTTAGTGACGGAACCGTGTCATGGCATTTTGTTCTTTTGACCTTAAGCCCCGCTGTTGGAACCGACTCAGCACTTGTTGAAGTCTCTCCATCAGTTCTGACATGCTGGTAGCAGAGACCAGCACATCGTCGAAATATGGGACAATCCCGGGGATTCCCTGGAGCATCCGCTCCATCAGGCTTTTGAAAAGCCCTAGGGCCACGCTGACACCAAATTGGAGGCGGTGACATCAGAAGGCCCCCCGGTGTGTAACAATTGTTTGAGCCTCTGCTGTCTTATCATTTACAGGCAGCTGCTGGAATGCCTGAGCCAAATCTAGTTTTGCAAACACTGATCCCTTGCCCAGGGAGTGCAGAAGGTGCTGCACTACTGGGACTGGGTAGGCATGAGGTTGTAGTGCCTGGTTGACGGTGGCCCGGTAATCCGCACATATGTGGATAGATCCATCGGGTTTAATAGGAGTCACAATTGGCGTCTCCCAAGGGGCATGGTCTACTGGTTCAAAAATGCCCTGGGAGATGAGTTTTTCCAGCTCAGCATCAACTCGTGCTTTTAGGGCAAACGGTATCCGGTGAGGCTTTAATCTGGGCAGTGGAAACTGAGGCTCCAGGCTGAACAATACTGGAGTGCCCTTGTAGCAGCCCAGTTTTCCATCAAAAATAGTGGGGAATTCGTTTATCAGAATATCCAATTCAGAAGACCTAACAGAATTTACACCTTTGACTGTTAACACCAGAGCGTCAAACCAATTTAACCCTAATAAACTAGGCAAGGGGCCATCCACGATGACTAAAGACAATTGGTCATAGAAATTTTTAAATTGTACCCTAAATTTTCCACTACCCACAATAGGAATTGTTTTTCCTTGATAATCCCTCAAATTTAGATCACAAGGGATTAATCGTTTCTTTGAAATACTTGGCACAAGGCGTTTTAAAGTGCTCCAAGAAATGATAGATGTGGCAGAACCCATGTCCACCTCCATTAGACATGGTCTCCCCTCTATGTTGGCTGTGAGTCTATTTTTCTGTTTTGGGGACTGTTCAGTGTGATGTCCCACCATATTCACCACTGAGGGGGCCTCTGAAATATCCCATCTGCTACCCTGTGAGTTCAATTTCCTCCCTTGCTGCCATCTCTCAGTAATGTGGGGCTCTTGGGTCACCCTCTGTGGCTGCGCTGACCGGCAGACCCAGGCGATGTGACCCCGGCGGCCACAACGACAACACACAGCATCCTTGAACCTGCAAACGGTTCTAAGGTGATTTCCTCCACATCCTCTGCAGTCTATCTGCGCAGGCTTATTATGTGGATTCAGCTGTATTGACTCCTTCAGCCGATTTACGTCTCCATCATCATCATCATCTATAACCCCCATTTCATTAAAGTGGATGGCCTCTCCCCTAGGTTTGACAGAACTTTGTCCCCGGGGCAAATTAGCTACTGAGAGTGCAGCTAATTCAGCTGCACACGCTTTGTCTAAAGTATCTTGGAATGTCAGCTCTGGTTTGGCTATCAGTCCCCTCTTAAGGCGATCGTCTCACACTCCACTAATTAATCTTTCCTCAGGGCGGCCACAGATTGATTAATAGATTCTCCCTCAGCCTGATCCCTATGGTAGAAATGCTGACGATGGGCAATTCTAGATGGAGCTGGGACATAATGTTTTTTTAACTTCTTCATGAAGTCTTCCCAGGTTCCAGAGTGAATTGACTGAGTGGCCATGAGTGTCATGGCAGTTTCAAACATTTCTGGCCCACAGAAACTCAGGAAATAGGCTCTCTTGCGCTCATTAGATAAATTCATATAGTCATTAGCAATGAGAAAACACTCGAATCTCGCTACATAAGCCTCCCAAGACTCTATTGTAGGGTTAAAGGGAGCGAAATTCTGTGAGGAGGCCATTTCCCACCAAATCAGCCTTGATTCTCTAACCTGTTTGTCAGCCCTCGCAATTCCGTTGTTTATTAATTCACCTCAGATTGGCATCCCATCCTCGTTGCCAGTGTTATATTGTGGGTTCAGGTGCCGGCAAGGTGTAGGCAGGACTGTGGATAGCAGGTAATTTACTTTATTAACCTTAACATAGCTAACAGCAGTGACAAATACAAATGAACAAAAACTCTCTCCCTCTCTGTTGACAGCCCTTTTATCCCAGCTGTCAACTGGCTTAGCCAATCAACACACAGAAGTACTATCCTCATTCTCCACTAGGGGAACGGATCCTGGGGGTGGGGGGAAGAACTTAGAACACTACAAAATTCTTCTGGAGTAGCCATTTCTTTTTAATGTACTGAATAAGGTACTCTTTTTAATGTACTCTTGGGCACAGCTATCCCATTCGCAAATATAACTACCATATACCTAGTGTTAAGTTCTGGAAGTAACGAGGCTGGAGACCAGGGTAGTGACAACAGCTCTTTAATATATGGTGAACCCAGCGACAGGCTGGGGGAAAACCTCTCCTTTTATACAGTTCTACTGACGGCTTCGTCCAATCAGCAACGTGCTGATTTCCCGCCCAAATATTTAAAGGTACATACAAGAATACATAACACTCCTCCCCTCCCAGAAAACACTTTGCCTCTTTTTACATATTATTTACATGTTATTTTTCGACGTAGTCACGCAAATAACCTGGGCGTCTCCTAGTTCTTTCAGACCTGCGCGGTTCAGTCCTGGGTGGTGTTTTGAGCTGTTCGGAGGGTCTGTTTTCTCCTCCCAGCTCTTTCTCTAGGCCATCGGGCCCTGGATTACTTGCAGACTCTTTTTCTTGGCCATCCGGCCTTGGATTACTTTTGAATTTCCCTGCCGTTTCCCTCGGGAACCTGATGGCGTCGCTGGACCTCCGGGACCTCAGCTAAGTCTTGCGCCTCCCCCGGGTCATGGTCAGCTGTGGGTTCAAATAAGGAGTGGTCATTATCTGTTTCATTTGGCTCGGGTTGTTCAGTTATTCGTCTCCTTATCTGATCTATGTGGCGCCTCCATACTCGGTTGTCTTGTAATTCGACCAAGTATGACTTTGGACCGGTTGCTTTTATTATTTGCCCTGCGAGCCAACTTGGGCCGTCCCCATAGTTGCGGGCCCACACTCGGTCGCCTATGCTCAATTCCCTTGTTTTGTCTATTTCCCCCTTGTAACCCTCTGGTGTGTAATGGGGACTCAAACGGTCAAGTGGGCACCGGAGTTTCCGTCCCATTAATAATTCGGATGGGCTTCTGCCTGTAGCAGTGCTTGGGGTTCTGTGCTGAACGGCCAGAAAGAAGTCTATCTTTGTTTGCCAGTCACCTGGCTTGAGCCTGGACAATGCCTCCTTAGCGCTCCGGACGGAACGCTCTGCAAGGCCATTCGACGCAGGGTGGAAAGGCGCAGAGAGGGCATGTCGGATGCCCTCCTCTGCCAAGTATTCTTCGAACTGGGCTGCCGTGAATTGCGGCCCGTTGTCGGACACCAGAGTGTCAGGCAACCCGTGGGTTGCGAATAGGTGGCGCAGGGCTGCGATTACTGCCTCGGCCGTAGTGGATTTCATGAGTATGATCTCCAACCATTTAGAGAATGCGTCGACAACCACTAGGAAAGTTTGGCCATGGAAAGGGCCAGCAAAATCAATGTGGATTCTTGACCAGGGCCCTTGGGGTTTTTCCCATTCCCTGACTGGGGCCGTTGGGGGTAGGGGTCTGGACTCTTGGCAAGCCTGGCATTTCCCTACCCTCTCAGCAATCTCTGAGTCCATGAGTGGCCACCACACATAGCTTCTCGCTAGCCCCTTCATCCTGACGATCCCTGGGTGGCCCTCGTGGAGGAGGTCCAGTACCTTTCCCCTTAATTTATCCGGGATTACCACACGATCACCCCATAACAGGCACCCCCCTTGAGCCGAGAGCTCATCACGTTTTTTAACAAATTCCTTAAACGTTCGCCCGGCGCAGCGGGCCACCCTCTGTACCCAACCGAGTACAGTCCTTAACATAATGTCCTGCATGATGCCCGAGCCACTTCCTTAGATGTGACTGGGCCAGAGTCCAAAGAGTCAATAAGCAGGATGGGCGTCCCCGGCGTGGGGTCTTCGATGGCCCCTGGTAGTGGGCATCTGCTTAACGCGTCCGCATGCCCCACTTCTTTTCCTGGTCGATGCTGCAGCTTGTACGAATAAGCGGCTAAGAAAATAGTCCATCGGGTCAAGCGTGGCGAAAGTGCCACAGGCGTTGGGCGGTCGCCAGCCAGTATCCCTAGTAGCGGTCTGTGGTCAGTCACAATTTCAAAATCCCGCCCAAAAACATATTCGTGGAATTTTTTCACCCCTGACACAATGGCTAGTGCTTCTTTATCTAATTGGCTGTAGTTCCTCTCTGGGGAGGACATCGTTCTAGAGTAAAAGGCTATAGGGGCTTCTGTGCCGTTTGGAAGTCTATGGCTGAGTACAGCCCCCACCCCATAAGGGGAGGCATCGCAAACCAGCACTAGGGGCAATGAGTTATGATATTGGATGAGCAGGCTGTCACTCGAGAGCAGGTTTTTTACTGCTTCGAAAGCCCTATTTTCCGACTTTCCCCAAGACCAAACAGTATTTTTCCCTAAAAGCCTATGCAGCGGTTCAGCAACGGTCGCTTTGTTTTTTAAAAAGACCGCGTAAAAATTCACTAGCCCCAGGAATGCCTGTAGCTCTGCTTTGTTTTTGGGCGCTGGAGCCTTTCTAATTGCCTTGACCTTGCTCTCAGTGGGGTGAATTCCTTTCTTGTCTATCCGGTAGCCCAAGAATTCGACGGATTCGACCCCTATCTGGCATTTGTTTACCTTGACTTTTAATCCGGCTGTCCGGAAAATGCCCAGAACCTTTCTCAAACGCTCCCCCAATTCCTCTGCGTTCTCCGCTGAAATCAAGACATCATCGAAGTAGGGAACTACCCCTGGGAGCCCTTGCAGAAGTCGTTCCATTAAGTTTTGGAACAGCCCTGGTGCCACACTCACCCCGAATTGCAATCGGGTACACTTGAAGGCCCCCCTGTGAGTTACAATCGTTTGGGCTCGCTGTCTTGGCGTCACGGGCAGTTGTTGGTAGGCTTGAGCCAAGTCTAATTTTGCAAAGACTTGCCTCGCCCAAAGAGTGCAGCAAGTGTTGCACCACGGGAACCGGGTAAGCGCTTTTCTGTAAGGCTTTGTTAAGCGTCGCCTTGTAGTCAGCGCAAATTCTAATTGACCCGTCTGGTTTTATTGGGGTGACGATTGGCGTCTCCCACTTTGCGTGATCGACTGGTACCAAAATTCCCTGATTTATGAGCTTATCTAGCTCCTTGTCAATTTTTGGTTTTAGGGCAAAAGGGACTCTCCTCGCCTTAAGCCTAATGGGAGCTACCTGGGGGTCTAAGTTGAAGGAAATAGGGGTCCCCTTGTACTTGCCCAGGCAGTCCTTGAAGACATCTTCGAACTCGTTAAAGAGAATGTCTTTCAGGTTACAGTCACTTCTGTAGATGCCAGTCACTCCCATGCCCAGGGCACGAAACCAGTCTAGTCCCAACAGACTGGGCAGGGTCCCTTCGACGATCGTGATGGGCAGGGTCTTCTTGTGTGGTCCGTACTCGACTCGGACGGAGGTGGTCCCTCGAACAGGGATGCGATTCCCTTGGTAGTCGTGGACTCGTAGCCGTTGTGCTTGCAGGTGGCGCTTCGCGACTGACGGCAGTGACTTCGCCAAAGTGTCCCAGGACATGATGGTGATCGCTGATCCCGTGTCTACTTCGAGCCGGCACCGTACTCCTTCTATTTTTGGTTTGGTGAAGATCTTCTTCTCCACTCGGGTCGAGGCGCGGCCTATGACCACAGTCGTTTGGTTTGAATCCGCGCCTTTTTTGTTTGAGCCAATCGCGGGTCGCCTTGCCGATTCCGCGCTCTGATTGGCCGATTTGAATTTTCGGCGGGAAGGTTGGGCCGCTCGACAAACTTGAGCTAGGTGCCCTTTCTTCCCGCACCGCCGACATGTCGCGTCCTTAAACTTGCAGCGTTGGCGCTGGTGTTGACCACCGCAGCTTCCGCATTCGTCTCGGTCCCCTTTGTCGCGTTTCTCAGTTCGGCAGACCCCTTCCTCATCTTCACCGTCGGATTCGGTCTGAACCTCCTCCTGGTGCACTGGAGTTGGCTTTGCACTCGCCTTTGGTGGGAGAGGCTTTTGCAGTGTCTCCGCCGCTTGGGTGGACATTTCATGTGCTCTGGCTTCGTCCAGAGCGTTGGCCAGCGTTAGGTTGCTCTTTGCTAGCAGCCGTCGCCGCAAACGGATGTCTCTGACCCCTCGGATGAGTTGCTCGAGGAGCACCTCGTCTAGGTCGCGGTATCCGCAGTCCTTGGACGCTTTCCTTAGGGCGGCCATGTAGTCACCGATGGATTCGCCCTCCATCTGCCTTCACTCTCCGAATTCAAACCGCCGCACGTATTTGGATGGCGTTGGCGCGAAATGGTTTTTTAGTAAGGTCTGTAGAGTTGGCCACGACACCGATTGTAACGGCGTTGGCTCTGCCAGGGCTTCCGCGATATCAATGACCTCCGGACCACAGTGGCTTAAGAAATAAGCCCTTTTGCGGTTATCTGGAACTCCTTGCAGTTCGTTGGCTTCTAAGCTTTGAAGCGGGTCATATACGTTCCCCATTTCTCTTTAGCCGGGTCAAACGGTGCGGGCGGAGTGTAACTGGCCATCTCCGCTTTTCTGCCCTGTGTTTGCTGGGTTCGGGTCTATCGTGCTTCAGCTCGGTTCTGGCTCTCCTTAGCCTCGAAATCCCACCTTCGTCGCCAGGGTTAAGTTCTGGAAGTAACGAGGCTGGAGACCAGGGTAGTGACAACAGCTCTTTAATATATGGTGAACCCAGCGACAGGCTGGGGGAAAACCTCTCCTTTTATACAGTTCTACTGACGGCTTCGTCCAATCAGCAACGTGCTGATTTCCCGCCCAAATATTTAAAGGTACATACAAGAATACATAACACCTAGTATATCCAAGCTGCATTCCAAGCGGCAGAGTCACTACTTCATTTCAATCTTGAGCTACAAATATTGTCCTTCATTAAGCTACTTCTTTTAGATCTCCACTGATATTTCAGTTGTACTTGGTGTACTGGATGTCCTTCAGCAACAATTTCATGTTTTCATTTGCATCTTTCATGTATGCAGTATTGCCAACAGGTACTAAAGGATGTACAAAAGAAGAAGATGAAATGGTATGTGATAGATTAATAGATATTTTCATGAGTAGCAGTGAAAAACCTATAAGATACACCCAAAAGTGTTCAGGAAGCAAAATCTTTGATGTCCAGTGTAATTCTTTCAAGTAAGGCAGTACTATAAAGTTAGTTGAATCTCTTCAATAAATATAATATTCTTCTTATTTTTATACCTACTGCTTAGGTGTAGGGCAGCTTGAAGAGCATCTGAGTGGTCTGACTTGCTCTTCCCTTCCAACAAAAGACAGGCCTATATTAGTAATAGCGTAATAGTGACTTGTCAGGGAGATGTGCTTATTTATAATTCATGCTGCTATCATATTTTCTACAAGCAATGAAACTAAAATAAATTAAACTGCAGGAGAACTAGGCCAAAATTTCTCCAGCTGATGATGTGATAAGAAACTGCAGAGCCAGAAGATCTAACGGTAGCACACTTCCTAATCTACACATTATATAGGATAAGTTTCCCATGGTGGTGCAGTGGTTAGAGTGCAGTACTACAGGCTACTTCTGCTGCCTGCCGGCTGCCTGCAGTTCAGCAGTTCGATTCTCAGCGGCTCAAGGTTGACTCAGCCTTCCATCCTTCCATATTGTTGGGGGCAATATGCTGACTCTGTAAACTGCTTAGAGAGAGCTGTAAAGCACTGTGAAGTGGTATATAATTGCTATTGCTATTTTTCTTCTTTTAGTATTAGAATTCTAATGTGTAAGAGAAGAAGAATTCTAGAAAAAGCCTGCACTGACTTTCCTTCTCGAAGATCAGTGGGTATTCTTGGGACATTCTTCTATTATCACGGTATTATTTAATAGGGATAGTTTAATACCTACATTAGAAACATGCATTATACCTACATTAGCAACTTTCTGAAAACTGAAAAGAAATACATCACAGCCAGGGGTGAAATCTAATTTCTTTTGCTACCGGTCCTGTGGGCGTGGCTTGGTGGTCATGTGACGGGTGGGTGTGGTCAACTTGTAAAATGTGGTGAAACTTGCTTAGCAACCAAAATTTGGGGCACAATTGTGGTCATAAGCTTCCTTCCTTCCTTCCTTCCTTCCTTCTTCCTCTTTCTTTCTGTTTTTCTTTCTTTCTTTCTTTCTTTCTTTCTTTCTTTCTTTCTTTCTTTCTCTCTCTCTCTCTCTCTCTCTCTTGTCTCTCTCTCTCCCTTCCTCTTTCCTTCTCTTTCTGTCTGTCTCTCACTCTCTCTCTCAGACGCAAACACACACACACACACACACACACACACACACACACACACACAACCTGGTCTAAACAGAGCCCTTCCCGGGGAGTTTTCCTGCTGGGATGCTCCTGGCAGCAGCAACAGTGGCAGCGCAGCAGCGGCAGAGCTTGCCTGTGCTCCCCCCCACAATCCCAGAACTGCGCCGCGCTGGGGAGTTCTCTCACGTGGATGCTCCTGGCAGCAGCAGCAGTGGCAGAGCTTGCTGGGCTCCCCCCCTCAATCCCAGAACTGCACTGCACCATGGAGTTTTTCTGTGCGGCCACAGTGCCAATGGTGGCAGCAGCGGCAGAGCACACCCTGCCCTTCAGGGACCCAAAGGTGGGTGGCCTGGCCCAGAGGTGGCATGTTCTTCATCATGGGCTGGATGCGGGGTGGGGGGGGAAGGCAAACGGGCAGCAGTCAGCCAAAGGCTCCTCAGAAGCCAAGCGCAAAAGTCAAGCACGCCATGCCCCAAAGGCAAGCGAGCCTTGCAGGTTGCCCCTGAGGCTGAGCACAGTGGGTCTCCCTCCCCCCCCCCACTGCCAGCATTGGCTTACTTTATAGATCCTCTCCATGCAGCCATGCTTTCTTCAGTTTCTGCCTTCCACATGGCCTTCCGCTTGCCTGCCTTCACTCATGGCTGCGGGCTGCAGATTGGTTGGGGGGGCGTGGCCAGCTAGAGATTGCTACTGGCTCTCCGAACTAGCCCCAATCTCCGCTACCTACTCAGCCGATCCGGTCCGATCCGGTAGCATTTCACCCCTGATCACAGCGGTCTTACTAGGTTTGTGCTGCTACAATCCAGAGGAGCTTTTTTATATTTTCTTAAATTCTTTTGAAAGTGTTTAGTTAGATTAAGGAATGAGATTTTCATAGAGATCCCTCTAATTTTCTTTTCATAAATTAGAAGGCCTGTCTCCTTCTAAATCTCTACAATAATAAATAGTGATGATTCCATAAAGATTGTACAAACTTGCATGTTTCCCCCTCATCATCCAATATTAATACCATGCAACATAAATGCTCCTTTCTGGAAGCTTAAATGACTTTACAGCAGTGACTGGAAGGAAACATTCAACCAATAGCTAAAATAGGCTGTGGATTCTATAAATTAGCAGAGCAATTCAATGAGATAGTATTAATTGCTGTTGGATACTAAGAATTTAGGAACTGCTTAATATTTCATTGCCATGAAATGCTCTAATTAGTAATATCCCATTCTTTGGCTTCCTTGCCTATATTTTTCTTCCATGTGATATTATCTTTTTGTTAACTGATCAGTAAAATATGAGATGCAATAAGCCAGACAGTTTAGAAATCTATTCAAAGTCATTTATAATCTAGATGGATAATTTTTTAGCATTTGTTCCAATTAAGAACAAATCCCTTCCATGCTGTTAATGAGATTTTAATTCCCAATCATTTTATCTTTTGTCTGTAGAAATGGAAAAGTATTTGGTGAGCCACAAAAGCTGGCCCCATTTTTGAGATAAAATGGAACAATTTCTCTTCATTGCAGGACTATGATATTTAATGCCCTGATATTAAAAGTAGGTTTTAGCTTGCAAAAATAGGTTCTTACTTTTTCTTATCAAGGGGATTGTGGGGTTTTTGTTTTGTTTTTTAAATGTGGCTTTTTATTGCTGTTCGCCACCTGGAGTCATCATGTGTGAGTTGAAGGGCCATATAAATTTGTTTAATAAATAAATAAAAGCTTCCCCAAATGGAAAAAAAATATTTTAGGCAACCAACTGCTTTGATTAGAGTTGGAAGGGGAAAATAATTCCTGATAGCATAAAAGAAAATGCCAAGAGCAATAAATTCCAGTGAGCTTTTGACAGGAGGACCAATGTGGCTAAGACCCAAACAGTTGTATAGTCAGGGCCAGATGCCCGGCAGGATTAATGTACACATGCACAGTGCATGTAAATCATTTCCTAATCAGTGGAACTTTTATATTGCATGGACATGTAGAGTGAGAAGAACCATCATGTTTCTGCTATAGTCATTATATTTATTCTGAAAGTCTGCATTATTTTTAAAACACACCTATAAAGAATTTTAATTTTGGACTTTCTGGTTCATTCTTCAATTTCTTCAATTTCTCCAAAAACGCACATATCTTTGGTTACTTCATTAAAGCTGTGATGTGAGATACAGTTGCCTGGATGAAGTCTATTGAACTAACTATTGAACCAGTCCATGAAACTGGAATGTGATTGCCCAGTTGTATAAATATGAATCTTATATATAATATATGTATAAAATTAATCTAAAGATGTACCCGATCACATGGGACATGAGTTCTAGTTATCTGAAGGATGCTAGACTATCTAAATAAAACCAGGCAAGCTAAAAATAAAACTGTTCCACTTATTCCTACATGAAACATAATTGTAGCTCTAGGAATGTGCTTACATATCATTTTTTGCACCCAACTAATCAATGCCTCTGGCAAGATGAACAGTACAATTACCGCAATAGGCTATACTGTTTATTCTTAAAGCAAAGTTGAACATCTATTTCAGTCAGCAAAAACAAGACCCGATGTTATACAAACTCTTTGTAAAATTACAAATATAACCAGTGAAACTAAACTAAACTAAACTAAACTAATTAGACTAATAAGATGCAACTTCAGCTATATTCCATCTGATTATGTATTGCAGGTAAACAATAGCTTTAATGCTATAGATTTGGATAAATGGAGTGTCTGAAGAATCGTAGACTGAAATTTGTAACACTGTTAAACATGATGAAGCAATAAAAAAAGTCTTGAAATGTAAAAAAAAAAAGAAAGAAAGAAAAAGAAGGCAAAATGGAAATAAAACAAAACAAAAAGCAAGAGAGAGCAGAGGAAAATTTGTCCAATGTATATACTGAAATCCATAACTTGAGAAGATCAAGATGGGACAAGTAGTTGTATCTAAACAAGCCACTGAAAGAAAATGAGAATAATAATCAAATGGGAAGGGCAGCAGGTTTAGTGAAGAAAAATACAAATATATGGATATAAAATTATTATAGAAATTACCGACACAGAAGTTTGATGACCAAACTAGAGACCAACATTCCAGAAAGTGAAGTTAAATTTACAACTCTAAGAGTTGTAAACCTAATCTTGCGTAGCTTCTTTTCCAAAAACACCACACTACTAACCAGAGCATATAAAACATTTGCTAGACCAATTCTAGAATACAGCTCGCCTGTTTGGAACCCTCACCACATCTCTGACATCAATACAATTGAACGTGTCCAGAAATATTTTACAAGAAGAGTTCTCCATTCCTCTGAAAACTATAAAATACCCTATCCCACCAGACTTGAAATCCTAGGCTTAGAAAACTTGGAACTCCGTCGCCTTCGACAAGACCTAAGCTTAACTCACAGAATCATTTATTGTAGTGTCCTTCCTGTTAAAGACTACTTCAGTTTTAATTGTAATAATACTAGAGCAACTAATAGATTTAAACTTAATGTCAACCGCTTTAATCTAGATTGCAGAAAACATGACTTCTGTAACAGAATCATCAGTGCTTGGAATACTTTACCTGACTCTGTGGTCTCTTCCCATAATCCTAAAAGTTTTATCCAAAAACTTTCTACTATTGACCTCACCCCATTCCTAAGAGGACCATAAGGGGCGTGCATAAGCGCACAAACGTGCCTACCGTTCCTGTCCTATTGTTTTTCTTTTCTTCTTCCTATATATATGCTTATACCTCCTTATATTTACTCATATATGTGTTTATATACTATATAATCTTTTTTGTATGATACCTACATATATTGTTGTGACAAATAAATAAATAAAAATAAATAAATGGGCAAAACTGGAGAATAAATTATAAAGGAAGAGACATTATCTTCCTAGGCTCAAAAATACATGGGGATGGGAACTAGTAAGAGCTCTGATATTTGAAAGCAAGACTTTGAAAAATGTAAATAAAATATTAAGATGCAGAGATTTCACACTGATAAAAGAGTGATGGGTCAAGGCTATTATTTTCCCAATTGTAAGAGATAATTGTGAAAAGTGGATTACCAGAAAGATTGGACAAAGAAATACTGAAGCAGTTGAACTGTGGCATTGGAGGAAATAGTCAATATTACCTTAGACTGCAAAAACAACAAATCATTCAATACTAAATGAAGTAAAACTAGATAGTCCACTAGAACCATTATAATAGAGGTAAAACATAAATATTTTGGATGCATAACGCAAAGGCAAAAGTAATCATTAAAAATCATGATGCTAAAGAACATGAAAAACAATTTAAAAAGAGGCTGAGAAAAGGCACAGCTGTTAGATCCACATATAAGCTTGGAAAAACCAAGTCACCGTAACTGACATATACTTTTGATGAAATCATGTCTGATGGGTCACAAAGTTACTGAATAATGAAACAAAAATTCAAGTATAATTAAATGCCAAATGGTTATTAAAACTTGTAATTGCCAGTATTAGCAATATCCTTCTCAAACATTTATTTTTTCTCTACTTTTGAAGACTAGTAATCAGCTAGTAACCAGCAGCACTTACTGTATTGTTCCATTTCATTTGATCTATAACAAAACACACACACACACACACACACACACACACACACCGCATCACTTTGATAAACTTCTGGTAACTGCATTTTATATACAGATTGTCTTATTTTCACAACGTGCAAGCCAAATACGCAGGAAGCCATTCAAATGCCTGGCATACACTTATATGCCAAACTGCATAGTATCCTGATGATGGTATGGCAGTCATGGATCAGAGCTATTTGACAATAGGTACTGTGCAACCTTGCAGCAAAAAGTCACTTCCCTTCCTCAGCCCTGCCCACATTTATGTTTGGACAATGACTTGGTATCTATAGGCAGGCAAACAGTCATATTTCTGTGTACAGCCATAATAGAAAAGAACAAACATCAGTTTGAATAAAGCAGAAAGAACAGACAATGCATCAGTGGTTCATAAATCTCTTGAACAAACCAGATGAGATTCATGAGATTGTTGAACACTATCCCAACAGTTCTTTTTACAGATATATAACTACGGAATAAGTGTCTGTTAAGGAAAAGAAACTTTTATTTAGGATGAATTTCAAAGTTTTCTGCATGACTACTGTATTTCACCTGAACATTTTAAAAGCTTGGAGATTATTGCATCTTCCATATCTATTTTTCCTTGCAGCTACAAAGATCCAGAAAGACTCAGTGGAAGGAAGTCAAGGTCAAGGATCAGGAAACTGATGAAGAATGTATCCTGACTGAATCTGGCTGATGATGCTACAGAAAAGTATTTATATCATATGAATGAATGGAGGTGCTGATTCACACAGATTAATAGAGTTGGAAGTATTCCAGACGAAGGAGCAAGTCCAACAGAGAACATGGCATGAAAGTGGAGGCTTGTAATGGTGAGGAATTTCAACATACTGTATCCCTGTGCCAATGGCATTGTGCCTGTGGATGCAAAATTCATTTCAAGCAACAAATGCTGCTTCACAAATAGTTATATAGCACTGCTTGTGTTTGAAGAGACTCTCATTGGAAGAGATACTTTGCATACTCCATCTGCTGGCTCCATTGTAGTAGCATAATAACATTATATGATAAAGGAAATTAAGACAACAGAGGTTTGCTATCAGAAAACATGTAAAATGCTACTTAATACTTGTATTTTTTATAGATATTATGGATCTGGACTTGAGGCACGATAACGCACTTAGTTATTCACATGCAAGTAAATATTGATTGGCTAACAGTTTTCTGTGCCCAGTTATTGGTCATAAAGTACAAATACTGATTCCTAGGCCCTCTGCAAGCTTTAGACTTGCAATCTTATTAACATTTGAAGCTTGAAGCATCTTGACTGAACTACAAATAGTTTAAAGTTGCTTAGATGAATCCCAGGTATGTTTTAACACACAAGATCACACGCTTCCTAACAAACAGGAAGCAGCAGGTGAAGCTAAGCAAGATCACATCAAATACCTGTACAATTAGCACAGGGGCCCCCCAAGGCTGTGTGTTCTCCCCACTTCTCTTCTCTCTGTATACCAATGACTGCATCTCCAACGATCCATCTGTTAAGCTACTGAAGTTCACAGATGACACAACAGTGATTGGTCTCATTCGAGACAATGACGAATGCGCATATAGACGAGAGGTCGAACGACTAGTCTTGTGGTGCAACCAAAACAATCTGGAACTGAACACGCTCAAAACCGTAGAAATGGTGGTAGATTTTAGGAGAAACCCTTCCATACTTCCACCTCTCACAATACTAGACAACACAGTATCAACAGTAGAAACCTTCAGATTTCTAGGTTCTATCATATCGCAAGATCTAAAATGGACAGCTAACATCAAAAACATCATCAAAAAACGACAACAAAGAATGTTCTTTCTGCGCCAACTCAGTAAGCTCAAACTGGCCAAGGAGCTGCTGATTCAGTTCTACAGAGGAATTATTGAGTCTGTCATTTGCACCTCTATAACTGTCTGATTCGGTTCTGCAACCCAACAAGAAAGACACAGACTTCAGAGGATAATTAGAACTGCAGAAAAAATAATTGCTACCAACCTGCCTTCCATTGAGGACCTGTATACTGCACGAATCAAGAAGAGGGCCGTGAAAATATTTGCAGATCCCTCACATCCAGGACATAAACTGTTTCAACTCCTACCCTCAAAACGACGCTATAGAGCACTGCACACCAGAACAACTAGACACAAGAACAGTTTTTTCCCGAAGGCCATCACTCTGCTAAACAAATAATTCCTTCAACACTGTCAAACTATTTACTAAATCTGCACTACTATTAATCTTCTCATCATTCCCATCATCAATCTCTCTTCACTTATGATTGTATGACTGTAACTTTGTTGTTGGCAATCCTTATGATTTATATTGATATATTGACCCTCAATTGAACGTATCTTTTCTTTTATGTACACTGAGAGCATATGCACCAAGACAAATTCCTTGTGTGTCCAATCACACTTGGCCAATAAAAAATTCTATTCTATTCTATTCTAACCTGGATTGGAAATAAATGAAGGTTGGTCTTTGAAGGAACCCTTAGCCAGATTTAAAGCTTAGATTTATCCCAACCGCTCAATCTGTCTGAATGTTACCTGCACATATACAGTAGGTATAAAGGCTTTGTTTGTTGAATCATATATTTGTAGCTGATCTGTTAATTATAGCAACATAAGGATATATTATAAAATAAGAGAGCCGTCTAAAAATTCAGTTACTACCTGAACTGGAAGTCAAGTTTATACGGTTGGTGTTGCTGTTGTTCTATTCTGAAAAAATTCAATCCAGCTATTCAAGGCAACCTACAGAGTGCTTTGAATTCTATGAATTAAGTTGATCAAAGAGAAACTGGTCCCTGGTCATCCATAAAACTTTCACAGCAGAGAATGTGCTTAAATTTGGACTTTCCTAGTTTACTCCAGTATCTTTACCACTGCATCACATTGATTCTTGTTGTCATTGGAAAAGAACTTCAGGATCAGACACTTTGGTCCTCATCCATAATAATTCATGCAAGTAAATGTGATTTAAAAAGTTCATTTTCATTACGATGATCCACTTTATTGAATGCAAATAGAAGCTACCAAAGTGTGTATTTGCGCTTATTTATTCATGCAGCTCCTGATCGTACAAATATAACCAGCTTTTTTCTCCACATATATGAAGAAGCAAAATATTTGTTTCACTGGCAAATATATTAAATTGCACTGAAATCTGCATTAGGAAGTAAGCTTCATTTAACTCAGGATACTTAGTTCTGAGCAAGCAAGTAAGGGCTGTTTGGAACACTCAGTACAAAACAAAATGCGGTCTATATGTTTTATTCAAATAATTAACATTTGAATATTTGGTCGTCTCACTTCTGAACAGCTAAAAAAGTATTTAAAACATTGAAAGCAAAACAACAAAGATCTTCAAAATAACCTATATAAGAACAAGTGGACAGGATGAAATATGTATGGACTGAATTTTATTTAGTTTATATATTTATATATAAATTTATATATATATATTTATATATGCAGGAATTCAAGCAACTTACATAGTACTTCTTCTTACGAATTTTTTTCCAATCATAAAAACACTTGGAATTAGGGAGAACTAAAAGCATATCAGGTCCAAAGTCATCCACTAAGTTTCCATAACTGAGTGTTTCCAGGCCTTGTACAATATTTTAGCAACTATACCATGCTGGATCTTATTTTTTTTCCTTATGTCTTCTGCCTGCAAATACGTAATCTCTATTTAATTTTGATTCTGTTGTCTCAGGAGTAACACCAGTGGAAGATTTATCTTCTGAGGTTTTCAACAAGTATAAAAAGTTAATGGGGCAAAAGGGTCTTCTGCCCTAAGGCTACCAATTCTGGGCTGCAAAAATCCAGACTGCTGCTAGATGGCTACAAAAAGTTTTTCTGATGTTTCCTGCATCTTTCTGCTTCCTTCTAGTGAGCATTCAATCCAGAGCTGGCAGACCCAATTCTCGCAGCCGCCGCTACAGGTTCACCCAAACCAGATAGAACCGACTGAATACCACCACTGACTTGATTCTTACTGAATATTAAAATGGCAGCATTACATCCTTTCTTTATTTCAAAAACGCTCACTGTATTGTGGCATTTATATAATAGCTCGTGCCTTGTATTTTGCATCTTTCTTTTGTTGCAATCTGTATTAACCATTTCAATATTTTATTAATTGATACATTGCCTAAAGGCATTCTGCATCATTGAAGCAGATGAACCAAATCTGATTACCATTTCTGTTCCTTTGGGTAATTTGGGAAGGTTGGAAAATATTTTAACACTCATGGAAGGCAAGATACTGGTTTTGCAGCACTTTATGCCATTCTGTTTTGTTCATTATTATTTCTCCTTCCAACTACTTAGTTTGCCACATTTGGAAATTTATTGCTGTTGTAGTATTTCCTATATATTTACTAATTTATTTTAAGAGATCTAGATCTAAAAATTATCTATCTATCTATCTATCTATCTATCTATCTATCTATCTATCTATCTATCTATCAGCTATCTTCTAAATACTAGTGTTTTTGAAGAGGTCTATTAAATTCTTTTTATCTTGTATGTTGTTTTGCCATCCTTTATTCTTTTTTATTTAGTTTATAATCCCAATTACTGTACTCATAATTTTCCTTCTCTTCCTGGTTTGCTTGGTACTTTCTCTCTCTTTTCCTTTGTGATTTTCTTGATCTTTCACAGGATTAAGCAGACTGCACTTAAAATGAAGCAATCTTGTTATAAGAAGCATTTTTGCTATGGAAGACAATGCCTGAATACTCACTTGGTTGAAATCCAAAGAAAGTACCATTTGCATTCATGTTTGTTTAAGGACTAAAGTAGATGTGACATTTACTACATAGTTAATTTATACAGCTTTTGGGGGAGGAGTAGGATGGGATTTTGAAGCTAGAGGTTGTTTTTCTGAAAATGGCTGTATTCCAAAGGAAACTCCCATTGGACCCAATAGAAGTTCCTTGTCAACAGTAAACAGCACTTTCAGAGAGGCTAGAAACAGAAGAGAGAATTTTTGTGCTTTCCACCAACTTCCCAATTAACCAGATAATCCTGAAGTCACCAAGACTTCTATTATGCATATTATGTTAAAATATGCATATTGATTGCATTCCTAAAACTTACAGCCATTTGGACTCTACATTAGTGTACTAAATCACTAAATTTCTAAGTACTAAACTTAGTTTTAGCCATATAGTATTAGGAAGAAAACTTATGAGTAATTTTTCTTTTGTTTTATTTTGAACAGCTGGTTTGGGGATCTGTTTTAATTCAGGAAACATGGCAGGCTTTCCAGATACAAGCAAACAGATTGCCTCAACCTCTCACTGATGCTATATATAAAGTATAGGGTTGTTTCTGCTATGGCAATGGGAAGCCATATTTTGGAGCCAGGAACAGATTGAAGTATTTCTGTAATATCAACAAATTCCTTTAATAACAAATCCACTAAACAAACTAGTTCTTTTATTTATTTTTACTTATTTATTTATTTATTTTGTCACACAGTATATATAAGCGTAAGCATGAAATAACTATACAATATATAAGCATATATATAAGCATGAGTATGTAATAACTATATTAATTGGATATAACGAAAGGAAACAATAGGACAGGAACAGTAGGCACTTTTGTGCTCTTAGGCACACCCCTTACAGACCTCTTAAGAATGGGGTGAGGTCAATAGTAGACAGTTTTTGGTTGAAGCTTTGGGGATTTTGGGAAGAGACCACAAAGTCAGGTAGTGTATTCCAAACATTAACAACTCTGTTACTGAAATCATATGTTCTGCAATCAAGATTGGAATGGTTAACATTAAACTTAAATCTATTGTATGCTTGTGTATTGTTGCAATTGAAGTTGAAGTAGTCTTTGACAGGAAGGACATTGTTCTAACTCTTTTCATGCTGCCGCACTTAACATTGTACATGCAGAGATGTCTACCACATGATATATTACTCTGGGTACAAGACTATATTGGTTTGAGAGCTTAACACCAACCATTTTTATGATATTGCCTAAGCTTTAGAATAACAGAGTTGGAAGGGACCTTGAAGGTCTTCTAGTCCAACCCCTTGCTTAGGCAGGAAACCCTACATCACCTCAGACAAATGGTTAGCTAATCTCTTCTTAAAAACTTCCAGTGTTGGAGCACTTACAACTTTTGGAGGCAAGTTGTTCCACTGATTAATTGTTCTAACTGTCAGGAAATTTCTCCTTAGTTGCTTCTCTCCTTGATTAGTTTCCACCCATTGCTTCCTGTTCTACCCTCAGGTGCTTTGGAGAATAGTTTGACTCCCTCTTCTTTGTGGCAACCCCTAGATATCAGAACATTGCTACCATGTCTCTCCTAGTCCTTCTTTTCATAAGACTAGACATAACCAATCCCAGCAACTAATCATCTTTCTTGCTCTTCTCTGCTCTCTTTCTAGAGTCTCAACACCTTTTTTACATCGTGGTGACCAAAATTGGGTGCAGTATTCCAAGTGTGGCCTTACCAAGGTATTATAAAATGGTATTAACACTTCATGTGATCTTGATTCTATCCCTTTGTTTATGCAGCCTAGAACTGTGTTGGCTTTTTTGGCAGCTACTGCACACTGCTGGCTCATATCTAAATAGTTGTCATCTAGGACTCCAAGATCCTTCTCACAGTCACCACTATTGAGCAAGGTACCACATATACTGTACCTGTGCATTTTGTTTTTCTTGCCTAAATGTAGAACTGTACTTTTTTCACCATTGAATTTCATTCTGTTAGATAGCGTCCAATGTTCAAGTCTGTCAAGATCCTTCTGTATCTTAAGCCTATCTTCCGGAGTATTGGCTATTCCTGCCAGCTTGGTGTTGTTTATAAATTTGATGAGTTTCCCATCTATCCCCTCATCCAAATCTTTAATGAATATGTTGAAGTGTATTGGGCCTAAAACAGAGCCCTGGGATACCCCACTGCATACCTCCCTCTAGGTAGATGCAGTTCCATTGAGGATTACATGTTGAGTGTGGTTGGTAAGCCAGTTACTAATCCATCTGATGCTGTCTAACTCACATTTTTCTATTTTATCAAGTAGTAGGTTATAGTCTACTTTGTCAAATGCCTTACTGAAGTCCAAGAGTCTAAACTCATCTAAAGGTAGCACATTTGTTTCCACACTTGTGTCTACCTTAAATTTTACTATCATTTTATCACTGCATACAGAACCTTACTATCTTTTCAGCTTTACTGAAGTGTGAAGGGCAGATTTTACACACGATTCACCCCTAACTCAACTATCCACCCATATTTATATACTGCAATGTCCATAGTCGTTGCTATCGTGTTTCCACTTGACACATGAAATAAGTTCTTGGAAATATATGATGGAAGGAAAGAAACAACTGGAGGGTAAGTGAAAGGAACTGACAGAGTGGAAGGAAATGACATTCTCTGCTGTGACATGTCCATTCCATTCAGTTGCAATGATGATGTCATGTCTGGAATTATGCCTACTACCATCAGTGTAGATTCTCTATATCTATAAATAGGAAATCAAAAATCTTTTAAAAATAAAAATTTTATGAAGTGCCAGATTGGGAAGCTCCTAACAGCTGCATCTTAAAAAGCTAACTTGATAACTAATATAAATCATATTGTAAACATATTGCTATCCATCTGGGCCATTCCTTATTCACTGTAAAAGAGAACATGAGGATAAATATGCTTTTATAGGTGATCAGTGCTGTTTTGTTGTAAGTATAACAATTGTTTAAAATCCCAGAAGAATGTACTTCTTGTAGGTTCCAGCTCTGGACTCTATGCTTTATTAAGAGCAACTAGCTTACCAGCTTGAGAAATGATAGGATGTGTACTAAATGCATTTAGTTCAATTATAGCTTCAATAACTTGGAAAAATACTAAATTTGAGATGCAATGGAGGATATTAGGCAAAGCAATCAAGTCAATGATATGAGCGCTATAGTGAATTGCACATGGTATGCGGTAGCCTTTGACAGGTTTTACAGCATGCTTGTGTGAAGGTATCTTGAGACACATTAAGTCTAAGTATGTTAATAGTACATGCATTTATTTGATAAGCACATTATCACAGGGCAGGGCTGAGCTGTCCTCCCAGCTCAGAGATCCTCAAATCTTTATATTTTGGGTGGCACCAAGAATCCCTGTATAATGGATTGAAATAAACCCACATGCCTGCAAACCTCTTGCTGATCTGAATAAAAATGGAAAAACGCAGACCTATCTATATGCCTGTTCTCATCAATAAAATAAAATAAAATACTGTAAGCATGGCCCTAGCTACCAAAATGTTGCCAGAAGGTGGGAAAGTACTATAATAGAAAGGAATGGTTCCTCCCCTCTCAACACACACAGATATTTTGGTCTTCTGACAGGAAGGAATTCCGTTCTTCCGATAAAAGAGAAGGGCAGCAATTTAGGGGCACAAGGGAATAGGCATTTTGGTTGGCATCAATGAGATGGTGGAAGAAATGGAAACAGCTGGTAGTATTCATGAAGCAGACACAGTGCCTAGCAGACTAAGAGGGAACGTGAGAGCAGTTGGCAAGATCATCAGAAAGAAAAGCATCAGTGACTTTGTTGGGATGGGACGTGTTGAGAGACTCCCATTTGACGAGCCAAGAGGAACACCAAGGAATGGAGAAGAGATTTGGATTAGATGAACCAGGATGGAACAGGTACATATTTATTTATATGTTTATTGCTGCTTTAACAGATTGTTTTTAAATGACCCACATTTATGTATTTATATTATGCCTTGATTATTTTTATAATAGAATAGAATAGAATTTTTTTTTTAATAGAATTTTTTATTGGCCAAGTGTGATTGGACACACAAGGAATTTGTCTTGGTGCATATGCTCTCAGTATACATAAAAGAAAAGATACGTTCATCAAGGTACAACATTTACATATAAGTAACTCAAGGTAGCAAACATGAACCATACTCCTTCTTCCTCCTATTTTCCCCACAACAGCAACCTTGTGAATAACTCAGCCTTCCTTAGCAATAAACAAGGTCAATGCAATAACCTTTTTGTTTGTGAAACACTGTTACGGTGCTCTTTTCTTCTAGCATTACTGTCATTTAGTGAACTCATAAAAAAGAATGCAGTGGAATATTCACAATTGAACATCAGACTACGTAGTGCTTTGTGGCAGGTTAACAAAGCTTGTTTGATCTGAAAACAAAAGAGCAGATTGAAGCGTGCATGAAGGCTGTTGTGGAACTCCCCCTCTCTGCAGCTTCATCACACACCACAAAGCAATGATGATTTGGGATACATTCTTAAATGCCTTATTCCCTTACCCGTTGCAGGAGAGAACTTTTACAAAGATTGCTATTGTTTATTTTTCATTCCTCAACTTTAGGAATGAGATTTATTTGTGCATCTCCCACTCTTTCCTTTGGACTGAGGAAAGTGACACACACACCAGGAGCGAAATCTACTTACCTTCCTTACCAGTTTGGAAGTGCACATGCCCCTTGCGTGCAATCGCTTCACTTGTGCCCGCACATCACATGCACGCACAGACCTTCTGCACATGCGCAAAACCTGCTTCGCTCCGCCATCGCTACCAGATCGCCGAACCACTGGCCCACAATCGCTACCAGATCGTGAGATCCGGTCAGAACTGGGAGCATTTCACCCCTGACACACACCCCATCATTTCTCATACCACCAGCCTTTGGTCTGCAATAAATGAAAATTATGCTGATATTTAGCAGGCATCTGGTTGCTCCCTTCCCTGCAATGGGATCCACTTACAGACACTTCGTGCAAGAACATATGTGTTCTACAGTATTTCATGAAACAATCCAGAGATACCTGCCTAAATTTTAATCCTTCCTACCCCTGGCCTCTTCTAAAAGACAAAAACTTAGTATTATTTCTAGATGCATTTATGGGTCAGGTAGAGAGAACAAAGGCTTCTATAGCAATGAAACACACATTTAACCAAGCAACAGACTATTTAGGATGTCATTACTGATGTCATGGTGTGCCCTAGTGAAATTTATCAGACAAAAAGTTCCTATCCCAACTCTGGGATCTGTGGCCATGGCCACAATGAGAGTTGATTCATTATAGATTGTAACTGTAGATATTCTCTTACAAAGATATAGCAAAAGGGCAGATACAATTGTCCATGCTCATCCACAACCAGATTTTCTGAAGATAAAAACCAGGAGTTATAACCTCTGAAGTTTTTTTCTGCATAAAGTCCAAAGAAGGACAGTCATGGCTTTATGCCATTTCAAAGCCATGTGAATGAATATTTCATGAATGTGCTCATCTACTTTACACTCCAGGAATACTAACCTATAAAGTTCCAGACATTCAGTTCACTGTGTATATACTACCTGCAGCAAGTGTATGAGGATAAAAAAATTCCCTTCAATGGATTGAATAATATAGGGAAGTTGATAGAAAGTGAATGTGGATTGCTTGCTTAGTCATGCAGTAATTAAACTGCATATTCAATCAGTGGCCTGCAGGTAAAAGAAGAAAGACAGGATCATTAAAAAAAATATTTTATAAAATGCAATTGAATACATATGAATTGTCACCAGGGTTCTCTATTTTACATCAGGGGCTGTTTGGTGAAGTATCTCTGTATAAACAAAGAAAGCAAAGAAATTTACCTAATGTACAGGTTAGTGGAGAGTGCATGAGAATTATTGCTGACATCAAGATATAAACACATATATATTGTTAATATAATTTCTTGATGTATGGTTCTTTCTCTACTAAATAAACTTGCATCCAGCAAAATATTCACATGCTTTTCTAAATGAACATTGAACATTGAACATTGGGTGCTATCTAACAAAATGAAATTCAACAGTGAAAAAAGTAAGGTTCTACATTTAGGCCAAAAAAACAAAATGCACCAGTACCGTATATGTGGTACCTTGCTCAATAGTAGTACCTGTGAGAGGGATCTTGGAGTCCTAGTGGATAACCATTTAGATATGAGCCAGCAGTGTGCAGCAGCTGTTAAAAAAGCCAACACAGTTCTGGGCTGCATAAACAGAGGGATAGAATCAAGATCACGTGAAGTGTTAGTACCACTTTATAATGCCTTGGTAAGGCCACACTTGGAATATTGCATCCAGTTTTGGTCGCCACGATGTAAAAAAGATGTTGAGACTCTAGAAAGAGTGCAGAGAAGAGCAACAAAGATGATTAGGGGACTGGAGGCTAAAACATATGAAGAACGGTTGCAGGAACTGGGTATGTCTAGTTTAACAAAAAGAAGGACTAGGGGAGACATGATAGCTGTGTTCCAATATCTCAGGGGCTGCCACAAAGAAGAGGGAGTCGGGCTGTTCTCCAAAGCACCTGAGGGTAGAACAAGAAGCAATGGGTGGAAACTGATCAAGGAAAGAAGCAACTTAGAACTAAGGAGAAATTTCCTGACAGTTAGAACAATTAATAAGTGGAACGACTTGCCTTCAGAAGTTGTGAATGCTCCAACACGAAATTTTAAAGAAAATGTTGGATAACCATCTGACTGAGATGGTGTAGGGTTTCCTGCCTGGGCAGGGGGTTGGACTAGAAGGCCTCCAAGGTCCCTTCCAACTCTGTTGTTATGTTACGTTATATGAAAATCATATGAGTGTTACAGATACTCCTCTGGCCAGATATTCGGAAAATTCTTAAATTTCCTGATATATAATTTCTTCTTAATATAGACACAAGCATTTCCCTTTTTTTCTTTTGAATGTATTTTAAATGTATGATATGAAACAATCCTAGAAATAATACTCTGTTTTTTATATTGCAGTAATTAATATAGGTATGGGCTCTTAAACAATTGGTGAATGCGCACTGAATATGTGGAATTTTGGGCTCTGTCTAATACATACATACATGTACATACAGACACACAGACACCCACACCCACATAGGCACACAGAGACACTCTCCTTCCATGCACCTGCATTTCTGTTACATATTTTTGCTAAGGGTCATAATATTTACATAACATATTTAAAAATGCATATTTTTAGCTTAACATTGGGCACCTCTTAATATCTTTTGACTGTTGCCTATGTACGCACAACAGCCTTTCTTTCATTCCCCAACCCCTGTGGAAACCAGTCAGTTGTGGGCTTTTGAAAAAAAGTTGTTCTCCTGGCTATTTGCACGATGTGGGGTGCTTTGGTCACCATGAACCAGATTATTTGGCAGTGGGTGGTATCTGCCTAATTCCTATTGGCCACTTTCAGTTGATGCAGACAAACTCCTTCCCTCCCAGTAGCCTAGAGGAGGTAGAGACCCAGAGATGGCTCATGCAGTGATAAATACAGAAATAGGACCCCTTGAAATCATATTTGCCCTCCAGTCCCAAATCTGCAACAACATCAACAGCTTTGTGTACAGTGAGTATGGCTGAACGAGGATTCCTTCGTCCAATGCAACCAATAGAGACGTCAACAAGAATAGCAAGTCATGCAAGGGATCTTGGAGTGATGAGCATCCTTAGTGACCCCATTCTTGTTGATCAGGCACTGTGGGTGATTTAGGTGGGCAGGAGCAAATAGACAGGATCCTTATCAGGAAGCCTTTGCATCAGCTTGCAGCCCATCCCCATGCCCCATCAACAGCCAAAGTTCATGCTGAACATTTCTGATAATCTCCTAGTCACCCATGCAGGGAAGGGCTGAGAGGCAGGTTGTTCAACATGACACTTCTGCTGCAGCATTCTGTTTGTCAACCTTTAGGGTCCATCACCACCTCTAGATGGATTGGGCACTGCAGCATGATCTAGAGATGGGTTCCTGGAAAAGTGGAGGGGGGGAGGAAGAGTCTTTTGTGCTTTAATGGTACCCCTCTCAGATGAGATTCTGACAGATAGCCAAACCCATCCTCTACCTTTCTATTTGAATATGCCCCCACCTCAGTTCTGGTCTCGATGCTTTCCCCATTGGAGGGATTATGACAGAAATAAGATTCCTTTCTCCTTTTTGTCTGCTGGTTTCTTACCATGAGTGCACTTAGCAAGCAGTTGCAACAGCTAGTTGTCCCTTCTGAAAAGATGTTGGGGGTGGGTGGGAGGAGGAAAAGCCCTTGACTATTCTACCGCCTCAGCAGTAAGCAGTTTAATGTGTTTAGAGAAACTTGCAGGTGATGAGATGTGGGAGCTTTGTGGTTATTATAATTCTGCTTTCCCCTCCTGAATAGCCCTCTCTGCAAATGCTTTGCAAGACCAGTCTGCTATTTATGAGCCTGCTTTAGAAATATAAGCACGTTATGTGTTTCGAATGCATTTGCTTACATAAGAGAGTTCTGTACTCAAAGCCCACATATAATAAAGGTTTTTAAAGGCAAATATGTAAAACAAGTCTCTCTCTCTCTCTCTCTCTCTCTCTCTCTCTCTCTCTCTCTCTGTGTGTGTGTGTGTGTGTGTGTGTGTATGAGTGAATGTGAGATGTATATTCATAGTCTGGTTCAATTTTTTTTCATCTGAGCTTAGAAAGCTATATCTGTAGCTATATTTATTACAAAGGAAGACTAATTTTTCTCCAATTTACCTTTCCAGTTAGTCACTTAGAATAATTGAGAATGTGATTTAAACTATCTTGTCTTGGTTTTATATATGAATTGCATTAAATTCACCATCATTTTTCTTTTAGTAAATGTGGCATTTTATTTTCAAAGTATTAGTCAAAAGATAAGCAGAAAATCAACACTGAGGGGAGGGGGGGCTGGGTGGGAAGGTCATAATTTGAGTGACCTATTTCACATTCAAAATCTGACTACAACTGTAAAAATATTTTTTTTCCAGTGAGGTATTTTTATAAACATTTGTTTTTATGTCAAATATGGATTGAAATTGAATGTATAGGTATGTATAGAAATTGAACCTGTGATATCCACACTAGTATGAAAATCTTTTTTCTATATTGTGTTGTCCTGAAGAACTAACCACTTCTTTTTCTATTTCTTGATGAGAAAAAGCATTTAAAGACTTCCAGCAACTTCGACTGTGGCTGTGGCAAGTCCCAAGAAGAGGACCTGCAATAATATAGGACAGTTAATTATTAGCATCTCTCTGCATGGTTTTATACACCAGTTTTATGATGCTCAGAGGCAGGTGGTCTCAATTACAAGATGAACTGATGCCCAGGTCTTTCTGGATATTGCCATGTGTTTATTGAGTGACTGTTTATCCTATGTAGCAAAATATTTCCCAAAATATTTTAATAAAAATATTTTAATACTATATTGTAAAATATAACCCCAACCCTTTAAAATTTAAGGGACTGAATTCAAATTTCATTTCAACATTCTTAATTGAATAAAAGAATTTCACACACAAATACCTCACCCTCCTCTCCTGCTACACACATTTTGGGCCAAAGAATTGCCCAAAACAAATGAAGTCAGTTTGTTTTCACAGCTGCTAGTAAGACATCATGCATTAGAATCAACCTGTCATATTAAATTGTTACCAGTTAGCAGTGAAAATTTTTTGGAAAGTATTAATTTCTCTTGCTGAGAAATTGCAGCCCTAATCCATAGGGAATGCCAATTGTGGAGGGCTTTTTCCCACAGGCAGCAGATACCATCACTTGCTTTCCCTCACATCTTCCCAATTAAAAGTGAAACAGTAGCATTGCTCATTGATTTTTTTTTAAAAAAAACCTGATTCAGAATAACACTCAACATTGATGGCTGCATCTAGTATGCCAGCATAATTTTGTATCACCTCACAGCCATGAAGGTGGCATATTAGTGCAGTTGTAAGGAAGAGCCATCAGTATCATATCCTTTTCTAGCCTCAAACCATCCTTCTTCTTGCTTTCCTGGCCTGCAATTGCTATGGGAAGCCATCATAATTAGAAATATTTTTTATAAGGTGCAATAAATATAAAACTCATATGGTTTGTCATTCTTACAGTACAACACAATTCACATTGATACTGAAATAAAACTCATTCAGTTCAGTAGTTTCATTCTCCGGTAATTATGTGCAAACTAAACTACTTGCTTTTAAAATTAAGCAATCCAACTTACTGCTGCATTTACAATATTACTGGAAGAAGATGCCATTAAAGCTTTTTGATAAAATGAAATTTTTTCTTTAGACAAAAAAGGAGGAATACTTTGCATTAGCCAGAGGATGATGGCACATAGTTTAATTATGTGCTTTTTCTTTTCATGGCTCCAGACACAAAAAACCCACCTGCAATGAAGCAGGTGAAGAGACTAGAACGGGTATTTAAGAACGCTTTCTTGTCCTTTTATATATAGTAGGGTATCCAATTGGGCCAACTCCATCCTAGCAGGAAGCCCATTTGAGTAACAGGAAATAAATGTGCTGTGGCATCCAAGATCAATGCAACTTTGGTTTATAAGCCATGCCAGTGTTAATCATGAAAGCTGCAGCTGCATGGAGAGACCCGTTGATGTGAATGCACCTGCTGTTCTCTCAATTTCTTTAAGTCTCAGAATCTCTACCCCTTTTGGGGAATGAATAAATAGCAAAACCTAGTATAAATTAAAAATGCTCAGTTCTTCCTCAGGTATAGATATCCTGGCAGCCTGTAAGGACTGTTTGGATCAGAGACAATAAAACAGAGATATGAAGTCAGCTTGTTTCTCTAGATTTAAAGTAGCACTTTTTTTCTATTACAAAAATGCAACTTTTACTTTAAACTTAATGTTGCCACTTTTGGTTGTCTTAGGCAGGAGTTGTAGCAAAATGCTCTAACAGAATGTGCAGAAATCAAAATTAAATAAAGAACCAAGATCTGTCTTAATTATATAGGAATTGAACAAAACTATAATTGTAAATAGTGCTACGAGTATAACATTGTTATTCAGTATGTACAGAATGAGGATTTGTGGGGGGTTCATAGATATCGTATACGTAAGGATGAGGACATCAGGTGTCCAATTTGCAGCAATATCCAAGTAATTATGCCTGACTTGTTAAGCAAATGCCTTTCAGATGGAACAGAACTCTTAGCACCGTACAAAACAAGCTGAAATCCCAATGAATCAGATTGCAAAGTTGAGTAATAGCGCTGTGGAATATCATGATACTTTCCCTTAGGAATCATATTATCTGATGTTTCATGGCTGAAAATATAGTTGAAAAGCAAAGGTAGCCTATTATGCTATTAGAACAGAATTCCATTTCTTTAAAATGAAATGACCTTCAGCACCTTAAATACATCTAGCAGAGTTGCACAAATAATGTCTAGAAGATCTACAATTATTTGCCCAAATAATTCTATATCTAGAAAATACCCAACTCTGTGTCCTGAAGAAAACAATCCTGCTTTTTATCTCTTTGCACTTATACTATATAATTGGTTTAAGCTGACTCCAATTGGTTTAAGCTTTTGATTCTCAAAGAACTTTTCCATTGTTGAATAGATGAAATCTCTTTTACTGTTTATACATGCAACTTTGCAAGGCTGATTAATTGTTTAATTAAAACCACCGTGGAGGTAAATGCCCTTTAAGAACAATGGGGAATTGTCATTTTTGCAATATGCCTTGAGGTAATGCCAATGAGAACAAACCCTGTTTCCTGCATTAAACATGACAAAAAACAATGGCCCATGTGTTTATTTTTTTTTGTCAGCTAAATGTTTGAAGGTAAAGCATAAAGATAAAACACATGCATGGAAGAAATAAAGAATAAAAGAGATGCTCTACTTTGATAGAGAGGTATTGGTGAGCCATTAAATTGATTTCATTATCTTTACTCCACTTTCTGCCCTCCTTCCATTCCCTTTTCATTTGGTTTTATTTAGTGAGCATGCAGATATGAAAAGCAACCAGTTTTGTCTGGGCTTTACATATTTTATCAGAGCATAGACAAGCCTCCATAGCCACATTCACATTCACATTCACAGCTGCTAATTCAGACGCATCCCTATTTCCACCTCAAGGAACAAAGCCTTTAGCCCAAAGAAACTCTCCCCAACCTCTTCCCTTTGGCAGAGGAAAAAGTTCTCCTCTCCGCTTCACTGTAGTTTTCTAGCAGGAAGGAACAAACCCAAAGTAACATACTAACGGATGAAAAGTTGCTAAGATAATGTTGCTAATGATATGCTCTTATTAACAACACTACCAGAATGCCTAGTTTAATGAAAAGGACTAGGGGAGACATGATAGCAGTGTTCCAATATCTCAGGGGTTGCCACAAAGAAGAAGGAGTCAAACTATTCTCCAAAGCACCTGAGGGTAGAACAAGAAGCAATGGGTGGAAACTAATCAAGGAGAGAAGCAACTTAGAACCAAGGATAAATTTCCTGACAGTTAGAACAATTAATCAGTGGAACAACTTGCCTGCAGAAGTTGTAAATGCTCCAACACTGGAAATTTTTAAGAAAATGTTGGATAACATTTGTCTGAAATGGTGTAGGGTTTCCTGCCTGGGCAGGGGGTTGAACTAGAAGACCTCCAAGGTCCCTTCCAACTCTGTTGTTGTTGTTGTTGTTGTTGTTGTTGTTGTTGTTGTTATTATTATTATTATAGAATCTGGTAGAACATTACCACTCTGTCAACACTACCAGAATCTGGAAAATCCCATACATCAAAGAAGAGCCCTTCTGGAAATCCCTTTAAGGACAGGGATATCTGCAGTGTGTGTATATGAAAAGATTCAATCAAGATTGAAAATGCAACTGCACAATCAAAGAATTGCCCCTTTTCAACATGCATGTGAGGTGCACAAAATCATAACAAGTGGCAAGGTTATGATTACATGATCCTGTCACTTTGAATTTTTAGACATTTTGTATTTTTTATGTCTGCAAATACCCCAATCTCTGCCAGTATTCCCCATAATTAATATTTTGATCCTAGAGGTTTCAGTTAGCATGGTGAAAACTGTCATTCCATTCTCCTGTTTTTGCTTCAAGCAAAATCCAATTAGTCACCATTTCCTGAGAGTAGGGACAAGCTTTCTTTCTTTTTCTTTTTCTTTCTTTCCCTCTTTCTTCCTTTTTCTTTCTTCCTCACACCTTCTCCTCCTACGTTACCCACAACAACAACCCAGTGGGGCAAGTTGAACTGAGAGAGAGTAACTGGCCCAAGGTCACCCAGCTGACTTTCATGGCTAAGGTGAGATTTGAACTCAAGGTCTTGCTTTGTAACTTGGTGCCTTATCCATTATTACACCAAACTGGCTCCCTATTTGTCTATTTCCCCGCTCACAAAATTTTGCAAATATTGCCTATCAGTGTTTTAAAACTACTTTCCAATTCCAACTATCTTATACTCTTTTGAGGGAATGGTTTCTCTCCAGCACTTTGTCCTATGAGGGGGCCTTGGTGATCTCTGAGCTTGGTTGTTTTCTTGCAGATGTTTCATTGCCCAAACTAGGTAACATCATCAGTGCTAGATAGTTTGGGCAATGAAACATCTGCAAGAAAACAATCAAACTCAGTGAGGATCAAGGACCTCTCATTTCAATCCTGAGCTATAAATATTCTCCTTTATTGATACTTTGTGCTATCCTGCTAGCCAATTCCAACTGACTGCAATACTTCACCTGACATGGCTGGTTGCTGTCCTGGGCAGCCAGTTTGTCCTAGGCTGCGGGACTTCTATAGGTTCTTTGTGGGTTGGCAGTTATTATTTTCACATGATCACAGCTTCTGACTTCCTGTCTGCTTCTTAATTAACTTTGCTTGTGAGAAGCTGGCAGAAAACATCAACAATTGCAGTCACGTAACCTCATCTTGTTGCAACAGTAATCATGAGCCAGGTGCATGTTCCAGAATCAACATCATGTGACCATGGAGACAAGGTGACCACCACAACTCTGAGGATGTGTCATAAGTCTCCCTTGTTCAGTGCCAACACAAGTTTGAAAAATTGCTGAATGAGTGGTTTTAACCTTGCTAATCAACAACCTATAATTTAGTGTTACTGCAAGGATCAATGAAGGCATACCTAGGAACAGAATGGGACAACTTGCCAAAGCCAAGTCACTGCAGCTAACTCGCCATGGCCAACTCACTGCAGGACAACTTGCTATGACCAACTCACCTTGGGACAATTTAACAATTCTATTTAATTATTTAAAATATATATTTTTTAATTTTTGCCATTCACATTTCATTCTGTCCCTCCTTTTGCATCCTTTCTTCAATTATTCTATTTCATTATTTCTTTGATATTAGCATAACTCTTGTCCTGCAGCGAGTTGGCTGTAGTGAGTTGTCCTGCAACAAGTTGACTGGGATGAGTTGGCTGAGGTGAGTTGGCCATGGCAAGTTGGCCATGGTGAGGCAGTCGTAGCAAATTGTCATAGACCCACCTGGGAACGGGATCATTAATACTAACTTAATTATCTAGATCAACATCCACTTTCAAAATCTATGAACCAATCTGGCACCAAACGGAGAAGTGGCTTTTGTACATTACAAAGAAGAAGGAAACAAGGATTTATCCCTTCTGCCTTTCTTCAGAAAACTCCAGAGTTTTTGGCAGCAAGCAACAACCGGAAATGCCTGCAGCTGGTGGCAATGAATGGCTAATATCCCTTGTCTCTTGCCCCAAAGGACTTCATTTAGCTACAGTATGTTTATTTATTTATTTATTTATTTATTTATTTATTTTGTCACAACATCATACAAAAAGATTATATAGTATATACACATATAAACATATATAGGAAGAAGAAAAGAAAAACAATAGGACAGGAACGGTAGGCACGTTTGTGCGCTTATGCACGCCCCTTATGGTCCTCTTAGGAATGGGGTGAGGTCAATAGTAGAAAGTTTTTGGTTAAAGCTGTTAGGATTATGGGAAGAGACCACAGAGTCAGGTAAAGTATTCCAAGCACTGATGATTCTGTTGCAGAAGTCGTATTTTCTGCAATCTAGATTAAAGCGGTTTACATTAAGTTTAATTCAATTCTTGCTGCTCAGAAGTAAATTCACTGAATGATATAACACTTGCTTCCAAATTGGTATGCATAAATCTCAGATTTATAGATACTAAGTATTTCCAAACTGCCAATACTATATTTCTTCTTTGTCTACCTGAAAAATGCCACCTCTATTAGATTTTCTTAGATCCAACAGTGCAGTGATCTGTGGCTTCCTATTCGGGATGTCTTGTTTTGAAAATGTAGTTCTGAGATCCAGCAATTATTAAAAATAGAGTCAAAACAAAGCCCCTTATGTATGTGATATATATTTAATATTGATTCATCCATTAGTTTAATTCTTAATGTGCATATATATTTCTGTACCAGGACATAATATTTAGCAAATGTGTAAGACACATATGAAACAAAAAAAAATGTTAAAAAGTTATGGTATTTATGTAGTTACTTACCAAATTATATTAAAGTAACCAAAATATTTTTACAATCTCCCAAGGCACTGAGCACCCCTAATGTTTGGAAATTGAAAATTGAAAAATTTGACACGCCCTAAATGGTCTCATATCAATATTGATAACGAACCATGGTAAGTTTTTCTTCCATTTAACAATGATACAAGCATGTCCTGGTAATTGCATTTATATGACGTACTCTCAAGACATGGTTTTCATCTCATGTCTCCCTGTCTGAGTAGCCTGGATCAGCCAAAATAGTGGAAGTTCAGTGATACATGGAGCTGCATAGGATAAATCCTCTCTGCCTGCATGGAAAACAAAATTTAAAAATATTTGACAGCAATATAAGACCCTCTGCTAAATTCATTGTTGTTTATAAGCTAATATTAAGGTTCACAGAAGGGGGAAAGAGGTAATGGAAACGTTCCATTTACTTTTTCCTGCAGACTATAAACTAATATTATATTTTCCAAGGGCACAGATATTGCTGATGTTTGCTTTTAACTGCATCTCAGAATTATTTTGACAAGTATTGCTTTGTTTTAGTCTGCGCTATCTGTAATTTTTCATACTGGACTGCCTGCAAAGATAACCTATCAGTCATGCTCTGGTGCTTAAAGGCTCCGGTGAGATCAAGATCACATTGTGTTAGGCACTGGGCATGTACACACATTAAGAAACCTCTCCATTACAAAAACGTAGATATTTAAGCAAAACAAGATAAATAAAAGAAATACTGTGTCCACAGAACCAAGAGGAACTGCCAACCAGACAAATCAAATGGCTGGCCCAAGGTCAAATAGAGGAATATGATATTATAGCAAGCATTGATTGCATTTTTCAATAGTATTGCTTTGAACCAGTATTACTTTGACAATATAGGCATAGAAAACCATGATACTTTTCCCCCTGAGGCTTTTGAATGCCAATCTAGGAGGTAGACTTTTAAAATGTAGAAGGTCCAGGAAACAGGTTAATGTGATTAAATTTAAAATAAATTTATTATTCTTAGTATTATATTTTATTGTGGATAATGTAGTATCACATTAGATATTACAACTCAGAGAAAGTATCTGGAGATCCTTCAGGACTGTAGGCAAGGTTTTGGTGGCTATAAGTGGCCTGAAGCTTCAAATTGTGCACTCCTTGTCTCATAAGCCTTAATTGTTGATGCTAGACATATATGAGTTTTTGTTTAAAATTTCTAAGATGAAAAAAGGGGAAAGGAACGTGCTTACAGCATAACCATCTTTCTGGAGTTTTTCCACCTGGATGTGGAATCTAAGTCCCAACAGATGTGTTGAGACTTAAATTCCCAGAAATCCCAACTAGCACAACTGGAGGGCACAGCTGCTTGGGATTCATCTGAATTTATGACAAGCGAGGATAATCTTTAAAATGATTAAAATATAAAATAATTCCACAAATAATTCCATATTTGATAGTTTCAGAGAAGACTTTTTAAAATGTTCTTACAATCTCTAATTACATTTTGCAATTAATGACTGAAACATTGACCCATTATTATACAAAGAATATTAGCTATATTTAAAAAAAACAAGACCATAAATTAGATGAAGATTATGAAACAATAAATTATGCACGCTAGGACAGTTGCAATTTGCTTGAGTTTCTGCTGCACAATGAATTCTATTACTATATACCAGAAGATATTTAAGAGTTATTGTTCTAAAGTGGGTAGCTAGCTGTTGATGCAGAAATGGAAAACAAATTTCAGAGAATGTTGTACAGAACATGTGTGAATTCACTGACAGAAAGTTAGTTTCTTTCTTTTACAATGGTATATTTTTACATCATTGAAGTTTATCAAATGTGTTGATCCCGATGTTATAGAAATTAAAGATACAGCATAGCAGGATCCTTACAGATGAAGCATATCAAACTGAAGGCCTCCTTAAGACTCTCCTCTGCAGCATTTAATTAGCTATGCTTCAAGCCCAAATGAATGGTCATTTCATTTTCTCTCTCAGTCCCATACTTAACATTTTCTAAATGCAATCTATCCAGTTTTTATTATACTTCATAGGACAAAAGAATTATTAGAATTCAGATGCATTTAGAACACCAAACTGTAATTTCAGAATTTTATTTCAGATACCTAGGAATTAAATATATCTCACTTCTCACCTTCTGCAAAGCTTTCTAGGAGAAAAAACAAACTACAAAGACCTGCAAATAGAAGTAGAATGACTGAGGCAAAAGAAAGCAAATATAGTTCATAAAGTAAAAGGCACCTTAGGTGCAATTTCCAAACAACTGGAACAATACCATTGGCATTGACAAAACCACCATTAGTCATTTGCAAAACGCAGCTTACATCCCGTGATGATGCCTTTAACAACATGAGGCAACATTTGCTTATTCCAGGTCCTTGGGAATGACTCATTAGGAAGATAAAAATGTCAAATCTTGTATAAACATTTGGCTGACCTGCGACCAATCATAATAAGTAATGGAAATTACCAACTAAATTTCAATAACACTTTGGAATAATTAGAATAAGGTCCTTTGTTCCTGTACTATCAGAGTTACTGGTCAGAGGCAGGTTCAGTAAATAGGTCTGGCTAGGATATTAATCTAAGAACCCATAATTTTCATAGCTTTGGAAGATAAGCAACAATAGAGCTGATATGACTTGTTATAAACAGTATGAGCAAGCAGGTTGTAGGCAGTCTGCATCAATGCAGTATTTCACTTTGCAAATGAAACTGCCTCAGCAAAAAGTGGAGGTGGGGGTCAGTCTACCTCAATCATAGATTTCCTTTGTGAATAACAGCTTCAGTGCATGTACTGCAAATATGCAGAAAGTGCTGTTGCCTGGGCTCTGATGGCGCTGCTCCGCTGAACAGAATTGGAGCGATTCTTCATTTTGCTGAAAGGTTTCAGAGCAGGGTTTCATTCAGATAGCTGATGAGGGGAATATAGAATAATAGAGTTGGAAGGGACTTTGGAGGTCTTCTAGTCAATCCCCCTGCTCAAGCAGGAGACCTGATACCATTCCAGAAAATGGCAGGTACAGTCTCTTTTTAAAATCCCCCAGTGATGGAGTACCCACAAGTTCTGGAAACAAGTTGTTCCACTGATTAATTCTTCTAACTGCCAGGAAATTTCTCCTTAGTTCTAGGTTGCTTCCTCCTTGGTTAATTTCCATCCATTGTTTTTTGTCTGCATTGTTTAATAATTGTTTAACATACAGGGCATATCTCACTACCTAAGGCTTATGCGGGAGCCTGCAAAAGCTTCAGCTCTTTAAACAATAGCAGAGAAATGCTATACTCTCTCTTGTGCATAGCCTGAAGCACCTCTTTTGAGTTATTTTAAAGTATGTGCAATGTAACTGAATGCCCTGTGGACATTAAAACTTCCCACAAAGCAAAATAGCATTCCTGTACAACTCATAAGCCTTACTGAAGAATATGTAGAGTTGGATATTGAACTCATATTCTTCCACTCTAGAAGAAGATACAGAAAGAAGATATGGGAAGGAACCCAATTCAACATCAGCATCATTTTAAGAATGAAGAGATTACTGGAGTCACTGAGAGACAATCATCAAACCTTGTACTAATTTTTGTGTATAATTTTCTCCAGCTGAACTATACTATTATTTAAAGTTAAACAGTGCAGCCACCTATTGATGAAAACATTGCAGTTTTTGTCAGTGTACAGAAAAAATAATGCCAAGATTATCAGCAAGTTTTCATCTTGCAAAAAATAGGACAATTACTTTGTTTGAAAGTAGATGGATCATTATGATCCAAATAAAAATAGATACAATAAATTTATTATATAAATCAGTAGCAGCATAAAATGACTTAGTGTTTCCCAAAGAGATTCAGCAATATGAAAAAAAAACTCTTCCCATTGTTTCATGTTTCAGGAATTTCTAAGAGAATGCTTGCCTTTGTTAACATTAATATTGTGCTTTGCTCTATCAATTATTTTAATTCATTAATGATGTCATTATGTAAAATTTAATTGGTTACTTGATATTGTATGATTCTAAGAAGTTTTGAACAAGTGAGTAGACTCAATGAAATGTTATTTAATCATCATACTGAAGTAGATTTACAAACTGATGCACCATCCTATTCCAAAATAAGAAATCATATTAGATAATTGAAACTACTTTGGATTTTTGATGACTTTTCTGCTGTGCTTGGGATTTTTCTTCGTAATGTGTAGATACATTGTGTTGCCATTTGTAAAGCATTACATTATATAAACTGTCCTTCACAAGCTGTGGCTAATTTAGAATTTAAAGATGTTAGGTATAAAGTGGCATAAAGTATCCAGTCATTGCAACTGGTATTTTTTCCCCTTCCTGAAGAAGGTAAGGTCTTTGTGTTGTCTGTTGTCCATCCATCTCAGTGTAGTTAACGAAAGATGGGAGAAAATGCTGTTGTGCTGGCATGATGCCATTCAAACAGATATCCACAAAACATTTTGGATATATCGAGTGTGGCTGTTAAAGAACAAGAATCCCAGCTAGAAAGCCTAGAAACTACACACTGAGGCTAGACTAAATTACAAACCTATAAATAGCCTCCCTAGTTTGTTTGGGCTTGTTAGGATAGAAAGAAATATAGTATATAACCTTTAGAGTGGCTACCACTCTAGGAAAGGAAGATGCTGTAGTTTCTCCCTTGTCCTGTACAAAGGTAAAATTGTGGCTGCAGTGAGTTGATTGCTGGCTGTTTCACCCTGTGTGGAATGCCTTTGACATCCCAGGTCTGGTCTGATCTAGGAAAGCAAGGGATGTGAAAGGACAGCCACCCTTGGGATGGTCAAGTGCATTCCCAGGAACAGTTCTTGTTGTCTTCAAGTCCAGCTCACCTCCCTTCACTGGCCAAAGCATAGAATACCTAAAGCAGCTGGCAATGGGGAGAAGGAAGGCCCTTATTTACAAATCTTTGCACTGAGTGAATTGAGCTGCTTGTCAATCTAACCTGCAGGGAGATTGTTCAACCATACTCACCACTATCCTGCTTGTTCCACCACATTTTGCTCTGTAAACTAAAATCCCAGAAGATTGTAAGGAGACTCAAAACAGAACTATAATGTCTGATAAGCTGAGTTTCTGAAATCATCTACCAAGTACAGTAGCTGCATTCATTACTGCATTCATCATTTTCTAGTGATGTGTATTATTAGAAAATAACACAATTAAAAATAGTCCAAGACTATGTGAAAGCTTTGAAAATATCACAAAAGTGTGGTCTACATTTGAAAACTTCTCCCTGAGAGCAAATTTACTTTGTTTAATACATGTTTACAGAAAAAGTTGTACCTCCAGAAGCAATTCCTGTCTCTAAATGATTTTAATGGGCTTTGTTCTATTCACAGCCATATGTTTTATGTAATATGTAGCCCAGTGGATTAACTGTAAGATTCTAACTAGGATTTCTTAGTTTTCCCTATATATATATAAAACAGTTATATAGAGATAACTGTTTTATATATAATGTGTTTTAAAGAAATAAATGGACATTTTAATTGAATTACAGAGTAATCATTTAACTGCATGGTGTGGTGCATGGTATGATGGCTAGGGACCATTAAAAAACAACAACAACTTTGGGGGCTTCTAAAAGCCATAAGGATGGTGATGGTATGATTACATAACTGAAGAAATTTGGTCATTTTTCTAGTTTTGAGACCAGGTTAAATCTTGCATGAGTTTAGAAGCTAAGCAGGGTTAGGCCTGTTTAATACTTGCCAAGGGTGTTGTAAATTACACTGAGAAGTCAAAACTCATTCCAGACAAAGACAGCAGCCAACCTCTTTAATTCTGCCACCAAAGAAACCAGTATGGCTGGAGGCAACTCAATTTTATGCAAGGTAGGGACGATCCAATTCAGACTGTATAAAATCTAATTTTATAAACAAAAAAAGTCAAATAATTAGTGATTTTGAACACACAATTTTGAGCGCTCAGGGAATTTGAAAAATGGGTCTGGGGTGACACATAGCCTGCAGGCTGAAGAGTGCCTACCCTGATCTCATGGAAGAAGCTTTGTTTAATTTTATTCAACAGATTTATATAGCTATCCAACTCACACATTGGTGATTCCTTTACATCTCTTCTGTTTCTGTTTTTTTTTTTTAATATTTCCTTTAATTTAAGGGGACTTTCACATCTACAGTATAACTGCAGAAAACGAAATTATCTTGTTATATTGAAAATAATAGTAGAAAATACCTCTAATGTCTTGAATAACAATGACAGATGCTTTGATTAAATTGATTTTGTTTGATTATGCGCCATCAAATTTATGTTGTCTTTTACTGAACACAGAGATAATTTTACTCCATGATAATGGCCCTCTAGTCTGTCCCTAACCTGATCCTTCAGGTCTTCCAGTGGTATACCTATTACCACTGTAATTAAATCCATCCACTTTGCTGTTGGTTATGCTCTTCTCTTTCTTTTTCCTTTCACAGCAGTAGAGCCTTCTTTTAGAGAATGAGGTATTTGCATATGTATCCATAGTAAGATAATTTGAGCCTACTCAATTGTGCCTCCAGTGAGGACTCTAGGTTGATTTGTTTAATAATCCGTTTATTTGTTTTCTTGTCCATCCGTGATATTCTTAGAAGTCTTCTCCATTATCCAAGTTATCAATACTCTTTCTGGACTGCTTCTTCAAAACCAAACTTTGCTTCTATAGAATCTCCCAGGAAATATAATTACTTATACAATTCTGATCTTTGTAGATAGATACTCATGGCATTTGAATATTTTTAAGGTCTTCACAGTAGTATCAAGTATTAATCTTGGGTATATTTCTTGACTGTTCCTTTACTATTGACTTTAATTAAAAAAATTTTTTTAAGGTATGCTTAATACAAGGTGAGAAATTTTTGTTGTTGTTGTTGCTAAAATACAGATTTCTCTTCCAAATCTAGCCATTAATTTTAGGACTGAAGGATTAGAAAGGAAATTTAAAGAGACTCCTGCACTGGCAAAACTCTTGAACTACATACTTCCAGCTCTTCTGAGCTGACTAAGAATGAACAGTTTCACTGATTCTGAGCACTATACTCCAAATGACCATGTGTAACATTTTGAAATCTGTGTTTCTGCCTTTCTGAGCAAAGTTCTGAGGCACATAAATGAATATATTTTCATAATTCTAAACAATATTCTGCCTCAAAAAGCTTTCAATTATTTAACTTGAAAAAACATTTTTTAAAAAAGAGAAACAGTTTATAGGGGCACCCTAGACAATTCTGCAAAGCACCCAGCTAAAATGATGAGTTTGCAAATAAGTATTGAAGAAAAATGGAAAAAGGAAGCATTGAATTAGCATAGTAGTACCACCACATAAACTATTCTGATAAGCGGCTAAACAGGAAGTATTGTATTTATTTATATCTCCTCCAAAAATATATGAGGTGCTTCCTAAACTATTAATGTGAATTGCCCCTATGGAGAGGGTTGGAATGTGCAGCTGTGTATAACCATCTGAACCTTTTGAACAGAGATGGGTAAGCAAGAACATATACTGCAAACAGAAAAAAAAATAGAGCAGTCAACTCCAGCATAAAATTGCCTTCCACAGCATCTCTGCAAGAAAGTTTACAAACATCCTGCTGATAATCAAACTTCTAGAAAAAGGACCCTGCTTGCCTCTTGAAATAGTGAGGTAGTTACACTAGAGCCATAGATAAGGATTGATAAAGACTCCTTCCAACTGAGTGACTCTCAGTGACTTCATAGATAAATTCTTGTGGTTTTCTGTTTAACTTCCCAATGCAGCCTAGGCTTTGGGATTTCTTGGGGAGAAGGGTCCAAGGCATTGGGCCAGAATGGTTCTTGAACCTATTTTATCCAATGAAAGTGTATATTATCAGCAGCCTCAATTATATGTTGCTTAAATATTAATGCTTTTTGTTTGTTTTTCTTTTATTATGCTGGTTTTTGTATGGTACATATTTTTATTGTTCTTACTCAGAAGTTGATTTCCCCAGTCCACTAATTTTGTCACTTTGTTAAATAATGCAATAAGATTTGTCTGGCATGATCTGTTTTTGACAAACCCATGTTGGCTTTTGGTTATGACTTGGCCTCATTAAACTAGACCAGGGGTGACAAACTCAAGGCCCGTGGGCCGGATCCGGCCTGCAGGGTGCTTAGATCCAGCCCACAAGGTCGGCCTGGAAATAGCAAAGGACCAGCCCATGGTGCCTCTGCTAGAGAAAATGGGACACGTGCTGGGGCCCTGCGGCCTATTTTTGGCCTAAATGGCCTACAATTCCCTCACTAACCTGCTTTCCAGCTCGGTTCTCCAGCATGCAGGGCAACAAAAGACCATGTGATTACCAGTGGGGAAAAAAATTCAATCGGACCTTCTAATTTCACAAGATCTCTCCTCCCCACCCCAAAGTTGGAAGGGCTGATTGCATTTTAAAAAAACTGGTAGTCTCATGGTCTTTTGTTGCCCTACATGCAGGAAAATGCAACTGGAAAGCAGATTAATGAGGGAGTTCTGGTTGCTCTGGAATGGGGTGGAAGTGAGGAATTTGCATTGTGATTGCTCATAAGTAAGTAAGAACCAGTAAAAGAGGAATGGAAAAATCCCTATCTGTAGATCAGAATTTTTCAGTCTCGGCGAGTTTAAGATGGGCGAACTTTATGCTGCCTGGGGAATTCTGGGAATTGAAGCCTGTGCACCTTAAAGTTGCTAAAGTTGAGAAGGATGGGTCTACACTTGAGCTTAGTATTTTCCATTCCTGTTTTATTTAGAGTTTGGTGCATTAAATAAATCAGTTGTGGTTTCCTTAACAAATAGTGATTAAAGCGATATGAACCATTACTTGACTTTTTGTGAGAAACTGAAATTAAAAGTTGATCTGAGGCTTTGATGATTAGATATGGGATTATGGAAATAATGTAGACAAATGTTAATCTTAGAGTAAAAGTTTGATGTATTTTTACTTATATCTATACCAAATAAAGTTGGAAGTCATTCTTTTTCGGTTTTCCTTCTTTCCTCTTTTTTTCTTACACTTTCACTCTTTTTCTTTCTGAGCTTTTTTTTTTAAATCTGTTTTTTATTTGATTATCCCTTAGCTTTGTAATTTTTTGATATATGAAGGATCAAAGACTCAGCCATTATAATTCTATGTTCCTTATTTACAGAAATCATATCAAAATTTAGAATGAAATCCACTGGGAGCCATCTCATATAAGGCAGGCTCTGAGTAACCAAAAAGTGTTTATTGATAGAAGAGAATATTTGTAGGTCAGGGTTCAACTGTGGGGTCCTTGGTGCTCTCTGAACTTGATGGGTTTCTTGCAGATGTTTCATTACCAAACTAGGTAACATCATTAGTACTAGAAGGGAGTGGAGTTTGATCTTATTTTCATATGCTAGTGGTATATTTTCATATACCTCGCTTCATCTTTTCAGGCTCAGGCTATTTGCTGATATTCTGCCTTAGTTATGCGCTCTTCTTTCCACCTTTTATACTTGTCCTTTTTGTCTTTCAATTTATCAGAGTTCTACTGGTTTCTTTTGAGAGCTGTTATTTTTCTTCTTTAGTGGTATTGTGCTAGACTGGACTTTTACAATCTCACTTTTCAAAGTTTCCCAAACTTTGGGAACTTCTTAGGTTGTTTTCCCCTTGAGGATTTTCATCCATGAAATCCTTCCGATGCTCAGTCTATGTTTATTGAAATTAACTCTCTTAAAGTCCAAGACTCTAGTTTGAATTTGTTTTGTTGCTTCTGCTTGCATAATGTCGAATTCATTTATTTCCTCTGTTTGATTGGGTGGCCTATAGTATACACATAGGGCAATGTCATTTTCCCCCTTTTATATTGACCCAATATGCATTCAAGACAGTTTTTATCATTGTTGTGCTCTATTTCTGTAGAGATGTAATTATTTCTTATATATAATCCAACTCCACCTCTTCTTTTATTTAGTCTGTTTCTTTTAGATAATTTAAATTTATCTAGCTGTGTATCCCATTTGTGGGTTTCATCCTACCAAGTTTTCATAATGGCAACAATATCATATCTGCCCTCATTTACTTCAATTTCTAATTCACCCTGTTTATTCCTCAAATTCTGTGCATTGGTGTATAGACATTTGAGTCCTTTTTGACTGAGCCTGTGTTTACTTTCTATATAACCTGTTTTGTGCCTGAGTCCCCCTATTTCCTTATCACCTGTTTGATTAGTCCACATGGTATGGTACACACTGTCCAATTTTGCCCAGCCATAAAAAAAACCCTGCTACTTAATAAAAAGTTATTTCATTTCTGCATTAAGACTCCTTCACCAGTGCCTTATAAGCACATTACAAATATGCTCCAGTAACATATTTTTCCTGCCTCATATCCTTGACTTTGCCTTCATCTCAACCCCAATCTATTAGGGAGACAGAATGAAGACATCCTTGGTTCACCAACATTATGTACAAGAGCTTTCAGCAGCATTTTCAAGATAGGTAAAATCTTATATGTTTTGCTTACCATTCCTTTAGTAGCACAGATAGCCCATAACAGATATGGGTATAATCAATTATTTAATTGGCTATTTCAGACTGAGGTGTCTCATTTCTGATCATTCTCAATTGCTGCTCTTCTGTTGTTGTCTCCCATAGTTTCTGTGGCTTTGGGCACTTGCTGGTGGCCTCACTTTCTACAATCTTGATTCCCCTGCTAGTGTTGCACCTTGAAGGATGCAAGTGAGTTGCCCCATTGGCTCAGCCAATTCTGCCCCAAATAAATTGACCAGCAGAGAAGAACGTTAACTGTTAAGGGAAGGCAATGGCATGGTCAATTCATTCAGTTTCATTCATTAGCTTACAGCAGATGCTGTGGTGAGGAAAAACAAAATGAGGGCGAAAAAGAAAAGAGTTGAGGGCAGAAAAGAGAAGCAAAGGGAGCCCAAATGAATGAACAGGAAGCAATTAAAAATTGAGACAGATCACTGATCCATGTAGTGAGAATTTTAAGTTTTTAACTAGCCTTCCAAATTCATACATCAGTTTTCTAACCCAATCTTGACTCTTAGTTCTTGCTTAAAGAGCAGATGGCAACTGTTGTAAAGAGGCTATCTTTGTACTATTCCATTTGGTGCGACACTTATGATTTTCCCTAGAACACCTTTCTTTCAGTTGTTCACTTTAATCACCTTTTGTTTGGATTACTGCAGTTTTTTCCCCACATGAAACTAATCTTGAAGCCCACTCAGAATTTACAGTTGGTCTAGAATACAGAAGCTCAAGTAGTGATGATTGACCCATCTGATGCTACTACTTTGAGAGCCTTATTGTCTTCCAGGTGCAATTCAAGATGTGAGTTGTCAATTTAAAAGCCATTCATAGCTTAGGACCTCTATATCTTCAGGATGACCTTCTCCCAATTATGTTTGTCTGTTTGACAAAATCATGTAGAGAAAGCCCTTCTCAGGTCCCGTCACCCAGGAATTGCCATAATCTGGACCCAGGAATGGCCTTTTTCAATTGCTGCCCCTCTTCCCTGAAAGTAATGTTCCCTTAAGATCCAGACCACCCCTATTCTGATGGCCACCAAAATCAGAGTGTTTTAGTAGGATTTAGGGTAAAATTGCACTATTTCTTCTTGTAATATGGGGCAGTTGATACGTATCTCTATGACGTGTATTATGTTATCAATGTATTATACTTGCAAGAATATGGTTCATAAACCTCTATAGATTGGTATAGAGTAGACTAGATAAGCCATGTAAATGCATGTATTCAGTATATACTTAAGAAAAACTTTTTAAAAACTTTTCCTTATATTCCAGAAAGACAGGAAATGTCATCCATTTTTTCTTTCTCTCTCTTTAATGTCATCCTTTTATAAATAGTAATAAACACAAATATAAGTTTCCCATCTTTTTCTGGTCTGTGAATTAAAAGATAACACCAGAAAGACAATACTGTGATACTGATACATTAAAAAAAAAACCTTGGATTTACAACTATTAGAAAAGTGAGTAGTTTAACTCATCAGAATGATACTGTTAATAATAATTAGCCAAGAGTATGGCTACATTGTATATGCTTTAAGTTTGATTTTCAACATTGGAAGAGAAGACTGTTAGCTTTTTAAAATATTGCAACCTATTTCCTATTACGTATAACTTTACCATATTTCCTTGAAAATAATCTATTTTGTTCCGGCAAACGTTCTTCAGGTAAATATTTATTGGATTATAGTTTTGATATCATTGTGGTTATTTTCCTGGAGATGTTACACTACTAAAATGGCAGTCCCAATCCTTAGAACTTTTCCTGATTGTTTCAGGAAAAGATATATTTTATTTAAAGAGGTCCTGCCAGGCATGACATGTTTGCCTATGTGTGCTTAGAATCACTTTAGTTTCAGATTGTATCACTAACATTTTATGACTGATATAATTTTATGGCTGATATGGCCAGCTGATTTTTGGTTGTGCAAATGCATGCTATTTAGACACACATAAAAAAAGGAGACAAAACGTATTCATTTTCATCTATTAACCAGGTCAACTGACCACAGTTAAAACTATTCATTCCTGCTCATGAGCATCATCATCAGATTATTGGAGTTGGCTCTCGGAAGCAATATTATTGATTCTGGATTCATGTAAATTCTCCTTCTAGTCAACTCAACTGTAATAATTTTATGGGCATGTTCATATCATTTTCTTGGCAATGGACAGAAATGATTGCCCACTGACTTCTTCCTAGACATGTTTTCAAAGTTTAGCCTGTAGCCCTCAGTCTGTAGTAATTTCCCATCTGCATACTAACTCCAGGTGGTCCTCAGTTTACAATCATTTATTTAGTGCCTATTTGAAGTTACAAAGGCATTGAAAAGAGTAACATATAACCAGTCCTCACACTTACAACCATTGCAACATACCCACAGTTATATGATCAAAATATGGGTGCTTGGCACCAGCATGTATTTATGCTGCAGCATGTATTTATGTTGCAGCATCCCAGAGTCATGTGATCACTATTTGTGATCTTCCCAGCTGGTTTCTGACAAGCAAAACCATTGGGGGAAGGCAAATTTTTTTAACTTCCATGTGATTCATGTAACAACTGCAGTGATTTATTTAACAACCATAGCAAAAAAGATTATAAATTTTGGTGGGACTCACTTAACCATTCCCTTGCTTAGCAATGGAAATCTTAGTCCCAATTGTGGTCATAAATTGAGGACTACTTGCAGCTTACTGCTACTTAGGCTAGACAAGGCTGGCCAGGATCTAAGGGAATTTCATATAAAGCTGAACAAACCATGGCTCTATGCAATCTGTGGCTCTAGTCTATTTTTCATAGGGCCCCTCACAGATTATTTCATTCACTCAGTTATCTTCTCTGTTATGAAAGCAGGATTATTAGTATTTTTTTATTTCCTCCAGTTGGCAAGAAAGGTGAGTAGGCAAAAAGGCAATGTGAAAAAATGCAACAGCTGCCCTTCATTTGACATTTTAGTGCAATTTTATGGGATGCAATCCTAGCTCTTTTATTTTTCTGATGTCTTATTTTTATTAAGATAATAAATGATTTCTCTAGCTCAAGTGATTCAAATGTTCAAAAACAAAAACAAATATTGAGGAATAAGAATTCATATTTGGCTCAGAAGAAGAAATTACAATTTATTACACTTCCCAAAGGAGCTTTTTAAAGCAACACTCTTAAATATCAGTTTGACGCTTAGCCAATTACTGATATTTTAATTGAATGTGTGTGTATAGACACAGCTTAGATTCTCCAGCAAGTGGAAAATTCATTTATTACCAATGAACAAACTAAAAAAAACTTTTAAAACAGATCTTTATTGGAAGTCTGTTCAGCTATAATTACTATCAAAACCCCTATTAAAGTAATTATGATTCACCAGTTGAAAACTGCCAATTTTTTGATGGGATTGCAGTATGATTTAATTATACCCCAAAGGTTGAACAGTTGTTAGAAAACTTCAGCACTGCAGTCTAATGGAAGATTTTCTTTAACTCTGATTTGGATTAGTAGGAAGCTTACACAATGGTAGACCTTTCTTCCTATAAAATGCTTTTCTAAATGCACACTACTGAACAGCAAATAAGAAACAAGTCTCAAAGAAAAGGAACTGAACAGTGACTCCCACCTAGTGGTAGGGGAGAAAAAAATCACCTTCTATTGACAGTTACACAGTAAGCTAAAAAAGATTTCCTTTCTAAGACCTCTCCCTGTCTTTTATTTTCCTCCTTCTAGACTGAATCTTTGTGAGGGATCGGGAAAAGAAATATTGATTATTATCAGCTCAGCTCTATGTATGCTTTTCAAATTTTGCAGCATCTCTTCCAATCTCTAGATGTGATGCATTAAAAATTTCCTAATACCAGTTCAACTTGGTCAATTCAAACTGATTGTTTTTTAAATCCAAATTTAATAGAGATGTCAACTTTCTTCTAAGTATCCCTTAAATACAATGCAATATTTTCATAATTATGTTTACACATTTTTTTGCAACTACCAGTAAGTCCAAACTCTAGATGGTTCCTGCTGTTCCTGAATATTATTTTATGGAATTACTGCATTTTTTTAAAAAAAAAACCTTAATTATGGATAACTTTTAATCAGTGGTAGGAACTTTAGATATATCAAGCTGTGGTGGTGCAGTACATAGAATGCAGTATTACAGGCAAACTCTGTCCACAGCCAGAAGTTCAATCCTGACTGGCTCAAGGTTGACTCAGCCTTCCATACTTCCGAAGTCTGTAAAATGAGGATCCAGATTGCTGGGGGCAATGTCCTGACTCTGTAAACTGCTCAGAGAGTGCTGTAAAGCACTATTGTGGATAGTCCCTTGCTATTCCCTGTGACATTTTACAGAAGTGAAAGTTGAACTTTAGAGAAGCAGATAGGAAAAGTATTGATGCTTTTCAATTTTGGTGTTGGAGAAGAGTGAGAATACTATGAATAGGCAACATAACAAACTGATAGATCATCAAAAATCAACTCTGAGTTCTTACTTGAGACACCAATGACCAGGCTCAAATATCTTACTTTGGACACATGATGCAAATACCTCTTTGGAAAAGGCTCTAATGCTGGAAAGGTAGAAGGAAAGAGAAGAAGAGGACAACCAATAGCAAAATAGATGGATTCCATTAATGTGCAATGAGTGCACCCTTGGGAGACTTGAAAGAACACGTTAGGGATACATCATTGGGGTAGGGGGAATATATGTTGTTGCTAAGAATTGAAAATAATTTGAAATCATCCATCAATCAATAGGAGCTAAGAGCTACAGCACATCTTTTTACAGGAATACAGGAAGCAATTAAAAATTGAGACAGGTCACTGATCCATCTAGTGCAGAATTTTCAGCTCTAAGCAGTCTTCCAGTTTCACAGGTGAGTTTTTTCTAACCCAATTTGTTGATGTCAAAAACTTTGGATCATCTACCGTATCACTGAACTAAGGGCTAACCCTAACCATGTCCATCTAGTTCAGAAGGAGGCATTTCCACTAAAAATGTCCCAGTTTCCAGGAGTCCAGCTGGTGGAATAACAGTTACTGCAGCCCAAGAAACAGTAGGATTCGGTTTTAAAGGTGGTTGCAGCCTCACACTAGTAACAGCAAGGAAAACAAGTTCTGCATTCATTGCTTGTATTGGCTACCATAACTAGACTCCAAAAACCTAGCATTGAATACAAACATTTGTGATCCAGAATGCTGCATGGCATAGTGTAGAATATGTCAAAATATAAACAAGGATTTTTTTTTAAGCAAGAACTTGGGATATTGTATCTGTAGATGGCAGCAATGTTCACTGAGAAATTTGTAACTAGAAGCAATTCTATACCAATTATATATGGCTACCAAATCAGGTAGCATAAACACAGATGACCATTGTTTGGTAGCAAAGTGTCAAGACTTTTTTTTGCTGTCCTATAGTAGTTTTTGGATTTTTATTAAAGTCCAAATGTGATAGTCATACACCATTTATTTAATTCTATCCCAACATTCATTCTGGAGTTCCAACAGTTCTTCTTTTCACTACCATAGCCTTTGAAATAGATCAGGCTGAGAGTGAGTGACTGGCCTACAATCATTTAATGAGCCTCTGTAGGTTCTTAAATTTTCACCACCAACTCACTCTGATTCTTTGAATATTTCATACAGAATTGCTTCCTGCTGCACTTCGTAGTAAAAAATTGCTGCCTTATCGTTGTGAATTTCACAGTTCAGAGATGCAGCTCCAACTGCACTATCATGAATATATGAGGTTGTGGAACAGCATTAATGTGTAAATTTATACAAATTAATGTATCATAGTTTTACTCTTCACAATGAAGCAGTAGTAGTAGTAAAAATACTGAACTTTCTTTAGTGGCTTAGTTTTTTCCTCTTCCCTCACCACTTGTCAGGAGACCTGAAGCCCAATAAGTGTTGTGGTCCGTCAGCAGCCTACGGTGCTGGTGGCAGAATTGGACAGTGATAAGGCTGAGGCGAAGTCAGGGCCATCGACAAATGGGGTGTGGACTCCAGAGCTTCCAGGGCCTGAGAGTAGTGAGAGTGAGGTGCAGACTCCAGAGCCTCCAGAGGCCGAGAGTAGCGAGGAGGAGGAGGAGGAACTGGGAGAGCCTGTCCCTAATGAGAAGAGCTGCCAAGAGGCAAGAGCAGCTCAAGCAGAGAGGTCACCTCGGGGGTAGGGCCAAGAGATAACTGGCCCCTCCCATAAGGTTTAAAAGGAGACCGGCATCAGTATCTCAGTTTGCCGGAAAACAACATTGGAGCTGCGCTCGTCCCATTCTCTGCTCTGGATGTTTCTCTGAGAAGACGTTGGCAGTTCTCCATTCTCTGCTCGAGACGCTTATCTGCAAAGGACTTTGGCAATTATCTAAATTGGACCAGGTTGGAAATAATGACAGACTGTTTTGTGTGAGAAGCCTTTGCTTTCTTTTGAGTTTCATGACACTGGGAATAGGTCAATTCCCAGCTGCTGGAATAAAGTTTATTTTCATTAAGGACTGTGTTTGTTGCTACCTGCTCGAGTCTGGGTCACAACAATAAGTTTTCACCTTCTCTTAATCTAAGGGCAATATGTCTCATTGTATTATATGGAATATTTCAAGTCTTTTTTCCAAGTCATTGCTGAAGAAATGTTTACAATATATTTTGTCATACAATTTAATAATACAAAGAGGTGAATATCATTGTTTTGTTTTCAAGTAAATCAATCGTGGGTTTCAAAACCCGTCGCTACCGGTTCACTTGTGGGTGCATGCGCGCTTGTGCATGCATGACACTTCTGCACGTGCGAGACACTTCTGCATGCGCATGACGCTTCTACACATGCAGAGAAGCGTTCGGCGCGTGAGCGGAGCCTCCCGCTGCCACCACTACCGGTTCACCCGATCCAGGGCGAAATGGTAGCAACCCATCACTGAAGTAAACATGGAACTAATTCAAGGATTTTTCCTTTTTGATATAGTGTCAAAAGGAAACTGAATAGCTGCTTAATATGCGTACAAGAAATTGCCACAAGATGATTGAAGATCATTTGACAGCCGTCGCCAGGGGGGCTTTTTATCAGGTTCGCCTGATTTGCCAGTTGCGTCCCTTTCTGGACTGGGTTTCTCTGCGCACAGTCACCCATGCCCTCGTTACATCTCGCCTGGACTACTGCAATGCTCTCTACATGGGGCTCCCCTTGAAGAGCACCCGGAAGCTCCAACTGGTCCAGAATGCAGCTGCGCGGGTGATAGAGGGAGCACCTCATGGCTCCCATATAACACCTCTCCTGCGCGGGCTGCACTGGCTTCCGGTGGTCTTTCGGGTGCAATTCAAGGTGTTGGTTACCACCTTTAAAGCGCTCCATGGCTTAGGACCGGGCTATTTACGGGACCGCCTATTGCCACAAACAGCCTCCCACCGACCTGTGCGCTCCCACAGGGAGGGCCTCCTTGGGGTGCCGTCAGCAAAACAATGTCGACTGGCGACCCCCAAGGGTAGGGCCTTCTCTTTGGGGCTCCTGCCCTCTGGAACGAGCTGCCTCTGGGGCTTCGCCAACTCCCCAACCTTTGGACCTTCCGCCGTGAGCTGAAGACTCTTTTATTCCATCGAGCTGGGCTAGCCTGATTAAGTAATTTTAAATGGGGTTTTAGTTTTTTGTATTAGTTAGTTTTTTAATATTTTTGGCCACTATTTATATAAATTTTTAGTCTGTTTTTAATGTGTATTTATTGTATCTTTTAAATTGGCTGTTAACTGCCCTGAGTCCTTCGGGAGAAGGGCAGTATACAAATGCAATTAATAAATAAATAATAAATAAATAAATTGAGCAAGATCAGCATTTTTTGCTCTTCAAAGACAAAACTGAATATTTATGTTTGTTGCTAAAAAGCCCTCTAGGTTAGAGTTCATAATCATACAGTGGGGTTATAACATTTTATCAATTACAAAGATGTGGAAGCATTTCCTCGATTCATTGGGCACAATGAAATTGCATTGGTAAGGATATCCGCATACCACACTTGCAATCTTAAATAAAAGGATGTCTTCAGAGGCTCCTAATAATTGAATTGCCCTGAACTGTATCATAAGATACATTACATAATCCAAATTCCAACAAACTTCTATGAGAAAAACCATGTTTTCACCAAGCAGAGAAATCTAAATTTTCTATGAATATTATAAAATACTGTACCATTATCCACAAAAATATATTAATATGTACTTTTTATGTTTATTGAGTGCGATCTTTGAGTTTTGCATCAAGCTTCAAGGCTCGGAAAAGTTTTCAGAGGAGAGTGCTTGTAAGGTATCAATACTCTATTACTCAGTAATAGAGTACTATTACTCAGTAATAGAGTAATAGAGTATTGATATGGTACACTCATTGCACACAGTTGCTCTGTTTTCACTTCAGAAATACTTCCCACCTTCCAAAATTTATCACAAACTTCAGGATACCATGGTTTTGCTTGTGCAATTCTCTTTATGCTATAATTATGGATTTTTTAGGATTTTTTAGGAAAAATAGATTATTTCTTCTAAAATAATAAAATTATTTCTTCTAAAATAACTTTCTATACATATATAGAATCTTATATATGATGCTACTTTGTGGAGACAAATATACAAAAAAGACTGAATACAAATATTGGCTGAATGATGAACACTATCTTTATCTTGATTCATGGTCAAAACTGCAGCTTGGGAAGCTGTGGCATAGATCCTGGAACAATGGATAAGGTCAATTTCCAGCCAGCCAGATCCATGCGCTATAATACCAAAATAAGATTTGTTAGTGGAAAGTTCAGTGCCGAAAAAGCTTTTATTAATTGTCACAGGTTCGTTTATCTCTATCCAAGGTCAGTGGGCCCCAGCCCAGCACAAGCCTGCTTGGTGTTTAGGCAACCCACGCACAAGCACACCAGAGATGGGTTTCAGCAGGTTCTGACCAGTTCTTGAGAACCGGTAGCGGAAATTTTGAATAGTTCGGAGAACCAGTAGTAAAAATTCTGACTGGCCCTGCCCCCATCTATTCTCTGCCTCCCAAGTCCCAGCTGATTAGGAGGAAATAGGGATTTTGCAGTAACCTTCCCCTGGATTGTGGAGGGAATGGAGATTTTACAGTATCCTTCCCCTGCCATGCCCACCAAGCCATGCCACACCACCAGCCACACCCACAGAACCGGTAGTAAAAAAATCTGAAGCCTACCACTGAAGCACACAATGGATAGTGTTTGTAGTTCCTTCTCACACACTTCCCTAGGAATTCCTACTACTAGAACTAGACTATTGCAATTCGTGTTACCTACTGCTAAAGAAAAGCATTTCTGTCTATTAGTGCTAGGATGCACCCAGTGGCTCTATTCCATAAAGCAATAGAAACCATCTGCCCTCTCACATTCTGAACAATGCCAATATCATCCACCTCCACTCAGCTGCATCTCTGCTTGGCTTTTACAGCTGTTCATTGCTGGTCAGCTAGGCTGGCTCGGGAGAGGGTTAAGGTTAGGTTAGGTTAGGTTAGATTATTTATTTATTTTATTTTATTTATTTATTAAATTTTTATACCGCCCTTCTCCCGAAGGACTCAGGGCGGTGTACAGCCAAAGATAAAAAGTTGATATACATACAATTTAAAACCAAGATTTAAAACTAAGCAAATTACAAATTAGGTTATGGTTAGGTCTTAAAGGGGCAGGGCTCCATCAGTCCAGGTGCTAGCCAATTTTCTGGCAGCCTGCCCTCTCACATTAACCACTGAAACAATAAACCACATAAACCTTTAAGTAAGCATAAGTGGATGGCAGTATCTATCCAATTGCGGCTGATTTCAAAAGTGATAAGCAAACTGGGTTACTACTTATATGAGATACTTCTAGAAATCTTAAAGTTGTAAAACAGACTGGGAAACAATTATAATCTTTCTATATACTACTAAAACTCTTATTGTATTAATATTTGTCTGTTTGTGCCCTCAAGATAGCCCAAATGATGCATTTATATCATAACGATTTTTGAATCAAGGTACTAAAATCTGCTAACTTAAAGAATATATTTGCAGATCCCTCGCATCCTGGACATAAACTGTTTCAACTCCTACCCTCAAAACGACGCTATAGAGCACTGCACACCAAAACAACTAGACACAAGAACAGTTTTTTCCCGAAGGCCATCACTCTGCTAAACAAATAATTCCCTCAACACTGTCAGACTATTTACTGAATCTGCACTACTATTAATCGTTTCATAGTTCCCATCACCAATCTCTTTCCACTTATGACTGTATGACTATAACCTGTTGCTGGCAATCCTTATGATTTATATTGATATATTGATCATCAATTGTGTTGTAAATGTTGTACCTTGATGAACGTATCTTTTCTTTTATGTACACTGAGAGCATATGCACCAAGACAAATTCCTTGTGTGTCCAATCACACTTGGCCAATAAAAATTCTATTCTATTCTATTCTATTCTATATTAAAAAATAGGACTCATGACTCCTGTAAAATTAAAATTTCCATGATGTTCAGACCAGGTTTTCTTTTTTGGCAAAATTATGGCCAGAATCATCACATTCACATGATCACAATTTCTGGTGTTCCCCTATCAGCTTCCAACAAATAAAGTCAATGGGGAAATTGGATATCACTCCTAGTACCACTGCTTTTTTGCCTTCTCATGTCATTTTGTTTAGGTAAGTAAACACGAACTTTTTTATTGAAATTCATTTGCCTCTACAATGATTTTTTCTATTTATGATATATTATTTTCTTAGAATATATCCTTCTTAGAATATATTCTTTTTATCTTCAGCATTTATTTATTTATTTATTTTGTCACAACAATATATATAAGTATTATACAGAAAAGATTATATAGTGTATAAACATATTATGAGTAAATAATAGGAGGAATAAGCATATATATATATATATATATATATGTATATATATATAAGAAAAGAAAAACAATAGGACAGGAACGGTAGGCACGTTTGTGCTCTTATGCACGCCCTTTATGGTCCTCTTAGGAATGGGGTGAGATCAATATTAGAAAGTTTTTGGTTAAAGCTTTTGGGATTATGGGAAGAGACCACAGAGTCAGGTAAAGTATTCCAAGCACTGATGATTCTGTTACAGAAGTCATATTTTTTGCAATCTAGATTAAAGCGGTTGACATTAAGTTTAAATCTATTGGTTGCTCTTGTATTGTTGTAATTAAAGCTGAAGTAGTCTTTAACAGGAAGGACATTACAATAGATGATTCTATGAGTTAAACTTAGGTCTTGTCGAAGGTGACAGAGTTCCAAGTTTTCTAAGCTTAGGATTTCAAGTCTGGTGGGATAAGGTATTTTGTTGTTTTCAGAGGAATGAAGAACTCTTCTTGTAAAATATTTCTGGACACGTTCAATTGTATTGATGTCAGAAATGTGGTGAGGGTTCCAGGCAGATGAGCTGTATTCTAGAATTGGTCTAGCAAATGTTTTATATGCTCTGGTTAGTAGTGTACTGTTTTTGGAAAAGAAGCTGCGCAAGTTTAGGTTTACAACTCTTAGAGCCTTTTTTGCTATGTAGTTGCAGTGGGCTTTGGCACTTAGATCATTTGATATGAAAACTCCAAGGTCTTTAACAAGGTGGGGGTCATCTGCAAGGTAATGTCCATCAAGTATGTACTTTTTTCCAATATGTAAGACTGAGCATTTGCTGGTTGAGATTTGGAGTTGCCAAGATTTAGACCAAGTGGTTAGATGATCAAGGTCTTTTTGAATGGTAGATGTATTGTCTGTGGTGTTAAATAGTTTGACATCGTCAGCAAAGAGAACACAATTACTTGAGATATGGTCACAAAGATCATTTATGTATAGTATGAAGAGTGTTGGTCCAAGAACGCTGCCTTGAGGAACGCCACTCTTGACAGGAACAGGATTTGATAGAGCATTGCCAATTTTGACCACTTGTTGTCTGTTAGACAGAAAAGCAGATATCCAATTGTGAAGGGGTCCTGAAATGCCATAGGATTTTAGTTTTAGGAGAAGTTTATCATGTACTACTGAGTCAAAAGCTTTGCAGAAGTCTATGTAGATTGCATCTATTGTTTTGCCTTGATCAAGATTTGTAGTCCATATGTTTTTACAGTGGAGAAGTTGTAAGTTGCATGATAATTTTTTCCTGAAACCAAATTGTTTATTAGAGAGTAGGTTGTTTGTTTCTAAGTGTGAGGTGATGGATTGGTTGATGATTGATTCCATGACTTTGCGGGTGATGCAGCACAGAGAGATTGGTCTGTAATTTTCGACTAAGCTGGGGTCACCTTTTTTGAAGATTGGGATAACTGTGACTAGTGACCAAAGTTTAGGAAGGGAACTGGTAGTGAAAGCTTTATCAAAGATTATGCTTAGGGGTTCTGCTATATTAGTGGAAAGTTTTTTTAAGAAGTATGCACATAGTCCATCGGGTCCAATAGATAGCGATGGTTTCAAGTTATGAAGAGCTTTTCCAACATTATCTTCTGTGAAATCTATATGTGTTAAGTCATCATACTCGTTGCTGGTACGTTTTGGGAATGTCGGATATGAGTCATCGCTGTTAACAAAAACTGAGCCAAAGAATATGTTGAAGAGGTTTGCTTTAACTGTTTCGTCATTGCATTCTTTGCTGTTAGAATCTTTTAGTGGTGGGATGGATCTTGAGTCTTTAAGTTTATTGTTGACAAAATTATAAAAGGCACATTGGAATTTGTGCGCAGAAGGTCCTCTTCTTGCTTGGTTTGGTAATTTGTGCATTCAGTTTTTATTTGGTTGCATATATTCCTGTAGCGGTTTTTGAAGTTTGCTACATAGCCTTTTTTGTTTCTTCTCCAGAGGGATTTTTTTTTTGATTGAAGCTTTTTTATTGATATGGGTAGTTTGCTTTTCCTGATCTTGGTGGTCGTTTGTGGTACGTATAGTTTAATGACTCTATTGATTTCAAGTAGGAAAACTCTATAATGGTCTTCAGCAGTTGTACAGGTTGCAAACAGATTTTGCCAGTCCAGGAATGAGAGATCGTTGTTTATAAGGTCATAGTTGGCTTTTTTGAAGTTGTAGTTAGGAATACTATTGTTATGACGATTTAAGTAAGGATGTATATTGAGACGAAAGTCAATCATGCAGTGGTCACTGTTGGAAAAAGGTTCTTTAATTTGTAGTCCATAAATTGAGTTTGGGTTGTTGCAGAAGATGAGGTCAAGGCAATTGTTGAGTCTTGTAAGTTACAAGTTGTTCAAGACCTAGGTTTGTAACAGCGTTGTATAGTGTAGTATGGATTGGATCAGTTGTACATTCATTAGTTATCCAGTTAATGAGAGGTAGATTTAGGTCACCCAGGAAGATGAGAGGATATGGGCAAGAGGTAGCCCATGTTAGCAGTGAGGTTAACATATTTGCATGGGTAATGTCGTAGTCAGGGGCTCTGTAACATAGTAAGAATCGAAGAGTGGTGTTAAGGGATAGGTCGCATACAATAGTTTCAGGAAGAGAGAGTTTATGTGCAACTTGAATGTTTTTTAGGTTCAGTGACTTTTTGTAAAAGATAGCCACTCCACCACCTCTTCGGTTATCACGATCTGATCGATAAACCTGATATTCTTTGTTTGTAACAATGGAGTCAGGAAGGGATGAGTTCAGCCATGTTTCACAAATAAATATGATATCAAATGTACCACTGTTTAACAAGAGGATAAATTCAGGTAATTTGTTAACAATGCTTCTTGCATTTATCAATTTGCATTTGAGATCTGTAGTGATTGGTGTAGTAGAGATAAGGGGTGTGCATACCTAGTTTTGGATGTTGGTTGGTTGGGGGTTGTGTACAACAGGAGGTTGTATAGGTGGTTGAATGGGTGGATGGATGTTTTGGGAGGTGAGTGTTTGGAAGTTGGGTACTTGACTGTTTGTTGAGATGTTTGGTTGGCTGGTTGGATGGTAGGTTGGATGGTTGGTTGGTTGCCTGTTTGGGTGGCTGGTTGGGTGGCTGGTTGCATTGTCAGCATTGTTGCATTGTCAGCATAAAATTGAATGTTCTTTCTAGACTCATCAGAATGTACTATCTTTCTCTCAGAGAATGACCTAATGGATCACAAGGTTCTCTAGTAATTTTTAAGATCCACAGGAAAAATAATTTACGTCACATTATGAAGTCATGTTTGATCTGATGAATGTTGTACCTTGATGAATGTATCTTTTCTTTTATGTACACTGAGAGCATATGCACCAAGACAAATTCCTTGTGTGTCCAATCACACTTGGCCAATAAAATTCTATTCTATTCTATTCTATTCTATTCTATTCTATTCTATTCTATTCTATTCTATGAAACTATACCACTTACTGCAGAAATTTCAATGGATATATTTCTTAGAAAATATCCTTCTTAGAATATATTAGAATTTGGAAGAGTTAAAAACTGAGCTATTGCTAAAGATATTATTTACCAAAGGCTCCGTTAGCTGTCATTGCTAACGTGAAGATTTTTATAGCATTTGGCTAGCCATGAAGTATGGCATTACCACAGGATGCCAAATACTGTAGGGCTTTGTTTTGAATCAATCTCAATTTCTAGAAAAAGTGTTAGAATTGGTAGCCATAAACTCCATGCTAATTATTTCTAAGAAAATATGCTTTTAAAGATTAGTGTTATCTTTTTAATTATTGAAACTAAAATTCAGGAATCATGAGAATTTTAGGACCAATTTTGTAAAAGTGTGAAAAGTATGGAATTGTCACTTTGATTTGATAGCGCTAAACCCAAATAATAGTGTTATGGAATTCAAAGGATTGACAAGGAATTCCGGGATCAAACAGAAAAGGTTTAATCATGCGCAGGATCAGTGGTTTTGTGCAAATATAACCCACTGAACAACGAGGTGTTCTGATGTACATATCTTTATACTTGAGACATACAGGAAACAGGAAAATGAAAAAAAAATCTTTCTCTATATGGTTGTACAAGCATATATCAGAGCATGATTGGCTTATTGACAGCCCACTATCTCAGTTGCCCCCCTAAATGTTGCTATAAGCTTATTTCATGTGTCCTTCTGCTAACTAGGGCACAGGTGTCTTACAAAGCGATCTAAGTTCAGTTACCTGTCAAGTGTCTTTGGTTTCGGCTATGAACTTCCTATAGTTATAATTGTGGTTAAGCATTTTAATGTTTTTTGACTTGTCTGTATAATATGAATCTTCTAATACTAAGAGTGGAATTTGAACACAATTCATTAGGATTCTAATGAATCCCTTTTCCCATTTTATTCCATCTTATTCCATCTTAACAGAGTTATTCAGATGAGTAGTTTTATTAGATACAGAAAGCACAATATATACCCATCAATCATATTACACAAGGGTTTCTATGAAATTAACTGTGGTGCTTTCTTTCTTTTAATCGTTTGAATAAATTACGAAAGAAAGTTATACATGTGAGTTCTGGTTTTATTTTAACCTTAGGGATTTTAATTAATTACATCCTAAAGAAAATCTAAAAAAATGTTGTTTTAGAACTTCAAAACAAGAATTCTTATTAGAATCCCAGCTTTTAAATACAGTAGGCCGGTTCTTATAAATAAATCATAATAATGAAAGCATCTTCAGTGTGTGCAAAGCACCTTTTGAAATTACCATTCGGAGGGCTGTAGATTTCTAAGTAAGTCTCTTGATTGATTCTGTTTTAATAATTCCGTCATAAAACTGATTCCGGGTTCATTTTACTGCCAACGCAAATTACAGACAAATACGAGATAGCGTTGGGAAAGATTCGCCCGATCAATTTACCGCAATTTTAAGTTATCTAATATTCTATTTTTGTATCTCTATGGAGCAGGGGTCTCCAACCTTGGCGACTTTCAGACTTGTGGACTTCAACTTCCAGAATTCCTCAGCCAGCAAAACTGGCTGAGGAATTCTGGGAGTTGAAGTCCACAAGTCTGAAAGTCGCCAAGGTTGGAGACCCCTGCTACGGAGGACTCCGCCGACCTCCTCCGTCCTCCCAGGATCGCCGTATCACGTTGTCACGTGGCCGCGGAGAGGCGGAGATTCCGCGGCGCAGCGAAGTGAGAGCAACATGGCGGCCTCTACGAAGCCTGGACGCCGGAAACGCGGAGCTGCGAGCCAACTCCCCAAGACCGACAACACGGCTCCAGGTGACACCATCCTCCCGTGTCTAAGCGTGACTGCTAGTTGGACGTACCGTAGTGGCTTATGCTGCTTTTTTAAAGGAAGCACTTGGACGCATAAGCTAATTTGTGTTGAAGTCGGTTGTGAATACTATGTTGAGGTCGCTTTGCTGCTCGGTGCTAATTACCGTTGCTGGGCTTCAAAACCCGCATCACTGAGAAAGGCAAAGCGCCTTTTGGCCGTCCGCATTTTTGCAGACCAGATAGAGTATTCTTTTTCTCTACGTGGATGATAACCACGCAATGGATGTCATTTATTTATTTTTAAATTAAATTCATCATAGAATTATGTGCCTGACATTTATAGCTAACTTTTTAGTGTGTTCAGATGTGTTTTTTTCTTCAATATATTATTAACTGCTGTAAATGGTCTTGGGCTAAAGTGCAAAATTCTGAGTGGCTGTGCTTGTCTTTCAAGATATGTATAAAGGCATACTATACCATAGTGTTGGCCCGCCAGCTTTTCTACTATTATATATTAAAATTCTATATATGGAGAGACAAAGTACTTTTGTATGCCTAGAATGAGAGGGAACAGTCATATCACATTGTTTCACTGTTACCTGTTTTGGGAGGTGGTGTGTTTTTTTTTAGCAGCAGCGTCTTAGGAAATGCTATGCTTTTAGAACTTTTTTCCAAAGCTGCAATGTAACTTTCTGAAGAGGATTGCAAGAAAATACATAGAAGTCCCCAGTTATTGAAAAAAGTTGGCTTATGTAGAACTTAGAATAACTTTGTCACTTTGAATGTACACTAATCAGCATACATTAAAATGAGACTTCGTTGCATACAGCTCTCAAAGGGTCTCTCTTTAATTATCCTTTTTATGAAAGTCTTACAATGGCTGCATTTATAACCAATAATTGCTGGATTATGGTAGATTTGCCACCAACAAAGGGGCAAATGCATCTCCTTGCCAGTTGTTCTTTTTCTTGCTCCAGATTGGCACTATCATAGCACTGCTTCCTTTTGATCAGCTAGGTACCTCATTGCTAGATGCACACTTGAGTGCTATTCTTTCTTTGAAGAGGCGGAATAGAACTTGTTGCTGAATCTTTTGTCTCTCCAGCTAATCTTCAATCCAAATGTTTTTATGTTTGAAAGACATTGTAACATATTTTTGCCAACAGAGGATGAATCAGAACTTCTCACTGTGCCTGACGGATGGAAAGAACCACCTTTTACCAGAGAAGATAACCCTAAAGGGCTTCTGGAAGAAAGCAGCTTTGCTACTCTTTTCCCTAAATACAGAGAAGCTTATTTGAAGGAATGCTGGCCATTAGTGCAGAAAGCTTTGAATGAACATGTAAGAATCTTTACTTACACTTTCATAGAGATAATGTTACCAATCCATTTAAAAAGCATGGATTTTGAGGAAGGTCATGACTTAGCTATATTGTTGAATAACAGGCATTTACTATAGATGATTCTCTTATTCACTGTCTACTTTGTGAATTCCCAAATATGCAGATAAAGAGGCCTGTAGTAATATGTTCCATAAGCAAGTTATTTCTATACTCACTGCACAAGAGTTTCCTATAATACTTAGATACAGTGTGTCTTATATCAGTTTAAAAATAAAAGTATTTCAGATGATTTATTAATAAGCTTATGTTAAAAACATGTTTGAAAGCAAAAGGGGTAATACTAATTCCAAGATTTTGGGGTCCCCAGAGCAGGCGCTAACTAATGAGTTACATGCCTTAAAATGTGCCCATCTGATCATCCCCTCTGTCGTACCATTTGCTTGATTCTTCTGGCTCCAGATTGACTTCCCAGGTAAAAAGTCCAGGCTATCTTCGAATAGATTTTCAAATAACAAAAGGAAAAAGTAGGAAAAAGGACCTGGAAATTTAAAAGGCTGCAGTGGAAGCAACATTGGAGCATGGGCTACAGTTCCTAACTGACAACACATATCCAAACATTCTTCATATAAACCTTTTAATTTAAAAAGTCATCTGCTTAAGGTTTCTAAGTAAAACCCTTACCATTATGGAAATGTTTAACTCTTCTTTGTTCCTAGGTACCAATACTTTTTTTTGTTTGTAAATTTTACTGATCACATATATTTCTGAGATCATTAAGTATTTGTTCTGTTCTTCTGAGAATAGTTTGTTGTCTTATACTACAGCATATAAATGGAGCTTTAGACCTAATTGAAGGAAGCATGACGGTCAGCACAACAAAGAAGACCTTTGATCCATATATCATTATCAGAGCCCGAGATTTAATAAAACTTCTAGCCAGAAGTGTTCCGTTTGAACAGGTTTGTTTTTCTATCTTTTTAAACTTTAATTCTTTAATTTCAAGAGCTCTGATAACAAACTCAACCTGATTAAGAATCCTGATTCAGAAGTTTCTTAAAAGAAATGAATATGTTATAATAAGATACTTGATTATATATCTCTGATTTCTATTCAGGCTGTACGTATCCTTGAAGATGATATTGCATGTGACATCATTAAAATAGGGTCCTTGGTCAGAAATAGAGAAAGATTTATAAAAAGAAGACAGAGGCTTATTGGTCCAAATGGATCTACTCTAAAGGTATGTCTTGTTCTTTTGACTCCAGTGCATGCTTATTCAAAAATAGGTCCTCTGTAAATGTGATCTGAATGCTTGCTTTCATATTCAGTTAAATATGTGCCTATAAGAATTGCATCCTGAAATATATACTGTTATCTTATTTTGATGTAGGCCCTAGAAATATTAACCCGCTGCTATATTATGGTTCAGGGGAACACAGTTTCAGCTCTTGGACCTTTTAATGGTTTAAAAGAGGTAAGATCACCTTAGGATAGAACATTTTGTACATTCAATTCGAATATTTAAATTTTTTAATATTATATATTAATATAAAATGAATATGCATTATAAAAAGAACCTATCTACTAGTCCATAATTGTAATAAAGATTTGATGTTGGGAAATTACCTAAGGAATCAGTAGTTATATTGAAGTTCTATATATTAACAGAATTTTATCTAATGAGCTAAATTATGATTATGCTGTGCAAGACAAAACATGCTATAGATGGAGCATTTTATCAGAAAGTCTTGCTATCAGAAATCTGATTATTGCCGAACAAATCACAGTGTGCAACTTAAGAATAGAATACAAATTTGACCTGATCCAAATTCTTACACATTAGTAGCCCTTTGTGCAATATATATAAATTAACTACCAATCTCCTGTTCCAGATTATATCTTCTTTAGTTTTCTTAAATGACTAAAGGATACATAATCATACTTACAGAAAATAACATTGTTTTTAAAATAATCTTCCAGTGTTAGAAATATAATCATCTAGGAATTAGATATTTTAAGTCAGGGTAACTAACTTATATCCTACAGATTGCATGCAGCTTTTACCATTCATTAGCAATTCCAGAGTTTTCTCCCCCTTCAGAGTATAAGATACCAGTTTTGTCTCTTAACATCCCCCACTCTGTTACTGCCCAACAAAAAATATCCAAAAGGAGAAATGGAACCTAAATTTCAATCCTACACTTGCAGGGCTTGGGGCAGAAACAATGTACAGGATGTGGCCAGATGGCTGAAAAAGTTTGCTCATCTTTGATTTAAATCATTAAAATTAATCAGTTTGCAATCTTGTCTTTTAAAAAAAAAAATAGGTTAGGAAAGTTGTTTTGGATACCATGAAGAATATTCATCCCATATATAATATCAAGGTAAAATAAAAATATTTGATCTAAAATCATTTTGGTTGATTTGTTGATATGTTATCTTTTTAGCATCCCTTTGAACATGCTTTGCTTTGGGCAGAGGAGTTGTATGTTTTCCCAGAATTCTACAGTGAAATTGATTGAATTGAATCCCAAACCCAATATTCAATAGACATCAGAGAATGATAATAAATCCATCAAATAAAAATAAATGAATGTTCTACAGAATGTGGGTTATAATTCTGATTTATTGTAAGCCATGGCCAGAGAATAAGGGAATGCAGTAACTTTGCAACCTGAATTGATTCTTAGCTGTTTTATTTTCAGTTTCCCTGCTATTCAAAATGGCAAAAATTCCTCCCAATTGCCCAAGGGAGAGTCCATGAAAAGATTGTGGAAGTTTTCTATACCTAGCAACCTCTCAGTCAGAAGAATATAGATTACAATTCCATTTGAACACAAAATTCAAATAAATGTGCCATTAGCTTCTTATTTTTTTTGCACTTTATTGGTTCTACAGGTAATCCTTGACGTACAACTACAATACAGTCCAGAATTTTGGTCATACGTCACTGGGATCATTAAGTGGGTCACCACATGACAAGGCTCAATTTTAGGACCATATCATGGCTTTCCTTAAGTGACCATGCAGATTGTTAAATAGAGCCTGGGGTACCTAAGGCAGTGAAACAATCCTCACCTAGTGCAACCATGTGCAAGTTATGGGGGTGCTGTAGTGTGGCTGCTTTCATTTAAATGGAAATGGCTTCTTCTATTGAAGCCAGTCTCCTTTAGAAATGTGTGCTTTTGTTTTAACCCACAAAAGTCAAGCCGAAACCTCTTAAAACCATTGGTTTTAAGCAATTCTGCCATTCTGAAAAGTCAGCAGATTGTAAGTCTCTTTGTTCAGCAGTGTCAATTTTGAATGTTCGCTGAAGGAACTGACATGTCAAGGACTACTTGTTTTAAAAATCATCTGAAGAGAAGGAATCATTAAATTGAGTTAATTGTTACTTATAATTGGATTACTTTCTTCTATGTTAATATGTATAGATATGAAATGAGTCTGTTTTATATCTGTGATATGATATGAAACCTAATTTTTCCTTAGGCTAGATAAATCAGTAAAGCTTTTCTTCTAACTTACTGCTTGATGTTTTAATATGTTTGAAGACACTAATGATTAAGAGAGAATTGTCAAAAGATCCTGAATTAAGATTGGAAAACTGGGAACGTTTTTTGCCCAAGTTCAAACATAAGAATTTGAACAAACGGAAGGAACCAAAGAAGAAAAATGTCAAGAAAGAATACACTCCCTTCCCACCTCCACAACCAGAGAGTCAGGTCTGTTTAATCTGAAATTTTACTGAACAACCTAAAGGAATTTCCTGACAGCTGATACCTTTAGTACATGGATACCAAATTAAAATGTACCAGATTTTTAAGAGAGAAAGTAGCCTTCAAATATGGCTAGTGTGGGAGATGGGTATTTCCAAAATGTGATAAATAAACCATAACTCTATTTCATCTGGATGGCATAGTTTCCCCATTCCTTATTTTAGTGTATTATGAAATTTAACCAATGTTTCCCTATAACTTTAGCCTAAAGATAACAATAACCAATTGCAGTTTATTGGAAATAATTGTCTTTCATTGCAGCATATATGTGCATTGATTTGCTACCCAAAATGAACTTAGTAGGTTAAACCAATAGTATAAATTGATTGTGTATAAATGAAAAGACTTTTATGTTTAATAGTAACTTTTCAATTTTAACATCACTTGGCTTTGATGTTGCATTATGAAAACTATTAACTTCTGATTTTTTAAATAAGGAATCACAGCAACTGATATTTTAAAATATGGAACCAAGGCAACATTTTTACTGTGGAATATGTATGCTCATACTATTTTTATAGGTCGATAAAGAATTAGCAAGTGGCGAATATTTCTTGAAAGAAAGTCAAAAGAAGCGTAAGAGAATAGAAGAAATAAAGGTACAGTCCCTTGATTTTTTTGTTAATTAATATAGTTGTTGGCTGTGTCCAGAATAAAGATTGATTTGTTAATTGAAATACGTATTTAATTTTGTATATGCTTTATATGATCTTTTTTTATTTTTAGGCAAAGCAAGCAGAAGCAATTAGCAAACGACAAGAGGAGAGAAATAAAGCTTTTATTCCACCTAAAGAAAAGCCTGTTGTAAAACCAAAGAAAAGTAAGATTGGTTTCTTATTATTTTTAATATTTTATAAAGGACAGTCTCCATATTGAGAGAAGCATTTTGATCTGTTACTTACAGAATAAATTACTACTTCCAGGGCTCTCTGTTGAGAAGACTGAGGGCCAGAAATATAAATGGAAGTTTAATTTGCTAAAAATATAATTATATTCTAATCCAAGGAAATACTTTTTTTTTAAAATACATATGGTATCAAGAATCTCTCTCTTTTAACATTTACATTCTGAAAATGCCTGAAGAGTTAATTTATAAAATTAAGAAGTTGTGATATGCAAGACCAAGAACCTGATCCACCCCATAAATAGTATTTTAAGCAAGAATCAAAGTTCACTGATATTAAAGGACTCTACTCCTGTAGCATGGACTCTATCTACCTTTTGTAGACAAAAAGAGTTACAAAATTCCTTTGTAAAGTTACCTTCAGATAACTTCTATTTTTATTCCCCCAGAGTTCCTATGCTGACTGATAACTATTAGTTTAAGTCCAAGCTTACTATTCGGAGCATTAATAACTAGGTTAACCTGAAATACTATATTAATAGACCTTGGAAGTTATTTAAGTTTAATTCATAGCTTTGGATCCAAATCTATATCTTATGGTTGAATTAAAAGCTTACATTGTAAAATAATCTCTTTAGCAGTATCTTGTAGGGCACTTTAATATAACTGGATTCATTAGCTTGGCATGTAACTGATTTTTTTCCGCATTTTATGCTTTCATTAAAAAGATAATTTATTTGTCATGCTTGGAAATGTTTTCGATATCTCTCGGATAAGGCAATAAGAAAAATATACTCTTTTACTCTGTAGCCACAACTGAAACAAAGATTGATATTGACGCAATTAAAGAAAAAATTAAAAAAGCAAAGAAGAAGAAGCTTGGAGCACTACCAGAAGAAGAAGTTAAATTAAAAATTGCAGCAGGTGAAAAGAAAAAGAAATCAACTTTAAAGCCATAGCACTTCACTTTTTGCAAGGAGGAAAGCTATGAACTCAGTTAATGTAAAAGGTGAAAAGTTGCATTCCTCGAGGGAAAAAAGGAAAAATACCTTTCCAAATTTTAATCTAAAACTGACAGCTTGCTCTGTTGTATTTTAAGCAGTATGGGAACTATTTCCATACATGTGATATCCATTAGAATAAACAGTTGCCTTATAGCAATTGGTTTAAAATGACAGTATACACAGAATTACCATTGAGAAGATTTTGTGCAGTGTACAAATACTTACCAACAAACTTGGTTTTATTGCATGGGACTCTGAAAGATAGTTATCTAAACATTACAAGAATTAACAGGTTTTCTGAAGGCAGCTGAAACATTTTCTAAATAAATATATATTGCTTTATTAATAGATGGTTTTTGTTTACTAGACTTTCATAAACTATTTATATACAGGTGAAACTCAAAAAATTAGAATATCGTGCAAAAGTTCATTTATTTCAGTAATGTAACTTAAAAGGTGAAATTAATATATGAAATAGACTCATTACATGCAAAGCGAGATAGTTCATGCCTTGATTTGTCATAATTTTGATGATTATGGCTGACAGCTCATGAAAACCCCAAATTCACAATCTCAGAAAATTAGAATATTACATGAAATCAATAAAACAAGGATTGTACATAGAACAATATCGGACCTCTGAAAAGTGTAAGCATGCATATGTACTCAATACTTGGTTTGGGCCCCGTTTGCATCTATTACTGCTTCAGTGCAGCGTGGCATGGATGCTATTAGCTGGGGCACTGCTGAGGTATTATGGAAGACCAGGATGCTTCAATAGCGGCCTTCAGCTCTTCTGCATTGTTCGGTCTCATGTCTCTCATCTTTCTCTTGGCAATGCCCCATAGATTCTCTATGGGGTTCAGGTCAGGCGAGTTTGCTGGCCAATCAAGCACAGTAATCCCATGGGCCTGAACCAGGTTTTGGCAGTGTGGGCAGATGCCAAGTCCTGCTGGAAAATGAAGTCAGCATCCCCATAAAGCTCGTCTGCCGAAGGAAGCATGAAGTGCTCCAAAATCTCCTGGTAGACGGATACGTTGACCCCGGACTTAATGAAGCACAGTGGACCAACACTAGCAGATGACATGGCTCCCCAAATCAACACAGACTGTGGAAACTTCACACTGGACTTCAAGCATCTTGCAGTGTATGCCTCTCCATTCTTCCTCCAGACTCTGGGTCCTTGGTTTCCAAATGAGATGCAAAAGTTGCTCTCATCAGAAAAGAGAACTTTGGACTACTGAGCAACAGACTAGTTCTTTTTTTCTTTAGCCCAGGTAAGACGCTTCCAATGTTGTTTGTTGTTCAGGAGCGGCTTGACAAGAGGAATACGACATTTGAAGGCCACGTCCAGGATCCGTCTGTGTGTGGTGGCTCTTGATGCACTGACTCCAGCTTCAGTCCACTCCTTGTGAAAGTCCCCAACACTTTTGAATGGCCTTTTCCTGACAATCTTCTCCAGGCTGCGGTCATCCCTGCTACTTGTGCATCTTTTTCTTCCACACTTTTCCCTTCCACATGACTTTCTATTAATGTGCTTTGATACAGCACTTTGGGAACATCCAACTTCTTTTGCAATTACCTTTTGAGGCTTTCCCTCCTTATGGAGGGTGTCAATGATGGTTTTCTGCACAACCGTCAGGCCAGCAGTCTTTCCCATGATTGTGATGCCTACTGAACCAGACCGGGAAATCATTTAAAGGCTCAGGAACCCTTTTTAGGTGTTATGGTTTAATTAGCTGATTAGAGTAGGACACTTTGAGCCTAGAATATTGAACTTTTTCACAATATTCTAATTTTCTGAGATTGTGAATTTGGGGTTTTCATGAGCTGTAAGTCATAATCATCAAAATTATGACAAATCAAGGCTTGAACTATCTCGCTTTGCATGTAATGAGTCTATCTTATATATTAGCTTCACCTTTTAAGTTGCAATACTGAAATAAATGAACTTTTGCACGATATTCTAATTTTTTGAGTTTCATCTATATTTCCTCAATCTTTTTGGAAGGGGACTGTTTTACAGTTTGTTTATATTGTTTATATTACTGGAGAATTTTGCTTTCCAAAGGCTGGTTGCAGTTGACAGTTGAGTTACTTTTTTCATTCAGATCAACAAAGAGCCAAGGGTATGATAAGCAGAGGAGAATGGTACTTTGTGAATGTTGTCAATAATAACTTTAAGTTCATTGCATGTTTACCTGCGGAAGAAGACCTTTTTCTGCTATTTGTACTTTTTTAATTCCTAAAAAACATTTTGAAAATGTATCTAAAAATCATGGATGTCTTACTATTCTTATCAATTCATTGTTTAATAACTTACAAAAGTGCTTGTTTTTTGTTCCAATTTATTTATACATATACACTCTGGGATAATGTTGCTTCAGAAAAAAGACAGTTACAAAAGTTATTAAAAATGAGGATGTTCTCAGGACTAAAACAATGATGCAATAGGTATCACAATATGGCTTCACCCGTACTTCACCCTTTACTTCACCTACAAATAAATTATTTAAATAAGTTATTTACAGTTGCATCTAGGTTAATGACAAATTAATATAAACATAAGAAACTTGTAAATTTGGAGTTTCCTAGCTAGATAATTAAAGATTGGTATTTAATTCATGGATGTTCTGTTTTGAAAGGGTTGGTTTTTTTTTTAAAAGACCCTAACTTGTTACAGAAAAGCAAGAAATGCATGCTAGACCTTTTACTTACCACAAAGTCTGTCTATGCAAGGCTCTTTGTAACATTCACTGCATGTTACTCCTGATTTATATGGCCATCTTGGATAATTCCCACTGTGCAAAACAACAATTTCGTCAGCTCACTTGATACAGAGACAGGAGAGAAGGTTGAACCACTCTTCTTTCAGGTCAGTGCTTTAACTGAATTATAATCCGGAATAATTTTTGGTAAGTAATGGTCATTAAAACTACAGAATGTTGTTACTAGAAACTAACACAGCCAAATACAACAGAAGATTTCTTATATTTAAATCAATGAAATGGACCCTTGAAACTGAAGCTGGAAACCTATTTGCTAATATTCTTTACTATTTCCAAATTACTTCAGTTTGATTTATGAAAGGACCTTGCACTGGATTGAATTGTCCAGTTTATATTAAAGGCAAAAAATGGTTATTAAATATTAAGTAATAGTGTTACGTGCAATGAATTCCTTTCTTTGTCAGCCTTTATGTTCTGCTACTATTCTCACCTTACATAAAAGGGAGATTGAAATTTTGCTTTAAACATTTCAAACCACTAAATAAGGAATAGTATTTAAGTACAGTATTCCCCAATTTTTATGTGCTTAACACCAATAAATGGACAAATGTTTTTTAAAAAATCAATGACCATATCAGTGAAATCTATAATTATCAAAATACTATCCATTAAGTGAGTAAGAGAAATTCACATACTGGGCTGAGCTATGGCCTGAACTTCAAGGTAACACATAAGCAAAGGTTAATAGTTTAAAAAATGCTTTCTTGGAACTTTTTGCTTTATTTTTGCTATGCTTGTTCTAATTCTATTGCTGATAATGATATTTGAAGTTTATTGTGTTTATGCAAGTTAAATGATTCAGTGAAGTTGGACTCTAGCAGTTCCCACCCATCTTGAATCTCTAGACTTTATATTCTCCATGATGGCTTTTATAAGAGATTCTTTTAAGATGTTGGTTTTAGACTACTATATGTTTTGTCCAATACTTTTTTTTGTTTCTACATAAAGTTACAACAGAGTTTATACATTATAACTTGTGCTACTGATATGCTCTCCAAAGAGGAAATAAAGCTACTTCCTTTCTTAGCCACATACTTCAAAATTATTAGGAACAGGAAGTGACATGGCATTTATTTTATTTCCACTTTTTTTTTTTTGCTAGCAAGTAAGGACACAGGCTCTGTGAGACTTATCTCTCTCATATGATGGTATTAAAAGGGTGAATACCAGGTAAAGGTCTTCAAGAAAGTATGTCATGGCACTGTAACTATAATAATAAGACACTAAGACACTAAGGTTAAGAAGTGTAAAATCAGAAGACTAGGCGAAGTCCTTTTCTCTCTTTCAACTACATTTCTACCTGTCTTTAAAAAAAATTCCCAGAGTACCTTAGTTCCTCACCTTATAATAATATAACAAAAAAACCCAGAGCCATAGCAGTAACAAATAATTACATCTACCAAAATAAAATAATGAAGATCAACTGAGGATTTAATTATTTGAAAACCGATTTAACAGAGTTGGAAGGAAACTTGTAGATCATCTAGTCCAACCCCCGCCCAAGCAGGACATCCTACCATTTCTGACAAATGGCAGTCTAATCTCTTTTTGAAAGCTTCCACTGATGAAGCTTCTACAACTTACCAAGGCAAGCTGTTCTATTGGTTGATTGTTCTCACTGTCAGAAAATTCCTCCTTATTTCTAGCTTGAATCTCTCCTTGATCAATTTCCATCCATTATTCCTTGTCTGGCCTTTGGAAATTAGCTTGACCCCTTCTTCTCTGTGGCAGCCCCTCAAATATTGGAACACTGCTATCATGTCTCCCCTGGTCCTTCTCCACTAGACTAGCCATGCCCAGTTTCTCAAGCATTCATCGTATGTTTTAGCCTCCAGTCCCCTAATCAATTATAATCAAAAAGTTCATCACAGTCAAAGATATGGACAGGGGGGGAGGAGAGAGAGAGAGTCCTTGGATTCATCTTCCAGTAGAATTATACAGTTGCTGCTTGCAATGCTTTTGTCCCTGACACTAACCAATCTTACAGGAATGGCCCACTGTCAGGCCTTCCATTAATACAGTGTTTCTCAATTTTGGCAACTTTTAAGATGTATGGATATTGACTCCCCAACCAATTAGAAAATATTAACCATACTGGTTTGGAACTCTTTAAATTGTAGTTTACATATCTGAAGTATGGGAAAGGTTAGTCTAAATTATTTAGGGTTTTAAAACTTGCCCCAGCACTTTAAAAAAGGATCCAGAATATTAATAGATTGATTTTCTCATAATTCAGCCTATTCCATGTAATTACAGTTAAAGTAATCTGGTATGGATGATCAACCACAGCTAAATTTGCATTCTGAAGATAGAACTCAACATTTGTTTTTACTGTGGGTTTTAATCTTGAGTTATAATTTTTCATATCAAAGGAGTAAATGGGCCTGAATACACATAGGTACCAGTTTCTCAATTCCTTAAGGAGTTAAAGATTTTCCTTCTAAGATAATTTCTGACCAAATTGTATTGGTATTGGCAGGGGTATTGGCAGGGGGGCAGAGGTCGACCGCGAGGCGTCTCCTATGTGGAGTGCCACAGGGGTCGGTCCTCTCGCCCCTCTTGTTCAATATCTATATGAAGCCGCTGGGCGAGATCATCCGTGGTTTTGGGGTGAGGTACCAGTTGTACGCTGATGATACGCAGCTGTACATTTCCACCCCAAACCACCCCAACGAAGCCGTTGAAGTGATGTCCCTTGTCTGGAGGCCATGCGGGTCTGGATGGGGAGAAACAGGCTCTGGCTCAACCCTTCCAAGACCGAGTGGCTGTGGATGCCGGCGTCCAGGTATAATCAGCTAATTCCATTGCTAACTGTGGGAGGCGAGTCATTGGCCCCCACGGTGAAAGTTTGCAATCTCGGCATTCTTCTGGATGCACGGCTGTCGTTGGAAGATCAAACGATGGCCGTCGCCAGAGGAGCTTTTAATCAGGTTCGCCTGATCCACCAGTTGCGTCCCTTCTTAGATTGGGATGCCCTATGCACAGTCACTCATGCCCTTGTTACCTCCAGTCTGGACTACTGTAACACTCTCTACATGGGGCTCCCCTTGAAGAGCACCCAGAGGCTTCAACTGGTCCAGAATGCAGCTGCGCGGGTGATAGAGGGAGCAAGTCGAGGCTCCCATATAACACCACACCTGCGTAGGCTGCACTGGCTTCCAGTGATCTTCCGGGTGCAATTCAAGGTATTGATTACCACCTTTAAAGCGCTCCATGGCATGGGACCTGGTTATTTACGGGACCGCCTACTGCGACCGACGGCCTCCCAGCGACCAGTGCGCTCCCACAGGGTGGGCCTCCTTGGGGTACCGTCAGCTAGACAATGTCGGCTGGCGACCCCCAGGGGGAGGGCCTTCTCTGTGGGGGCTCCAACCCTCTGGAACGAATTACCACCTGGTATTCGCCAACTCCCTGATCTCCGGACTTTCCGACGCGAGCTGAAAACATGGTTGTTTCATCGCACAGGACTGGCCTGATAGTTTTAATTGGGAATTTTTAATGGGTTTTAAGGAGTAGCCTAAATTTTAATATTTTGTTTTAAATTATTTTAATATTTATATATTGTTTTTTATACGGCTGTAAACCGCTGAGTCCTTTGGGAGAAGGGCGGTCTAGAAATTTAAATAAAAAATAAATAAATAAATAAAATTGCAATTTAAAATTCTTACCCAGGTCCATAGTCACAAATGAAGTGTGCAGCATTAGATCCATGAAAGCCTTGTACTATAGGACAAAAGTGAACAGCACAGCCAACTTTGTAGGTGTCTGCCCAAACCATCTGAAAATAAAATAGTATATTCTGTGGTAATTTAGTGTATACGATTAGCTCACAGTTGTGCTAAAAATAGGACACCTATGTAACATTTTCTTTAATGATGATGACATATAATGTTAATGTTCAGAATATAAACAAAGAATTAATTTACAGCCATATTAATCAACAGCTAATATATTGAAGTAGACTTAATAAATTTATATAAAGTACTCTTGCTGCTTTGCCTGACCAAACTCACTGCTGTTTTTTTCAGATCGGATGCATAGACTTAGATTATGAAATTATTTTGAAAACACCACGCTCTCTTATTTTTTCATATCTAAATACTAATAAATAATTTCAGAATAAATTTCAGCTTTTTTACATAGACAGGGATGGGGATAGGGAAGAGTATTTTTGTGTGATGAACCTGTAGATTTATTATGACTCAAAAGTGTTTCCTTAAACATATGGAAAGTTGTTCCCATGGTCAGAGAGTAGAATAAATGAGATTCACCTTTTGTTTGCTCCCAAACTATATACAAAAAATATCTGATGAAAACTTCTCTGTGACTTTATCATTCCATCAAGGATCATTAGAAATGGATGATTTCTGATTTATTGGCTAGACCCAAAATATTAGAGCTAGGAACATTTTCCGTGATTGGGCAAAGCAATATATTGTGTATTTCTTTTTCCCTCAGGTTATTCAATAAAATGAATGCAAGAATAGCTAGTGAGTTGCTGTTAAGCTTGAGATTGGGTTCAATGGCAGTGCCATAGCAATGCAAACAGGGATAAGTAAGGCACAAAGCCATTGGGCCATGGAAAATGGGGATTATTTTTAAAAAGTTTGGATTGGTGGGGTGGGATTTGTGGTGGCTCAACATTTGCCTTTATAGATTGGTCACTTCTTTTGCCTAGGCAATTTTAAAGTACAATTGCAGACTTGTCAAGTGGAATCAAGCAATTTGGAAATTGTAACCACATTAGTCAATTTTTTAAAATAAGTGCCAACTGCTATTTTTAGAAGTCATAATGCAAGATATAATTAATGACTTACCTGAGTATAGTGCCCACATACATGTTTACAACTCCGAGTAGCATAATTGTAATGTTGGACTTCATTGTACCACCTAGTGAGGGCTGAAGTCACATTAAAATACTGAATGGTTCCAGTCCAAATATTTTCTCCAACTATTGTGAAGTTTGGGTGAGCCTTCCCTGGTGACTTGAGATCAGGATTATGATTAAATTGGCACATATTTGCCCAGCCAAGAGCAGTCTTTGCAAGATCATGGTCCCAGCTCTACAAAAGCATAATATATATTATGATCACTTTATTTGTTATTCCTGGATTATTTTTAAAAATAATGCAATTGTCTTTTACAAAGTAATTCCCTATCCCACCCTGCCACATACCGGTCAATTTGTATATAATTTTTATCCCTCAGTTCTAACTCACTTCTACTGCGGATTGGGGAATATATTGTGGTCTGCCAGCAGCCTGCAAAGCTGGCTGCGGAGTTGGACAGTGAGGAGGCTGGGAAGGACAATGGATCAGCCCTAGAGTCAGGGGAAGGCTCAGACAAGGGCTCTGCATCGGAGGCAGAGATGGGGCCAGGGCCATCTGGGAGCGATGCACAGACTCCGGAGCCCCCAGAGGTGGACAGCAGAAAGGCAGAGGAACAGGAGGACCCTGTTCCTAGTGTGCGCATGCGAAGAGCTGCCAGAAGGCAAGAGCAGCTAAAGCAAAAAGGACGACTCAGGAGTAAGGCCAGGAGATGATTGGCCCCTCCCATAAGGCTTAAAAGAGCAGCAACGGCTCTTGAGTTCTTTGTAGGAAAGCAACATTGCTACAATTGTTTCTTGTTGGCATCTCCTGTTTCTGAACTTCGTGGGGTTCTTACTAAGAAAAGCCCTTGGCAGGGTGCCAAAGAAGACAAAGGTTTGTGATAAGGATGAAGGACTTTTTCTGAAGGACTTTGTTTTGGAATTAATTTGGACTAAGCTGAGAATGAAGTAGTTTATTAGATCTGTTCTAATAAAATATGTTTGTTTAAGACTGGTGGTGTCTGGTAATAACTACTTGGGCCTAGGTCATATATAAACAAGAATGTTCAATGCCTCCTGCCCTAGCTTTCCACTTTGCTTTGTAGTTTTTACAAAAACGAGCTAGCTGCCAGCTCGTTCCCGACTCATCAGTATGAATATGAATGGAACTATATAAATAGATGTGCAAAAATGTAAAAAATCGACATTATGCATTGCACTGTACCATATGTTGTGAAATAAACTACAACTACACTAAGACAAAATCAAATAAATCATTATGCAATCTGTAAATCCAAACTGGCAAACTAGTTTTGAAGAAAATCCAGGAAAGGCACAAACACTTTATATACTATTTCCTTCTTTAAAAAGTACCAGGATGTTAGGGGGAAGAGGATCCTGTGATACCATGGCAGGTTGTTCATTTTGCATCACACTAGTTATGATTTTCTTCTCACATCTGCTATTTAAAATTTGCCTCAATAGCAGGTCACATTAAATGGGATACACATTTAATCTCTGGTTAGACATTGGTTCTCAGCCTTTCAGCTAAGATCAACCATGTGTGTAGTCTGTTCTCATAAAGTACGTAACTGGCTCAAGTAATCCCTCATGGCTTAGATTTATCCACAGGGTATTCAGACTTGCCCACAGGATATCAGATTAAACTGATTCTAGCCAGTCACTTGGGTAGAACTAGAACAACTAAATCCAAGGCTGTTGCTCCCTTATGACTATGTAGACCACCAAGAAAGGGCTAGGAGAAACAGCCCATATATTAATTACAGAGCTCCATGCCAAGGCCGAGAATGGAATGTACACCCCAAACATTGAATGGCTTGTGATATTATGAAGCATTGCCAACATGGTCTTGAAGCCAAGGTTCATGGGATGCTAGTAGCATTTCTTGGAGAAAGTGGGTGAAACCTGGTATTCCCAATAGTAACTTTAGACCCAATTGGTGTGATTGTTTGCTGCACAAATGATTGGTAAATTTAGTGACACAATTATCAAAACATGACTTTGATACAATGTCAGATTTGTTCCTCCCAGAAAAAGGGAGGAAATGTAATGTGGTGCAAAAAATGGGCCTTTTTTTGCACTAAATTACATTTCCCATAAGTACTAACGAACAGTAGCATGATACAGTGGTACTCTGAGATTTCTATCCCATCTATTTTTTTAATTATATAATTTAATTATTTTTGAAGTTGGCATACCACCAAGCAGATGGTCTTGGGTGATAGAGACATATTTAAGGTGGGAAAAGATTAGAGGTTTGTTTGAAAAACCTGCTCAGAAGAGAGATAAATGAATGTTAGGATAACAAAAAGGACCTAAAGGGTTAAAGTGTAACTGGTATTTTGATTAGCTGTGTCTCCCATCGCAACTATTTTGCCAAAAGTGGGAGTCCTCATAGCTTCCAGTTTGAACTGATGTTTGCTATATGCTCTCAAAATTTCCAAAGCTTCAAAAGAAACAAAATTAGTACCAAGCCCTGTCAGAGAATTAGTTTCAGTATAGCAAAATTCTCTTAAAAGAACTAGAAATATCTAAACCAATTCTAAACCTGCAGGGACTATGAATTGTACATTCTTCATTGCTACAGATTATGATGATTTCCTTACCATCCGTTTCATGTTGCTAGCTGGTGGGTCCACACTTGATCGGAATCTATTATGCACTCTGACACATTCTTCAATAAAGTGTGCATTTTCAATATCCGGTAAGGTATGTTGGGTATAAAAACAACAGCACACTTGCAGTTTCAGGAACAATAAAACACCAAATATGAGGCTTTTTTCTGTCATTCTGGACTGCTACACAATGAGCCAAAATATTTTAAACAAAAATTATAGACAAATCCTTTAGGCTATTCCGTTTGACAATTTCTGCTTGGCTTTATTTCATCTTTCTTTGATTCCGTTGGCACCCGGAAATGAATTGAACAAATACCTTCAAGCTGAAGGCAGAGCCTAGTGATGAGTCATTTTCAACCACTGAATTGCTCCTTTTCTTACACTCTCTTGTATAATCCTTCCTATCTTGTATGTAAATCTTAAGTAATGAAAGAACATTAACAGTGTCCTGTGATTTGTATTGGGAAGTCAACTAATTTTTAAAACTTCGTTGTTTATGATTTGCATTAAATGTTGAAATCAAACTTAAAATTAAATTGCAGGAACTTCAATGGTTTAAGATACCAGATCTCATTAGTAAAACAAAATAAAACATACAGAATAAATAGTATTATATATAGATATATAATTGTTCTGTATTTCTACCAATTGTAATGAATCAGTTCTTGCCGTTCTTGGATAATGGCGCTTTTCTACATTTGCCAAGGCAGGTTAAAAATTATTTAATAGCTGAAAAGAGTTGCATCAACAGTCAGAAAATAAGTAAACAGGAAAGATAATGAAACACAGACACACACACACACACAAGCAGAGTTGTTTGACCAATGAATTAATTGATATTTACTATTTAACAAAATTGTGATGAATTCTGGCCTAGAATCAAATTCCAAACTTAGAATGGTATCTTCTCCCAACAAAATATCTACTGGGTTTTAGACATAATTTTTCCTCCAAGTATATACAGAAAATATTATCAAAATTAATAAAAAATACTAAATTTCTATTTTTTAATTTATCCTATTTTTCAATTTATTCTAAGAAATTATTTTTTCCTCAGAAATTTTCCACATTTGTTTTTTGGCTTGCTCAGAATGCCTGTCAAAAAAGCTACCCAGTGAAGTTAGATTTACCTCTTTGCTATCCTATGGTTTGGGGTAAGTTTTTATCAGATTTACTATAAAGATTGCACATTTACACAGCACTGTATTAGGAGACAATGTCCATCCCTCACCAATGTTCTTTATTCAGATGTAAAGTCCCAGTCAATATCAATTATCATATTATTGTTTCCATGTTCAGACTGATTGCTTCCAGATCAAACTGATAATGAAGAGACAATTAAATGACCTTGAACACCATATATTTCCCCAGTGAGATTTTGTTTTTGTTTGAATCAAGAGTTTTAACTGTTGCTATATTATGTTTATTGCTTTACAATAAATAGAGCAGAAGCAGTTATTAAAGTTATTAAGAAAACAAATTGATGTTGGGACAATTCCTGACTCCTTTGTTACATCCTCAAACCCCCACATCTTCAACCTTAAACCGTCTACCGTGGACCTCACCCCATTCCTAAGAGGTCCGTAAAGGGCGCAAGCGTGCCTACTGTCCCTGTCCTACTGTCCCCATTTATTTGTACTCATTTCCTATGTTCATGTCCATGTTTATACTTATATCTGTTATCTTGTACATGTTTGACAAAATAAATAAATAAAAATAAATAAATAAATTCAGACAGTCTGTTCATAAAGCTATTATGCTTCTCACTATCCTACATTATTCTGGGGTCATGTGATCACCTTTTGTGAACTTCTGACAAGCAAAATCAATGGGGAAGCCAAACTCACTTTACAACTGTGTTACTAACTTAACAATTACAATGATTCACTAAACAACTGTGACAAGAAAAATCATAAAATGGGGCAAAACTTAACAATCTTGCTTAGCAAGAGAAATTTTGGGCTCAGTTGTTATTGTAGGTTGAGGACTGTTAGCATCGTCTCCATCCATACCTTTATTTCATGTTTTTTACCTAATCATATGCCTATCCTCTCAAATCTAGTGAGATTTGAAAAAGGTATTTCACCTTGAAAGACTGTAACTCTAGAAACCATAAAGAAATGAGTTCTTGCAAATGGGGAAATAGACCATCTGTGAATTCCAATATTTTCTTGTACTTTCAAAAATGTAAGATTTCTCAGCTTATCTCCTGAATACAGCTGAGACCATGAAATACCATCAATTCAAAGTTCCTTTGGAAATACCTGGAAGGAGAGCCACAGTGGCGCAGTGATTAGAATGCAGTATGGCAAGCTACTTCTGCTGATCACAGGCTGCCAGCAGTTTGGCAGTTCCGGTCTCACCAGGTTCAAGTTTGACTCAGCCTTCCATCCTTCTGAGGTGGGTAAAATGAGGACCCAGATTGTTGGGGGCAATATGGTGACTCTGTAAACCTCTTAGAGGGCTGTGAAGCAGTATATAAGTCTAAATGGTATTGCTATTGCTAAGGGTCCTAATGTATATGTGTCCTAAGATGACTTATATAAACTGGAAAATTGGAGCTGCAAACATACTAGGCAAAAATTAGCACTACCGCATTCCTTTTGATGTGTATTTCCCATAATGTGCCTCCTTACTCTCTTGCAATTCCTTCTTTTCCAATGAAAGTAAAAATAAGTATTAATTCCTTTCTTCCTAATTATCACAGCTAGGGGGTGAGCATTCCGAAGAGTGATGGATTAGGGAAAAGGAAAGCTGAAGTAAAATTGTAAGCACAGTCATGGTTACATGGTCTTCTACTTAATGACTATATCATTTAGTAACTAAGTTGCTGGTCCTAATTATGGTAACTAAACAAGGACTATCTGTACTCCATAGCTCATGATATCTGTGCTGTTCTCTGAAGAAATATTAATTTTTCATGCTTTGTCCTAGGTTTCTATGGTTCTTTTTGATGTTTCAGCTCCTAAAAAAAAGCTATAAATGCCTTTGTTTACTGGTATTAGCCATATAATCAAGATAAAATTGTTTTATTGAAGATGGGTAATTTTACTGTAAATGACCCAGAGAATTTTGCTATTCCCTTTCCTTCCTTTTTAATTAACTGTGGTCAGCCAGAATAGAGGCTGTATACATATAGGGAAAACATGGTAAAGTCATTATACAAAAATACAAGCCTGTGTTTTATATCAATTATTTTGGATTGAATATAGAAAGAGACCCATAATTTAGACTGAATTTAACAAACTGAGAAATCAGCCATATTTCATCTTTAGATTATGTGTTATACCTTACATGCCAACTCACTATTTGCAACAATTTCAACTCATATAGACTACATGTAATGAGAGGATAGGGAACTACATACTGGTTATGGTATGAATAGGAGCAATAAATGTATGTACATATGATATGCAGAGTATAATTCAGAATGCCAATATTGTTTTTATCAAACTTTTTGTCAGAATGATGGGGAACTTTATTAGTTCAGGACAGTCATACGGTACTGCATTAGTACAGTAAACAAGAGGTGTGGTGGCAGTGAGTAGAATGCAGCTCGCTGCCAGGAGTTCAGTTTTCATTGTCTCAAGGTTGACTCAGCCTTCCATCATTCTGAGGTCAGTAAAATGAGACCCAACTTGTTGGGAGCAATATTTTGATTCTGTAAACCGCTTAGAAAGTGCTGTAAAGCATTATGAAGCGGTATATAAGGCTTAGTGCTATTCCTATTGCTAAATTACCTTGTGCTTTGCTAAATCTAAATACACTTCCTGAGCAACCATCAGCCACACAACTGTGTCCTATTCAATATATAAGTGCCTTCTGAACATGATTCCTGTTGCAATCATACATACTTGAGTTAAGGGAGTTTAACATATGCAGAAGGTATGTGCAGTTTATGAAATTAACATTTATTAATCACAACATGTTGTAAACATCTTTTAATATACATGTTTACAAAACATGGAACATATTAAATATATTTTGTTTTATAATTGTATCATCAGAATAAAAAAGCATTAAGAATTTGACAAAATTTCATAAAAATAATGAATTGAACCAAATCTACTTTTAAAAAATAGAACAGGAAAATAATGTAAAAATTCATGTAAATATAATTTTATAATTAACCAAAGTCGTTAAAGATTATTTAGAAAAACTTAAACCTGGATAATAGATCTGTAAGCAATAAACAGCAACAAATGCCAGAAACATTAACAATGGCCTTAAAACCGCAACAGCAATGCAAGATGGATCACATATAATCCGACTTTCAAATGGTGGATACCATCGTGAATAACCTAGGATAAAAAAAAGAGAGGGAGTGTAATGATCCTCTTTTCAAAGTAAATTTAAAATATAAAAGGCAATTGTAATACATACGTAAGTTGTTTTCTTTCTCACGTTCAGGATTTCCTGTTTTTAAAAACAAAGTTCAGACAAGCCAGTTAAAGCTTTTAGAATATTTTCTCTTCATACATTTTCATTTCTTATACATATGAATTCATTAATTAATAGTAGCAGTGATGCCACATTAATCAGTCTTTAAAATACAAGCAGAGCTATCAAATTGATTATAATGCAATATTTATTCCTATTTCTATAAGATACTCATTTGGGCAATGGAAAGAAGCCCCACATACCTCTTTTTTTCCCTAAAAAGGAGAAAAATTTAACACTGCTCTACCAAAATAAAATCTGAAAAGACTGAATATCAAAATGATTTTAATAAACTGTAATAGGATCCTCTTTTTTCCTTCTCGAACTACTATTTTACTCAGATTTGTACTCACTACAGAGGTTGTCTTTACAAGTGTCTCCTTTTGGACAGTTACTGCATGGTTTTCCCTCTTTATAAGGACGTACTCCACGGTAATTGCCCCTAAAAAAAAGTGGATGAATATATTCTTAATCATACCAAATATTAAGTAGAAATTAGCCAAAAATGTCAGTGACCTTACCTGAACATTTCAAGTGAAAATATGCAAAATGTGCAAAATATTGAACAAGTTTTGAGTCTCATGGTACATCTTGCAGAATTTCAATTATCTTTTGTGGTACTGCTAAAATTTCATTATTCTTGAAAATAATCTGATCTTTTTAAAAAAATAACAATTTAATGATTCCATGTTTAATGTTTTTTGGTATAACAGATGCACTTGTGCTTAGATGGTGAAAAAGTGCTTTTTCAGGAGGCAACTGGACCCTCTTGTTTTTCTTTGAAGATGTTTCACTTCTCATCCAAGAAGCTTTCTCAGCTCTGACTGGATGATTTATATGCCTTGCAGACAGCTGATCATTGGAGGTTTATCTGGGTCCTCAGGGTCACCTGAGTAGTGCAAATGGGTGGAAAGTCTTCTTGGAACTGCAAGTACTGCTATCCTGATTCAGCAGTCTATCTGCATTTAAAAGACAAATGCCACTCTTTTGAAGACAGTAAAGTCAATATTTTGGACAGAGAGGACTTCTGGTTTGAAACAAGGGTCAAAGAGGCCATCTATGTCAAAATTGAACAGCCCTCTCTCAATAGAGGAGGGATACAATATCATCTATCTCCAGCCTACAACAGTCCTTTCAGTCAGAGCTGAAGAAGCTTCTTGGATGAAAGTGAAACATTTCAAAGAAAAACAAGACAGTCCAGTTGCCTCTTGAAAAAGCACCTTTGGGATAACCATGACCTGGATGACTGAGAAGTCCACAGACATTGTGCCTTGATGCTATAGGGCCAACACATAGCCTAAATTTGAAATCAAGTCCCTTTACAGGTAGTCCTCGACCACAACTGAGCTCAAAATTTCTGTTAAGTTTTAACCCAGGTTTTGTGAGTTTTATCCAATTTTACAATTTTTCTTGTTAAGTGAGTCACTGCAGTAGACAAGTTACCAATCTGGTTGTTAAGTGAATCTGGCTTTCCCATTGACTTTGCTTGTCAGAAGGTCACAAAAGGTGATTACGGCCTTGGAGCCCAGCAATGGTCGTAAGTATGAACCATTGCCAAGGATCTCAGTTTTAATCAGATGATCATAGTGGTGCTACTAAGGTTGTAACTATGAAAAATGGTCATAAGTCACATTTTTCAGTGCCGTTGTAACTTTGAACAATCACTAAAGGAACTGTTGTAAATCAAGGACTACGTGTAATGTAGATTTTAAAAAATCAAGCAAGATAGTTCTAGAGCAGGGGTCTGCAACCTTAAACACTCAGAGCCATTTGGACCCGTTTCCCACAGAAAAGAAAACACCGGGAGCCACAAAACCCTTTTGACATCTAAAATGAAGATAACAGTGCATATATCATTTTTAATCTTTATGCTTATAGTTTATTTAACTCAATACTATTTCTTCTGGGCCTTAGGTGGAAAAAGAGCTTTCCTATCACTTGCTGACGATGTCATGGGTTAATCTGGGAATTGCTGTGAACAAATTCTAAATTTACTGGAATTGTGCCTTTGGCTTAATTGAAATGATATATTCAATTAAATTTGAAGCCTTTTATATAATTGTTTCTTCCACTTCAGGAATAATTATAAAAATGATGATTTCTCACTCATTTTCTTACTACTAGTAGAAACAAAATAAGCAGCCATTAAATATCACTTAAAGTTGGAACCCTATATTTGGATTCTGATGGATATTTATTATTGTGAATGCTTTTGCAAAACAGTGGCTGGGAAGACTTGCCACAGATAAGATTACAAAACACCTATTTCAAATAACATTTCTTGATTCTGTATTCTTACTTGCCCCCTTGTACTGTACCACTGCATTTTGAATTCAAATGCAAAAAAAAAAAAGTTTGGAGAGCACAAAGAAAAGAATGCTGCACCAGTTTGGAATTCTTTAAAACAGCTAAATTCCCCCCCACCCCCGGGATTATGCAGTTTTTCCTGGGATTATGCAGCTGCCTTTCTTCCCCAGAAAAGGCCATATTTTGTTTAAAGAATTGCAGACAAGTGCATCCTTGTCCACCATAGCTGACTACGACATTACTCACGTAAATATGTTAACCTCACTGCTAACATGGGCTACCTCTTGCCCATATCCTCTCATCTTCCTGGGTGACCTAAATCTACCTCTCATTAACCGGATAACTAATGAATGCACAACTGATCCAATCCATACTACACTATACAACGCTGTTACAAACCTAGGTCTTGAACAACTTGTAACTAACAATACAAGACTCAACAATTGCCTTGACCTCATCTTCTGCAACAACCCAAACTCAATTTATGGACTACAAATTAAAGAACCTTTTTCCAACAGTGACCACTGCATGATTGACTTTTGTCTCAATATATGTCCTTACTTAAATCGTCATAACAATAGTATTCCTAACTACAACTTCAAAAAAGCCAACTATGACCTTATAAACAATGATCTCTCATTTCTGGACTGGCAAAATCTGTTCGCAACCTGTATAACTGCTGAAGACCATTATAGAGTTTTCCTACCTGAAATTAATAGAGTCATTAAACTATACATACCACAAACGACCACCAAGATCAGGAAAAGCAAACTACCCATATCAATAAAAAAGCTTCAATCAAAAAAAAGAATCCCTCTGGAGAAGAAACAAAAAAGGCTATGTAGCAAACTTCAAAAACCACTACAGGAATATATGCAACCAAATAAAAACTGAATGCACAAATTACCACACCAAGCAAGAAGAGGACCTTCTGTGTACAAATTCCAATCGTGCCTTTTATAATTTTGTCAACAATAAACTTAAAGACTCAAGATCCATCCCACCACTAAAAGATTCTAACAGCAAAGAATGCAATGACGAAACAGTTAAAGCAAACCTCTTCAACATATTCTTTGGCTCAATTTTTGTTAACAGCGATGACTCATATCCGACATTCCCAAAACGTACCAGCAATGAGTATGATGACTTAACACATATAGATTTCACAGAAGATAATGTTGGAAAAGCTCTTCATAACTTGAAACCATCGCTATCTATTGGACCCAATGGACTATGTGCATACTTCTTAAAAAAACTTTCCACTAATATAGCAGAACCCCTAAGCATAATCTTTGATAAAGCTTTCACTACCAGTTCCCTTCCTAAACTTTGGTCACTAGCCACAGTCATCCCAATCTTCAAAAAAGGAGACCCCAGCTTAGTCGAAAATTACAGACCAATCTCTTTGTGCTGGGTCACCTGCAAAGTCATGGAATCAATCATCAACCAATCCATCACCTCACACTTAGAAACAAACAACCTACTCTCTAATAAACAATTTGGTTTCAGGAAAAAATTATCATGTAACTTACAACTTCTCCACTGCAAAAACATATGGACTACAAATCTTGATCAAGGCAAAACAATAGATGCAATCTCCATAGACTTCTGCAAAGTTTTTGACTCAGTAGTACATGATAAACTTCTCCTAAAACTAAAATCCTATGGCATTTCAGGACCCCTTCACAAATGGATATCTGCTTTTCTGTCTAACAGACAAGTGGTCAAAATTGGCAATGCTCTATCAAATCCTGTTCCTGTCAAGAGTGGCGTTCCTAAAGGCAGCGTTCTTGGACCAACACTCTTCATACTATACATAAATGATCTTTGTGACCATATCTCAAGTAATTGTGTTCTCTTTGCTGACGATGTCAAACTATTTAACACTATAGACAATACATCTACCATTCAAAAAGACATTGATCATCTAACCGCTTGATCTAAAACTTGGCAACTCTAAATCTCAACTCTAAATCTCAACCAGCAAATGCTCAGTCTTACATATTGGAAAAAAGAACCCAAACACTAAGTACATACTTGATGGACATTACCTTACAGATGACCCCCACCCTGTTAAAGACCTTGGAGTTTTCATATCAAATGATCTAAGTGCCAAAGCCCACTGCAACTACATAGCAAAAAAGGCTCTAAGAGTTGTAAACCTAATCTTGCGTAGCCTCTTTTCCAAAAACGCTACACTACTAACCAGAGCATATAAAACATTTGCTAGACCAATTCTAGAATACAGCTCATCTGCCTGGAACCCTCACCACATTTCTGACATCAATACAATTGAACGTGTCCAGAAATATTTTACAAGAAGAGTTCTTCATTTCTCTGAAAAGAACAAAATACCTTATCCCACCAGACTTGAAATCCTAGGCTTAGAAACTTGGAACTCAGTCACCTTCGACATGACCTAAGTTTAACTCATAGAATCATCTATTGTAATGTCCTTCCTGTTAAAGACTACTTCAGCTTTAATTGCAATAATACAAGAGCAACCAGCAGATTTAAACTTAATGTTAACCGCTTTAATCTAGATTTTTTATTTTTTTATTTTTTGTTTACATTTATACCCCGCCCTTCTCCGAAGACTCAGGGCGGCTTACAATGTATAAGGCAATAGTCTCATTCTATTTGTATATTTTTACAAAGTCAACTTATTGCCCCCCCAACAATCTGGGTCCTCATTTTACCTACCTTATAAAGGATGGAAGGCTGAGTCAACCTTGGGCCGGGCTCGAACCTGCAGTAATTGCAGGCTTTGTGTTCTTAATAACAGGCCTTACCAGCCTGAGCTAAACCGGCCCTTTTGCAGAAAATATGACTTCTGTAACAGAATCATCAGTGCTTGGAATATTGACTTCACCCCATTCCTAAGAGGACCATAAGGGGCGTGCATAAGAGCACAAACGTGCCTACCGTTCCTGTCCTATTGTTTTTCTTTTTCTTTTTCTTCTTCTTCTTCTATATATATATATGCTTATTTCTCCTAATATCTACTCATATATATGTTTATACACTATATAATCTTTTTGTATGATACTTATATATATTGTGACAAAATAAATAAATAAAATAAAATAAATAAATAAAATAGCAATGCACAGTCCTAAGCTTATAATTTTTCTGCTTTTTCAAGACAGGTGGATGCACTTCTAAACAAAACACTGACTTCAGATAGTTCTCTTTTTCACATTGCAGGGAAGTTAGAAATGGCTCAGTGAGTAAACAACTGACTGGCAGATTTTGAGCCAGTCATTCCCCCTCTCAGCCCAGTCTACCTCCCAGGACTGTGGTGGGGAAAATACAGGAAAGGTGGTGGCGATTTTAATTCTGGAGCATGAGAAGCCTTTTAACTTTTGATTAATCCTGTAGTTGTTACGTCACCTTTCTTTCCTCCCTCGCCTCCTTTGCTTTGAAAAGTTGTGGGGCAACTTTTTCATCTCTCTGCTGTGATAGGGAGGTGTAGCAGAGGGATGAAAGAGCCGCATGCGGCTCCAGAGCCACGGGTTGCCTACCTCTGTTCTACAAGTTGCTGGCTCAGTGCAACATATGAATTAGAGAATGGCACCAGTGGTGAAATGTAAAATTTGTTACTACCGGGTCTGAGGGCGTGGCTTGGGGGGTGTTAATGTGACTGGGTGGGTGTGCGTGGCCAACTTTTTTTTTTACTTTTTTTTTTTTTTTACTTCTACAACGGCCGAAGAGGTTGTAGAAAAAATGCCTTTAAAAGACTCCTCTGACACTCCCAGTTGAGTTGCCTGATCATCAGAGGCTTTTCTTTTCTTTTTAAAGCATTTTTTTTGCCTTTAAAAGAAAAAAAAAGCTTCTGACGATCAGGCAACTCAGCTGGGATCGCCAGAGGAGCCTTTTAAAAGCATTTTTTCTACAACCTCTTCGGCTGAAGAGGTTGTAAAAAATGCTTTTAAAAGCCTCTGATGATCCCAGCTGAGCCACATGATCATCAGAGGCTTTTTTTTTACTTTTAAAAGCATTTTTTCTTTGGACTGAAAAAATGCTTTTAAAAGTAAAAAAAAACTCTCTGATGATCGTGCAGCTCAGCTGGGTATGGGGGTCGGGCAAGAATTTTTGCTACTGGTTCTCCGAACCACCCGCCACCATCGCTACTAGATCGGACAATCCGACTGAACCGGGAGCATTTCATCCCTGAATGGCACCTATAACACTACTGCTGCACGAGCTGCATTGATTACCAGTCTGCTTCTGGATGCAATTCAAAGTGTTGGTAATCACCTTTAAAGCACTTCATGGCATGGGTCCAGGTTACTTGAGGGACTGTCTTACCCCACTGTGATTGGCGTGTTCCACTCGTGCCAGTAGAAGCGGCATGCTGCAGGTCCCGTCATTATTATTATTCCAGGTGGTGGGGTCTGTGAGGAGGACCGGAATAGCTCAGGCTGCTACGAAGCCTGTTATTAGAACACAGTAGCCTGCAATTACTGCAGGTTCAAGCCCGGCCCAAGGTTGACTCAGCCTTCCATCCTTTATAAGGTAGGTAAAATGAGGACCCAGATTGTTGGGGGGGCAATAAGTTGACTTTGTAAAAAAAAAAATATACAAATAGAATGAGACTATTGCCTTATACACTGTAAGCTGCCCTGAGTCTTCGGAGAAGGGCGGGATATAAATGTAAACAAAAACAAAAAAAACACCTTCTCTGCTGTTGCTCATGCCCTCTGGAATATCTCTCCCTCCCCCCAATGTGAGGTTGGCCACAACCAGAGGTGAAATCCAATTGGTTCTGTGGGTGTGGCTTGGTGGACGGGGTGTGGCTTGGTGGGCGTGGCAGGGGAAGGATACTGCCAAATCTCCATTCCCACCCCACTCCAGGAGAAGAATACTGCAAAATCCCCATTCTCTCTCCACTCCTGGGGGAAGGATATTGTGAAATTTCCATTCCCGCCCCACTCTAGGGCCAGCCAGAAGTGGTATTTGCTGCTTCTCCAAACTACTCAAACTTTCCGCTACCAGTTCTCAGAACTGCTCAAAATTTCCGCTACCAGTTCTCCAGAACCTACTGGAACCTGCTAGATTTCACCCCTGGCCCCAACCCTCCTATCTTTTTGTAAGGGCCTAAAGACATGGATTTGGTAGTCAGCTTAGGATCCCAGTAGGGGAACAGTATAATGGAGATGGTTGATTGAATAACAAATCCCAATCCTCCCCCCCCTCCGTCCCCCCTCCCCAACTGTCTTTGGTTTTAAGGTTTGATTTTAATTTTTTATGTTTTTTCTTATATAACTGAATATAAGAGTTGAGGTAGCATTCACTTTATTCTACTGCTCTTTATTCTATTGCAAAGGTAAGAAGGTCTTATAACCTTCTTACCTTTGCAATCTTATAGCTCATCATTTTCGTCACAACAGACTACCTATACAACAGCATCTCTTGAGAGAGGGAGGGAGGGAGGGAGGGAGGAAGGAAGGAAGGAAGGAAGGAAAGAAGGAACTGTTTATGCCCCCTCTGCTCCCCCATTTTTTCATGGGTTGTCTAGGAACTAAATATATTTCTAGTCATGTTCTTCCACGGTTTGAAAATTTTCTATGTAGTCTTCTTATAACTCACCAGCTGATTTTTTTAAATAAAGTTAATAAAAATATGACAAACATTTAAAGTTGTTACAGACAGCAAACTAACTGAAAATAAATTGTTCAAGATAATATACGGTATATAAATGTATAAACACAATTTCAGATTTCTTTAATATATATTAACTTACGCTGGAGCATAATTGCATACTAAAAGGTTATTATTTTTTTCCTTTCCATCCATGTAACGGCAGTGAACAACAGCACAGCCAACTTTGTGTGAAGTAGCCCAAACTACCTGAAAAAGGAAGAAAATTTATTTTAAATAATTTAAGTTTCTCTCCAATCTCTATTATAATCTGCATTTTACCAATGAATATTTATTTATTTTTCAGATTTGTAAATCACCCATAACCCTCAAAGAGGGAGTTCATTACATTAAGATTTGGCTAAAACATAGGTAGTCCTCAACTTATAACCACAATTGAACCCAAAATGTATGTTGAGACATTTTTTAGGTGAGTTTTGCCCTTTTACGAACTTTCTTGCCACAGTTGTTAAGTGAATCATTGCAGTTGTTAAATTAATAACATGGTTGTTAAATGAATCTGGCTTCCCCATTGACTTTGCCTGTCAGAAGGTCGCAAAACTGGATCATATGATCTTGGCATTCTGCAACTGTCATAAATATGAATCAGTTGCCAAGTACCTGAATTTTGATCATGTGACTATGGGGATGCTGCAGGGGTCATAAATGTGAAAAACTCTCATAAGTCACTCTTTTCAGTGCCGTTGTAACCAGTGATGGGTTGCCCCCAGTTCGGACCTGTTCTATAGAACTGGTAGTAAAACTGGCGGGAGGCTCCGCCCAATGACCCAAACGTCATCAAAACTCTTCTGCACGTGCACTGTGCGTGCGGGCACAATGCAAACTGGTAGTAAAGTTAAGTAGAACCCACCCCTGGTTGTAAATTTGAACAGTCACTAAATGAACTGTTTTAAGCCCAGGACTACCTGTACCTTGAGGTTGAAACAAAATAGCCCTTCTTTAAAGTGTTAACATTGAAATATTTCAATCTGGCTGTATTTCACTTCAATTGGCATAAGTACACACACACACCCTTATCTGTGAGTTCTTGCAGGCTCTTCAGAGGCTCTGCAGATAATCAGATGTGAGGATCTCTGAAGTTGAGCTTTACAGAGCAGTTGGGAAGGTTGCTGCTATAGTACCATTCTTGCTCCAGTATCCTTGCCTGGCCAATTGAGTTCCATTCCTGGGCTGGTGAAGAGTATATGGGATTTTAATCTGCCACCTAGTCATGTAGAGTTTGGAATAGTGCCATGCACTTGTTTCTGAAGGCCCAACACATACCAGAGGTTGCATGTCAGATCTGGTTTTCTAAATTATTATGTCTTGGGAAACTTGTAACTGATGTGGTAGCAAAGGACATTAACACCAATCCATTGCCACAGACAGATCACATTGTTTACTTTCTTGTCTTGTTGATGCCATTTTTACTATAGGGAGATAGGACCGATTTAGTCAGGCTGTTCCAAGCAATTGATGAACGCTATAGGGTTCCAAAGGTTTGAGGGGTTTCCAAGGATGTAGGAACCTTCCAGCTGAGGTCTTGGCTGCTGTCTACAATGAGTGGCTGTCCTTGGACTGCATCATCCCTATTTGGCTCCTCCCTGTGTGTTGATCCTAGAGTACATCTTAGTTTACTGAGGAGATCCAGGAGATGAAGGATCAGAAGACACTGATCAAATATGAAGAAGAGCCATGTTAGGGATTACTTTGCGGATAAAGGACATAGAAACCTCACTATTTATCTGAAAGGGGCTTAGTCTTAGGTGATTTGGGATGGGTTTGAACTGTTGACTCCTGAAGAACTAGACAGGATTCTTTGTGCTGTTAGCTTAGCCACCCATATGCTGCATTTGGGCCTCTTCCACATTATCAAAGCAGCCAGGGAGATGATCTGTAATTGGGTTCATGTTATAATGCCTGACTGTTTGTGGGAGAGATGGCACAGAGTGGCATGCCTGCCAGAATCAAAACCAATTTGTTTTCAACTTTCCCTTTTGATCAGACTGTAGCCAGAGTTCACCAGAACTCTAGTGAAAGTGGATTATTTTGACCCATTTGAGTTGGGTTTCAGGCCAGGATTCGATACAGAGAGCGCCTTGATTGTCCTTGTAGGAGACTACTGGCAAATCTGCAATGTTAGTGATTCTGTTCCTTGATTTCTCAGAAGCTTTTGATACCATCAACCATCGTATCCTTCTGGACTGGCTCCAGGAATTGCAAAGAAAGTGGCACTATTTTACAGTTGTTCTCTTGTTTCCTTCAGGAACAATTCTAGTTTATGTTGTTTGGGGAGAAAGGTCATTCTCTAGGCTCCTACTCTGTGGGTACCACAATGTTCGACTTTCTCTCTCTTTCTATTCTTTCTATTCAACATCAACATGAACCCACTGTGTGATGTCCTACATCACTTTGGGGTTTAGTATCATCAGTATGCTGATGGTAATTAGAGGCAATGACCTTGACAAAGATAAGGCCAGATCTGTTACCCAAAGCCATGAGGAGAAAGATATGGCTTAAATCCAAAACAATGTAATGTATGCACAAATAGCTAAAATAGACCCGGGGGTCGGAGCCATAACACTAGCACAACCAGACTTCCAAGATTCTATTATTGCCAATCTCAATAAAAGCAGTTGTAGCTTCCTGTGGAGTTGATTCTCAGTCTGCTTTACTTGACAATAAGCAATTATAGTTGCTGACTGAGACTTTTTAATATATTGTCCCAAGATATAAAGGCATGCAGAATGTGGAAGAACTGTCTCTGACTCAGTCCTACCAAGAGGAAGTGGTTGTGGGTTCTAGGACCACCTGGTTCTGAGTTATTTCATCTCTGACCTTGGATGGGTTGCACTTCTCCATTCAAGGCTGGTCTGAAATCTAGAGATTTCAGAATTTTAGAATCTAGAGTTTTTGTTCAGTTTCATCTGGTGCTGCAGTTGCAGCCTTTCCTCAATTGGGAGGCCCTTCAGAAGCCACTCATGTCTTGACTATTGCAATACACTTTATATGGGACTGCCTCAAAAGCAACTTGTAACCTTCAACAACCTCCATATGTATAACAGTGTGAGCAGTTATGCACATGCCACATTACTATGTGATACCTCTGCTCCATAACTTGCACTGGATGCCAATTTGCTTCAAGATACTGGTTTTCACCTATGAAGTGCTACATGATATAGAAACTGGTTATTTTAGGGACTGCCTATCTTCTCTGAGGCTGTCTTGCCAATTAGAACTAATAGTGTTAATGCACTCTGAGGGCCTTCAATTAAAAAAGGTCATTACCTGATCCTAGGAAGCACCCTTCTCTGTTGCAGCACCTGCCTTATGAAATGAGGTACCCACTGAGATCGGGATGATTCCCACCTTGTTGGTGTTCCAAAAAGCCATACAGACCTCATTAGGTGGTTTACCATTTTGCTCATATTTTTTTCTTGTTAAAGTCTGGTATTATTGTTTGTTCTCTTAATATTGTTTTTATATTGGAGGTATTATATTCAGCAGAGTCATTTAGAGTTGGGTAGCATAAAACCAAGCAAACAAGTGAACAAATATTTAGAGATGAAATTATTATTTTTTCTTTTTGAATTTCTCAGTTGCCTTTTACCATTCCATATGTTTGTAAATAAGTAATCTTACACAGTAACTTCACCTACTAAGCAGCTGTAATCAGTATTCATAATTTACTGTCACCGTGGACTATATAAACACAAAAATACATATCTTACCTGGGTATAATGTCCACATACTTTGGTGCAGTGATGGGTAGAGTAAGTATAGTAATTTACTTCACTGTGAAATGCTTTAATTGGATTCTCGACATTAATTGGATTTCTGCTTGCACTTCCCATCCACATATTTTCTCCGGTTGGCTTAAACATACGATTAGGATGGTAGTTTTGATTAGGATTATGTTTCCAAACACATTTATTTGCCCATGCTCTAGCAATTCTAGCTAAAGCTAAATCAAATGTCTGCAAAGGATAAAATTATCAGTTAAGCTTTTGATCATATTTATCTCCCTTAGTAAATGCACAAATATCAAACTGAGATCCATCCAAATACAGATAGGAATTTTCATGCGTTAGTTCATATGATTATGATATAAAGAAAATTATTATTTTTTATTAAAATCTGGAATTTTGCAGAAGATATACCATCTAAAACACTTTCAGAGATTATTCTTACTTATTTATAATGCCTATATAAAAAGTTGGGTTTGTATTTTTAAAACTATAAATATTATAAAAATAACATTTATAATCTTAATATATGTGCAAGAAAACATTATATATATGCTTTGAATCACATGTGTAGATACTGATTACATACTGAAGCAGAATAATCTCCAGTGAAGATTTAATAGGATGGTTGTGCAACAAACTGTTGCAATGTGGATTTATTTTTTTAAATGATCAGCTATATCTTTTTCCCAGATATTATTTTCAACTTTCTATTCTTACCCTGTCAGTAAACCAGAATTTACACAAACTTTTTTTAATATGTGTAGATCTTCTGCACCTTTGCTTCTATCAAGTTTCACTTTATACATCTAAAGAGATTAATGTAAGTACATTAAAACATGCAAGTATACTTCAAAGCAATATGGTTTTAAAATAAATTATCAATTATCTTGGTGGATCATAATCTGAATATGAACTAGCATGAGATGTTCAGGGAAAATGTCTTTCTGCTTACCAGATGTGAAGAAAAAACATTGTGATCTATCACCACCTAGTACTGTCTATAAATCCAGAATTATTGTATGTAGCACATGTTAGCAATTCCCATTTTTAAAGGAATAGAGAAAAAAGTTACCAGAACCAGGACAAGATCATCATAATTCCTCTTCCCTATGAAGTTATTACTGTTAGAAATTACTTCTGCTTTTACGTAGATCACACCCTTTCATTTTGCCATAGGTTGTATATTCCAGACTCATAGTGTTTTTTTTTAAATGCATTTCAACATTACTAATAGATGTGTGGATTAGCAGAAAGAACAGTAGGATACAGGAGAGGGAACAGAGTATTCCATGTTTGTTTTCAGTATCTGCCTTCCTCTATGGCAGTAGTGGCAAACTTCAATGTGGGTTGCATCAGGGGTGAAATGCTCCCAGTTCGGACCGGATCGCCCAATCCGGTAGCGATGGTGGCGGGTGGTTCGAAGAACTGGTAGCAAAAATCCCTGCCCCCCCCATTTTTTCTTTGGCCGAAAAAATGCTTTTAAAAGTAAAAAAAAGCCTCTGATGATTGTGTGGCTCAGCTGGGATCATCAGAGGCTTTTAAAATCTCTTCGGCCAGAGGGTGTAGAAAAAATGCTTTTAAAAGGCTCCTCTGACGATCCCAGCTGAGTTGCCTGATCGTCAGAGGCTTTTTTTTCTTTTAAAGGCAGAAAAAATGCTTTTAAAAGAAAAGAAAAGCCTCTGAGGCCGAAGAGGTTGTAGAAAAAATGCTTTTAAAAGTTAAAAAAAAAAGTTGGCCATGCCCACTCAGTCACATTACCACCACCACCACCACCAAGCCTCGCCCACAGAATCAGTAGTAACAAATTTTACATTTCACCCTCGGTTGCATGCAACTAACTACCAGCATTAGTGCTGTACATTATGGTCAGTTTTGGTATCCATCTGTGAACTGAGAGATTTCCTATAACAGGTTATCTTTCAACTTTAAAATGTCCCCACAATGGGCAGAACTAACATGTCCTAAAATGAAGAGAAGGGCGCTATAAATAACTAGAATCAGCAAAGTAAATGTTGCTGCAGCATGAGATAGAATAATCCACTCCTCCCAGTGCAGAATTTATAAACTAATTCCTTGCTTGCCTTCTGATTTATTAAATGACAAACACCAATCTTTTCAGGCCAATCTTTTCAGCAGGCTGAGACTGCTGATGGAGTCCAGCAGCCAGACTCAATGCTCACTTGAAAGTTAACATGCTGAGAGAATTGGAGAAGGTCTCAAACTTCCAGCAGCTTGTTTGCTTTGATCATAGATATGCTTTTAATGACTTAACATTTAAAACGTAAATGGTTTTTTTACATGATTTTAATCTTAAATTTTAACTTCTGGATGTGGCTCAGGAAGCACTGGTAGAGTTCACAATCAGATGCTTATTGTTACCTAATGGAAACTTTGTGTGCAATAGTTTGCATTTCATTTTCTTAAATACATGCATTCATTTCCTTGTATTTATTTGTCTTTTACTATATAAATTGCATAGAGTACAATTGCAGTTTACATGTAATTCAACAAATACACATCCCAAAATAGAGTAAAAATATACATACATTAATTAAACCAAACAATAAAAATATTGTGAAAAGGATGCATCCATCCACTTGTTTGGGGAAAAAGTAAACTGATACCAGTAATACCATTTCCTGATTGCTTATTTGTACCCTATGACAATCACAAAGTGTTGTTACCTTATCATTCTTAATGAACATATCTTTTATTTTATGTACATTGACAGCACATGCACCAAGACAAATTCCTTGTGTGTCCAATGACACTTGGCCAACAAAGAACTCTACTCTACTCTACTCTACTCTCTACTGGGCACAAGATGAAAATAGCCAGGAAAATCCCTACGGAAAACAACTCAGGATTCATGGCATGCTCCCATAGCTAGGACTGCAAAATTAGGGGGAGATAAGCGTGTTCAGATTTCCTGGTTCAAGCTTGGAAACTTGCTGTGAGTGACTTTGCCGCCACCCCAACCTTTCAGCCCTGTTTATCCCATACTGTGGGGATGGGATTAACTTTCGGAAGAATGATTAAATTGAAGCTCCTGAAAAAAATGGGGGCTGTTTCTTATGTTCTTGAGATACCTGTTCTCCCCCTCGTTAAGCTCCTCCAACTCGACGGTCCCACAAACTTTCGCAGGCACAAATTCGAATGACTTTCGGTCTCAGGAAGCAGCGCCCTCCGCGGGAAAACTTTTCTTTGGGTGTCGATTACGGGGCCGGCACGCTAACAGGCAGAGCTGAGGCTTCTCTTTTCCTCACGGCTTCCCCCCCCACTCGCCCGCCAACGCCCCGGGGCCTCCTCCTGCCCCCGCTCGCCGGCAACCCTTCGAACCGCTCACCATGTAGAGCATGTTGGAGGCAGAGGGCTTGACTTCGCTGCGGAACTTGTTGTGGATGTCGATGTATTGCTTGATAAAGGTGCGGTTGTTGATGTCCGGTAAAGGCGCATATTTACTTCTCGCTTCCCCGAGGAGAAGAGTCAGCAGTCCCGCCGCGCTCCACCACCACCAGAGGCTCCTCATGGCCGTGGCAACGGCGACCTGGCGGAACACTGCGCGCGCACGAATGGTCCTCCTGAGGCCGCCGCCGCCGCATTTGGTAGCCCGGAGGTTGGGGTGTTTCGCAGAGGGTGGCCACCTAGTCTTGCAAAAGCTGTGGTAAACGATTGCTTTCAGTTTCCAGAGCCCTCCTCCTCTTCCTCCTCCTCCTCCTCGCCCTCATCTGAATCGCATAAGGCTTACATGGGAGTAAATTCTACCCTAGTCCTTGAAGTTTATTTCTCAGAAGTCACGCCCTGGATTCCACTTTGTTCCGTTTTTAATCCTAGGCAGGGTTTAGCTAGCCCTCTCCTGGAAAGAACCCAGTGGCATTCTTTTCTCTCAGATGAATAAATATACCATTTTTTATTAATAGAAGTTACATCTGGAAAAAGAGCCTATTCCTTTTTCTAAATATCCTTTTCTATTTTGAAAAAAAAAATCAGGATCTGTCAGATGAAGTTCCATTGAATGTCAGCAAATGATCTGCCTCCCATTCTCATCTGCTCTTTTGTGGGAGGCTGTTATTTTGAGTTAGGCCTGTAAAATGTGCTACGTTTAAATATATGTATGAATATGCTTGTCATATTGAAACAAATCTAAAGTGCTCTTGGAAGTCAAAGGACATCAAATGAAAGAAATGACTAATACAGGCAAATAATACATACATACATACATATACATATACATACACACACACACACACACACACACACACACACACACACACACATTCCTACTGTATAAATGTTAGAGAAATGTCATATACGTTTAGTGATTTTCTTCCAAGGAAAGTCACCCTCCTTTTCTGGGATATCAATGTATATTTGTATATGATATTCTTTCAAGAAAAGTCACTCTTAACTCAGGATGCACACAACAGGCTGGATAGCATCAGTTGAGTATGCTGATCACTTCTTAGTTAAATAATATAACGTGAAAATCATAGCAATCTAGAAGAAATAACATAGCAATTCAACTAACAATAAACAGGAAACTCTGCATATTGATAGTCTTATTGCAAAAATGGTTTATGAAAGTAATGTACTCTAAAATGTGTTAACTGTAATCCACACAAAATCATAATCAGATAATGCAGTAAAGGCCTTTCCATCCAGTTAAGGGGTGAAAATAACGCCTAATTATAACTATTATATCAATCTCAAAAAAACCTAAAATTTCACTATAAGGGAAATAAGGTTATATCTCTCTAAATCTGTAGAGAAGAATTTGATTGAAACAATATCCAATTTAGATTTTCTTTTCCTCAGTTTTATCCAGTGGAATTTTGATAGGTCTGAGAGAAATGGAATCCTCAATTATCAAGTATTAATACTTTGTAAGACACTGGAAGATAAATTACCTTGCATCTGTCTGGGGTTTTAAATCTCTGTATCTATTGCAGTTCAATTAATGGGAATATCTCAAGTATACTTTTGTTCTATTTTATAGAGTGAGTTTCAATAAGGGTAAGCAGTCCATAATCCTACCACCAGTCCATTATCCCTAAACAACTTTTATGGCCTTTTGAATTCTATCTGCGGTTGTTGAAACTAAAGGAACAAAATATTGCCATTTTGAGCTGGGAAAAACATAACTACAGTGTTATCCCTAAAATGAACATTTTGTGTTGTTCATTTTATTGACTGTACTTGCTGAAATTAAGTTCTGTCTCTCTTACTATATTTTCTTTCCTTATCATTGATAAAGCAAAATGTATCCCTTTATCTGTGAGTGCAAAAGAACAATGCTTAAAATTGACTGATCACATCAGTCCCTCTTCTCAGCTTCTGTTGCAATTCCATCCAGAATCATGGTTTTTGGGTCACCACCAGCCATTACAGTAATGAGTTTTCTCCCCTAGCTTTGCTGCTATCTTCCTTAGCAGGTTACCAAGTAGTAGGAAAACACCTATTAACTATAGCTGTGATGGCGAACCTATGGCACGTGTGCCGGAAGTGGCACACAGAGCCATGTCGCCCGACACGCGTGGCATTGCCCATTCTGCTTCCAGGTTTCCAGGGCTCGCATGCACACCAGTCAATTAATCTGCTGATTACTGGTGCACATGCATGCGTGACGATCAGCTGGCCTTAACGTCTTAGTGCGCGTGCGCTCCGCCCATGCCATCGTCACCTGCATGCAGCCCCGGGAAATCCATCCCTTGCCAGTCAGGAGTGCTGCTGCCAGTCACTCCCCTGCACCCGCATCCTGCCTGCCTCATCACTGCCACTGTGAGGAAAGCCCCCAAAGCTGCGCTGCCTGGGATCCACATGGGCTGCTATAGGAGGAGGCCAGGTATGACTGACTGGATGCTGCCTGGAGTGCAAGGTTAGCAGAAGGAGGAGCCACCGCTGCCTCTTAGCCGGTGCAAATGGCCTGCTGTCGCAGCCTGCTGCCACCCTCTCTCCCCCACCAGTTGCTCCTGCCACTGCCAGCAAAGCAGCTGTGCGAGAACAGCCGCCACCGGTGGCAAGGGGTGGCAGTGGCAAGAATGGGTGGTCCGGGGCTTCCAGCGGCCTGCCCATCCTTGCTGCTGCTGCCCCCTCGCACCCAATCAATCTGCTCTTTCGGAAATTTGCTTTTCTTCCAGCATCAAGACTTGCATCCAGAGGACTGCAGACTGCCTCTGATCACATTCAGAGTCGAAGACTCTGCTACCCTGCAGGGCTGAATGCAGAAAAAGTCACCCCAAGGCAAGAGCTGAGTGACAGGAAGAAGCTGCTGCCGGCTTCAGACCTGGCGGCCCACATACTCAGCCCGGGCTTTACAAGCCACTGTGGTAACTGAACAGCCCACCAGAAAGCCCACCGCGTACAGACACAGCAAGAATCAGTTGGGCCAAACTGGCCAGCCTCGGAATAACGATGTTCCAGGCCCAAAATGGGGTGGGGGGGCCAAAGCACATGTGCAAGGGCGTGCATAGGCAATGCAGGGTGCATGCATGGGGAACAGCATGGGGATCATGTGTGCATGTGCATGGGGGGGTTCACATTGCATTATGGGTGCTCGCACACGCTATTGCGTGCGCACACACACACTTCTGGCACGTAACGAGAAAAAGGTTTGCCATCACTGAACTATAGCATTGTAGTATAAATGGGTTTTGACAATACAGTTAATTCCCGAGTTATGAGTGTTCCCTTGGCAAATGTTGGAAGTTACGCAATCAGTGCCCCCTAGCGTTTCCGAATAAGACCCGAAAGTACAAATCTTGCAGCACCACTGCAGTTGTTCATCCCTATGAACAACCGGAGAGGCACTGCAACATTCGTCCTGCAGACTGCCGGCAGAAATGGAGCTTCTGAGGGACGTATCCACCCCTCAGAAGCCCCGTTCGGCCCTCCGTGGGCTTCCCGTGGCTCGTTACAGGATGAAATGGACCTTCTGTGGGCCGGGGAGGCCTGCAGAGGGCCAAACGGAGCCTTGGTGGGCCGATCCAGCTTCCGGAGGCTCCATTTCGGCCTGCAATGGGCCAGGGAGGCTTGTGGAGGGCCGAAGAAAGCCTCGGAAGGCCAGATTCTCCCGTCAGGAGCTCCATTTCAGCTGGCATCATGCTGGGCGAGGTCTGCGGAGGCCAAAATGGGGCGTCTGAGGCAGGGGTGAAATGCTCCCGGTTCGCACTGGCTCCCCCGATTAGGTAGCGATGGCAGCTGCTGGTTCGGAGGACCGGTAGCAAAAATCCCTGGCCCCGCCCCCCTGCCTCTGCTGAGACACACCATCAGCAGAGGTTTGTTTTTTTTACTTTTAAAAGTTTTTCTTCAGCTGAAACATGCCTTGAAAAGTAAAAAAAAAAAACCTCTGATGATCGTGGGGCTGAGCAGAGATCATCAGAACACTTTAAAAGTTTTTTTTTAAAAAAACCCTTCAGCCGAAGGGGGGGGGGGAGAGATAAAAACCGGAGGTTTTAAAAGTCTCCTCTGGCGATCCCAGAGGAGTTTCCTGATGCTCACAGGTTTTTAAACTCACTTTTTAACAGCCCCCACTTACAAGAGCCCCCACCCAAGCCCAGCCAGTTCTCCCTCCTCACTTACCTATAATTACTGCTCTTTCGGGCTGGCATGTTTTCTTCAGCTACTGAAGAAAAAAAAAAGCTTCCTTTGACTTTCTGCTTTGCTGGCTGAGGAACTCTGGGATTTGAAGTCCACAATAAAATAAAATAATAAAATAAAATAAAATATTTGTGCAGCTTTCTGAGATTTGGGGTGTTTCTGTAGTGTTTCACTCTAACTACACAAACACACAAAATCTCAGAAAGCTGTATGTGGCATTTTGTGTGTGTGTGTGTGTGTGTGTGTGAGTTGTGTGTGTAAAGTGTGAAAGTTGGTTTTTGAGCTTTTTGTGGCTGTGTGAAGTGTGAAGTGCAGCTGCTTTTACATTGTGTGTGAGTCAGTTGTGTTGTGTTGTCTATGTGTAAAGTGTGAAAGTTGGTTTTTGATACCTCTTATTGTTTTTTATACTTTGTTTATTATTTTTATTATTTATTGTTATTGGCCATGCCCACTCAGTCATCTGACCACCAAGCCACGCCCACAGAACCGGTAGGGAAAATTTTTAGATTTCACCCCTGGTCTGAGGTGCTCATGCATCTGAGAGGCTGGAGAGGAGACTGCTTGCTAGATCTTCACAAGGTAAGTGACCTGGTGCAGCAGGTTGCAGAAGTAATTGTGGGGAGCATGAGGTATTTCAGTGGGTCGGGGAGGCCTTGGGTGGTCTTAGGCAGGTGGCCTGTTCCATCGGTAGGCCCCCCATGCCTTTTTCACCTTGAAATACCTCATGTGCACTTAACAAGCCTCACATTCGATTAGCGAATGTGTGGGCTAAAGGAGGGAATGATCCTGTTCAAGGTACAAAATTCACTCCAACAAATCCTCAGGTTAAGAGTGGAATGGGCAGGCTTCATTACATTCGTAAAAAGAGAACTACCTGTATTGTGCAATCACGCTATTTGCAGACTCTGCCTCAACTTCAGTAGGTTGGTTTGTCTGGCCTTCCTCCCACATCCCATCTGGGCAGAAAAATGTAAAATAAAGAAACACGAGATTGCCTCCAATCATAAAAATGTTTCTACAAAAGTGTTTAATGAAACAGTGCCAAATATATTCTAATTTTGAAAGAGTAATAGACAGAGACACAATGATAGAACAGTTTTAAGGAGAAAGGAAACAGTCTTGCACATGATTGTGGAAGAAACTAGGTTTTGTACAGCTGGAGAACTAAACCTGACTTGGTACTAGTTCTGTTATTTCCTAGGAGGAGGAAGAAACTGACAAACTATCCATTAAAGTCTAGTTTGATACCCCGCAGTATTTTCAAGTTACTGCAACAAGCAAATGCAAGGCTAACTAAAAATCTAAAAATGTTCCACTGACATCAATCCAGAGTTGCACAGATAAATCCAAAATAAAATAGTTGAGACCTTCTGATTAATCACACAAAACATTTTTTGAAAGCCGAACTATATTAAATTGGCACTACAATTAATTTTTGGTAATCACAGGTAAACCTGGAATTATTTTTTATATGGAGTGCCTTTAAAATAATTTCATTTATTCTGAACTTAGTTATGTATGCATATTTTCTTTTGCTAGATTAATTACAAAATAGAGCTACTTTTGCTGAGTTATTGTAATAGCTATCATAACTATACTGTCTTAACCCACATATTTATGTCTCGGTTATATTTATTAATTATTTGATAAAAATGATAAAATAATCTGAATATTATGTCCACATGCATTTGTAAATTCCTGACTAATCTTAAATTTAGAATTTTCATAACATTTATCAATGGTACCATCACTGTGAAATGCTTCTTTGGAGACATATTCTGTCCACAGATTTTCTCAAATTATGTAGTTTCAGGATTCCATATATTTCCAAGCATAATTTGTATATCTGCAAAGGATGCAAGACCCAACTTTAATTACATTTTTAAATGTCTTGTTAACTGCACAATCAAATCTTCAGCCCTGTAAATCCATAAAATGAGATGTTTTCCTGACAAAACTCTGAATATTCTAATATTTTTAGAATTGAAAAAATGCTGTGAAATCAATTCCTTATACAACTATATCTACAATTTTATTTTAGTTCTTTTGAAATATTGTAGCACCATATTAGTTTTTCATGTCTAAAAAGTTTCTAATAAAGAGTGAGATTTAGCATTTTACATAAAAGTGAGGAAAGCAAAATAAAATGTTGATATCTTTTCTTAACTGAATATATACATCAGCTTTTTATAAATCTATGAAATATTACTATATCTTAATAACCTTTCAAGTAAAGTTTTCAAAAGGGATTTATCAATAAATTCTATTGTCAAGGTTCTGACTAATGAGCCCAAGCAAATCAGAACTCTGAGACTCAGATCTTCTTTATTAGGCACATCATATCAGCACGACTAAATGTAAAACCAACTCTGAATAATTCCCATGGTTTCAGTATAGTTAAAATAGTAAATGATCCCCTCCCCAGGTGTTACCAGTCACGTTGTCCAATTAGGTTCATTGGTGCGCTTCTTAGGCACTCCTCTCTGTTCTCATCAACACCTGTGGAGATGACTTTGGTTCCCACGAGAAAAATTGGTGGTGTGTTCTGGCAGTGCATTCCATTCCCCCCCCCAATATATGGCAATTGAGAACCAACAAAATGGCTTTTGCCAGGTTCAGTTTAAAGTTTAAAGCTGTTCTATCGAGTGTTTCTACTTAGAATTAAATAAATAAAATAAATAAAATAAATAAATAAATAAATAAAAAAGAGGAATCAATCAAGGCATCCATCCCTCTGACAATCGAAACATCTATCCACCCATTCAATCAACTGTCGATCAACCAACTAACCTCCAACCACTAGTACAAAACCTCCAACTATCCAATGATCAACCACTCATTGTTCAACCAACCTTCCTTCAACCACCTGTTGTACATAACCCTCAATCAACTATCAATCAAAACTAGGTATGCACACCCTTTACCTCTTCTACACCAAACACTGCAGGTCTCAAATGTAAATTAATAAATGCAAGAAGCATTGTAAACAAATTACCTGAATTTATCCTATTGTTAAACAATGGTACATTTGATATTATATTTGTTTGTGAAACATGGCTGAACTCACTCCTGCCTGACTCCATTATTTCAAACAAAGAGTATCAAGTTTTTTGATCAGATCGTGAAAACCGCAGAGGTGGTGGAATGGCTATCTTTTACAAAAAATCACTGAACCTAAAAAATATTCAAGTTGCACATAAACTTTCTCTTCCTGAAACTATTGTATGCGATCTAATTTTGCGCAGCTTCTTTTCCAAAAACTCTACACTACTAACCAGAGCATACAAAACATTTGCTAGACCTATTCTTGAATACAGCTCACCTGTCTGGAACCCATACCACATCTCTGACATTAATACAATTGAACGCGTCCAGAAATATTTTACAAGAAGACTTCTCCACTCCTCTGAAAACAACGAAATACCTTATACCAACAGACTTGAAATCCTGGGATTAGAAAATTTAGAACTCTGCCGACTCCGACAAGACCTGTGTTTAACACACAGAATCATCTATTGCAATGTCCTTCCTGTTTCAGTCACAATAATACAAGAGCAAACAATAGATTCAAACTTAATGTTAACTGCTTCAATCTTGATTGCAGAAAGTATGATTTTTGTAACAGTTGTTAACGCTTGGAACACACTACCTGACTGTGGTCTCTTCCCAAACTCACAAAAGCTTTAACCAAACTCACAAAAGCTTTAACTGTCTACCATTGACCTCACCCCATTCTTAGGAGGACTATAAGGGTGTGCATAAAAGCACAAAAGTGCCTATCATTCCTGTCCTATTGTTTCCTTTTATTATATATACGCTTATATGTTGTATAGTTGTTTCATGATTGTGCTTTTATATACTGTTGTGACAAAATAAAATAAAAAAGAGGAATCAATCAAGGCATCCATCCCTCTGACAATCGAAACATCTATCCACCCATTCAATCAACTGTCGATCAACCAACTAACCTCCAACCACCAGTACAAAACCTCCAACTATCCAATGATCAACCACTCATTGTTCAACCAACCTTCCTTCAACCACCTGTTGTACATAACCCTCAATCAACTATCAATCAAAACTAGGTATGCACACCCTTTACCTCTTCTACACCAAACACTGCAGGTCTCAAATGTAAATTAATAAATGCAAGAAGCATTGTAAACAAATTACCTGAATTTATCCTATTGTTAAACAATGGTACATTTGATATTATATTTGTTTGTGAAACATGGCTGAACTCACTCCTGCCTGACTCCATTATTTCAAACAAAGAGTATCAAGTTTTTTGATCAGATCGTGAAAACCGCAGAGGTGGTGGAATGGCTATCTTTTACAAAAAATCACTGAACCTAAAAAATATTCAAGTTGCACATAAACTTTCTCTTCCTGAAACTATTGTATGCGATCTAATTTTGCGCAGCTTCTTTTCCAAAAACTCTACACTACTAACCAGAGCATACAAAACATTTGCTAGACCTATTCTTGAATACAGCTCACCTGTCTGGAACCCATACCACATCTCTGACATTAATACAATTGAACGCGTCCAGAAATATTTTACAAGAAGACTTCTCCACTCCTCTGAAAACAACGAAATACCTTATACCAACAGACTTGAAATCCTGGGATTAGAAAATTTAGAACTCTGCCGACTCCGACAAGACCTGTGTTTAACACACAGAATCATCTATTGCAATGTCCTTCCTGTTTCAGTCACAATAATACAAGAGCAAACAATAGATTCAAACTTAATGTTAAATGCTTCAATCTTGATTGCACAAAATATGATTTTTGTAACAGTTGTTAACGCTTGGAACACACTACCTGACTGTGGTCTCTTCCCAAACTCACAAAAGCTTTAACTGTCTACCATTGACCTCACCCCATTCTTAGGAGGACTATAAGGGTGTGCATAAAAGCACAAAAGTGCCTACCATTCCTGTCCTATTGTTTCCTTTTATTATATATACGCTTATATGTTGTATAGTTGTTTCATGATTGTGCTTTTATATACTGTTGTGACAAAATAAAATAAAAAAAAATTCATTGGCCTATTCTACTATACCAATGTTCCCCTTTCCCCCCCTAGTGAAATAGTAAAGGCTGTTCTGGTAGTCTAGAGACAAATAGCTGTCAAAAGGATAAGGGGAGGGGAGATGATAAGTTTGGGGGAGTGGAAAAGATCAGTATGAAGCAGGGTATCCATAAGTGGCTACAATAATGCCAAAAGTTTGTATTGACATCACAATGAAACAGAGATAGGGTGAAGGCTTGCTAGAGACCAAGAAGAAAAGGCAACTTTATCTCCTAACATCCCCAAAACACATCTGCAATCACATCCATGACACATCATGAGTTGTTTTGAAGATAAACTGAGAAACATTTTGAAGCTATAATAGAACACTAACATCAACTTAAGGAGGGAAATACTACTTTAAAACTAATGTATCTAAGAATAACTTAAGGCTCTTTCAATTACAGGGGCATACACACTACGAAAGATATAAAATAAATAAAAATTGTCAAGATGGCAGCTGTGATGGTATGAGCTGTCCGTTTTTGTAATGGAACATAAATAAAAAATAGTTGGAGCTTTGATCACACCATTGTGGGTATCAATTTGACTTTTTTGACCACACCAGAAGATAAAAGGCTCTGGAGATAAAAATATCAAGTTGTAGTGCACCCTAGTCAACTGTTCATTTCTTTTCCACTGTCACAATCCATTAGCAGAAAAAAATGTGTTTCAGTACAGTATTTCTTCTGGTGTGTTTCCTGACCTGGTTTACCTTGAAGGGCCATGACAATAGGGACAGATGAAGACTGATAAGCCCAGTAACTGGCACAGAAACTGGCTCTAGTGAGGATGCAATACAAAAGACCAATTTGTTTTAGAGATTGATGGTTCATTAATCCTATTAATATGCAAGCTTGCTTTCCCCCAATTTTCGGAGGCTGTGCATTGACTCAGGGCAAGGGAAATGATTGTTGCATCATATTTTCCTGCAGTTAGACAGTTGACTGACGGGTGCATATGTGTGTGTGCATGTGAATTGATACACACACACGCACAAAAGTAGAATGAGATAAAAATGGAGCAGAGAGTTAACCTTTCAGGTTAACTGTGGGTGATAAGCAAGATATTTGTAGGGGCACTGATACATGTACATATCCTCCAAAAACAAATAAGGGTCTTGTTTTATCACTTTACATAGGATGAAGGCTATGTAAATTTGCCAGAAGTCTGCACGCTATTCAGTATTTAATATTCTATAGATGCATATCTCATTTTAGAGCAACTATTTTTAGATCCTGTGAAAGCAATGTGTGGCCAAAATTATATTCTAAATATCAGCATATACTCCTTGAGCTGTGGTGGCGCAGTGGTTAGAATGCAGTACTGCATGCTACTTCTGCTGACTCCTGGCTGCCTGCAATTTGGTAGATCGAATTCCATCAGGCTCAAGGCTGACTCTGCCTTCCATTCTTCTGTGGTGGGTAAAATGAGGACCCAGATTGTTGCGGGCAATATGCTGACTCTGTAAACGGCTTAGGGAGGACTGTAAAAGCACTGTGAATCGGTATATAAATCTAAGTGCTATTGATATCATTATTAATATCGTTGCTGATAGCAGAAACATTTTTCAATATCCATTTATATGCTCTATGACATTAGAATTTATGTGCCCCACTATTAGAAATCCTTTAGCTTTCTTCTGCATTTACAACAGTGTGATAATGAACTGAAATTGAATTCTGATTCCAAAACACTGGATTAATGATCCTGTTTACCCTTTTCTCATCAGCTTTATTGCAGAACTACATATTTATAATAACCTTTCACAATTGTAAGCAATTGTGAACAAAAGCGAGATTTTATGCTGGAGGTGCATAGATTTATATTGATTTATGATTTATAAATCATAAATTTACTTATGATTTATATTTATTTATTTATTTATATATATATATATATATATATATATATTATATAATTATATTGATATATCATATTTACTTATGATTTATATTGATATACTGACCATCAACTGTGTTGTAAATGTTGTACCTTGATGAACGTATCTTTTCTTTTATGTACACTGAGAGCATATCCACCAAGACAAATTCCTTGTATGTCCAGTCACACTTGGCCAATAAAATTCTATTCTATTCTATTCTAGCTTCCGTTGAATTCACTTCCCTTCCTGCCACTTATCGCCACGCCAACAGTGCCTGGAGCCCGTTAGGGGGCGCTAGAAAAAAGATGAACCGAAGATGAAGCTCTTTCTTCGAAAATCTATGGTTTGTTTGTCTTCCGCTCTTCTTTTCCAGCTTCCTTCCAGCCAGTATTAGTTTATTTGAGTGACTGTAGATGACTGAGTAAAGCCGACAGCCCCTTCTCGGAGGGCAGTGTTGTCACTGCGTGACGCCATGGCGCTTTCTTCCATGCAGCAGGTGTTGGTCTCCGTCGTGCTGGTACTTTGCCTGTTCGCAGTGATGCCCAGGATATTCAGTGGGGGAGGGAAGTCTCCGCGGAGTGCCAAAACCTCCTCTGGCCGGCCAGCTTCTCACCAGGCCCGACACGGTATCGTACCGGCGCCCGTTTCTTCCCTGTTCCATATTCCGTCCCTTCGTGGCAGGCCAAGGGAGACCACATTTATATCTATGATAAAAAGATCAACGATTGTTTGGCTTGATGTCAGGGTTGCGTCTGCAACTAGGGGACTTAGGTTAAAAGAAACTAGTCCTAAAGTGCCTTACAGAGAAGTTCCTTAACATTTACACCATGTTCAACTGTAGCTGGGGTTACTCAGAGAAACTGGGTCTTCCATAGGCTAGGTCGGCCTTTCTTGGGCTCATGTCACTATTTGTTGAGTTAATGTGTCCTTTCTAGACAGCCTGGCCACTAAAGTATGAGCTAAAGGAAAATGGGGCTTGTACTGCAACAGACTTGGAAGGCACCAGTATTGATCAGGTTGCTTTGGATTATTTCTTAGAAAGGTAAATAATTGCTTTTTGTGTTGTAGATATGGCTTTTGCTGTCTTTCTCTTAAAGGAAAAACATCTATGTTCTCTTTATAATCATTCCTATTCCTTTCCCCACAAACTTCATAAAGCTAAAATAGTGCAGGGATTCTTATTAATGTGTTTGTTGACAGGAACTATCTATACAAATACTATACTTCAGCACATAAATCCCAGATTACAGCCCTAGTTTTTATTAACTGGCTTTGGATTTAACTGGCTCTTAATTATTAAAATGTTTATTCCGTAGGTGGAGCTGAGAAAATTCTGCATGCACCGACAAATTATGAAACTCCTGAAAGTAAAAAATATCAAAGCATCCAGCAAATGAAAAATGCAATGGAGAAGGAGTTGAAGACTGAACGGACTAGAGGCAATGGCAGAGACTTTGCTTTAACCCTAATGCCGCTATATGCTATTAGTGTGGGTGTGTTTGCTTTATACAAATTCTTAAAGGTAAATATTAAAAAAAAAAATCAAATCTAGACTTCCAGGTGGAAATATTTTGTAATAAACACCTTTATAAATATGTCTTATTTATAAAGGTGCCAAATATACAGTATCACATAGAAATTCAAGTTTTCTTATCTTAGTAAATGTTGAGGTAAAAGTTAAAATATCATGGCACATATAATCTAATGAAAAAGTACCAGTACACAGGAGGAGTGAACAATTTGCATCTCCAGGTCTGCTTGTATTTTCTGCATAGTTTTTATGGCAGTTCCTAGAACTTTCAGAATACTTTTTTTGAGACAAAAGGGAGAAAATGATATATATATGAGAAGTAATTAAATTTGCTATATTTTAAATTGCATTTTGTCCTTGTGTTGCTAACTTTTTGGAATTTGCATTATGCAACTGAAAGCATAATGAAATTATAATTTTATTATAATTTACTTCATCTGAATATTCTGGATTGCTATTGACAATTTTATTAAAGGACTGAAACTAGACAGAAAACATGCTAATGTAGGAATGTTTTGGAATATTTTATTTACATTATATAGTACTGGTAATTTTATTAGTCTTACATATTTGAGACACTTATAGAGATTATTTTATGATTTTATAGATGAAATCGCAGGAAGAAAGTTTATCAAAAAAAGAAAAAAATGCAGAAGAAAAAACAAAAGAAACAGGTAAGAATTGAGTCAAAATGTTTTGCTTATAGTTTTTATATCCTTATTAACCTAGTACAAATTACCAAAAGTTAACTTGATACTGAGATGTATACATGAGTTCATTAACCATAGCTTCCCCATTCAGACAAAACAGTTTATTCCAGTTTTTATTATTGCTTCATTAGCAAGTGGAAAACTTTTTGTCTTCAAAGTACAGTTGTGTGGTCATAAATTCTCTCTTCATTTAGAGAACAACTTCTTATCCAAAGAAAACAATTTCTTACAATTGAAAAACAGCCAAAAGTTTACTGGTAATTTACTTTGACAGAATGTGAATGTATCAGCAAAGAAAAAAAAATGTGGGATAGCATTTCTTCAACTTTCTTTTTCATGATTGACATTCTTTTAGAAAGACTGAATTCATGTTGATCCTAGTTGCAGCAGATGAGTTGCAACAGTTTATTGGAGACAAAGAAGAGACTTGATTTTTTTAGATCAGAAAATGGCACAGTTAAAAGCTTTAATGATTAATTCATGTGAAAAATTCACCTACCTGGAAAATCCTGATAAATTATACGTCTTAGATCTTGATACATAGTTCAAAGTGAATAAAGATATTCAAGATGAAATGACCCATTTACTAGGCAGAAATAACTTTATTTATTTATTTAACAATATTTTGTTTTAACTGGGAAAACAGTATACTGTATAACAGCACACAAAATGGTTTAATCAAAATTCTATTCAAATTGGAAAAATTACATTGCTTATGTGGAAGTACTATTTGAGAATAAGGTTTGGAACTGATATATGAATAATCTTACATTCAATAAAACAGACTGCTAGTTGGGCCACTTTGTATATACCATGACAGTGTAAATATAACTTCTGAGAAATACAATATTAAAGTATATCTATGGGACATTTATTGTGTTGCTTTTATTGGGACTAAAGGTAAAGGTAAAGGTTCCTTTCGCACAATGTGCTAGTCATTCCCGACTTTAGGGGGTGCTCATTTCCATTTCTAAGCCAAAGAGCCAGTGCTGTCTGATGATAATTCCGTGGTCATGTGGCCGATATGACTAAACATCAAAGCCACACGGAACACTGTTACTTTCCCACTAAGGTGGTCCCTATTTTTCTACTTGCATTTTTACATGCTTTCGAATTGCTAGGTTGGCAGAAGCTGGGGCAAGTAACAGGAGCTCACTCCGTTATGCAGCACTAAGGATTCGAACTACCGACCTTTCTGATTGACAAGTTCAGCGTCTTAGCCACTGAGCTACCGCATCCCCTTTAATGGGACTAGATCAGTTTAAATTCCTCTTCATTGCATTGTGGCTTTGTCTGTAGTAATTTTGTTTGTTAGAAATAGTACGTCATTTTCAGTTTGAGACTTCAAATATTTTAAAATCATTTTCGAAAAACATCTAAGGCATAAAAGAATTTGTTTTAGAATCCAGTAGAAATTGCTTCATCTGTATTTATTAGAAAGATGCTACAATCTGAACAGAACTGTAGCTATTATACTTCCACTTCTGCCTGTTGCTTTAGTTTTTGTTTAATCTTAAAGATGTTCACTTTATGCTAGCTTTTAAAAAGTGTATATTCTCACTTTAGAGCATCAACTTTTGGAATTGGAGCAACATCTTGCACAAACAGAAAAAATGTTAAATTCATTATTGACTCAGTTAGATCCACTTTCAAGCTGGTGAGTCAAATAGAGTAAATCATGGCATTTCATTTAAATGTTATGTTGTTTATTTCAGATGTGGGAAAGAGATCTGATAGATCATGTTTGTGAACTTAAAATAAGAACAGAATGCCAATATATCACGAATGACATGTTTCCTCTTATTTTTGGCAATGCTTATTACAACTGATGTTTCACCGAGACAGTTTTTACCTCTTTGAGGGATAAAAAGGAATGATAATTAGAATTTAAAGGTGCCATCATTTTAAACCATTTCTTTCAAGCACAGAATTTGTATTTATTTTTGAAAAACGTATATCACTATCATATTACTGAGGTAATTTACAATTTATAACCTTAATTATGCCATTAAATAAAGGGAAAAAATAAAAATACTTTATATCAAGTGTACTTTATTTCTTTTATTTCTTTATTGCTTTAATACAGTGAATAGAAATACAATGAATTTTATATTAGCCTGGTTTTTACCTAATACTGTGTGGGGCTGATTAGAAATGAGCAACGTAAACTTAGTTTGAAATTTAGTTTCATTTAAGTAAAATATAGGTAATGTGGTTGATCTAAATTTACCAATAATACAAATGAATTCAATATTATTTTAATAGAATTGTAATTATTTTTTGTCCTGATTAATTCTGATCCAGCTTTTTGGCTTTTTAGCATTAATACTTTGGCTTCTGAGCAGAAAAATGAAATTATGGAACAACTTGAGTCCATTAGAAAGTTGATGAAAGAAAGTGGATTAGATAAATCGACTATGAAACCACAAGGTACTTTTGGAGGATTTTAACACTCACTAATAAATTACTACTAAATATCTTGATTATTTTTTAAGCAGGTTTTTCTACTCTAACAAATATTGCAATAATCTGCCTGTTCTTTTGTGCATATGAATTGGCTTGTTCCATTTGATCTATTCTAAAGTTCCAAGCAAGGCCAGAGTTCTTATTGTTTTTTGCCCCTTAATTACCATATTATATATGACCTATTAATTGACCTATTAACGTGCTTTTAGAACAAACTGCAACAACTTGCTTTATGATTTAATAGATAATGAAAACTGGTGATCTGTCAACTATTTTAATGCACTCTATATTGTAAGGAAAACAAAATATCTTGTTTCCAATTTTCTGGTAATAAATTGGTTTAATTGCAAAAACGTAACCTAATTGTAATGTTGTATTTCAATTTCCTCTTGTGTATATTAAGATATTAGCCACCATACATGCCAAGAGAAGCTTGAAGATCTAATAGAGTCATTCAGCGAACATCCAGAAGTAAAAATAGATGAGGATATTTATGAAAAATGTGAGCATGATGCCTTATTTGAAGATATGGAAGAGTCTTATGGTGTAAAAAAATATCAGCGTTTTGATCATGAATACTTACTCAGCACAATGGAAGAACCAAAGGAGATGGAAGTAACTAATCGAGATATAACAGAATTAGATACCGGGTTAAGAAGACGTCTTAGGAACGAATGAACAAACAAACTGTAATGAATATTGGACATACTATACAATACACTTTAAAAATTTAAAATATGTTCACAATAACTGCTGTATATTTTAAAATGATATATTTATGAACATTTCCTATTTATTCTAAATAAAATAATTTCTGCATATACTGCACAGAAAATTCTATCCAGTATCATAATCACACAGTTTCATTTTTAAAGTTATTAAAGTGTGGGCATGGGCATAAAAGATATTGTAAGTTTGTGTTATATGGCTCTGCAGAAATTATTTGCAACAAATATGGAATGTACCAGTATTAATTATTTAGTTACTTGACATTTCAGTGTAACTTTAGTATGGATTTTGATATTCTCTTTTTTTTTGAAACAGTGGATAGGTTTATTTCTTTGAGACAAACTACCTATCTTTCATTAAATATCAATAAGCCTTAGATTTTATTTGTAACTGATTAGCATTGAAAATATAAAATGGAGCAGTTAAATACAATGCATGCATGATGGCTAATTATATGATGAATTGCCAACCACATTACCCTGATTCTACTATTGTGCTTAATTTAGTAAGGCATTTTGCTATCATTTAATCTGCTGATTTTTTGCAGGCTATTGATGCAAATTTGACCGTGTTATGCAGTTCCAAAATCCTCATAGATGACTGACTAACTGACTGACTGACTGACTGTTTGTTTGTTTGTTTGTTTGTTTGTTTATTTATTTATTTTGACCCATTTGTTTTTGCAGAATAATGTGCGAATAGTTGCTATGAGTATTATGGTCTTTTCTGTAGAAATCATAAAGCAGGACATCACCATAGACTCTACAAGGGTAGATTCTTTTTTCAAAGCTGGTTTCATAATTTATTGCTGATGGTAAGATGGCAAATTGAATCCCTATAACACTTTGATATTCATAAATTGATTGAGGTACCAAGGCAATTTCCCACCTTGTAGAAATTCTGTGATATTGAGTTTGTCCAGAATTTTTTCCTTATCCTTTATTATGCTTATTATTATAAAATAAGGGCAGCAGTGACCCTGGAGAATATAACAGAATAATTAGTCAACAGTGCCCCCTTGCCAGGAAATTCAATAGCTACCACAATGTTAGAGAGGTTTGTTTTATAATGAAAAATTTTATTTTAGGTAATGAGATAATTTGTTCTTTATTGAAAGTTAACACTCAACATCTTTTTTATTGTATAGTAAAGTTTTAAGCCCAGATGAGAGTGGATTGGCCTGATCAAAGGCCAGCCTATACAACAGCTAAAATATTCTCCCCTCTAACGAACAGTTGCTAGTACAAAATCTGACATGGAGTTTGCTAGTAATATCTAGTAAATTGATAAGCCTGTACTATAGTTCTTTAAAAATATGTTTTATCTTTCCAGCTGCTCTTGAAAATGATGATAAATATAGCTAAGCCTCATTCTGCGGTATATAAACTATTTTTAATTGCATAAATCAAATTATGGGTTGCATAAGGTAGGCAAGTCAGAGTATTGCACATCAATCAGAATGATTTTGTATCAATTTTGAATGGATTATTTCTCTTCTACAGCCTTTCTAAGTTTTAAGAACTAAAGCTATAGTAAGTCAATTTAGAGCTGCTTTTGCCGGTATGAATGGTCTCCCAATGTGTAGAGTTTATCTGTCAGGATTTTTAAGCAATATGAACAAATAACCAAGGTCAGATTATCCTACTTTGGACACCTACAAAAACCTAGCTTTCTGAATAAAGCTCTAATGCTGGGAAAGGTGGAAAGAGAAGAGGATGACCGGCAGTCAAGTGAATGAACTCAGTTACAGTGGCAATGAGTGAAGATTGAAGACCTAAAGGAATAGGTTAGGTACAAATTAAGAGATCTGTCATGGAGAAAATCTATATAGTTCACACCAATTTGGTGATAAATTAATAGGCTTTGCTGAGAATTCTGGGAGCTGAAACCATATACATAAAGAACTTCAGGTTGTGATGGATTGCTTTCAATTACTGGCAATAGTCCATGTAACAATTTGATTTATGCAATCAAAAACATCATCATCTGCATTTGCTGCAGCATATTTGGCATTTATTGTGAGCTTGCTACCCTTTGGAGAAACGGTAAAGAATGAGGAAAGAAAGAACAACTTTTTATAAAAACACTGGAAATCTTATAAACTTTTTGCTGAAAAAGGATAAAAATGAAGTGATTTTGGGATTTGTTTAAAAGGTTTGTTTATGGAAAGAAAGGAACTGGTGAAGATGGTAATTGCTTAACTGCTGCAAAGTAGATCAGAATTTGCTTTTTTATGTTTTCTTGGGTTTTTTTTGTTCTTTTAATTTTCTTTTATAATTTTATATTTCTATGTTTCTGTAATTTTTAAAATCTTTGTACAATCTTCTTTTAATAAAATTATTCATACAAAATAGAGAAAGGATGAGAAAGCTGGGTCTGTCCAGAATTATTCATTTGCCACACTGAGGTCCCAGACAACGGTCCCAGACAATTGTTAAAAGATGAACGAATTGTAAAAAGGATCAAACCAACTCATAAAACAGAATCTTTACCGATTAACAAACACCGGTGTAGAATAATTCTCAAAATCTGCTGCCCTTTAATGATTTTCGAAATTACCGGGAGCCCTGTTCAGCGGAAGACAGAGAAACGTACATCTGAGCAAACGGGCTCTTCCTGACCTAAACAAAACCAGACGGAAATCAGGAAAAGGAAAACCCAGTTAGGGAGCGCGCATCAGATTCCCCGTGGAGAGACACGAAAAAAGGTCGGCAGGAGCGAGAGCTGGGGACCGAGCGAAGAAAAACGTAGGTTGGAAAAGAGAAGGGCCCGTCACTCGGCGTTCGTTCCCAGTTTAAAGATCACTTTCTAATTTTCAAAGCGTGACACGGGAAAAAGCAAAAGCGTTTCGGCCTGTTTACTGGGAACCTTGGCAACCATGGCAGTGCGCGTGCGCGCGTCCCCCAGCAAGGACGATGAGACGCAGGTCGAAAATTCTGCCATTAAATAAAACCAAAACAAACCAGCCTGCAAGCGCCTCATTTTAGGTGTAAGGTGCCTATTTCGCCCTTCGCTCTCCTGACTTTGTACGGCTGTTAAGAGTTATTTCACAGAAACAAGCTGGATTAGCTGGGTGAACTCACGTAAGAAGGAAGCGTTTGCCTCTGGACACAGAGCGTGTTTTCGGCGTGCAAGGCATTTTGTCTGATAGGTAATTGCCCTGGTGCAGGGAAATCGAGCTTTGTCCCTATCCGCGAAAGCTTCACTTTTGCTTAGTTCGCTAGGAAATCTGCCTCCTCTCTGCAGACAGCTGATCAGTTCTGCCTGTTCCTCTTTTGAAACAGGCACTCTGCAAAATGAATCTTAGGAAAATTCTACACAGTATATTTGTATTGTTCTCTATACTACCTTTTCCTACCATCCACACACATATCTCTTCCCAAAATCCCAAAAGCTTCAACCAAAAACTATCTACTATTGACCTCACCCCATTCCTAAGTGGTCTGTAAGGGGCCTGCATAAGAGCACAAACGTGCCTACCGTTCCTGTCCTATTGTTTTCCTTCGTTATATCCAATTAATATAGTTATTACATACTCATACTCTTATATATGCTTATATATTGTATAATTATTTCATGCTTATGCTTATATATACTGTGTGACAAAAATAAATTAAAAAAAAATCTGCTTAGGTAAAAATATGAATATTATTGCTTATTATGTCTATAATCTTTAAAGAGGAATTTTCAACATACCTAGGTGTGAACATAGCATCTGCCTGGTTTTCTTTAAAAGAGCCACATCTTTTGCTACTACCATATGGTGGCTGCAGATACTGTAGTCTTTTCTAAAATTGAAATAATATTTGAATTAGTATGAAGTCTAGTTGATCATCTATCTCTGATTGAATTGTCAATTTTCTGTAGATATTGTACCTGTAAGTATTTTATTGTATGACTTTTAAGAGCAAAACCTTGTAATATATTATTTCTCAATTAGTTATCTTTAGGGCCACTGATATGCAAGATTTGTTTAAATTACTGTAGGAAGCTTCTTGTGATGAGATTAGAAAATGACATTTGAAATTATTCGTTGTAATAAATTCTGCTCAATGCTTTTGAACAGAATTTAAGTTTAATAGAAAATATATTTAAAGTGAAAGAAATACCTCTTTTATTTTGTTGAAACCCTTCTTATAGAATCTGATCATCCCTCTCTAGTCAATTTTATAATTTTCCTTTTCAGCTCCATTTTAAGTTAGAAACAGTTCAGATGGACTTGGAGGTTAAAGGAATTTCTGCATCTCCAAAAGGACAATCTGATCTACTGATCTCTCAGGTACTTTTAAAATTAACTTTACAAAATTAAAAAATGAATGTTCATTTTGAAACACACACACATACACACACACCAAAATCACTGTACCTTGTGACCAGAAACATATATGCATCTATTAACTAGAGAAACAATCCTGTACATAATTGAAACCTGGTTTTGCGTGTATGTGTATGTGAGAGTTCACTTTCTAATAAACAAAGTGTGTCCGGGTTTGGAGCATGGCAAACCATGCATGCATGAGGTGGGGCTGATGGAGTGACTAGGAGTGTTGCTTCGGACATAGCCAGATATGAGACTTTGTGAGATTGGGCCAAGGGATCAATTGGGATTTCTGCTTGCTTATCTTCCACCCTGTAGTTTAGCAGAAATCTTGCCTAAATTCTGTGACTGACAGTATCTTCTCATTTCATCAGGTTAGGTAGAATGGGGAATACTCCAAGTTCCTTACCTTAAATGTTTCCATTTAGTGAGATCTAGGAAGTGCACCTTCTCTGTAGCAGACCCTGCTCTATGGAATACCTTCCTACTGAGATCTGGTAAGAACCCCTCTCCTAGCCCTTCAGGGGGCCTTGAAGAGCTCAAGCTTTGGGGTAGAGTGAGGGTGAAGCCCAGTGAAGTTGACTGTTGATGTGTGGAGGAATATATTATTTGGGCCCCGGACGTTTCCATGATAGGTTTATTTTAGAATGTTTTGCTGTTGTTTCTTTTGTTTATAGGCCACCCAAAGTTATGTTGCATAAGATGGACAGCTACATAAATTTTCTAAATGAATAAAATAATTTAGAGATTATTTTTATTAGCTAGAGGAATAATGTGTAATTTTTAAATTGGAAATGTTGAGTAATATTTCAGAAAAAACAGACCTGGAGTTGTTTTAAACATCTTTCTGAAGAGCACATCATAGATCTATTCTTCCAGTTAAATTTAGGAAATTTTAAATTTAAATTTTCCAGTTAGGAAAGTGGAGAAAATGACAGATGTTTGCGAAGTGAAAGCAAAAAAGATTCATATTCCCAAACAGATCTTTAGTTTAGTTCTAGTAGTATTGGTATTTTAGTATTTATTAGATTTTTATACCGCCCTTCTCCCGAAGGACTCAGGGCGGTTCACAGCCATAATAAAAACGATGACAATATACAGATAAAAACAAGGATTAAAAAACTTATTATATGATTGGCAAAAATTTAAAACAGTATACTGTTAAAACCCCCCTAAAATTTATATCAAATATGAATATTAAAATTAAACTCTTTAAAATTATAAAATTTAAAATTACTAAACCAGTCCTGCGTGAATAAACAGATACGTCTTCAGCTCGCGGCGAAAGGTCCGAAGGTCAGGTAGTTGACGCAATCCGGGGGGAAGTTCGTTCCAGAGGGTAGGAGCCTCCACAGAGAAGGACCTTCCCCTGGGGGCCGCCAGCCGACATTGCTTGGCGGACGGCACCCTGAGAAGCCCCTCTCTATGTGAGCGTATGGGTCGGTGGGAGGTGTTCGGTTATAAATAAAATTATATTTCTCCATTTTTACAAGTATTCTGTTTCTTTTAGATATATGATTGTTTTCCAATAGCTACTATTTTGTTGTACTGTATCTGCATCCTTAGGGCACACCATTTATAGTTTATATAATCTATATAGTTTATGTAATATAATCTGCAGTAATTTAATTGAAGTTTCTGTCTTGCCGTCTATTTCTTGCTTCTGTTATAGGAAAGCCAGTGTTTCATTACAAAAACAACAGTTGTTTTTTTGTTTGAAATGGTCCTAGTGATGTTTCAACAGATTATGTAAGAAACATTTTTCTGTTCTAAGCTTTCTGATTGGAATAGAATAGAATAGAAAAATAGAGCATCTTCCTGTACTTGTTCCATGTACTTGTTCAACTATCTGCTTGAAAGGAGAAGTTGATATGTTTTCCCCCAAATAATTGGAAAGAAACATATATATATATATATATATATATATATATATATGTAGATCTTTGGTTATTCGGGTTTTCTCCCGCGTAAAATTGGAAGTGTCTTGGCGACGTTTCGACGAAGTCTCATTCGTCATCTTCAGGCTTCAGCTTCGTGCTTCTGGGAGCAATGTGTGACTGCAGCTGTTTCTTCCTTTTTAACTGCTAGTGGGGGTTTGAACTGATTGGGTGGGAGCTTGGCTGCGCTCTGATTGGCTGGGGTTTTTTTGTGCTCTGATTGGCTGGGGGTGTGTCCTGTTTGGGTGGGGGCTCGGTTGTGCTCAGTTTAGTTTGAGTTGCAGAGGGATTTGAGCTGGTAAGCTGCATGGCTTTTGTTTGGCTTCATGTTCGTGGTCGTGCTACATCTTCATAGTGGGTGTCAGTCTGCTGCATGTATGGATTGGAGGGGTTTGAAATGGCTAATGTTGCAGCTGAGGTCTGGCTTCTGGTCCTTGGTCGTGCTTCATGATCAGTGTGGGTTTGGGTCTGCTTTCTGGGTGGATGTGCGGTGGTGACATCCTGTGTGGACGTCATGAGTGTGGGTCTGGTGTCATTCCTCTTGTTAGGGACACGTTTGTCAATAAGGGCAGGTTTCAAATGGCTGGTAGGCGGGAGGTATCATCTCGTTTGTTCATGCTGTGTGGGCGTTTTCTATCTCGATGGCTTCTCTGATTATTCTGTTGTTAAAGTGTTCAGTTTTGGCGATAGTTCTGGTCTTTTTAAAGTCAATATCGTGTCCTGTGGCTTTAAGGTGTTGGACCAGGGAAGAAGTTGGTTCCTCTTTTTTGACTGAGTTCTTGTGTTCTTCAATGCGTGCACTTATTCTTCTGTTGGTTTGTCCAATGTATGTGGTGGGGCAGGCGGTGCACGGGATTTCATATACTCCTTGATTTTCTAACTCAATTTTGTCTTTGGGGTTTCTTAAGATGGTGGATATTTTTTGGTTTGTGCAGAATGTTGTCTTGATGTTGTGTTTGTGGAGGATCTTGCTGATTCTGTCTGGTGCCTTTTATATATGGGAGGAGGCCTGTGCCGTTTTCTTGTTCTCTGTCTTGGATTTTAGTAGGGGGTTCTTTTTGGATTAGTTTGATAATCTTATTTCTCTGGAATCCTGCCCTTATTGACAAACGTGTCCCTAACAAGAGGAATGACACCAGACCCACACTCACGAGGTCCACACAGGATGTCACCACCACACATCCACCCAGAAAGCAGATCCAAACCCACACTGATCATGAAGCACGACCAAGGACCAGAAGCCAGACCGCAGCTGCAACATTAACCATTTCAAACCCCTCCAATCCATACATGCAGCAGACTGACACCCACTATGAAGATGTAGCACGACCACGAACACGAAGCCAAACAACAGCTATGCAGCTCACCAGCTCAAATCCCCCTGCAGCTCAGACTAATCTGAGCACAACCAAGCCCCCACCCAAAAAGGACACACCCCCAGCCAATCAGAGCACCAAAAAAACCCCATCCAATCAGAGCACAGCCAAGCTCCCACCCAATCAGTTCAAACCCCCACTAGCAGTTAAAAAGGAAGAAACAGCTGCAGTCACACATTGCTCCCAGAAGCACGAAGCTGAAGCCTGAAGATGACGAATGAGACTTCGTCGAACGTCGCCAAGACACTTCCAATTTTACGGGAGAAAACCCGAATAACCAAAGATCTACATACAAACACCCACGAAAACTTCAGAAAACAAATATATATATATATATATATATATATATATATATATATATATATATATATATATATATATATATATAATCAATTTCCAATACGTAAGAAAATATCATGAAGTAGTAAAAGGAGGAGGAAGGTTACCCTATCCAATGGATAGTTATGCTACCTGCCAGGGCTCTGGATACCATACTTCAGAACAAAATTAAATTATCTTAATTTTTGTTTAGCTATTTAAAAAGAATCTATCAGAGTTTGGTATAAGATGGGTGGTTATGTAAATGTTTGAAATAAATAAATACAAATTTTCTATAGATAAATTTGTTACTCCATAAAGTACCACAGAACTGGCCAAAACACTTTTAAAATCCTAGCTTTCATTCCCTTGGATTTCCCAGAGTTAAACTACTATATAGTAAATTTATTATTCTTATTGTATTTCTTTGTTTCTTTTAATAAATGATTCTTATTTATGTTTACACTTTCATTGAGTATGGAGGAACATGAAAATAAACAAATAAGCAAAAGCTTTGTACTCTTTTTTTCAGGGTTGGAGGCCAAACACAAGGTTAAGCCGTGGTCCTCGACCAGCAGAGTAAGGATTTCCTTTTTTAAAAAATTTCTATGCAAATATGATAGTATAATAGAGTACTAATATGAAACAAATCAAACAGCTCAAGAAACACTTTTTCCCTTAAAATGTTGCAGATCTAGGAATGTCACATTTTGTTTGGCAGACAGCTGAATGTCCTATGTTCTGATATAAAATCATAATTATGCTTTATAAATCTTGTCAAATATTTCACTGATGGAATTGCTGAATGGTAAGTGGTAATGTCAGATTCAGAAATTGTACAGCTTCATTAAAGGTTTCAATGGTTCTGTGTTTTAAAATGTTTAAGCAGACACTGAAATTTCAGTATTTTTAACTCTAATGTCGCATTGTTCATTTGCTAATATTAATTTGAAGTAGCAGATTTCAAAGGGAGATTAGCAAAACTTAGCATTCCTTTCTTCTGTATTCATGAAGTTCCAATGCTGTCTAGATACAATTGTTTGAAAAGTAAAAGTGATTAATATTAGAATTCCTGAAATATATTTTTACTTTTATATCTCATCTTTCTTCTAGTAACAAAGCAGCATACACAGTATTGTTACTTGCCCATCTATTTTTAGCTAGTCATATTGATGTATTTTTTTTTTCTTTTTCTTGGTTTATTTTATTTTTTATTATTTTACTTTTGCTTTGTTTAAATTCTTTTTGATTTCTTCATTTTTTATTGTTGTAAGCCATGTAGAATAGCCCTGTAGTGAGATGGGCAGCAAAATTATATTTATTTATTTTATTAATAATAATAATTTTACTTATTTTGTAATATAGATCATTAATGTTCATAAATTAAGAAATAATGCTCAGGTTTAGGAGCAACAGAGTATAATGTTTAGTTCTATAGAATAAAATACTATTATTTTAGAGTTTTGTATGGAAAGTTTATAAATATATTTGCATATGTGTAAACAATTTTGCACAAACCTACGTAAATATATTGATCAGAAATATATTTAAAGATGTTTGGGAAAGTTTTGGGTGGGACTAAGAGTTTTATGTATGCAATATAGGGGTATATTGTTCCTGTTGATGTTTGCATCAAGTGTTGGCATCTTTCAAATTCTGTGCTAGAGAATTTAGGAAAATTGCAAAGGTATTCTACCTTGATTTCTAATTAATATTATACATTAGTAATTCTCCATTTTAAGATTGTTATTAATTGATAATCTCAGTCTGTTTCACATGGATCTATCTAATGCTACAAATTAATTGTGTTCTATGTGTTTCTTTCTTAATTAAGTTCAGAAAGACCTCACATATGAGATGGATATTTTTTGTATTCAAATGATATAAATGGAAGGTGGTTTGTATGATAATAAACAACCTTTCTGCTATCGATTAATTGTGAGAAATAATAAAAATGGATGATTTTGACTTGCTGTTTTTTAATGGATTTTTTTAAAAAATTCTCAAGTATTATTTTGTTTGCTTCCTTAAAAAAAATGGTCTGCTTTTTTTCTTTAATCCATTTTTAAAAATCAGCAACCTTACTTTGAAGGAAAAAGATGTGTGACATCTAAAAATCAGGGAAATATTATCATTTTAAATTTCTAATTCTCCATAGGGTGCCATGTCTTGACTTGGGAAAGTTGGGTGATTCAGAAGATGAGGTAATAGCTATTTGGTTTTTCTTTAAAATTATTAAAAATATGCAAATACTAAATGTGGCAGTTGTTAGAATGCAAATACTAGAACAGAAATGAAAACAGTTCTCATGGTCTACCTTAGCTTTTATTTGTTTTTCATTTGCTAATTTTCCTTGATTTATATCAATTTTTAAAAGAAATTTATCTGCAGCTATATTTATCAGTTGGTCATTTAATAAGTGAACATCTCATTTTATTTTATCATCTTATTGTTAACTTACAAAAGCCTAGACAAGTGTATAGTAAGTACTATGCATTCTGAGAACAAAGCAGCTGTCAATAATGGCAATTTGGATATTAAGATTAGATTTATCCAGAGTATGAAAAAATAATTGCTAAGTATAATAAGGCCTAATTTAGGCCAAATTGGCAATTGTACTACCATGACTGCTTGTTTTCACCTTAATTTCATAGTGATGGCCAAATCTGGTTGTAGGTTCTACCTTGGCTTACTTTCTCTAATAAGCAACCAAGTCAGATGATCATTTAAAAGTTTTATCAGAGGGCTCCCCCTATGAAAAGGAGGACCTTGAAAAATAACTTATATTTACTTTTTATAGTTAGCACAACAAAGAACTTCTAAGTAAAAGTTGATTGGTTCAGAAATAATAATTTGTCCAGTTACAACATAGAAATTAAAGTATCCAATAATATGTGAGCATAGCAATAGAAAAGAACATTAAAGTATTAAAAAAGTAAAACGTTAGCATGGGAAAACACATTATGAGTCATATAGAGTCCATTGTGAAAAAATACAATTTCAGCTAAATTGAAACTTCTTAACATGCTCAGTTGAAAAAAAAAAGCCTTTTGTTATTCAGCCTGAGAAAGTTCTTATTTTGAGGTTAGTTTTCAGCAAGTTGGTTGCTAAGGGAAAACTTCAGCATTCCATTCTTACAAAGTTATGCTCCAAATGTAAACTAAATTAAAGAAGGTAAACTTATACCGTGTTTCCCAGAAAATAAGACCCTGTCTTATATTTTTTTGAACCCTGAAATAAGCGCTTGGTTTATTGCCATGCACTCAAAAAGTGCTCCATGGCTTAGGGCCCGGGTACTTACGGGACCGCCTGCTGTTTCCACATGCCTCCCACCGACCCGTACGCTCTCACAGAGAGGGTCTTCTCAGGGTGCCGTCCGCCAAGCAGTGTCGGCTGGCGGCCCCCAGGGGAAGGTCCTTCTCTGTGGGAGCACCTACCCTCTGGAACGAACTTCCCCCCGGTTTACGCCAATTGCCTGACCTTCGGACCTTTCGCCGGGAACTGAAAGCTTATTTATTTATCCAAGCGGGACTGGCCTGATTTTTAAATTCTAAATTTTAAATTTTTAATTTTTAATTGTAATTTTACTGGGCATTTTATATGGTCAATTGGACGGTTTTAATTTCGGCCTTTTATTGAATAAGCTTTTTAATTGTTATTTTAATATGTATATTAATTGTTTTAAATGAAGGCTGTACACCGCCCTGAGTCCTTCGGGAGAAGGGTGGTATAAAAGTTTAATTAATAAATAAATAATAAATAAATAAATAAAAAAGTCCGATTAGGCTTATTATCAGGGGATGTCTTATTTTGGGGAAAATGGTATTAGTTTAGCAGTGTAACAGTACTACAAAACCCATAGTTCAAGTATTAGTCCAATTAATGTGGACTACAATAGGCAGCATATAAATTTAATACATTATTAATTATTTAACATTTTCCAATCATTGCTAAGATATTCTTTATACAGGTATTCCTCAATTTACGACCACAATTGAGCTTAACATTTCTGTTGCTTAAGTGAGACATTTGTTAAGTGAGTTTTGCTCATTTTATGACTTTTTTTGCCACAATTGTTAAATGAATCACTGCAGTTGTTAAGTTAGTAACATGGTTGTTAAGTGACTATTGGCTTCCCCATTGATATTGAAGGTTACAGAAGGTGACCACATGACCCAGGACACAGCAACCATTATTATTTATTTATTTATTTATTTATTTATTTAATCATATTTTTATACCGCCCTATCTCCCAAGGGACTCAGGGCGGTTTACAGCCAAGTAAAACATAAATATAAATACAAGTTAAAACCCCAATTTAAAAAACTTATTAAATACGGCCGAATATTAAAACCACAATAAAATAGTAAAACCCCATTAAAACCAAATTTAAAATTTAAAATTCTAGTCCAGTCCTGCGCAGATAAAAAGATGTGTCTTAAGCTCGCGGCGAAAGGTTCGAAGGTCAGGAAGTTGGCGAAGTCCTGGGGGAAGTTCGTTCCAGAGGGTGGGAGCCCCCACAGAAAAGGCCCTTCCCCTGGGCGTCGCCAGCCGGCACTGCCTGGCTGACGGCACCCTGAGGAGTCCCTCCCTGTGAGAGCGTACGGGTCGGTGGGAGGCAATCGGTGGCAGTAGACGGTCCCATAAGTATCCCAGCCCAATGCCATGGAGCGCTTTGAAGATAGTTACCAAAACCTTGAAGCGCACCCAAAAGGCCACAGGTAGCTAATGCAGTCTGCGCAGGAGAGGTGTCACATGGGAGCCACGAGGGGCTCCCTCTATCACCCGCGCAGCCGCATTCTGGACCAACTGGAGCCTCCGGGTGCTCTTCAAGGGGAGCCCCATGTAGAGAGCATTGCAGTAATCCAGATGAGATGTCACAAGAGCATGAGTGACCGTGCATAGGGCATCCCGGTCTAGAAAGGGGCGCAACTGGCGAACCAGGCGAACCTGGTAAAAAGCTCTCCTGGAGACGGCCGTCAAGTGGTCTTCAAAAGACAGCCGTCCATCCAGGAGAACGCCCAAGTTACGCACCCTCTCCATTGGGGCCAATGTCTCGCCCCCAACAGTCAGCCGCGGCTGCAGCTGACTGTACCGGGGTGCCGGCATCCACAGCCACTCTGTCTTGGAGGGATTGAGCTTGAGCCTGTTTCTCCCCATCCAGACCCGTACGGCTTCCAGACACCGGGACAGCACTTCGATAGCTTCGTTGGGGTGGCCCGGTATGGAAAAGTACAGCTGAGTATCATCAGCATACAGTTGGTACCTCACACCGAAACCACTGATGATCTCACCCAGCGGCTTCATATAGATGTTGAACAGGAGGGGTGAGAGAATCGACCCCTGCGGCACCCCACAAGTGAGGCGCCTTGGGGTCGACCTCTGCCCTCCCATCAACACCGTCTGCGACTGATCAGAGAGATAGGAGGAGAACCACCGATAAACGGTGCCTCCCACTCCCAATCCCTCCAACCGGTGCAGCAAGATACCATGGTCGATGGTATCAAAAGCCGCTGAGAGGTCTAATAGGACCAAGGCAGAGGAATAACCCCTATCCCTGGCCCTCCAGAGATCATCAACCAACACGACCAAAGCCGTCTCAGTGCTGTAACCGGGCCGGAAGCCGGACTGGAACGGGTCTAGATAGACAGTTTCATCCAGGTACCGAGGTAATTGACATGCCATCACACTCTCTACAACCTTCGCCGCAAAGCGAAGGTTGGAGACCGGACGATAATTACCTAATACAGCTGGGTATCATCAGCGTACAGTTGGTACCTCACACGAAACCACTGATGACCTCACCCAGCGGCTTCATATAGATGTTGAACAGGAGGGGTGAGAGAATCGACCCCTGCGGCACCCCACAAGTGAGGCGCCTTGGGGTCGACCTCTGCCCTCCCATCAACACCGTCTGCGACTGATCAGAGAGATAGGAGGAGAACCACCGATAAACGGTGCCTCCCACTCCCAATCCCTCCAACCGGTGCAGCAAGATACCATGGTCGATGGTATCAAAAGCCGCTGAGAGGTCTAATAGGACCACGGCAGAGGAATAACCCCTATCCCTGGCCCTCCAGAGATCATCAACCAACACGACCAAAGCCGTCTCAGTGCTGTAACCGGGCCGGAAGCCGGACTGGAACGGGTCTAGATAGACAGTTTCATCCAGGTACCGAGGTAATTGACATGCCATCACACTCTCTACAACCTTCGCCGCAAAGCGAAGGTTGGAGACCGGACGATAATTACCTAATACAGCTGAGTCCAGGGAAGGCTTCTTGAGGAGAGGTCTCACCACCGCCTCTTTCAAGGCGGCGGAAAGAACCCCTCCAACAAGGAAGCATTCGTAATCCCCTGGAGCCAGCCTCGTGTCACCTCCTGCGTGGCCAGTACCAACCAGGAGGGGCACGGGTCCAGTAAACATGTGGTGGCGTTCAACCTCCCCAGCAACCTGTCCATTATAAATATGAATCAGTTGCCAAGTGTCTGAATTTTGATCATCTGACCATGAAGATTCTGCAAAGGTCATGTTACAAATCACTTTTTCTAACGGTCACTAAATGAACTATTGTAAGTCAAGGAATACCTGTTTCTGGCATTTTAGTTATCTGTGTATCTATTCGACCTGGCACACAAGCCCATAATATAACTCCTAGCTTTCATCTTGGTTTTAAGTCAAAGTAAAGGGAATTAAAAACAAAGAAAAACCAAATAATTCTTTAATTTCAGAGTTAATTAGTTACAATTACCTGGTGTTCATTAGATATGTCTGATTTGTTATTAAATTCTTTACACATAAAAAGAATACCGATGAGTAGCAAATCTGTGGAAGAAAATTCTCTAAATTATTTGCCTATCTGTAGTGGTGCTGGGTTACTAGGAACTGTTTTCATCATCTTAATAATCTGAACTTTCTGAATTTTTTAGACAAGTTGATTTGATTACATGTCTGTGGAGATTCTCAGTTGTCTATGTCACGGTTGTCCCAAAGGTGCTTTTCAAAAGGCAAGTGGACTTTTAGTTTTTTCTTGAAAATGTTTTGCTTCTCATCCAAGAACCTTCAGAACTGAAGAAGCTTCTTGGATGAGAAACAAAACATTTTCAAGAAAAAACTAAGAAAGTCCAGTTTATTTGATTACAGTTAAATAAATCCTTTTTATGTTTTAGGATGGAGATAATGGCTCACTATACAATGCTGTGCGACCTCACACTGTCCCTCCACATCTATCTTCATCTTTTAGGAGGGGCACTCAATTACAAAGTACTCACACACAATATCATAACACAGAACAGGTAAGTTGACTTTTTGAAGGAAGTATTTTCAAGCATAACTCTTCCAGAAACAAATCTCATCTAAACGTGTGAAACTCAACTGAATCAGTATAGTTAAAATTATTAGCATTTTTTAGGAAAGATAATATTCAACAGAGTTACATGATCACAGAATAATGCATAAATTTTAATTTCTTCAGAATTCCTAAGCAGATGAGATAGTAAAAATTAGAAAATACTGTGAGAAAAAAGATCATTATGTGATTTGTCATGACCTTAAGTTAAATAGGATAGATTCAATTTGTGCTCTATTTGGTGTTCTTAAACTTCAAATTTTTGAGTCATAATGACAGTATAAGCATTTTGTGTATTGGAGTATCTAATTTGTTTATTTTGAAATACCAGTTACCATTCTTCGTCATTTTTATTAGTGAAAATAACTGAAATGTACTGATTTTAAAAAAAAACACCTTGATTTTTAAATAATAATTTGGATAGTGTGATCTTAGTTATTGTTCTACATATGTCCCCATCCAGATCTTCATCCAGTATGGAGTTTTATTTATACTATGGATGTATTACATTATTCACTTTCAGAATCCTATTTTGAAACTCTGTCTGCCATAAAAAGTATCAAGCCTCTTACAAGCATGGTTAATAGAGGCCATTATTTGAAAGACCCATTTACTATGATAATATATCTGGGTGAACAGGCAGAGTGAAAATGGTTCACAAATTACTTCTCCTAGATTACTAGATTTTGATACCAGAATTTAAAAATGGAAATCTTGCTACCTGCTAATTCTGAATTACAGCTAGATGTTAGAATTCCATTTTGCCCTATAGTTCTGTTATTCTTATCTAGAAATACTTTTCCCTGTATAATAGGGCTTGCTTTTAAATACAAATATAGGATTGCTAATTAATATTGCTAATACTAGAAATTAAGATATTCTGATTTTTTTCTTAATTATTAAAACATATCACATTTTGTTAATTAGTTTAAATTATGAATTTTTAAAGAAGAGAGTACTGTAAATATATTTTTTCCCCTTTTTACTGTATAGGTAGCAAGGAGACCTGACCTGAAGAAAATTGAGGTAAATAATTTAAGAAGTAAACGAATCACATTTTAAAATAACAAATATGGACTTTTTTGTAATTATGGCGATGATACGTCTATATTCTTGACCGGGATGCCTTATGCATGGTCACTCATGCCCTTGTCACTTCCCGCTTGGACTATTGCAATGCTCTCTACATGGGGCTGCCCTTGAAGTGCACCCGGAGGCTGCAACTAGTCCAGAATGCAGCTGCGCGGGTAATAGTGGGGGCAACTCGTTGCTCCCATGTAACACCAATCCTGCGCAGCTTGCACTGGCTTCCTGTGGTCTTTCGGGTGCGCTTCAAGATTTTGGTTACCACCTTTAAAGCGCTCCATGGCTTAGGACCCGGGTACTTACGGGACCGCCTGCTGTTACCTTGTGCCTCCCACCGACCCGTACGCTCACACAGAGAGGGCCTTCTCAGGGTGCCGTCCGCCAAGCAATGTTGGCTGGTGGCCCCCAGGGGAAGGGCCTTCTCTGTTGGAGCTCCTACGCTCTGGAATGAACTTCCCCCTGGTTTACGTCAATTGCCTGATCTTCGGACCTTTCGCCGTGAGCTGAAAACGCACCTATTTATTCAAGCGGGACTGGATTGAAATTTTATTGGGGTATTTATGTTTTAAGATTTTAAATGGTTTTAAAATTTCGGCCACATTATAATATTTCTTTTTAACCTCTTTTTAATGTTTATATATTGAATTTTTACTTGGCTGTACACCGCCCTGAGTCCTCCGGGAGAAGGGCGGTATAAAAATCGAAATAAATAAATAAATAAATAAATTTGTTCTACTCTGAAACAAATCCTATTAGTAAAAAATATAACTTTACATTTTCAATTTTTTTTGCTTTAGATTTGCAGTTACATCTAGCATCTCTGCAAATCTGAACAATCTTGAGATGGACAATTGATAAATATTTAAATGTTATGTTTAATTGATTCAGATATTATGCCATTATTACTGTTCTGATTATTGATTTACAGCTTTCTTCAAAGGAGCAAAAAACAATACCAGAAAACTTGCCACTCCCAACAGACATGTATAAGCTGAAATATCAGCAATATGAAACAGAAATGAAAGAGGGTTATAAGCAGTATTCTCAGAGAGCTGCGAAAAAGAAAATAAATAATAAGCTGTTTCATGAACTTCCAGGCAAGATAGCAGAAAAAAAGGTAACATTCATATATTACCCCAGCAAAGCAACTCTATCTAAGATACTGTAGGGAGATTAGCTTCACTAAAGCAAGTGTAGTGCATAAGGTATAATAAGAACAATCTAGAAGATAGTGAATCGATTTTTGTTATGGACTAATATAGGTGTTAAGTCTCCCCCCTCCCCAAATTCTGCTTTTTCCAACATCTGCCTATTCAACTACTTTTTTCCCCTTTGAAGCTCATTGTATTTCCGTCTTGGTTTTATAGTTCCATGTTCCATTTCTTTGCATTTTAATTTGGATATAGTTGCCTGGCTAATTTGCTGTTTTCATTTTTGCCCTTGGTGATTTGTGAGTTTGCTCTGATAAGGATTTGGCTTGGTCTTCTAGAATGGTCACAGTTTCCCAGTTGAAACTATGGTTAAGTCTGTCCACATCTTATGAAATTAAAAAGTTTTTAGCATGCCTTCTGACTGGTAATTGGTGTTCATTGATGCGTTCTGCCAGTCTTCTGCCTGTTTGTCTTACAAAGAGATTGTTGCAGTTATTACACTGTACATTGTAGATTACTCCTGTTATTTCTTATGAGGCTACTGGGTCTTTTGGTTTACTTGGAATGTTTTGAAGGGCTTTAGTTGGCTTGTGTGCTACGCTGATTCCATGTGGTTGTAGTAATTTCTTAGGTATGTGAACATTCAGCAATTCCTTTAAGGTCAGAGTTAACATTAATATGTTTTGCATAATGGGTTTCGATTTATTTTAGTAGAAACAGCTGCTTTATGCAAGATTTATAAATGTCTCAATGTCTCAGTATTTATATTCTTTCGAATTTTTCAAAAATTCAAGAGAAGTTAGATATAGGAAATATGTTTAGGTTACTTCCTGTGCACATTTTAGGAGCAAGGAATTAACATGAAATAAATAGTAGTGATAACACTCACTGGAATCACCAATTTCATCCAAATATTATGTTTTGTTTCCATATAGGATTTACAACCAGAAAAACAAAGACTGGATGAATTTACAGTTCTTGATGAGAAAGCCCTTTTACAGCAAGGTTATACAAACAAACCATATACTATGCAGCACAGTATAAGAAAATTTGATGTTGTAAGTTTAGTAGGCTAAATTAAAGTGCTAGAAAATTAGCATGTATTGTTATAGCTAAGCAATGTAAATAAATAAAATTAACCCAATATAACTTGGTATAGTGCCCTTCTAGCTTAAATACATAGATAGATACATAGATTTTTTATTGTGCAAAGATGAAATAGAGCCAGTCTGGTCTACTGCTTAAGGCTCCAAGCTAGAAAATGGAATATTGTCAGTTCTAGTACCATTTTAACCATGAATGCCAGGTGGGTGACTTTGGGCCAGTCACTCTCTCTCTCTCTCACCTCAAAGGATTGTTGTTGTAGGGAAATTAGGAGGAGGAAGATATATTGGATATTTGTCTGCTTGAATTATTTTAAAAATAATAAATGTGGGATGCAAATAAATAACATGGTACTCCTATTGAAACTATGTTCAGTTCTTACTATTTTTATTTTCTATTAGGAATTTAAACAAAACATTATTTAAACAATTTGAAACTCTGAGTTGTATATCAAGGTGGCTTATAGAAATAAGTTAAGAAGAGAATTGTTACAGTATTAGACACGCAATGTATATTAATATTAAGAATAAATAAATAATGAATATAGCTGTAAATTTTAATTGTTATTGCACAAGACATTTATACCCAGATGACACACTGTTTAATGGAAGACGGATTGTTTGTATTAAAATAAAATTAAAAATTAAAAAAAAAAAAGATGGCATAGAACCAGTTTCATGTCAGCATGTTCATGTCCGTGCATGGTTTGATGGCTGAATTGATACTAAGAAATATTTCTTATTAGATTTATCTTCCCCCTTTCATTTAGGAAAGCAAGGCAGTGCGCATAGTGCTGTCTTATTTCTCTTCAAAAAGCTTTTTGAAGTGGTTTTCAGAGAAAACTACTCTCAAAGTTCTTTAGAGGATTTCTGTGTATGTGGGTAGACTAGAATCTGATTTTCCTGGTACAGCTTTTTAACAACTACACGAGTAAATTTTACTTCAGTTACAGTTTAGGATAAATAATTATGTCTGACTCCAATTTGAAACAAAAGTAATTGTTATTGTTATTTTTAGAATTTCCTTTTGATGAAATCTGCCCATATTGTAGCTATTTACATTAAACCCAATTCAATAAAAATGATGGGTTTTTTTCCTAGATTCTGCATTAATTATTGTAAAACCTTATAACAAGGTAGTGTTTTATATCTGTTTCATTTTTAAAACAACAGTCCTCACTGCTTCTTGTTGAGAGTGCTAAATCCTATGGTTTATTACACTTGTAGCAATATTGTTGAAAGTATTTAAATGGCATTTTTACTGTTTTTACACCGCATTTTTACACCGCAAGGTGGCTCAAGGGCTAGGATGTTGAGCTTGTTGATCAAAAAGTCGGCAGCTCAGTGGTTCGAATCCCTAGTGCTGCCGTGTAATGGGGTGAGCTCCCGTTACTTGTCCCAGCTTCTGCCAACCTAGCAGTTTGAAAGCACGTAAAAATGCAAGTAGAAAAAATAGGGACCATCTTTGGTGGGAAGGTAACAGCATTCTGTGCGCCTTTGGCTTGAGTCATGCTGGCCACATGACCACGGAGATGTCTTCGGACAGCGCTGACTCTTCGGCTTTGAAACGGAGATGACCACTTCCCCCTAGAGTTGGCAACAACTAGTACGTATGTGCGAGGGGAACCTTTACCTTTACCTTACCCTGTTCAATGGTTACTTTGCAGGAAGAAGTAGCAGCAGAGAGGAAAAAACAAGCTGTGGTAGAACAAGTGATGTTAGATCAATTGTGTAGGTAAGATAATAAAATGCTAATTACCGGCAAGTAGCTAGAAAAGTACTAATATATAGCAGGGCTATGTATTTCCTTTGAAAGAGATGATTCACAACAAGCAGAAGTACATACAAAGATGTATTGTTGAATCATTAACATAGCTCCTTTTTTCTCATAGTATTATGGTTGCTTCTGGTCATCTTACATATATAGTTGATTTATTATATTACTTGAAATTACTTGATTTACAAGGTCAGACCTAAACAAATGGCATTGTTATAACCCAGTATTTGAAGAGCAGAAAATCATGCTTCCATGCACAAGAAATATCACAGTAGTTGAGCAGCAAACAGATTGCAGGGGGAGCAAAAAAGATGTTAAATATGTTGGGAAGATTTTTTCTATTTCTACCCATCCTCCCACAAGTCATATGTTGTATGTTGATTTATTTACTTTATAGTTCTCTGAACATCAAAGTTCAGTGGATCAGTGAATATGAGATCTGTTTGGGGAATTAAATTGTGAGATCAAATAATTGGTTATAAAGGGGAATTAAAAAGCAACAGTATTGCTTATGTTTCCATTATGGAAACTTGGTGGGATGAAACCCACAAATGGAATTTTGGGGTTTACTGAGTAGATTGATAGATCTTTATAGAAATGATTGTTCATAATATTATGAAAAAGCAAAAAGTTGTGATTTAATGTTAATGCCTTATTTTACTGTAATAGAGAGAGTCGGAAGTCAATGTTTCTTTTTCTTTCTTATCTTTCCTCACTTCTCTTTTTCCTTTTCCCCACCCCACTGCTTTTCTACTTACTTTCTATTTACTTTGTATTTTGTAATACTTTATAACTCAATAAAATGATTTACTTAAATGGAATAGAAAACTACAGGGATTTAAATTATTTAAAAGAAACAGACATTGCATTCAGTTTTAGTCGCCACGATGTAAAAAAGATGTTGAGACTCTAGAAAGACTCTAGAAAGATTAGGGGACTGGAGGCTAAAACACATGAAGAACAGTTGCAGGAACTCGGTATGTCTAGTTTAATGAAAAGAAGGACTAGGGGAGACATGATAGCAGTGTTCCAATATCTCAGGGTTGCCACAAAGAAGAGGGAGTCAAACTATTCTTCAAAGCACCTGAGGGTAGAACAAGAAGCAATGGGTGGAAACTAATCAAGGAGAGAAGCAACTTAGAACTAAGGAGAAATTTCCTGATAGTTAGAACAATCAATAAGTGGAACAACTTGCCTGCAGAAGTTGTGAATGCTAAAACACTGGAAATTTTTAAGAAAATGTTGGATAGCCATTTGTTTGAAATGGTGTAGAGTTTCCTGCCTGGGCAGGGGGTTGGACTAGAAGACCTCCAAGGTCCCTTCCAACTCTGTTATTATGTTATGTTAAAAGAGGAGGTGGAGTTGTATCATATATAAAAATTACTATATCTACAGAAATAGAGCACAACAGTGATAAAAACTGTATTGAATGCATATTGGGTCAATATAAAAAATGACATTGCCATAGATGCATACTACAGGCCATCCATCCAACCAACCAACTAACCAACCAAACAAACAAACAGAGGAAATAGTTGAATTTTTTACTAGTCACTTAACTAAGGTATGTAGGAAGCACATCACAATAGTAATGGTGGACTTTACTTCCCTGACATCAAGTGGGAGATAAACTCTGCGTCAAGTGGAAGATCAAACAGGCTCCTGACAAACCTAGCAGACAATTTTGTCTCCCAAAAAGCAGAGAAGGTAACTGTGGAATCACCCATATTGGACTTAGTTCTCAATAACAGAGATGAAATGATAGGTGTTGAAGCTACAGGAGCCTTGGGATTGTGGGGGGGGGGGGGGATGATCATTCAGTATTGAAATTTAACATAATATGCAAGCACAAACAATAGAACAAAGTCAAACTAGAGTCTTAGGATTTAAAAGAGCTAATTTCAATAAACTTAAACAGAGCTTGGGAAGAATTCCATAGATAAGAATCCTCAAGGGGAAAACAACCCAAGAAGCTTGGGAAACTTTGAAAAGTGAGATTATAAAAGTCCAGTCTAAGACAATAACAGCTCTCAAAAGAAACCAACATGACTGCATAAAGAACTCTGATAAATTTAAAGAAAAAAAGGGACATAACTAAAGCAGATTATCAGCAAAGAGGCCGTGCCTGCAAAAATGACATGAGGAAAGTGAAGGCTTAAAATGAACTAAGGCTTGTGACAAAAGTCAAAAATAACAAAAAAAGCTTCTTTCAACATGTAAAAAAGAAGAAAAAAGTCAAGGAAATGATTGATCCATTAATGGGAGAATGTGGCAAGAAGGTGACAAGTAGCAGGGAGAAAGCAAAACTGCTTAACTTTTTTTTTTGCATCCTTCTTTACACAAAAGGAAAAAAACAATCCAACCTATCAAAAACAATACCATAAAATCTGATTAGGAATGCAAGTTAAAATAGGCAATAAAATGGTAAGTGAGCATATGTCTACCCTAGACAAAATCAAAGCACCAAAACCAGATTGATTACACCCCAGGGTTCTGAAGGAACTGGCAGATGTGATCTCAGAACCACTGAACTATATATTTCAAAGATCCTGGAGCACTGGGGAACTATTGGAGGACTGGAAAAGAACTGAAGTAGTTCCCATCTTTAAAAAAAAAAAAAAAAAGAGGGAGGGGGGAGAATAGATCCAGGAAACCACAGACCTATCAGCCTGACTTCAATAACTGAGAAGATTCTGGAAAAGATAAGCAACGAATCAGCGAACAGCTAGAGCAGGGGTTCCCAACTGGGGGTGCTTGCACTCCCTGAGTGTTTGAGGCGATATTCCAGAGGGTGCGAAAACTTGGCTATAGAAGTTTCAAAATTATAGTGTATATGCATAGCATATAATTATTTACTTTTGTAAGGGGTGCGAGAATATATCAGAAGGTGCAGGGAATAGAAAAGTTTGGGAACCCCTGACCTAGAGGAAAACAAAGTCATAAACAAAAGCCAACATGGGTTTGTCAAAAACAGATCATGCCAGACAAAACTTTCACAAAATGACAAAATTGGTGGACCAGAGTAATGCTGTGGATATAATTTACTTTGGCTTCAGTAAGGCATTTGATAAAGTAGACCACAACCTACTACTTTATAAAATAGAAAAATGTAGGTTAGACAGCATCACTATCAGATGGATTTGTAACTGGCTGAACAATCGCACTCAACATGTAGTCCTCAATGAAATTGCATCTAAATGAAGGGAAGTATGCACTAGACTAGAGTATCCCAAGGCTCTGTTTTAAGTCTAGTACTCTTCAACATCTTCATCAATAATTTGGATGAGAGGATAGATGGGGAACTTATCAGATCTGAAGACAACACCAAGCTGGCAGGAATAGCCAACACTTGAGAAGATAGGTTTAAGTTACAGAAAGATCTTGATAGACCTTGGGCGCTATCTAACAAAATGAAATTCATTGGTGAAAAAAACAAGGTTCTACATTTAGACAAGAAAAACCAAATGCACAGGTATAGTGTAGGTGGTACCTGGCTCAATAGTGATGACTGCAAGAAAGAGCTTGGCATCCTAATGGACAATCACATACATATGAGCCAGCAATGTATACCAGCTGCCAAAAAAGTCAACACAGTTCTAGGCTGTATTGACAGAGGGATAGAATCAAGATCATGTGAAGTGTTAATACCACTTTATAATGCCTTGGTAAGGCCACGCTTGGAATACTGCATCCAGTTTTGGTTGCCACAATGTAAACAAGATGTTGAGACTCTAGAAAGAGTGCACAGAAGACCAACAAAGATGATTAAGGGACTGAAGGCTAAAATGTAACGAACGGTTGCTGGAATTGGGTATGTCTCGTTTAATGAAAAGAAGGACTAGCAGTGACATGATAGTACTTGTCCAATATCTGTGGGGTTGCCACAAAGCAGAGGGCTCAAGCTATTCTTCGAAGCATCTGAAGGCAGAACAAGAAGCAATGGATGGAAACTAATCACAGAGAGAAACAACCTAGAACTAAGGAGACGTTTCCTGACAGTTAGAACAATTAAACAGTGGAACAACTTGCCTCCAGAAGTTGTGAATGCTCCAACTGGAAGCTTTTAAGAAGAGATTGGACAGCCATTTGTCTGAAATAGTATAGGGCAGTAATGGCAAACCTTTTTGCCATCGCGTGCCAGGAGAGGGGATAGGGGTGGGGTCACACATGCGCCTCGCGCATGCATGCACGACCTCCCTGCTCCCCCCTCTCCTGACATGTGATGGCCCCGTAGGCCCGTTTTTCTCTCTCACCTGGTCCAAAGCCTTTCTAGGAGTCGGGGGGGAGGGGAAATGGCCTTCACCCCCCACCCCGAGGTCCTCTGGAGGCCGGAAATGGCCCGTTTGCCAACTTCTGATAGACCGGAAGGCCCATTTTTCGCTGTCCCCAGCCTCCAGGGCCTCTCTAGGAGTCTGGGGAGGGCGAAAATGGCCTCCCCCCCTGGAGGTCCTCTGTATGCCAGAAACGGCCCGTTTGCCAACTAGGTTCACCATCACAGGTATAGGGTTTCCTGCCTGAGCAGGATGGTTGGATTAGAAGACCTCCACGGAGCCCTTCCAACTCTATTATTCCATTATTCTGCTAATCTGCTTACTACATGCCATATGGTTAATTGTGTGACTAGTTTATTTATTTTGTTGACTTAAAAAGACAACTGTTAAGTAGCTCACAACAACAATAAAAACTATAATAGTAGAAATGATAAAATCATGCCTCAACCATCCTTGTCTGGTGCAGCCAAAAAAACAGTCCTGGCTATTTAACCTCATATTGTCCCAATCTTGGGCGAAGAACCAGTTTAGCTTTAGAGATATAACACCCAGTATCATTCTCTGTGGCCCAGTTCAATGCCCATAAGAATGTTGTGAAGGATATCATAAGCCATTGAAAGATCCATCAGGATCAAAAGAATAACCCTTTTTTTGTCTTTTTGTTTTTTTAAATGTTTTTTAACCCTAACACTAACCACTTCATCGTTCGTTCACTTCTCCTTGAATCTGCCAGACCTTCAGCTGGCTCAAATGTGATCCACATGGATGAGGTCAAGACAACAGGGGAAGGGACTGCTTTTGCGTTAAAATATTTAGACTTCATATTTTGAACAATCATAATGTATGAGCAATCCCATACATTACCATCACATAGTGTACTGGATACCTGTGTTTACTGTATTAGAAGCAAATTTGTGCCTTGTAGTATCTGTCACTTGAATGTTTTTTATGAACTCTAACATTAGGTTTTATGAGACAGATAACAATTTATATGAATATGTAATATTCATAATACTTGAGTATTGCTAACAAAGAGGATAATGTGTATTGCAATGTATATAGGACAATTTAAGCACTTTTATGTTGCATGAAAAGTATTGGTAATTTTATTGTTATTTCTCTGATTGTACAACACTTAATTAACATGTAAAGATTAATAATTTAAAAAACTTGAAATAAAACATTAAATAGGTTTATATCTTAATTTGATAAAACCAGTTCCGTATTATTATTTTTTAGAGCTGTGATAAGTGATCCAGAGCAAAATGGAAATTCAGATATTTATAAGATGGCTCCTGTTCTTCCCGGATTAAGAACAGCACCTCTGCGCTTTAGAAAAAGAACATTACATGAAACAAAGTAAGAAATGTTACACTATATTGCTTTATGGATAATGCCCCCAAAATTATTTCATTATGAATCTTTCTTTAATTTCAGATTGTGCACCTAAATGTTTATCTAACAATGGTTTTTAGCTCTTTAAAACTTTCATGCATTTTGCTATATGTTTAAATTATAATGTATTACTCACCATTTTATAGACATGAAATAAATTAAAATACTATTGCTCCCATGAGCCAAGAAGGCCTATGATTATTAATTTCATTATTTGAAGCTCATGCCTTTATGCAAGTCATTTGTAAAATATCTACTGTTACTTTGGAGCATTTTAATCAACTAGGATGCAATTCATTTTTTTTATTTAAAAATAGAAAATAAGGAAGACCTGATAGAAGTTTATAAATTTAAGCACTATAATGAAATTAAATAGGTAGTGGGTTTCCCTCAATCTACTACTAGAATATGTGATCGTCCACTCACACTGAATGAAGAGGGATCTGCATAGTCAAAATGTTGTACTTAACATGAATACTTCAGATGTTAATCTATGAAATTAGCTGCCACATGAAGTGATAGATTCCAGGTTAACTTAAATTAATAGATGACAAGACTGTCAAATTGCTATTAATCATGTGACATCAAAGTAGCATGCTTTTAAAAACCAATTATCCTGAAAAAGCCCAAAATAGTGCTTCCGATTAGTATTTAATTAAACATGGCTAGAAATAGATTAATCATGGTTGAAAGCTGGATATGAGAATTAAATAGACCATTAATTCCAACTGCTTTGCTATGTGCAATTGTTTTTATATCTGTTTTTATAAAATTGAGCCCCCCCCCATCTAGAATCTAATATGCTCTCTGTGAATCTCTATTTAAGGTATGTGATTTTTTTTCTCAAAATGAGCTAATCAGGGATAGTGTTTCAGATATACTGTCACTGGGTCTAGTGATCCACATGTATCCATACAATGGTTATGTTGATTTTTGTTGGTGCATTGTTTCTACTTTGTCTATAAATTACATGTATATTTTTGTGTCACTGATTTTATGGCTTTTTGCTGTTTTAATATTATTAGTTTCCTATAGTCATGAGTTTGAGATGGGCAGTGATATATAAATAAATAAATATATAAATATAAATAAATAAATAAATTTGCACTAGTTTCTTTTCTGCCTATACTGAATGGTGATTGCTTCTTAGCACATTTAGAATAATAATTTAATATATATAATATTTGTGTAATGTCTCACTATGTCCATTCAACTGTGTGTTCATGCAACCAAGAACTAAGCTTTCCTAAAATGTTCTAGGAATGTATTAATTGCTGTGACTAATTTTGTAAAAATATCACTTTTATTTTATTGAAAATATGAATTATGTGCATATGCACATATTTTATTAAATAAGTAAAATCAACTTTACTGCTAATGGTACTGAAGTACATAGTTTCAATCATTACTAAGAGTTTGTGTAGCATTGATATCTGCTAGAAAGACGTAAAAAGGCTTCAGATTCTTGAAGATACCACTCATAAGCAGTGAAAATATACATAATTCCATAGTTTCAGTGAAATATATAAACCCGTATAGTATTTTAAGCTTATTTGTAGTGGCAGTAATCAGAATTTATGTTTTGTCTTTGCTGTATCTTTTCATAATAACGCTATTGAACTCTTTTCATGAACATGTATATTTTACAAGCAGTTGGCATGCAAAATGACTTGTTTTACTTGCATAGTACATGATATTATATATGTTTCTTACAGAATTAAGACAAGGTCAGCACTGACGGAAAATATGCTTTCTAACAAATTACGGTTTGATGGTAGATTAATATTAAGGTATGTGTACAAAACTTTTAAATATTGTTTTCTTTTCAGAAGTTGCTATTTCCATAACCACATTTTAGTGCAATTGCTTTCCAATACAATAGCATAGCAATATTACAGTTTATATTTGACTTTCTTCCAATGATATTTATGTCTCATGGTGATCTGCTGTATGCATATTTTATGAAATCATAATCAGGTGCTAGCTAGACATGATAAAATGCTGACTTCCCGGTGTATGTAGGATGGATAAACTAGTAAATAGTATTGGTGTCCTTTAATTGATTGTTGTGGATCTTGTGAATACAATAATTTAATCTTTCCCCCTTAAGTCATGATTCAGCAGTGTGATCTATTGTAGCAATTGTTGTTCAAAATCATTTTTACCTTAAATCAGGTGAAATTCAAAATTTTTCCCTACCGGTTCTGTGGGCATGGCTTGGTGGGCATGACAGGGGAAGGGTATTTCAAAATCTCAATTCCCACCCCACTCTGGGGCCAGCCAGAGGTGGTATTTGCCAGTTCTCTGAACTACTCAAAATTTCCGCTACCGGTTCTCCAGAACCTGTTAGAACCTGCTAGATTTCACCCCTGCCTTAAATACTAAATACTAAAATATGTGATGTTTGGTCCTTAGATTTGTTAAATGAGTGGAGCTTTGAGGCACTGAAAGTAGAGCACTTATAGATAGTGGGCCTACTTGGAAATAAAATGCATTCCCCAGTTCTCATATTCTGATCAGGATTAGTGGAGAACTTTCAGTAGAAGAACACATTGGTTAAATTTATATTACACAAACTGTAGTAACATGAAATTCGCTTAAAATGTAATATTTTTTCTGTCTGCTTGGGAGTTAAGGATTCATTCTGCTTTTTAAAAAAAGAAATCTAATCCTTTTTTTTTCCCATTATAGAAATGGACGTGATGCTTGTCGAGAACTGATTGGATTTTATTTTACTTGTGACAAATCTTTAACTATTTATGAATATCGAAAGTTTGGTAAAAATAGGTATACATATATATATGTAAAAGTCTTCTCAGAATTTTATTTAGCCATTAATAACTTAGTAAAATCACTTCAAGGGTTTGTTTTGTTTTGTTTTAATTTCATGCAGGACAAATGCCCTACCATTCATTCTGAAGGGTGTTTATATGCATCAGCGTGGACAGAAAAAAGGAAAACCATACAATCTTAATGATTTCTTTGTTGTAAGTATTGTTGTAAGTCCGGATAGGAGGAAAGTATAAGCAACTTTTTGGGTCCAGAATCTGCATGATTGCTGGGTAGTGGGTTTGAGCCATGCAGGTATATGAACAAATAAAATGGTCTTGCAGGGTGAAGAGAAATACTGTTTTTACAGAAGTAAGGGGAGAAAATACTTTTAAAAACTGGTACAATTTTGTTTCTAGAGGCTTTTTGAGCTGGAAGAGGAACAGAACCTTCCTCGTATAAAGGAAGGCTGGTATTCTTTCCCTGTAAACAGGCTAAGAAGATTGTGATGGTCTTGAAAATGTAAATGCTACAAATAATTCCTTATCTTGTAGTGATTCTGCTTGAAATAATTGAATATGAACAGGTCAAAAGCTATTTATTTTCAGTGATCCTGACCAAAATCTACTCTACCTGTGCTAGAACATTTCTTTTCCCCACTTATTATACAGTCACTAGGTCATGTCCGATTATTTACTACCCCATGGACCATAGCATTCCAGGCTCCCCTGTCCTCCACTATCTGCTGGAATTTCCCCAAATTCGTATTCATTGCATCAGTGACACTATCAGATCAATGACATCTCATCCTATACTGTCCACTTCTCCTTTTGCCTTCGATCTTTTCCAACATCAGGGTCTTTTCCAAAAACTCCTCTCTTTTCATTAGATGGCCAGAGTATTTGAGCTTCAACTTCAGTATCTGTCCTTCCAAAGAACAGTCAGGGTTGACTTCCTTTAGGGTTGACTGATTTGATCTCCTTACAGTCCAAGGGACTCTCAAGAGTCTTCTCCAGCACCACAATTTGAAAGCATCAATTCTTCAGCTCTTTAGCCTTCCTTATGGTCCAACTCTCAAAACCATACATCACTATTGGGAAAATCATATCTTTGTCTATATAAACCTTTGTCAGCAATGTGATGTCCTTGCTTTTAATATGCTGCTTAGGTTTGCCATAGTTTTCCTTCCAAGGAAGAAGTGTCTTTTAATTCCATGGCTGCAGTCACTGTCTGCAGTGATCAAGATAAAAGAGTCCAAGAAGATAAAATCTGTCTCTACTTCCATTTCTTCCTCTTCTATTTGCCAGGAGGTGATGGGACCAGATGACATGATCTTAGTTTTTTTAATATTGAGTTTCAAGTCAACTTTTGCACTCTCCTGTTTTACCCCCATCAAGAGACTCTTTAGTTCCTCTTCACTTTCTGCCATTAGAAGAGTGGTATTGTCTGCATATCTAAGGTGGTTGTGTTCTGGCAATCTTAATTTTGGCTGGTGATTCATCCATCCTATCATTTTGCATGATATACTCTGCATATAAGTTAAATAAGCAGGGTGACAACATGCAGCCTTGTCATACTCATTTCCCTATTTTGAACCAATCAGTTGTTCTATGTCTAGTTTTAATTGTTGCTTCTTGACCCACATACAGGCTTCTCAGGAGATAGGTAAGGTGATCTGGTACGCCTATCTCTTTAAGAATTTTCCATAGTTTGCTGTGATCCGAACTGTCAAAGACTTTAGCATAGTCAATGAAGCAGTAGAAGTTTTTCTGGAACTTCCTTGCTTTCTACATAGTTCAGCAAATGTTGGCAATTTGATCTCTAGTTCCTCTGCCTCTTTGAAACCTACTTTGTATTTCTTCCTTCTACTAATTTAAATTTATTTCAAAGGGCCTAGGCAGTTCTATCCAGAACATTGTGGGCTTGTTTAACATTGTCAGTAATGGGTAGGCGGTGATAATTTATTTTCAATTGTTGCTTTCATTTTTTTTCTTGAATGTTTTCAGTGTTCATTGTTAGATTATTAACATGACCTGTTTTTCAAACCATGATTTAATATACTTTGAAAATGCAGGAAGATATTTTGTTCTGATTACATTGATCAAATCCACAACTAAAGTAATATTCAGAAATACGTTACTCCAGTGGTGAAATCTAAATTTCTTTCCTATGGGTTCTGTGGGTGTGGCTTAGTGGGCATGGCTTGGTGTGGGGTCATGTGACTGGGTGGGTGTGGCTATGTGACTGGGGGATCGAAAGACAGAAACTCACTAACAATGTCCTGCTGGAGCAGGGCTGGACTAGATGACCTCCAGGTCCCTTCCAGCCCTGGATTATCCTCTGAAGCTGCATCTAATGCCAGGTTTGTAGTCCTTCCTTCCTCTCCTTTTCCCTCCCTCTTTCTTTCTTTCTTTCTTTCTTTCTTTCTTTCTTTCTTTCTTTCTTCCTTCCTTCCTTCCTTCCTTCCTTCCTTCCTTCCTTCCTTCCTTCCTCCCTCCCTCCCTCCCTCCCTCTCTCTCTCTCTCTCTCTCTCTCTCTCTCTCTCTCAATTGAACCCCCCACCCCTCCATTTTTTGCCTACACCCACCATTTTTTGCCTAGCAGGCTTCAGCTTTTTTACCTTTAAAAATGCTTTTTTACTTTTAAAATGCTTTTAAAAGTAAAAAAACAAACAAACAAACACTGACATCAGGCACCTCAGCTGGGATTGTTAGAGCCTTATTTTAACCCTTTAAAAGTATTTTTTTACAACTCTTTCGGCTGAAGAGGTTGTTTAAAAAATGCTTTTAAAAGTGAAAAAAAAAAAGGCTCTGACGATCGCATGGCTCAGCTGGGCATGGTGGTGGTGGGCAGGGATTTTTGCTACCGGTTCTCCAAACCACCTGCTGCCATTGCTACCGGATCAACTGATCCGGTCCAAACTGGGAGCATTTCACCCGTGCCTTACTCTAATTCTTTAGTTGCAAGCTAAATAAAAAATTACTTGTTTTTTAGTTGCTTTAAGGCTATATATCTTCCCTTTGCCACAAGAGGGCAGACCGCCAGTTGAGGAAGATTACTGAGCTCAACTTGTACTATCTTTTATGATTAAATGAATAGGATTGTGTTGCTTCTTAAAGTGATTAATCCTTATTTATTTAATTTGGTAAAACAAAAACTTTTTAATCAAAGTTTTAAGAATCAAAACGCATGCACTGGAACTTCTAAAAATGGAGGAATTTACTGGTGGCTGGTTTCTGTGGCCAATATTGAACTTTAGGATTTAAGTTCATAGACATAAACCATGGGGACTAAAGCCTGATGCTGAATCTTGCCCAAGAAAGGACTTTCTTTTAAAATATAGTTATTTGTCTCTTTTTTAGAATTCAAGAAATTGTTACTAATAACAGGAGAACAATGATGTTCATTAGAGGAACTGCATGTTCAGGCTATAAAGGAATGTGTACATAGAGTCATTTGTTACTGTATTAACCTGACAGTAATTTGGGTAACAAAACAATATTAGAACATTTGGAATTTACAGCATAAAATCTTGGGAGTATGAATTGGTAAATTTGTATTTGTAAACTGAAGAAGTGTTAACTGCAGCAGATAACATAGTGTTCTATATCTTAAAGTATCAAATCTGGCAGAAATGGCAAAAATCTCTGCTTACTTGAAAGACTATACACAAGAAAAATATATTTTAGAATGGAAAATGTGGATTGATTATATTCAAAATAAGTATCAGATAAAAAAATATCAAATAGCATATGAGTAAATTTAGGAAATAATTTGTATTAGATATATTTTTGAAGGAGAGGGGAATTGAGAGTGTGAATAAGCGTGGAGAGACTAGAGATTATAATTTAGGAATTATTTTAGATTATGATTGTTAGTTTTGATACCCTGCATTTTGTTCTGGGAAGTCGGGGTGGGGGGTGGGGGTAAAGGGAAGGAATTGGGGGTTGAGGTTAGTGATGGAGTGATGGTTAATGTACAGGGATTATTGAAGATGTATAAATATAATTAATGTAGGGTCGGGTCTGACCAGTTGCCATTTTAGAACGGTGGGGAGGGAAAAAAGAGAGAGTAGGAGGTAGGAAAGAGGAGAAGAGGAAGGAAGAGGGGTAGAAGAGGGAGAAGAGTGTAGGGTGGAGGGAGGAGAGGAGGTAGATAAGAGAAGGAGAGGAAGGTTTGGAAAGTAAAAGAAGGTAGAAGAGGGAAGAAGGTTAAAAAGGGGGGTGGTGACTGGGCAGGCCCGACTAATTGTATATAACTGTACATTGGATGAATTATTTGATAAGATTGTAAAAATAAAACTTTTTTATAAAAAAAAACAAAAACAAAAATATAGTGTTCTATATCCTTAATACAATCATTCAATGAATATCGGAATGAAGAATACTTATGCCTTAGTAAATGCAATACATTGGATGCTGATATCTAGTTTCTGATGTGGCTATAAGTGATAATAGCAAGAGTCTGTAGTCATGATTAGCAACCTGTGACAATTATTTTTACCTGTTGGAAATCTGTGTAGATTTTCATAGCCTGAAAACTATACAGTTCATACACCATGCATTCTATGTTATGTCTTGTCAACACCTTAATATATACACTTGATTAAGAGAAAAAATAAACCAATTAAAATATAAGAGGTATTCATCTGGAATTACTGTATGAAAAAGTCTGTATGGATTTTGTTCCTGATTCTTTGAAGATTATAGATTTCTCAAAATTACATTTTTTTCTATATAAAGAGTGTTACATCTTCATACAACTGGGCATCGACTAATTGAAACAAGATATTACTTTCTTTCAATTTGTCAAATAAGTTACAAAAGAACTTGAGCAACTGAATGATTTAAAAATATTTTTCTGTTCTGTTCATCTATAATGATAAGGGATTCAACTCTTAACCTTAAATAAATTCTGCTTCCCCTAGATCTCAATTTTACTCTTGAAACTTATAATCCTGTACTCCAACTCTTCTCAGCTTTGTGATATTAAGTCCAGAGGCAATAAGTACAACAGTCAAAATCATGGAAGTTAGATGTTGTCTGTTAGTAAAGGAGCATTGTGAGAGAAAAGTGGCTTATTTAGAGGAGATCATTTGGAGACTGAGGGGGAATAAACAAAATGTTCATATATAATTGGGCAGGCGTGCAGCAGAAAAGATAACTGAAGACAATACAGTAGACAGATGTCCATTAAAATTACTGTCCTTGCAGAAAACTGAATGGATAACAAAGAAGATTTTGTCTGGTATTGCATCATGCTTTCTAGTTTCTCAAAGTCAGACATCTTAGAAATAATTCACCTCTTTAAGAGTGTTCTAATATTTTGTGGAATAGATTAAAATTGACTGTACTTTTAAATCATTCTTATATTATTGATCACAGGGAGCAGACCTAACTTTTTTGAGCCTTCAGCATCCTGGCCTTCCTGAAAGTGTTAAGCAGAAACCATTGTTTACAATCCGTGTCACAAATATTGATGAAATGGCTAGAACATTTCTAAAGTAAGTGGAATCTGCTCATGAATCCTCTCTGATGATCAAAAATATTTTATATATCTGTTGGCTTGAGGCTTTGCTTGTATTTCTCCAGCATAAATGTTAATACCTGATTAGAGGTACACATAGCAGAATGTTAATATATGACTGGGTGTTTGTAGAAGATAGGAATTCTTCCAGAACACAGAAAAAATATGTAAATACATCTAATAGTACTTATGTTATAGTTACTGTTTCTACAAAATGCAATTTTGAATTTGTTTGAAGAGAGAGATACCATACAATTCAAAATGGCATCTTATTTTTTTTCATTTCAGGTCAAAGCTAATTTCCTCTCAGATTCTAGTCTTATACTGTATAGTTCAAACAAAGAAGAATTGCAGAATTATATGTAATGTAGGTCCCTCAGAAATATTGAAATTATATGTCGACGAAGTCCAAACCAGTTCTTAACACATATGAAGACAATTTGATTATTTAAGACTAGTTTAATAGTTTCATTTCAAAACTGAGAGTTAATTGGCAATTACATTATTGTTTATAAAGGAAAATCTATAAATAGAGGAAAAGAATTGCCAGTATCTTACTATAATGGTTATTTCATGCTTCTGTTTGATTCCTGCTGCTCTTTCTAGAACTTTAATGATAGTCTAATAAATGTAAGAGATTAGAAATAAATCAATAGGAGTTATTTGGGATAAGAAAACGAATATGCTATAATCTTCAGAAATAGTAGATTAGAAGATATAGCAACTGAGATAATACATCACTTTGATATATAATGTAGTTTATTTGGCTTTACCAAATAATTCATGTTTTATTAATCTAGAGATTATTAGTAAATTGTAAGGCATAAGTCATATTTTTTGGCTTAGTATATTTGCATGTCATATGTACCTAACCTATGATGACTTGTTCAATAATCTATAATTGGACAGTGTGAATTGGGCCAGTAAGTACTGGTAAGAGCAGGAATATTAAAAATTTCTATAAAATGGTTATTGGCTAGGAGTCTTTCTAATCTACTAATCAGACTTTCGAAGAAACATCTTTGGCACATTATGCATCTCTAGGAAGTAAAGATAAAGAAGATGGTTGTGGTCTCAGCTAAGCATGGCATGATACATCTTGAATGGAAGATTGCAGTTATGTCTTTATGAGTCTGTTGTTAAAAGAAAGTTCAGAAATAGTTTGTACAGATTGTGGCTACTAAATTGAAAAGTGGTAAAATAGAGAAAGATAATATATATTCTGTATCTTCTAAATGGGATATTTCTAGCACTACTGATTAAAAAGCACAGCATTTTTTTTTGCCTTTGCAGATTTAATAGATTCATTAAATGTTTTTAGATAATGTCTGGCTGAAACCCCATTTAATGTAATTTTTTTCTGGTCTGGAGTCCTAGGTGGCTGTGTTTAGCTGCCACTTTAATTCCTTGAGTAGTCACATATTAATAGCCCTGTGATGCAGTGTGGAAAATCGACAGCAGTTCCAGGCTGTCTTGGTACTGGAAAGGAGCTGTTGTTACTACCTAGCACTGGTGTTGGTTAAGTCAAAAGTGCATGTCAAAATGAACAATGAAACACCAAATACACAAATCAAAGGACCTGGACTTGGCTTTGATATGAAGCCTAATATAATGCAAAGATACTACATTTGATCTTAGCCAAAAGGTCAAGAATACAAAATGAAATTGATGCTAATACACAGTAACGACTCAAATCTATTAACATAAAATCCCCTTTCTCTCTCATATCCTGGCTAGAAAATATGCCCAAATGAGATTATTGATTTACCAGTACTCAAGATTTAGCTTGAACAAGTTAAGACTTTATTTATAATTTTATAATTTTTTAAGAAACAGAATATTTCTGAACTTGTTTTTTCCAATATATATACTGGAATTTATAACTCATAATCGGAATTTATCTCTTTTGATAAAGTGAAATTACTTATCTAGTGGACTGTTTCACCTGTGTACTAATCTGGTTAAAATTTAGCTTCAAAGGGCCTAAACTCCATTATATAAATCATCAATCTGGGCTATCCTTTGTTCAAGCTGAGTGAGTTTTAATAATCACGTTCACTGGGTAAGGGCCTGTATTTCAAAAACTCCCGCATTTCAAGAGTAAATATCGATGTGTCTTCGTTGCATCTTTGAATCCATCTTACAATGCTTTACTGCCTGCATGTATTCCTGCATAAAAGACTTTTGTATATTGCTATATTTGGGAGGCTAATTCTAAAACTTTAGAATGTTTATTTCAAAGTTTTTAGATACAAATATAAATACAAATAAAATATTTTGCAAATTAGAAAATCTGTTTTTCCTAATTTATATGTAGAATATAATACATATAATACATATTTATGAATGTAACTTTCTGTATTTATGACTGCTTAACAAATACATATATTTTAGGACCTATAATGTGGAAAATGAGGAAAATCCTATTGAAGATGATCGGAAGAAAACTTTGAGGAATATTCAAGGTTTGTATATTCTGTTTGCCTATGATTTCTATACAAATATTTTCATGGAACCTAGATTGTACTTTATTCTACAGTAATTGTATACTTTCAGAATAGGCTTTTGATTGTAAGTAATATAATTTTTGATATAGAAAAAATAGTGAGAATTTTCTTTGATATCAGTAATATTCTGTCAGAATGGGATAATTCTTTATGTATTGATATTAGTAATGTTCTGTTAGAATGGGATAATTCTTTATGTGTAGATAAATTCTGAGTACATCCAGTCATTTCCTAATATAGCAGGATTAGAAAATAATTCTTTTTGAGCTTATCATACTATGTCATTAAACATTAAGCAATATTGAGGTAGATTAGGTCATACTTTTACATGTTTGAAAACAATTACTGTACTTAAGAGAAAAAACATATTTTTAATCAACCATTTAAAATTTCTTCTCTAGATAATTTGAGAAGAAAATTAAGTAAAAGAGGAGTTCGTATTATTTCAGGACTGGGAAAATATTTCCGTGAACTGGACAAGAAGCAAAATGGGAATATTACAAAAGCAGACTACAGGCAAGCACTAAAAGTATTTCGTTTAGAAGTGACTGAAGAGGTATGTCAAAATCCTTATTTAAGGGTAAGGGTAGATACAATTTAATAGGTACAGTAGATACAATTACTGCAACATGGTGGGATGTTATTCATGAGCAATTTGCAAAGATTGATAGATACAATTTACTGAAAAGGAATGGGCCAGACGAAATGGGACAATGAGATGGCATTGTCCCACTTCGGACAATGAAGTGGTCCGAAGTGGGACAATTTTTTTCATATAAAGAACATGTACAATTTTTTAGATTTGGGAATTTAAGAGACTCCAATTAAAGTTTTAATATGATGGGAAAAATAGTTATATTATTGCAAGATGGCCTGTGGACCACCTAGCCAGGCAAAAGATCTTGATAATACCCTCCAGGGCTAAAGTACAAGGCTTTCATGATTTTGGGCTATTTTGCATTGTGCTTTAAAGTCATTATGTTTATTTTTTTTTTAAATTAAATTTTAAAAAAATTAAGACTAACTAGCATCATTCACTTAGTTTTCCCTTGTAAAACCTGATGGATTGTTTGACCTGCTGCTTTGGTGACATCTGAAACACTATTTCAGATACTACTAAATATTAATATTGGCATTTTAATATTTACATCAATTTTTTTAAAGAAATGCCCAATTTTTAGATGAATGCACTGAAGCATTAATTTGGGTTTTGCTAATGTTTATGCATTTATTTGACTTCGTATTTTAAATTTAGGAATTTGAATCTTTATGGTTAGTTCTACATGATGACAATAATGGTGAATTTGATTACACTGAATTTACTCATGCTATTCTTGGAGAAATGAATGAATACAGAAAAGCATTTGTTAGGAAAGTAAGTAATCTTATTCTAAGATTATAATTCATGTATTAAAAGTTGAATACTCTTAATTTCTATAATGCTTCACTGGTTTTGGGTAGGAGAATGTCAAGATTTGGTTTACTGTGAGAAAAATACTTTCTGTGTCATCTGAAGAAAATTGTCAGTGTTAAAATAAGTGAGTCAGTGAGAAAATTCTTTACTGTTTATGCAACAGGGAAAATGTGTTAAAGAATTAGTAGTGTTGACAAAAAAAACCTCTTTCAGATTTCTAAGTAGAAAATATATTGTTATAAGATATTGATTGAACAAAACTTACTGTCTTGAGGAAATTTTAAAAGCTTATTTGCACTGATTTCAGTTACCCAATTACTTCTTTAATTTCTCTCTTTTTCCAAACATTTATGTAAGGTCAGCTATTCCATAAATATAGATTCTACATGTAGTATGTTGATTTAATTTTGTTAATATTACTTCGTTTATTTTTATTTTTCATTTGTTCCATATATTTGATGCTCACATTTTTTCCCGATTATTTTTAGGCTTATATGAAGCTGGATTACAATAAAATTGGCAGAGTCCCTATGGTAGATATCAAGAAATGTTACTGTGCTAGAAAACATCCTCAGGTTATAGCAGGTATCTATATACTACTAAAATTCTTGTTGTCATAACTAGGTAAAACAGTGCATTAGAAGGGCAACCATTTTTGAATCTAGGTACCTCAAATCAGGTAATTTACAGATCTAAAATCTGGGACCCATGACTCCCAAGGGAATGAAATTTATGAAATTTGTGGCTGCTGACTGTTACTGTGGTCATGTGATCTTCATTTCCAGTGTCCCATGACAGTTTCCCAGCCAGTTTTGTAGTTCCTCGCTCTATCCCCCACCCAGCAGCAGCCACTTCTTGCATCCTTCTTGACTATTCCACTCTCCCGCAGATCTTACCATCCCATCCTCAACTCTCGTACACCCATGGGCACCCTTCCCAACCTACACAGTCATCTGTGTACCCTCCCCAACCCATGTGACATATATGGCACACACCTACGTATCAGGGGTGGGTTCTATTTACCTTTACTACCGGTTCACAACAGGAGCGCACACACTTCTGTGCATGCACAGAAGCCCCTTGATGACATCGGGGTGGGTGGGTGGAGCCTCCTGCCAGTTTTACTATCAGTTCTATAGAACCGGACAGAACTGGGAGCAACCCCCCACTGCCACATATCCTTCCAAATATAGATGTAACCTCTCACACATCTCATGTACATTCCTGACCTGCACCTCTGTGCATCCCCTCTTTTCCTCTCCTACTTGGCAGCAGCATCTTCCCTGACTTCCCGTTCTTTCAGCATCTTCGGAAATATTTGCAACCGGAGCATGTCCAGGGCCTTCATTTGGTGTATATTGTAGTCTACTATAATTGGAGAAAGACATGACAAACTTTGGGTTAAATGTAGGCTTAAAGTATGAGACAGAATTATTGTAAGCATCTGTGCAGTGACATTACAAAACAAAGCAATTCCTCTGGTTTGTATTTGCATACTAATGTATGCAAGTATCTAAATAACAACAATTTGTATTGTGACAAGGTGTCATTTGTCTCCTGGATTCCTACACAAGTTACTTTTAGTAAGATATCCCTTGAATTTTCTATCTTAACTTGCTTTTCTTTGGAAGTCTTTTTTGTTTGACATGCTTAGTAACAACTTTAATAGTAAGAAATATTTTAACAGGTAATGCAACAGAGGAAGAAATTAAATCTTCATTTCTTGAAACACTGGAGGATGCCTGCAGCAATCCAAGTGAAGTTTCCTTTGGTGAATTTGAGGATTATTATGAAGGATTAAGTATTGGCATTCTGGATGATGAAGATTTTATTAACATATTAAGGAATTCCTGGGGAATTTAGAAGTGAAAAATATAATGTAAAATTAGGAATAGAGACTCTGAACATTGTTAACTTTCTAAATAGCTTTAATAAATTGGCGTTCGTAATCTGAAGATACAGTAATGTTTAAAGCATGGCTAGTTTCTCTTCCTGCAACATTAAAATAGTATTTATTATTTTTTTATGAAATTGCCTTAGACTATATCCCATGTAATAGAATAATATTTTTAATCAATGAATTGTGAAACTGAGTAAAAGACTATATACAAGATAGAACTATAATGTGCTATGTTAAAATAATTGTATCACAAGTCATATATGAAGACCCTTTATTTAAATGAATATTTTTATTTTGGTTGTCCTGTTAGTGACTGTTTTAATCTCATAATATATAAGCAAACAGAAGTTTAGGTTGATTCTACCTATCCAGATAGAACAGCATGTTTAAATGACCCTAACCCTAACCCAAATATATTTTTTGTTTTAGTTAATTTAGTGCAGTCAGATAGCACAGAAAGTCCTTTATGAATATATTCTCAAAACTTTTTAAAAGCTTATGTATGTACCTAGAAACAAAAGTGTCTCTTTGTGTACTTTGTAATTCACTAATTCCATTGTGGGGAACCCCACTGTGTGGGGTTTTTACTTAAAATATAATATAATGTGCTTTTTAAATTCATCTAAATACTGTATCTAGCTTTTTAGTATTTAATTTTAAAATTTGATTTTAATATTCCTTCAGTATGTTATAATTCAGTTCTACGATTATCATAATATGTTAACTTTGCTCAAAAATATTAAATTTAAATAACATTTAATTGATCTTAACTCTAATTTGTTGCCAGTACCTTTTCGAAACAAAAAAAAATAGATTTATTCTCTGTTAAATCCTGGACATGCAGATGTGAATTTTTGGAGATCTATCATTTAGAATAACATTAATCAGTCATATATAATCTGTGCTATTCAGACATCCTGAAGGCCACATAACAGTAGTATTTGTGTTCACCTCCAAGTCTTGAGAGCTTGAACTTGGGAGGTTGGGAGGGAAAAAAATCATGCTATTTTAAAACCATTTCATGAAGTCAGCCAAAATATATTCTCTGTAGGCTAAGATATTTTTAAAAAGCTCATTCAAGCCACAGCAGAAAACCTCAAAAACAGACAAATGCTGCTGGAGTTGTGTGAAAGCTATGTTCAGTTTGTCTGCAGAAGATTTAAAGTTCCACCTAAGGGGTGGGGGAAATGGAACCTTTCTATGTATACACTCATTAGGATTCATGTAGGGATTGTCTGAATGGAACTCAGGAGTCTGAGCAAGGATTACTGTTTTAATCTTTATTGATTCATCCATTCCACTGGAAAACAATGCTTTTCTACTAACAAAAGTAAAGGGAAATAGGCCTATGTCGAGAGGACATAGGATTGAGGATTCTTCAGATGTACTTTTCTAATTGACCAGATTATATAGCTTCCAAGAAGGTACATAAGGAACAACAGAGGAGAAGACCCGCAGAGGAAGGTTTCAACGCAATCAATACTTATGGATATAGCGCCTAGTAATACTCTTGGAGGCCTACTTCAGGGTAGAGTATGCTTTCAGTGCCTGTGGATAAGAATAACAGAATATAACTTTACCTTTTATTTAGCCAAATTTAATGTGATAATTTTTTCAGAAGACCTGGATGCAAGAAGGAAATAATCTTAATGGATTTTATTAGACCTTCCTGACAATAAAAGGAAGTCAAGGCAGGGGATACAACAGAGAGGGGCTCAGAATATTTATTTCTACTAAATTCTAAGTTTTGGAAATTAATCTTGCCCCATTGAATTTTGCAATAGCAGCATTAATAAAATTCAGCCCTGCAATCTTATGGCACATCACCCCCGTCCCCCGAGAATCTATTTAAGAACTAATCATCATTGATAGTAATTTCAGTGTCAGAAGTGGGTGAGTAATGCAAAGAATTTCCACAATGTCTTCCATATCTAGAATCCACTTTGCTGCTTGCCAGTCTCAATCTGCTGCTATCTAACTATGCTGAATTGTACTTAGTGCAGATCTTCAGCAGACTGAATCTGATTATTTTAAATGGTGTCACTAAGGGAGATTTTCTAGGGGCATTTATTTGGGGAGATGTACATCTATGACTACCCTGGGTTATAGTGACTGGCACTTACAACTTTCTGAAATTTGTAGATAGTAGAAAGCTGATTGGAAGATTACTACTATCATGAACTTCAAGCCTCCATCAACAGGGAAAAAAATATGTTTTTCTTCCTGCTCTATAAGCAGATGTGGAACTGCTTATTTAAGGTAGTTAATGCAAATATGGCAGAAATGTTGAATTTGATGCAAATTTTACAACTTGGAGCATCTATTGTAGAGACACTAATTGATTTAGAGTCCTCAATTGGAGCATTCCTTATTAGCTGATTTCAGTTCATAGATAATTAAGGACAGTGTTAAGTATAAAATACTCTGAATGATGCAGTGCTAATTGTGACTAAACATCAACTTGGATATTTCTAGATTTTTTTAATAGTACAAGTATCTGATTGCAAACTAAAATAGTTAGCTATAGAGCAGGGCTTGATCCATTTACTAACTTCAGCAAAGTTCAACAATCCTCCCATTTGAAAAATGGTATCTGCCTTTCTATATACTTTTACCTGAACTCTCCTATCCCAGTAGGAAAGTGGAAGGAGTTCATTCACCTGGTATATACAGGAAATTTGAACTGAATGGTCCTAGAAAGATTTGGTCTTCTTCTATCTGGGCCTCTCTGTTAATATCAAAGTTTCCAAACTGGAAGTCTGCTTAAGAGTTACCTTGAGATAAGATGGGTGGCCTATACATTTTATAAATAAAATAAAATAAATAAGGTTGACAGTCTTGTTATCTGGAAAGATGAATAAAATTCAGACTGATAAGCTCCAATTTTGGCTTCATAATTCACAGGTATAAACTAAATCTGGAAATTGCAATGATCAGAAATTTATTTAAAGCTCATGACCCCAACTTTACATGGCCAGAGATAAAATGCTATTTAGTAATCTGCCACATGATCCAGAAATGGAACAGAAGAGAAGAAAGTTAGGAAGAAGGGGGTGAGGATGATAGGGATGTGGAGGGTAATATTTCAGCATTTTACCATTTTAGTAATCTAGTATTCTGTTTTAGTAATCTACTCATCTAGTAATTTTTAAATTTTCCCAGTATTTAATACTTCATGCATATTGTACTCTGGCTTACTTTATTTTAATTTCTGTGTAGTACTTCATCTTTTTTCATATTTCGGTCCAATTATGCAATGACTATATTAAAGAATTGATTGATTATGAAAATTCACTCTTGGTATACATAGTTTTATTTTGGGAATTGTTTTAATGAGATATAGAATGAACACATATTTCTTTTAAATTTTCTTTCTTGAATACAAAGGCAGATGAAAAATTGAAGGGGAAAAATCCATAATTCTTGAAAAGAAAGACATTGTGTTACTAATTCTCTATTTGTATTCTGATGATTTAGCTAAGTACAGTATTCTAAGAAATGGTCAATGGTTTAACTTTCAAAAATGAATCAACATTCAATCATTTATTGCTTAAACATTAAATGATTAAATGTGCATTATTAGTTAAGTATTTAGTCTATATTTATAAAGATATGGGGAAAAGCATGACAGTATATATCATTTTGATTACATTTAAAATGAGATCTGTTTTTAGTGAACAGTTATTGTGATAACATAAAAATATAGAATATGTAATTCTATTAATTAACATTAATTTGATACCTGTGCTTTTTTTCTACTATAGAAGAAGCAGAACACAAAAAACCTTTCTCTGTTTTAACTGTTTAGATAACTATAAAAAGTAAAATGAAACTGTGCAATTACATGTTCTATGTATTTGTTAACAAATCAAATTATTTGATTATAGATAATTTTATTTGATCTCTGTTGCAGGTTTGTTCATTGTGGTTCTGTAACTCAGTTACATCTTTATTATGGTACAAGTAGTCCTTCATTTGTGACCAGAACTCAACCCAAAATTTCCTTTTCTAAACAAGACAGTTGTTAGGTGAGTTTGCCCCATTTTATGACCTTTCTTGCCATAGTTATTAAGTGAATCACTGCAGTTGTTAAATTAGTTACACCGTAGTTAAGTGAATTTGGCTTCCTCATTGACTTTGCTTGTCAGAAGTTTGCAAAAGATAATTAACATGACCTTGGACACTGCAATTGTCATTAAATAAATGTCAGTTGCCAAGCATCCATATTTTGATCACATGATTACGGAGGTGCTACAATGATCCTAAGTATGAAAAACAGTTATAAGTCACTTTTTCAGCACCTTGTAACTTCTAATGGTCATTAAACAGAAGGCTATAAATTGAGGACTTATAGTCCTCAATCTAATCATAATACCATTAGAATAACTATTGTTCAAAGAAAAATATTCAGTAATAATAGTACAGTATATCTAAATATATACATCTCAACTGTCACTTCAAGTAACTAATTTGAGTCACTATGAGGTTACAATCTTCTAGCAAGTTCTTAATCAGAAAATTTGGAAATTAGAAGCATAGCGTTAGAATTCCTATGTTAAAAGGAGCTATATAAAAAAGCCCCATTTCAATTAAATTAAGCAAAGATATCCAAATAAAACTGACAAAAGAATATTCATTTCACCCAGTTTTGATGGGCAATGCTTCTGAGAAATAGATTTTGCAATATCTTCCTCTTAATAGAAATACAGGTAGTTCTTTACTTATCCCGTTTGTTCAGTGATTGTTTGGAATTGTGATGGCACTGAATAAAGGGATTAAACCCCTGCCTGAAGTTATATCTCTGCATCACCCTCTCACCATCGCATAAAATTAGGGTGCTTGACAATCCACCTGCCTTTATGACCAACCACAATGATGATGCTGTGCCTGCCTATCTTCCTCCCCCTCCTGCCTTGCTGGATCCCACCCCATTGGGTCCCAAGCCCTTCTCCCCAACCCTCCTCTCGGCTCTGACTTCTTTTCAGTAGTTCTTTGGAAAGCAGCCAATCTGCTGCACCACTTGGTGGGGGCCATTTTGAGAGTGGCCACAATGAATTGCTCCTGCTGTGAAATGGCACCTGCTTTTGGTATGGCACCATGCAGCCTATCTATCCAGAGGAACAGATTGGCCAGCTCTCTTTCCCTAATGTGATCTCAAAGATTCTGGGGTTGGGTTTTTGTTTTGTTTTTTTGTCATTTTGTTTATCCAGTGCTAGCCATAGGCTACTCCCTGGTTGTGCCAGTAGCCAACTGCTGTTAGCAGTGCTATTCCTTTGCAATATTTAACAGATATGGAATATTTTGGAATTAACTACTGAAGAATTTCACTATTTTTTTCCTTTCCTGGGTGAGAGGTCACATAAACAGCCAAAAGCTGCAGATTTCTTATCCTATAAGAAATCCTCTGCAGCAGACATAAAAGCTCTACAGAGAATTATTAAAACTGGCCAGAATATCATCGGGCTCCAGCTACCAGCCCTGGATGACATCTTCTCATCTCGCTGTTTGAGGAAGTTGTACAACCTTCTCACGAGACTGCCCACCCTGCTTATAATCTTTTTGGACTGTTGCCTTCTGGCAGAACATACAGAACAATTAAAACTCAGACCACACATTTTCTGAATAGTTTTTATCCGAGCTATGATTGCACTCAAAGATGAACTAAAGGGCCACCATCAGTGAGCTGTTGGACAGCATTACTTGGTCTCTGGGTGTTATGTGAATTTCGTTGTATAGGTATACTGTGTATATACAATGTACAATGTACAATGTACAATGTACAATGTACAATGTACAATGTACAATGTACAATGTACAATGTACAATGTACAATGACAATAAACTTATAGATATAGATATATAGATATATATAGATATAAACCGCATTCCTGAAAGCCTTTCCTGACCTGTTTCTTGAATTTGCCCAAAGGGCTGACACAGACTTAATCAAGTGATGCATTCTATGCTTTAGCCTTCATCCCTACCCCTTGTGTGTGATCTGTTCAGCTAGGCTGTTTTTTGTTTAAACACACATTTCTTTGAAAGCAGCCAATCTGCTGCACCACTTGGTGGGGGCCATTTTGAGAGTGGCCACAATGAATTGCTCCTGCTGTGAAATGGCACCTGCTTTTGGTATGGCACCATGCAGCCTATCTATCCAGAGGAACAGATTGGCCAGCTCTCTTTCCCTAATGTGATCTCAAAGATTCTGGGGTTGGGTTTTTGTTTTGTTTTTTTGTCATTTTGTTTATCCAGTGCTAGCCATAGGCTACTCCCTGGTTGTGCCAGTAGCCAACTGCTGTTAGCAGTGCTATTCCTTTGCAATATTTAACAGATATGGAATATTTTGGAATTAACTACTGAAGAATTTCACTATTTTTTTCCTTTCCTGGGTGAGAGGTCACATAAACAGCCAAAAGCTGCAGAGGGGAAAGGAATATTAGCCCCGCCTTGGGAATGGCAAAGAAACAGTTAAATGAGGAAATTAGTTAATTTTGAGAGATAGGAAAGAGGAAAATAACTCATCTTTGCTATTGTTTAGCATAGGACTGTGTAATGAAAAATTGACAAACTTTCAAGATTTAATTATCTATCCTATAAGAAATCCTCTGCAGCAGACATAAAAGCTCTACAGAGAATTATTAAAACTGGCCAGAATATCATCGGGCTCCAGCTACCAGCCCTGGATGACATCTTCTCATCTCGCTGTTTGAGGAAGTTGTACAACCTTCTCACGAGACTGCCCACCCTGCTTATAATCTTTTTGGACTGTTGCCTTCTGGCAGAACATACAGAACAATTAAAACTCAGACCACACATTTTCTGAATAGTTTTTATCCCAGAGCTATGATTGCACTCAAAGATGAACTAAAGGGCCACCATCAGTGAGCTGTTGGACAGCATTACTTGGTCTGCTGTGTGGATGTTTGGGTGGTTTAGGGGTGGGGAATTTTTGGTGGGTAGGGGTGTGTCGGGATTGTCATATGTTTTGGGCTTGGTCTCTGGGTGTTATGTGAATTTCGTTGTATAGGTATACTGTGTATATACAATGTACAATGTACAATGACAATAAACTTATAGATATAGATATATAGATATATATAGATATAAACCGCATTCCTGAAAGCCTTTCCTGACCTGTTTCTTGAATTTGCCCAAAGGGCTGACACAGACTTAATCAAGTGATGCATTCTATGCTTTAGCCTTCATCCCTACCCCTTGTGTGTGATCTGTTCAGCTAGGCTGTTTTTTGTTTAAACACACATTTCTTTGAAAGGAACATTAAACTTTTTTTTCTCCACAAAATAGAGCTAGCAGATTTCCAGTACATTATAAGTCCCGTGTTCAAATATAGCCCAGGTGACAAGTTATTGTGCAGAGAAGTTCAATGATGGCAACTTGTCACTTGGAGAACTCGAATGGTGGTTAAAGCTTGCTCTCAGACACTTTTCCAGAGTCACTCAAACTCATCCCACCACATGCTGAGGACAGTGATTAGCGGTTGTTTTCCCTGCCAGCAGATGGCACAGGGTGGGAGAAGAAACAGAGGCAGAACAATACACCAATCACTGGTTTTAAATATCCTCCCCATGAAAGCTATATAAACAGCACTGTCATTAGCTTTTCTACTAAGATAGATTACAGCTTGCTGACTACAGATTTGAACAAATGCATATTAATGTAACTGTGGGGAAGATTCACTAGATCTCTGTACTTGAATAGACATTTATGTATACTATTGGACATGTACTGCTTTTTTCACAAGTCTTCAACTTGTGAGGTTCAAGATACAAGTTCATGTTTACATACAAGTGACTATGTACATATAAAAAGCTTTTCAGCATAGACATCAGAATTATGCATGCAAATTCCAATGTCAAGACAATGTTACAGGTCTAGCAACAGAGGCTGAATTTATTGCTGTGGTTTTCGTAGTGATTTTTAATGCCTGAATAAGCTAAACTCTATGTTTACAAAATTCTAACCATGTATACTGACATTACTGGTTAATAATTTGTTAGATATTGTTGCTCAGAGTAGCAGGAGGAAGTGTATAAGATAAGAGTTAGTTTATTGACTAGTTCCTCATAGTCCCAGAATGAAACACGTGAAGATACCATGGTCTAGTAATTAGGATCATACACGGGAAAGGATGCAAATTAGGTTCAGGAACTGAGAGAGTAAGAGAGTCAATGCCAAAATGACGTTGTTAGTGAAGTGTGAAGACATTCTATAGTTTGCAGTTGCCATACGTTGCCCGCTTAGGAAATACATTATTAATTAATAGAAAAGAACCTCTTTTACAGGTGATTTGAGCCTTGGAGAACTTTGAATAATATATAAAGATCACAGGTACAACTACGTATGCATCTGGTTATGCTTTGCATTGGTTGTAAACAAATTCCAGTATGAAGCCTCAGCAACCCTTATTCCCTTATCTTGTAGTGGTATCTGCAAAGAGAAAGCATGGATGAAAAGTGTATTTCTTTGGATTTTCCTCAGTAATATTTCCAGAAATGAAAAACTGTAATTGACACAGATGAAGTCTACTATTCTCTATATGTCAAAGCAAAATGTCCGGTTGATAGGGTATGGCACAAAACCACTTAAACTTCCCTTTCAGAATTTTGTAGAAAATACTGTACTCCTTGAAAACAAGCAGAGCAATCTCACCACTGGTCCTTTGTTGTGCGTAGTTCGGTTTCCATGGCAGTAGACGGCTTAGTCCAAACACAGGCAGCTTTTTCTACCAAAAAATAAAGAAAAAACAGAAGAGATGCAGTAGTGGGGGAAGGGGTCACAATCCAGTGAATTATAAGTAGTGGTTCATATGCTGGGACCATATTCCTTGTGCTGGAAATGCTTAAGTGAATTATAACAAAGACTTCCCCGTTTTTGGTATAGACATCTGCATTATGGCTGTGCAAAGCATTCAGGAGTGCTTTGCAGAGCATATTAGCATTTCTACTTCAAAGACTCTCCCTGGATATTTGTACATGAACCTGTATGCAGATCCAACATTTTTCTTAGAACATCAGTGAAATAAGGTTCTGAGCATCCATATACACAAATAGACAACTGATGACAATCTTTAACTGTTTGAGCATGTCAGAAGACTTGGCCATGTTTATCTTATTTATTTATTAACTTTATATGCCACCCATCTCCCCTCAGGTTACTTTGGGTGGCTATGTTAAAGGTTTGAAGAAGGGTTCTTCACTTGCCATTAACATGCTGTGTGCATCAGGTTTTTCAATAATTTTGTACAACTTTGATCTGCACACCCGATGATATGACTTACAGTGCAAATGCATATTGCTCTTTTAAGACACAGGAAGTTATATCATTCCTTTGCCTGCTTTGTAACTTAGAAGAAAGGGGGAAAATCACTTTCATAGTCTGTGAAGAGTTTCATGGTATTATTATTATTATTACTGTGCTAGTAGCCTCTTTCTGCTTGGTACCAAAAACATTATGAATACTCTTTGGGGATTCAAACACCATCTCTCGCTTATTTTCCTTTTCCATTTGTTTTTACTCTCTCTTTTTATCTCATACAAGGAAATGAAAAGGAGAAGGAAGAGAACGTTCTAACATGTCTCTTAATAGCTTCAGGCAAATATTCTTGGCAGAATTGCCCTGTGTTTTCTGTCATTCTTTTCCTTTCTTTGACATCCTTAATTAATATCTTCTTTAAATTATCCTCTTTTAACTTGAACAAACACATTTTGCTTCTGATCAAACAATACCAGCATAAGGTTCTTCCCACAGAAACAGACAAGGAAAGTAATAGGCCAGTCTTGAAAAACCGAATGGACATTTAAAACAAAAAACTGCATTTACATCATTTTAAAAACTAATACTATTTCACTTTCAACTGACAGGAATTTTTATTTGAGCTAGTTTTAACACTTGATTGTTCTAAAGCAGTGGTAGTCAACCTGGTCCCTACCGCCCACTAGTGGGCGTTCTGGCTTTCATGGTGGGCGGTAGGAATTTTGTCAGATACTGAAGCACTTTCCTTTTTTAAAATTTAATTGACTTTTTTAAAAAAATTCATAGCATTATTTAAAAACATTTTCATAGGTTTTCATAAAATTCCCTGTGACAATTTAAATTTCTGAAAATGTACTATTTGTATCGCCCGTGCATAAGTTTAGTTCACGTTACGTAAGTGAAACTAAATGGCGCTATAGTGCGACCGCAAACAAAAGAGCCTTCCCCCACACCACCCAGCTGTAACAGACAAGCAGAGCTGGTAACCGGTGCCCCCCCCCAAAAAACCCAATCCATGATGTGTGAGAGGCATGCACAGACTATGATACACGGCTCATTACTGTGGAACCAGTGGACAGTTAGAAAATTTTACTACTAACAGAGATACAAAAGTGGGCAGTAGGTATAAAAAGGTTGACTACCCCTGTTCTAAAGACTTGTACTAGGAATTATTATTAGGGCTGAATTCATGGAACTATTTTCAGTTCTGTTAAAAGTTCTTGTTGACAACAAAGTAACAGACCAGCCTTGAAGGTGTCTGTTATTCCACCAATATGAGTTTTGATGGAAAGGGATCTATTCTTTCATTTCTAAAAATAGAAATAGGAAACATAGTATTCCATTCTCCCACTATTGATTTCTATCATTGTGGTGGCTAATTTATTTTTAGGAAATGAAACCTCTTTTTAATTATTGCATTATGTTATTTTCTATCCTAGAGCCAGTTTGTTATATCTTTAAGGTACCAATCTAGAAACGGGACAGTGGTTCTAGTCTACCTTAGGCAGTAAGTCAGCAGGGTGATTTTGAGCTAGTCATTCTTAGTGCGGTTTTTAGCTTATAATTAAGTTGATTTATCTATGTAATATCATGAGACAACTAGATAGCCACCCTCCCATTTTTTTTAGTCACCCTCCCTTTTTTTCCTACCATATGTTTAATGTTTATTTCCTTTAGTAGAAAAAATGAAAAAGCTGCACAATATGTTTTGACAATGTTTGGAGACTTTAAAACTAATTTTAGAGTACTCTCCTCAGAAACTATTGATCATAGCTGCAAATGGTTAGACATAATATCTGCAGGGATGCTGTCTTCCATGCTACTTCTGTGCTCTTCCTCTGTGTACAACTGAGCTTATGCAGCTTCTCGGGAAAGTGTGAAAAAGCTGGAATTCATTGTGCAGCATTTCATGACTACACTGTTGGGACAGGACATATCTTTGAGGAATGTGGAAGGGAATGCCCATAGCTTCTTGTTTCCTTTGCTCCTTGTAAATGGCCCACCTGACCAATGCTGACACGATAAGAGAAAGTACAGTACAGCAGGAAGTAAATTTGGCTGAAAAGGAATAGATTCCTTCATTTTGGAAGCTGGAGAGAGCTGAAAGCTCCTCAATCCCATAGAGCAGTAAAGCTGAACAAAGCTGAAAGTTAAGTTGCTGAACAGTCAGCAGTAAGAGTTGTACACAGAGAGAGAATTGGGGAGCATGGAAAGCAGCATCCTTGCAGATATTATCTGCAGCTGTAGCAGTAGCAGAAGCAGTAGGGAAAAAATAGTCCCAAGGACATGTTGAAGTCTAGCGATAGTAGAGCAGTAAGGTCAAGAATGGACTAGAGGTAGAATGCCTCTAAAAAGGTCAGCTTTTGATGGGACTTGGTGGGAAAGGCTAGAAGTAGGTCAGCCTGAGATGCTTTTGAAGAAAGCCTAAAGAGGTAAGTTGGGTTGTGGCAAAAATGTAAGGCCAAGTGGCAAACCAGTGCCAGCATCACATGACTTACTAAAGATGCCACAGAAGTAGTGACTAAGCAAAGACATCTGGTAGTAAGCAAATGTCAGCTGTAAACCAAGCTAAACTGAATTGGATGGCTATCTGAAAAGGGGTGGACTGAGTTAACAAGTCACACTTTGTGGAACCCCTCAGACAAAGTTCTTATTAGGCTCAGAATACCAGTTAGTCCCAAGTGGATAGTAAATGATGCAAGAACTCCTAAAAGGACAATTGTACAGTGTGACTTCATTACTAGCTCTCAAATTACTCTTTTGCTTCTCTTTTGCTTTGGTTTTTCTTGTTTTATCCTCCATCCTACTTCTGGGTCATCCTCTGGGCCCAAGTGCTTTTTAAAAATCTCCTAACTTCTGGCTGCAGACTCTTGCCTATAATCTTCCTTTAAAATGCATAAATGATGTTCCTGTCCTGTTTACATTTAGTAAAAGATGAAAGATCTATATGATTGGAAGAGAAGCCAGTCCCACCTAGGTTTGCTATAGAGGTAAATAATATGGTACCTAATAAAGATAATTTGCACAGATTCAAATCTTTTAGTTTAGTAGAACAGACCGTGCTCATCTACTCTAAAAAGAAGGTTTATTCAACTCAGTAGGTCTGACTCGCACATAAACTAAGTCAAAGGGCTTTTATCTCTTTGCAGTGTAACATGTTTTGAGATACTACTTATTGACTTCCCAGATTTCCTGATTAAGTATCATATATACTGTAATTAAAAAAATACCATCTTCTAGTTTTAATTTTGCTTATTGATTGTTAATAGATACAGCATATTGACATTGCAAACTATTATTAACACACCATTGTTTTTCATCGTTAATACATTCTTATTCTAACATACATGTGTATTTTCTTCTATTACTTTTGTTACAATATTTTTCAATGGATTTTGTGGTTAACATTGAATACTATTGTTACTTAATATACACTATGAACAGAAATAATATGCATGTGTTTTGTTCCCCTCTGAATTCTAGTTAAATTCTACAAATTGCATTTAGTCTTAGAAAATGTGCTTTCAATATGTAAATTTCAGAATTATTTAGTGTTGTTGTTACCCTTGCGATTCAATACATTATTCAAGTAAAGTACTAATAATTAAGCAAAATGAAGATAAATATAAAATGCGTATAACTGATTAAAAGAGAAAAAGAAAAAACTTGAAACACTAAAGCCAAGCATTAAGTACATATTTTAAATTATTAGTAAAACTCATTAAAAATTTGTACATATAAAACCTTTATTTCAATTTTAGTAACAGTACCAACCTTGAAGTGTGGTAGGAAATTTCTAGATGTCTATGGAGATTCTCAGTCATCCAGGTCATTGTTGTCCCAAAGCTTTTTCAGGAGGCAACTGGACTTCCTTTGTTTTTCTCTGAAGATATCTTGCTTCTCATCCAGAAGAACTGAAGAAGCTTCTTGGATGAGAAGTGAAACATCTTCAAGGAAAAACAAAGAAAGTCCAGTTACCTTTTAAAAAGTAGATTTGGACAATTTTTAGATACATTTATCTATTCTGGCCTTTCATGAATATGATACATGGATGGTTGTTTTTGAAATCAATGTTTAAAAATAAGTATATCTTTTAATTTCAGGAATTTTATATTGTACTTCTTAATATTGTATTTGTATGAAAGTAATATGCCTGTGGATAACATGAAAAATAATAAACTAGTGTGGGTATATCAATTTTTAAAACTCTACTTACATATGGTCATTAAATATATTAAACATATTTTTATTCATATTTTAATTAACAAAACACTGTCATTTTCCCTTTCCCTCATGGTTATTTATTTCTGGATTTTTATTGCATGAAAGCCTCTTTACATAAAATAGCTATGGATTTAAGAAAGCTTGCAGGAAACTTTCTTTTTTCTACTAGGAAGAATTCTGTACGAAAGTGTTTAAATGCCTGTGTTATTCTTTACTTTTGATAATGCAAGAATCTGTTTTCTCTCTCAAATGATACAGCATTTTTTTAAGTGCAACTGATAGTTTTGTTTGAAGAAACAAAGAAACTCTTTGTTTCTTCAAACATTTACACAATTATAAACTACTTTCCATGAGTAATTTTCCTAATATTCAGCAGATACTGATTAAGGGTGTTGTGTTGTTCGCACATATTGTGAACATGTACATAAAATATATGCAAAATATTGTAACATATATAGAGAAACAAAGTTAAATGTATTTGTCAATTTTTTAAATAATAAAAAACATGATTATGTCTAAATGTCTTTCCTTCTTTCTTTTGCAAAAAGGCATAGATCTTATTCTCAGGATTAATTGTAGACATCTTGGATGAGTGGGTTATAATTTGTAATAAAAACGTCCACAGTATATCATAGTAAACAGCTGAAAGCTAAAAATTACAAAATGACACCAAAAAATTCTTACAAGAATAAGCCAGAATGAGAAATAAATAATTTAATGGCCACATTCAGATATCAAAAGCCTTCTTGAACAAATTGTATTTTAATTATTTCTTAAAACTTTATAAAGTAGGATCTTCATAGTTCCCAACTACTGTGAGGAAATCCATGTCTAAATAGGCAGCAGTATAAATAAGGACCTAGCATGAATGGCCATATCCCCTTATATTGTGTTCATATCCTTATATTTAGGTGTACCGGTATATCTGAACTAGACTTGCTCCACAAGTGAAAATAAAGATGTGTAGACATTCAGCCTCATATCTGACAATATTTAGGAGATCTAGTTATAGAAAATTTTATTGCATTGTAGTTAAAGAATTTTAGCACAGGCAAATATCTATTAGAAATTGTAGCCTTAACAGTACATATTTAATCAGTTCTTTCTGCACAATAACCATTGAAGTTCAAAAGAAATAAAGTATAAGAATGTGAACACAGTTGTTGGGCAGCCTAAAAAATAATTACATGTGCCACATATCAATTGCTTCAGTGAGCTTGTGCTTTCTTATATGTAACATTTTTGTGCAGCAAAAACGTGATGAATCAGAGGCCCTGGGAGAGATACAAGAAACGGTAAGATGACACAACCCTTCTCACAGATACTGATAGTTACTGACATAATTCATAAGGATGCCTAAGAGCAAAAAAATAGTTCTGCAATTCATTCTTGATGTTTTCTTTCAGAGCAGGACTGTGAAGCAGATAGGTTTGATCTATCAGTTACCCAGATGATGTGAGTTTTGATTGTTTTAAAAACAGCAGCAGAAATTAAGGAGGTCTTTGATAGTAATGGATTTTGCATGCCAGCATTGTGACTTACATTCAGTGTTGGTATATCAAATAATTTCCTGAATTCAGAATGCTCCACATTTCTTTTCAAAATGTTTGTTTTGCACTAGGCTTCTAGTTTAAAAACAAAATCAAAGTGGACAATGAAGTGGACTATGAAGCTGAAAGTATTAGGATAAGACATGTAACATCAGGAAATGTTTATTGTGCTGGGGAAAAAGTTGTATATTATGTTTTGCCGTTTTATCTTCTTTTACTTACACTAATAAACATGTACATGTATGGATGTCTGACTTACTTTGTTTTAATGGAATTTCACATATAGTTGAAGCGGAGTCTATTACAAATTTATTTCATATTTTAATTTCTTTTCAAATATGAAAAAATGCTAAGCAGATTCTCCTAAACTATCTTTCAACTATTCTCTGTAGTAGCAGACTCGTATTATTAATTCTTCATGGATTCTTCAGATAGTGAAAGAAAAAAACATAATATGCAAGAAAGAGTTTACTAATAGGTTTATAGTTGCAAATATAATTCTGAAATCCATCATTAATGAGTTAATTAATTAAAGGTTGATATAAAGAAAAAAAAATTCCCCAGGGCCTGACTGGTTAATCCAAAAACATTTCATATAGTCACAGAATGTGTTTCTAATAAAATAAAACTGGAAGGAATGAATACACAAAAACAGATATAAAATTGATTTAAGCAATGCAAAGTTACCTGCATTGCAAATACATCCCTAGACTTTATTGAGTGCATGCAGTCTCTAGTCTCAGGGTTATTTCGGACATCTATCCCACATCTATCTCCTATGTATATATACACTATCCAGTGAAAACATACATTTTTTGATATCTTGGAGATATCAGAGATTACATTGGAGATCACACTGATATTCACTTGAGAGTGTATGTAAAAGTGAATTTAAATATTTCATAGTTACCTTCAGAAGGTTCTTGAGATTATCAGCGATAAATGTTATCAAATACAAAAACATCTAACTGTTTAGAATCAGAATGGGAAGCACACATCTCAACCTGACCTCCTTCAGATTCCCTGAACCCTGCTCAAAAGAGAAAAATGATCATAAATGAATTGTATTCCTTTTTTATGATTGCATCTTTCTCCATATCCATTACTAAAAGATATTTAAAAATATATTTGTTTGATGCAGCGATTTCTCTCTTCATTCTGTGAAGGAGAATTTTATTCATTTCAAGGTACTTTTACTCTAGAACTTTGAAACCATTAAGTGCATGCTACTAAATTTGAATTCCTAAGTATTATGAGACAGCTAGAATATTATAGAGAAATTATTTTGCATGATCAATGGGATAGAGATGTAAAACTAGAAGCAGCAACCTAAAGAAATATCATTATCATCATCACTTTTATGTTTCCTTCAGTGTTAAGGTGGTCAGTCATTGAACCTTTAAAACCATTAAGTCTTCTACCGACGTGTTCAGGTTCTCTGTGTTGTTCTCACCTGTAGCTAAGTGTCACTTTTGCTGCTCCTATTAGATCAAATTAGATGCTCCTATTTTGGTGTAATCAGCATGTAAAGGGAAAAGAGGGAGATGATGCTTTCTTTAGAGCGTTTTTGTATCTTTTTAATTTTTGGAGGATTGTTTTTATGGCAATTGCACTATCCAAAGAAAGAAGAATCGCAAAAGGTCTGTGCCACGAACAGTAATTGCTGGTGAGTGGTGCTGAAAGGACAGCTCTCTTCCTCCGCCGTCTCTTAAAAAGAGAAGCAAAGCGAAGAGCCGCGTTTCTGGTTCACCTTGAAGTCATAGCAGGGGCCAGTTGAAGAGTCGTCAGCTTAAAGCAGCAGTGAGCCCTTCATTTGCTGGGAGCCCATTCTGTTGATACGCTTTCCATCCCCCATGTTTTTGTGGTGGTTTTTCTCTGCCTGATGCTAAAGCGTCTCATCTATTTTGCACAAGGACAGAAGATAGGTTTCCTAGCAGCAGGTGGGGGTTGCTTTTATTGCGTTCGGAGCTGGCAGTCAAGGACGCTGGAATGGCCACCTGAAGATGGACGGGAAAGCCGCAAAAAGAAGAATTCTTCGTTTGATACGGACACACAAGGAGTCTGGAGGCAACTGAGAAAGGACAAAGAGCGGCTGGAACGTGAAGAAAAGCCTCTTTCTCTCCGTGATTAAGGTATTGGGATGGATGTGAAAATAAGGGGGGAGGGGAGCGACCATCACAGGATGTTTCTGTTAATCAATTGTCAAATAAAATCTGGTGAGGATGTTGGTGATAGGAATCTGCTAGTAAGGTTACATTGGTTCTATTTAGGGTGTGCCCACAGATCGACTTGCTGCGGGGGGGGGCATAAAGACTGTTATTGTCAGCAGTCAAGCTCTGGTGTCTTTTGGAGGTTTTTTTTTTAAATTAGAAGATGGACAGATGGCACCTTTCAGTTTAGACAACTTGATCTCAAGAATTCCAAAGAGGAAATATGAGTAAGGTTGACGGCTGCTAAAGGGAAACAGCGTTTTAGCTCTGACTCTATTGGAATGGGTGGGCGGGTGCACGTTTATAGGAAGAGTCCAGACCATCATTGAAACAGGAAGGAGGGGAGGAGATAGGGATGAGGGAAAGAAGCCACCTGATAATAAGCTAAATAAGGATGCTTTTGCAGGAGTGTAAGGATCCTGCGCTGAATTTTGCTCAGGACAATAGCTATTAGGAGTGCCAGGTTTGTTCCTGAGTCGTTACAGAGTAACTTTCCCGCTGCTGAGGTCCAATAACCTGCCTGCTCTCCCCACTTTGGAAATAACTTTGAAGGAGCAAATTAGGAGATGCGGTAAGAGATTGATTTTGGTCAAGGATAAGAGTGTGGAACGGAAAAAATTAGGGAAAGGGAAAAGGAAGATTCCAGAGTGGGACTATTTCACTGTGGGTACAAGCAGGAGCCGGATTCCAAAGAAGGTGTCTAAGTTGGAAAGAGGGCTCCCAGTGCTATGGCTCTGGGATTGTTCTTGTCCCTGGGTGTGGGCCCTTCCTTTAAGATCCCTTCTCTTTCCCCATAGGGACGTCTTGGGAGGAGGTTCCTTTCTCCTCCCGCACCCCGCTGGATTCCTTGGTACTTAGTAGTCTGTTGTCTTTTCCACAGGCGGCCTTAAAATAAGCGCCTTGCACATTGCCTGTCTCTTCTCTCCTTCTCGCCCGCAGTCATGTCTGAGCCACAGAGATGGGGAAGCTCGAGGATAACGAGAGGGTGATCCTCAACGTCGGGGGCACCAGGCACGAGACCTACCGGAGCACCCTGAAAACGCTACCGGGCACCCGGCTGGCTCTGCTCGCCTCCCAGTCCCAAGGCGACTCCCCTGGCGGCGGAGAGGAGCACCACCAGCCGCCGCTTCTGCCCGCCCCCAATCCGGCCCCCAACCCTGGAGGCGGCGGCGGCGGCGGCGGCGGCCCCCTGGATACCGTGGGCGGGAGCGGCTGGAGTTCGCGCGCCAATGGCGGCGGCGTCACACGTGGCGGGAGCGGTGCGTGCTGCGAATTCTTCTTCGACCGCCACCCGGGGGTCTTCGCCTACGTGCTCAACTACTACCGCACCGGGAAGTTGCACTGCCCCGCCGACGTGTGCGGGCCGCTCTTCGAGGAAGAGCTGGCGTTCTGGGGCATCGACGAGACCGACGTGGAGCCCTGCTGTTGGATGACCTACAGGCAACACCGCGACGCTGAGGAGGCGCTGGACATCTTCGAGGCGCCCGACCTGATCACCGGCGAGCCACCTGGCGACCCCGACGACGACGAGTTAGCCGCCAAGCGCTTGGGCATCGAGGACGTGGGTGCCCTGGGCGCCTCCTCGTCTTCCTCTGCTAACGGGTCCCCTCTTGACGGAAACGGCGGTCGCTGGAAGAGGCTCCAACCTCGCATGTGGGCGCTCTTCGAGGACCCCTATTCTTCCCGCGCCGCCAGGGTAAGCGAGAAGAGCCGGGGAAGGAGGGAGAGCGCACCTAGACAGAGAGTAGGAAGCGCTCCTAATCTTTGAAAGGCCCCTGCTACACCATCCTACGTGTGCTTGTTCAAAAGAATCTCCTGAAGGAAATAGAGTTGCAACTTTTACTGTCTTTATTTTATATATCAACATCACAACCACCATAAGAAGCACTTTAGTCTAACCTTCCCCAGTGTGGTTTCTGCCCAAAATCTAGCCAGTTTAGGGAAGGCTGCCTTTCCCCTTCCTCCCATTTCACATAAGGCAGATCAAGGCTTATAATGGTGATTGGATGTTGCATTGGCACAGGTAAGTTTCTTGCCAGCATATACATCTCAGGTAAACAAGCTCTTGCCATGTACGTTACACTCATACCTCTGTGGCTATAGCAGCTGAAATAGTGATAGACTAATATTACACAAAATAGGCCTGGATGCATGATGGTGCTCCAAGGAGGTTATGCACATTGTTTTGGTATCCAGATGTTGCACAATACCTGTCCTGCTGCAGTAAGTGGGTATGAAATTAGAAGGTAGATCTGTCATACAAAGGGATAGTAGTCCAAGGTCCCATTCCCTTATTGAAGACTAACCATCATCAAGTACATTGCACAAAAGTCCAAATTCTGACATCTATATATTTGTCATGATTGTTTCCCTAATAGCTCAGATTGGCATATGTTTGTGAAGTTATTTTGTATGAATAGATCATTTGTCCGAATAGATCATTTGTCCTATTTCTTTAAAAAATGATGACAGCTGTTGGATGTAGGAATATTTTGAAGTCTGGATTTCTCTTGTGTGTGAAAGAGGTGGCACTTTATAAAGGAAATGACTTAGTTTTCTAGTATCCTGAAAATCAAGTGTTTAAAAGAGAACACTGTTTATAAGAGATATTGTGGGAAAAGTCTTAATAATAAAAACTGGCATGAAGCTATGTAATATTTCACTTACTACATGTTTAAATAACAAAGTTGGGAAACTTCAGAAGAATCTATAGGCCTGTCCACTGAAGTAAGCCTAAATAGGAATAGTGTGTCAAGTGTGTAACAAATAGCATTATCTAATTCCCCCCCTTCCTAGCCCAGGTGCCGTCCACCTAGCAGTTCGAAGGCATGCAAATGTGAGTAGATTAATAGGTGGGAAGGTAACAGAGTTCCATGTGCCTTTGGTACATAGCCATGCTTGCCATATGAACATAGAAAATGTCTTCAGACAATACTTGCTTCCTTGGGCAAAGAAACAGAGATGAACACTCCTAGAGTCAGTCATACAGTAACTGGATAGGGAAACCTTTACCTTTACTGTAACAAAACCTTTGACCCTCAATAGAATACCTTATACTAGGAATAAGTCCCAGCAAAAAGGAATGAGTTACATCTACACAGAATTGATCTGAAATCCTGTAGAATAGCTATGTCACAGAAGTAGAACAGAATGGGTAGTTTATACCTTATAGATCTGTACTTATAACTGGCTAGCACACTTTTGAATAAACATCCAACAATAAAAATGCAAATATGCCAAGTAAACTAACAGTCAATTTATGAATCACACATAGTAGCAAGAGTTTTCCTGGATTATTTGAAATAAGTACGTCTTCATCTAAAACGATTCACAGAAAGCTAGAGAAATATTCTGTATTAACCTCTAACTATAAGCTGAATCTCAGTGTGATGTTATATGTTTTTTCGTATGCATTAAAGTGTTGAATCCTGAAGTGTAGTGAGAATAATAACCACTATTTTAGATTATTTAATGGATTAAAACTTTCATGGAAAGAAAATGCTCCCTTTATCTAGAAATCTGTTCAGAGGCAGTTTATTTTGAATATTAATTACTGAGGTGCAAATGACAATGGAGGATTTTTCTGGGAACAAGAAATCAAAAGAAAATGACTTGGTATTGAACATTGTTTTATATTAATTCAATTTCAGAAAGTGTTGCACAGAGGAAAAAGCCAGGAGAAACAAAATAAAACAAAAATGTGATCATTTATGTATTAAAAGACATATTAACATAAAAAGGTTAACCCTTGCAGCTGATTGTTTAATGGATAAACTGATACTAAAAGTTATAAAAACCCCTGATAATGTTATAGCAGTTAAGCAGTTTTACTTAAAGTTAGTTTTGTAATTAAACCAAAAAGTTAAACTAATTTCACTTCCACTTTATTGTTACAGTCAGTCAGGTAGTGTTATTTCTGAACTTCAACTGATATTTCTGTTTCTTTCGCTGTTTACTATAGTGTTCCAGTTGGGACTGTGAACTTTAGTATTTCATTCCTCTACCTTGTAATGGAGAAATGGAGTGTGGATATATGTAATTTAACTGCCTATTGGAAAAGACCCTCACTGGGAAGATTGTCTCAAGGGAAGAATGATGTGGGTGGGAAAATGCTGTTTTAGTTATATTAAAAGCCACCACTTATATAAAAGACCTCCAGTATTCCATAGGTATGATAAATTTGTCCCAAGCACACTTGTTATAAGGGTAAGCAACAGGCGTATAAAAGAACTGTGATGTGCCACAAGCCTAGTCACCCAGTGGTAGAATTCAAGTAATTTAACAACCGGTTCTCTGCCTTAATGATTTCTTCCAACAACCAGTTTGCCAAACTGCTCAGAAAGTTAACAACTGGTTCTCCCGAAATGGTGCGAACTGGCTGAATCCCACCACTGTAGTCACCCATCTTCTACTTCATCTTAAGCTTTCCTTCTGGTAACCTGTTTATTCTTCCTAGCTATGACCAGCTAGTATATCCTACATATGAAAGGAACATCTATTTACATTGAGCTATTGACTTGGGAGAATACTAAGAAATCTCAGTGGTATCACTAAATCTCATTTCATCAGCTTTCCTGCTGCATTTTTCTGGTATTGTAAAATAATTTTCTTTCAAAAATCTGTGAGCTTCACTGTAGAGAGACAGGGTGTAGAACAATGAGGTCCTATTTTTTTCAAACTGTGATGGCTGGTGACCTACTGTGGTGACCTAAGACTAAAGTGTTATAAAGTGTGTGTGTATATAAATATGTGTGTGTGTGTGTGTGTGTATATACATATACACACATACATATATGCACACACATCACACACACTCACCACTGCATGATATGAATAAAACTTTTAGATTACTAAAGTATACTTTTCAAAAATATCACATATACCTGTACATAAGAAATAGATATGTGTAGCTATCAAGCTTGATACCTCGTGACTATATGGACACATCCATTAATTTTCTTGGTAATAGTACAATTTAGGAACAATATAGAATCTATTCCATTGACTTTTGGGGGGGAGAATATAGTTCAGTTTTTGATCCTAGTCTACGTTCTTAAAAATCCCAGGAGTTGCCCCATCCAAAGCTAATTTTGAGTCACAGGTATAAAGTCAACTATGTATTGTTATTTTCTGAGGTATATAGAATAATAATAGCTTGGAAAGAATACAATAAAATCTTGCTATTAAATTATAGATAATTTTATTGCTGTCTATTAGCATGATAAATAAAATAGTTCAACAATATTATGAGAAAGAATGAAGCACATTTTTTTAAAAAATGCATATGAATCTCACTAAAAAGTAGACAATAATAAAATTACTTACAAGTTTGATAACCCCAATCAGTATTAGGTGCTGATTGTGCCTAATTTCAAGTAGACTTTTGATTGAGAGTTGCTCTGAGTTGGAAACTATATAAATTTTTAAATAAATAAATACCATTCTTCCTTAATTAGCAACTTCCAGAAATCCTGGCATATAATTTCTACTATTCAAAGACAAAAAAATATAAAAATTATTAAATTGGAAAGGGTTGGTTGATGTAGTTCTTGCTCCTCCATGATAGAATGCTGAATTTCTTTATTCATCAGGAACTGTATTTTATAAATATGTTTTTATAATATATAGATATATCCTTAAAATTTTAAGAAATATATCAGAAGATTTCCATTCAATTTTCCTTACTGATATCCAGGTCCTATTTTCATATAACTATCTTTGTTTTTGCCTTGAATTAATTTCTAGATCCACAAAGATTCCTATATTAATATTAATCCTAAATACATTCACTGGAGAATAAATAGTGAACTCAGAGGGATGTGGTTTTGAATAAGCAGATTTAGATTGCTATTTATATTGCCATAAAAGATTTGTGAGATCCAGTTTAATATATGGTTGTAGCACTAATTTAGGAACCAAGGAAACTCATGGGGGGGGGGCATGCATTCTAGTCCCGCCTAAAACACAAAACCGATCAGATAATCTTGAGCCAGTCTCAGCCCTGGGAAGCAGGAAATGGCAAACCACTTCGAAAAACCTTGTGAAAAAATTGTATGTATTGTCAGACTGCTGCCAAATATCAACAATGACTTGCAGACAAACACAAAAAAAGTGTTTGGATGAGCTCTTGATTCATAACATGATTTGTAATATAATTTCTATTATATGTAAAAAGAAAGGAACATGTGATGACAGTATAGTAGAATTTTAGAATTTCCTTTTTTACTGTTCCTTTTTTACTATTTTTACTGTTTTACTGTTTTGTTTTGAATATGATATTGACCGTAAACTTTTAAAAAAATTCTATGTAGCTACAGTCAACTATATCAGATCTCCTTCATTTAATCTATATGATTGGTATTTTCTTTTCTAAAGCAATCACAAAGAAAGGGAATGAACATCTTGAATCATATGAAATTCATTAACTAGTGCTATATTTGCCATAGGCAGATGATGCTATTATGGTTCATGTGATCAGTGAGATTCATCTCAAACAGATTTGAGGCATGGAAGTTTCCACAGTGAGAATGACTTTAAATAGTGATCAAGCAATACATTTCAACTGAACCTAGATAAAACAAATAATTAATCTCCATACTTCATACCAAGTATTTAATATATTATTTTTTTCTTTATAAAACATAATTTCAACTAACTACTTATAATGAATAGCAGAGTATTTTGAATCAGGGGACTGAAGATTAATGTATGAAGGCAGTTGATCCTCATGGATTAACATTTGATTGGATGTGGGTGAAGAGTGAGCAATTGCTATAGAAAAAAAGAGGACTGAGTACTAATTTTAGGCTTCCCATGACTCATACTTCATATTTATTAAAGATAGTTGCTTTCATCTTGTAACAAGAGAAGTTTCTAATGGTGTCTTTTCTGTCCCAAACACCTTATTCTATGCCTTAGCTATAATTTGGAAGATTTTTTAAAATTTATGGCATCTTTATGAAAGTGTAATATTGTAACTTTATGAAAGTGTAATATTGAAGATGTACATGGCATATATATTAAAAGCAGAAATTAAAAAAAAACATTAAGCTATCATTTTAAAAATAGAAAGTTCTGATTTTCTATTATATTAATTTCGGTTTGGTCAACTCAGTTGTTTCAACTCCTTGGTGACAGTAATTGCCTTTCCCCCCATATTTTGCAGCTGGACAAATTCTTTTCTGAAATGTGAAATCCGAAGTTGTATGTATCATTCTTAGTGCTCTTATACTACAGATTTACACAACAACATTATAATATTGATATTTTTACTTTCAAATTCTTTTTTCTAATAAATACAAAACTAAATTTGTTTTTACCATAGCGGTCATTTGTCACTTTCATACACTTTGTCACAGTTTGAAAAGATCCTTTAAGAACTTTTTCATTGTAACCATTGGCTGCCTCACTTTTCATCCCTTTTGTTAAATTATAGACTGAATAACAAAGAGCAAAGGATTACCTATATCAAGAAGTTCCTGCAATTGATAGTGTAATCTTACCTGGTAATTGGCAATTCTACATCCTGCCTCCAGAAATATCTTCAGATGCTTCTTGAAGGTTAGGGTACAATCTTTCCATGACAAGTCATTCCTTTAATGCCTTGGTCCAGAAGCCACTAAGACAATGCTTCTATGTAAATGAAATTCATCCTAAAGACTCTTATCAACCCTCCCAACTTCATTCAAGAATCAGTTGAAACCATGTCTAACCTTCCCAGCTTTTGATGTTAGAGAAATGCAGCTGAATGTCATTAGACACTTCCTTGAGTCACCTAAGTATAAGAAGAGTACAATCTTAGACTTGCAAGATTCTGTTATTATAGCCACCCTCACTAAAAGTAGTCTTAGTTTCTTATGGAGTTGATTGTTGGTCTGATCTGTTTGGTGGAGTAACCAACTTGCACCCCCTTTGTTGAATCCCAGTAAAATTATTCTATCAGGCAGGCTTAAGCTAATTTTGTTTTATAACTAGATTAGAATCCAGATAAAAATGGATCTGAGTAATCCATATCTTTAAAAAACACTAGAAGCTTCATACCCAACAAGTTTTAAATAGTGATTACATATATTTTCTAGTAGAAAATGATTTTGAAATAGTCCCTAGGAAATGAAGTTGGGTACATTTATTTATTCATTTTTATGTATTATAAAATACAAGTTTAATATACTTGTTTAGAAAACAATTTTATCAGCACTAACTATCGATTTTCAGTCACACTGTATGACAAGGACTATTCTTTAGAGTCTGTGGCATGAAAGGACTATTATTATATACAACAATGGCAATACAAAATATTTATTATGGGTCTTATTATGTTATATTCATATTTTCCAGAGCTGGTATAAATTAAAGTTGAGGGATTCTTTTAAAACATTTTTGAAATAGCTTTGAAATAGAGAAAGCAATCAGAGGGCTGGCTCTTTGTTGTTAGAGAGATGGAGGGAATGAGATTCCTTACTGCCCAGCATCTGCATTTTCCCTATCTTTGGCTCAACTGTCTAATGCTCCTCTTGTTGCCATGGAAACATATCAGCTTCTGGCTTGTTTTCATCAAAAATAGCACCCTTCTGCCATTTATTAGTCTTAGAAAATATTTCCCATTATTTTGCCATAAATGTTTTGTGGATTATCTACAATGTCATTTCAAACAATGGTTGCGTATAAATGTACGTGCATATATCCACAATCAACTATGCTATAATAATCCAGAGATACACTTTAAAATCATGATTGAACCATAGTTTACATAAGTCTGTCTGGAACAGAAGTTGTCTTTAAATCTTTGTATAAGCAGCTCCAGATAAACAAAATGTGGGCTTTTAATTTGGAAAGCTTTACAGACAGTGTATGAGTGTGTGTGTCTATAAAACTAAACATAATGGGCACTTTCTCAGATTTGTTTATATTTAAATATTTTAAAATATAAACTACATGGTAATGAGCATGTGAAATGGAAAGTTCAATAAAAATAACGAGAAGAGTCTTGACTGTAGTCACAAACCTCCATAGTGTAGGATATAATCTTGCAATGATGGGATTCAAGAAAGGGAAGCTGATGGAGAAACACATTTATTTTGTTGCCAATGTAACTAGAAATGAGATGCTATAACCTAGAATTAGTTAAGATTTTTTTCAAAGCTTCATAAAGAGTGTAGTGAAGATGATGTCAAGTAGAAAAAGCATTCTAAATAATTAATCTGCTCTTACAATTACTTCTTGCCCTAATTTTAACTACATGAAGTCAGTATACTGAAGGCACATTAAAACGTATTTATTTTACAAATTTCTCAGAAAATCTAGGAGGTATAAAAATATATAACCTATGTCTGCTATTCATTGAGGTTGGCTGTTTTAGAATTTAAGTCATGAAATGTAGTATTGACAATTATAAAACTTCAGCCTGGCAAAGCAAAAGCAAAATTGATTACATATTTGATATACTGACAACTATAAGCAAACTATTTGACATTCTACCAAATATTTCTTTTCCTAGTCTACTCTTTAATTGTTTAAGTTAGGAGTTACCATTGGGATCTCTGGTATATCGTCAGCTTGGCTTCGTAAAGTTAATTTATGTGTAAAAAAAATAAAGAAATAATGCAGGATAGTATTATTACTGCATGTCAATATTCATTAATAACTTCAAACTAATATTCAAGAAATATGTAGTTTATACTTTATATACACTCATTTAAAAGTTAGCATTTCAAATTCAGAATTTCAAAGATATTTAGACACTTTTTACTAATTCAATTCTAATGTGGCATAGTTCACTGACTTCAGTTTGTACAGCAAATAAATCACTTTAATTAGCAATTATATTTAAACTAAAATACTTCCTTTATAAGTAAATATTAATGGAATGGCTATAAGATACAAAGTAATAACCAAAAGCCAACATGGGTTTGTCAAAAACAGATCATGCCAGACTAATCTTATCGCATTCTTTGACAAAATGACAAAATTAGTAGACCAGAGGAATGCTGTTGATATAATTTACTTGGACTTCAGTAAAGCATTTGATAAAGTAGACCATAACCTACTACTAGATAAAGTAGAAAAATGTGGGTTAGACAGCACCACCACCAGATGGATTCGTAACTGGCTGACCAACCGCACTCAACGTGTAGTCCTCAACGGAACTACATCCACATGGAGGGAAGTACGCAGTGGAGTACCCCAAGGCTCTGTTTTAGGCCCAGTACTCTTCAACATCTTCATCAATGACTTGGACGAGGGGATAGATGGGGAACTCATCAAATTTGCAGATGACACCAAGCTGGCAGGAATAGCCAACACTCCAGAAGATAGGCTCAAGTTACAGAAAGATCTTGACAGACTTGAACATTGGGCGCTATCTAACAAAATGAAATTCAACAGTGAAAAAAGTAAGGTTCTACATTTAGGCCAAAAAACAAAATGCACCAGTACCGTATATGTGGTACCTTGCTCAATAGTAGTACCTGTGAGAGGGATCTTGGAGTCCTAGTGGATAACCATTTAGATATGAGCCAGCAGTGTGCAGCAGCTGTTAAAAAACACAGTTCTGGGCTGCATAAACAGAGGGATAGAATCAAGATCACGTGAAGTGCTAGTACCACTTTATAATGCCTTGGTAAGGCCACACTTGGAATATTGCATCCAGTTTTGGTCGCCACGATGTAAAAAAGATGTTGAGACTCTAGAAAGAGTGCAGAGAAGAGCAACAAAGATGATTAGGGGACTGGAGGATAAAACATATGAAGAACGGTTGCAGGAACTGGGTATGTCTAGTTTAACAAAAAGAAGGACTAGGGGAGACATGATAGCAGTGTTCCAATATCTCAGGGGCTGCCACAGAGAAGTGGGAGTTGGGCTGTTCTTCAGAGCACCTGAGGGTAGAACAAGAAGCAATGGGTGGAAACTGATCAAGGAAAGAAGCAACTTAGAACTAAGGAGAAATTTCCTGACAGTTAGAACAATTAATAAGTGGAACGACTTGCCTTCAGAAGTTGTGAATGCTCCAACACTGGAAATTTTTAAGAAAATGTTGGATAACCATCTGACTGAGATGGTGTAGGGTTTCCTGCCTGGGCAGGGGGTTGGACTAGAAGGCCTCCAAGGTCCCTTCCAACTCTGATGTTATGTTATGTTATACCATGGATTAATTCTATGAATCTCCCTGAAATGAATAATCTACAAGACACAGATTTGAATTAAATCCATTATTTCTTTACACTACAGGTAGTCCTCAACTTAAAACAATTCATTTAGTGCCCATTCAAAGTTACAACGGCACTGAAAAAAGTGACTTATGACCATTTTTTAAACTTGTGACCGCTGCAGCATCCCCATGGCACAGGATCAAAATTCAAACACTTGGCAACAGACTCATATTTATAACAATTGCAGTTTCCTGTGGATACGTAATCACCTTTTGCGATGTTCGACAAAGTCAGTGGGAAAGCCAGATTCACTTAACAACCATATTATAAAAATATGTTAAGATTTCTAATATAAATACAAAATCTAACTTATTAAAGTTATTTTATTTGTTTATTTATTTATTTATTTGATTTTTATACCGCCCTTCTCCCGAAGGACTCAGGGCGGTGTACAGGCAAAAATAAAACAGGTAATACAATGTACAATTTAAAATGCAAATTAAAAAAACTTATTTTAAAACTAGCCTGAAAAGTTAAAATATATAAAAAACTAAAACCCCATTTAAAATTAATTAATAGAAAAATTTAAAATTGATAAAATTCAATTCAAGCCAGCCCCGCGCGAATGAAAAGATGTGTCTTCAGTTCGCGACGGAATGTCCGAAGGTCAGGTATTTGGTGTAAACCCGGGGGAAGCTCGTTCCAGAGTGTGGGAGCCCCCACAGAGAAGGCCCTTCCCCTGGGGGCCGCCAGCCGACATTGTTTGGCGGACGGCACCCTGAGAAGTCCCTCTCTATGAGAGCGTACGGGTCGGTGGGAGGCATGTGGTAACAGCAGGCGGTCCGGTAAGTACCCAGGCCCTAAGCCATGGAGCGCTTTAAAGGTCGTAACCAAAACCTTAAAGTGCACTCGAAAGGCCACAGGTAGCCAGTGCAGTCTGCGCAGGAGCGGTGTTACGTGGGAGCTACGAGTAGCTCCCTCTATCACCCGCGCAGCTGCGTTCTGGACTAACTGAAGCCTCCGAGTGCACTTCAAGGGGAGCCCCATGTAGAGAGCATTACAATAATCCAAGCGAGAGGTAACGAGCGCATGAGTGACTGTGCACAAGGCATCCCGATCAAGGAAGGGGCGCAACTGCCGAACCAGGCGAACCTGGTGGAAGGCCCTCCTGGAGACGGCCGTCAAATGATCTTCAAACGACAGCCGTTCATCCAGGAGGACACCTAAGTTGCGCACCCTATCCTTTGAGGCCAGTAACTCGCCTCCAACAGTCAGCTGCAGCTGACTGAATCGGGATGCCGGCATCCACAGCCACTCCGTCTTGGAGGGATTAAGCTTGAGCCTGTTTCTCCCCATCCAGACCCGTATGGCTTCCAAACACCGGGACAGCACTTCAACAACTTCATTGGGGTGGCCCGGGGTGGAAAAGTACAGCTGGGTGTCATCCGCGTACTGCTGGTATCTCACCCCGAAGCCACTGATGATCTCACCCAACAGCTTCATGTAGATGTTGAACAGAAGGGGCGAGAGAATCGATCCTTGCGGCACCCCACAAGTGAGGCACCTCACGGTCGACCTCTGCCCCCCTGTCAACACCGTCTGCGATCGGTTGGAGAGATAGGAGGAGAACCACCGATACACGGTGCCTCCCACTCCCAATCCCCCCAACCGGCGCAGCAAGATACCATGGTTGATGGTATCAAAAGCCGCTGAGAGGTCTAATAGGACCAGGGCAGAGGAATAACCCCTGTCCCTGTCCCTCCAGAGATCATCCACCAATGCGACCAAAGCTGTCTCCGTGCTGTATCCGGGTCGGAAGCCGGACTGGAACGGGTCTAGATAGACATCTTCATCCAGGTATTGGGGTATTTTTCCATAAAAGAAAAGATAATCAAGGATGCCCATGCAATCTGGAAAACAAAACAAAACAAAGTATAGTAGAATACAACACAATATTGTTAATATTATTAATAAAATTATGATTCAGTAATAAAAAGATTGGAAAGTTTAATAAATGGATTTATTAAAATTCTAATGTACACAGTAGAAAGGAGACATTTACAAATAATTATAGCTTAGACAGTATTTTCATAGTAAATAGACTGCTAACAAATGAACCACAAGATAAAGAATATAATGAGATGTTCAGTATGTTCAGTGAATATGCAGCAATCACAACTAAGAACCATAAATAATAAAATGAGCATGCCTTTTAGTAAATTAATGAACTGGGAATGGAACGTCAGGAGGTCATCAAAGGTTAAGATTGTTACTATTCTAGTTATCATAGCTGGCTTTTCCTATTCCTGTTTTAAATACATTACATCCAAAACCCATGGAAGGCATAACTATTGCATTTCTCTCTGAGGAGTCTGTTTAGGAACTGAAGTAATCTTCTTGGGTAATGAGATTGGATGTGAATGGCTGCTGAAGGAGGAAAGAATTGTTTGGAAATAGTTGAAGACCATGTGATTTTGAATGACTTTTCCTCTTAAAAGAGCCACATCCCACACAATTTAAGAAAAATCAAAATCTGGAGAGCCATTTCAAGGACACAGATCAAAAGTACAGTAACATCTTCCTTCCATATTTCTTTTTTAAAAAGGAATTTCTCTTAAAATTCTTTGATTTCCTAAATTCTCTAATATCTTTTAAGAATTCATGTATTAAATAAATAGATACCAAGAAACATAAATGGTTGCTTCATTATTCAATGTATTCATTATTCATAGAAATGAAAGGCAGCATGGAATTGTGTGAAAGGAAGAAAACTAAAACAGATCATCACAAAATATGCCACATAGTCTAAGTCAATACGAACCCATGAAGCTACCACTAATGAAATTCTAAAGTTATTACAAGTTTATATATACTCTATTAAGAGAATCCATTAATTTCACAATATTTCACTACCATTTTTAATATCCATACTATTATATTATTTCTACTACAGAGTTTTATCTCTTATCACTTAGGTTCAGACCAAATCACTATTATGGGACTCTAGTTAGCAATGAGTTAGGTTATCTTCATATCATTATAGTATCCTATTAATAATTCTGTCTGGTTTGATACAAATTGCACTTCAACAATTTTTGGTGGGTCCATCCTATTGAGCGGGGGTCTCCAACCTTGGTCCCTTTAAGACTTGTGGACTTCAATTCCCAGAGTCCTTCAGCCAGTAAAGCTGGCTGAGGAACTCTGGGAGTTGAAGTCCACAAGTCTTAAAGGGACCAAAGTTGGAGACCCCTGCTATTGAGGATAGTAAACAAATGCATAATGCAAATAATTATGCACAGGATTATTCTGTGGGTCAAATAATTCTAAAATTGCTTTATATTGCATTTAACATCTATCTGGTGTGCAAATATGTATAAAGCAATCATATCTGAGAAAATGGTTGATTGGAACTGTCCCTTATATGCTACTTTTTCTTTATATGGGAACATTTTGATTCGTGGAATGATTTGAAATAAGCTTATCTGTCCTAAAACAGTCCTGTAAAAATACTAGTTAATGCCATGCTTAGTAGAGGCGATCCCTGACTTACAACCAGTTGAAGTTACAAAAACGTTGAAAAAAATGATTTATGACCATTTTTCATACTTTCATACTTTCAACCATTGCAGGAACTCCGAGGTCATGTGGTCAAAATTTGGGTGCTTGGCAACTCGGATGTGTTTATGACAATTGCATTGTACTAAGTCATGTGATCACCATTTGTAATCTTCCCAGCCGGCTTCCGACAAGCAAAGTCAATGGGAAAAGCCAGATTTGCTTAATGACTGCATGGTTTACTTAACAACTGCAATGATTTGCTTAACACTTGTGGCAAAAGGATCATAAAATGAGGCATAACTCAACAACTGCCTTGCTTATCAACAAAAATTTTGGGCTCAATTGTGGTCATAAGTCAAGGAATAGAATAGAATTTTTATGGGCCAAGTGTGATTGGACACACAAGAAATTTGTCCTGGTGCATATGCTCTCAGTGTACATAAAAGAAAAGATACGTTCATCAAGAATCATAAGATACAACACTTGACGATAGTCCTAGGGTGCAAATAAGCAATCAGGAAATAATATCAATATAAATTGTAAGGATACAAGCAAAAATCAGAGAACAAGAATATAAAGTACAGACTTTCGTCAATGACTTGGCATTTATTACAGAAGAACCCTTAGAGACAGGATTAATACTACTACAGAATATAAACCAATTTCACAAAGTGGCAGGGCTTAAAATAAACAGAAATAATAACCAAAAATTTAACTAATAGAATAGAATAGAATTTATTGGACACACAAGGAATTTGTCTTGGTGCATATGCTCTCAGTGTACATAAAAGAAAAGATACCTTCATCAAGGTACAACACTTACAACACTTAATGATAATCATAGGGTACAAATTTAACACTTAATGATACAACACTTAATGATACAACATAATGATAGTCATAGGGTACAATAAGCAATCAGGAAACAATCAATATCAATATCAATCATAAGGATACCAGCAACAAAGTTACAGTCATACAGTCATAAGTGGAAAGAGATGGGTGATGGGAATGATGAGAAGATTAATAGTGCAGATTTAGTAAATAGTTTGACAGTGTTGAGGGAATTATTTGTTTAGCAGAGTGATGGCGTTTGGGAAAAAACTGTTCTTGTGTCTAGTTGTTCTTGTGTGCAGTGCTCTATAGCGTCGTTTTGAGGGTAGGAGTTGAAACAGTTTATGTCCAGGATGTGAGGGATCTGTAAATATTTTCACGGCCCTCTTGATTCATGCAGTATATAGGTCCTCAATGGAAGGCAGGTTGGTAGCAATTGTTTTTTCTGCAGTTCTAATTATTTTCTGAAGTCTGTGTCTATCTTGTTGGGTTGCAGAACCAAACCAGACAGTTATAGGGGTGCAAATGACAGACTCAATAATTCCTCTGTAGAACTGGATCAGAAGTCCTTGGGCAGTTTGAGCTTTTTGAGTTGGTGCAGAAAGAACATTCTTTGTTGTCCTTTTTTGATGATGTTTTTGATGTTAGTTGTCCATTATAGATCTTGCGATATGGTAGAATCTAGAAGGACTACCTGTATCTAAACTAAAATTTGAAAGAAGAGATTGAAGGTATTAACTCTGTTGGCCTAAGCCCTTTAAGTCAGTATTTGTACAGGTTTGGAAACAGTTGTGTGAAATTATGTAGTTCCTTGTGTTTTACAAGGAATGGAAATTATTTTGAAATCTTGCAATTCTATAACCATTTTAATTTCATATTGGTATACATTTTACATGGGAACAGCAAGAGGCAGAGGATGTTCATCCAACTTAAATAACTTAAATATAAATGTAAAGTAACTTAAATATAGAATTCTAGGCACAGCAAAGTTCTGGTTCTGATACACTTCATTAGGAAAAAGTTGCTATTTGTTAAATGAATAAAAACATAAGAATTCAAATTCAATTCTGTGGAAGTAGAGATGTGATAACAGAAAAACATCCCTTAAAAAGCATTCAAGTTTTACTTTATTACAAGTCACATTGCCTTCTATAATACATGCAGTTGTTTGAATGACTCATACGTGTGACAACATCTTATTGTTACTTATGGACTTCTTATTTTTTAAGAAAAAAGTTCACAGCTTTGAAATGTGATTATAAAGTAAAAACACTAGGATTAACTATCCATAATCATCTTTTTGAAGGAACTTTTTCCCTCAAAGAGCTTAGCTTTAGCACTAAGTGACCTTATAGGACCTAACAACATCAGAAAAATACTGATAGATTGAAATAGCATGAATATTCCATTACAATGGTCATTTAGCTGATTTTTTTGGTATAGTTCCTTATATTAGTCTATAAAGTTTTAATTACATATTGTACTTCCCAACTGATAAATAGCTTTGAAATTCCAAGCTATAATAGAGAAAAGAATATAAGCGGAAATAGAACATGGAGTATTTGAATATTGTAAATTCTGTAATCTGCATTAATAGATTAATAGTATCCATTTACAATAAATAATATGCATTATTCACTCTGCATTTGGAATAAAATGCTCTGGTTACACAAGCTAACTGGAGTGAACCTAAAACAATGAATCATTTGTCTAGATGTCACAATGTAGGCTCTGCCCCTTATGTACTTTTGTGTAGCACTATCACATAACTACAAAAGGGTAGAGTTTTTGTAATCATTGCATAGTACACATTTTGTCACTTCCTCCCCTTTAGCATCCTTATGTGGATATCCATGCTTGGGCAACATATCTTAAAAGGATATTTGCAAAACATATTGTGACTAGACAGGAACAGCCAGGAGTCTGGAAATCAAAATCAATGAGACATGATTGAAAGAGCCTGCTATGTTTAGCTGGAGAAAATAAAATCAAGGAGAGATGCAACAGTAATATTCAAGTACTGCAAAAGCTGACTTGTGGAAGAGAAGTTATATGCTATTCCATAGAGCTACAGAACTACCATAGAGCTACAGAACTACAACCCACAACAGTGGGTAAAATGGCAAAGAATTGGAATTTGACTAAAAGATAGAGGGAATGAAAGTGGAAATAGTAAAAAAATCCTGAACTGACAATATTTAACTTGTGGGCTTGACAACTATCTTTCAAGATAGACTGTTTAAATTATTATACAAACCTTTTTGTTAGAAAGTTTTCCTTATATTTAAATTCAATCTAGACAGTTGCACTTTATACTGATTATTTTTGATCCTAGTTTCTGTGGCAATGTAAAATGCAGAGTAGTTCCTGAGCTTCGCCCCTATGGCATCCTTTTATATAGTTGAACATTGATATCATCTTTGTTTCTCCAGGCTGAGCATCCCAATTTTTTCTCAACACCTTTGCCACTCTCCTCTAAATCTGTTCTAACTTATTCAAATCCTTTTGAAGTTATGGTGACCAGATACCAATTACAAGTTAAGTGTGGTCTCATTAGTGCATAGCAGAGAGGAATAAGGTCTTCATCTTAATCCAACACTTCTTCTTATACAGTCTAGAATTGTGCTAGCTTTTCCAGTAACTATCTCACATTGACAGCATTCATCTTGCTTTCAATAACTACACACAGTTCTTTCTTGTGAAATAATACTCCAAAGCCATGAATTCCCCAACTTGTCTCTGTCTCATTTTTTCCTTCCCCAGCTTTCTTTTCACTCCAATCTTTAAAGTGGTCCAGATTATAGTCACATTGGCTTCCTGGGCATTGGTCAAACTTTCCAATTTTGCAACAGCTCCAAATTTGATAAGCAATTCAACAGTCATGCTATCTAGTTCATGAAAAATAAAGTTTAATAATATTGCACCAAGAAAGACCTATAGGAATCCTACTGGTTTTTGTTCTCAGTTTGATGTAGATCATTACTACTGAACCTCTGGATATGGTTTTTAGCCATTATGGATTCATCCTACCATAATTAGTTGTTCCACTCTCTGTAATTCTGCCACCTATTCAAAATTAGTATAAATGATTGCAAGGACGTTCTGATTTGAGAATGGACCTGCCAATGTCAGAATCAAAATGGTTTGACACTTTCAGAATTGGCAGTATTTAAAGAACATTTTTTTCCTGTTGAATGTGGCTGCTACTTAGTGTGCTATATACCCAAGTTACATACTGGAATGTGAGAGAGAAACCTCAGGAAAGGATTGTGAATCAGGCAGAAGATGAATTAGATATCTGCAACCTGTTTTGTATGCATTAAAAGCTATCCAGAATTGCCCCCATATGCCCTGGGATCAGTTTTGGGGTAATCTGTCAGACCATAACCATATTCTATGTAGCCTTTGAGGTCAATTCTTTTTATCTGACAAAGCTAGCGCCTGGCATAAAAAGCTGAGAAATAAATATAACCCTTTAACATAGAGAAAGCATAACTATTTCTGTAGGTAAATTGCCTTGAATATGTATCCAAGAACCAAGAGCCAGCTGCAGCCTGACAGTCTGATTTGAAAGAGGCTCATTAACTATGACATGTCTTTGAAATCCAGATGAAAAACATTGCAGCCCAAGCTTAGCATTTAGACAGAAATATAAGCAAAGGAGTTATCAAAGAAATAGCTTTAAAGTGGCACAGAGAAATTCAAGTTGTGATGCTTTGTGTACCCAGTGAAATAAGGAACATTTCATTTTTAAACTTTAACATGGAGTGGGGATTTCTTTCTGCATAAATAATATTATTTAACCTTTAAAATACCTTTCCAACAATTCATCTCTTGATTTATTCATATAGGTTCTTAAAGAGATATTTTTATATTTTTTGTGCATATCTAGGCTGTTTAAATCTCATTGCCTTGTACTAAAAGTACAGAAAACTACAAAATAATATTAAATATTTAACTCAAAAAAGTTGTTTATTTCAATTGAATTAACAGTCTTTCCAGACCATTAAAAAAGGGGAAAAAAAAACTAATGACGATACAATGAGAGTGATAGAAAAACAAAGTACAGACCATTTAAGAATGCAGAGAAAGGTGCTGTGTCTTCCCATATCCAAATCATCCCATTTATCATCCCACCTCCCACAAATTATTTTTCATGAAAAACCCAATTAAAAGTTTAAGAGGAAAAAAAAGAATATTTCAGTCAAATCTTCAATTCTTTTTAATTTTAATCATTCCAATCACTGCTTTCCCTTTTCCTGCTTCATCTGCTAGAACAGTTGTTTAAATGAGCAGTAGAATGAGAAAGAAAAATAAGTTTTCCTTCATAGCCCTTTTCTCTTAGACTCAACTTTTACTATATCACCTCTCACATCTGCCAGTATGTACCCTTCCAAGCAATCTGAGCAGGCCTTTTTTCAGGATTGCTGAAAAAAGCACTAATGAGGTAGTCCAAATTCTAATAAAGAAAAAAATTATTTTTCAGTTGGTGTAAGAGCAGGTTTGTTTCAATATCATGATTGAGTGATTGATTGATTGATTATGTGTTGTCAAATCAATGTTAGCTCTTAGTGACTACGTAGATTTTTCCCTGTGATAATCTGCCCCTAACCTGATCTTGGAATCTTTCAATGATGCATTCATTGCCACCATAATTGAGTCAATTCACCTAGTCATCATCTTCTATTTCCTTCTACTTTTCCCAGAATTAGAACCTTTTCTACAGAGCTGAGTCTTTGTATAATGTGTCCAAACAGGGATAATTTAAGCCTGGTCATTGTGCCTTGAGTGAGGACTCTGGGTTGATTTGTTTGATGAGCCATTGGTTTCCTGGGTATCCATGGTATTCTCAGGATCTTTGGCACCAAAATTCAAAGGTGTCAATGTGCTTCTTTGGCTTCCATATAGTGTCACAGTGAATACAATGGCTTGCACAGTTCTGATCTTTATATATGTGGATACATTATATCTTTGTAAAAAATAATATCCTAAGAATCCTCGTTGTGCTATCACAGAGAAAGAAATTAAATCATGCAATAGACCATTTTTTTCTCTTTATTGTTATCTATTTCACTTTTTAAAATTTGCTTACATACTGTATATATTTAAATTGATCACATAACTGTTCTTAAGTTATCCCTTTGCATACTGTATTTGAAAAAGTATTTTGGGAAATACTCTTATTTCCAAAGAGAATAGATGATGCAGCCCATAGTTAAATATCTTTTCTTTCATAAGGTAAGAAAGAGAATTATAGCTTCTGAATCTATATGTTCTATATCTACTTATAAAACTGATCTTTACATCTTTGACAATTTTTTTTTTGATGTGGGTAAAATACAATCTCCCATCTAACATATTAAAAAATCAGATGAATATTCATAGGACATGCCAGCTGTACTGTTATGTCTGTCTTCGGAGAACTCAAATTATCATGCCCCAGTTCAGTTGCCTGCTTAATGAAAATAAATAAATATGGAGATAGACAAATGTTTTGGACATGACTGTTGGAAAATGCAGCTCAGAGTTTTCTCAAGGTTAACTTGCTATAGCAGATATTCCAACAGGAGTGTTACATTTTTGGTGACAGAATTATATCTTGTAGCAGCGGTATGCATTTTTGTAGTATTTCTAATATAGAATACTTCTGCTTAGAACAAATACTGTATGCGGCCTTGTTGAAACATGGACAGAGAAATGCTGAAATTATGAAAGCATGTAACCTTGAAAATAGGATGTTGTGAATTAGGGTAACTGGTGCCGAGATTAAATGTAAACGAATGACATTCTGGAAAAGAAATGTCAGTTAACAGAAATGGCTGTTTTACCACTATTTTCCTTATTTTTGGAGGTGTCAGTTTTATTATAGTCTGTTATACTAAAAGCAGATGCTTGGCATCAGTATGATCCACAGTGGTCCAACTTCTGCATTTTAAATATTTCTTGCTGCGTTTATTTCTTTTTCTCGTCACATATAGAAAAATAAGTATGGGCTAAAGTTTGCTTGCCTATAGTTCATCCTAATTAAAGCTTAATTAAATATCATTGGACAACAAAGATTTTGCTTCCTGAACACTTTTGGTTGTATTTTATAGATTTTTGGCTGCTAAGTACAAAACTAACCTGTAATTTAACCTATTCCTGATCATTTTATAGAAATCTTCTGTTTTCACATCATGGCAATGTACACTCTTCATAGCCATGTTGCACACATGAAAGAAACATACAAAAACATGGATCTGTCATTGAAGCACATCCAACACACCAAGTACAACTAGAGTAACTGTGGAGATGTAAAAGTAGTGTCTCTGCTGCTTGTAATACAGCTTGAATATACTTAGTACTGTTGTTACATATGCAAATAGGACAGCCATGCAAAAGAGTTGCATTTAAAAAATGGCTGCTCCAAAAGAATTTTTTGATAGAAAAACATGATATATAGACCACTTTTGACACAACAAAGATATTTTTGAAGGCATTTTTGTTGGTGCACAGACATCATCAATAAAAAGCAGTTCTAAAATCTGCTAGTGGGGCCAGAGCAAATCACCAGGATGTCATTGACAACTATAGAGCACCAATCTACATTCAGTTGGTTGACAAACTTCTTATAGCATACAACATCATGAAGTGTAACATGTCACTGAAGATTTATTTTTTGCATTCACGCTTAAACCTCTTTCCTGAAAATAGGTGGAGACAGTGATGAACATGGTGAAAGTTTTCACCTGGACATTGGCACAGTGGAAAAACAGTATCAGGGCAACTGGAATCCATCAATGTTGAGTATAAAAAAAAATTGGCAGCAAAACATTTTTAGACCTGTTAAATTCATGCAGCATTTCAGAAACGTTATGTGATTAAATACATGATAATCATTAAAAGTTAATTTTGTATTTTCCAAGGTTCATTCTGAAATCATTCTGAAATTATTTTTATGTTCAGTTTGAAGGTGTCTATCATAATCATCATTTTCCAGGAAGCAAAACTTTTGAAAAAAAATGTTGTCCAGTGTATTATCAGATTTTATGTGATTACAGTATATTGTAGATGGTGGGAGTATTTAATTTTATTCTCATTTAAACAGTAATTCTCGTATAAACATTAACTACTAAGTCAACCGTAGGCATATGAGATATTTAGAAATTTTGAATGAATCTAATTGCCCCAAAAGTCTTAATTCATAACTCAACTCCTTCTACAATACTGGAAAATATGGTTTAATGCTTCTTCTTTGATAAATGTTCTTTTCAGGAAGCAATATTTAAATTATTTCATTCTTTCACACCCTTCTAGGTTTTTTGCAAATTTCATCCCATTCTGCTAACCACAAAACATTTACATCCATTTGTGTTTTATGAAAGGATAATTAAGGGAGAACAAATTTTGCAGGCCAATTTCTCATTTCAGATAATGATCCAGAGCAGGCCAGGCTAATTTTATAGCTCCCAATTCCACCTTTAAAGCAGACTGGCTGACTTTTGTATTCCTCATAATTTTGTGGTAATAGTAATTTTGGAATATATGAATTCTACTCACGTGGTAGTTAAAGTGCTGTTTTCCATTGCTATTCATGTAATCCTTTATTGTATAGAATAGAGGTAAAAGTTGAATTGTTTTTCAGGAATTTGAATTTAAAGATTGAATGCTATTACTGGATGCTTGGGATCTGATTTTTATGGTTTTACTTTTATGGAATTAGTAGTTTATAGTTTGCTAAATTGTAGCAGCCTATAAAAACAGGATAAGTTAATAAATAGTTATATTTTATTTAGAGCTTCCTTCCAGTATACATTTCCCTTAATGCATAATAATTGTTCACTAAGTTGGCAAATATAATATCGGTACTGTGGTCAGACTTTGCTATTGGTATAATATTGATATGTTTGGTTCCTGGATTAGCTGGGTGTATATGTTCAGTTATAGATGTGTTAGCTGATGTGGAAGTGGCAGGGAAAGAATTTTGTGTAGGGTAGTATAGAAAAACTAGTAGTATATATATTGCATACATTTTTGGGGAGTAAAATTTGGCACTACAGTAAATGTATTCTAAAATAATCTGTAAGTGAATCAGAAGTGTTACTGTGTTTCCCTGAAAATAAGACCTATCCCAAAAATAAGCCCTAATATGGTTTTTATTCATGTGGCTAATATCATCCCTACCCCCAAAAAATAAGCCCTAGTGAAGATCGTCTTCAGCCCGGGGGCAGGGTGCGCATGGGCCGCATAGGAGGTGGGAAATGTCTGGCAGCAGCCATGGGCAAGCAGACAGTGGAATGGAGTGGGTGGGCATGACAGATGTGTAAATCGCCCAAACACAGTTAGACCCAAGGGCAGAAAATAAAAGTGCAAAAAAAAAAAGTATCTAAAGGGAGGGTGTTCTACTTTGCTTCTGGGTATACTGATTCAGAAGCCCACATAAATTGAAGGCCTGAGTTGAAGCAGTAACTCCCCCCAGCCAAGGAGGGGGCGATGAAGCTAGAGGAGAAAACTTATTCCCCATGTCTGCTTTCCAGGCCCAGAACAGCCAACAACTACCTGCCCAATCACGTGTCCCCTCACTAATATGGGCAGATTCGTGAGTTGGTGCTTAGCATGATGGCTCCTTCCCTTCCACGCCAGCTTGATTCCAGCCAGGTCTTGGTGCCAGTCACCATCTGTGCATGGGAAGGGGCATGTGGCATGACTCATTGTAGTGGTGGGATCAGCAATATGGGTAAAGTGTTCCCCCTGACTTGACCCCTTAATCACAGCCCTGTGGATTGGCTGAGTCAGCACGGGCCAGGTGTTGCCTCTTGTTCTGTCTCTCTGGGCACCTGGAGGTGTTTCTGTTGCACTCTCATCAGCCCCAGCCCTGCATGGCACCAGGCAACTCTTCCGCAGATCACCATGTGGCTCTGGAGCAGGTGGTGACCATGGTTTGTGTTCTTTCAGGGCTGGAGCTCAGGTCTTGCTCAGGCTACTGCTACTGGTATGATGAGGCAGGCTACATGGCACATCAGGATCACCTCCCCCCATGCCTCTGCTGGCTGCTAGGCCTGCTGGGCCTGCTGCTGTTGATCACATGGGCTCTTCACCCTCCTGGCCACCTTGCTGGGCTGCTCCTGCTGGGCAGAAGACAATTGAGAGCAGCAGAGCAGGCTCAGGAGAGGTAATAGCAATAGCAATAGCACTTAGACTTATATACCCCTTCATAGTGCTTTTGCAGCCCTCTAAGCGATTTACAGAGTCAGTATATTGCCTCAAACATCTGGGTCCTCATTTTACCCATCTTGGAAGGATGGAAGGTTGAGCCTGGTGAGATTTGAACTGCTGAACTGCAGCTAGCACTCAGCTGAAGTAGTCTGTAGTACTGCACTCTAACCACTGTTCCACCTCAGCTCAAGTTAAAGGCCTGAAGAGCGTTGGGCTCTTTCCAAAGCCCAGTGCCACCATTTCATAATAGGCATGCAGCTGGCACTCAGCAGTCTGAAGGTGATGCTGGGCAATGTGGTGCAGCTCCACTGGCAACCACTGACAAAGTGGCCCTAGCAGGCTGGCAGTGAGGAAGGTGCTCTGGAGATCTTAGGTTCCCCATGCCAGGCCGGAGCAGACCAGAAGGGCATCTGAGAACAGCTTGGCCAGAAGGGCAAAGAGCCCCTGTGAGGCCAGCAGCAGCAGGTGCAGCAGGCCCAGCAGCTGGCCAGCAACACAGGGGGGCATTCCATCCCGATGCATTGCATGGCCTTCTGCCTCGTCACAGCAGCAGCCTGAGAAGGACTTGAGTTCCAGTGTCCCAGCAGCAGCACAGCCAGCAGGCAGGGCGGGTAGACGGAGGCTGGGGAGCACTGAGAGCTTGGCCTGTTAATGGCTATGGGCAAGCAGATGGGATAAAGAGGGTTGGCCCAGTAGATGCCCCCTGAAAATAAGCCCTAGTGCTTATTTTGACGCCCCAAAAATATAAGACTGGGTCTTATTTTGGGGAAAACAAGGGTAAGAAAAAAATACTCCATTCTTTATTGTAGATTGTTCTGTTGACCCTTCATTTTAAAGAATATTTCATTTGAAAATTAATATTGCAAATAGAAGCAATTGAAAATCCATTGTAAAATTTCAACTACCCCATATCTTCTTTTATAATATAATATAACAACAGAGTTGGAAGGGACCTTGGAGGCCTTCTAGTCCAACCCCCTGCCCAGGCAGGAAACCCTACACCCTCTCAGACAGATGGTTATCCAATGTTTTCTTAAAAATTTCCAGTGTTGGAGCATTCACAACTTCTGATATATGTATGATTTTATTTTAATTTAATGCAAAGCTTTTATTCAATTTGTACATACCTTAAAATGACAATTATTGCAATTATTAATACATTATCAGTAATGTAAGGTTAGAATATGTGAATTGCAGTTTTGTTCTAAAAATAATTCTTAAATGATAATCGTATTATTAGGAAAATTATTACTGTTATTTTCACTTCAATTTCCTTATATCTAATTAAACCTTAATCACAGTGGATTAGACATAAAAGGTATCTGATTCTTTTCTAGAAAATTGTAAAAAACAGTAATGGATGATGTATTGAGTCACCCACTACATTTTTATATCAACTAAATATTGGCAACTACATACTGGTATTGACTTGCCTTGCTATATTAGGAAATATGTATCTATATTTACTGTACATGGAGGATATGTATACCTAGATATTTAACTATATGTATTTTATTTAAAATATTTATATTTTATGTAAATACATAAAATTATATTTTGGGAGGTTGGCTAAAACTCCCAACCAAGTGATTTTCATATGATGTTGAGCCTGTAATAAAACTACCCTGTTTCTCCCAAAATAAGACATCCCCTGATAATAAGCCCAATTGGGTTTTTGAGCACATGGCAATAAGGCCAAGTGCTTATTTCAGGGTTCAAAAAAATATAAGACAGGGTCTTATTTTTGGGGAAAGACGGTAAGTATGTTCAACTAAACATGACGTGATAGCATGATGTGGCAGCAGAAAGGCAATATACATTTAGATTGCTTTAAGAAATGTAGTTTCTGAATCACTATTTAATTCTGTTTTTGACAAAATAGCATCTAGTTCTGGCCAATTCACTTTAAGAAGAAACTGGAATGGTTTTAGTGATACCAAAAACAATTTTTTTGAGGAAAGATGGAAGGAATTGGAAATATTTATATTTTAGAATATGAAAATATCAGGGATATAATATCACTGTTGAATATATGAATGAATATCACCCAGAGGGAGATAAAGATATGGTTCCCTCATTCTATAATGCAAGATGTAGATATGAAAAAAACTGGATTCAGTTTACAGAAATGGTGATTCTGAATGGATGTACAGCAGTGGACTCAGCTTTCCCAGGGTTGTGTGCTTCTTTTTATTGGACATGTTCAAATGCAGACTTGAAAGGCATGTGTTGTAGATGCTTTAATTTAAGGGAACTAATGCATTGGCCAGTACACCAGTATTTGTGTTGAAAAGGCACTGGGAATATTGGTGGCTAGGCTAGAAAAGATATCTTGGGAAATTGGAAGGAATGGGATAGGAAAGAAACAAATCATGAACAACGAAAGAGAAGAAAGCCAGTGGAATATGTTGTAACAAAATAGTGAAAGTGAGAGGGTACAAACTTACCCTACTTTTCCATGATAACCTTGTGAGATTCCTTTAAATTTTATTTGGGCTCCAAAACCATACAGGCCAAATGTTCCAGGTTTGTTTCTGATGAACTATAGTTGACTAGAAAAATGGTTTGGCAGAGTTTCTGAATATGATGGACTGTTTCAGGTCTGAAACAACACAGGATGTCCATTTTGTGTTAATACATTAATAAGTTTATGAAACCGATTAAATTTATTTAACTGTTGTGTAATAAAATTCAGGAATATTGAACTAAAAAATGGAACTTGCCATTAAAATAAAGTTCAATAAATGAGTGATTAAATTTTCACTTCTATAGGCTTGATAGTTAATTCTGATATTTGAGTATGATCGCTGCTTGTGTTGTTGCTTATTGTTCAAAATTAATGCTACAGAATTAAAAGTATTTTTATGATATCTGAAAATCTGTATGGATTGGGGATTACATTCATACAGTATATGTACAAACTATGAATTTTCACAAATACATACAAATTATACTCCAGATAATATTAGTCAAGATACAGTGGTATGAGATGAAAATCACAGAGAAAGATGAGAACATCAGAGAACAAACATAAAAGCACATTTATAGACCTGAGAAAATGAAAGGAGAAAGTACTGCTACTCTTTCTACTCCCCAGAAGGACTAGGCAGAGGTGTGATGTCAGATTGGCTAGCTTTTCATGTTATGTAAAAGAAAAGGCCATTGAACTTCCTTAACATCCCCACTCCCCAAATTTATTCTATATGGAATTGATTGCAATGTTGGATTCTGCCTGAAAGAAGCCCCCAAATTTCTGAGAAACCACCAAATGCCTTTGGCAAGGCTTCAAAGCACTTTGGATTCACTTAGCTGAATGTATTGCTTCAAGGCAAGTCCCAGTTTTAGTTTGTGATTCTTGTGAATCAAAGCTTCATAAAATCAAGTCTCCAGTCTGAAGTTGCACATTATAAGAGTCCACCAAAAAGGCCTTAAAGAGCTTTATGAGACCAATTATTTTATTTATTAAATTTTTATGCTGCTCATATCCTGTAAGGTGACTCTGGGTGGGCCATAGATAGTGAATTATTTTATTTCAGAAAGATGTATCTGGAACTCTTCAGAAGATAGGCTTAAGATACAGAGGACCTTGACAGACATGAACACTGGGCCCTCTCTAAAAAATGAAATTCAATGGTGAAAAAAGTAAGATTCTACATTTAGGCAAGAAAAATCAAATGCACAGGTATAGTATAAGTGGCATGTGATGCAATAGATTTTGCGGGATCTTGGCATTCTAGTAGAGAATCACTTAAATTTGAGCCAGCAGTATGCTGCAGCTGCCATAAAAGCCAACATAGTTCTAGACTGCATTAACAGAGGGATACAATCAATCAATGAAGTGTTAGTATTGCTTTATAATCCCTTGGTAAGGCCGCACGTGGAATACTGCATCCAATTTTTATTGCCACAATATAAAAAAGATGTTGAGACTCTAGAAAGAGCGCAGAGAAGAGCAACAAAGATGATTAGGAGACTGATGGCTAAAACATATAAAGAACAGTTGCTGGATTTCAATATGTCTAGTTTAATGAAAAGAAGGACTGGGGTGACATTATAGCAGTGTTTCAATATCTAAGGGGTTGCCACAAGGAAGAGGAGAACCTATTCTCCAAAGCACTTGAAGGCAGGACAAGAAGCAATGGATGGAAACTAATCAAGGAGAGAAGCAACCTAAAACTAAGGAGAAATTTCCTGACAGAACAATTAATCATTGGAACAATTTGCCTCCAGAAGTTGTGAATCCTCCAACGCTGGAAGTTTTAAGATGAGATTGGACAACCATTTGTCTGAAATGGTATAAGGCAGTGATAGTGAACCTTCGAGAGACCGAGTGCCCAAACTGCAACCTCAAACCCACTTATTTATCACAAAGTGCCAACACGGCAATTTAACTTGAATAATGAGATTTTACTGCCTAAAATAATGATTAAACAAGGCAGAGTTCAGCTAATTGTTCTAAGAAAAACATGATAAATGCACTTTTATGCCCCTTCATTTTTTTCCTGCTTTTGAAATATTACATTTAGCAACAATAAGAAAGAAAAACTTTTGTAATATCATCTCTCTCTCTGTCTCTCTCTCTCTCTCTCCACCCCCCCGGGGGGGGGAGGAACCCCTGAATTTAATAAAAATTAAACATTAAGGGTTATAATTAAATGTGTCAATATTTTGTCAGAATACAAAACACAAAATAGAATAGAATAGAATAGAATAGAATAGAATAGAATAGAATAGAATAGAATAGAATAGAATAGAATAGAATAGAATTCTTTATTGGCTAAGTATGATTGGACACACAAGGAATTTGTCTTTAGTGCCTAAGTTCTCAGTATACATAAAAGCTATAAGTGATAAATCATCATCATAGTCATCATAAAAATGAATTTATCATAAATCATAAGATATCACACTTAGTGATAGTCACAGATGACAGATGACAGACTAAATAATTCCTCTGTAGAACTGTATCAGCAGCTCCTTGGGCAGTTTGTTCTTTGTTGTGCAGAGAGGGTCCGCAATCTGGGCATCCTTCTGGATGCACGGCTGTCGTTAGAAGAGCATATGACGGCCGTCGCCAGAGGAGCTTTCTATCAGGTACACCTGATACACCAGTTGCGTCCCTTCTTAGACAGGGATTCCCTATGCACAGTCACTCACGCTCTCGTCACTTCCCGCCTGGACTACTGCAATGCTCTCTACATGGGGCTCCCCTTGAAGAGCACCTGGAGGCTCCAACTGGTTCAGAATGCAGCCGCGCGGGTGATAGAGGGAACGACTCGTGGCTCCCATATAACACCTCTCCTGTGTAGGCTGCACTGGCTTCCGGGTGCAATTCAAGGTGTTGGTTACCATCTTTAAAGCACTCCATGGCATAGGACCGGGTTATTTACGGGACCGCCTGCTGCTACCGGTGGCCTCCCATCGACCAGTGCGCTCCCATATGGAGGGTCTCCTCAGGGTGCCGTCGGCCAGAAATGTCGGCTGGCGACCCCCAGGGGGAGGGCCTTCTCTGTGGGGGCTCCCTCTGGAACGAGCTACTACCAGGGATCCGCCAACTCTCTGATCTCCGGACCTTTTGACGTGAGCTGAAAACATTTTTTGTTCCATCGCACAGGACTAGCCTAATGGTTTTAAATGGGGGTTTTAGTGGTTTTTATTAGATTTTATAGTTCTAGGCAAATTTGAATTTTTGTCTTTTAAATTTGTTTTTAATTTTTGTATCTGTTGTTTTACTTTTTTTTTTTATTTGAATTTATATCCCGCCCTTCTCCGAAGACTCAGGGCGGCTTACACTGTGTTAAGCAATAGTCTTCATCCATTTGTATATTATATACAAAGTCAACTTTTATTGCCCCCAGCAATCTGGGTCCTCATTTTACCTACCTTATAAAGGATGGAAGGCTGAGTCAACCTTTTATTTTTTTTTATTTTTATTTTTGATTTTTATACCGCCCTTCTCCCGAAGGACTCAGGGCGGTGTACAGGCAAAATAAATCAGACAGTACAATATATAATTTAAAATGCAATTAAAAAAACTTATTTTAAAATTGGCCTGAAAATTAAAATATACAGTGAGCTAAAACCCCATTTAAAATTAGTTAATAAAAATTTTAAAATTTGATAAAATTCAATTTAAGACAGCCCCGCGCAAATAAAAAGATGCGTCTTCATTTCGCGACGGAATGTCCGAAGGTCAGGTATTTGGCGTAAACCCGGGGGAAGTTCGTTCCAAAGAGTGGGGGCCCCCACAGAGAAGGATCTTCCTCTGGGGGCCGCCAGCCGACATTGCTTGTTGGACGGCACCCTGAGAAGTCCCTCTCTGTGAGAGCGTACGGGTCGGTGGGAGGCATGTGGTAACAGCAGGCGGTCCCGTAAGTACCCAGGCCCTAAGCCATGGAGCGCTTTAAAGGTCATAACCAGCACCTTAAAGCGCACTCGAAAGGCCACAGGCAGCCAGTGCAGTCTGCGCAGGAGCGGTGTTATATGGGAGCTACGTGGAGCTCCCTCTATCACCCGCGCAGCTGCATTCTGGACTAACTGAAGCCTCCGAGTGCACTTCAAGGGGAGCCCCATGTAGAGAGCATTACAATAATCCAGGCGAGAGGTAACAAGCGCATGAGTGACCGTGCACAAGGCATCCCGATCAAGGAAGGGGCGCAACTGCCGAACCAGGCGAACCTGGTGGAAGGCCCCCCTGGAGACGGCCATCAAATGATCTTCAAACGACAGCCGTTCATCCAGGAGGACACCTAAGTTGCGCACCCTATCCTTTGGGGCCAATAACTCGCCCCCAACAGCCAGCCGCGGCTGCAGCTGACTGAATCGGGGTGCCGGCATCCACAGCCACTCCGTCTTGGAGGGATTAAGCTTGAGCCTGTTTCTCCCCATCCAGACCCGTACGGCTTCCACACACCGGGACAGCACTTCAACAGCTTCATTGGGGTGGCCTGGGGTGGAGAAGTACAGCTGGGTGTCATCAGCGTACAGCTGGTATCTCACCCCAAAGCCACTGATGATCTCACCCAACGGCTTCATATAGATGTTGAACAGAAGGGGCGAGAGAATCGACCCCTGCGGCACCCCACAAGTGAGGTCCCTCGCGGTCGACCTCTGCCCCCCTGTCAACACCGTCTGCGACCGGTCAGAGAGATAGGAGGAGAACCACCGATATACGGTGCCTCCCACTCCCAATCCCCCCAACCGGCGCAGCAGGATACCAACCTTGGGCCTGGTGGGACTTGAACTTGCAGTAATTGCAAGCAGCTGTGTTAATAACAGACAGACTTAGTCTGCTGAGCCATCAGAGGCCCTGTAAACCGCCCTGAGTCCTTTGGGAGAAGGGCGGTATAGAAATTAAAATAATACATAAATAAAATAAATTTTTGATGTTAGGTGTCCATTTTAAGTCTTTAAGATATGATAATACCTAGAAACTTGAAGGTCTCTACTATTGATACTGTGCTGTTATTGTAAGATGTGGTAGTATAGGTGGGTTAATAATAAACCTAAAGCATTCTTTAGGTTTATTACAATCTTATTCTTTTGGGGGATAGATATACCATAGAAAGCTTTTAAGACAAACAAATAAACAAATAAACAAAGGGCCAGTTTAGCTCACGCTGGTAAAGCCTGTTATTAAGAACACAGTAGCCTGCAATTACTGCAGGTTCGAGCCCGGCCCAAGGTTGACTCAGCCTTCCATCCTTTATAAGGTAGGTAAAATGAGGACCCAGATTGTTGGGGGGGCAATAAGTTGACTTTGTAAAAATATACAAATAGAATGAGACTATTGCCTTATACACTGTAAGCCGCCCTGAGTCTTCGGAGAAGGGCGGGGTATAAATGTAAACAAACAAAAAAAAAATCTTTATTTGGGGCTTTACAAATTCTTATAAAACATTCCTTAGGTTTATTAAGACCTTACTAAAAAAAGTATCATTTATCACCATCTCAGTTCTCAACAAATTCATGGGCTTACTTTTCCTGATTTTCAGTTCAGTTATACTCAAAGTTTTGATGGACAGAAGGTCCCCTAGATGGATGCAATAAAGAATTTTTTACAAAAGACAGACTTATATTATACCTTTATTTATATTTGGAAATCAGATAACCAAACAAATACAGATTTTAAAAAATAATGAAATAAAGAAAAGAGCACAGGTTCATTAGGAAAACAAGTGAAGGAAAAATATTCAGAGTATACTTATTTATTTATTCAATTTGAAGAGGGGCCCATGTCAAACAAGTGACAATGGGTAGCAAGCAACCATAAAATCAATTATACAATTAAAAACAGAATATGACAAGCAAAATAAGTATCTAAACATATACATATGGGTACATAAACATAAACATACATTCTGTCTATGGGACATTTATATGCCACTCATTTAAGGTAACATAAGATAAAGAAGATAGAAATTCAGTCAAAAGGGCTACCTTCAAACTTTCAAGGTTCTGTTAATATAGCCTTAAAATAAAGTAGAATTAGCACCTTTAGTTATGTTTCCTGTCTGGTTACCTGTGAAGCCTCTCTCTCTCTCTCTCTCTCTCTCACACACACACACACACACACACACACACACACACACACACACACACACACACACACACACACACACACGTGGTTTCAACAATCTGCAGACATTGTGTCAGGCCTCCAAGGGAAATGAGACAGAAATATGACTAAATCTGCTAATTCGATCTTATTGTAAGGCTACATTAATAGAATCTTGAAGGTCTGAAGGTAGCACCTTTGACTAAACTTCTGTCTTCTTTACCTGCATGGAAATAAAAAGTAGAAAAATTCAAAGAAAGAGATATTGAAATTTGATCTGTTTGCTACAGAGGTAGAAAACATATACAGATTTTCCATCTATGGGAGTTGTCCTCAATTTATGACAACAAGGGAGCTCAAATTCTGCATGATCAGTCATTACAATTTTAAACTGCACTGGCTACCTGTGGCCTTCCGGGTGCGCTTCAAGGTTTTGGTAACCATCTTTAAACCGCTCCATGGCATAGGGCCGGGTTACTTACGGGACCGCCTACTGTTACCGAATACCTCTCACCGACCCGTGCGCTCTCACAGAGAGGGACTCCTCAGGGTGCCGTCAGCTAGGCAGTGTCGTCTGGCGACGCCCAGGGGAAGGGCCTTCTCTGTGGGGGCTCCCACCCTCTGGAACGAACTCCCCCAAGGACTCCGTCAACTTCCGGACCTCCGAACCTTCCGTTGCGAGCTTAAGACACATTTATTCATCTGTGCAGGACTGGACTAGATTTTAAATTTATAGGGGTTTTAACTGGTTTTAATATTTATATTATTTTTTAAGAATCTGGATTTAGAATAAGTTTTTTAATGGTTATTTTAATTTGTACATAAATGTTTTATTTGCCTGTGAACCGCCCTGAGTCCTTCGGGAGATAGGGCGGTATACAAATATGAATAAATAAATAAATAAATAAATAAATAAATAAATAAATCAAGTTGCCACACGTCCGAATTTGATTTTACAATCATTTATACAACAGTTGTTAAGTGAACCACATGGCAGTAAATCCAAAAGCAGATTATCCAGTGGCTGGTCCCCACCCCCTTTTTTTTTGCTTGAAACAATGAAAATATCTCAAACTGCAATCATGTAACCATTGGATGCTGCAAAGGATTGTAAATTTGAGCTTCTTGCCAACTACCTGAAATGTGATGACATTAGTGTACAGTTGGTGTGACTGTCATAACTATGAGGACAGGTCATACGTAACCCTCACCCCTTAGTGTTCTCAATAAAGTTACCTTCATTGATGTTTTTGTAGGTCATTCCAGCCTGCCAGATTTCCCTGGGAACATCTGAGAAAGCCTGCTGGACTTCATCGAGTTGTAAGATAAAGAAATGCCTCATCCTGTTGCCAAGGTTTTTGAAGGGTCGTTCTCCTTCCCTTGGCCCATCACTCATATATTACTAGCAAGACATCCTTCCCAGAATTTCCTCAAGTGGAATGAGAGGAAAAAGACCATGGCTGCAAGAGGAGGTTATTTGAGGGTGGGGTCTCAAGAGCTGCGGGGGACTCAAAGGCTACAATTCATGTTAATTTAGTTTTTCTACTTACATCAATCCTGGGATGATGGTTCCCAAGTAGAGGAGCTGATTCAGCGCCGGCAAGAACAGTTTCCCATGTGGGTCCAAGTACTGTGGAATTGACAAAAAAAAAAGAAAAGACATGTTTTCTCATTTCTGAGAATCAAGAATCTTGTTGCCAAAACACACGTGTGTTTTTGATAGTGTTCCTTTGAGCTGCCATGGGATTTCTGGACCCTTATCTTCAGAATAGTGAGAGACTGTTGAAGAAGGCTTCTGAGTGTGAGGCCAAAGGCCTCCTCCAACAACTTGAATAATGAAGAAAAGACACTAAAACCAGCCTTTTGCAGCATCCTTCCCTCAGAGACCCAATTCAAAGGCTTTTATGGTTGCTGGCTATGTTTATTTTAGGGGAAAGACCAATTGCATTCTCTATATCCTCCCTCCCCAGTTCCCCGTATACAGAGAGGTTCCACTGAGCAAATGTGAAGTTTCCCAGAAGAGTCTCATGGAAGCATAGCAACTTGTGGAAAGTTAATGTGGATTCAGAAGCTTCATGAGGAGGGTGCTTAGAGGGTCAGGAATAATTTGGTTCTGCCCACCTCTCAGTGCAACCCAGAATATAGGAAGAAGCAGAATTGGCTTCCCTTTCCCTCTCCATCCCCTTCAACCCAAAGTGTGTACTCACTGTGCTGCTCCACTTTATGGAGTTCCATTTAGATAATAATTTTTGTCTTTCTTTGGCCAAAAAGATCCCTTGTGTCCTCCAATGGGGAGTTTGAAGGATTTGTTTGCCTAGCGTTCCTTCTCTTTGTCCCCAAACAGCATCAGAAGACTTCTCTACAACGTTCTTGAAATCTCAGGAACCTAAGAAAAGGGATGGAATGCAGTAAAACCTCTTTTCCAGACTCTACCTGCTCTCCGTGCTCTGTGTCTGGGACAGAGAGAGTATTTGAGGATATCCCTGCCTTACCGTACCTTGCTCCATTTCCCCATCCCAGGGCAAAGGCTCATAGACAAATCTTCCACCTCCCAAACAAGAAAAAACATTGAGAAGCTCTTTAGAGCAGCCCTTCTGAAGACCTACTTACGCCTTCAAAAACATCTTCGCTCTCCTCAGTGACAACTGGCAGTTGGTAACCTTTGACCCTGGATGGATGAAGCCATACAGCCAATAGAATTCCCAGAGAGCTGAAGGCCTCATTTGGGATCTGCTAAAGGTGATCTGCTCCACCTTTTCTGCATACACTGTTGGCAGCCAAATATCTCTAGGAATCTACTAAAAAATCTCTCAAGCTGCCTCTTTCTCATCTTTTGGTACAGAAGTCAAAGCTCTTTGTTTGTAGCCTGCCTTTTTATATAGAAGCTCCATTTAAGCTGTCTGACTAAGCAAGGCTCACCAGTGCAGCTTTTGGTCAACTTCCAGTCAAAATCAGTTGTGTTGCAAGCTCTCCCTCCCTCCCTCTCTCTCTCTCATAGTTTCTTTCCCATAAGTTTTGCCATTTCTCTACTTCTATATTATATCTAAATTTTTTTGCCCCCTGTATCATTGTGTCTTTTACTTGTTCATCCTCCATTTTCGGATTTAGTAAAAAAATTAGATATTTTCTTATTTAATTTTTCATCAGAATTCAACAATATCTGAACGAAGGCTGTCTGTCCTTTATAAAAGCCGTACATTTTCATGTCTTTATCGTATCTAGATTGTATTTACAATTGAGCTCACCATGATAATTTACTTCAAGCTCTTGCTTAATTTTAATTTCCCTTCAGTGTCAAAAATGTACCAATTTTTTCAAACTTCACCAGATTTGGATATGTAAATGCTTCCATCATTGAGACCCATTCTGGGATTCTCAAATAGATCTTAGCTTTTATTTTTTCCCGTACAGATAATAGTTAGTATCTTATTTGAAAGTATCTGTGAATTTTATTCTTCTCATACCATAAAAAAGCATGCCATCCCAGTGGTAGATCATGTCCATCTAAATATAACAGTCTCTAGTGTCTGGGGGTTATCCATTCTTTTAGCCATGTTATAATACATGCTTGGTAATATAAAAGCCAATCTGGTAGTTCAAATCCTCCATTTTCTTTAGATACTCGTAACATTTTCAATTTAATTCTAGCTTTTTTCCCTTGCCAACTAAATTTCAAGATCAATGTATTCAAATCATCAAATAATTTCTTTTCAAGTTTTATAGTTACTGTTTGGAACAGGAAAAACTGGGCTGCTGTGATGGAGCATGTCCCCACAGAGAGGGCTCTGTGTGCCACCTCTGGCACATGTGCCATAGGTTTGCCACAAGGAGTATAGGGCTTCCTGCCTGAGCAGGAGTTTGAACTAGAAGACCTCCAAGGTCCCTTCCAACTCTGTCATTCTGTTATTGTCTGTCTGAACTTTATTATAAATGAAAATTCAAAGCACTTTTAATTAATACAACATAATTTAGCCTCTGTTCAGCTGGGTTTATATAGAAAATGAGAAGGATAGTCTATTTCTTAGATCGGCAATTATTAGGGAAAGTAATTTAGGCAGCCAACCTGTATTATGCATTGTGAATATTTTTTTTTTACCTAAGGGGGCACTGTCAGTTCAAATAAGCTTGATGGGAGCTCTTCAGTGTAGCTTTTTTGTCATGCAATTGAGTACTTCAGAAGTAGAGTTAAGTTTCCCTGTAAAGCTGTTTCAGAAAATTTTGTGTTGTAATACATGCCAGATCATCCATAGTAAAATGTCATCCAGTTACTCTTAAAGTTCTTTGCCATATGTCTTAAAGAAAGGATTTCTTGAATAAGGAATGCTTTAGAAACAAGTTTTCAATTGCTAATCTTCTGCATCTTTTTTTTTTAAATAAGAACAGAGTTGGCTAATCCAGGCTAAGCCTAGTTTAATAACTTGTCTTCCTCATGTGTTAATAAAACTGAAATTGTACAGCCTATTACTTTTTGAATATGAGCATTAACACTTAATTCTTAGAATTTGGAGTTTTGAGGTACAGATTTGGCTTAGTAAATATTCACATGAGAGTGCTGTAGTTGATTAGGCCTTTTTATGTCTGCTGAATATCTCTTGCATTACAGGTTTTGTTTCTTTTTTTATGTCTAGTAGCATCTCTGCCTTTAGCAAGGCTTTGAGGCCATAATCCCCTCCTTACATCAGGCTTATAAATTCTCTATATTGTTTGTCCTTGATTGTTAAGTAGCAAGTTGAGTTTACTTTATTGTCATTGCACCTTGTACAACAAAATTAAATGTCATCTTCAGTGTACATCATACATAAAAAACTATAAAAATAAAACAAAAACACATATCCTTCAAATGCTATACAGTTGAATTGAAAACACCTGATACTGCATTAATATTACACTATATAGCATATAGAAGAAGTTGTTTTTGAATACTGAGGTTGTATTTTCCTGTCATGCTAATAATAATTATGGATAATTTCATCTTCCTCTTGTGAAAATGTATTAATACTTTTCAAAGCCATCTAAGCTAACAGTCATCACCACTTCAATCATTTAATATACATTATATAGAGATATTTTCAGATTGCAGCTGATGATTCATCATGGAAATGTTTCATCATGGAAAAGCATCTTTGCCAATAACTTGTATGCCAGACCGAAAGCTGGAAATTTTCTTCATGTACTAACATTCTACGGTATATAGCAATGCATTAAGAAAATTCAAGACAACTTATCACTTGATTGGTTGTTGGCTTTTAGCCTGGCAAACACATGTCAACTCAGATGATTTCTGGGATGTATGCTCCAAATTATAGGCATAAATTGCCCGCTCCATTGCATTCTGCTGAATTGGCTTTCCTGTAACAAAATTATCAACCTTATGGCTATTTGCTGATAAAAAAAATTATACTCTTTAAATTGGATCATTTTCCTATAGCGCATGTGTTTGGACTTGCAGCAGATTCTAGTTTCTATTTCTCCTGTCATATGCTTTAATATATCTACCCAATCAAAAGTCTGTTTTCCTATTTTTTAAAAAATGTGATATTTACTAAGTTACATTATTAGATTTAGGTAGATTGTCCTTCCTATATTAAGTACCAAGTTGTTTTATATATCTAATGGGTGGAGCAAAAAACTACTAGTCAACAATTTTTTTTGTATTGGTCTTAATTGGTAAACTGAAATTATATTAGAGGCTTTTATTATTATTGCAGAAATCTTTTGCATCTTAACTGGATCATAGACACATTCATTTGACTGGTAAAAAATGTATTTAAAATTCACCATGATACTGTAGAGAGAAAATAATTTTACTTTTGTATCTATCTTAGCAATTTGTTAGATTCTTAAAATGCAGATTTTTGTTGTGAGCTTTAAGGAAACAAATTCCATATTAGTAAGCTATCTGGCCTCTAATTGGTAGCATTCTTATAACCAAGCAAAATGTGAATAAAGCCCAAATTATTAGCTTTTGTTAGGTCCTACTAGTTTAATTGAGATCCAGGAAGATACACAACAGCCAGTGTGTCCCATTTGATTATATTTGCTAAGTAGGGCATCTCTCCCAGGTACTGCTTAACAAATCAGCCAGGGCAGTCTTGCTTTGTCAGCCGTTAGCCTCATTACATTCCAGTTTTTGCACCCTGAATTGTTTCTGCTCTATAGGACTGAGAAGAGACATAGTTTCTAGCAGTTCTTCACCTCTAATTATTTTTTCGTCAGGAGAAAAACATTTCTTCAGTTACTTCCTGAGGGGTGACACTGATTTCCCTGTATTCTGTGAATCCTGGTCCTCAAGATGCATCACATCCTTTTATCAGAAGTTTCTTTGGACGCAGTTCTGACACCCCAATGCACTGATAAGACAGTTGTATATAAGCCCTTTAAGAAACAGGAGAAATGTGCTAGCCAGAGATCAGCTAGAATCAATCATTACCAGCATTCTAAAATATAGTTTCTAAACTTAGGTTCAGTCTTGAATATCGGATATAGGTCATTCAAGTACTGTAACAGCATGACTATTTTGCCATGTCTCCTAGATGTTTCTCTCCCACCCCTTCCCAATCTATTTATTTATGTTGTTTATTGAATTTTGTTAATACTGACTCTCTTTTCCCTTTCTGAAAACAATTCCCACCCCCCACTGTCTATGGAGATTCTCAGTCATCCACATCATTGTTGTCCCAAAGGTGCTTTTTCAAGAGGCAACTGGACTTTCTGGTTTTTCTTTGAAGACTTTTCACTTCTCATCCAGGAAGCTTCTTCAGCTTTGACTGGATGATGGGGAATGGAAGGATTTATACTCCTTGCAGACAGCTGGTCATTTGCATTTTTTTAGAGAATCATTGAGGCCACCTGGAGGCTTATGGTGTCCTCAGGGTCACCTGAGTAGTGCAAATGGGCGTGGAGCCTTCTTGGAACTATTGAAAGGCCTGGGTTGTAGATTGGAGATAGATGATGCCATATCCCTCCCCCTCTGTTGAGAGAGGGCTGTTCAATTTTGGCACAGAGGGTCTCTTTCAAACCAGTGATCCACTCTGTCCAAAATGCCGTCAAAGAAAAACCAGAAAGTCCAGTTGCCTCTTGAATAACCACCTTTGGGACAATTTCCCCCATTCATAATAGTAGAAAGAGCTCAATACACTCTCTTCTCAGGATGTTGGAAATAAATGCAAAAAATCAAGTTTAAAAAATTGTAATTAAACATTTTTTTTAAAAAAATCTATTGATTTTAATAATAATAATAATAATAATAATAATAATAATAATAATAATAATAATAATAATAATAATTATTATTATTATTATTATTATTATTATTATTATTATTATTTAATTTTATACCGCCCTTCTCCCGAAGGACTCAGGGCGGTGAACAGCCAGGTAAAATACAGTACAATACACTACAATAAAATCACTATTTAAAAAACTTATTCAATATGTCCTATAAATTAAAATATAAAATACATAATATATATAAAACCCCATTTAAAATCCAATTAAAAAACCCATTTTATGCCAGTCCTGCTTGGAAGAATAAATACGTCTTCAAAATAAAATAAAAATTTGTAAAAAATAAATTTTAACATTTATTATGGGCTTTAATCTTAGTTAACACATTGTTCCTAAAACAGCTATCCCAGAGAATAGGAGAGAGTAGGAAGAGGACTATAGCATGTGATGAGAAAAGTTTGTAGGTTTTATTTTTTTAAAAAAAACTTTACAATGCGAATTTTACTTTGTTCTGATAGCTTAAAAGACTTAAAAGACAATGAACTAAAACGCTCAGATCAAGCCACAGTCTTGATCCAGTGCTCCTGGATCAAAAATTCAAACCATTTTTCCTGGATCATCATTGGCATTTTTTGTCAGGTTGCACACTTCAGCAAGTACAAGTTATTATTCTTTTTTGTCATACAAATTAAATTTGGATTGCATTTTTGGCTGTGTGCATTGTGTACCATGTACGTTTCTTTATAATCCAAGGTAATTTTCTTAGTCCGATATGAACATTTTGATTTATTCAAATCACAGTGCATAAACAGCAAACGCTTTTTTTAATAAAAAAATCTGCAATATACCCTTTGACTTTTAAATGTCATATGTATACATGTGTAGATATGTGTTTTTATCTTATTTGATAAGAAATAAGCTATAAAGGTGGTCCTCAATTTATGACCATTCATTTAGTGTCAATTTGAAGTTACAACGTCACTGAAACTAGGACTGACTTTCCCCGTAACGACTTGCAGCATGGCCATGGTCATGGGATCAAAATTTGGGCACATTGCAACTGGCATGTATTTATAACAGCTGCAGTATCTCAGGGTCATGTGACCAGTTTTATAATTTTGTAAATTTGTAATCTTTCAACAAGCAAAGTCAACGGGGAAGCCAGATTTACTTAATGAGCACATGATTCACTTAATAAGTATGGCAAAAAAGATAGTAAAATTGGGCAAAACTCACTTTCCTTGCTTAGCAACAAAGATTTTGGGCTCAACTGTGGTTGTAATTTGAGGACTACCTGTAATTATGACTTTTTCAGATGGCATGTGGGTAATATGTTCAGCTATGTAGAAATACATCAGAGCTTGAAATTTATATTTATTTATTCAATTTCAACTGACCAAGTCTTATTTATGTCTTTAATAAATACTTTTATCAAGATATTTATATCTTACTTTTTCATTAAGAAGCTCAAGGTGGCATAGAGCACACTCCTAATTTTCCTGAGAAGAATTACGGATGTTAGCTATTTGGGTCATTATAAGATTCAACAAGCAATTCTTGCACAATCATGTGTGTAACTGAAAGTTAACATTTTATTCTTACTTGGATAGAAATAAACATGGATTGTTATCATTGAGCTAAGTATCTTTATTCTGATTTTATAAGATCAGATGAGGCAATGCTGTGAACATTTCCCCCCAATGATATATGAATCAGGTTTTATTTGTGAATGTCCCAGAGACATCTGCTTCATTATTGTAGAAGTTTGGAGTGCATGGTTTCTGAACTAGTTCAACAAGAAAAATCTTAGATTAAGAATTTTCTTGTACTTTTTAATATCAGGGCTTTAAAATACTTCTAAAGGCAATCAGCTTCTTCCTTCCTTCCTTCCTTCCTTCCTTCCTTCCTTCCTTCCTTCCTTCCTTCCTTCCTTCCTTCCTTCCTTCCTTCCTTCCTTCCTTCCTTCCTTCCTTCCTTCCTTCCTTCCTTCCTTCCTTCCTTCCTTCCTTCCTTCCTTCCTTCCTTCCTTCTTTCCCTCCCTCCCTTCTAAATATTTTCATGGATATAATTCTTCGATGTTTTATTTTACATATAAAAAAAGAACTCTCACCCTAAGAACAGGGGAAAGTAATGTTAATATTCTATGCTTCTATATGCAAAGTAGATGGGATTTTATATTCAGAATTGTTAGAAGGAAGGGACATCATTATCACTTTGTGGCTTGGTTGGCAGCTGTATATTAGTAGGCATCCAAGAATGATTAGGTTATTTTAGATACTGGAAAAAAACCATTTTGCAGCTGCAGTGCTTATATAGTGAGAATAATCTGTACCACCAAGTTCTTCCTTTTCCCCCAAATTAATACCCCAGTTCTTTTTTGAAATACTATTGCACCTCTAAATGCATAATAAAATACACTGAAATATCATTATTATACTATAATAAGTGTATTTGAACCTTTGATCAAATATAATGAAAGCATAAGGGTTGCACAAGTCAAATTGGAATATTGATGACTATGTAGACAAGTCCATATAGCAATAGCAATAGTATGGAAATAGTTGGCCAGTCCTTTCTTTTGGGATGGTTTTTCAACTTTCCAATATAACCTACAGCCTTATGATTTTCTGGCCAGCTCAGATTTTTCAAGACCTTCCATCTTGCTAGGTGCTGCTAGTATATGCTTTGTTAAATATGAACAGAAGAGCACAATCAAAACAATTCAGTTTTGTGCTGCAAACTGTAGGGTCACTAAATACACATAAACCCCTTTTGCTGTATTCCAAATTTTATTTTTCAAGAAATATAAAAGTTAGTAAATTTTAACCATATGTTAAAAAGAACTTTATTTCATTTCCCTCAAAAGTTACCTGCATCTGTTTTTGTTATAAATATACATCTTACCTTATTTCCAGAAACTCAAAGGTGATTACATAGGGCTCCCTCTTCCAGTTTTTCTCCAAACACAAACTTGAGAAAGACTGTTTGGTTCAATGTCACCGGGACCTTTTAGGACTGTCAGTGATCTTCAACCTGGTCCATTATTCCTTTTTAACATAATAACTTTAGTGCATGCTGCTTCAACTAGGAATGTTAGAATGTATTTCAATACATCACTTTAATGGATCTCAGTTTACTGGACTAATTTTTTTTTAAATTAATGGATAAAACGGTCACCCGGATAGCACCTGAGTTAAATGATATAGTCATTACTTGGGGAAGCAGTCTAACAGTAGTCATTATGGTCTGCTAAAAATGGATATGGTTATGTGCATGCTTCATGTTTAAATTCCAGAGAAGGGAAAAAAGATCTGGTGAATCTGCAGATCCATGGAAAGATCAGGCACATATGTCAAATTTGAGTATCTGTTGAAGGGAGAGATACAAGATGCTAAGGAAGACTGGATGGTATATTGGAGCAATTGGGTGAGTGGTGCACTGGAGAACTAGCTGAAGAGAGCTGGAGAGAAGGTCCTGGGAAGATTAACCAATAGAGTGGGTGAATTATTAGGACTAATGGCAGTAATTTATTTCTCCTAGCTTGGCTCTTGCACCAACCAGTTTTTTTCTTTCTGAAAGAATAGTGTAAGCAGAAAAAGGTCCTTCAATAATCTTTAAAGCTTATGCTGAGGACGACATTCCATCAACATCTGTCTTTATAAAGATTGGTAGTCAACTTCATGAAGGCAAAGGGAATCATGAGAGAACTTGCAGATAGTTTTGTTTAATAGATCACTCTTCACTTTGGAGGATGTATGCTATTGTTTCTCATCCAGCAAGATATAGCGATAATACAGATGATGATAATACTGAAGATGCTGACAAACAACGTATTTCCTTCTGACCTTGGAAAAAGGAAAACACTGATGTCCATAACCATTGTACCTCTCATTCCCAGTCCTTGACCTAATGTAGAAGGACACCTTGGTGATAGTAGCAAAAGGCTTCTAAGAAATCAAGGAGATCCAGGAGCAATATAATTCTTCCATCCTCAGCCTATTAGAAATTATCAAAAACTACAACCAATGTTGTCTTAGTATTATGTCTTTTCCTGAATCCCCACTAATAGAACTTCAGACAGTCTTTTTTCTGCAAGATACTTTGAAATTAAGAAGGTTGGTTTCTGGACAAAACCTCACCACTGTCAAAGACAGTGAAACATCCTTTTACTTGAAAACACTACATGGATCCAACAACATGCAACCTTTTGCAAGGTCTTGACCAGCCAGGAAAGTGTATGCATCATTTTTACTTGTTTTTTTGTAATACTTATAATCTATCTGGTTTTTATTTTAGGATTCTTACATAAATTCATAAGTTATATGTTCATTTCACTTTGATTTTGTTAATACATTACCAGAGAACATGCTTTGATTGTTATATCATTTCATAAGTGCTAAATTGCAAGATAAAAGGGATGGGATTTACTTGTATATTTTATTATGTTCCTTAATTTTTTTAATTAGAAATTGAGTGAATAGGCAGGTCATGAGGGCATGTGCTAAAAGGGTAGAGTGGTTATATTGATTGTTTACCATTGTTTTCATGTACATATGGATTTCATTAGTGATTTTTAGATCAAGAAGTCAATTTCTGGAATTATTTTTCCAAAATAAACAGATGCAAATCTAAGTTTGTGTATATCTGTATAAAATATGTGCATATAAATTGTGTGTGTGTGTTTGTGTGTGTAAATAAATAAATGAAATGATGGACTAGCTTAGTTTCTATGAAGAAACAATACTTTTGCTTAGAAACAATATATATAGGCAAATAGTACTCATATTTTGAAGTGGTAAGTGGAAAATGGGAAGCGGTGGCTCAGGGGCTAGGACGTTGAGCTTGTTGATCGAAAGGTCGGCAGCTCGGCGGTTCAAATCCCTAGTGCTGCTGTATAATGAGGTGAGCTCCTGTTACTTGTCCCAGCTTCTGCCAACGTAGCAGTTTCGAAAGCATGTAAAAATGCAAGTAGAAAAAATAGGGACCACCTTTGGTGGGAAGGTAACAGCGTTCTGTGCGCCTTCGGCATTGAGTCATGCTGGCCACATGACCACAGAGACGTCTTCGGACAGCGCTGGCTCTTTGGCTTTGAAACGGAGATGAGCACCACCCCCTAGAGTTGGCAACAACTAGCACGTTTGTGCGAGTGGAACCTTTACCTTTACCGTAAGTGGAAAATAATTTAGATGTATTTCAGCTGTCTTAACATTTGCTGATTGCTTCTCAAATAATGTTTCCTCCCAACTTTTCAAGCCGAATTATTAAAAAGTATAGCATGGCAATGGCAGCTTAGTGGATGTAAATAAAAAAACAAAAAAGTTGATGCAAACCAAAAAAACAAGAAGAACAATAATGAATTGATGGAAGGCTGAATATGTAATCAGTTGCTCTTTATCAGCTGCTCTAGGTCAAGGATATCAAATTCGCTGTGTCATGTTCATCACATGATGTTTCACGACATTTTCCTCATTCGTGGAGCTAGGATGGGTGTAGCTTGCACATGATGCATTCGGCCCGTGGGCTGCGAGTTTGACACCCCTGAGCTAGGTCAACCCATCTGTTTTCATCACAGTTGCTGATAAAATATATTTACATGAGAACTGTTGTGAAAGAAGTAGTTAAATTATTTAAATTCTTTTCAATTGTGTAAAAAAAAATCCCATGGTGCACGTTACTGGAATTATCCAATCCAGTTGAAACAAATTTACCAATTTAGATTGATGAATGACAGGCAATCCATTTGGGACTTCTTAGATGTATAGCAAATAGTTCAAAACTAATAAATAATATAGTCCTTTTTTTAATTTGCCCACTTTGCAGAAGGATGGGTGGATGTAAAATCAGTGGATCTTATATTGTGACTCTGACATGGTGGCTTAATTCCTGTGCTTCAAAATACTGTTTCTTTTTTTCCTTGTTCTCTTATTATAAGTTATTAAGCTCCAGAGTTTTGTATTAAAATAATTGTGATCATATCTAGTTGGTGCTAGATATGATGTCTAGACTCATATATGTAATCCGATTTTCTGATGTTGCCTGTCAGCTTCCCACAAGAAAAATCAATGAGGAAGCCCGCAGGAATTCAGAAATTGTTGTCATGTGAAATCCTTGCTTAATAAGCCAGAACTGCCATTTCTAAGCAAAAGAGTCAGGTGATACTGAATTTTGAATGATTTCTTAGTTATGGCAGTTCTGATCCCAGTTGTCATAATTAACCAAGGATATCTAAAGTGGTCAGATTTTTATATTTTAGTATTGCTTGCTAGGGCTGGGATCATGCAAAGAATATTACATTATAATTTGTGAGGTAAAATCAATAAGCAGTGAGCTCTCAATAGTTTAGGTTTTCAGTAGTATATCATTTAGGCATAGTTGTGGCGCTACTAGAGAAGAAAAGAAAAAATAGATCTAAGGAAGACATGGGAACAAACTAGCATCCAGAACAGGAAAAGCTTATTCAGGAACATATGAGTTATCGAAGAACTTAGGTATGCGGAATATAAACAAATTGAAGATAATGAGAGATGGTACACTGAGATCTTGTAAGTGAAGAGGACAATCACATGGTGCTTTATTTAGTGGAAACAAAGACACAAGAAGAAAATAAAGTAGCTGTCGTGTCCCACTCCTCCGCTGACGGCTGGGTCCGGGAAATCCGAATCAGGCGTGCCTCTGCAGCTCTGTCCAAAGTTCTAGCAAAGTCCTCAGAGCAGGCAGGAGACCAGTAAGTGACTTCAGCAAGATAAGTTTGACTTTTTGCCTGACTCAGAGACTGCCAGAAAGTAGCTCCTTTATATAGGCCATGGGGTGTGGCACCATGACTCAGCACTCATTAAGGCCTGCCCTCCCTTCCTCTGTAGCCTCCGCCTCCAATCTTCTGATGCGAGGGTCACACCAATCAGCTGTTCTTGGGAGTAAACCTCCTCAGGCTCACCTGCTGTGGAGGAGGGGAGGGGTCTAGCTGCTCCGTTTGCCTGGGCATGGAGTCAGGGCTGGGGCAGGAGATTCTCCTTCTGCAGTTTGTGTGGGCATGGAGCCAGGACTGGGACCGAGGCATACATTCCTCAGTGTGCGGGAGCAGGTAAGAAGGCCCCGGCTGCTCTGAGGGCGGGCAAGACACAACACTATCCCTCACCGCAGGGCCCTTCCCCCGGGGCTGACGATCGGGATGCGGTCGGGCCGGGTTCTGCTCGTGGAAGGCCCGCACCAGGTCCGGGCGTGACGCCGGAGGCATTGACCCAGGTGAACTCGGTCCCGCACTTGCCACGCCACCAGGTATTGGAAGCGCCCCTTCAGCCAGCGGGAGTCGCGTATGCTGTGCACCTCGTACTCCTCCGCCCCGTCCTCGTCGACAGCGACGGGTGGCGCCGGGCGCCGGAGGGGAGACGGCGGGGCCTCAGGGACCAGCAAGGACCGATGGAAGACGGGATGGATCCGCATGGAACGCGGCAGGGTCAATCGGTAGGCCACCGGATTGATGACCGCCTCGACGGGGAACGGACCGATGAACCGGTGGTCCAGTTTCTTCGCCGGCCGGTCGGACGGGAGATGCTCCGTGGAGAGCCACACGCGGCCTCCCACCACCAGTGGGGGTGTTGCCCGTCGGGAACGATCGGCGACCCGCTTGTAGTCCTCCTTCGCCCGATCCAGCTGCCGACGCACCATCTGCTGGACCGCTGCAACTCGGAGAGAAAGGACTGTGTCTCGGGAACCGGGAGTCCGGGGCGCCAGAGGAAGAGCCGGATGGTACCCCAAATTGGCCAGGAACGGGTGGTCTGGGTGGAGGTGTGTTGGGAGTTGTTGAATGCAACTCCGCTAGGGACAGGTAATCGCCCAGTTGTCCTGCTGTTGGTTCACGAAGCACCGGAGGTACTGTTCCAGGACGCCGATGACCTTTTCCGTCCCGCCGTCGGTCTCCGGATGGTGCGCCGACGACAGGCACACCTGCACCTCCAATGCGGCCATCAGGCTCTTCCAAAAGCGGGCCGTGAACTGCACCCCACGGTCCGACACCACCCTGTCCGGCAGGCCGTGGAGGCGGAAGACGTGCTGCAAGAAGAGACGGGCTGTCTTGGTGGCGGTGGGCAGCCCGCGGCACGGGATGAAGTGTGCCATCTTGGTGAGCATGTCCACCACCACCAGCACCGTGGTGAACCCCGAGGACGGCGGCAGGTCCGTCAGGAAGTCCATGGAAATCGCCCCCCAGGGTCTGTCAGGAGTCGGCAAGGGCTGGAGGAGACCGGGAGGGGCCCCCGTGGCGGCCTTGGCTTGCCGGCACGGCACGCAGGACGTCACATAGGCATGGACATCATGCCGCACCCGGGGCCACCAGAAGGTCCGCGTTACCAGGTTGAGAGTCTTGAAAAACCCGAAATGGCCCGCGGCAGGGTTGTCGTGGCACTGGGTCAGGACGAGGGACGGAGCAGCCCTGGGCACATACAACCGCCCGGAACTTGAGTACGCCATCTTCCAATGTCCACGGAGACGTGGGGCCCGCCTCCGCCGCCGCTGCTGAGACCAGGCGTCTTGGCGCTGCGCCTCGCACCCGGGCCCGTAAGTCCACGGTTCCCGGCGGCGCCAAGGCTTCCGCCGCAGTACAGTCCGTGGAGGAAGAGGGTCTTGGGCGCTCAGGTACTCCGCTTACGGGACAGGGCGCCCGCCCGGTTGTGGCCACTGGGGATATAGGTGACGCGGAAGTTGAACCGGGCAAAGAACAGCGACCACCGGATCTGCCGCTGGTTCAACTTCCGAGCCGTGGTGAGATGTTCGAGGTTCCGATGGTCCGTTCGGACCTCCACCTGATGCCGGGCTCCCTCCAGGTGGTGCCGCCACGCCGAACGCGCCTTGATAGCCAGCAACTCCTTTTCCCAGATGGTATAGTTGCGCCGGAAGGGTTGAGCCCGCGAGTAGTACGCGCAGGGAAAAAGAGTGCCGCCATCCGCCGGGGCCTGTAGCAGCACCGCTCCGAGGGCGACGTTGGAGGCGCCCGTCTCCACCACGAAAGGCCGGTGCGGGTCGGGATGTCGCAGGATGGGCTCCGTGACGAAAGCCTTCCTGAGAGCCGTGAAGGCTTCCTCCTGCGGGGGACCCCACCGGAACGGGACCTTCTTCTGAAGGAGCTGGGTGAGCGGAGCCGGCAGCGTGGCGAAGCCCGGGGGGAAGGTCCGATAGTACTGGCGGCCCAGCAGCCGCTGGACATCCTTCACCCGACGCGGGGCTTCCCAGCTGCTCAGGGCCTCCACCTTGCGCGGGTCCATGGCGATCCCCTCGGGTGAGAGGATGTGCCCGAGGAACTCAATGGACGACCGGAGGAAAAAACACTTCTCCAGCTTGGCGTAGAGCTGGTGCTCCCGCAGGCGCTGCAGGACCAGGCGGAGGTGCTGGAGGTGACTTTCCTGGACCGAGTAGACCAGGATGTCGCCCAGGTAGATCACCACGAACCGATCCAACATGTCCCGGAACACATCGCTCATAAAATGTTGGAAGACGGCGGGGCGTTGGTCAGCCCGAACGGCATGACCGTGTACTCGTAGTGTCCATACCGGTGCCGAACGCCGCCTTCCACTCGCCCCTTCACGCATCCGCACCAGGTTGTAGGCCCCGGAGGTCGAGCTTGGTAAAGATGGAGGCCTCCGCAGCCGGTCCATCAGCCCGGATGAGCGGCAGGGGTAGCGATTCCGCACCGTGATGGCGTTCAGCCGGCGGTAGTCGCAACACAGGCGCAAATCCCGTCTTCTTTTTACGAAGAGGACCGGGGCCGACAGAGGGACTTGAAGGCCGGATGAACCTCGGGCCAGATTTTTGTCCAGAAAGTCCCTGAGGGCGCCAACTCGGCTCGGACATGGAATACAGGCGCCCGTGGGCAGCGGGCGCCGGGTTGCAGGTCCACGGGCAGTCGAGGGCCGGTGCGGGGTAAGCGGTCCGCCTCCTTTTCGCTGAAGACGCCAGCGAAGTCCTGCAGCTCCGGGGCACGGCGACGGCCGGGTGAAGACGCCCTGGCCGGGCGCAGGTGTGGCGGATGTGGTCGACACACTGCAGGCTGGGAACGAGATGGCGCCCGCGACCAGGCCACCTGAGGGTCGTGCGTCCGCAGCCAGGCCAGTCCGAGGATCACTGGGAAGTGGAGGTCCGCCGTCACGTAGAAGCGAATCGCCTCCTCGTGGTCCCCGGCGGCGAGGCGCAAGGGCTGCGTGGCGGTTAATGGGTCCGCCACCAGCTCCCTCCCGACGATGGTCTCGACGCCATCGGAGGGTCTACCGGAACCAAGGGGACACCAAAATGGTCCACGAAGGCCCGGTCCATAAAGTTCGTGGTGGCCCCCGAATCTACCAGCGCGTGTGCCGGGATCCCTTCCGGCCGGTCACCCACCCACACCCGGGTGTCCAAAATCAGGTGCCGAGGGGGCCCGGGTCCACGCCGCCATGTCTGGCGGGGCTTGGTCCGTGCCCGGCCTAGGGTTTCTGCCGGGCCTGCCCTGCTTCCCGACTGGCCAGGCCGGGATTCGGGACGGGCGACGTGCTCCGCCGCTTCCTGGGGCATGCGGCGGCGAAATGGCCGGGCTCCCACAGTACAAGCACAGCCCCTTGGCGCCCGCCCGCCTCCTGGGCCGTCAGGCGAGGCCTGGCCGCCCTAACTCCATGGGCCTCGGCGGCGGCCACGGCGCGGGTGGCCCGGGACGGGGTCGGCACGGGTCGAGGGAGGGCGACGGTCTTTGACGGTTGCTGGCGGCGACAGGACGGGCGTTGCTAGAGACGGGTGTCGAGGCGCAGGCAGAGGGGCACCAGGTCAACGAGGGTCCGCGGCGCCTCCACCCGAGCCAGCTCGTCCTGGAGCTCTTCCGAAAGGCCCCTCTTGAACGCGTCCACTAGTGCCGTGTCGTTCCAGTCCGAATCATGGCACAGCAACCGGAATTCCGCGATGTACTCCCGGAGGGGGAGGGGCCCTTGTTGGATCTCTCCAAGGCGCCAGGCAGCCGTCTGGGCCCGCACAGGGTCTTCATACATCAGGCGTAGTTGCCCCCAGAACCCCTGGTAGTCCGCCAACAAGGGGCTGTCCCTGAGCACCAAGGGCGTGGCCCACTGCGCAGCCTGGCCAGACAACAGGTTCATCACGAAGGCCACCCTGGCCCGGTCATCTGGAAAGTCCCCCGGCCGCATTGCCATATAGGTCTGGCACTGGGCCATGAAGGCCGGGAACATCTCCATCCGTCCTGAGAACTTCTCCGGCACCGGTACCGGGCTGTGGCGCTGAGGAGGAGGAGGAGGAGGAGGTTGGACTGCTGGGGCATTCCCAGCAGCCAGTTGAGCAGTCAGCTGGGCGACTTGCTGTTGCAGTTGCTGGTTGTCTGTTTGTAGCTGCTGCACAATCAGCGCCAGCTGTTGCAGATCCATCTTGTAGATGTGTGAGGAGTCAGGCAAGATGTCGTGTCCCACTCCTCCGCTGACGGCTGGGTCCGGGAAATCCGAATCAGGCGTGCCTCTGCAGCTCTGCCCAAAGTCCTAGCAAAGTCCTCAGAGCAGGCAGGAGACCAGTAAGTGACTTCAGCAAGATAAGTTTGACTTTTTGCCTGACTCAGAGACTGCCAGAAAGTAGCTCCTTTATATAGGCCATGGGGTGTGGCACCATGACTCAGCACTCATTAAGGCCTGCCCCTCCCTTCCCTCTGTAGCCTCCGCCTCTCCAATCTTCTGATGCGAGGGTCACACCAATCAGCTGTTCTTGGGAGTAAACCCTCCTCAGGCTCACCTGCTGTGGAGGAGGGGGAGGGGTCTAGCTGCTCCGTTTGCCTGGGCATGGAGTCAGGGCTGGGGCAGGGAGATTCTCCTTCTGCAGTTTGTGTGGGCATGGAGCCAGGACTGGGACCGGGAGGCATACATTCCTCAGTGTGCGGGAGCAGGTAAGAAGGCCCCGGCTGCTCTGAGGGCGGGCAAGACACAACAGTAGCTTAGATGCTTCTACACACTTGTTTTACCTATTCTGTGTTATGGTTTTGGACCACTTGAAGAAGGGAGAAGATTTAAAAATCAATTGGTTAGCGTGCTGACAGATGCACTGCATATGTGCATGTTTCCATTTTCTAAAAACAATGGTTACAATAAAGACTAATAGCAATAGAAATGGTGCATAGTGCAACTTTTCTGCTCAGTTTTATTTATTTATTTATTTTATTTGTCAAACAAAACCGTATATATAAGTATAAGCATAAAATAACCATACGAATTGGATACAATCAAAGGGAACATTAGGACAGGAACGGTAGGCACGCTGGTGCTCTTATGCACGCCCCTTACAGACTTCTTAGGAATGGGGTGAGGTCAATAGTAGATAGTCTTTAGTTAAAGCTTTGGGGATTTTGGGAAGAGACCACAGAGTCAGGTAGTGCATTCCAGGTATTGACAACTCTGTTACTGAAGTCGTATTTTCTACAATCAAGATTGGAGCGGTTCACATTAAATTTAAATCTATTTTGTGTTCATGTATTGTTGCGATTGAAGCTGAAGTAGTCTTCGACAGGAAGACTACTTTACCAAACACACACAATTTGCAATAAGATAAAGATACATGATAAAAGTAGAACAAACTGGCAAAAGAGGAGTATAGCCTGCCCTTTTAAAGAAAGATCTAAGAGCTTTTCATATCTCACAAATTTAACTTTTTTAAAGTTTTCATGTTACTTCAAGAAAAAAGCAAAACTCAAGAGCAATTCTACAAAATTTGCTTTAATATTCCTCCTGCTCCAAGTACTGTATTTAGAGAGGTCAGGAAAAACTAAATATTAAAGCTGTCAATCACAAAATATCTCTATTTCTTCACTTCTCACTCTGAGAACTTAGAAGAAAATGAATCAATTTTTGCTGTCACTATCTGTAGCTATTTATGGGTACTCTTTTTTCCATTGTGGCTTATCCTGAGTTAGAGAAACTGTTCATGTTTGATAGTTGAAGACACAGTCTCTTAATAGATTCCTTAACAATGAAAACCTGATTCATCACAATGTAATTTTATTTAATTGATAAGAATCAGGTTCTGTTTTGAAAACATGTGACATATATTGGATTTTGCTGGAGAACTGGTAAAATATTTTAAGTATTATTTTGTATCCAGTGTCCTCCAGTTCCATAACCACTAATTAATATATTAAAATCTAAGTTGCTCCCAAGAGATAAATTGATCATAAAACCATACAGCTTGAAAGAAAAAGTGTCATATTTAACTTTTGACTAAAACACATTGGCAGCCTGGCATATATTAAAGTATGCAGTTCAACAAATTACTATAATATAGATTTGTTTAGGCTGTTTATATTTATCACCTCATATAAATGCATATTCCAAGGCAGTTTAGAATGTGATTTTATTATAACAGTAGGGGAGAAAATAGGACTACTATAGAAATGCTTTCATTTCCTATACTATTCATTTTCCTTTCACTAAGGAAAAATATACATGGTTTAGAAAATCCCAAAATGGCAGAAGAAAATAAAACCTAGCTGATAAAGTGTCAGAGAACATCAGCAAACCTGGCATCAGCAATTAGACTATTGTTGGGAGTGGGATGGCAAAAACAGTGAATGCAAGTTCACATCATTAAGCTTCCACAAATGTATCTCAGTGGCTGCTGATATAGATGCAGCCAAGGGAGAGCCAAAACCACATAGGTGAAATACAGCTTCCCCTCCTCTCTTCCTTTGGAAGAAAATATTGAATTGGGAGTAATGGGTGAACAAGGTGTTTGTAAACAAATGACTATGCTCCCAGAATTTCAATTTCAGGAAGATTTTTCACCCTTTTTCTTAATAAGTAGCATGCATTGGAAAGTGGGAGATATGTACCCCATTTGTAACAGCAGAGGTCAACTCAATTTCTTGTTTTGTCTGTAAACAATGTTTTGTTTGGGAGCTAAGCTGTAGCTTCCATCAAATATGTAAAATATAATAAACTGACAAACTTTTTATAAAGATAATAAAAACTGAAAAGCTATAAAAATAACAGAATTAGTATAAAATTGGCTGTCAGTAGAATATAGCATCATAACACTAGCAATACCACTTTACAGCCATCTCTAAGCAGTTTACAGAGTCAGCATATTGCCCCCAACAATCTGGGTTCTCATTTTAGCAACCTTGGAAGGATGGAAGGATGAGTCTCACCAGCTCAAGAATCGAACTGCTGGCAGTCGGCAGCTGTCGACAGAATTAGCCTGCAATAGTGCATTCTAACTACTGTGCCACCACGGCTCTCATAAAAATATTATGAAGACCACTACAATCAAGATAATTCAAAAAATATCTAGAATATACATTTGAAATAAAAATCTTTTTATAGGTCTATGAAACAAGGAGTATCAGTGTTCACCCTAGAGAGAATTCTATAGCTTACTCTGTCTTTGTGAGGAAGATTCCTCTTAGAACAATATAATGCATACATTGAATAAAATATATGAATTTATAAACAGCTGATTGGTTTCCATTTTATTTTGTGGTCTTTCTTTAGAGGCAGCTATGGAAGCAAAATTCTTTATAGAAATAAAGCCCTGATGTTTTTTTAAAAAAAAACGCTTGGGAAACTTTTCCAGAACAATGTTACCTTTTGGATTCTGTAAAACCCAATGCAGTGTTAATCTAGATCCAAACAACTGTAATATATATAAAATTTAAAAAATCCCTTTTCACTCTTTTGGTGGTATGTGACTTCTTCAATCTCATGTCCTCTACCAGAGGCATGGGAGTTTGAAGGTTCTGCATAAGATCTTAGCTGTTCCTAACACTGCACTCTTCTGGACAAAGAGCTCTGATGTTGTTCCTGGTATCTGTTGAGGTCACTCTCCCAGCTTAGGAGTCACAGCCCCAAATGCTCCTACCACCACTGGTATCACTTTGGCTTTTACTTTCTACATCCTCTTCCAGTTTCACTATCAGGCCCTGGTATTTCTACAGCTTCTCATCCTCCTTTTCCTGATGTTGCTGTCATTTGATACCACTACATCTCTCTCTCTCTCTCTCTCTCTCTCTCTGTGCGTGCGCACACACATATATATTGGAATAAAGTTTTAAATATTCATACTAATGTGGTCACTACTTCCAATCCAAAGGAATCTGTGTTCAAATTCTGCTGGATTGGGGACAGAGCTGTTGTGACCTGGACTCGAGCAGGTAGCAACAAACGCAGTCCTTAATGAAAATAAACTTTATTCAAGCAGCTGGGAATTGACCCATTCCCAGCGTCGTGAAACTCAAAAGAAAGCAAAGGCTTCTCACACAAAACAGTCTGTCATTATTTCCAACCTGGTCCAATTTAGATAATTGCCAAAGTCCTTTGCAGATAAGTGTCTCAAGCAGAGAATGGAGAGCTGCCAAGGTCTTCTCAGAGAAACATCCAGAGCAGAGAATGGGACGAGCACAGCTCCAACGTTGTTTTCCGGTAAACTGAGACACCGATGCCGGTCTCCTTTTAAACCTTATGGGAGGGGCCAATTATCTCTTGGCCCTACCCCCGAGGTGACCTCTCTGCTTGAGCTGCTCCTGCCTCTTGCAGCTCTTCTCATTCGGGCATTAGGGACAGGCTCTCCCAGTTCCTCCTCTTCCTCGCTACTCTTGGCCTCTGGAGGCTCTGGAGTCCGCACCTCACTCTCACTACTCTCAGGCCCTGGAGGCTCTGGAGTCCACACCCCATTTCTCGATGGCCCTGGCCTCGCCTCTGCCTCATCACTGTCTGATTCCACCACCAGCACCGTAGGCTGCTGATGGACCACAACAAGAACTACACACAATATACTTTATTCACATGACCTGAAAGTTTGCTAATGGAGCATGGGTGAAATCCAGCAGGTTCTGACAGGTTCTGGAGAACCGGTGGTGGAAATTATGAGTAGTTCGGAGAACCAGCAAATGCCACCTCTGGCTGGCCGCAGAGTGGAGTAGGAATTGAGATTTTGCAATATCCTTCCCCTGCCATGCCCACCAAGCCACACCCACCAAGCCACATCACATCACACCACACCACACCATGCCCACCAATCCACGCCCACAGAACTGGTAGTAAAAAAAATTGGATTTCACCACTGTAATGGAGGTATAACAAATTTAATATACAAATCCCTATTTCAGGACATTGAAACTAACTATTTTGATCATCTGAAATTATAAGGGTACTCAGTGCAGTCATTTATATCTTATGCAAATCTGCACTCTACCTCAATATCCATTTGGAAAACTCTTACCAACCACAGTAATAGCCCTTGGAGAAAACTAAAGTATGATAGAAATTAATCATTGTCTGGATGTACTGGCTACTAAATAATGAACGGGCACTACTAAAACATATGTCATCAATAGATAAATCAGTAGACATGTAGAAGTAAGTTGTATTTATACACCACTCAAAAAAGAGAACAAAAAGCTAAGAAGGAAACAAAAAAGGTCAGAACACTTTCTCTGCGACAGCTAATACATAGATAAGCAGGAATTAATATCAGACTATCAAGCAGAAAAGAATACTCTAATCAACGTCCTACCAAGGAGAAAATCACCCCCCCAGACTGTCAGAACAAGTAACTGTATATAAATAGGGAGCAAACCCCACACTTAACGCTGATATTACTTAATTGGGTAATGAAACATCTACAAAATCCAAGTTTATAGGGTATCAAGGACTCTCCATATGACATCATCAAATAATCAAAAGTTGTCATTTTAGAGATGGACAAAAGATAAATGTCCTCACTAGGAAGCTTTAACTCCCTTCGAAATGAATAAATCAAATCAGTTTGCCAGATGTCCTAAGCCAAATTGTTCTTTTTGGAGAGGTGTGTAGGAAAATAAACCTCATTCTCCATTGTATGGAGAAAATTATGATCTTTTAAAAACAGGCTTTTATTTTTAGGCTTTATTCTGGAACTTAAATTACTATCATAATTGAAGTATGCTGCTGAGTAAATGGATAGTGAATCGTCAACATACTTCAATTCAGGTCACATTTGCTTAACTGCCAAATGTAAACATTGTGAGGGAGATAAATACATAGTTATTAGGAAGAAGTAGCATTTAACTCAATTAGAACTGCTACAGCTCAATGGTGACATAGAGAAAGATTAATAATTTTTGCTTGTAAACCTGTGGAGACAAACAGATTTAGCCCAGCACTTACTCTGCCACACTTATTAGTTGAAGCAGTGCTCCATTTTATCTATCAAATTCTCCCGAAGGAACAAAAAAGCACAACTGTTTAATAAGGGAAGTGTGATCTTTTACTAACAAGCAATGCTCCATGAGAACAGGGAAAAATTATATGGCAACAGTTTACATCAAGATAGATGATATTTTGCAAAGTTCTGGGAATAGGACTTGAAATCTGAGTCATCTTGCTAGCCATATAAAACAAGGAGGGTTCTCCAGAAATCCTTGCAACTTCAGCAATGAGATAGAATCTATCCCTTGATGACAGGATAGAATCTGCAGATGAGAACTGAAAACACTTGACAATGAAAAATAGTGCCATGCATATCTTATTCCCTGTGATGTCTGCAATGGAAACACCAATGTGTCTTCTGCTGATTCCTGGGAGACTGATTCCCAGGAGTCCCTTCTGATTTATGAATCTTCAAATGATAATGGTGTGACTCTGTATTGTGGAGACTATATTATATTCCTGGTACAGGTTTCTATAACATCAAAGGGCTGGAAGAGACCTTGGAGATTTCTAATTCTAACCCCAGCTCCTTGCACAAGGGAGGAGTCCTTATATTATCCAAGACAAATGATTGTCCAATCTTTTCTTGAAAACCTCCAAGTATTTAACTTCATAAGTTGAAACCAGCATGATATTGGACAGAGAGAACAGATTGAGATGATTGTTTTGAGACTGTTGGGACATCCTTAGTTGATATTGTTAGCTTTGTTTCCAGTTTCCTTGCATTTGATTCTAATGCTGCTGAGCCCTGCAAAAACTCAAAGGACATACTCTCTAAAGTCAGGGAGACACTGTTATGGGAGAGAAGTAGCCATTTGTTTTAAGCATCTAAGCTGGTCTCAGGATAATAATATCCCCACCCTGTCAGTTACCTTTGGCTTTAAGTGTTTACATGGGATCTTCCTCAAGTTATCTTCAGTCATCTCACTTTCTATTTCAAGAGTTTTTATGTTAGTTGAAGTATCCGATAGAGTGGTTAAGCCTTTGGTCATTTCCAGCCCTATTTCCTTCTGGTTTGTCATTTTCAATTATCTAGAGCTAAGACAGTTAAAGGGACATGGTTGCCCACCCCTTGTTTGGTTGTTGATATCATGAAGGCATTAGAGTATCTTATGCAGCTGCAAATGGACCCATTGCCTCAGTCTGCTAAGAAATGACAAGCTGCTGATTTTTCTTGTTGCTGTTCCTGGGAATTCCAGAGAATCCAAGTACCTCCAATTGACCTTAAGAGTTTTGGTGTTAGAATTCTCAGTTCAGATCAAATAGACACCTACAATTAAAATAGCTAAATGATTGTATAAAGAGTAATTTGCCATTTTGTCCAGATGAATTTTATTATATTAGTATAATTAAGCTTTATAAGAATATATACAAACAGTACATAAAAATACATATTAAAAAGTAGTCAAACCAACGAAGGAGAATATTTGTAGCTCAGGGTTGAAAAGAGGGGTTCTTGGTGCTCTCTGAGTATGCTTGTTTTCTTGCAGACATTTCATTACCCAAACTAGGTAACATCATCAGTGCTAATGAGGAGTGCTGTTTGCTGTCAGTTTATATTCTGCTGTCTTGTCTGTCTGTGTGGGTGGAGGCGGTCTTAGGCATTCTTTGGTTGGGCTGTTTACTGATGGCTCTTCGGCAGTTTCTTGATTGGGGTATTGCTTACTTGATTGTTGGTCTGAAGTTGACCAACTCCTTACTAGCACTGATGATGTTACTTAGAGTAATGGAACATCTGCAAGAAAGGTAAGGTAAGGTAATCTAATTAAGGTAATCTAATTTGAAAGATTTATTTTACAGATGAAAGTTTACTTTCCTTTTTTTTTTAGTTTCTGAATACTAGTGAGAAGTAATATGGATCCAGATAAAAAATTCCTTCAGCCACAGTGATTCGTTGAATGTCTTGGCGAGACACATCTAACCTGCTTTGCAGTTTCATTACTGTGGGAAGAAAATGAAGAGAGCTTCTATTGTATGCTGCCTGAATTTCTGGAGGAATAGCAGCTATGATAGAAATAAAAAATGTAAAATAAAGCTATACACTATTTCCCTTCCTCTGACTCTTTTTGCCCCCCACACCAGACTCCCCCATTTCCCTTTGCTGTCCCTGCTCTCTCTCCACTTGCACATGTAAACTGGACCAGCCCAGACTACTGTATAACATGGCCATGTTTCTGCTTCCTATCACTAGGAATACAATAAAAAAGCCCTCATCTAAAAGTTCATTTAGAAAACAGGAGATGAGAAACCACTGATATTTTATTCTCATTAAGCATGTACTCTTGACTATCTCAACATGCCATCCTCTTCACAATGGAATCCTTACCTCAGCTGTTTTGTTACAAAATCACAGCTTTGCTTTTACATTAGAAAAATGTGTTTTCCCTTATTTAAACACTTATATCACTTGCTCAAAACATATTCATGAATGAACTCTTTTAAATTTCCTGCCTCTCAACCTCAAAATTTATAAAAAACCTCTGTCTATTGTTTGGGATCCCTCTTTTGTGGAAAACTTTCATATTTATATTTCCAAAAAACTTTCCATATGGGTCTAATGTTTCTTTGCAACTTGTATTTGTGGAGTAAACATAGAATTTTTCCTAGAGGAATTATTTCTAAATTATTTAGAAATGAACTATTTTCAATATAATTTCTCTAAAACAGTTACTGTTTCATAACATTATATATATAGAAACTTCTCTGAATAAAATTGTAAAGGCTCTTCTATTACTTTACTTGTTCTGTTAGAATTTTTTGAATAAAAATCAAAATATTTAAAACAAAATCAAAGCTTTATTTTCTTACTTGAGAATATAATTTGGATAATGTATCAAGAGACTCGATATGCATTATTATTTGTATTTTCCATTTATAATCATGTTTCAAATTTTCTTAACTAAATGTTAATTTTGTTATAGCTTGTCTTAGTAAATTATAGCTAAAATGAAGATAAACCTTTATTATAAATGTTATTATATTATATTATATATTATAATATTATATATACCAGTATATTATAAATCCATAAAATGTTTATGCAAAGAATGCTACTTAATCCCTTCTAGAGCACTATAGCTGAATTGCATTGGCACTTTTTTCCCCAGCTGAAAATTAAATATGGAAATTATTGTACTGTATTATATGCAAACATATAATAGTTTCATCATTAACATTCCATGTTAGTGAAAGCTTATCTCATAACACTGTAAGAGAAAAGTTTTTTGGCCTTGCTATGTGGCCAAGATTTGTTTGGTTTTTTAAAAAACCAAACAAATAAGCTTAGAGGTTTTTGAGCTTATTGAGCTTATTTAGGAGACCCCCCCTTAAATAAGCTTAGGGAAACTTCAAACTCAATTTATACCCCCATTATTTCCCTTTTCTCAGAAGTACTTACCTCTATAAAAGGGTCAGAAATCTGTAATGGAAGGGTTAGTTGTAGTTAGGACCTATCTATATGCTTTAGTAATTTGAACTATAAATTACAGCAATGAGTGTATGATACACTCAAGGGGTAGAAGAAAATGTGGGAATCATCAGATATTACTTAGAAAGAAGTTAGTGTGTTGCATGGATAATGGTGTCATCTTTCTTGATGTATGTTGAAATCAAAGCACCACCATCATTATGGCTGTGAGGAAGGTGGTCAGAGCTGAACATGTTCAGAATTATAATGTATTGCTAAGATACAAGACTTGTATTTTTTGGTATCACTCAGAAATTAGTGAATAAATGATGACACTATGCTTCTTACTCAAGCAAAAAGTATCAGAAATGCTAAATATTTGGGCCTTAACAACTAAGCCTATATAATTTCATTTCTCACCAACTTGTTTCATGGTTACTAGATCCTCCTTTAAGGTCACCTCTTTTTCTTTAAATCTGCTGAACAAAAACCTCACGGAATTACTAAACAGTGACTAATACTTAAGCTGGCTAGGCATTGTAACTGTAATCTAGAAGACATTGGGGAGGGCTGCCATAAAATGAAATTATATAGGAAGGGAATGATGTACACTGTGGCCTTTGTTCATATTAGAGAAAAAGTTTCTAAATTTAAGAAGTTAGAAATAAACGTTCTTGAAATATTGTACTATCTCAATGTACAGCTACGTATATTTGGAGTACAGATGCTAATGTTTCTAATGTTTGCATGGCTACAAAATTTCTAAAAAGTATCAGCACGTCTAGAAAATTTTCTTTTGGAACTGTGAATATATCACATTTACTGATGTGTTATTATACTGCAAAATGATTGTATAATGAACAAGGTTGCTGAGGATAGGAACTTTGTAATGGAAATTTCACCAAGGCGAACAGTTTTTGGAGGAAAGTCTTATATATAACATTGGTTGATTGATTATTGCTTGATTTATTTGAAGAATGCAATTAGAGACATGAATAATCAAAGGAAAAACATACGAGAATTCATAAGCATATTAGGTCTGTATGAATCCTTTGTATAGGTGCTTCAGAAACTGACTAAAATGCTCTACTGAACCTACTACTAGAAGTATTGAAATTCCACCAAATCTATTCAAAGGGTTGAAATGGGCTACCTCTATTTTTTGAGTATGTCTATGCATCCATAGAAGATAATTCTGCTGGGATTTCCTCACATTGGTAGTAAAAACTCTCTTATGCTTCAGACAACAAGAACATGCCCTTCAAATAGTTCCCTGAGTTTTTGAAACAACAAAGAGAGGATTTGGCAATGCACTTTGGGTGGGGGAAGGGTTTGCTTTGAAACAGTACCGTTTAAGACTTCCTTAAGCCAAATTGCATTTCTCACTTGCATGTTTTCTGTCATGTTTTTGCCTACCATTATTTTACTTATGGAATTAACGATAAATATTCTTAATGCCCATAAGGAATGCTAGCAACTCAATTTGATATTATAAAGCAAAAGATAGGTGGTAAGTCAACAAATCTGGATTAGAAACCAAATTTCTAATAGATGGATAAATGGAGAAAAGGATGTATGTACTGTAGAACTATAGTACACCCCCCCACACTAAATATGCTTTGGAATGTGCTTCCCTCTTCCCTCCCACTCTTTATAATTGTGAAAAATTAGAGGGGCTTGCCTGAGAAGTTTACTCTTATTTTCTTGACAAGATCTCAGCCCCCTTTTATTTGACTGTTGCCTTGGTAGTAGCTCTTCCTCCTTTCTCTCAAAGCCATTCTCTCCACCTTCTACAATATGTGGAAAAGGACAGTCATTTTCTGTTAGCATTTCCTGTTGCTATATGTAATAACTTGAGATCAAAGAATTCATAATACAATAATACTCTCTGTAGCTTTTGCCAACATAGCTAAATGTATTCCTGTTCATTAGTAAATAAATTAACTAAGCTCATTTATTAAAAGAGAGTTCCTAGCCTTAATGTGTAATTATGGCTAGGTTTTCTTTCTTTCTTTTTAAAAAAAATATTTTTTATTAAACAGTTTGTCTTTAAAAAAACAACACAGAAAACAACCACACATACATAAAACCACACATACATAAAAAACAAAACACATCAAAACATAACGTATTGAAGATTACATACTGTCAATGGTAATTTTACAGCATTCCGTATTGACATACGTATTTTGCTTTTGTAGTTCTCTATTCTATCATTTTTATTTACTTCTCAATAGTAGTATAATAGCATTACTCCAACGTATATATTTGCACACATTATAATGTTCATTGTTCTTATCTACATATTTATATTCAATTATATTTACATCTTTTTATTTAATGTTATTCAGTTATTCCAATTTAAGTTTCATTAGTATTAAGTTAAACATTTCCTGTGCTGGTTTCTATTTTCGAGCCAATTGTACATTTTATTCCATGTTTCATAATAGTCTAAATCCTCCCTCTCTTTCAACTCCATAGTCATTTTATCCATCTCTGCACATTCGAGAATTTTCCTAATTACTATTTCTTTGGAGGGTACATTGTTTTGTTTCCAATTTTTTGTGAAAGTGATTCTTGCTGCGGTGAATATGTGTAGTATAAGGTATTGAAGGTTTTTGTTCATTTTCAGGTCCAGTATTCCTAATAAAAACAGTTCAGGTTTCAAATTTATTTTTTGCTTTGTAATTTCTTCCAACCATTTTTGAATTTTACACTAATACTTTCTTGTGATGGGACACATCAACCACATATGATAGAATGTTCTGGATTTATGGTTGCTTGCCTACCTCTAGCTACCTATCAAAATCTTGTTTTGATTTTTAGGCAGGGCCACCATTCTATATTTATTCCTTGTGTTTTCAATGTTTGCACTGATTTTAATTCTCCTTTCTTGTCTAAAATTTCTGAATATCTTACCATTTTACTGAGGTCTATTGTATTTGGGTGTGTCATTGCCTCCATTATGGATAACCAGTTTGGAATTTTTGTGTAGTGACTTTTTTTAATTTTTACCCAGACATTGTATAGGGAGTTCCTTATTATATGCCTCTGAAAATATTAATGTGTTTTATTTTTACCTTCCCATAGAAACTTGTGCCAATCTAATTGGAGATTGTGTCCTTCTAGTGCTAATTTTCTTTTGTTTTTAAATTGAATCCAATCTCTTAACCGTGTCAGGACTGCTGCCTGGTAGTAGAGCTTCCAGTCTGGGAGGCCAAAACCCCTGTGATTCCTACTGTCTTGTAAAAGTTTGAATTTAATGTGGTTTTTTTTTTACCAGCCCATATATATTTGATGTTATTTTATTTATTTGTTTGAAAAAAATCACTAATTTTACCTGTATTGTTTGCTAAAAGATATAGCAATTTGGGTAATATGTTAATTTTGATTGTTGAAATTCTGCCAATTAGTGATATCTGTAATTTATTCCAATTTTCCAAATCTTTTTGTATTTGTTTTATCAGTGCGTTATAATTATCCTCTTTTATCGTACTACATTTTGCTGATATCCATATTCCCAGGTATTTAATTTTTTTTGCTCTTAAAATTCCCATTTCCTCCTCTAGTTCTTCACTACATCTGCACTTCATCCTACAACATCTTGAATCTCCAAAGACTTATGCAAGGGTCCTCTTTGTAGACTTTAGTTCAGCATTTAATACCATCATTCCAGACACTCTTCTAACTAAGCTAAACCAGTTACAGGTACCTGAACAGACTTGTAAGTGGATCACAAGCTTCCTAACAAACAGGAAGCAGCAGGTGAAGCTAAACAGGATCACATCAGATACCTGTACAATTAGCACAGCGGCCCCCCAAGACTGTGTGCTCTCCCCACTTCTCTTCTCTCTGTATACCAATGAATGCATCTCCAATGATCCATCTGTTAAACTACTGAAGTTTGCAGATGACACAATAGCGATCGGTCTCATTCGAGACGACTAGCCTTGTGGTGCGACCGAAACAATCGAACTGAACACACTCAAAACCGTAGAAATGGTGGTAGATTTAGGAGAAACCCTTCCATACTTCCACCTCTCACAATACTAGACAACACAGTATCAACAGTAGAAACCTTCAAATTTCTAGGTTCTACCATATTGCAAGATCTAAAATGGACAACTAACATCAAAAACATCATCAAAAAAGGACAACAAAGACTGTTCTTTCTGCGCCAACTCAGAAAGCTGAAACTGCCCAAGGAGCTTCTGATCCAGTTCTACAGAGGAATTATTGAGTCTGTCATTTGCACCTCTATAACTGTCTGGTTTGGTTCTGCAACCCAACAAGACAGACACAGACTTCAGAGAATAATTAGAACTGCAAAAAAAAGAATTGCTACCAACCTGCCTTCCATTGAGGACCTGTACACTGCACGAATCAAGAAGAGGGCCGTGAAAATATTTACAGATCCCTCACATCCTGGACATAAACTGTTTCAACTCCTACCCTCAAAACAATGCTATAGAGCACTGCACACCAGAACAACTAGACACAAGAACAGATTTTTCCCAAACACCATCACTCTGCTAAATAAATAATTCCCTCAAAACTGTCAAACTATTTACTAAATCTGCACTATTAATCTTCTCATCGTTCCCATCACCCTCTCCTTCCACTTATGACTGTATGACTGTAACTTTGTTGCTGGTATCCTTATGATTTATATTGATATTGATTGTTTCCTGATTGCTTATTGTATCCTATGGCTATCATTAAATGTTGTATCATTAAGTGTTGTATCATTAAGTGTTAAGGGGCGTGCATAAGCGCACAAACGTGCCTACCGTTCCTGTCCTATTGTTTTTCTTTTCTTCTTCCTATATATGTTTATATGTGTATATATTATATAATCTTTTTGTATGATGTTGTGACAAAATAAATAAAATAAAAAATAAAATAAAATTTGTACCCTGTGACTATCATTAAGTTGTAAGTGTTGTACCTTGATGAAGGTATCTTTTCTTTTATGTACACTGAGAGCATATGCACCAAGACAAATTCCTTGTTTGTCCAATCACACTTGGCCAATAAATTCTATTCTATTCTATTAGTTAAATTTTTGGTTATTATTTCTGTTTATTTTAAGCCCTGCCACTTTGCAAAATTGGTTTATATTCTGTAGTAGTATTAATCTTGTCTCTAAGGGTTCTTCTATAATAAATGCCAAGTCATCAACAAAGGCCTGTACTTTATATTCTTGTTCTCTAATTTTTAATCCTTTAATTTCCCGATTCTGTCTAATTAGTTGCAACAGTGTTTCTATTGAAAAAATAAATAGCAGAGGAGATAGGGGGCATCCCTTTCTGACTCCTTTTGTTATGCTGAAGCCTTCTGTTGTTTCTCCATTTAATAGTATTTTTGCTTTCTGGTTTGAGTATATTGCTCTAATTGTTCTAATAAATTTCTCGCCAAAATTCATTATTCCTAGTTAGTTAATTAAAAAATCCCAATTTAAGTTGTTGAATGCTTTTTGTGCATCGAGGAATATTAAAGCTGCTTGTTTCTCCGAATATTTCTTCGTAATATTCTAATATATTCATTATCGTTCTTATATTATTTTTTATGTGTCTGGTGTGTAAGAATCCATTCTGATCTGGTTGTATGATTTCATTTAATATATGTTTCATTTTTTCTGCCATTATTTTCATAAATAACTTATAGTCAGCATTCAGCAGCAAGATTAGCCTATAATTTTGGATTTTTTTCCTTTCCACCTTATCTTTGGGAATTAAGGTTATCAGTGCCTCTAACCAAATTTTGGTATTATTGCTTGCTCTAGTACTTCTTTGTATGTTTGTAATAGTAAATTCTCCAGTGGTTTTTGTAATTCTTTGTAAAATTCCGCTGGAATTCCATCTGGACCCAGTGTTTTATTGCTTTTTTGTTTTTGAATTGCCTTTTTAAATTCTAACATTGTTATTTTTCTATCTAATATTTCTTTTGCGGTTTCTGGTAAGGTTGGGAGGTTTCTCTGCTGTAGATATCTTTTAATGTCATCCTCCTCTATGTTCTCCCGATTACATAAATTTTGGTAATATCTTACTGCTATGTTTTCTTTTTCTTTCTTCTGATGGAGTGCTATCTCTTTTTCGTCTTCAAGTTGTATTAGTTTCTTTTCTTTTTCTTTTTTTTAATTTGTAGGCCAACCATCTCCCCAGTTTATCAGCATTTTCAAAGTAGTTTTGTTTGGTTGCTCTAATTTTTTGCGCTATTTCTTCTTGTGCAATTAGGTTAAGTCTATGTTTTATTATCTCTTTTTCCTCTCTATTTTCCTGGTTGTGGGGTTCTTTCTAGATTTTGTATTATAATTTTCCAAATTTCTCTTGCAATTCTGTATATTGTTTCCTTTTATTTTTATTTCTTTGTATAGTGCCATGATGGCGAGCCTATGGCACGCGTGCCACAGGTGGCACACAGAGCCATATTGGTGGGCACACAAGCGTTGCCTTAGCTCAGCTCTTCCCTGCCGGAAGTCGACAAACGGGCCATTTCTGGCCTCCGGAGGGCCTTGGCAGGGGGTGGGGAAGGCTGTTTTTGCCCTCCCCAGGCTCAAAGAAAGCCTCTGGAGCATGGGAGGGCAAAAAACAGGGCTACCAGGCCTACTGGGCCATCACATGCCAAAAACGGGGGTCGCGTGTGCCTGCATGGGGGATGGGGCACATTGAATTATGGGTGTGGGCATGCGCACATGCGAACTCCCGTGCGATCCCCGCTTTTGGCACACAACAGCAAAAAGGCTAGCCATCACTGGTATAGTGTATGCCAGTGTAAGACCCCGGACGTAAGCTTCAGTTGTGTCTCACAGGTTTTGAATAGTTGTCTGTTCATTCCAATTTTCCTGTAGGAAAAACACTAATTCTTTTTCTATGTGTTGAACGTAATTTTTTTTTCTTTCATTATCCTTTGATTCATAGTCCATCTTTTTTTTCTTTTTTCTTCCCCTTTCCATTTGACTATTAATGGATTATAATCTGCCCAAGTACTTGTTTTTAGTTCTATTTCCTCTTCATTTTTTTCTTTTTCTGGATCCATCCGGACCATGTCTATCTGGGACCATGAGTTATGTGGATTGGAAAAATATGTATATTGATTTTTTTGTGGGTTGATTTCTCTCCAAATATCTTTCAAACTTAGTTCTTGGGTCATTTCAAAAAAAGTCTTTGATAATATTCTCCTTTCATAATTGTTTTAACATCCTGTTTTATAGCCTTTTTTTGGATCAACCACTGTGTTGAAATCCCCTAATAAGCATATATTATCTATTTCCAATCCTACAATTTGTTTATGTAATTTGCTATAATATTCTTTCTGTTGAGTGTTTGGTGTATATATGACTGCAATTAATGTTCTTTTTTGTTTTATTAATACCTCAATCAATAATTTTCTTTCCTTTTTGTCCGCATGTATTTGCTTGGGTTTTAACCAGTCTTTTATATAAACTGCGATTTCTCTTTTTCTTACTTTAGTTAGGGCCAAATTTTTTTTACCTAATTTGGGGGCTTCCAGAAGATTACCTTCCCCATTTTTCATATGGACCTCCTGTAAACATATAATGTTTGTGTTTTGTTTTTGGAGTTTAGCAATTACTTGTCTTCTCTTTATCGGTGAATTTAATCCATTTATGTTGACCGAAAGTAACGTCACTTCTTCCTCCATTCCACTACTTATTTGTTGCCGTTACTTCCCTCCTTTGTCTCATTTCCCTTTGCTTTCTTCTTCTCATTCCTTCTCTTTCCTGAGTCTCAATATCACTTCTCTCTCTTGTATCTTGTTTCAGTTCCTTTTCCTCTAGCTGTTGTTCCTCTTGACTTTGGGTTTCCAGTTCTTCTCTGCTGTCTGATTCTTCCTCTATATATCGTGCATAGAATTCCTGGGCTTTATCTATTGTGTCTATCCTTATTTTCTTATCCTGCCATGTTATTAGCAATCCTTCTGGTATCAGCCAGAGAAACTTTATTTTATTTTTTATTAATTGTATTGTGAAGAACTGGTAGTCTCTTTGTTTCTCCCTAATTTTCTTTGATATCAATCCATCACAATACCATTAATTGTCACTTTTTTCACTCTAAACCTTCCTTGCAATAATAATACAGTGTTAACATCCAATTTCTTAAAATTTCTTTAAAATATTATATATAAGAATCTCAGTTATAGCTTCTTATATTATTCTTATAGTTAACTATATTGAATATGAAAGAAAACAGTATCTTAAATATAAGGATCTCTATGTATACAATTATTAATCAACAATAGGTATTTAAGACTATTTAATTTGTTTAAATATACTCAAATCGATACAAAGTTTGAAATCAGAAGAATCAATATGTTTCTATGAACTATTAAAGTTTAAAGCTAGTAATTCAATGTAAATGTCTCAGTAATAAGTCTCTTTGGGGTTTATCTAAGTATTTAAAATATACAGTAAAAGTTTGAAATATCTAGAGTGATCACAATATACAACTGTTTAAAAGTAGGTCTCCTTCAAAGTCGTTCAAATTTCCACAGTTTTTAGTCTTCAGTCTCTCTGCTCACTCTGCAACTTCCTTGTTCTCTGCTTTCAGAATGGTGGCTACCTTCAATTTGCACTCTCACTCTCACTGTCCTTCTCTTCACTTTCTTTACTTTCTTCGACTTCTATCACCACTGTCCCAGAAAGGTAGCCTTTTCTTTTTTCCTGCCACATTCCACCACAGATTTTTGTCTCTCGAAACACTGTTTCCAACATATCAACTGTTCAAATCCACACTCACAATCACTTTCCCTCCTCCTGGCTAGATTTCAAGTACCGTCTGAACACGAATGAGGTTACAGAACTCAATTTAATCTGTTATACTATGGATATTAAATTTTTCATATTAGACAAATTGGAATGAAGTGATCTGTTCATGAATCCTTTGCACATGATTTGTCTTTGAAACTGAATTTATAAATAATAAATATTGTAAAGACTTAATATTTTTTAAGCTCTCCAGCCCAATACTCTTCAGTGGTATTGACAAAAATTAATTCTGCCTCTTCTGGACTGGACTACTCTCTCTTGGCACCTTGGTTACCAGGGTATCTGCAAGGTTATTAGGTCCTCAAGAGTGGAAAGGGTTGATTATAGCAACTCATGCCCTTATCATCTTGAAGCTAGAGGTAGGCAATGTGCTTAATATTAGACTCCAAACAAGTTAAACAAAGTGGGCCAGCCAATTGCTGGCAATAAGAATTATTTCAAACATATAACACCAGTTTGAGGGTTCCTGCACTGGCTTTTGAAATTCTAAATGCTGGTTTTAATCTTTCATGGTTTGACTCTGAAATAGTTTCACCTTCATATTGAATTGGCCCATCTTGTACACTTATCTCGGAAAAGGGTGCTTAAGAATCCTTCCATATTCACTCAAGAGATTGGGAGGCTTTGGAACAGCCTTCTCTGAGATTTGGTAGACATCTGACCTTGATATAATTTACGAAAACTGTAAAAGCAATATTTTTGCAGTCATCTGCATTGTTGTTTTCTTTACTCTGCAAATAAATTAACTGAATTTTAACAATGGCTTGTGAAGCCTGTGGTTGAAATCTGTGATTGAAGGAGCATTGCATTATATTGGAAAGAAAATAGAAAAGGAGGTCAGGAGAATAGGAGGCACTGTACTATTCAAATGTTACTGATTAATAAAGAAAAACATATTTATAGGAGCATCATAGCAGTTTATTGAAAACAAAGCTTTTTACTAATATCACTAATTGCTATATAATAGCTGTTTCCTCCCCCTGAAAATCATCTGAATAGTCTAGAGATATCTAAAATGTATATTACAGAAAATCACATCCACAAAAGAAACATTTTTATATGTAGATTTACTCAACAGGAACATGAAAATCATTGAATAATTTCTGAAAAAGTAATTCATAATGCCAAATGTCAGTAGTAAGTTAGCTAGTATGAGATTTTTCCAGTTCTTATAAAGAGTGAATTCAATCGGGTAAAAATTTTGGAACAGTACACAGATGACACAACATGGCAAAGTGAACTGAATGTTGAACTCTCTGCTATGTTAGGACTTGAAATGAATTAGGTTGATAATTGGCAAATTAGTATAGTTTGAGAGAAGAATAATATGGCACATTTTCAATAATAATTCTTTTTTTAAAAAAGAAAATCTGTCAAATTTGCTAGAAGGTGTTAAGTTAGCTGCCTAAGGAGATTAATAGAGCCATTGTTGTTTCTTATGGTTATATTACACTTGTCTGTTAGGGTTTTTTTTTAAAAAAGAAAAACACAAACACTACTGGATAGTATATTTATTTATTGTTCTTAAAGTAACATGGGGAGAAAATCAGTTTACTACAAAAAATGGAAATTATAAATAATAAAGAAATGAAGAATGACAAATTAAGTACAAGAGCAAAATATAAATCAAAGAAGCAATTCAGAAAGACTAATTCTACATGTTCTAAACAGCTTAAAATAGAGGAATTAGCTAATGTATAAAGAAGTGTAGAGTTACATTATTTTCTATCTCTAGGCAAGATTTCCAACCTTGGAAAATGATAAAATTCACTCTTTACAGCTTCATCTTGTAGCTGTAAATGACTGTGAAAGCGAAAGGGTTAGTGTATATAGCACTGTTAATCAGTCTGAGATAAGATGCCATCCACATTCACTCTGAAGGTCAAATTACAATAAAGACAACATCTCCAAGTTTAAGAAAACACTCACTACCTACTCTATTGCCCATAAGGCTAATGAAAGTCTAATATTTATGCAGAGTTTTCTAAACATAAGAGACTTTACAAACAATTTCCTAAATATGGGTAAACAGCCAATATAAAAGGCATGATTATATTTTATTTGGTCAATAGGAACTAATGATTTTTTTCTGGCATATCACAATGGATCATCTTAATAATAGTCTGATGTTTTTGGATATTGCATCCTCCTATAGATTGGCAAAAGGTATTTTAGGGAACTATATACATATTGTATCAAAGAGGTCCCACTATGCTGCAGAGAATTATCTGCTTAGCTAGTAGTAATGATTTCAGAGGTTAAGCATTTAATTGTATTAAGTAATTAAGACTAGTGGAAGGCTCTAGTTTGAATTAATCTCCTCCCTGCTTCCCCAGCTAATCAAGAATAATAAGAATGGTGAGTTTCCATTGTGGCCTTACTTACTTCTTTGGCAAGTAGATGCTACGTAAATGAATAAGTAAGTATAAGTATAATAAGTAAAATTAATTAATATCAAGAATAACCCAGATGACATACATCCTGTTCTACATTTTAGCCCTTTCATTTATAATACTTAATTATTAATTAATACAAGTTGAGGCAAAGGTTCTAATTGTAAAATTGTTGGGACAGTTTTTGGGTTTTACTGTCTTTTTCTAATGTATTTTCCTTTCCTTTCCTTTACAGTTCATTGCTTTTGCCTCTTTATTCTTCATCCTACTCTCGATTACCACCTTTTGCCTGGAAACCCATGAAGCGTTTAATACCATCAAAAATAAAACAGAACCTATCAAAGGTAGCGAGCCAGTTCTGCAGTATGAAATAGAGACAGATCCAGCTCTAACATATGTCGAAGGAGTCTGTGTGGTGTGGTTTACATTTGAGTTTTTAGTCCGTGTTGTTTTTTCACCCAACAAACGTGAATTCATAAAAAATCTCTTGAATATCATTGACTTTGTGGCAATTTTGCCTTTCTATCTAGAAGTGGGTCTAAGTGGGCTCTCCTCTAAAGCTGCTAAGGATGTTCTTGGTTTCCTCAGGGTGGTGAGGTTTGTGAGAATATTGCGAATCTTCAAGCTCACTCGACATTTTGTTGGCCTCAGGGTGCTTGGTCATACACTCCGTGCAAGCACCAATGAGTTTTTGCTGCTGATAATATTTTTGGCATTAGGAGTGTTGATATTTGCCACCATGATCTATTACGCTGAGCGAATAGGTGCCAAACCCAACGACCCATCAGCTAGTGAACATACAGAGTTCAAAAACATTCCCATTGGGTTTTGGTGGGCTGTGGTCACCATGACTACTCTTGGATATGGAGACATGTATCCAAAGACTTGGTCAGGCATGCTAGTGGGTGCTCTGTGTGCTTTAGCTGGAGTGCTGACCATAGCCATGCCTGTGCCTGTTATTGTCAACAATTTTGGAATGTACTATTCTCTGGCCATGGCGAAACAGAAGCTTCCAAGAAAGAGAAAGAAGCACATCCCACCTGCTCCTCAGGCAAGGTCCCCTACATTTTGCAAGACAGACTTGAATATGGCCTGCAATAGCACACAGGGAGAAGTCTGTCTTGGCAAAGACAACCTGCTGATGGAACATAATAAATCAGGTAGGACAAAATTCCAGATGCATGTCTGGTATGTCTGGCAATATAAAGAATGAAAAAACATTTAAACTTTCTTCAGCTGAAAAAGATAGATCATACACTTCTCCCTTCAACCACTATTTGTGTGCCAGTCCCGTAAATGGCAAAATAGCTAGATCTTTGATCTGTGAATTGCTTTCTATATAGTGTTTGCTAAATGTATTCTGAATGCTAAGTTGCTTTTTTGTTCCCCATTTTTCTTTTCTAATGGTGGTTTCCTCTGTTTTTGCTTATTGCATTGTACAGATGTTTAGTTCATGCATGCTTGTGCTATACAATTGTGCCTTCATTCTGTTGAATTTTTATCTTATGTAATTGCTGGTGTTTTGTTTGCTGGTGTTAAAATACTAGCTGAATCTTTACATTACCTAAACATAGGTTAGCCTAGGTTGTCCTATCCCAAATGAGTGGCTTTGAGGTCTTTGAACTTCATACACTACTGTAGCCGAAGCTTTCTGAGAGTCAAGGATTCATGGATCTTAAGAAGAGAGGACTGGTCTAATTTACATGCAATGGAACAAATAATAATATAAAAATGTGTTTTCTAGATTACAATAATGGTATCATTTCATAACTTAGAACAGGTAGTAATTTCTCCAATATTCAGAAAGCAGAAATTTTTTTATAATAGTTTGAAAATTCTATAAGAATGACAGATTTTGTCTATTTAAGTTTCACTTCTCTTTTTTACAATTACAGCTGTTATCCTTAACCTAAGAAACAAATACAAACTAAATTTAAGTTAAGATCAGTAAGAAAGGTATTTAGTTTGGATTCGGATCTAAATTTAAAAGTACCTTACATTAAGTAGACTAAGGTATGAATGCTACAAGATTGCCATTTAGAATTATCTAAAGTAAATAATCCATAGAATCTTTTCATAATGTTATGAACACTGTGATCCTCCAGGTGTTTGTTTGGATATAAATACTGATAAATTTAGTGGAACCTTCTTTCAACCAATTGTCTTTCAAATAATAAAAGTGCAATCCTTTAGATATAATTTTAATAAATCTGATAAGTACCCTGTTTCCCTGAAAATAAGACATCCTCTGATAATAAACCCAATCAGGCTTTTGAGTGTATTCTCTAAAATAAGCCTCCCCCTGATAATAAGTCCTTCCAAAAAATATTTAAATCAGGTAAGATGGCAAGAGGAGCCCCATCTTGTTCCATGCACCCCAAAATAATAAGACTTCCCTGAAAATAAGGCCAAGTGCTTTTTTCGGGGTTCAGAAAAATATAAGACAGGGTCTTATTTTTGGGGAACCATGATAAATACACAGAGAGAGAGTTTAAAAAATGCAGGAAAGAAGAAACAATGTTTATGTTTCATGAGCTTCCTCTATCATATCGTAACATGAAGAAGGCACAGTTTGCAAGTGAGTAGGATAATGGGTTCTGGTAAGGAGAGATTAGGGGAAGTGAAACAGATGATCAGAGCTGAAATTTATATACCTTTTCCAAATATCTATATGTTCCTCAGCTTCCACTGCTATCAGTAAAATAGCTCTATCATAAGAAATATTAATATATTGCATAATAATATTATTTTTAGTGCAAAGAGGTTAATGAAAAGGCTTAGATATTAAAGAACTAGTCTTCCCCAACCAGGTTTTCTTGAAATCTGATTTATACCCTATAATTTCCAAATAAAATGGCTTTATCTTGGGAGCACCATGATTGGAGAAGATAGCTTAGCCTTTTCTGTAAATATCATCTGTTCCAGTGTTGAGCTAAAATATGGTTTGGTCCTTGAATACAGATTTGTGTTTGAAAAGGAGCCAGCATAGAAAATAATCTAGATTAATGTGTTAGTAAGAAGATAGGGAAGCTTTAAGACTTTTATATAGAAGGGAGAGTGTGTAGTGTTAGCAGATTGTTAAAAGACAACCTAGAAAAACCAAACATTTCCTTTCAAGCTGCAGAATTTGAAGCAGAGGGAACCTAGACATATCTGTTAAAACAGTAGATCTCTGTGAATTGTTATGGACCACTAGCTAATTGTCTAACATATAAACCTTACAACATATTGTACCTATACAATTTGGGACTTACCTGCTGAATTTAGCCACTAGCCATATATTGCAGGTTGATTAAATCTTCCTGCTTTTGCTGCCCTATGAATATTTTACGAAGTAATACCTTTATCAACCTTACAGATGATGGGCTCATGAGCTGCATTTAAATTTGTGACTTACAATCTCTATTGAAGAACATTAAGTTACTCATTAGTGTCTTAGTCTACCATTATGCTGAGTGACAAGATTGGCCTTAGACTGCAGGTGTTGCATATGTAAAAGCAATAGTGAAGTGTTAGAAAACAGTGTAATATACTGTCTCACTGCCAGAACTGTAGAAAGATAGTCTAGCATCGTCTCACTGGCTTTTCCTCATGAGATTGCCACCAACTTTATTTTAAGCAGCAAAATATCTTGGATGAACCTGGGAGAATTCCCTAATTATTAATTATCAAATGTAGAAATATAATATCTGCTTTTGTTAATGCCAATTGATTTCTTTGAGTAGTGGATGAAATGCTAGAGTAACAACGTTTGCTGAATTTTTTAAATACCGAAGATACTGAGGCAATATATAATACTGAAGGCAGCATCCATCTAAATGGCCAGCTTGTTTGTTCCTTAGAAAATCAGAGATTTTCAGCTTTATGAGCAACATTTTTTTCATTTCATAACTTACTACTACTTATTCTTCTTTTCCACCTTCAATAGTAAGAGTATAAGGCAAGTTATTTGTGATGTCTCATTTATTCATTGGCTATATGATGTAAACGGGCGTGGTGCTTTGACCAGTGTTATCAGGTGAAGACAGTACAGAAAGTGAGCAGCCACTGTCACCAATGGAAAGGCCCCCACCAATCAGACGCTCTAGCACCAGAGACAAAAACAGAAGAGGGGGAACATGTTTTCTACTGACAGCAGGTGATTACCCGTGTGCTACTGATGGAGGGATCAGGAAAGGTATGGATTCTTTCATTAGACTATAAATTTTATCACTATTCTTCTGAACAAATAATCTTGGAATAAAGCATATATGAATATGCTATAGGAAATACTATAGTGAGAATTTTTCCTTCATATTTTCTTTGTTGTCCTTTTCTTGTTTCGTATTAGAAATGTCTTTGGCTCATTAATTCATTGAAAAATATGTTATTGTTTCATTCATGATTTCATTTGTCTACCTGAAAGAATATAGATGTAGCTTAGACCATTTTCATTAAATCACTTTCTAAACAAGTAGAAATTGCTGTGGGATAATTTAAATGTAAATCAGTTACTATTGTAATTTAGTTTATGCTGTACAACAGGAGTGTCACACTCACGTTGTTATGGCGGCGTCATGTGACGTATCGGGATTTTTTCCCCCTTTGCTAAACTGGGCGTGGGTGTGGCCAGCATATGACGCATCCAGCCTGCAGGCTGGGAGTTTGACAGCCCTGCTGTAGAAGGATGGTTTAATTAACTCTTGAGGTAGATAAAACAAAGTTCTGAAAAAGAAACAAAAATTTTAAGGTACTATTTTTTTTACAAAGTGTTTGTATTGAAAGAAGGAACATGGTTACTAGCCACTAAATTAAGGATAGTTCCACTATGTTAAATAGAAAATTGCTTCAGCTACACCGGTGTTATTACATTTTTCCCTGCAGCAAACTAATGAAAGTTCAATGGCATGCCTAGGTCACATGCATCTTTGAATCACAATCCAATCTTTAAACCCCTCCTCCCGAAAAAGGTTATTTATTGCTTTATTTATTTAAAAAATTAAATACTATTTTGCATTAGGATCTGGAAGCAGTATTTGAAAACCATATCCACTTTTGTTCACAGTTTTCCATAACATATGGCATTTTAGTATACACTTTCTATTGCTGTACTTAGTTGTTAATGTAAATTCCCCAAGAAATCATTTTTAAAGCAAATTTCCATGTTGCTATTCTTTATTTCATAAATTTCCCAAGTACTTTTTAAAATGTACATTTTCTGAATATTTATGTAAATACCCCTTTTTGTATGCAACATTCAGAAACATAACACTCTTTTTCAGATGCATCTTTCACAAACAAATGGAATTTTTATGCGGATTTTTGACCAGAGAAAGATGGACACTAGCGGACTCAGTTCAGTGCTACTGTCTTTATTGCAACAGAGTCCATACTGGGGAATCTTGCAAATCTGCTCCCACAGATTTCTTTTACATCCCTAGGTATGTCATCCATATTTTATGTGTTTGTTGTGGGAAACCCTGGTGTATTTGCAGCAATTATGGGTGCTATCTTAAAGGAATGTTGCTTCTCAGATCAAATAGCATTTGTATTTCTATTCATCTCATTCTCTACAGTTCCTATTGATTAGATAACCCACATAGTTAATTTATAGACCAAGAGCAGGAGGTTTTGGACTGTATCCAACCTCTGCTGTGGAAACTCACATTCATTCTCTCTCAACCCAGCCTATTTTAGAGGATTGTGGTTATGAGGAGACATTTCAGAGGGGAGTACTGTGTATTTTGCTTTGATACCCCAGAGAAATGGAGTGATATAAATTTAACAAAAAATAAGGAATACATAATTGTTTACATAAGAGTGAGATTAGATTGTAGCTAAAGAGGCTGTTAGTACACATCTTACGAAAGTCGTAAGAATTATAATATTTATTTTGTGTATAACTCAGTTACAATATATATTTTAGTTGCTTCGCAATGGATTCTTTATAAAATTAGTGGAATTTATTCCCAGCTAAATTTATATGAAATTGTAATCCAAATAAGAATGGCATTTTGTGTATATTACATTTACCTGAGAATTAGTTGCTTTGATAAAGAATTCATTGCTGCTTTAGCATAGAACAATCATACTTAATGAAGTAGGCCACAGACTAAACTTGTTTAGCAAATTCATGATTCACATATGTCAAAACAATACAGTTTGTAAAATATTGGGTGACTCCTTCGCCCATTGCCCAATTCACATGGAGCATAGATTTTAGTGCTGAAGCCTCTGCTGTGCTTAAATTAGTAACCTCTAGTTTAATAAGATAATACAACAGGCTCCTATTACCAGTGAAGGAGGGACGAGCACCAGGGGTGGGTTTCTACCGGTTTGCCCTGGTTTGGGCGAACCGGTAGCAGCAGTGGCAGAAGGCTCTGCCCACTCACCCAGACGTCATCAAAAATGCTCTGTGCATGAGCAGAAGCACTGCATGCTTGCAAAGCAAGCGCCCGCACCCTACCAATAGTGAACCAGTAGCACCACAATTTGAATCACACCTCTGTGGAGCACCCAGCCTTATGCTCACTTCTAATATGGTTTTATGATCTATCAAAAGAGAATTTCTATAACTCTAGATGTAATGATTACTTAATAACATCTAAATACTGTTTATTTTAGTGTCCTAAGTGCGCATTCACTCTTTATTTTTTAAATATCATTAGAAAATTTTAATACTATTATTTTACTGAATAATTAAACACTAAAAATGTACACATATTTTAATGAATTTCAAATCTTGTAAATATTTCAAATACCGTATATACTCGAGTATAAGCCGACCCGAATATAAGCCGAGGTACCTAATTTTACCACAAAAAACTGGGAAAAACTATTGACTCGAGTATAAGCCTAGGGTGGGAAATGAGGCAGCTACTGGTCAATGTAAAAAATAAAGATAGAGCCAAGTAAAATAACATGAATATTTATTTGAACGAAAATTGCAAAACGTCTACTCTGCAATTGTGCTGGGAAAGCCCAGGGTTGCCCGAGCATGAAAAAGCAAGAGAAGATAGTAAAGCAATAACCCAGTTCTCAAACCGCTTGTTCCAGCCTAAAGTATAGGGTCAACTAGAAGAGCGATCTGGAGAGAGAGCTCTGAGGACTGGGGCAGGGAAAGGCCGCTGAGGAAGGAGGATTCCCAGCTCTAAACAAAGGGAAATCCCGCAGACCCCACGGAAGGAAGGGACGGGCTGACTCACGAGCACCTGGCTGAAGAGCAGCTGCTCCAGGTCGCCCAGCACGGTGACTACTAGCTCGAGCGGTTTGACTTCGGCATAAGGCCCCCGCGGGATGCGGCTGCGAGGAAACCATTTAAAAGCCCAGCTTCTGAAGCACGGAGGGAGAAGAAAGAAAGCCCTGGCGGTGCAGTGAGAGGGCGGGGCTGGGGAGCCGCCAGCCTTCTCGGCCGACGCTTTCACTGTTCGGCTGGACTGGGACTGGCTTGGCTCGGGTCCGCAGTAACTCCCGCCAGGCTGTGCCGCGAGGAAACCATTTAAAAGCACAGCTTCTGAAGCACGGAGGGAGAAGAAAGAAAGCCTGGCGGTGCAGTGAGGCGGGCGGGGAGCCGCCAGCCTTCTCGGCTGAGGAGGAGGTTTCCCGACATGCCGGCGTCGGCCGAGAAGGCTGGCGGATCCCGCCCGCCTCTCACTTCACCGCCAGGGCTTTCTTCTCCTCCGTGCTTCAGAAACTGGGCTTTAAATGGTTTCGCTGCACAGCCTGGCGAGTTATTGCGAGACCTGAGCCGTCCCAATCAGCCGGGCGAGCGGCGCTCGGCATGTCGAAACCCTCCTCCCTCAGCTGAGAAGGCTGGCGGCTCCCCGCCCGCGCGGACACGAGCCAAGCGGTCCCAGTCAGCGAGCGGTGGCGGGCGGCGCTCGGCATGTCGCTTTCACCGTTCGGCTGGACTGGGACCGGCTTGGCTCGGGTCCGCGCGGCGGGGCGGGGGAGCCGCCAGCCTTCTCGGCTGAGGGGGGGAGGGTTTCCCCGACATGCCGAGCGCCGCTCCGCTTTCACCGTTCGGCTGGACTGGGACCGGCTTGGCTCGGGTCCGCGCGGCGAACTGCTCAGCCTTGGGCAAATCCCGCCGGACGATCTCGCCGCCTCTTTGGCGTCTCCTGTGCGGGGTTCCCGAAGTACATCGAGACGTAGACTCGAGTATAAGCCGAGGGGGCGCTTTTCAGCACAAAAAACGTGCTGAAAAACTCGGCTTATACTCGAGTATATACGGTATATCAAATTTTAAATAGTATTAGATGTAGGATGTTGGATGCCTGATGGGAGCACTTTTGAAACTTTTTAACAAAATAAATGTAATCTCTGGGGTTACAAATAAAAAAATAGGCTTCATGAATTTAGGTATAGAATGTTCTAGGTCACAGAACTTGTCTAGTGCCGCTATACTTATCAATAATATTCCCCTGGTGCATTCTGATTGCTGGATGGGGAAACCTATTCTGTAACTATGATACTGACTTACATTAAAAGAGAGCCAGTTACAGTGTTTCTTTTAAATATCACTGATGAAACCAATAGGCATAGCAAGTATAGGCCAGTGGTCTTTGCGCTTAAAATGTACAGGAATAAGCTTTATTGATAAATATAGTGGCACCTTATCTTTTTGTCTATTATTTAAGAAAACATTAGGACTTTTTATAGGCACCCATTGAAAACATATTATTACATTGCATTGTGTTGTTTGCCTATTTTCTGACTGAATTCAACTAATGTCTGCATTTTCTCATGAAAGGCTATGAAAAATCCAGAAGTTTAAACAACATAACTGGCATGGCAGGCAATGCCTTGAGACTGTCTCCAGTAATATCACCTTACAGCTCACCTTGTCTAAGACGCTCTCGATCTCCCATCCCATCTATCTTGTAAACCAGAGGCTATAAGTTGATTACATTTCTGCAATTTAAATGCTGCTTATTAACTAACGAAATAGCTATAGCATTAACCAAGTTCTATTGACAGAAGTATAAATCTGTGTTATACTTGTTGATGTCCAGCAGAAGCACTTGGATAGCTGAATATCCTAATTTTGCTTGTAAGATCCTCTAAAGTATAGTAGGCTTGTTTCCTCTTCACCGCTATTGTCCTACATTACCACAGCAATAAAAAAAAACCTGAACAATGTAAATAAATGACCATATTTTCAGGGAGATATATTTAAATAAATGTGCTTCCATTGATAATTATTCCATTGAACCTTCATTTCTTGTGATTCCAACCTGTTCTGAATATGTCAGAGATCTTGTCATTATTACATAAGATGTGACTTCAGTCTAATCATGTTCATTGACCATTCTGTTTCCATTTCTGAAATCCATCTTGCAGATTAATTGGAAGCATAGATGACCTAGGACTGTGTAGATTTGTTGTTGTTTTAATTGTGAGATCAGAGCGATGTTTGATGGATCTGCATGTGGGATTGGGTAGTTTGTGTTTATTTTTGTTTTAAGTTTTTTTTTCAAAAATGTTATTTCTTGATTGATTTATTTTGGTACTGGGTTAATATATTAGAGTTCTGAATATTTCCGGTTGTTTGCACACAGATAACTGCAAAGAGGTTGTCATTACTGGGTACACGCAAGCAGAGGCCAGATCTCTTTCTTAATGGCTTGGGGAAGGCACAAAACATGAAAGAAAGGTAAACACAATCCAGGCTTGCAATATTAAGTTAGCAAGTGCCGCTTGGTAATGCAGTCATTTCTCTTCTCCAGAATTCAACATTTTCAGATGCAGAGCGCCAAGTATAGCTATATATATAATATATATATATATATATATATAGTTCGGGTTTGTCATAGCTGTAAGAGGATAATAGCTTCAAAATGGAGTTTTGACCAGCCTTAAACTGCTAACTCTAAGGCTTTCACAATTTATTTGTCAATATTTATTTATTTTTCTTTAAATGCTTTGTCTTGTATGTTGTGTTACTGTTTTTCTGTCTGTATTTTTCATCTGTCTTCATGTTCCACAGTTGCCTTCTTCAAAGCTGCTCTTTTCATGTAAGTTTAGCTGCTAAAAGCATTTGCTCCCTTCCCCCACTTTTTGATACATGTATCTATGCATATGCCAAGTATAGCTTAATAAATGGCCACTTCCTTAACATTTTTCAAAAGGTGGGATTTAGCAATGGTTTTATCATTTCATTAGGATTGCTGCTTCAATCCCACATTTTTACAATCTGCATTCATTTTTATGTTCAAATTTTATTATCTATAATTGCTTTTTCTTTATAATAAAAACAAGGTAACATGGTTTAAGCAACATCATGAACTTAGTTGCAGATATGAAGTTTTGGGCTGGTGAGGAAAAACACCCAACAATATGAAAGACTTAAGCATCTAAAATTTTTAAAAAAGTATTATAAGAGATAGTTCAGATTGTTGAAAATTCCCAGATTTTTGTACGTTTAGGATTGCTAGGAAAACAGGTGTATCTAAACATGTAACATTCTTTGCATAAGATGCATGTTATATAAAAATGTACAAGGTTGTATTTGAATACTAATATTTCTTATATATGGAAATGTACATTTTGTTTTGGTAATAGCACTTGCAGATATAGCTGTACAGTACATATGTTTAATATGAAAATAGATTCATCAAGAAATTAATATCTGATGCTGCTATTATTGGCTACAGTGTTATACAGAATTTATCATGGATTTTTGACTGCTGAAAAAGGGACAATGGAATTTAGCCATACCAAGGACTGTACTGGAAAGAGTTTGCTCCTCCTGAATGGGCCCTGAGCATCACCTAACGCCTTGAAGAGATTCTTCTAATTTCCTATGGAAGTCGAGCTTGTTATGAGGATTAAGGACCAATTTTAACAGCTGCTGCCAGCAGATGCAGTTATTAGTCACTATTGATGAGTCAACTGTAAATAAGATGCGTGTGCATGGAATATCAGCTTTAGACGTCTACACCAAGGGATGCTGCATCTCTGAAACCCCATGAAAAAAGACCAACACAACTCTTTGTGTATTCTTGGTCACTACAAGAGGCCATACTGTGGATCATAAAAGGCACACAATTTAACAATAGTGATGTTAGCACATATGTTTCCTCATAGCAACTGTATTTTTGCAAAGTTTGTAACTTAAGAACATTAATGTCATAGGATTTTTCAAGAAGTCTTTGCACTCTCAGTTTGCTGTATCTATATTTTTATGAATCCTAGTGAATGTGCCAAGAGATGGTTTAGTTTTGATCTGGATCAGAGATGTATGAATGTAGGTGAAAGTAGTAAGCTGAAGAAAAAAAATCACAGATTTCGCCAGAGTTGTATAGATACTTTTTGTTGTTGTTTTGATTTCCTTCATTGTTACCTCATAGGTATTGAAAGAAATAAAATATGGGCAGTTAAATATAGTTTTTTTATTGAAATGATCACAAAATAATATTAGTAAATATAAAGTAGAAAATATGAAATAGATTCATCAAGAAATTAATATCTGATGCTGCTATTATTGGCTACAGTGTTATACAGAATTTATCATGGATTTTTGACTGCTGAAAAAGGGACAATGGAATTTAGCCATACCAAGGACTGTACTGGAAAGAGTTTGCTCCTCCTGAATGGGCCCTGAGCATCACCTAACGCCTTGAAGAGATTCTTCTAATTTCCTATGGAAGTCGAGCTTGTTATGAGGATTAAGGACCAATTTTAACAGCTGCTGCCAGCAGATGCAGTTATTAGTCACTATTGATGAGTCAACTGTAAATAAGATGCGTGTGCATGGAATATCAGCTTTAGACGTCTACACCAAGGGATGCTGCATCTCTGAAACCCCATGAAAAAAGACCAACACAACTCTTTGTGTATTCTTGGTCACTACAAGAGGCCATACTGTGGATCATAAAAGGCACACAATTTAACAATAGTGATGTTAGCACATATGTTTCCTCATAGCAACTGTATTTTTGCAAAGTTTGTAACTTAAGAACATTAATGTCATAGGATTTTTCAAGAAGTCTTTGCACTCTCAGTTTGCTGTATCTATATTTTTATGAATCCTAGTGAATGTGCCAAGAGATGGTTTAGTTTTGATCTGGATCAGAGTTGTATGAATGTAGGTGAAAGTAGTAAGCTGAAGAAAAAAAATCACAGATTTCGCCAGAGTTGTATAGATACTTTTTGTTGTTGTTTTGATTTCCTTCATTGTTACCTCATAGGTATTGAAAGAAATAAAATATGGGCAGTTAAATATAGTTTTTTTATTGAAATGATCACAAAATAATATTAGTAAATATAAAGTAGAAAATATGAAATAGATCTTAAAATGTATATTTTGCATAACAGAGAGATTCTTTACTTTTTTGTGATTTTTGTGATAAAATTGTTCTAGTCTATTCAACGTCTATGATGCTTTGTTGCCAGGTACTGTGTGATAACTCATCTTCTCTCCCTACTGTTTAATAAGACCTTCTCTAGAAACTGTTTGTCACCCTATTTTGAATGTAAGAACGTTTCCCACATATGAAACTCTGTATTGTGGACCTTTTTGTGAAGCTGTCAAAAGGTGCATGCAGAAGCCTGGTGGAAGCCAGTGGCCATGTAACTAACCAAAATGGAGAATAAAATGCAAAAGATCTTGGGGAGGACGTTGGAACACAATTCTCAAAGTTGCTCATATTTTCTTTTCTCTACTGTTTCCTTTTTCTTGTCCCTTCTTTCGTTGAAGCAGCATTTGGCCATTCTGATAATAGTGAGTATCTTTTACACAGATTATTTCAGGATGAAATCAGTGTTTCATAAAACAAGAGGACAAATGAATGAATGAAGAGAGACAGTGCTGTAGTGCATCTCTCTTTTAATTACAACCAGTCTTACCTCTGAAACAAATTGTTTCCTGCCTCTAAATTATGTTCTATTTCGGTACAGTTCATTACACTGCAATCCTATACATATATCAAATATATAGCAACTAGTTTCAGTGATACTTAGTGAGACTATAGCAGGGGTGAAATCTAAAAATTTTCCCTACTGGTTCTGTGGCTGTGGTTTAATTGGTGGGCATGGCTTGGTGGTCAGATGACTGGGTGGGCGTGGCCAATAACAATAAATAATAAAAATAATAAACGAAGTATACAAAACAATAAGAGGTACCAAAAACCAACGTTCACACTTTATACAAACACAACACAACACAACTGACTCACACACAATGTAAAAGCAGCTGCATTTTACCCAAAGTGGCCCCTGAAACAATCAGGAACCTCACACAGCCACAAAAAGCTCAAAAATCAACTTTCACACTTTACACACACACACACACACACAACACAACACAAGACAACTGACTCACACAATGTAAAAGCAGCTGCACCTCAGCCAAAATGGCCCCTGAAACAAGCAGGAACCTCACACAGCCACAAAAAGCTCAACCAACTTTCATACTTTACACACACACACACACACACAACACAATACAACACAACTGACTGTCTCACACACACAAAATGCCACATACAGCTTTGTGAGATTTTGTGTGTTTGTGTAGTTAGAGTGAAACACTACAGAAACACACCAAATCTCAGAAAGCTGCACAAATATTTTATTATTTTATTTTATTTATATTTTTAGATAAAAGCAGTTAAATTTAAAACTTCCTTTTAAATTTAGACGTAGCAATTTAAAGTTAATTGCTGTCTAAAAAAAAACTCTTAAAAAAATCTCCAATTAACTTTTTTTTAAAGCTCCCCCTCCCAGTTACTTACCCAATTGAAGGGACAAGACAGGCAGATTGAGTTGCTCACTGATGAGATGGATTGCAGGCAGGCAGATTCAGTTGCTAGCTGATGCAATTGATTGCAGCAGCTGAAGCAAAGCAAGGCAGGAGCGAGCCTGAAAGAAGCAGCAAGTAGGCAAGTGGGGATTGGGCAATTGGGTGGGCATGGGCGGAGGGTGGGTGGGCAGGGATTTTTGCTACCGGTTCTCTGAACTACCTGCCCCCATTGCTACCAGATCGCGGAATCCGGTCTGAACTGGGAGCATTTCACCCCTGGACTATAGTATTATAATTCTCATAAAATATTTTCATATTCAGTGCTTTACTTAACTGTGGAACAACTATCAAAGAGGTTTATTTATATATGCTTAACAATCTTTTCAAGAAATTGTTTATATCCATATGTATTTCCTTTTATGTAAGAAGAAGTTTAAAGGAATACAGCTATCCTTTTGTTGGTAACTGCATGAAGGAGGAATATACTAACTGTAGCTAACAATGGACATATGATAAATACTTCTTATAATACATGAAGACTAAAGTCAATGAAGTGTGGAGAGTCCAAACTGGCAGCCAAGATGGCAATCACAGCAATATAACTAAATTAGCACCTGTTTTGTGTATGTGTTTATATCAAAGATATATACAATGGGGACAGGCTTCAATCATGCTGCTGTGACACTCATCTGTTTCGACAGCTCTCTTGGAAGCCTCTGGCTGATGACCTATATGTCTTCTATTCAAACATAATATAAAAGTGGCCCGTTAAATTTATTTAGTGCTATATCACATTGTATATCATTTAAAAAATGCGGTACCTATTTTTTGAATTTTCAAAAAATTTCGTGGATTGTAGAAGTCATTCCCACTGGTCACTGTGGGTCACCCTGGAGATGACGATGTTGCTGGCTGGAATGTGCTTTGTTTTGACTGAAATGCAAGTTCCTCAATTGTTAAAATTTGCAACAATCCAACCAGCACACAAGTAAAGAATTCAGCAGAATTTATTTATAAAAGAAACTTCTTTATATTATTATTTATTTATTTATTTATTATTTAAATTTATATACCGCCCTATCTCCCGAAGGACTCAGGGCGGTTTACAGGCATTTAAAAATAGATAAATACAGTCTAAAAACAATTAAAAAACTTATTCTAAAAGCCTAAATTAAAAATATGAAAATAAAACCCAATTTAAAACCCGTAAATTAAAATCTAGCTCAGTCCTGCGCAATTAAATAAGTATGTTTTAAGCTCATGCGGAAGGTCCGAAGGTCCGAAGCTGACGAAGTCCTGGGGTAGTTCGTTCCAGAGGTGGGAGCCCCACAGAGGCCCTTCCCTGCTGCCAGACGACATTGCCTCGCTGATGGCACCCTGAGGAGTCCCTCTCTATGAGAGCGCACGGGTCGGTGAGAGGTATTCGGTAGCAGTAGGCGGTCCCGTAGATAACCCGGCCCTATGCCATATATACAGTAATATAAAGCATAATGCATGTATACCAGTGGTAGTCAACCTGGTCCCTACTGCCCATTAGTGGGCATTCCAGCTTTCAAGGTGGGCGGTAGGGGTTTTGTCCAATACTGAAGCACTTTCCTTTTTTTTAATTTAATTGACTTTTAAATTTTTTTTCATAACATTATTTTAAAACGTTTTTATTAGGTTTTCATAAAATTCCCTGTGACAATTTAAATTTCTGAAAGTATACTATTTGTATCGCCCGCGCATAAGTTTAGTTCACGTTATGTAAGTGAAACAAAATGGCGCTATCGTGCGACTGCAAACAAAAGAGCCTCGTCCCAGAATAGCTTGCGCAGCTCCTCCCACACCATCCAACTGTAACAGACAAGTAGAGCTGGTAGCCGGTGCCCCCCCCAACCCCAATCCACAATGCGCAAGAGCCATACGCAGACGACGATACATGGTGCATTACTGTGGAACCAGTGGGTGGTTAGAAAATTTTACCACTAACAGAGATACAAAAGTTGGCGGTAGGTATAAAAAGGTTGACTACCCTTGATGTATATAAAATGCCCATGTAGCAGAAGCCAGAACCAGAACTCAGAATCCAGAAGCACAGAATCAATATAATCACAGAAGCTATATAATACAGAGGCTATATTGCAAGGACAAAGCAACTCTTATATACAAATCAGTCAAGTTAAGCCACACCCAGGCTCCAAGCTGTCTGGGTCACAAAACAGTCCCCATTGGCTGACCTGTTACCATGTGTATTCCAATTCATGAACACTCATACACTGACATCGATGCCGCTGCAAAGCTTGATTCCCCATCCCCCAGCCTATGGCAACTGGAGAGCATGTCAGGAATGCTTTGTGAGTTGACATTCGACTTCCTTTACTTCCTGAAGGCGACCTGTGCAAAGCAAAAAAAGTTTGAGTACAGATATAGATTTTAGGGGAGGGACCCCCTCGAGGCTTTGTTGGGTTGTCTTCATGGAATTTAGCTATGAGGAGTCAGCTTGGATGTTTCTGCTCATTACTCAAGACGTTTTTGATAAGGGATAGCCCTTCCACTTGATTAGGTATTGGGACTGTCTCCTGTGCCACCTCGAGTTGAGGATGCGTTGCACGTCATAATGGGTTTGGCCACTGGGTCCGGGGGCTCATGGGGTAGTGGTCTGAGGGTTGACACAATCACTGTTTCACAAGATGCTTGTGTTTCTATATACACAATGGCTTTGTCATGAGGTCAGTCAAAAAATCTTCTCATGGACAATAAATTAGATCTATTACATTGTCTTTCACTGCTTTGATATTACAGTATTTTTTGTTAACATGTTTGCTTCTGTGTTTTACTCTCACCTGCTGCCATTTGTATACATGTGTTATTTTCAAATACTGGTATAGCTCCTTTCACTTCAATATCAAAATCCTTTAATAATTGTATATAACATGTTATCTCTGAACACAATTCTGACAATGCTATGAATTTTGCTTCAGCTGTGGAAATGGGAACTGAAGTCTATTTTCTAGATTTCTAAGCAACTAGTGTGTTTGCAAACATTACAACCAATACTGAAATTTGTTTTGTACATCATTAGCCCAATCACTGTCTATAAAATATTTCAATTCTAATTCATTTGATGGTTGTCAATGTATCTGGACAACAATATTGATATCAAAATGGTGCACCTTATAATTTTGCAATGCTGCAAATTCAACTCAGAAGACCCAGTGATAAAAGAAACATTAATTCATCTGATGAATGAGGAACATTCTTCCAAAGTTGCATTTTTTAAAATGATCATCTGCCCAGGGAGTGAGCCTGAGATCAGAATATGGAACCCATCAGCTCCAAAGCACAGAATAAGGTAAAGATACTTCATGTTTACTAAATAATGTTTAAAAGTGATTGTATACTGGATTAAATAATTTCTTTTTAGTGGCAATATGAAAGGGTGATTATTTATATAAAACGTATCCTATAATCCAAAAGATCTCAATCTATTGAAGATTGAAAATTGTAAAACATTTATATGCAAAGATTAAGACTCTTATGTAAATAGGAAAAATTAAGGGGAAAATGGGAGATGGCTAAAAGAAAAATTGCTGGACAGTACTCGTCTTCAACATCCAAATTATTATTCATATGAGTAATATTTATTGCAAATTGCTATGGTCAAAGTGTGTAGCTTTACTAAAAAAAATAAAATTATTTATTTTTTGAAGTTCTAATGCAGTGATGGCTAACCTTTTTGTCCTTGTGTGCTGAAAGTGCACGCACATGCAGAACAGCACACATGCGTGTGCCCACACCCATAATACATGTGCATACCGCCTCTTTCTTTGGATTAGTATTATTAAAATGTGAGAAATTACTGTAGCATAAAATTACTGTAACTACTAAGAATGATGAAAAATGGTACAACGAAGAACAATTCTCTAATAACCATAATTATTTATAGAAATAATGTATTTCCTATATATTAGCTTCCCTTATATATATGTTAAATATGGATGGCATATTTGTGTTCTGTTGTAATACCAAATGTATTTTCATAGTTTTGTATGTATCAAAGTTTGTAGCGATCCAGCCAACATACAAGTAAATAATTCAGCAGGATTCATTATATAGAAGAAACTTCTTTATATACAAAAATATAAAACATGATGCATGTATACAATACCTATGCAGCTCTTGCAATGTGGGAGAGAGAAGAAACAAGTACATTCAAGCAAAGACAAAAACTCTCACAGCACAGAACAGTTAAACTAAGACAAGCCATGCCCAGATTCCAAGCCATCTCACATTGCTCAGACAACCAATCCTGTGTCTCAGTCACCAAACAGTTTCCATTGACTGACTTGTTACTATGTCTATTCCAGTTCATAATTTTAAAAAAAAACATGTTTTATTTGCAGTTTTCTTTTCACACCATACATATTTTGTGGACAGTGTATTGTATTGTGGACAGTGTGGAAGCTAACAATAATATTACAAATAAGGATGTGTAATCCTAATCTTCCAACTTCAACAATACTATTTTCTCTTCATAATTCTTTATCCCATAAATCCATTTAAACATAGATAACATTTCCTTATGCCATGTATTTGTTATCCCCTACTAAATTACTAATATTTGATATTTTAAGAATTACTCATTATTCCACATAACAATATTAACAATATTTAATCAATCTCGGGAGTATATAATAATAATAATAATAATAATAATAATAATAATAATAATAATAATAATAATAATAATAATAATAATAATAATAATAATAATATTTTAATTTGTATACCGCCCTTCTCCCGAAGGACTCAGGCGGTGAACAACCAAATAAAATACAAAAACAAAACACATACAATATTAAGAACAACCCTTAAAAACTTATTCAATTGGCCAAAATTTAAAAGAAAATTACACCCTATAAAATTACAGAAATTTAAAACCCATTTAAATCAAATTAATTTTTTTCTTTTTTTAAATCAAGCCAGTCCAGCCATACAAAATATAAAACATGATGCATGTATACAATACCTATGCAGCTCTTGCAATGTGGGAGAGAGAAGAAACAAGTACATTCAAGCAAAGACAAAAACTCTCACAGCACAGAACAGTTAAACTAAGACAAGCCATGCCCAGATTCCAAGCCATCTCACATTGCTCAGACAACCAATCCTGTGTCTCAGTCACCAAACAGTTTCCATTGACTGACTTGTTACTATGTCTATTCCAGTTCATAATTTTAAAAAAAAACATGTTTTATTTGCAGTTTTCTTTTCACACCATACATATTTTGTGGACAGTGTATTGTATTGTGGACAGTGTGGAAGCTAACAATAATATTACAAATAAGGATGTGTAATCCTAATCTTCCAACTTCAACAATACTATTTTCTCTTCATAATTCTTTATCCCATAAATCCATTTAAACATAGATAACATTTCCTTATGCCATGTATTTGTTATCCCCTACTAAATTACTAATATTTGATATTTTAAGAATTACTCATTATTCCACATAACAATATTAACAATATTTAATCAATCTCGGGAGTATATAATAATAATAATAATAATAATAATAATAATAATAATAATAATAATAATAATAATAATAATAATAATAATAATAATAATAATAATAATATTTTAATTTGTATACCGCCCTTCTCCCGAAGGACTCAGGGCGGTGAACAACCAAATAAAATACAAAAAACAAAACACATACAATATTAAGAACAACCCTTAAAAAACTTATTCAACTGGCCAAAAATTTAAAAGAAAATTACACCCTATAAAATTACAGAAATTTAAAACCCATTTAAATCAAATTAATTTTTTTTTCTTTTTTTTTTAAATCAAGCCAGTCCAGCCATACGAAATAAATAGGTTTTAAGTTCGTGGCAAAAGGTCCTAAGGTCAGGCAGTTGTCGAAGTCCAGGGGGAAGCTCGTTCCACAGGGTAGGGGCCCCCACAGAGAAGGCCCTCCCCCTGGGGGCCGCCAGTCGACATTGTTTGGACATCCTAAGGAGTCCCTCTCTGTGGGAACGCACCGGTCGCTGGGAGATAGAAGACGGCAGTAGACGGTCCCTTAAATATCCTGGTCCTAAGCCATGGAGCGCTTTGAAGGTAATAACCAATACCTTGAAGTGCACCCGGAAGACAACAGGTAGCCAGTGCAGTCTGCGCAGGATAGGTGTTACGTGGGAGCTCCGAACTGCTCCCTCAGTAACCTGCGCAGCCGCATTCTGGACTAGCTGGAGTCTCCGAGTGCTCTTCAAGGGGAGCCCCATGTAGAGAGAATTGCAATAGTCCAAGCGAGAGGTAACGAGAGCATGAGTGACCGTGCATAGGGCATCCCGGTCCAGGAAGGGACGCAACTGGCGGATCAGGCGAACCTGATAAAAAGCTCTCCTGGAGACGGTCATCAAATGCTCTTCAAAGGACAACCGCCCATCCAGGAGCACGCCCAAGTTGCACACCCTCTCCATCGGGGCCAATGACTTGCCCCCAACAGACAGCCGCATCTGCAGCTGACTGTACCGGGGTGCCGGCATCCACAGCCACTCCGTCTTGGAGGGATTAAGCTTGAGCCTGTTCCTCCCCATCCAGACCCGTACGGCTTCCAGACACCGGGACAGTACATCGATAGCTTCGCTGGGGTGGCCTGGGGTGGAAAAGTACAGCTGCGTGTCATCAGCATGCAGTTGGTATCTCACCCCAAAACCACTGATGATCTCACCCAGCGGCTTCATATAGATGTTGAACAGGAGGGTGAGAGAATCGATCCCTGCGGCACCCCACACATGAGGCACCTCGGAGTCAATCTCTGCCCCCCTGTCAACACCGTCTGCGTCTGGTCAGAGAGGTAGGAGGAGAACCACCGATAAACGGTGCCTCCCACTCCCAACCCCTCCAACCGGCACAGCAGGATACCAGGGTCGATGGTATCAAAAGCCGCTGAGAGGTCTAATAGGACCAGGGCAGAGGAGTAACCCTTATCCCTGGCCCTCCAGAGATCATCCACCAAGGCGACCAAAGCCGTCTCTGTACTGTATCCGGGTCGAAAGCTGGACTGGAACGGGTCTAGATAGACAGTTTCATCCAGGTACTGGGGTAGCTGACATGCCAGCGCACTCTCTACAACCTTCGCCGTGAAGCGAAGATTGGAGACTGGATGGTAATTTCCTAAAACAGCTGGGTCCAGGGAAGGCTTCTTGAGGAGAGGTCTCACCACTGTCTCTTTCAAGGCAGCGGGAAAGACCCCCTCCCGCAAAGAAGCATTTGTAATCCCCCGGAGCCAGCCTCGTGTCACTTCCTGCGTGGCCAGCACCAACCAGGAGGGGCATGGGTCCAGTAAACATGTGGTGGCATTCAACCTACCCAGCAACCTGTCCATGTCCTCGGGAGTCACAGGGTCAAAATTATCCCAAACAACCTCAACAAGATGGGTCTCGGAACTCTCGCCTGGATCTATCCAATTTTGATCCAGTCCGTCCCGAAGCTGAACGATTTTATCGTATAGATAACCGTTAAACTCCTCGGCACACCCTTGTAATGGGTCCTCCCGCCCCTCCTGTTGAAGGAGAGAGCGGGTCACCCGAAACAGGGTGGCTGGGCGGTTATCTGCCGACGCAATGAGGGAGGAAACGTAAGAACGCTTCGCATCCCTCAGTGCCACTAGGTAGGTCCTGCTATAGGACCTAACTAGTGTCCGGTCAGCCTCAGAACGGCTGGATCTCCAGGCACTCTCTAGGCGTCTTCTCCGGTGTTTCATCTCCCTCAGCTCCTCCAAGGAGCTGGTTGAGACCGACGCCGGGTCAGAGGCCGCAAAGGTCCAAAGCTCCAGCCGCGGCCTGTTCCCAGGCCGAGACTAGTTCTTCAGTCGTGTCGTGGGCCAGATTCTCGGGAAATGGCCCAAGCTCCATCAGGAACCTCTCTGGGTCCATCAGGCACCTGGGACGGAACCAACGCATTGGTTCCGTCTCCCTGTGGTGGTGGGTAGCGGTCAGAAAATATATATTCTTTAGTAATTTACAGCATTATACTTTCCCAATTATGTATCTTCCCAATTGTCCAAATTTTAAAGTATTCTTTAACTTTAAATCTGCACCTCTATAACTGTCTGGTTTGGTTCTGCAACCCAACAAGACAGACACAGACTTCAGAGGATAATTAGAACTGCAGAAAAAACAATTGCTACCAACTTGCCTTCCATTGAGATCCTGTATACTGCAAGAATCAAAAAAAGGGCTGTGAAAATATTTACAGATCCCTCACATCCTGGACATAAACTGTTTCAACTCCTACCTTCAAAATGACGCTATAGAGCACTGCACACCAGAACAACTAGACACAAGAACAATTTTTCCCGAATGCCATCAATCTGCTAAACAAATAATTCCCTCAAAACTGTCAAACTATTTACTAAATCTGCACTACTATTAATCTTCTCATCGTTCCCATCACCCATCTCCTTCCACTTATGACTGTAACTTTGTTGCTTATATCCTTACGATTTATACTGTAATTGATTGTTTCCTGATTGCTTAACTGTAGCCTATGACTATCATTAAGTGTTGTATCATTAAGTGTTAAATTTGTACCCTATGACTATCATTAAGTGTTATAAGTGTTGTACCTTGATGAAGGTATCTTTTCTTTTATGTACATTGAGAGCATATGCACCAAGACAAATTCCTTGTGTGTCCAATCACACTTGGCCAATAAACTATTCTATTCTATTCTATTCTATTCTATTCTATTCTATTCTATTCTATTCTATTCTATTCTATTCTATCCTTCCTTTTTTTGTCTTTTCTTCTATCACCTTTCTTCTTTTGTCTCGTAGAATGTTCTATTGAATAACATTAATAGCCCAAATCCAAGTTAATCCACTAGATTCCTCTAATCTTTCAGATCCATAATTCAATAGCCAATTTTAATAAAGTTACATTATTTTCAAGTTAGTTCCTTTTAGAAATCTTCAGAAATGGAAGAAAAACCTCATTAAATATTCTCAAATTATCCAAGTTGTCTTCTAACATAAAGTCAAGGTCAGGCTGTCTTCCAAATGTTATTACTTCTATTCTGTGTATTAAACTTTGTGTGTATTGAGTTCACTTTCACTGAGTATATTGCGGCTATAGTGCTGTAGTACTTCTCTTCTTCTAGTAGATGGGTCTCTTATTCCCAAATCCAATGTTAAACAGTCTGTCAGAAACAGCTGATTATCCGATAGATCCTAGGGGTTTAGAAATACAAATAAACAAGACAGTTTCTCCTGAAAATCACTTTTCAAATTGTTTAAGCTTTTTTCAAGCTTTTTGTGTTTTAAAGCCTCCCTTGGGCTTCTTTCACCTCTTGATTTTCAGTCCCTCCCCCTGTATTTAATCACTGCTTTCTTAGGCTTGGAAATTAAAATTGGTAATTATCTCACCCAGTTTCAAAGCTTTGTCCATGAACCGCTCCAGCACAAATCTTGTGGTCCCAGTTGTCCCAGCTTGTGACTGTCAAAAATGGTGGTCATCCCTGCTGTCATACGAGAGAGTTTGCTTCGGACCTAACGAGGAAATTGCGAGTTCCTCATGTTCAGCGAAGTGCTTCTCCTTCCTTCACCACCTCTACAAGGTGGCTATGATCCTGTCGGGTCTCCTGACAGCGGTTACGGGCTGTATTTTGCAAGGCTCGGCAGAGCCCGCTATTTTCCAGCCATTCTCACCGTAACGTCAACCGGAAGTCCCAGTTCATAAATTCTTATAGACTTACAGTATGCATAGCTGCCCGAAAGTATAGCAACACTAAAAATAAAAAGATCTCTGGCTCCTAAAAGATAGTGTAGGTACAAAACAAAAAACAAAAAACCAATGGCAGTGTTCAATGCTCAATTTTCCTATCTGTAAAATTAAGCTGCCAACTTAAGCTAAATTAAGCCTTACCTGTCTCCAGTAAATTTGTACATGTCCCACATTTGTGTGTAAGTGTGCATGTGTGAAATTATATATTTCAAAAATTGAATTAGTATTTACAATTAAATTGCTTTTAAAATAAGATGCTTTGTTTATAAGGCTCTCCTATCTGATGAATTATTTTCCTTCTAGCAGCAGAATAAAAAAACAGGAAGTAAACAGGAAGGGCTTGTTTACAAAGGAAAGGAAAGGAAATTGTTGGGATATGAGCAAAACAGGATGAATACAGGGAAGTTTAGGGAAAGAGGTAAAGGAAGAGGAAAGAAATAAAAAATCAGCTATATTTACAAAAAAACCTTAAATGCAAGGAGACAAGCAACCTGTCAGGCCTGGAAACCATATTAGACTTTAGGTTTCCAGACGCTGCCACATTTTTCCCCTGAGGGGAAGAAGGGGGGCTGAGGGGTATGGTAACATTCTTTAGACGGTCAAGGTCGGATGGGGTTCACATCTGCAGGAAGAGTGGCAAGAAGATATTCGAATGGACTGGGAGAACGTGGGACCATGTGACCATCAAAGGGGTCAGGGGGGTGGGACTCTTGGGGTTTGTATAACTGGGGAAAAGAATCCGGAACTTCAGTTTTGGAATTGCACTCATCGTGTGCCAGTCTCCTCATGCTAGTAAAGAACTCTGGAAAAGAAATGTCTCTGAGTTTCTTTTACGCAGAAGAGGTATTTCTGGAACCTTGACATTATTCCAAAACGCAGAAGAGGTATTTCTGGAACCTTGACACAACCTTTCCCAAACAACATCAGCCACGATATTTGTAATCACGCCTGTTCCTCTTTCTCCCATTCTTCCAATTTCTTCTATTCTTATATATAAAACAACTCTAATCTAATCAATTCACTAATAGTTGCTCTGTGTTTGTGTGAAGGGGAAATGTGTCTTCCTATCTGATGAATACATTTCCAGTCTCCCTCTTTCACTGTGTGTATATACACGCAAATTCTTTGTGATTTTTATTTTTTTTGCTTGAGTTCTGTATTTTTATTCTGGAAAATGAAATACGTTAAAGCAGAACTTGCTTCAAACAGTGGAGGAGTGGGGAGATATGTGGTTGAGAGGCATATGCAAGATAATTTGCATAATTAGAAACTGATGTCTCATTAAAGCTGAAGTGGACCCTCTGAGGGTGTCGTTTTGTAGTTTTAGCTTTTAATGTTGTATTCAAGATCACATTTAGGCCACAGAGTAGACATGATATTACAAGAAAATGTATTTTCTCCTTAATGAGAGAATCAAACATTTGATCCCTGCCTGATAACCTCTATTGGGTATATAGGATCCTAGAAGTTTCTGAACATGCTTCAATGTCTTTCTGAGATACATACATTGAATTATTTTGCAAGTTGTCAAATTTGAAAGCAGCACTACATCCCACACAATCAGCAGATCATAGAGAATGATTTAAAATCCTTTAGAATATTTTAGCCAACTGTAAAATAAGCTGGCATTACAAAGACTGTTGTCATTTCAATTACCAAGTATTCAACCACCTATAATCAGGAACTAAGTGCAGCGTCCTGGCCAGTGGTGGGTTGCCCCTGGTTCAGACTGGTTCACAAGAACCGGTAGTAAAACTGGTGGGAGGCTCCGCCCACCAACCCGGATGTCATCAGGAAGCTTCTGCACATGTGCAGAAGTGCGCACGAGCAAAGAAACACATAAGTGCAGTCCCATTGCAAACCAGTAGTAAAGGTAAGTAGAACCCACCCCTGGTCTTGGCATCTAAAAACCAAAACATTTTAGTATTATGATTATCCTTTTGGGAACTGAGTTTTCATATTTCATTTTGTTAAGCTATTTTTATAAAAACAAAATTAGCTAAAACAAACTTATGAGTCTATCCTATGTAACTCCATTCTCTCTGAAGCTATTTCTGCCCTGGTGTCATAACAATGGTAATTGACAGATGACAAAATGTATGGGGTGGGAGGAGGGGTAGACAAACAGGCCTGAAGAAGACAGGCAGATTCTTGAAGAGAAATAGATGAGCTTCCACTGGCTGACATCATGCTGAAAGGCATGCAAGGAAGCCAGAGGAACAAATACAACATTTATGTTAAAACATTGAAGCTTTGAATCATTAGTAGTATATTAGTAGTATTCATAATTATCCCCAAAAGCAAACAAACTATAATAAAAATGCCCATGTTCTTCACTCATTTAAGAGTTCCAAAATGATACATATTCTACTACCATTGTTTTATTTATTTATTTAATATATCAAATTTGAAGGCCACCCTTCTCATTTTGGGTGGTGGACAATTAAAACATAAAGCTCTCTATATAAATATATTCCCATAGGAGGCAGTTAAAACAGGAATTAAACATTAAAGGGGAGGGGGGCTTCAAAGTGCTAACCAATGTCAATGCAGTTTTTCTTTCATGTACTCACCACATATAATTTTTTACAAAATATCCACATTCAGTATATTAGATTAGTTTGGATAATTTGTAGGCACTATAAACACAAATAATTCTAAATAGTGTTTATTAGATTTACATTCTACCTTTTCTCTGGGAGCTTAAGATGTCATTCACAGCACATCCATCTCCAGTTTTTCTCCCTAATAACCATCCTGGGTTAATGGTGGTTCTGAGACAGGATAAAAGCTAAAGTTACCTAGTGAGTTTCCACAGGTAATAGCAGTCTTTTCAGTCTATTCCAACCTCTTATCCTTTCCAGTGGTAAGAGGTTCCTGACAGCAAATTTAGTAGCAGATGCAGATTTGCCTTTTCATACCTTAAACTCCGTTTCATGAAGATACATCTGAAATTGGTCTTGGAACATCTGATACATCTGAATGGACCATGGAAATTTGCACAATATAAACTGCTCCAATTATTTAAATAGAAATTAGATTTTCTCTGCCCCCTTGCATTCCTCTAAATAGCTATAATAAAATGCTTCTTTAGAGGTTTTGGAATTAATTTACTCCCATCTGTCAGCTGCACTATAATGATGGAGCACTGACATTTTTCAATTTACTATGGAAAATAAAAGAATGAAACGTTAATAAGACCTTGCTTAGTAAATCTAAATGCAGGTTTTGCCTGTAAGTCCACCAATGAGAGTATGTTATTGCATAAGAAGCAATGATAAAAAAAAAAGGACAGGTATTTTGAGCTTTCAAGCTTTCTGCTTAAACCATATTAGTAATCTTCAAGCAAAATGTTAGAATTCATGTAGGGGTGCCTGGTGGGAATATTTATTTTTATGAAACTTCTTGGGAATTTTATATAGCTTAAATATTGATTTTAAATTGATTCTAGCAGTAGAGTGCCTGTATGAGACAGTACCGTGTTTCTTCAAAAATATGACTGGGTCTTATTTTCTTTTGACCCCAGATAAAATGGCTAGGCCTTCTTTTCGAGGAGTGTCTTTATTTCCCCCGCCCCCCATGCACGTGGTGTGGCCACTGGGCCACTTCTTTTGCGGCCAAAAAGAGCGAGTGATGCAACCCATCTGCCTTGTCTGGCCACCGGGCTGCTTCTTTCGCATCTGAAAAGAGTGAGCGGCATGACCAATGCACCTCACACACCCTTGTCTACCTGTATCGGTCACTCCAGCTACTGGTAGCCCTCCACCTGAAAAAGCCTGCCGTTGTACACTCCAACAAGCCTGGCAGTGCATGCACTTAAATAGGGCCAATTTTTGGGAGGGTAGGGCTTAATTTTAAGACATGCACACAAAACGGTGCTGAGCCTTCTTTTTGAGGTAGGTCGTGTTTTAGGAGAAATACAGGTTTTTTTTGGCCGTGCCTCGGCATGCATATTTTCCAGTGAGACAAATTGAGACAGGAAGATCATTTTATTACAATGTATCAGAATATTCAAACAAAAGGGATTCCTCATTCAAAGAGGGAACCCCGATCTTTAGCTTACATCCCCTTTTATAGTTAATGCAACAAATAAATCTAAAAGAGGAAAGTTGATTGGACAGGATAATAGCATACAAGTTTATTAAAATGAGGTCTAAAGGAGAATAAATTGTAAGGAAAAAGGTTGTTTAGGATTCACAAAAGAGATAAGCCAGACCCCAATTTATACTAACTTTTTATTTCGAGCTAGTCTCCAGCTTGTTTATCAGTTTAGGAATGTTAAAAGCTAATAAATCTTGAACATCACTTTAGAAGAAAGAATATAAATCAGATTAAAATACAAAGTAACTACTTAATTAACAAAAATACAAAATCCATGTTATATGCCCCTTATTGGAGAGAGATTTAATTTTCAGTGGTTTTAATATGTACAAATAAGAAAAAACTGGATAAAAATGTTCCAGGAATAGAATGTGATAAAACAGAATTTGAATTATGTATAAATGATGAACTTGTGATTTCTAAAGTGTATAAACTTTTGTTGAGATTAGAAGTGGAGGAAGAACCTGCTATAAAATGTATAGTAAAATTGGTCATTTTGATGATAATATTGAAATAGATAAATGGGAGCAATTGTGGTTAAAAGTCTGAAATTCATATTGTCTTATAATTTAAAAGAAACCTTTTTTAAAAAAATGGTATACTATTGTTATATGACACCAGAAAAATGTTTAAGTTGTAAAAAGGAACTTTTAATAGCAGATGAAAATGTGAAAAACTTGAAGGAATATTTTATCATGCATGGTAAACTGATAAAAAAACCAAAAAGACATAGGATATAAATATATACTGATACAGAATGTTAAAATTTAACATTCAGCTCAAAGACTTTTCTTATTAGGATTTATGGATACTCAGCTAGAAAAGACTCATCTGGTTTTATATATGGTAATACAGTGAGGTCATTATATGCAGAAATATCGGAGACAACAGAAGTATCCCTGATGGAGGAATGGATTGTGAAGATGGTTGCAGAAGTGACTGAACTGACTTGTTTGATCAAGTAGGGCATTGCAATTATTTTTATAAAACACCTTTATAGACTTTTCCTAAAATGGATAAAAATAAGCTTCTGATTTCAGGATTTATTGATTAAAAAGATTTGTTTATGGGAAGAAGGGAACTATGCTTTGCAACATGGGAGGGGGAGATAGTTACTGTGTTCATAACTACTGCAGAGAAGACTGGAAATTGCTTCTTTAGATATCTTGCTTTTTCTTGCTTTTTATTTTTCTTCACTTATAATCTTTTTTCTATTTCTTCTTCTATATTGTATTTCTGTAGTTTAAAAAAACCTTTGTAAAATCTTCTTTTAATAAAAATCATTTTAATAAAAGTAAATTTTCATTTGACTTAAATATCTAGCTGAACTGGAATGAATAAGCTTCCTATCAAAATAATTTCCTTTAGGCAGAAGAGTTTGTACTTGTTGCTCCTCTATATTGAAAGCATTTTGATTTAGCTCTGAATTGGCCTGATCATAGCTGATAGTTAACAGACACAATAGATATTCTTGTGAATATTGGAAGAGGTGTAACTTTTGTATAAGAAGCCCTCGCTGTTTAAGAGTAAAATCCGCTGCGAAAACTAAGGAAATCAGAGTAGCAGAGGAAAAAAGATATTAACGCACAATGTAAAATCACATCGTTTCTACTCAGGTTATGCTTGCTTCTTGACTCATATCTGGGAACACATCTGGGTTTATTGTCATCTCAGTGATGGGTTGGGTCAACCTTTAATTTTGGGAAATTAAAATAAGATATAAAATATTAATTAGATCTTGAACTGTGTACCTCCAAATATGGAATTTATTCACTTATGAAGAAATGTATGCTTAATGAATTTTGAATGCAGCTCAAATATATTTTTGAATTTTTGGAAAGAAATTAACACTCCAGCCTAAAATTTTGGACTGAAATGTATTCATTCTCAGCTTTCTAACTGGCACTTTACATTATAATGGCAAGAGTGATCAATCTGATTCCATATGGGCAAAATTTTACTTTTTTAATATTTGCAAATTTCTGTTTTTCTTATACTCTCTCTTTGTGGATTATTTTGTTGATTTTTTTCTTTTGCACACTTTGGGGTATTTTTGGTCTGGGATAATTCTAATTCTAATGCCTTGCTTTAGTTTTTTGTTTGGTAATTTTTGTATATTATAACAATAAAAATTACAATGATTCTTCTTTGATCACTTTGAACAAAGTTTTTTTATATTGAAGGGAGAAATTAATAGTCTTCTAAGAGTATAACCAGGGCTCCGTGATCGTTTAGGTCAGGGATGTCAAACTCAATTTCATTGAGGACCATGTCAGGGTTGTGTTTGACCTTGGGGGTCAGGGTGGGCATGGCCAGGGTGAGTGTGGCCAGCTTGACGTCACTCGTGTCGGCAGGTGCCTATGATGAGCTCCCGAGCTCTGTTTTCGGCTGCCATGGACTCCTGCAACCCTCTGCCAGTGAAAATGGAGTTTGAAAGCCTGTTTTCACTGACAGAAGCACCGCAGGCCAGTCCTTTGCTGTTTCCAGGGTGACCCCATGGCCGGATCTAAGTACCCCACAGGCCGAATCCAGCCCCTGGGCCTTGAGTTTGAAACCCCTGGCTTAGGTCTTTCTTTTTCAGAATTAAAGAGAAAAATCTATCAGGGTCTTATTCTTAGTTCAGACTCTATAGAAATAATTTGCAGATGCCCATCATCTGCCAATGAATCATCATCTACTGGCAGCTATTTAATCACAATTCTGATTCAGACATAGTTTTCCATTGCATGCAATATAGTTAAACTGCACCAGAGCAGTGTAATTGGTTTTATTGTGGAATTATCCCAAAATAATACAGATAAATTAACACAATAAATGAAGCTGTTTAGATGTGAAAAACAACCAACTTTGATGAGAATATTTTTGAGTCTGGCAATCCATCATCGTGTTTTATTTATACATAATGTTTGCTTCATCATTAGACTCTTTTTCAGATGAAGCAAGGGAGAAGAGCAGATTGTATATATGCCAATAACTCCAGATTGTGCAGCTGCTTCTGTTTTCAATATCTACAAATTTAACATTGACAGATTTTAGTTTCATCTTTTTTCTGGTTCTTATATTTAATGTTTCTTCCTTCAGACTATCACTGAAATTATAATGATACAAAACTATTTCTAAATAATTTTCCGGCTTGTCAGCAACTTATAATTGGTTCTTCCCATTCCATAGGAAGACTGAAAGCTTTAAGATGGAAGATTTACAAAGCATTATCTTTTTTAAAACAAAACAAAACAAAACAAAATAATAGTTGTTACCTTATAAATGCAGGCAATATATAGCAGGGTATTAAACAGATATTACACTGAAACAGATTGATTCAGGCAATATAGTGCTTTCTCTTATGTGCCTTTTATAGAGTTTTTTAAAATCTCCTATCAACCATGATTCATGCCCCAATCTTTCATATATAGTACTGTAATACAGCCCACTCAGAGCCTACAACTGACCCAAAATACAGCAGTTGATCTGGCAATAACAGATTTAATAGTGCAGTTGCTACATTGATTACCAATCTGCTTCTGGGTCCAATTCAAAGTTGATTGTCAGATCCTGCATGTCTTATCATCTAAATTCCTACAGCATTATCTCCAGTGGTGGATTTCTACCAATTTGCCCTGGATTAGGCGAACTGATAGTGGCGGCAGCAGGAGGCTCCACCCACTCACCCGGACATCTCTGCGCATGCGCAGAAGCATCACACGCAAGCACGAATGCGTGAGTGCCCACAAGCAAACCGGTAGTGGCCAAAATTGAAGCCCACTACTGATTATCTCCCTGGCCAAAACTTGGCCAACCTTATGCTATCTTTAAAAAGAAAGAATATTATGGGCCCCGATCTCAGATGGTGTGAAGCAGCAAGGCCCAAATACAGACCTATGGAAATAGTTCTGCCTGATACCTTCTGCTGAAATTTATTTGAGGTCTAATTTATTTGAGGCTAAACACAAAGCACAAAATCTATGAATGAATTTCTTTTTCTACAGTCAAAAGCCAACCTGAAACAAAACCACAATTTTCTTGCCCCAAAGAATTTGCAATCTAAATGTAGGTAATAGAAAAAATATTATAAGAAAGAATAATAGATGATCCCTGAGAGAGAACTGAAAAAAAAATCTCACACCCAGATAGCAATAGTACTTAGATTTATATACTGCTTTACAGTGCTTTACAACCCTCTCTAAGCGGTTTACAGAGTCAGCATATTGCCCCCAACAATCTGGGTCCTCATTTTACCCACTTCAGAAGGATGGAAGGCCAAGTCAATCTTGAGCCTGGTGAGATTCGATCTGACAAATTGTAACCACTGCATCATGGTGGCTCATATTAAAAAATATTAACAAAAACAAAGAAAAATTATCCCCAGCTACAATAAATCCACAAAGAAAGAAAAGGGAATACATAAATACATGCAAGTAATTTAGAAAACATTCCTAATTCATCACCAGAATTGATAGGCAAGCAGAACACCCAGTGGCATTTCCATGATCTACATTGGGAATGCAAACATAATTCTCAAACAGTGTAAGCTTTATATTTATGATTGAATATTTTCAGGCTTAAGTGAGAAAGTCTTGGTTGAGGGTAACCTGAATTGGCAATATGTGGTTGGCCTAGTTAATCAGTATAAGGAAAATGTGTTCACTGGCTGTAATAATTTGGCAATGAATTATATAATAAAGAGCCTGGCTTCTCCAGTTGCTCTCTAACCCAAATTCATTCTTGAAGAACTAAGCAGGCAGAACATGTCAACTTCCCCATTGTTAATTGGGTTCAGATTATACAACTGACCAAGGATGGCTACTTACCCCAAATAAATGATGAAAGAGGGACTATATTGGATCAAAATTGTATCTTCCTAACACCAGTGGTGGGTTGCTACCAGTTCTGACTGATTTTTAAGAACCGCTGGCAAAAATCTGGCCATCCGGTAACGATGCCCAGCTGGCCATGCCCCCGAACTGGTTCCCTTGGCCGAAGAGGTTGTTAAAAAAAAGGGTTTAAAAGGCTCCTCTGGCAATCCCAGCTGAATTGCCTGATTACCAGAACCTTTAAAAAACATGTTTTCTACAAGCTCTTCAGCCGAAGCGCTTGTAGAAAAAATCCTTTTAAGAGGTTCTGGGCTGCATCAGGCAACTTCAGCTGGGATCGTCAGAGGAGCCTTTTAAAATCTTTTTTTTCGTCTGGCGATCCCAGATGAGTTTCCTGATCATCACAGGCTTTTAAAGTCATTTTTTAACAACCCCTTACAACAGTCCCCACCCATGCCCACCGAACCCCCCCTCCTTACTTACCTAATTACTGCTCTTTTCGGGCTGGCAAAGCCATGCTTTACTTCAGCTACTGCAATCAGTTGCATCAGCTAGCAACTGAATCTGCCTGCCTAAAATCCATTTCCTCAGTGAGCAACTCAATCTGCCTGCTTTGCTGGCTGAGGAACTTTGGGAGTTGAAGTCCACAAACCTTAAAGTTACTAAAGTCGGAGACCCCGATCTAAAAAATATAAATAAAATAAAATAATAAAATAAAATATTTGTGCAGCTTTCTGAGATTTGGTGTGTTTCTGTAGTGTTTTACTCTAACTACACAAACACACAAAATCTCACAAAGCTGTATGTGGCACTTTGTGTGTGTGTGTGTGTGTGTGTCAGTTGTATTGTGCTGTGTGTGTGTAAAGTGTGAAAGTTGGTTTTTGAGCTTTTTGTGGCTGTGTGAAGTTCCTGCTTGTTACAGGGGCCATTTTGGGTGAGGTGCAGCTGCTTTTACATTGTGTGTGAGTCAGTTGTGTTGTGCTGTGTGGGTGTAAAGTGTGAAAGTTGGTTTTTGGTATTTCTTATTGTTTTATATACTTTGTTTATTATTTTTATTATTTATTGTTATTGGCCACGCCCACCCAGTCACATGACTGCCAAACCACTCTCACCCAGTCACATGACTACCAAGCCATGCCCACAAAATAAGCCATGCCCACAGAATCAGTAGTAAAAAAGGTTAGAACCCACCCCTGCCTAACACCACATTTGATGGACTTTAGGTATTCATATAATACACTGATCTCCATCTCTGAATAAATTAAGAATGTCATGGCATGTGAGCATAGTCTAGATAACTTTAAAGAAGGTCAGAAGCAGAAGTGGGTTTTAGCAGGTTCTGACCAATTCGCGAGAACCAGTAGTGGAAATTTTGAGTACTTTGGAAAACCGGTAGTAAAAATTCTGACTGGCCCTGCCCTCACCTATTCTCTGCCTTTCAAGTCCCAGCTGATTGGGAGGAAATGGGGATTTTGCAGTAACCTTCTGCTGGATTGGGGAGGGAATGGAGATTTTACAGTATCCTTCCCCTGGAGAGGGGTGGGAATGGAGATTTTACAGTATCCTTCCCCTGCCATGCCCAAGGCACGGCCACCAAGCCATGCTACACCCACCAAGCCACACCCACAGAATCGTAGTAAAAAATTTTGAAACCCACCACTGATCAGAAGTTCAGATATTTATAACAGTGCTCTTAATGATGTATGAGAAAGGACTTATGTCAGAGCAGCTGCATGACATATTGTCTTAGTACCAGGACCTGCTCTAACAGAGAGGGCATTTCTGAATTTATTTTAGGTCATTGAAACCTAAATATAATCTATCTTTTCTGAAAACGTTGTCTCATTTTCACTCTTCATACACTCTTCTCATACTTCTCAAAGGAAGTTAATCTACTGGAATAATGAAGTTACTAGCAGCTCTGTTTACAAATAGTTTCATTTAATAATGTCATCATTTACAGAGTTTGCAAAGAATTATGTGCATTTTTAAGGGCAATCCAACAATATATCAAATACTGTATAGTATCGGAAAAACTAGAAAAATATATATGGACAATTTTTTTAGGTAGGGAACACGAGCAGATTTGAAAGGAAGGGCAGTGACTAATCCTTTTACTGTAATCATTACTTCTGTGTAACAAGTTCAAGTGTGGCATGTTATCACTTGAAGGAAGTTGTTGGTAACTTAGCAACAATATAGAGCAGAAAATTCATAGGATATATTGGACTTTGTAAGTGAAGCAGCTTATTTGAGGGAAAGGTTCTGTATTTTTGCATTTGAAATAGAGGGTGAAAAGATTATGGCTTTCTGATAGTATATACTTTTTGTAGTATATACAAATAAAGATGACATTAAAAATGGTGGATTTTCGTTTGCCTTTGCCATATTAGTAGGAATGGTAAAGATGTAAACAAGAACTCAGAGAAAAGTATCACAGATACAAGGAATCAGAAATTCGAATAATAGCCATGTCCAAGTTTTGGACCAAGAATTGCTCTTGCTTTTTCAATGGCATCCAAAAAAACCATCCTGCTAACAAAGGCAGTGACATGATCAACATTCAGTTTGATATGATAATTCTACACATATTTAATATTATTACATGTTTCAAAACTTAAACAATAGAGTTTGCAAGCATGTTTGGGAGATATTCTGTGGCTGTTTGCTGCCTTAGGCTTCTGGGCTATTCAGACCTGTACAAAACAGCCAACTGTCTAGAGAGTTATAAGATCTCAGAAATGGTTTAGCATAGATTACTATATTTTCTAATCAACAGTCTTTGTAAGCATCTTTTTTTAGTATATCTTTCTAGGTTTTTTAGGAAAACAATTCAATTAAGAAAGCTACAACTGATGCTATTGTTCTTTCTTTTTACATAAATATAACCACATCTATAATATGCACAGCTATATCTTGTGCTATTAAACTTTATATTGTTATAATCTATGTAATCTACTCTTTTTCTCCAATATAATAATAGTTCTTTCAAGTGTTGTCTGTATTTATGGAAACTTCAAATGTTTCCTAAAAGATTTAATCAGCGCATACAATTAGTGTGCAAAAGTTAACATATGTAGTTCTGTTAGCTTCTTATAAAAAATAGGTATTTTATATCTTTAATACTAAATGTGAAAGAACTGATTCTGGCTAATAAAGAAGCAAAGGCTATTTATCAGTTTATTATTCATATACTAGATTCACAACATTGTGGTATTCCCAGAATATTATTTTTCTTTTCATGAATATATCATTTCCTGTTGTAGCTCATTGTTTTTCTGATACTGGTAAATTGGCAATGTCTCGCATTCATAAATTATAGTCAGAAAATTCTGTTTTATTATATAGAAATGGTAGCAGAGGATTACTGAATAGCCATACAGATTGGAAGTAGAGAATCGTTACATAGCCATACAGATCAAAATAAAATATACAGTGTACAGTCACCATGGGCTTTGCTGCTTAACGGATTCAACTGTCACAGGAAACTCTCCTCAGAAAATAAAGGAACCATATATTATAACCATAGATACAAACACTGACATCTACTAGTTTAATAATTCTGTAGCTGTAATAGAAAATACATTCCAACATGTATTCCAACAATTACATTAGGAGACATTATTAAAAAATAAAAGGAAAGAAGTGGTTCCAAATAATTGCAAGCACAGATGCTTTGAAGCTTAGCCTAAAGATTAGCTGTTGTTAGAGAGATGCTCTTTCCTTATCAAATATATAAGCAGTTCTTTCATTACTATTTCCCCCCTTATCCTCTTACTCTATCACATCTCTTCCCTTTATGCTGTAGTACTTTTACTCTATCGCCATCTTTCCTTCCTTTCATGTTTAGTTATTTCTGTTGCAAATGATGAAGGGTGTGTGAGTGTGTATTTGTACATGCCTGTGTGTGCAAATGGTTCAATGTGTGAGAGAGAATGTTGGATGGATGCAGACAGTGATAAATTTGTGTTTAGCTTATTTTACATGTAGCTTTAATGTACCTATTCAAGTAATATAAAAGTTCAGATTTATCCTGGCCCTATCATTTTTTTTTTTATTCAAAACGTTTTACAAAAAAAAATCCCCCCCCTTTTCCCCCAACCCCCCTCCCTTCACTAAACCCTCCCCCCTCCCCCCTGACTTCCCGGATGAAGCACAAGGTATAGTTAAGAATAAAACAAACATATGCTAAGAAAATTTTCCCCCAAGACTATTATACCAATTTTCCCTTTCTAACTCTGGCTTCCTCCTAACACATCCAAAATCCTTCAAGAAGAAATATATATATATATAAAAAATAAGAAAATTAAGAATTAAGAATAACAAAATATATAAATCAATAAAACAAATTAATCCTAAAGTATATAAAATCAACTAAAACATAAAAATGCAATCCAGTTCATAAAATATCTCCCTTATAGCTTCTATAACCATATAATTTTTTCCCCCACGTCTTCCTTACATAAACTCTTTCAAAAATATTCTATTCAAGATACAATACAACACATTATAAAATTTCAATACCAAGTGTTACAGTAGCTATTCAAGTGGTCCTGGTCATTGTCTTTCGGGGACAATAATATTTTTGTCTATTAATAATTCAAAGAATAATACTTTTGTCTCTTGCCATTTTTTTTGATGCATTAGTCTCTGTCTTTCCTTCATTTCTCCTTTTGAAAAGTCAGTCACAATATTACCTAGTAAATCCTTACGTTCAAAAATCCACAAAATACTACCATATATTCCATCAGTCCAAAGAGGGAATTCTTGATAAACATTAAGTCTATAAGTTTTTCCAGTTTGGGAGACAGCCTCCTGTAGCACTAATTCTGACATTTCATCCAAACTATTTGAAGGAAGCTTCTTTACATCAGCTTGTTTATTCACGATCATATCTTCATCCATTGCATTTAAGTCCTGTTTCAGTTCGTATTTTTGAGTAATTAAATACATTCTTTCTGTGTAATCCTGTATAAAGTCACGAATCCATTCTTCTGAAAGAACCTTCATAACAAAGCTCTTGCTGAAAATCCCCTTATGAAATACTTAAACAACGTAATATGATCCAACAAACCAGAATCCAACACAATAAGATGATGTCTCCATTCAGTTTCGATTTCACAGCAAGCTATTTGCAGTTAGTCTAAAACGCCATTTTAAGAGAAGGAAAAAAAAGAATAATTTTTCTCTCTTTAAAAAGAGGAGGAAGTCAGGAAATCAACAATACTTGCAAACCAATAATTATTCACTTATGCTTCTTCCGCCTGCTTATAAATCCATAAAAAGAAATCAATTGTTAGCAGAACTTGGACACCTTCCTCTTTTCCTGCTGTTGCAAGAGACGCGGTGGATAATGGAGATAGGAGGGATTCGAAGGGACTCACCTTCCAGGACTTTGCATAACAAAAACAAAGCCTCTAAGGGAATCTACCTCTCTCCCCCCTGCTCGTTCCCCTGCTCTCTCAACTAGAGAGGGAAAATTAAGTCGGGAACAGCTGTTTGAAAGCTATTTACACCGGCTTTTACAATATCCAGCGTGGAGTGCCAGAAATTAGCACCCAGCGAGAAAGGTGGAGCCAAGCGGAAGTCTGACCTGGCCCTATCATTTGTTTTGAGTGTGGCTGCTGCCATTGACATGGACATGACTGTGTGTCACATGTATAAATTTACTGAACAAAGATTTCTCGATAGGCATGTACATGTATATGTGTTATATTGTGGGTTCAGGTGCCGTCAAGGTGTAGTCAGGACTCTGGATAGCAGGTAATTTACTTCATTAACCTTAACATAGCTAACAGCAGTGACAAATACAAACGAACAAAAACTTTCTCCCTCTCTGTTGACAGCCCTTTTATACCGGCTGTCAACTGGCTTAGCCAATCAACACACAGAAGTACTATCCTCGTTCTCCACTAGGGGAATGGACCCCGGGTGGGGGGAAGAACTTAGAACACTACACCCCTTCCCACCACATTTGTGCAGACATAATCTCGAAGATACGCTGTGCAATGCCTGATTCGGCTAGAACATCGGGGCCCTGAAGCCCGCAACAACTCATTTATTGGTGCTTTCTCACCCTGTGCTGGATTATCACTAGATCTCTCGTCTATCGAATAGTCAGAACTTTCAGGACTCTTCCCGCCGGCAGCAGGTAAGTGTCCTGTTTTACGTTCCTCTGCTTCTCAGAGTTCAGCTGGGTTTGGGTTGCTCGTGGCCTCGCTATTCGGCTCTATTGGCGTTCCCTCTCCCTCGTTATCATCACTTTGTTGTTGTGTTGCAACAAGCCATCTCATCCTGAGTTGATCCCTATGGCGCCTCCAAAACCGGCCCTGACCTATATCTACCCTATACGAACATGGCCTGGTTATTTCTACTATTTTACCAGGTATCCATAATGGTTGCCCCCCATAGTTCCTGGTGTAAACCGTGTCATTTAATTGAAATGGCTTGTGCATGCTGTTTAAATCTAATGGTTTGCTAGGGGCATACTGGGGGTGCAGCTGGTCTAGTGTGATTCTTAGTTTCTGGCCCATTAGAATCTCAGCTGGACTCTTGTTAGTGGTTGGGCATGGCACGGTATGCTGCACTAACAAATACTCATCAACCCTTTCCTGCCAATTTCCTGGGCCCAGCCTCTGTAATGCTTCTTTTGTGGACCTAGCGGCTAGTTCCGCAAATCCGTTACTAGACGGATGGAACGGGGCAATCAAACAATGTCTAATTCCAGCCTAGCCAAGAATATTTCAAATAAGGTGGCCGTAAATTGGGTCCAATTATCTGACACTAGTATGTCAGGTAACTCATGTGTGGCAAATATTCTCCAGAGGGATTTAATTACAACCTCTGCTGTGGTAGAGTGCATAATAATTACCTCCACCCACTTCGAATACGCATCAGCCAACACTAAGAACATCTGCCCCTTCATAGGTCCTGCCAAATCGATATGTACTCAGGACCAGGGGCCCCCGGGCTCCTCCCATTCCCTTGGTTGGTCTTTGGGTGGCATAGATCTAGTTTCTTGGGACTTTTGACAGGTTGAGACCCAATGGGTGATATCCCTGTCAAGATGGGGCCACCACATATAACAGCGGCCCAGGGCCTTCATCCTAACAATTCCAGGGTGGCCCTGATGTAATGTAGTCAGCACCAATTTCCTCAGAGGGGGAGGAACCACCATCCGATGAACCCATAAGAGGCATCCCCATTGAGTTGATAGCTCCATCTGCCTCTTTGCATATGGCTGCAACTCCAGCTTGAAGGGACCCCGTGGCCACCCCCTGTTGACCCAGTCCAGGACTTGGGAAATTACATTATCTCGAGCTGAAAAGCGGGCAATGTCCGCAGCTGATACTGGGAACAGCGAGTCATCTATCAACAAGATTTGGGAGGCTGGCACAGGGTCTGTCAGCAATGTTGGCAGTGGACAATGGCATGGGCCAGATGTTTTCCCGGCTGGTGGCTTAAAGTGTACGAGTACGCAGACAGGAATATTTTCCAATGAGTCATCCATGGCAACAGAATCTGCTAGATAGGATCCCTAGAAGAAGCTTGTGGTCGGTAATTAACTCAAAAGACCGTCCATATAGATAGTCATGGAATTTCTTCACGCCGGACACCAGAGCCAAAGCCTCTTTATCCAATTGGGAGTAGTTCCTTTCAGCCGGAGCCAATGTACGGGAGAAAAATGCCACCGGAACTTCCCTTCCATTTGGCAGTTGGTGACTCAGGATGGCACTGACCCCATATGGGGAGGCGTCACATGCCAGCAATAAGGGCAATCGATCACAATATTGGGCTAATACAGAGTTAGAGACAAGAAGATGTTTGATGGCTATAAACGCTGCAGCCTGTTTAGTACCCCACTTCCAGGGGGCCCCACTGTTCAGAAGCCGGTGTAACAGCTCAGCCACCGATGCCTTGTGTGGCAGGAATACTGCATAAAAGTTCAAAAGCCCCAAGAAAGCTTGGAGTTCTGCCTTATTTCGAGGGGAGGGTGCGTCTACAATTGCTTTTGTTTTCTCGGCTGATGGATGAATTCCAGATCCATCAATGAGGAATCCTAGAAATTCCACGTGGGGCATCGTGACATGGCATTTTGTTCTTTTGACCTTAAGCCCTGCCCATTGGAACTGATTCAGCACTTGTCGAAGTCTTTCCATCAGTTCTGACATGTTGGTAGCAGAGACCAGCACGTCATCAAAATATGGGACGACCCCAGGGATTCCCTGGAGCATCCGCTCCATCAGGCTTTGGAAAAGCCCCAGGGCCATGCTGACGCCGAATTGGAGGCGGTGACACCGGAAGGCCCCCCGGTGTGTAACAATTGTTTGAGCCTCCGCTGTCTTATCGTCTACAGGCAGCTGCTGGTATGCCTGAGCCAAATCTAGTTTTGCAAACACTGATCCCTTGCCCAGGGACTGCAGAAGGTGCTGCACTACTGGGACTGGGTAGGCATGAGGTTGTAATGCCTGGTTGAGGGTGGCCCGGTAATCCGCGCATATACGGATAGATCCATCGGGTTTAATAGGAGTCACAATTAGCATCTCCCAAGGGGCATGGTCCACTGGTTCGAGAATGTCCTGGGAGATGAGTTTGTCCAGCTCAGCATCAACTCGTGGTTTTAGGGAAAACGGTATCCGGCGAGGCTTTAATCTGCACGGTGGAAACTGAGGGTCCAGGCTGAATGATACTGGAGTGCTCTTGTAGCAGCCCAGTTTTCCATCAAAAACAGTGGGGAATTCGTTTATCAGAATATCCAATTCAGAAGACCTAACCGAATTTACACTTTTAACTGTTAACACCAGAGTGTCAAACCAATTTAACCCTAATAAACTAGGCAAGGGGCCATCCACAATGACTAAAGACAATGAGCCATAGAAATTTTTAAATTGTACCCTAGATTTTCCACTACCCACAATAGGAATTGTTTTTCCTTGATAATCCCTCAAATTTAGATCACAAGGGATTAATCGTTTCTTTGAAATACTTGGCACAAGGCGTTTTAAAGTGCTCCAAGAAACGATAGATGTGGCAGAACCCGTGTCCACCTCTATTAGACATGGTCTCCCCTCTATGTTGACTGTGAGTCTAATTTTCTGTTTTGGGGACTGTTCAGTGTGATGTCCCACCATATTCACCACTGAGGGGCCTCCGAAATTATCCCATCTGCTACCCTGTGAGTTCAATTTCCTCCCTTGCCACCATCTCTCAGTAATGTGGGGCTCTTGGGTCACCCTCTGTGGCTGTGCTGACCGGCAGACCCGGGCGATGTGACCCCGGTGGCCACAATGGCGGCACACAGTGTCCTTGAACTTGCAAACGGTTCTAAGGTGATTTCATCCACATCCTCTGCAGTCTATCTGTGCAGGCTTATTATGTGGATTCGGCTGTATTGACTCCTTCAGCCGATTTACGTCCCACTCATCATCATCATCTATAACCCCCATTTCATTAAAGTGGATAGCCTCTCCCCTAGGTTTGACAGAACTTTGTCCCCGGGCAAATTAGCTACTGAGAGTGCAGCTAATTCAGCTGCACACACTTCGTCTAAAGCATTTTGGAATGTCAGTTCTGGTTTGGCTATCAGTCGCCTCTTAAGGCGATCGTCTCGCACTCCACTAATTAATCTGTCAAGGAGATAGTCATCAAGGTTCACGAATTCACAATGCAGGGCTGCTTTCCTCAGGGCAGCCACATATTGATTAATAGATTCTCCCTCACCCTAATCCCTATGGTAGAAATGCTGACGATGGGCAATTCTAGATGGAGCTGGGGCATAATGTTTTTTTAACTTCTTCATGAAGTCTTCCCAGGTTCCAGAGTAAATTGACTGAGGTGCCATGAGCGTCATGGCAGTTTCAAACATTTCTGGCTCACAGAAACTCAGGAAATAGGCTCTCTTGCTCTCATTAGATAAATTTGTATAGTCATTAGCAATGAGAAAACACTCGAATCTCGCTACATAATCCTCCCAAGACTCCATTGTAGGGTTAAAGGGAGCAAAATTCTGTGAGGAGGCCATTTCCCACCAAATCAGCCTTGATTGTCTAACCTGTTTGTCAGCCCTCGCAATTCCGTTCTTTTTTAATTCACCTCAGATTGGCATCCCATCCTTGTCGCCAGTGTTATATTGTGGGTTCAGGTGCCGGCAAGGTGTAGGCAGGACTCTGGATAGCAGGTAATTTACTTTATTAACCTTAACATAGCTAACAGCAGTGACAAATACAAATGAACAAAAACTCTTCCATCTCTGTTGACAGCCCTTTTATTCCGGCTGTCAACTGGCTTAGCCAATCAACACAGAGAAGTACTATCCTCGTTCTCCACTAGGGGAACGGACTCCGGGGTGTGTGGGAGAACTTAGAACACTACAATATGTATTGCTTCCTTTTGGAAGATTATTTTAAATTTGCTGTCATCTTCCTTCAAATAATGCAGCTCTTCTTCCCAAATGCCAAAGAGATATTCTAAGATAGAAATCTGTGTTCTTTGTTACAACAAAAATGGTTCAATCTATTTCTGACTTGCAGATGTCTAACAGTCAAAATCAATACATCTTACCTTTCATGAGCCCACATCATGAAATCACCCAACTGATTCTTATCAGTTACAATCTGGAGAGGGAGATGTTTTTATAACATAACCATGGAACCTGATCACTGAGAAAACAATTTTCTAGGAAACGTAACTGTTGCCATCTGCCACTAACTCCTGGTTGGCCAGATAATATAGGATCGGCCTAATTGGACTTCCTCCCTTTGCTTTGTAAAAATGGGTTTACATTTTTGATACAGTTTTGGAGAGCTGACCAAACGGAGGGCAAAGGAAAAAAAGGATTTCTTCTTCTGTCCTCTCTCAAATAACAAACAACAATATGGCAGTCAAAGCAGCTGGTAGGATTCCCCTCAGGAAAAGGCTAGACAGCACCATTCCAATTTGCTGGAAAATTACTATGGACACTTTCCAGTTTAGTTTGCATCCAAAACAAGAAAGCACTATATTCAGTTTATAGCCGAAAATATAGCTTGTGGCTTATTTATTAAACTTCAATAAACAATAATATGAGTGGCAAAATAAGACAAGGCAAGAAAAACTAAGGAAAGAGAGAAAAATGAACCACAGGGAAGAATTCATAGTAACTACAATCCATGTTAACAGGGTCACTGGAAACAATAGTGTGGATAATAGGCATGAATAGTCCCAAAAGGACTGGCTTTTGGTTGTTTCAGCATTTATCTTTTAAGTACAAAGAGGCAGCAGAACAGAGATAGAAAGCGGGATGCCGGGATCCCTCTTTTTTTAATGTGCCATGAAGAGAACAATTCGGTAAACATGTATTGAGCTCTTCTATGGCCAACACAATTAGTGCTGGGCTACTTGGACTTTACCTTGGCCCACTTGAAGTAAGAAACAACTGCAGCTCTGAAATAACAGTAAAGCTTTGAGTTTTTTTAAAAAGACCAAAATAAAGGACGTAAATCTGTTTATTTTATATAATAGAAAATATGCCTCTATGTGAAAGATAAGAACAATATATTACATCTACACCAAAAACAAATACTTTGCTTAGATGTCATTGAGGTGTATGAATAAATCAGTAAGATAGCTGTCTCACCCTGATTTAGAAGCTTAGATTTCATTGACAAGTAGCAATTTACAGGAGCTATTGCTTGTATGAATTTTTTTTTGCCATCTTTTAAGCAACTTGATGCTTCTGAATCATAACTTCCAGTAGCAGAAGCTAGTAATGCTAATAGTGAGAGATTGTGAAAGCTGTAATTCATCAGCATTTGGAGGCTCGTAAATTCTCCAGTCATATTTTAAAGGAAGTTCACATGATACCCTTCAGCATTTTGTTTAATATGTAGCATTGTTAATTCTGTCTTGTTACTGATGTAGAAGTTCCTCCACCATTGTTTCTACATATAGTTCTACACATAGTACATATAGTCCAAATAACATGCTCAGTCCTGAGCAGATAATGGAACAGTACTTAAATAATATTTTTGAAATTTAGTGACCATAACAGGAAAATGCTTCTGGAATAAAATGTTCAAAAAGAATATTTTGTCTTCTGTATAGAATTCCGGCCCGGATACAGTACGGAGACAGCTTTGGTCGCGCTGGTGGATGATCTCTGGAGGGCCAGGGATAGGGGTTATTCCTCTGCCCTGGTCCTATTAGACCTCTCAGCGGCTTTTGATACCATCGACCATGGTATCCTGCTGCGCCGGTTGGAGGGGTTGGGAGTGGGAGGCACCGTTTATCGGTGGTTCTCCTCCTACCTCTCTGATCGGACACAGACGGTGTTGACAGGGGGGCAGAGATCGACTCCAAGGTGCCTCATGTGTGGGGTGCCGCAGGGGTCGATTCTCTCACCCCTCCTGTTCAACATCTATATGAAGCCGCTGGGTGAGATCATCAGTGGCTTTGGGGTGAGATACCAACTGTACGCTGATGATACTCAGCTGTACTTTTCCAACCCAGGCCACCCCAGTGAAGCTGTCGAGTGTTGTCCCGGTGTCTGGAAGCCGACGGGTCTGGATGGGGAGGAACAGGCTCAAACTTAATCCCTCCAAGACGGAGTGGCTGTGGATGCGGCACCTCGGTACAGTCAGCTGCAGATGCGGCTGTCTGTCGGGGTGAATCATTGGCCCGATGGAGAAGGTACGCAACTTGGGCGTGCTCCTGGATGGCGGTTGTCCTTTGAAGACCATTTGGCGACCGTCTCCAGGAGAGCATTTTATCAGGTTCGCCTGATCCGCCAGTTGCGCCCTTCCTGGACCGGGATGCCTTATGCACAGTCACTCATGCCCTTGTTACCTCTCGCCTGGACTACTGCAATGCTCTCTACATGGGGCTCCCTTGAAGAGCACCGGAGACTTCAGCTAGTTCAGAACGCGGCTCTTGCGGGTTATTGAGGGAGCGCCTCGAGCTCCCACATAACACCTATCCTGCGCAGACTGCACTGGCTACCTGTTGTTTTCCGGGTGCGCTTCAAGGTATTGGTTACCACCTTTAAAGCGCTCCATGGCTTAGGACCGGGCTATCTACGGGACCGCCTACTGCCGGCTTCTATCTCCCATCGTCCGGTACGCTCCCACAGAGAGGGACTCCTCAGGGTGGCGTCAGCCAAACAGTGTCGGCTGGCGGCCCCAGGAGGGCCTTCTCTGTGGGAGCTCCGACCCTGTGGAACGAACTTCCCCTCGGACTTCGACAATTACCTGACCTTAGGACCTTTCGCCGCGAACTTAAAACTTATTTATTTCATATGGCTGGACTAGCCTGATTTTTATTTTTATTGGATGGGTTTTTAAAATTGTGTTATTTTACAGGGGAGTATGTTTTTTAACGTTTTGGGCATTTAAATTAGTTTTTTAAGGGTTGTTTTTAAATTATTGTGTGTATTTATATTTTATCTGCCTGTTCACCGCCCTGAGTCCTTCGGGAGAAGGGCGGTATACAAATTAAAATATTATTATTATTATTATTATTATTATTATTACCTTTATAGAGATTTTAGCAGTGCTCTCCCTAAAACTAAAAACTGCACATATGAATTACATGATTAACCTATTTATAGCTTCAAAGGCTGTACAAGGAAAGCATCAAAACAGAAGAGAGAAACTTTTTGAAACCATTTCATGCTGAGAACACTAGAAAAGATATGATGAGATTAAGGCAACAAGATCGAATAGGCAGAACGACATGAAGGGAAAAGCTGGGATGTTTCAAGCAATCACAGACTGTTGAAAGAAGATGGTTGCCATGGGAAAGAAGGAAAGGAAATGGTGATTGGATAGCTGACCTGAATGTGTGTATGTATAGCCTGGAAGAGTAAAAAGCTTATAAGTCTCACAAAATAAGCAAGAAAAGATGGTAAGCAAGAGAAATCCTGCAGGTATCAGAGGAAAAGGCTGCACCTTGTTTCTTACCAACTGTCTTTCTATTGATGCCTCACCTATTGTGCAAGCAATCTTGTGCAACCTATTGTCCAGCTATCTTGTGAACAAATGCAAAATAAATATAGCAGGCTTTTCTTTGAGCTTTATATATTATGATCTGGCATATAGAATCTCTTACATCAAATGGATGAGAAAAGTTGTTTGCATGATATGCTTATCCATGCTGAACTTAGATAACTAACTCCATTCATACAATCCACAAACCCACAGACTAATCACATGGAAAGGGTTCACACATCGAGTCCATATGACTACCCATTTAATGATTAAGTGGGTATATAAACCTTGCCAAGATCCAGCACTGCCCGCTGTTGTACAAAACGTGTGTTGGAAAGAGGCAGCCAAACATTTGTGCAAAGTTGGGAAAGCTGCACAGAAACAAAGAATATTTTTAAAAGTGTAAGCACTTTTGTTTCTGAAGGTAAACATGATTTACTTATTTTTTTAAAAAAATTATATGGATGCTCATGTTATATATAAAAAGCCTAGGTTGATAACCCAGAATATAAATAACAACAAGAATAACAAATACAACTAAATTAAAACCCACATGTAACACTACTGTGCTAATACTCCATCTCAAGATCACAAATGCAGGACTTATCTCCCATCTTGGCCCAATGCCTGATGGGAAAGCTAAGTCTTAACAGTCGTGTGGAAAGCAAGGAAAATAGGGGCCTTCTGTACCTTGGATGGAGGCTATTTCATAGAATACATGTTAGTACAGAAAAGGGTTACTTCCAGGTTCCATTAAATGGTCACAGGTAATACAGGTAAGTCTAGTGTCCCAAATCTATTCAGTTCGATGAGATGGGTGTATTTCCTTATAATAGGCAGTCGCTTAAGTAGCCTGGCCCCTTGTCATTCAAGTCTTCAAATGTGATAGCTAAGAATATTTGCAAGCTACAGCTGGTTCAGAATGCAGTGGCACAAATAGTTCTGGAGACTCCTAGGGCGGAACTGTTATGCAAACTGCTTTGGTAGCCAGTTTGCTTCCAGGTCCAATTCAAGGTGTTGATTATCACCTTTAAATTCCTTCATGGTTCTATTTTGTAATTTTCTTACTTAATATTTTTAACATACAGCGATCGAATTAGATTTTTAAACTGGATATTGTATTTTAAAATTTTTTGGATTATTGGTGTTTTATTTGCTCCTGAGTTTTCAGAGAAGGGCGGTATAAAAATTTGAAAAATAAATAAATAAATAAATGGTATGGGACCAGGTTAGCTGAGGAACAGTCTCACACCAATGGGATTGGCCCATCCCACTCACTCCAGCAGAAGAAGCCTTCTATGGACCCTGTCAGCCAAGGAATTTTGGCTAGCAGGATCAAGGAAAAGAACGTTCTCTATAATGGCCCCTGGTCTCTGGAACATCTTGGTACTTAACATGAGATCTGCCTACATCCTTTGGGCTTTCTGGAAGGACCTTAAAACCTGGTTCTGCTGCTTGGCCTGGGGCACTGCTGAGGGTGCACTATGCTGGAAGTGGTTGGTTGAATCAGAGACAAAACTCCATCCCCATACTACCTGTGCTCCTGATTTTTAATCCTTATTTAACTGTTCTTACTTTTAATGTTTCTAATGCTTTTATATTTATGCTTTTATGCAGTTGTAAGCTGCTAAGAGTCACTCTGCATAGTGAGACAGGTGGCAAACAAACAGACAAACAAACAAACAACCAGCATCTTGAATTACATCTTAAAGAAACTTGAAGTCAGTACAATTCATGCAGCAGTGGTGTAACATGAGCAAAACTCTGGGCACTGAGAAGTATGTGCACTGTTGAATTCTGGACTGCTTGATAGTTTCAGATGGTCTTCATCTGAATTTAGAGCACATTGCAATAGTCCAAATAAGAAGTGACATAGGCATGGGTGATCGTGAACAAGGCCTCCCACTAGGAATGAGCACAACCAACATCCTAGCCACGGCTGCCACCTGCTTCTTGAGTAAGAGTGGGAATATTGCTTTGCCTTAGATTTGATATAACAAAGCCATTACTATGGCATTTCTACATATTTTCTGCATGAATTACAGATTGGAAGAGAGAAGAGCTTAATATGTCCAAGTGCTCTTACTTCACTGTGATTACTCATGCAGGTGCACTTCCATCTCTGTGGATCAAATGATTCAGTTTCCCAGACATACTTTTTAAGCTCAGAGAATAAATTAACATAACATAACAACAGCAGAGTTGGAAGGGACCTTGGAGGCCTTCTAGTCCAACCCCCTGCCCAGGCAGGAAACCCTACACCATCTCAGTCAGATGGTTGTCCAACATTTTCTTAAAAATTTCCAGTGTTGGAGCATTCACAACTTCTGCAGGCAAGTCGTTCCACTTATTAATTGTTCTAACTGTCAGGAAATTTCTCCTTAGTTCTAAGTTGCTTCTTTCCTTGATCAGTTTCCACCCATTGCTTCTTGTTCTACCCTCAGGTGCTTTGGAGAACAGCCTGACTCCCTCTTCTTTGTGGCAACCCCTGAGATATTGGAACACTGCTATCATGTCTCCCCTAGTCCTTCTTTTTATTAAACTAGACATACCCAGTTCCTGCAACCGTTCTTCATATGTTTTAGCCTCCAGTCCCCTAATCATCTTTGTTGCTCTTCTCTGCACTCTTTCTAGAGTCTCAGCATCTTTTTTACATTGTGGCGACCAAAACTGGATGCAATACTCCAAGTGTGGCCAAGTGTGGCCAAATTAAAATAGAGGTCTCTGGCTTCACATGTTTACCTGTTGCACAAAGTCACATTGTACTTTGTTTGATTAAGGTTTAGTATATGGTAAGAACTCAGCCACTTATTGTAGTTTGTCAGAGCTTGGTTCAGTAGTGTTTATGTCCAAATGTGATTTATTCAATGACAATGACTAGTGCAATGTGCACATCTGACCTTCACTATTGTTGTTGCTAGTTAATAATAGTGTATTTTATACCACGGAGTTTGCTAGTGAATAAAGCTGCATTTTTTTGCTTCATTGAACCAGAAAATGTTTCTTAAAACTGAAACATATTAATAGATAACAATTTAAGTAATACTATATAATATTTTCTTTTTCTGCAAATGGTTACTGATTTCTATCTTTCCTTCTCTCCCATTGAAACAAATGAACCAGCTTGATATGAAAATTACTTTATTTTATAAAACGAATAAGCATAATATTATGCAACAGCTTATAAATTCAAGTGAGCAAATTCCATTCTTTTTTTTCACGGAATAATCAACTATATTACAATTCTGAGGAATCACTGCAGAATATCCAAATTAGTATGTCTTGCTCATGTTACTAGTTTAGGAATCTCTTGTTCTACTTAATTTTAATCACATGAGCCTGGGATTGTGTTAAAGCAAGGAAAGGAAAGTAGTATCCTGAGGCATCCATTCAGCAGTTTTATAAAAAGCCATGAACATAAGAAAACTTTTCACTTGTAAATAATTCATACTTGAGGTACCTGATTTAGGAAGTTGTGTTACCCAATTAAGCATAGACTTACCTGGCAAAAAAAATTTCCAAAATGTTTTTTAAACTACTTTTAAATATAGATTATTCAAAAGAATTTCTCATGAGAATCAAATTTTAAGTTTTGAACCAAATAATATCCAAATGTGTTTGCCTTAAATGTGGGGAATATAATAATATAATTCTTATTATACTAGGAACCAAATACTTGCCAAGATTTCAGGAAAGCCAAATAATAATACTTCAGCTAGCCCATAACAAAGTATATTCTATATAATTTTAACTCACTACCTTACTGATGTTAACAAATATTTCAAATAGTGTAGTGTAAAATCATGAAAATTAGCATCTCCATTATCACATGAGTGCTGTAGCTTTAAAAGAGAAGGTTTTGTGTTTGGCTATCTCATTAAAAAATAATCATTAATATACCAATTTGTATCTGAATGAATGTGAACCTCATGATACCATCAGGATATAGCAACATCAAGGTTCAGTCCTTGCTTCCCAGATTAATGAATGTAACTTAATTGTCTTATTAAGTATGTCAAAGATTCCATCAAAATTAAATATTAAAGGGTAGAAGAGACATGACTGACAGATTCAATGTCACATCTTCATTTCAGATGAAATAAAATTATATTTGAATTTGTCTTTCTTAAAACAAATATAACTGTTCTAAAAGGTGTTTCTGATTTATTTAATAAATATTTTTTAAAATATTTTTTTAAATCCTGGAGGATGAGAAGGTGATAATCAGATGAATGTGAAACAAGGCCTTCAAACAATGCAAAAATACTATAAAGTCAAATACATGATTTTGCAGGACTTTTCATTTCAGATGAAATAAAGGCAAAATGTTTTCACTATAAAGATAGTCAAGCTAGGGAAGTCGTGGTGGGCTGAAGTCATTTTCGTCTGGCACTATTTTTATATCCATATTCTGCCAAATACCTTGAAGCAGTCTTGCCAAATAATCTTTGTCCTGCTAACTGCAGAATGTTGAGAACACATGGAGGAAGTAATAAGTCAATTAATGTTTTGCCTTCAGCTAAGCAAGAAGAAGTAAGAATCTCCCCTTCATTAAGTCTCTGCCTTGCCTAAGCTATTGGCAATCTTGAAGCAAAACAAGATTCTCGCCTCTTTCTGCATAAAAAGGGAATTAAATAAATCTGTATCACAACTCTCTTTTCATTCACATTTTCATTAGTGACTATGTTTTTCTGGTGATCTGAAAAATATCTGAATATTTGAAAGCTGAAGCTTCTTAGCTACCAAACCATCATTTCTCTTTTATTAAAAATCCTGTTGAAAGTTATCAAAAATTCATCATATTAAATAGGAAACCTTGAATTGAGCAACAAATTATTTTCTTTCTATCTTAAGGTGTTATGCAAATTCAGTCAATTGTATTTTATTACATAAATCATAATTAAATAAATGATTAAGTAGAATGTGTAAAAAAAAATCCCCTGCCTCCTTCTACATATGTAATTTTTACTTTATATTGTTCTGTTCCACTTGGTCTTGATGTTGACTTACTGCTATAACTAAGCCATTATAGGTTGGTATAATAGCCATGTTTCTTTTGCAAGTATTTGTTTGTTCAAGAATGGCTCCTTATGGCTGCTTATAGTACTGATAAACATTAGGATTCTCATCATTCAGTGATGAGCTATATATGTTATTTATTTAAACTACAGTTGATATATCTGCATGTCCAAAGATGGGAAGAAAGGGTTAGCAATCTAACAGACAGGAGCAGCCGGAGTGATAAAGAGGCAATGCCAAAAAAAATAATAACTTTATAGTCTGTTGTTCCTTGCATTCAGTAACTTACAATGAGCTTAAAGTCAGTGCAACTGAATTTTTAACTTTAAAATTAATCCCAAGTGCTATTTGCATGGAGAAATTAAAAGTTGCTTGCATCTTTCTGTGTTTACCTACCACTGCTATTATGTTTTTTTCAAAGAAATGCTTGAGAGGAGATTACAGTACCTTTCATATGATCTGATGATAAATCAGGCAGCTCCAATGCTTATTTCTCCTCTGGGCTAAGCATTCCAACAGTTCTTAATCTAGCAAATTTCTCTGGATTTCTAGTAGATTTGATGGACAAACCCAATGTTGTTGTTGCTAGTTGCAAAGTTATGTCCGACCCATCACGACCCCATGGACAACATTCCTCCAGGCCTTCCTGTTCTTTACCATCCCCTGGAGTCCATTTAAGTACACGCCTACTGCTTCAGTGACTCCATCCCGCCACCTCATTCTCTATCATCCCCTTCTTCTTTTGCCCTCAATCTTTCCCAGCAGTAGGCACTTCTCCAGTGAGACCTTCCTTTTCATTAGGTGGCCAAAATATTTGAGTTTCATCTTCAGGATCTGACCTTCTAAAGAGCAGTCAGGGTTGATCTCCTCTAGGACTGACAGGTTTGATCACCTTGCAGTCCAAGGGACTCATAGAAGTCTTCTCCAGCACCATAGTTCAAAGGCTTCAATTCTTTGAAGCTCAGCCTTTCTTATGTTCTAACTTTCACAGCCATACATTGCACCTGGAAAAACCATAGTCTTGATTATATGCACTTTTGTTGGCAGGGTGATGTCTCTGCTTTTTAGAATGCTGTCTTGATTTGCCATACCTTTCCTAAGGCCCATTTGACATCACATTCTAGGATGTCTGGCTCGAGGTCAGTGACCACCCCGTCATGATTATCAGAGAAGTTAAGCTCGTTTTTGTATAGTTCTTCTGTGTAATTTTGCCACTTCTTCTTAATCTCTTCTGCCTGTTAGGTCCCTGCCATTTTGGTCCTTTATTATGCCTATCTTTGCATGAAAAGTTCCCTTCATATCTCCAATTTTCTTAAAGAGATCTCTGGTCCTCCCATTCTATTGTTTTCTTCTATTTCTTTGCACAGTTCATTTAAGAATGCATTCTTATCTATTCTTTTGAATTCTGCATTCAACTCGATATATCTTTCTCCCTTGCCTTTCACTTCCCTTCTTTCCTCAGCTATTTGCAAAGCTTCCCCAGACAGCCATTTTGCTTTCTTGCATTTCTGTTTCTTTGGGATGGTTTTAATTGCTACCTCTTGTACAATTTTTATTTATTTATTTTTGTCATAGTGTATATAAGCATTTAAGCATATATATGAGCATAAGTATGTAATAACTGTATTAATTGGATATAATTAAGAGGAACAATAGGACAGGGAACGGTAGGCACGTTTGTGCTCTTATGCTCGCCCCTTATAGACCTCTTAGGACTGGGGTGAGGTCACTAGTAGATAGTTTTTGGTTAAAGATTTTGGGATTTTGAGAAGAGACCACGGAGTCAGGTAATGTGTTCCAAGCATTAACAACTCTATTACAGAAGTCATATTTTCTGCAATCAAGATTGAAGCGGTTAACATTAAGTTTAAATCTATTGTTTGCTCTTGTATTATGATTGGAGCTGAAGAAGTTTTCAACAGGAAGAACATTGCAATAGATGATTCTATGAATTAAACAGAGGTCCTATTGAAGGCGGGGAGTACTAAATTTTCTAAACCCAGGATTTCAAGTCTGGTGGTATAAGGTATTTTGTTGTATTTCGAGGAGTGGAGAATTCTTCTTGTAAAATATTTCTGGACACGTTCAATTGGGTTGATATTAGAAATGTGGTGTGGGTTCCAAACAGGCGAGCTATATTCAAGAATTGGTCTAGCAAATGTTTTATATGCTCTGGTTAGTAGTGTAGAGTTTTTGGAAAAGAAGCTACGTAAGATTAGGGGTTCACAACTCTTAGAGCCTTTTTTGTGATGTAGTTGCAGTGGGCTTTGGCACTTAGATCATTTGATATTAAAACTCCAAGGTCTTTAACAGGGTGGGGGTCATCTGTAAGGTAATGTCCATCAAGCTTGTACTTAGTGTTTTGGTTCTTTTTTCCAATATGTAAGACTGAGCATTTGCTGGTTGAGATTTGGAGTTGCCAAGTTTTTGACCAGTCTGACACAAAGTCAAGGTCTTTTTGTGTTGTTGGTGGTGTTAAATAGTTTGACATCGTCAGCAAAGAGAATACAATTAATTGTGATATGGTCGCAGAGATCATTGATGTATAATATGAAGAGCATTGGTCCAAGCTTTGGCCTTGGGGAACTCCACTTTTGACAGGAACAGGATTTGATAATTTTGACCACTTGTTGTCTGTTTGACAGGAAAGCAGATATCCAATTGTGGAAGGGTCCTGAAATACCGTAGGATTTTAGTTTTAGGAGAAGTTTATCATGTACTACTGAGTCAAAAGCTTTACAGAAGTCTATGTAGATTGCATCTATTGCGTTGCCTTGATCAAGATTAGTAGTCCATATGTTTTTGCAGTGAAGAAGTTGTAAGTTACATGATAATTTTTTTCTGAAACCAAATAGTTTATTAGAGAGTAGGTTGTTTGTTTCTAGGTGGAGGGTAATGGATTGGTTGGTGATTGATTCCATTACTTTGCAGGTGACACAGCATAGAGAGATTGGTCTGTAATTTTCAACTAGGCTGGGGTCTCCTTTTTTGAAGACAGGGATGACTGTGGCTAGTGACCAAAGTTTAGGAAGGGAACTGGTTGTGAAAGCTTTTTCAAAGATTATGCTTAGGGGTTCTGCTATATTAGTGGAAAGTTTTTTTAAGAAGTATGCACATAGTCCATCAGGCCCAATAGATAGAGATGGTTTCAGTTTGTGAAGAGCTTTTTCAACATTATTTTCTGTGAAATCTATATGTGTTAGTTCATTGTACTCATTGTTGTACTCATTGGTGCTACGATTGGGGAAAGTCGGGTAAGAGCCATTACTATTAACAAAGACTGAGCCAAACAATGTTGCGAACCTCCGTCAATAGTTCTTTAGATGCTCTGTCTATCAAATCTAATTCCTTAAATCTATTTGTCACCTCTACTGTATATTCATCAGGGATATGATTTAGTTCATACCTGAGTGGCCTAGTGCTTTTCTATACTTTCTTCAATTTGAACCTAAATTTTGCAAGGAGAAGCTCATGATCTGAGCCACCAGTCAGTTCCTGGTCTCGTTTTTACTTACTGCATAGAGCATCTCCATCTTTGGCTACAGAGCACATAGTCAATCTGATTTCTGTGTTGACCATCTGGTTATGTCCATGTGTAGAGTCGTCTCTTGGGTTGTTGGAAAAGAGCATTTGCTATGACTATCGTATTGTCTTGACAGAGTTCTATAGCCTGTGCTCTGCTTCACTTTGTATTCCAAGGCCAAACTTGCCTGTTATTCCAGTTATCTTTTGCCTTCCTATTTTAGCATTCCAATTTCCCATGCTGATAATAAGGACATCATTTTTTGGTGTTAATTCTATAAGGTGCCATAACGCTTCATAGAAGCAGGCAATTTCATACTCTTCAGCATCAGTGGTTGGGCCATAGACTTGGATAACTGTGATATTGAATGATTTGCCTTAGATTCAAACTGAGATCATTCTGTGATTTTGGGGATTGTATCCCAATTTTGCTTTTCCTATTCTTTTATTTATTATGAAAGCTACTCCATTTCTTCTGAGGGATTCTTAACCACAGTAGTATACCTGATGGTCATCTGAATTAAATTCACCCATTCCTGTCCATTTTAGTTCGCTTATTTCTAAGTTGTCGATGTTCAGTCTTGTCACCTCTTGTTTGACCATGTGTTCTGTCCTCCTCCGCCTCCGTCCGAATGATGGCTTAATTAGCCGGCACTATCAGCTCTGGCGGCAAAAGAGCCAGCGTCTGCTAAGAGCCCTCGTTATCTTCCACGACGCCGGTGAATCACAAACTTCAGCTCTAGTCAATCAGTGGATTTGCCTGTTACAAAGAGACACAGCAGCTCTGGCTGCCTTTTATATCCTGTGGGGTGTGGCTCCATGACTCAGCACTTCCTAGGCCTGCCCCACCCTTGCTTCTGTTGTTCCCTCCTCTCCTGCCTACGAAACCAAGCCTGATTGCCGTCAGCTGGGTCTGCAGGTGTGGCCGGGGGGGAAGAGTCAGGGGATGGAGGCCTCATTATTTCTTCCACCTGGCCTGCTTCTGGTTCCTGGAGCTAAGCGAGGGGAGCTGGTGCTCCTGAGGTAAGTCCTGACGGCCCTTCCTCCTCACTTTCCAAGTCACTTTCTGGCAGCAGGGCCGGCTCGGGGGGCGCAGACAGAACACCATGTCTAGCTTGCCTTGATTCATAGATCTTACATTCCAGGTTCCTATGGAGAAAAAAAATCTTTACAGCATCAGACTTTCCTTTCATCACCAGATATATCCACATCTGAGCATCCTTTCGGCTTTGGCCCAGTCACTTCACTCTTTCTGGCGCTACTAGTAAAATAGAATAGAATAGAATAGAATAGAATAGAATAGAATAGAATAGAATAGAATAGAATTGAATTGAATTGAATTGAATTGAATTGAATTGAATTGAATTTATTGGCCAAGTGTGACTGGACACACAAGGAATTTGTCTTGGTGCATATGCTCTCAGTGTACATAAAAGAAAAAATACCTTCATCAAGGTAAAACATTTACAACACAAATGATGGTCATAGGGTACAATTTAACCCATAATGATAGCAACAAAAAGTTACAGTCATACAGTCATAAGTGGAAAGAGATTGGTGGTGGAAACGATGAGAAGATTAATAGTAGTGTAGATTTAGTAAATAGTTTGATAGTGTTGAGGGAATTATTTGTTTAGCAGAGTGATGGCCTAATATACAAATTAAAATATTATTATTATTATTGTTGTTGTTGTTGTTGTTGTTGTTGTTGTTATTATTATTATTATTATTCAGAAAAAAACTGTTCTTGTGTCTAGTTGTTCTGGTGTGCAGTGGTCTATAGCATCGTTTTGATGGTAGGAGTTGAAACAGTTTATGTCCAGGATATGAGGGATCTGTAAATATTTTCACGGCCCTCTTCTTGATTCGTGCAATATACAGGTCCTCAATGGAAGGCAGGTTGGTAGCAATTATTTTTTCTGCAGTTCTAATTATCCTCTGAATTCTATGTCTTTCTTGTTGGGTTGTAGAACCAAACCAGACAGTTATAGAGGTGCAAATGACAGACTCAATAATTCCTCTGTAGAATTGCATCAGTAGCTCCTTGGGCAGTTTGAGCTTTCTGAGTTGGCGCAGAAAGAACATTCTTTGTTGTCCTTTTTTGATGATGTTTTTGATGTTAGCTGTCCATTTTAGATCTTGCGATATGATAGAACCTAGAAATTTGAAGGTTTCTACTGTTGATACTGTGTTGTCAAGTATTGTGAGAGGTGGAAGTATGGAAGGGCTTCTCCTAAAGTCTACCACCATTTCTACAGTTTTGAGTGTGTTCAGTTACAGATTGTTTTGGTCGCACCACAAGGCTAGTCGTTCAATCTCACGTCTATATGCGAATTCGTCATTGTCTCGAATGAGACCAATCACTGTTGTGTCATCTGTGAACTTCAGTAGTTTAACAGATGGATCATTGGAGATGCAGTCATTGGTATACAGAGAGAAAAGAAGTGGGGAGAGCACACAGCCTTGGGGGTCCCCTGTGCTAATTGTACAGGTATCTGATGTGATCCTGCTTAGCTTCACCTGCTGCTTCCTGTTTGTTAGGAAGCTTGTGATCTACTTACAAGTCTGTTCAGGTACTTGTAGCTGGTTTAGCTGAGTTAGAAGAGTGTCTGGAATGATGGTATTGAATGCTGAACTAAAGTCTACAAAGGGGACCCTTACATAGGTCTTTGGAGATTCAAGATATTGTAAGATGTAGTGCAGAGCCATATTAACAGCATCATCTGTTGATCTGTTTGCTCAGTATGCAAATTGCAAGGGGTCTAACAGTGGATCTGTGATGGTTTTCAAGTAGGAAAGCACTAGCCTTTCAAAGGTTTTCATGACTAGAGCGTTGGAAGCAAGAAGGAACATAGCACTTCTCTAGTGATTTATTGAAGATATGGGTGAAGATATAGTGAAGATATGGTACTACTCCTCTGCTCTTCCCCAGTAGCATATTGGACACCTTCCAGCCTGAGGGGCTCATTTTCCGGTGTCATATCTTTTTTCCTTTTGGTTCTGTCCAGTATCTTTGCCATGTTTTCATGGCAAAGATACTGGAGTGGGTTGCCATTTCCTTCTCCGGTGGATCACGTTTTGTCAGAACTCTCTACTATGACCTGTCTGTCTTGGGTGGCCCTGCATGGCATAGCTCATAGCTTCATTGAGTTACATAGTGGCTGAACCGGTGTCATGGTCAGATCATTTTCTCCTTCGCCTAGACTTTCGGACCACCGCTCACCATCGCAGGGAGACGGAGCCAATGCGTTGGTTCCGTCCCAGGCGCCTGATGGACCCTGAGAGGTTCCAGACGGAGCTTGGGCCGTTCCCTGAGGATCTTGCCCACGGCACGACTGAAGAACTAGTTGCGGCCTGGGAACGGGCCGCGGCTGGGGCTTTGGACTGTGTCGTGCCTTTGCCGCCTCTGACCCGGCGTAGATCTCAATTGGCTCCTTGGTTCTCCGAGGAGCTGAGGGAGATGAAACGCCGGAGAAGATGCCTAGAGAGCACCTGGAGGTCTAGCCGTTCCGAGGCTGATCGGACACTAGTGAGGTCTTTTACCAAGACCTATCTAGTGGCAATGAGGGCGGCGAAACCTTCTTACGTTTCCACCCTCATTGCATCGGCAGATAACCGCCCAGCCGCCCTGTTTCGGGTGGTTCGTTCCCTCCTTCATCAGGAGGGATGGGATGACCCCTTACAGGGACGTGCCGAGGAGTTTAACGGTTATCTATACGATAAAATCGTTCAGCTCCGGGATAGTCTGGACCAAAATTGCGATGATCCAGGCAGGATGACGGAGCCTCGTCTTGTTGAGGTTATTTGGGATGAGTTTGATTCTGTGGCTCTCGAGGACGTGGACAGGTTGCTGGGGAGGTTACCTGCAACCACATGTTTACTGGACCCATGTCCCTCCTGGTTAGTACTGGCTACTCAGGAGGTGACATGAGGCTGGCTCCAGGGAATTATAAATGCTTCTTTGGTGGAAGGGGTTTTCCCCGCCGCCTTGAAAGAGGCGGTGGTGAGACCCCTCCTCAAGAAGCCTTCCCTGGATCCAGCTATTTTGGGGAATTACCGTCCAGTTTCCAACCTTCGCTTTGTGGCGAAGGTTGTAGAGAGTGTGGTTGCATGGCAGCTTCCCCAGTACCTGGATGAAGCCATCTATCTAGACCCGTTCCAGTCCGGTTTCCGGCCCGGTCATAGTACAGAGACAGCTTTGGTCGCGTTGGTGGATGACCTCTGGAAGGCCAGGGATAGGGGTTGTTCCTCTGCCCTGGTCCTATTAGATCTCTCATCGGCTTTCGATACCATTGACCATGGTATCTTGCTGCACCGGTTGGAGGGTTTGGGAGTGGGAGGCACCGTTTATCGGTGGTTCTCCTCCTATCTCTCCGACTGGTCACAGACGGTGTTGACAGGGGGGCAGAGATCGACCGTGAGGCGCCTCACTTGTGGGGTGCCTCAGGGGTCGATTCTCTCGCCTCTCCTGTTCAACATCTATTTGAAGCCGTTGGGTGAGGTCATCAGTGGTTTCGGGATGAGTTACCATCTGTACGCTGATGATACGCAGCTGTACTTTTCCACCCCGGACCACCCCAACGAAGCTGTCGAAGTGCTGTCTGGAAGCCGTACGGGTCTGGATGGGGAGAAACAGACTCAAGCTCAATCCCTCCAAGACGGAGTGGCTGTGGATGCCGGCACCCCAGTACAGCCAGCTGCAGCCGCAGCTGGCTGTCGGGGGCGAGTTATTGGCCCCAATGGAAAGGGTGCGCAACTTGGGCGTCCTCCTGGATGGGCGGCTGTCATTTGACGATCATTTGGTGGCCGTCTCCAGGAGGGCTTTTTACCAAGTACACTTGGTTCGCCAGTTGCGCCCCTTCCTTGACCGGGATGCCTTATGCACGGTCACTCACGCTCTTGTCACTTCCCGTTTGGATTATTGCAATGCTCTCTACATGGGGCTGCCCTTGAAGTGCACCCGGAGGCTGCAGCTAGTCCAGAATGCAGCTGCGCGGGTAATAGTGGGAGCAACTCGTTGCTCCCATGTAACACCAATCCTGCGCGGCTTGCACTGGTTTCCTGTGGTCTTTCGGGTGCACTTTAAGATTTTGGTCACCACCTTCAAAGCGCTCCATGGCTTAGGGCCCAGGTACTTACGGGACCGCCTTCTGTTACCTCATGCCTCCCACCGACCCGTACGCTCACACAGAGAGGGTCTTCTCAGGGTGCCGTCCGCCAAACAATGTCGGCTGGCGACCCCCAGGGGCAGGGCCTTCTCTGTGGGAGCTCCTACGCTCTGGAACGAATTTCCCCCTGGACTACGTCAAGTGCCTGATCTTCGGACCTTTCGCCGTGAGCTGAAAACGCACTTATTTATTCAAGCGGGACTGGCTTAATATTTTTAAATTTTTAACTGGGGTTTTATTATTTTAGGGTTCGTAATTTTAAATTTTAAATTTTTTAATGTTGGCCATTTTTTTCTAATATGCTCGGTTTTAAATTGTTGTTTTAATTGTATATTTTTATGTTTTTTATCTTTTGGCTGTACACCGCCCTGAGTCCTTTGGGAGAAGGGCGGTATAAAAATTTAATAAATAATAATAAAATAATAATAAGCCCCTTCGCCACAACAAGGCAGTAATCCATAAAGGGGAACCCAATGTACCTCAAGACGAACTATCTTTTGAAAATGTCATTGCTTTGAATGAAGCTAATTCCACCCCCGCCAAGTTCAATTTAGCTATTAGAAAAGTCTAATCAAAATGTTTGCTGGAAAATTTATTTTTATTTTGGATATTTTCCCCATCCTTTTATTACTTTTACAGAACATACTAATACACCTCCCTCTTCCTATTTTCTCCACAACAACAATCGTCTGAGGTGAATTGGTCTGAGAGAGAATGACTGGCCCAAAGTCAGTCATCTGGTTTCACGGCTAAGGCAGAACCAGAACTCACAGTCGCCTAGTTTCTAGTCTGGTACCTTAACCACTGGACTAAATTGGATTTGGTGAAGTTCTATATTCTTCAATCCTTTTTGGTGCAAGTAGTAACTTTCATTTAGAAGTAATATGAAGTCCAAATGCAGGAAAACTAAAATCTTAAAAAATAATCTTTCCTTGAAAAAGTGCATTCTGTTAAAGCCAGATAATTATTAGAAGGGCAGCTGTGGGCTGGCAGTTGCTTGTCATTTATAGCTGCCTCCACCAAAAGATAAGTGTAACTCATTTGATCTAGCATGCCACTGAAGGGGAAATCCTGTCGAATTCCATCAGCCCATGCTTCAGCTGGAAGGGACAAAAGCATCTGCCCAAAGCAAACCATTGAAAAATGGAGCAATACCTCCCTTTAAGTAAATCATTGAAACATTTTGATGGGAATGTATAGACCTGTCATAAATGATTTAAAGAGATCTTTTCAAGATCACATAAAATGGGAACAACATGTCTAAAACCTTAAGACTTAATTAAAAAATTGAAGACAATATTTTGTTGGAATCATTCCCTATAGAAAAGGCTAAAGTGATATAAAAGTAACTTTAAATGTTTTTGAGAGAGATTGAATTATAGATTAGATAGATGGATGGATGGATGGATGGATAGATAGATAGATAGATAGATAGACAGACAGACAGACAGACAGACAGACAGATTTCCTAATTCTATTTTAAGTAGTGTTTCTTCATATCTGGTTCTTGTTCATTAATAAAATTTGATACATTTTTAAAAAAATAGTCTATAACTATTACCTTTAATGGGGACGCGATGGCTCAGGGGCTAGGATGTTGAGCTTGTCGATCGAAAAGTCGGCAACTCAGCGGCTTGGATCTCTAGTGCTGCCGTGTAATGGGATGAGCTCCCGTTACTTGTCCCAGCTTCTGTCAACCTAGCAGTTTCGAAAGCACATAAAAATGCAAGTAGAAAAAATAGGGTCCACCTTTGGTGAGAAGGTAACAGCATTCCGTGCGCCTTTGGCGTTGAGTCATGCCGACCACATGACCACGGAGATGTCTTCGGACAGCGCTGGCTCTTCGGTTTTGAAACGGAGATGAGCACCGCCCCCTAGAGTCGGCAACGACTAGCACGTATGTGCGAGGGGAACCTTTACCTTTACCTTTTATTACCTTTAATAGAATGGGTTAAAGATGAGTATAAATATTTCCCAAATTTTATTGATTAATAAGGCTGAAACAATAATAATGGGAAAAATTTGTAAAATTTAAAAACTTCTAGATTTTATAGAAGACAAAAAATCTAATAGGAGAAGGATTTGGGGGCTAACTGAGAAACAACAACCTGAACATTTAAAGGTCTGCAACTGATATTTCTGAGCTGAATAATGTAAGTCCAGATGACATGTTCACCTTGGATTTATAAATGTTTTATTGTGTATCCTATTTATTTATTTATTTGATTTTCATTCTATCACAGTCACATAATGCTCAGCAGTTATACTGTCACAATAAAAATAACAATAGTATTAAAACAATATGCAATTCAAATTACAGAAACAAAAACCAAGACCCAAGTTGGGAAGAAAAATCTTAGAAAAATCTCTGTTTTTAATAACTTCCTAGAAGCCACCAAGAAACCAAGGAATGGCATAGTTGGGAATCGATTCTACAATATCAGCACTGCTGTAGGTAACTTCTAGCTTCAGCACCCCGACATCTTAGAAATGGGGGGGGGATGGGACACAGAGGTCACTCCCTACATGATCTAATAAAACAGACTATATCTATTTGAGAACATGCTCCACACCATGATGGGCTCTATAGATTAACACCAGCACAGATACTCAGAACCAGTGGTGGGATTCAGCCAGTTCGCACCACTTCGGGAGAACCGGTTGTTAACTTTCTGAGCAGTTTGGCAAACTGGTTGTTGAAAGAAATCATTAGGGCAGAGAACCAGTTGTTAAATTACTTGAATCCCACCACTGCTCAGAACTAACCTAGTAACAGGTGCAGGGCCTGCAGTATAGATATAATATGCTCTCAGTGTAAAGAGCCAGTTAAGAAATGGTTTCAGCATTCTTGACTAATTGGAATTAACAGATAGTCCTTTAAGGCAGCACCCCTTCCCCCAAGACATGACCAAGCAGAAACTGCAAATCCAAAAGGACCCCAAGTTTCAACCTGTTCTAGCCATAACACTAGCAACAAAGAAGTACCCAGATATAGGAACAGCTTGGATTCAATTTGAACCTATGCTCTTCACTTCTCTTTACTTTGCAGCACCAGAGAACTCACTCCATCTCTAATTTTTACCCAAACAGCCACACGAAACTTTGGAGCAATGTAAATTACTGCAAATTCCATTGTTCATGCTCTTTTCAAGGAATCTGCCACTAAAAATAAAGTTCAGAGTCCTACAAACGGATGTGATTGTATATATTTTCAATAAAGATGCTGTCAGGGACCATTTTGAAAAGATTAAAAAAAATTATTTTATTTTTTATTTATTTAGTTTTGTCATAACAATATATGTAGGTATCATACAAAAAGATTATATAATATATAAACACATATATGAGTAAATATAAGGAGGTATAAGCATATATGTATATAGGAAGAAGGAAAGAAAAACAATAGGACAGGAACGGTAGGCACGTTTGTGCACTTATGCATGCCCCTTATGGTCCTCTTAGGAATGGGGTGAGGTCAATAGTAGAGAGTTTTTGGATAAAGCTTTTAGGATTATGGGAAGAGAACACAGAGTCAGGTAAAGTATTCCAAGCACTGATGATTCTGTTACAGAAGTCATATTTTCTGCAATCTAGATTAAAGCGGTTGACATTAAGTTTAAATCTATTGGTTGCTCTAATATTATTGCAAGTGAAGCTGAAGTAGTCTTTAACAGGAAGGACATTACAATAGATGATTCTGTGAGTTAAACTTAGGTCTTGTCGAAGATGACGGAGTTCCAAGTTTTCTAAGCCTAGGATTTCAAGTCTGGTGGGGTAAGGTATTTTGTTCTTTTCAGAGGAATGGAGAACTCTTCTTGTAAAATATTTCTGGACACGTTCAATTGTATTGATGTCAGAGATGTGGTGAGGGTTCCAAACAGGCGAGCTGTATTCTAGAATTGGTCTAGCGAATGTTTTATATGCTCTGGTTAGTAGCGTGGTGTTTTTGGAAAAGAAGCTATGCAAGATTAGGTTTACAACTCTTAGAGCTTTTTTTGCTATGTAGTTGCAGTGGGCTTTGGTACATAGATCATTTGACATGAAAACTCCAAGGTCTTTAATGGGAATGGGGTCATCTGTAAGGTAATGTCCATCTAGTATGTACTTAGTGTTTGGGTTCTTTTTTCCTATATGTAAGACTGAGCATTTGCTGGTTGAGATTTGGAGTTGCCAAGTTTTAGACCAAGCAGTTAGATGATCAAGGTCTTTTTGAATGATAGATGTATTGTCTGTGGTATTAAATAGTTTGACATCGTCAGCAAAGAGAACACAATTACTTGAGATATGGTCACAAAGATCATTAATGTATAGTATGAAGAGTGTTGGTCCAAGGACGCTGCCTTGAGGGACGCCCTTCTTGACAGGAACAGGATTTGATAGAGCATTGCCAATTTTGACCACTTGTTTTCTGTTAGACAGAAAAGCAGATATCCATTTGTGAAGGGGTCCTGAGATGCCATAGGATTTTAGTTTTAGGAGAAGTTTATCGTGTACTACTGAGTCGAAGGCTTTGCAGAAGTCTATGTAGATTGCATCTATTGTTTTGCCTTGATCAAGATTTGTAGACCATATGTTTTTACAGTGGAGAAATTGTAAGTTACATGATAATTTTTTCCAGAAACCGAATTGTTTATTGGATTTTATTTTATTTTATTTATTGTTTATTTATTTATTTTATTTATTGTTTATTGGATATTAAACAAACTGAATTGTTTATTTATATTGCTTGGGAAGGCCTCTTAGGAATAGTTAACTGATTCTTGAATGCAAATATTTATTAAACCCTTTTTATATGCAAAACCATGAATTAAAGCAGACATCCTGAATAATTGTAGTCATCTTTTCATCCAATAAGTGAGCAAAGATAAAAGCTAGGGAATGAGGTTAATACTCAGAATTCCCATCCTATGCAAACATCTCATTGAAAAATAGGCCAGCTAGGATACTAGTGCTAACTGTCACCAACAAGGAAAACTTTACAAATCAGTGAAAAATATCCTAAACTGTTATTATGTGCTTTCCCTTGCAATTTTGTACCTTGAAGTAAGATGAATACAGTTTAAAAGACCAGGAGAGGAAGAATTATAATTCATTGTATAGCTATTCAGTTGGGCAGCTTTATATATTTAAATAATAAATACCGGTAAGTCTTCATCAATATAGTTTTTCCTACTTCAACAAATAGGATCAACAAATCACTGTCATTTGCATCCTGATAGAGGCTAACCTTGGTTTAATTTTTCAGTGATCAAATAAATCATTCAGATGGAAACACTGCTCCTTTCTTTTCTTTTTAAAATGTACTGCCATGTTTATATTGTGTGTGTTCTCCAATGCTCTTTTGAGGCAAAAGTTGGAAGAATCCACTGCACACGGCTATTTTAAGCTTTGCAACATTAGGGTACATATTGTATAATGTTTTTGGCTGTTGTTTTTTTGATTTAGTTGGATTCATTAGGAAGGTTGAAAATAAACTGGATGTCTCACGTCTCAGATCTAATTAGGATATGCTTCATCTCCGAAGAATTAATATGATCTTTGAGTTCACATGTTATTAGATTATTTTCAACTGAATAACATATTTTTGGAAAAATAAATATGTTATTTTTTACTAACACAACACATACTTTCAGCCCTGCAAAAAGCAGGCTAGGGACTTATTTTAGGAGAGTGGTAACCAACCAGTGGTCCGTGGACCACTGGTGGTCCGTGAGAAAATGTTGGCGGTCTGCAGCGCACCCAGGTGGAGGAGCTGCTCCTGGATAAGCAATGGCCAGTCCTGTGACTAGAGCTGTGGAAGATGGAACGGGCCAGGGAGCTCATGGTGGGGCTGTAAATCTCCGCTGTTAAGCGAGGTTTGGGCAATTTGTAACTTTGCAACACACTCCTCACCGGCTGGAATGAGATAATGGTGCAGGGGGGATGGCAGAGCAGGCGGGCCGAAGCAACGGTGGCAGGAACCCCGGGCTGCTTCTTCCCCCTGCTTCCTGTTGGCTGAACCCACCAGTGGCTGTCCCCGCCCCTCACCCTCCCTTCCCAGTCACTCCTCGCCTGGCAAGGGAAGGGAAGTGGGGAATGGAGATTCGCTCCATATTCCAGAGCCGGAGCTGGATCTCACGGCTATTTCTTCCGGCCCTTGTTGGTGCTCCTGCACCTTGGTCTCTCGGGGAGATGCTTGACTTCCTCTCAGCCCCAAGACATTGGCTCGCCCATGAGATGACAGAGAGAAAGAGAATGAGAGAGAATGAGAGCACTGCCTTCTTGGAAGAAGTGTGGGGGTGGGGCCAAAGGGGGATGTCTTGCATTAAGTATCAAACCCCCCCTCAATTTCACGAGGTCAGCACAGTAGGCAGCAGTCCTTCCTGGCACCGCCTTGTTTCTCCGGAGCACTCCACCCACCTCCCGCTTCTGCCCGCCTCCTCCTTCTCGTTGTGGATGTCACCCGGGAGGGGGGGTCCTCTCTTTGCAGCCCTTGCTCTGAAAGGGACGCGCGGAGAATCAGAATCAGAGAGAGAGAAAGAATGAGAGAGAAAGAGTGGGGGGTGAGAGAAAGAGAGTAGGGGGAAGAGAGAGAGGAGAGAGAGAGAGAGGAGAGAGAGAAAGAAAGAAAGAGAGAAAAGGGGAGAGAGAAAGAGAGAGAGAAAGAGAGAGAGGGAAGAAAGAGAGAGAAAGAGAGAGAGAAAGAGAGAAAGAGAGAAAGAGGGGAGAGAGAGAGAGGAGAGAGAAAGAGAGGGGAGAGAGAGAAAGAGGGGAGAGAGAGAGAAAGAAAGAGAGAAAAGGGGTGAGAGAGAAAGAGATATGAGAGAATAAGTGGGAGAGAGAGAGAGAGACGGGAGAGAGAATGAGAGAATGAGAGAAAGAGTAGGAGAGAGAGGGGATAAAGAGAGAGAGAGAGAGAGAGGAGAGAGAAAGAGAGTAGGGGAAGAGAGAGAATGAGAGAGAAAGAGAGAGAGAGAAAGAGGGAGAGAGAGAGAAAGAGAGAGAGAAAAGGAGGAGAGAGAAAGAGATTAGAGAATAAGTGGGAGAGAGAGAAAGAGAGACGGGGAGAGAGAATGAGAGAATGAGAGAGAATGAGAGAATGAGAGAGAAAGAGTAGGAGAGAGAGGGGGATAAAGAGAGAGAGAGAAAGAGATACAGAAAGAGAGAGAGAAAGGAGGGGAGAGAGAAAGAGAGATGAGAGAATGAGTGGGAGAGAGAGAAAGACAGAGAGGGGAGAGAAAATGAGAGAATGAGAGAGAAAGAGAAAGAGAAAGAGTGGGAGAGAGAGGGGAAGAAAGAGAGAGAGAGGAGGGACAGTGCCTGAAGGACCCCGTTCAGTCACTGGAAGTCAGGCGCTTCAGCAAGCGGTACTCTGGATTCATATTAATGGTCCGCGGGCTTTAAAATTATGGACTTGGTGGTCCCTGAGGTCCAAAAGGTTGGGGACCCCTGTTTTAGGGGGATAAATGTGTAATTTATCTAATGCTGGCCTTATGAGTGTGGCTAAAATCACTGACCCCTCTGAATACTGCCAACAATTACAGTATGTGTTTTGATAAAAAATTATGGAATCCTTCTAATTTGGGTAGCACCAGTTTCAATTCAATAGCTGAGAGGTGATTATCAGTTTATGTAGGGTAAAATCGGCTCAGCTTTTGCTCCAGAAGAAATACAACAAAGACATTTTCCAACATTTTTCTGAAACGACAGGATGAGATGTTTCTCAATGGTTGAGTTTCATGGTTCATCATTTTATTTTTCAATCGTTCAATTATTAAAAGTTTAGAAATTATTTTTTAAAATTATTTGTGGGTTTACAAGCAACCTTTCTGATGGATTTAATATTGTGCAACATGCTTGAAAATAGTACTATTTTACAAAAGTTTGAGTTCACAAAGTAGGATGCATTTGTTTTCGCTATATTCAAATGTTTAATCTTTTTATTCGCGCGGGGCTGGCTTAAATTGATTTTAACAATTTTTTAAATTCTTAGAAATTAATTTTAAATGGTTTTTTTTAGCTTATTATATATTTTACTTCTCAGGCCAATTTTAAAATAAGTTTTTTAACTGCATTTTAAATTTGTATATTGTACCGTCTGTTTTATTCTTGCCTGTACACCGCCCTGAGTCCTTCGGGAGAAGGGCGGTATAGAAATCAAATAAATAAATAAATAAATAAATAAATAATTTCAGTTTGGATCTGAATCATGGGCAGCTGCTAGGAATAACAGCAGAAAGTATGAAATCATATATCAAAGTCAAATTAGAGTTAATCACATCCACTGGAATGAGCATTAAACCTTATCTGTGGTTGATTACAATGGAATTTAAGTGCCATTAATTAAGCTTGGATTCAGGTTTAGCCTTGCCTCTGGTCAAGGTGAGAGCCTCACTTCCCACAGAATTTGGTGATGTTGACATTCTTGTTATGAGTGTACAGATTACTGACACTGATACAGATAGACAGTCTGTCAATTCAAACAACCCCAGAACACTGAGATACAGATGCTCTTTTTGTCAGGTAGACATACCAAACAAATCCTTCCGTGTGGGGGACATTTTTTTCTTTCTTTTTAAAACCAAGCCAGAAGAGCTGAAAATAGAAAGGGACTAAAACTGATCCCCACAGGCCCAAACTGACATTTGGAAATTCTAGGAAAAAAGGAGATACAAATGGAAACATCTAATTTCAAGAGAATACTGCTTCTGAAGGAATAGATAGCAAGTCTAGAAAAGAATAGGCACTGGAATTTTGATCTTTATTTTCCTGTGGCATGTAAATTTCCTGCTTTTATTTCTCTAGGTTGACTGAGAGAAAACATGCAAAAGCTGCGTGCATTACAGCTTTTTATGCTTATCCTCATAATGGATACAGCTCATACAGCTTTTTATGCTTATCTTCATTGGGTATGGGGAAATACTTTTTCCTTAGACTCTGTTATGATTTGGAATAAGAAACTGAAATGTTATTCCAATCTTTACAACAAATTCTTTATTATTAGAAATAGCAGTTAGGCTTATATACTTCCCCCTAGTGCTTTACAGCACTCTCTGTAATATGTGTTTGGCACATTGTCCCAACAGTCTGGATCCTCATTTTACCGACAACGGAAGGACAGAAGATTGATTCAACCTTGAGCCCTGTCAGGATTGAATTCCAGGCTAAAGGCAGAGTTAGCCTGCAATACTGCACTTTAAACACTATGCATTTTTCTGTAGCCTATGCACCTATGTTGCTCTTACTACCTCCAAGACTTGTTCAACAAAATGTCAGGATGACAGTTCTATGACATCTGGGCTGAAGAAATGTAGATAGAATAGAATAGAATAGAATAGAATAGAATTTTATTGGCCAAGTGTGATTGGACACACAAGGAATTTGTCTTGGTGCATATGCTCTCAGTGTACATAAAAGAAAAGATACGTTCATCAAGGTACAACATTTACAACACAATTGATGGTCAATATATCAATATAAATCATAAGGATTGCCAGCAACAAGTTATAGTCATTCAGTCATAAGTGGAAAGAGATTGGTGATGGGAACTATGAAACGATTAATAGTAGTGCAGATTCAGTAAATAGTCTGACAGTGTTGAGGGAATTATTTGTTTAGCAGAGTGATGTGTCAAAGATAGTGTCAAAGAGATACAGTATAGAAAATTTTCTTCACTGTCAAAGGAATTGACTCGATTTTTTTCAGTGCAGCTGTGGTAGCCCTTTGGCAAATAAAAGACGAGTTCACCAAAGAATAGAATAAGAAAAAGAATGAGCCATTCAAACGTCCCCATATAGCTATGGGTATCTGGCCATTCTTTTTAAAACAATCCAGTTTTTGCTAAAGACCCAAAACAGATGATTTAGCGGTACCACCCTACTAATGAGATAGGTATGAGATTATGCCATAGCAGCATAGTCAATGCTCGTGATCTGTGCTGACAAAGAATTGCTTACTTTCAAATGCTATCTGGGTCTTTCATCATCAGAGCCAATAAACAATGTCTTTTACTTCTATGGAGCAGGCCATTTAAGCTGATTTAACTGTGTCATCATATATAATGGTTGTGTATTCGTCTCTGCAATTTTGGGTATAATCCATTCAGCAATTCACACATGAGGGCAGCAGATATTGTAACAGATTGGGCTTCTTAAAATAGCTTATCGGGAAAGTACAGGGTACAAATGAGCAACACTGTTTATGTTGTAAGCAGTGTATTCAATCTGTTGAATGGGAAAAAAAGAAAAAGAAAAAATAGAAAAATATATGACTGGCTGGAGCTGAAATAATAAAATAGAAAATTGCCAAAGCATTCCTTCTGCTTTGCCATGATTTGATTAATGGAGATGAAATGGGATATCTGACCAATGATAAAGGAGATTTTTTGATATTTAGTTACTTCTCATCTAAACAATGGACTGGAGATTTTGCAATCCTGATACCTATTGTTGATCTAGAAGCATCTAGAAACAGACTACATTTTCAGAAACAGTGATGCCCATTGTTATATTCCATTACCTAAATATTGCTCATTAACATGTCCTATGGTGAAGATAATCAAAGCTGAAAACCAACAACATTGTTGGAGATCCACATATTGCTCAAACCTACATTATCAATTGCTGGTACAAGAGATTTTATCTTTTTTTCACAAATATCTTGCCTTTTGCTACGTCTGTTAAGGGAGGGCTGTCAAACTCCCCGCCCATGGGCTGGATGTGTCATGTGCTGCCCACGCCAATGCTCAGTTTAGCGAAGGGGGGGTGGAAAGTCCCAATATATCACATGAAGCAACTGTGACAACACGAGTTTGACATCCCTTTGTTAAAATAACTATAGTGTCAAGAGTGTGATACTCTCAATCCATAAGAAAGGGCCGGAATAGCTCAGGCTGTTAGAGCCTGTTATTAGAACACAGTAGCCTGCAATTACTGCAGGTTCAAGCCCGGCCCAAGGTTGACTCAGCCTTCCATCCTTTATAAGGTAGGTAAAATGAGGATCCAGATTGTTGGGGGGGCAATAAGTTGACTTTGTAAATATACAAATAGAATGAGACTATTGCCTTATACACTGTAAGCCGCCCTGAGTCTTCGGAGAAGGGCGGGATATAAATGTAAACAAACAAAAAAAAAAGATGTTTATTATTGCTGTACAACCAAGACTGTTGGTCAAAGGAAGGACCTGAAGTTACTATCTTGCAAACCAACCAACCAATCTTTTCAAAATTCACCATTTATACTGTATGTCTAATTTTATAGCTCACTCTTCTTTACATAATCTACTTTTTAAGAAACTTATTATAATTTTAACTCATAAGTACGGTTCTTACTAAAATTATTTCATTCTATTATTTAAGATTTAGTACACTTTGTTGAGACTTACTCCTGAGTAAATTCACATACGCTGTCCAATGACATTTCTTGAAAAAAAAAACATTTTTAATATATTTGTCAGCAAACATCATGTTCTGACACATTTTTGTGACTGATTTGATGCCAGCTTAACCCGGGACTATGTTCACTAGCATCTAGACACAGATTGTCCAATCAGTATAGTTCCTTCATTATGATGAAAATGCAGGAATGAGTAAGTCCTTGGACATTGATTGCTATGAATTTATTGCTTCTAAATCCAGTGGCTCAGCAGTTTTGCTTGGTGGCTCAATATTTTGCTCTTTTCATTCAAGAAGATGGAAAATGATATGCTGATAAGATTGACAGATTTACTTTATTCCATTCTCTATCAATTTTATTTAAGGATTAAATAAAGAGCAATTACAACACTGGATGCAGTGGTAATGGAAGCTAGAGTCTCTGTTTGTAAAATGGTCATGGAAGGAATGTGACCAACAAAGATGATTAGGAGACTGGAGGCTAAAACATATGAAGAACGGTTGCAGGAACTGGCTATGTCTAGTTTAATGAAAAGAAGGACTAAGGGAGACATGATAGCAGTGTTCCAATATCTCAGGGGCTGCCACAAAGAAGAGGGAGTCAAGCTATTCTCCAAAGCACTTGAGGGTAGAACAAGAAGCAATGGGTTGAAACTGATCAAGGAAAGAAGCAACTTAGAACTAAGGAGAAATTTCCTGACAGTTAGAACAATTAATAAGTGGAACGACTTGCCTGCAGAAGTTGTGAATGCTCCAACACTGGAAGTTTCTAAGAAGATGTTGGGTAACTATTTGTCTGAAGTGGTGTACGGTTTCCTGCCTGGGCAGGGGGTTGGACTAGAAGACCTCCAAGGTCCCTTCCAACTCTGTTGTTGTTGTTGTTGTTGTTGTTAATAAATATTCAATTTCAGACCTACTAGAATGCCAGGTTTCCAGCTCTTCACTATCCCTCCTTAACACTTTCAAACATTAGGATGAAATGACATTTTTAAAATTGTTTCAGAATTTCTAGAGGTTTTAGGCAGAATCCATGGTCATTCATGGAAATAAAGATGTTCCTGGGGGCTTTCTTTTGCAGCCAACTACATTTTGCATTCCTTCATGAATCATCACATTTTGCATTCCTTCATGAATCATCATCCTTCATGAATCATCTTCATGAATCATTTTAAAGAGGGGGTTGCCTATCTCAATGATACTCTTAACTATAATTTGGTAGAGAATACTACATTATCCAAGGAAAAGGAAACATCAGTGTTTTGCCGAGAAAATGTGCATTCACGATCAGGATAATATCAGCATGACACTGGAAGATGAGGTCATTGGGTTGCAGAATGTGCAATGAACTCCTACAGAAGAGCAGAGGCTAAATGCAACCACTTATATTTACTATGTGGCTGGATTAAATCTGAAAGAATATCCAGCAACTGATGTGTCCAAAGGCAAAAGTAAAGTTTAATGTTGCAAAGATTTGTATATCTTCACAAGATTAGGTTTGTGGAATCTGAGAACTATGACCCAAGGCAAATATGAAGTTGTCAGAGCAGAAATGTCAAGATTTAACATTGACATTTTGGAATCAGGGAACTGAAATGGATTGGAATGGATCATGTCACATCAGAACAGTATCAAAACTTCTATTATGGATAAGAAATATATAAAACCAATGAAGTAGCCATCATTATTAAAAATGGCTGTCAAATTTAGTGCTTTGATACATCTTCAAAATGGTAGAATGGTCTCAGTTCAAATAAAAGGGTGACTAATAATATTAATTGTGGCTTTTCTCGCGGCCAGCGGGCTCGCCACGAGATCGTCCGGCCAATCCGCACCGGACGGAGTGAGAACGAAGACGCGAGTTCAATTCTCCTCGGGTGAGCAAGCCCCGAGCTAGCCCGAGACAAACTCTTTTATTGTGTATAAGTAAAAATGGGTGGTTACAAAAGGTAAGCAGGGGAGGTTACATATTAGCATATATTCAACACGTGAACACGTGACTGCAAGCACATCCACAAGCCTATGATTTTGGGAGAAAGATCATGATTCTTGGGAGGAGTTTTACCATGAAGTGGTTCTTTGTTCTCTGCTTTTTGCCTACGTGGTACAGCAAACAGAAATACATCTTGAGACATCCTGACTACATACTAATAAATCTCATATAATTGTGTGTAGGAGCAAACTTCTTTTGAAGCTCTGTGAAGTTGACCTTATCAGAGAAGGAATGTTCTGTGGCTATCTCATAGGTGTTGTTACATTTACTGGCAAACATCTTTGTAACCTTGGCATCAAACAGATTTCTGCTTACATGATAACAATTAGCCAGACTTACCTATGCTGATATTTTTGCACATAAGCAATTTCTCAAAACTTGCTCATGCTTATATTTGCACATAAGTAATTTCATGAACAGTTTCATAAAGGGGTTCATATGGCATAATATCGCAACATCTCCTCTGTTTTTATTTTTATTTTAGGACCAGACAATCAGTCGGTTTCATGGTGGTGTAAACACAGATATTAGCCATACTATCCTTGTCTATTTCTTTTTCGTCAACCAGGCAGGAATTGTTAGGTGCAGTTTGGGTGTAATCATCTTCGAGTTCTTCAATAGCCAGTAAAGATAAACTTTTAGAAATTGTTCTAACAAAAATAGGTAGAATACAAGGTAAAATTATACATCCTAATGCAATTATACCAACTACAACTATAATAGCTTGTAAACCATATCAAAGTTAAGTCCCTTAGTTTTTTCTTTGAGTCCTGTACAATGTCAGATGGTCAGTATAGAAGCAGCATTCTTCCTTTAAAACCACACACAATCCACCTTCTTGGAGAAAGAAAAGGCCAAAGGAGCGATAAATGTCTCTTGTAGGAAGAAAAGAGTCAGTTGCCATCAATCTTTTGATGGTAGGGACGGATATGTCGACCAGGGCCTCAAGGTCTCACCGTTGATGTGGATGTTCGCTGCTGACAGAAATCTCAAAATACAAATCCTTACATGAATACATAAAACAAGAAAAAACCAAACTGTCTTAAAAAGTCTTTTGATCGTTACATGTTTAAAAGACATGAGAAAGGGTCCCCTCCTCCTCCCTTTCTGGGTGAAAAAAGGCATTGTTGGAGGATTAGGGAGGGGGCCAAGGGGGAATAGATAGCTTGCATGTAGAACTGAAATAGAAACAACAAACATACAAATCTCAGTTTTGTTTTGTTTTTTTTAACAAAGGTACTATGTGGAAGACAGAGAAAAAGACAATCAATCAATAAAAACCCAACTCCCACCCTTTTTATTTATATGTGGAAGTTGGTCACTAACAAATCCATGCTATCAAAAACTTCCAAAAACAAACCACATTATATCTTAGCAAAATCACCATCTGTCTTACTTTGCTCATACTTTTCTAACTTCCTAAAACTTTCTCAGCACTAGTATCAAAACATCCTCTTAACTCTCTCTTCACATCCTGTAACCTTCTAACTTATCACATCCTGTAACTTTCTAATGTATCTCTGAAACAGTTCCTAAAACAGGGCACATATTGTGCAGCTAAATAAGAAAAAGAAACAATACAAACAGCAAATAAGGGTTTAAACTTTTGGGTGAGTCAGTTTATGTGGAAAACCTGAGTGCATTTTTCAAAAAACAGATAAGAAGATAGCCATGTGTCTGAAATGCTATAGGGTTTCCTGCCTGGGCAGGGGGTTGGACTAGAAGACCTCCAAGGGTCCCTTTCAACTCTCTTAATGTATGTGAACAGCTTCAAAAATACAAAGCTAAATGAAACATTTTGAGTCAACTCAGTGTTTTGAAAACATTTATAAAGGTATAGGTTTAATCAGGCAGTTTAAACCTCAAAAAGTTCCAGAAAAAGGAAAATTAAAAATTAAAAGCAAAAGCAAAATTATATGCATGATTAAAAATTAAAATCAAAAGTGTTTTCAGGATTGAAAATTAGAATCAAAATTGTTTCATGGTTAAAAAGAGAATATATCTGCATAGTTTTTTACATAGCTTTTTACAAAAGCAATGCTTCCAAAAAGCCTAATTGTCCCTCCCTTCTCAGACAAGAAAGAAGAGAGAAAAAAAAATGGAGTGGGGGTGAATGGTTCTCCCCCGTAGCCCACCCTTTTCCCTGGCACTACAAGGAACGAAGGGGGGGTAGTTAAGATAAGCCAGCGAGGAGAGAGAGAGAGAAAAAAACTTTTAAAAATAGTGTGAGCTATCGCACCCATGGGGGAAAAGGAGGGGTGCTCTGGGGGAAGGGAGGCAGTGTCCAGTAGCTGAAAGGCAACAGGGAACTATAGCATTCTTTCTAGTTGAGGGATGGCTGAAGGGGACCGTCTTTAACCAAATACGGTCTGGTGTGTCTGGCTGGAACCCAAAGCACTCGGTCCGGCAGCTGGATGGCTGTGTAACCTCGACCCCAGGTGATGAGATCAGCAGGCCCTTTCCATGTCAGGTCAGGTAATTCGCGGTAGTATACCTGTGGTTTGGGTAGACCTGCAGATGGGGAGGGAAAAATGTCGCTCTGCAGCGGTCGCGGCGGTTGTCCAGTTAAGTTTAAAAATTCAACACATATAAACAACGATTCAAGGTATCTTGCACTGCTGGGAGGCCAGGGCATTTTCCCCTGTTGTTTGGTGTATCGGTCAAGGGCTGTTTTAATGTCTGGTTGGCGCGTTCTACCAGAGCTTGACCTTGGCTGTTGTATGGAATTCAATTTGTGAGTAATGTTCCACCGTCCAGAAGTCTGCAAATGCAGCACTGGTGTAGGCAGGACCATTATCTGTTTTTAGTTCTTTGGGGCATCCCAGCGATGCAAAGGTCCGAATACAATGATTGATTACATGTTTAGTGGCTTCTCCCCTTTGTGGGGTGGCCATGATGAAGCCTGAGAAGGTATCCACTGATACATGTAAGAATTTCCATGGAGCAAAGGATGGATATTGAGTAACATCCATTTGCCAAAGTTGACAGGCCACTGTTCCTCTGGGGTTGACCCCCATCGGAAGAGAGTTACCTTGGCGGCTGCAGGTAGGGCATTGATGTATTATAGCAGATGCCTCAGCAACCGTTAAACCAAATTGTTTCATGAGCGCCTTTTTATTTTGATGAAAATAAGCGTGACTCTCCCAGGAGATTGGGGAGAGAGACAGAACAGATAGTGAAGTACTAACAGAGGCAGCGGCAGCTGCAGCATCGGCCACATTATTGCCTTTTGAAGTATTCCAGGCAGAGGCTGGTGGCTTGAATGTGTGAAACATGAAAAGGAAAATGTCGAGCAGAAATGAGTGTTTGTAGTTTGAGAAACAAAGATAGCAGTTCTGCATCGAGGGAGGGAGCCAGATATGACTCATAGAGAGAGCTAATAATTTGAGTGACATATAGACTGTCTAAGATGAGATTGAAAGGTTCATCAGAAAAGTTTTGAAAAGCCAATATAGAAGCAAAGAGTTCTGCTCTCTGGGCAGATTTTTGAGGAGGAGTAATTTTAGTGTACCACTGACCACCTTTCTGCCAAGCACAGGCACCATAAGACTTGCTGCCATCAGCAAAGACAGTGAGGGCATTAGGTAGTGGTTGGGGAGAGAAGGGGGAATTCCAGGAGAAAGGAATGGTTCTTAAAAGTAGCAGTCGTGGGTCTGGTGGCGGATGGCAGGAGACTTCTCCTGGCCATTCGGCAAGTGCAAATTGCAATTCATCAGAAACAGACAACAAAGATTCCCAAATAGACAAAGAAAAAGGAACATATAAAATAGATGGTTCTATTCCAGCGAGGAGTTTACTCCTAGATCTAATCTTTGTAATGAGCTGCGCTAATTGTGTAGGCTTTGAAGTTAAAGAAGTGCGTGAAGTGTGAGGAAGATGAAACCATTCTAGGATTAGAAGTTTCTCCTCCTTTTGAACTAATGCCCCAGTAGGGAGCATTACAGTGTTGACAATGAGCATGCCAAATGGGATGTTAGGGGCAAGTCTGTCTACCCATATGTGTTTTAGGGTTAGATTGACTTGTTGCATGGCATGCGTTTGTTGATCGGTCAGTTGTATACGGTCTGATGGTTGAGAGCCTTGTGTGAGGGCTGTGAACAGTGGAGATAATTGAGCAGTGGTTAGAGCTGTGTAAGAGCGAATCCAATTCAGTGTCCCCAAGTATTGCTGTAGCTGAACTAAAGTGGGCTTGTTTGAAAGGTAGAGGGTTGGCACATTTGGGGCCGCTGACCTGAGAACCGTATATCCTAAATAAGAGAAAGGGGGGTGGGATTGAATTTTTTCTGGGGCAACAGTAAGGCCACCCTTCTGAAGGGTGTGTAAGAGTTTTGGCAATTGCTGTTTGACTGTGCCTGGGGGCCCAGGCGCAGCGACAAGAATGTCATCCATATAATGATACACAAGAAAAGAAGGGAACAAAGAACGAAAAGGTTGGAGAATTTTCAATGAAATCAGAATACAACTCATTGGGTTTCTGGCGGATAGAAGCAAAGGAGGAGACGGATGACTTAGGGTCATCCACTTTGAGAAAGGCAGATAAGATTATGGCATTAAGTGGAGGGAACAGGGTACGGGGGGAAGCAGCTTGCAATGCAATGGTATTAACAGCACCTTCCCCTAGAAGATGGTCAGCGGTGATGCCGGCCGGGAGGTTCCCGCGGGCCACCGCCACTCTTACCCCTTGCCGCCAAACAGATTCAAAAATCAGAAATTGCGAAGAGGAAAGAAGCATAGAGGCAATATTTTTCCAATCTTCCGGAATCAATTCATGACCATTGGCCATGGAAGTAAGCAAACCCCTGGTATAAGGACTCTGAATCCCATATTCTGCCACTGCCCTTTTAAGATCTTTAACCATTTTGAAATCAAGGGGTTGATGACCTCGAATTTTTTGATTAGGATTTTGCGGGTCATCTATAAGGCCAATAGGAAACATTTGCAAATCCTCTAAGGAAAGGTCCCCCGTTGCCATCGCTCTCTTCAGTCCAGCTGCGAGAGCAGAATGAGACGAGGTCTCCCCGTCCGCAGTTGGCGGAGGCGGAGGGGGGGCAGATGGTGGAGATGTTTCAGTTAAAGAGGCAATGTTGGAACATTTTACCTCAAGAGATTTTTGCTGCGTGGAGGCATCCTCGTATGGAGGTGGAGATGCAGCGTTGAGCGCCATGGCATCGCTCGAATCTCTGATAGCCTTTTCATAAATCTCCAGGCTAATAACAATTACTTGACAAGTTACAATCAAATCATGATTGGCTTTAGGGGGGTCATTTAAATATTTCAATATGCGCCTCCATTTTTTAGATGTAATATCCCCTGAAGGGGGATAGCTGGGATATTTTTGCCAAATGAATTTCAACAATTTGACTAGATCATTAGTTGAAATTGAGGGTAAAGGTTTGCCATGGTTCATGCAAATAAATTTTGAAGCCAAGATAAGGTCTCCAAGTTTTTGGAGGTGCGCGACCTGGGGCTCGGACAACCCTTTCTCCATACTCACTAAGTCTGACGACTGGAATGCCTCACTGGCGAAAGTATGGGGGCGTCAAGTCGAACAACTAGGACCATGGATCAAATCACGTCGGGGTCACCAGTTGTGGCTTTTCTCGCGGCCAGCGGGCTCGCCACGAGATCGTCCGGCCAATCCGCACCGGACGGAGTGAGAACGAAGACGCGAGTTCAATTCTCCTCGGGTGAGCAAGCCCCGAGCTAGCCCGAGACAAACTCTTTTATTGTGTATAGGTAAAAATGGGTGGTTACAAAGGTAAGCAGGGAGGTTACATATTAGCATATATTCAACACGTGAACACGTGACTGCAAGCACATCCACAAGCCTATGATTTTGGGAGAAAGATCATGATTCTTGGGAGGAGTTTTACCATGAAGTGGTTCTTTGTTCTCTGCTTTTTGCCTACGTGGTACAGCAAACAGAAATACATCTTGAGACATCCTGACTACATACTAATAAATCTCATATAATTGTGTGTAGGAGCAAACTTCTTTTGAAGCTCTGTGAAGTTGACCTTATCAGAGAAGGAATGTTCTGTGGCTATCTCATAGGTGTTGTTACATTTACTGGCAAACATCTTTGTAACCTTGGCATCAAACAGATTTCTGCTTACATGATAACAATTAGCCAGACTTACCTATGCTGATATTTTTGCACATAAGCAATTTCTCAAAACTTGCTCATGCTTATATTTGCACATAAGTAATTTCATGAACAGTTTCATAAAGGGGTTCATATGGCATAATATCGCAACAATTAATGATTATTATTTTATGTTTAACTTGTACAGATAGGAACAACAGGTTGGACAAAGTAATTGAAATCAAAATTGAAAATAACATATCTCAAATAGTTTGCATTTCAAAAGATAAAACTTTATTCAATGAAAGTAAAGAAGACATAGAAGATCTCATTATGAAAGCAAAAGTAGAAAGTGAAAAGTGAACGCAAAAATAGTTTCAATCAGCATGCTTAGAGAATTCAAACATTATACTGAAAAGGGGTTTGTGGTAAATATGTTCGATTTCTTGCATTCAGTAATAGATAAATAAGGACAGTGACTGGAAAAATAACAGGGTTTAGGGCGGGGGGGGAGCAATTATTTATTTGGAAAAAATTTTGTAGGTTAAATATATATTTTTGTGGCAACAAAAATCAAAAAATTAAGCAATATGTTTTTTTCCATTGAACATATACAGTTGTGAAAGCTAAACATTTGGAAAGAATGCCAGAGCTCCACCTTTGAATGATACATTTGGAGATGATTATTGTGAATACTGTGAACTATAAGAAAAACTAATCAAACAATTTTGGGCTACATGAACATTGATAGTGTGATAATCAGCAAGTAGAAATTAATATATTTTGGCTTGTAATGAAGAGGATTAAAAGCAATAACTACTTGAAAAAATTGAAGGAAAAAAGGAAGACATTAGATAAGGAATCAAAGAGATCCACTGAATACCTGTGATAGAGTTATGGATCATCACAAGGGAAAAATCAGACTATTAAACATTCATTTATATATTCAGCTGGGATAAAGTTCAATTCCATGTTACTCAGTTTACTGATATGAGAGGAAGTTACAAAAGCAAAGAAATATAGAAATATTAACCTGTTTGACCTGAAAAAATATAATCTATTAAGTAAAAATTTCAAAAAGCAGTAAAAAATAGCAGTAAGATTATTTTTAATCCATAAGGAGCAAAACAAGAAAGAAGGAATGAAAATATGTTCTTCGAAATGTAGTACTAAACTAGAAAAAAATGCAGGCTGAGGTAGCTCTAATACTTCAAGGAGCATAATAGATGTCAGCAGGATTTAGCTGGGTTGATGTATTGGATAAAATACATCTATGTGCTCAGAATTTCTGAAAATACAAACATTTCCCCAGATGTTAGACTAGATTTTCAAGGTGGCCAATGAAGACAGGAAGCTATATAGATAGAATATCTTCTGAAACTCTAATGTCTTATTCTCAAGAGTAAATAGACTATGGAAGTACAGGTTACAAAACAGTTATGAGGATCTATAGGTAAAGATAGTTACATAATTTCATGCCTGCAATATTTCTGTACCATCTGAATTTTTTATGATACATTTGATCTTTAGAGACTGAACTATCCACTCAAGCATGAAAGTTTTCATCTAATGAATGTGTGCCATGAAAGAGTGGAAAAACATCAACAAATACTGCCAAATCTAATCACATTCTGCTGTAATAGCCATGTTGCTTCATTTACAGACCTTTTTTATTTATTCATGTTGAAAGGATGTGTTTTCTTTTGCAACATAGAAACTTGCCATATATTGCTTGTTTTTTAAAGAGCCCATGTTAATTATGTAACCGGGTCTGATTAAGACTAAGGCATTCCAGAATGGAATTATTGGAAATTGGTATTAAGGCAATACAATTATTAGATTAACTGAATATCTACAAAATAAAATAACATTATGGACTGTTTCAATAAAAACCCACAAAAATGAGAGATGGAAATATATGTAAGTACACTTTACTCCATCTCCTCAATCCTCATATTGTGGTATTAAATAGAGGTGTTTTTAAATATATTTATATTAAATTATTTTACATACAGAGATGTTGTTAGAATATTTAGTGCAACCTATCAAAGTTTGCTAAGAAGAAAAACATTCCATTATGGCTATAGAAATTAAGAAAATAGTGGTATTATTTGCAGCAGAAAGAATGTGACAAAATTATTAATGCAAAATAAGAAAACTAACAAAGTAAACAACATTGCAGACTAAAATTTGGTCTCCTGCAAGATAATTAGTCTGGCCATGTTTATGGCAGGAAATAAGGAGTAATTTCAGAATAATCTGGAATTCTTAGGCAGAGTTTAAGATTACAGAAAATGTTTTTAATGATTCATTCAATAAACCTAGCACATCTTGTCTGTAGGTGCGGTAATAAGATTTTACTATGAATTTTTGGGAAATTAATATAAAACTGATAATTTGGTTGCATTGATAAGGAGGAAGATATTTACTTATGAGTACTTTAATCTTAATGTGTCAGGCAATGAAATAATGATATTTGGCTGTAATTGGGAATATGGTGATAACTTATTAAGTAGGATTTATATTTATTTTTCTTTCATTTTATTTCATGGTTTCCCAAGAGATTCAAAGTAGCATATTTAAGTTGTGCACTTTCATGTTATTTTTATTTATTTATTTATTTATTATTTAAATTTGTATACCGCCCTTCTCCCGAAGGACTCAGGGCGGTTCACAGCCAAGTAAAAATACAATACTATAAATACAAATTAAAATACAGTTAAAAAACTTATTAAATTGGCCACAATTAAAATTTAAAACTAAAACCCATTAAAACCCATAAACTTAAAACACTAACCCAGTCCAGCGCAGATGAATAAGTAGGTTTTAAGCTCGCGGCGAAAGGTTATCCTTATGACTAACCTGTAGGATCAATCAAATTGAGAGATAAGGACTACAACATTAGCTTCATGGCTGCCTATATTTCCCTAATTCTAGATCCACTCCCCCTTTTTATTTAGAATGTTTATGCCCATTATCATACAAGTTCTAAAAGGCTTACAAAGATAAAATAAAAATGTTCAGTTCTATTTAATTTTCATAAGAAATAATTTGCTTTTGACAACTGAAGATAATTTTGGATAAATTCTCTTTGTATTATTATTATCATGATTCATCACATAGTGAGCTAGATGTTTAGCTTGATGTTGGCATTTTTATCATCAAGTCCTTCCCAAAAACTTTGGATAGGAAGATTTTTATATTGTTGTTGTAGCTGCTGCTGTTGTTATTATTGATTTAATCTTCAATTTTATTTACAGTCTGGGACTGGTAAAAACTTAACAGTTCAAATCCTAATCAAGGACCTAAGAGCTATTAAGGTAACGTCTGCGTATATAGGCAGTTCCAAGTAGGGAACTTTTGCAAAGTCAGGATATTCAGGTCTAATAAGTTCAAAATGTCCATGTATCTAGGCAGCCCTTTGGATATTTTTTCAAGGACTTCTATTACTATTGGTACAACCATTGATTTCTTCTTCCATAGTCTTCAACTTCAATTTGCAAATCCTGATATTTTGTTATTTTTTCTAACTGTTTCTCTTTAATTTGTGCATCAGCTGGTATTGCAATATCAATGAACCAGACTTTTTTCTTTTCTACAATAGTGATGTCAGGTGTGTTGTTGGCCAGATGTCTGTCTGTTTGGATCCGAAAGTCCCACAGAACCTTGACTTGCTCATTTTCAAGAACTTTGTCAATTTGGTGTTCCCAGTCATTTTTGCTGCATTTGAACCCAAACTTCTTGCAAATCTTCCAATGTATAATTTTGGCAACTCAATCATGATGTTGTAGATAATCAGTCTGTTTTAAGAGTCTTGATTATTTCTTTTAGGTCCCCAAAATTGAATTCTTCTCTTTTGCTTTTCTCAGGAATTCCTTTATCTCTTTTTTGAGTTAAGATCAACACATCCAAGCCACTCTTCTGATATATTATTTGTGTGTTCTTTTTAACTATTACAATTTCAGGGATTTGTTGGTCTTATATAACATCTTTGTCAATGTCATTTTATATCCTATCAGTTTTAAATCCATATCCCAAACAGCCTTATTTTTAGCTATCTTGTCTTCTAGTTCTTCTTTTAAGCCCATTTTATTGTACCAGATAGTCAAAAAGTAAGTTCTGAGAACATTATTGACAAATATCCTTAAACTCCTCCAGAGATTTTAAGTTTTTCTATATTCTGTATTACTGGGAATTCTCCTTTAATTATAATCTTTAATTCTTCCTGGTTGCCTCTAGTAACCAGCCTGCAAGGTCTCCTCTTATCATGTTTTTCTCTCATCCAGAACATTTCCCAGGAAGAGATTTCTTACACTGCAAATCAGACCTTTATACATTTTTAATAGGATTTTAAACAAACAATTTATATTTTTTCAGTCTTGTTTCCAATCAATCTGGCTCCCTAGTCAGTTTAAAATCTTTCCAAAATCAACATTCTAATCATCCTTTTGCTGCTTATTTCCAAATTAAAGAAGCTTTCCTTTAAGTTTTGAACTTACATAAATCTTTTGCTGCAGGTTGGAGGAAAATCATCCAGTGTAATGAAACTTGTCCTTCTGGATGTTCTTCATGTCCCAAAATTAATTTTTAAGGCATTTCCAATAAAAGTGATTACGAAAGGAGGGCTCTTAAAGTCACTGGAGCACTACTTTACAGTACCATCGTGAGCAATGTATGTCCCAAGTCCTCTCCTTCTTTGAGAGGAATTTAAGGAGCTGGTGATTAGGGGACTAGAGCAGTAGTGGGTTTCAATTTCGGTTGCTACCGGTTTGCTTGTGGGCATGATGAGACATGCATGCAGAGAGGTGTCCGGGCAGGTGGGCAGAGCCTCCTGCCGCTGCTGCTACTGGTTCGCCTGATCCAGGGCAACCCACCACTGGGCTGGAGGCAAAGACATATGAAGAATGGCTGTAGGAATTGGATATGTCTGGTGTTCCAATATCAGAGGTGCTGCCACAAAGAAGAGGGCCAATCTAATCTCCAAAGCACAAGAAGCAATGGATGAAAACTAATGAAGGAAAGAGCTAACCTAGAACTATAGAGAAATTTACTGACAGCTAGAACAAAAATCAGTGGACTGACTTGCCTTCAGAAGGTGTAGGTATTCCATCTTTGGAAGTTTTTAAGAAGAGATTGGACAGCAATTTGTCTGAAATGGTACAAAGGTCTCCTGCTTGAGCATGGGGTTGAACTTGAAGACTTCCAAGATCCCTTCCAATTCTGTTATTCTGGTTTCTTCATCAACTCCAATTTTCATTGCTATGGTTAGCTTTGTGAAAAGCAAAGCTGTCTTACTGTGCCATTACCTCCTGGAAGTCCATCATTCATGGGGAACATGTGCTTCAATTAAATCCCAAGAAAGTAGTTTATGAGAGTCCTTTTTCAGATTGGTAAGTGAAGAAAATGATACATTTCTGACAAAAAACAACATATCTGTCATCTCAAATAATAGCATATATAAGAACACTTGGAAAAATTGTTAAAAATCACAAACATCCTAAGGCAAAAAAACCAGATACTTTTTAGAGCAAGGAATAAAATTACAGCATAGCACTTTTCTTTTAAACCCACAATTACCATATTGGGGGTGGGGGAAGCTGCAAGGGAAAATGTTATCTAGGGAAAGATATCTTTGCTGTTTCACTCTGAATGGATCTAATTCAAAGCTCTTTTTTCTTAGAAGAAACAACTGTCAGAGTTTCTTTAAAAAGTCACATGCTGTTATTCTTAAACACAAGTTTGTTGATAGAGTTTGATTTGTCCCTTGCAACTTTCAGCTAATTGGGATTTTATTCTGTGTGGTTGATCATGACCTGCTAGAATTTTACATTATTTCCCATGGAGTTGGTGCAGCAAATTATATAAGCACCTTTTATTTCATGGTTCACTAAGATTATGCACAATAATAATCTTTGGAGCTGTTCTAATTTACCATTTCCATCTGTGTGTTCTGCATGGGGTCTGTGTTTACATTCCAAAATGTTATTCTGCTATTGTAGCTAGCATGAGATGTTGCTAGCTCCAGGGTGCCAGTGACTTTTTAAGCAGGACAATATATTTAGTCTCTTTAAATCCACAGAAGGTTAGCTATGTTGCTGAATAGAAAACACATTTGTATTCAGAACCAAATCCAGTAAGACTTTTCAAACATTTGCAAACATACCTATATGATTTTTTTAAAAAAAGGATATAGATTAGGCTGCAGCAATAAACTGGGAAACTGAAAACAACCCAAGGAAAAATGCATAGCACTAAACCTCAATGTTGTTGCGAGAACAATGTGGCTGCATCCATGGTGTTAGCAAGGGTCAAGCAGATTCTAAGGAGATTTAACCTCTCTTGAAGGTCCAAATGGATCAGTCCCAGACAGGATGTGTAAATAAATGTGATTTATAAAATGTGAAAATTGAAAGCCAGAAGGCACATGGCTAAAAAGCAAGAGACAGTGAGCCTGCCTTAGCCATAAAAACCAAGTTGGTGTCTTTGGGCCAGTTTCTCTCTCTTAGTCCAACCAACCTCATAGGACTGTTGCTGTTGGGAAAATAGAAGGGGTTGGTATTATCAGCAAAGCAGTTTAAAGTAAAGTCACACAGTTAAATTTTAAATATTAGGTTAGTTCAAAGGTATCCAATTTTAAGAAATATGGACTTCAATTCCCAGAATTCCTCAGTCAGCCATGCTTGAGTTAGTTATTAGACTACATATTCATGCTTGGCCACAACCACAGATACACCACACATATTCACACACACTGTACATATAAACATGTTTATATGTTTTGATCACAAATGTAGGAATTTATGGTAGATAAATATATGGCATGAATATAATGGTAGATAAATGTATAAAAATTCCTTGTGTGTCCAATCACACTTGGCCAATAAAGAATTCTACTCTATTCTATTCTATTCTATTCAATTCTATTCTATTATCATGACATTTTCTGTCAATATAATTGGGCAGTGTTTCGTATCCATAATAAAAATGATCCAAGTGTTGAAGCAATATAGCTTGCTCTGGTGCTGCTAAAATTACAGGCTTTCCCCCAATCAGTAGCTTGACTACATATAGTAGCTGTAAGATAGTCAACTAGATGCAAATATATAGCAATTCTGTTTCCAGACTGATTTAATTTTAGTATGCATACCCAAATTGCCATCAGCCAAATTAATTGCAGTGGAAGCAGGAGTGCAGGGATTTCATTTCATTTTATCAGCAAGAAAATAGGCCTTCAAACGTATCTTTAAAACTTGGCTGATGAGAGGCATCAATTTTAGAATGAATCACACTGAGAGTGCTTTAAAAGTCTCTGTTGTAGAGAGTATCTGTAGCTAAATACCTATTCACCTGACAACTTTATGAAATTTAGAAGCTAGGATCATGCCAGTGACTGGTGGTCACAGGTGACTCACAGGGAACCAAAAAGGTAATTATAAGCAAATTGCATTGCTCTGGTCTTTTCTATTAAAATAATTTCCCAGTTTGAGTTAGTAAGACAATTCCTTTTTGTATGTTAGAAATCTAATGTGGGATATACATTCTTGGGCCTGATCTCTGTAGGAATTCAAAATTCAATTAGCCATTTGAACATTCATAACAATTTTCCTGGTAGGTAAGGGGGGGGGCAGACACTGATTGAATTAGGTGTTTAAAATTATCAACTACCTCAGGAAGAAAATGAAATGGATGCAAAGATGCAGATCCTCAAATAGCCAAGGGCTGCTAATCAAGATATTCATATACACGCATATTCTCTCACACACCATATGTATATGTATATGTATATGTATATGTATATGTATATGTATATGTATATGTATATGTATATGTATATGTATATGTATATGTATATGCAGTGGTGGGATTCAAATAATTTAACAACCGGTTCTCTGCCCTAATGATTTCTTCCAACAACCAGTTCGCCAAACTGCTCAGAAAGTTAACAACCGGTTCTCCCGAAGTGGTGCGAACTGGTTGAATCCCACCACTGTGTATATGTATATGTATATGTATATGTATATGTATATGTATATGTATATGTATATGTATATGCATGTATATGTCTATATGCCTGTCTATTTCTATGCATCCGACGTATAGTCTTGAGAAATACCCAGAATTTTAAAAAAAATCCCCAGAAGGTATTTTTCATCTTATCTTACGCAAATACCAGTGTCATAGATGGGATTTTCCTCAGAGATGCAGCAAAGGGAGGCAAAATTTAAATCCTTTCACTATGCCTGCTATGTATTAGTAACAATAGACGTTTCTGATCTTGTTCCCTGTAGGAAAATAAGAAGAAACCTGTACATCAGCCACCTATCTAACTGCGACCTTCTGCAGAAAACTCTATTTCTTAGCTGACATTTAGTTGATTGTATTTTGATCACCCAGGTATTGTATTTTTGAAGCAGAAATGGAAGATGGGGATTGTGGTCCTGGAGCAATGTTAGATCATCATTCTTCAAAGGAGGTTTACAGAAGGAAGTTATGTAAGTGTGTTTATAAGTTTATATATTTACTGATGGCTTTCAAACGAAGACTGGACAACCATTTCTCTGAAATAATATAGGGTCTCCTACTCAGCAGGGGGTTGGACTAGAAGACTTCCGAGGTTCCTTCCAACTCTATTTCTATGTTCTATGTTTTAAGTGTGTTGTTTCTATATGTTGTGACCCAGACCCAAGTAGGTAGTAATAAACTTAGTCCGTGGAAAAACAAACTTTATTCGAACAGCTGGGAATTACTTCATTCCCAGCATCGTTCAACTCAAAGTAAAACAAATGCCTCCCAACACAAATTGCTCAGTTATCTAACAAATCTTAGTCCAATTAGGCAAACTGCCAAAGGCCCTTCCTGGCAAATGTCCAGAAGCCACAAAAACAAAGACGTACACGAAGACGGAGCAGAAGACGGAGCAGAAGACGCAGCTACAATGTTGTTTTCCGGCAAAGCTGAAACACCGGTGCTGGTCTGTTTTAAGCCTTATGGGAGGGGCCAATCATCTCTTGGCCCTACTCCCGAGTTGTCCTCTCTGCTTGAGCTGCTCCTGCCTTCTGGCAGCTCTTCTCATGCGTGCATTAGGAACAGGCTCCTCCTGTTCCTCTGCCTCACTACCATCAGTCTCTGGAGGCTCTGGAGTCCGCACCTCACTTCCCGATGGCCCTGGTCTCACCTCAACCTCATCGCTGTCTGACTCGGTTGCCAGCTCCGTAGGCTGCTGACGGACCACAAGACTATATCTCCAATAGGAAAAGCATTTTTTCTCTCCTGTATTGAATATAACTTTTCTTTTATGTACACTGAGAGCATATGCACCAAGACAAATTCCTTGTGTGTCCAATCACACTTGACCAATAAAAAATTCTATTCTATTCTATTCTATTCTATTCTATTCTATTCTATTCTATTCTATTCTATTCTATTCTATTCCCTTTTTAAAACATTGTCATTTTCAAATGGTAAATATTAGGGAATGACATACCTAATCTTAGTAACATGCATGATGTTTCCCTTAAAGTGAAATTCTTCTGGCACATAGACCAGAATGGGCAAAAAGAAAAAGAAAAAAAGAGAAAGAAAAAAGCAGTTGCCAGGGAATTGACAGCATAGTGACATTTGTGCCATTTTCTTGACAGAACAAATTAATACCTGCCAGCAAATGCCCTCTCTGTGGAAAGTGTTACCATACCCTGCTGAGCTGCATAATAATATCAGTCTACCCTACAGATGGGACAAGGCCCCATGGCTATTGTCTCACAGAAAGATAGACAAAAAAGAAAAGAGAAACTATGAAAGGTAAAACTAATGTTTGTGTAAATGGTTCCTAATTTCAATGCTGGTGGGTTCGTAAAGATATCAATTATACTAACTGCAGTGGATTATTATTAAAATGTAGGAATTTATTTAATTTTATTTATTAATCAAATTTATATGGCCCCCATCTCATGCAAAGTGACTCTGGATAGCATACAACTATAAACAAATACAATAACAATTGTCACATGTGCTCTAACAGAAACACAACTGCTAATTCCACTGCATTTGCACCAGCTGAAATTTCAGATACTCCAGATTCATCCCCATGTCGGGTGCATAGCAATGGGGAGGTGACCAGGGTATGAGTGACTGTGAATGGGGCCTATTGATCCAAGAACAGACACAACTGGCACACAATACGTAGTTATGCAAAGGGCCTCCTAGCCACAACTGCTACCTGGCCTTGAGCAAGAGTTGTCAGTCCAGGAGGACTTCCAGATTGTGCATTGTGTCCAGGGGTGGGTTCTATTTACTTTTACTACCGGTTTGCAATGGAATTGTGCGCGCTCACTCCCTACACATGTGCAGATCATCTATGACGACATCAGGGTGAGGGATGGAGCCTCCCTTTAGTTTTACTACTGGTTCACATGAACTGGACTGAACCGGGGGCAACCCACTGCTGATAGTGTCTGTTTGGGGCAGCACAACCTCATCCAGCAACAAAAATGGAGAAATATGTCTTGCCTATGAGGATTCACGATCTGCTGTTTGCTTCTGATGACTGTATAATATATTTATGAGTTTGGCATGGCTTTGTATTGAAGAAATAAAACATATCTAATACCTGCCATCGTACACAATGAAACAGGACAGCCCTGTGAGAGAAACTGTATTTTCATCATACAAATTAGGAAGTTCCTAAATCTTGTATTATTGAACCATAAAAGTTCAAGAAAGGTCTTCATATAGAATAATATAAAATGTAAAAATGGTAGAATACTGAATTTCAATTACTTTTAATATTTTAACAAATATTTTTAAAAAATAACAAATATTTAACAAATGGACAGCTAACATCAAAAACGTCATCAAAAAAGCACAACAAAAAATGTTCTTTCTGCGCCAACTCAGAAAGCTCAAACTGCCCAAAGAGCTGCTGATCCAGTTCTACAGAGGAATTATTGAGTCTGTCATCTGCACCTCTATAACTGTCTGGTTTGGTTCTGCAACCCAACAAGACAGACACAGACTTCAAAGGATAATTAGAATTGCAGAAAAAACAATTGCTACCAATCTGCCTTCCACTGAGGACCTGTATACTGCATGAGTCAAAAAGAGGGCTATGAAAATGTTTACAGACCCCTCACATCCTGGACATAAACTGTTTCAACTCCTACCCTCAAAACAACACTATAGAGCACTGCATACAGAACAGCTAGACACAAGAACAGTTTTTTCCCAAACACCATTACTCTGCTAAACAAATAATTCCTTCAACACTGTCAAACTATTTACTAAATCTGCACTACTATTAATCTTCTTATCGTTCCCATCACCCATCTCATTCCACTTATGACTGTATGACTGTAACTTTGTTGCTTGTATCCTTGCAATTTATATTGACATTGATTGTTTCCTGATTGCTTATTTGTACCCTATGACTATCATTAAGTGTTGTACCTTATGATTCTTGATGAACGTATCTTTTATGTACACTGAGAGCATATGCAACGAGACAAATTCTTTGTGTGTCCAATCACACTTGACCAATAAAAAATTCTATTCTATTTTATTCTATAATATTGCACAAACATTACTGACATGACAGTACATTTATATTTTATATTTTACTATCACTATTGTGATAGTTCTACTGGAGTATGCAGAGCTGATAAGTGTTCTTATATGAAAACGTTAGTCACAAAGAAAAGCTTATTTCCTATTTATCAGTCAAATGGTACCATTAACCAAGCACTTCATACATTTTTAAGGAAGAAAGCAGACCGTCAGCTTCCTGCTGAATTCAAGCTGTTTACTGTGTTCAGAGAGATCAAAATGCTTTTTATGATGGATCACTCTGAAGTGCTGTGCCCTTTCCAAGAAAGCAGATGCCACACCATTTAACATATCTTGTGCTTTGATTAGGGAAATTGCTATGATTCTTTGACTGAGCATGCAGCCCACTGTTACTGCACCTCTTTCTGCTGGGTGAGAGCTGTAATAAATGATTGCTTTTTAATTAGCATTCCCAGAGGTTATCGAAAGATGAGTCATTGTCAAAAGCAATTCAGTAAATGTGGGAATATGCTAGGTAAAAATTGTGCTTTTAATGTAAGTAATGAAGAAGAAATATAATTTTGTTTTCAAGGAAAGATTAATAAGAATTAAAAATTAAGGCACTCTTGAGAATAATACATCTTGGCAAATTACTTTTGATTTTATTTTTTTTGTTATAACCAAAATGTTATTTTGGGTTGAAAGACTGATGCCAGTGAAATCATAAATCAATCAAAGTAATGTTCATGCAATACACAGAATGTTTTGAGTTGTATTTTAACTCATAAATGTAAAATGATCACTAAACTGTGCACATGGGTATCAAAATCCAGGCTTGGAAAAACAAGGGTAACCATGTGAAAAATGGATACAAAATGTTGACCCAAAGTTTGCTTTCTCCTAAACTAAGCTATATGAAATCCCTACTCACAATGATGTTAAAGATGTTAAAATTTGTCCTGTATGCAACATTATTTTATTTAAAAGCATGATAAAAACATAGAGAAGGGAAATTAAATAAAACTTTATATGTTGTTTGAGCATAAATCAAAGAATATGGACTTCTGGGGTATAATGTACAGAAGCACGTACGCACACATGAACTCGTGTTCACGCTCAATTTTGAAAGAAAAAACTAAAAATTACTATTAATCTTCAATCCCAAATATCTGGCTAACACAATATAAAATACTAACCTAAAAAATCATAGGCTTTAATAAATTAAATCAATACTAGAAATCTCATTTCTCACATAATGGAAATATAGACTCTAAATTTCACAAAATCTATATGATGTGGGGTGGGGGGTGCTAGGATGGTTTTCACTAAATACTGAATTATCTTTTTAAAATTTTCTTTTTACATACAAAAAGTGTATGTATGTATGTACAGTATACCAGTATATATATACTGTATTTTTCGGAGTATAAGACGCACCGGAGTATAAGACGCAGGAGGAAAATAGGGAAAAAAAATCTGCCACCAGGTATTCATCTGGCTAGCTCTAATCTGGTCAGCTTCAGCACATTAGTTTGCTGTTATTTATTCCCTGCTTGAGGATAAAAAACAGCTTCTAAAGCACAACTGATCTTTGGAGAGAGAAGCAATGAAAAAAGCAAGCAAACCACGGAGATCGCTTCACTCGCTAGCGCCTCATTAGGGCTGAAAAGTCAGAGGGAGAAGGCAAAGTGCTTCACTTGCTAGCGCCTCCTTAGGGCTGAAAAAAAGCTTCACAGCTGAGAGTCGGAGGGAATAGGCAAAGCATGATAGTTTCACTGTAAAAAAGCTTAGCGCGGAGATCGCTTCACTTGCTAGTGCCTCCTTAGGGCTGAAAAATAGCTTAGAAAAAGCTACATTCAGAGTATAAGACGCACCCAAATTTTCAGCCTCTTTTAGGAGAGAAAAAAGTGCATCTTATATTCCAAAAAACACAGTAGAATAAATTTATTCTTCTTCCACTGAAATACTGTAATGGAATGTGAGAATAACCTTGAGAGACAAAAGAAAGGGCCACAGTTAGATAAATATCCATTACTGCATGTCTATTACTTCATTCAAATCCTGCATTCATTTAATTATACAATGTTTTATCTATTCTTGACTTGTATTCCACTTGTAGTTCATACATTAAATCCAGTAGATGTTCAAAACTATATAAGATTTTCAATTTATACCAATTATTTCAATATTTATCCTTGTTTCTACAATTCTTTTAGTGCTATATTACTTATTTGAAGCTACTGAAATCAGTCAAGTAGATCAGGCCATTGTGAAATAAGAGATTCCACTGATTTTATTTTTAGAGTGTTCTTGTAATCAGGATAAATTATTAACCTTCCAGTGGACACATTTTGTGATCTTTTCTTTTCATAAAAAAAGACATTTATAATGAGGTTAGGGGTGTGAAGCTTGAGTTTTCCCTGTATTTGTCTCTAATATTCAGTACATTACTTATTATTATATAGTCACTTATTAATGACTTATTCATATCAACTAAAGTATATTTATGCAAACATCTGAAAATCCAGCTCATTCCATAGAAATAACAAAGCATATGGAAAGAGCCATGAAGATGACCTTGGAGAACTTATGCAGTGTTGATGGTTACATTGTGAGCTGGGGATGAAAGGAAGAACATGCAAATGAGAACATGACCTCTTCGGTATGGTTACAGGAACATAATAATAACCCATCAGAAAAAAAGCTGAATGCATATTTAGCTTGGGTGTGATAAGAAAGATAACATACAGCCTATGTCTCTAAATAATTAAAAACTATAAATTCATTGGCAGCTACTCATTTTTAAACAAATAATGGTTGCATACTCTTATATTTCAGTTAGAAAATTCAATTAGATCAAATAATATCTGTAAAGGGTAGAGAATTATTAATATGAGACAGAAAATTGACCTTATATAGCTTCCAAAGAAACAAGTATTTTTCCTCAGTACTGAAAATTACAGAGGTTGGATATCTCGTATTTGACTAGAATACTAAAAGATTTTTAATTGCATAAGAAATATTGGTATAATGTTAGTTACATTGCTCTACTGCATATAGGTTTTATACATATAAAAGATCATGTTAGAAGTCATTAAATAATATGTACTTTGCAGTTCACATTTAATTTTACTTTTTAATCAACAACCCATCTGTAACATATAGGAGAATAAAGAAATGCAGCCCAAAAGTTGTGTGAGTGTGTGTGTGTTTGTGTGTGTGTGTTTGTGTGTGTGTGTGTATGCAGTTGTGTATCTTTTTTCTTGGTTATGCTCATATTGCTGTTTAGAAACAGGAGAAGGCTAATATAGATATGTGGCCATGCTGTTTCATCTTGGCCTTGCATTAACTATGTTTAACCCTCTGTATTTAGAAAACTAGCTTGGCTATTGCTGTAATTTAGGCTTCTAATCCATATTTTGTTTGTTTTGACAATGCAAAGCATAGAGCTAAAACTTGGAAAAAGGTCAAATACAATCCATTCTCTACTTTCTATCTTCTATGCTACACTTGCAAAAATAACCATTAAATACTCAGATGTATTTAGCACTTTTGAAAATAGTTGTAATCATTTAATGGACAAGACATTTTACCCATATTTTTTCCAAAGGAAAAATTAAACGCACATTGTTTGACTTTAGTTCTGAAGGCAATTAAGTATATATTTGAATATCCAAAGTGGCATAGAGATTGCGCTGTGAGGCAGGGAAATAAAAACAAAGAAAACAGCACCCTCTGCCTCCTCTCTAAATAAGGCACATTCTTGGTATAAGAGATGTGAAAGACTTAACAGGCAGTAGGCCATGAGACTGAATTCCATTCATAAAGGCTAAGCCCATTTCACAACCGTATCTGCATTTGTTATTAGAAACAATCAGATCAATACCAAAATGTCTGCAAATGTCTAGTACTCTGAAATGTTAAAGCCTAGTCCTATAACTCTTCCCCTGAAAAACAAACAATGAAGAGAAGAAGAAGAAGAAGAAGAAGAAGAAGAGAGAGAGAGAGAGAGAGAGAGAGAGAGAGAGAGAGAGAGAGACTGACTGTTAGTTTCAGATTGCAATTAGTCATGTAAACCAAAAAGAAAAAAGAAAACATCTTTCAGCTCTGGAAACCTAAGAGCAGAAGGCTCCATGTTGACATTTGTCTATCATTACTCACACAGGAATCTCACCTTGCACAAAAGAAACAGAGAATTTATGCATACATTAAGAAATCATCGCTATCTCTAATAATGTTGGGGATAATACAGAGGAATGTTATAGCAGTAAATCTGCTTTTACAGTGGCTTCTATAAATTGTTATAGGTGAAGGCAGTTGTTTTTCAGTTCTAACAAAACTATTTATTCCCTTTCTTCGATGATTACAGAAGTTTATTGTTCAGAGAAGGAAAAGCCTGTTGCTTTTTTTCTACTAGCCCTCAAATATTAAAAATAAGCTGTAAGGATTCCAAGATTGTGCCTCAATGCTGCCACCTTGTGAGTTCAGCAAAACAAGACTGAATTTAGGAATGTTCTTTTTTTTTTTTGTCACAACAATATCACAAGAATCAACATAAAATAACTACATATCATATAAGCATATATATGAGCAAAAGAATGCAATAACTATATTAATTTGATATAATGAAAGGAAACAATAGGACAGGAACGGTAGGCACGTTTGTGCTCTTATGCACACCCCTTATAGTCCTCTTAGGAATGGGGTGAGGTCAATAGTAGACAGTTTTTGGTTAAAGCTTTTGGAATTTTGAGAAGAGACCACAGAGTCAGGTAGTGTGTTCCAAGTGTTAATAACTCTGTTGCAGAAGTCATATTTTCTGCAATCAAGATTGAAGCGGTTAACATTGAAGTTGTTCTCAAGGTCTGTATCAGTTCATTAAAAATAGCTTTATAAATAAAAATAAATAAAAAATAAATAAAAATAACTTCAACATTGCTCCTAGAAGCACGAAGCTGTAATACTGACACTACTTTTATTGTTGAGGTTACAATAACAAATTCTTGCAAGTCTGAAGCACTTCTCTCCTCCTTTGCCTTTATTTTTTGGAGAATTAGGCAAGGTCACTTCTCCACTCCCATTCCTTTTGTAGCTGAAATATCTCTTGCCTGGGTATTGATCCTATCTGTCAGGATATTCTGACAACCCATTGCACACTTCGCTGATATATCAGTAAAGAAATACAGGCGATCTCTATGTGATGATTAGATTTGAACATTAGATTCAGTTGATTCAATTAAATGATCAGATCTGATTTTCTGATGTAGACTGATAATTGGAGTAGAGTAATCAAACTGAACCAGATGTCTCCAAATTTCTTCAATGGTTTGGTAAGACCTTTGCACATTCTGACATTTGAACTGATTTAAATAGTTTAACTGGATTGGAATGATGTTCTGAATCAAATCAATAATTTCTATATTCCTATATTCCTTAGAGTGCCTGAATGGAGGCCTCATGAATATCTGAAAATTTGAGTTGAAACTATGGAAAGGCATTTTCAAATGTGTGTATCATATGAAGCAGGGGCGCGTTTCAAAACCCATTGCTACTGGTTCGCTCATGGGCATGTGTAGAAGCGTCTGAGCGGGTAGAGCTTCCTGCCAGCACTGGTTCGCCCAAACTGGGGAGAACTGGTTGCAGTCCACCACTGATATGAAGGCATATCAAAGGGCTAAAGTCAGTTTCAGACCTCTACCACACAGGCGTTCAGGTACTAGTGTAGAAATATTAGAGAAATGCTATAGGGAAGGACTTATGTGGAATAGTTAAACTAAACTTATTAACTGAAATATTTATTGTCCTTCTACAGTGGTTATGTTTTGATTATATAAGTCCTATTTCATGCTGCAGCTTTTTATAAACATAAATAATAATAGTAAAAGCTAAAGGCTGTATATTATTTGAAATATACTAAACAGCTGAAGGAAGGAAAATAAAACAAGCAAAAAAAGGAATCCTTTGCTAATAAAAAAATCAAATGATATGTACTTTAAATTCACTATTCACATGAAGTAAAATGTATGTATTTATGAGGATGATTTTATCTAAACTTCCTTTTTATGTCTAAGTTAACATAAAAGCTAAAAAAATTCCTTAATTATTTTTTGCTTATAATTATGAAACATTTTTTTATTTTGACACATTCATTATTTGATAACACTTGGGCAATTTTATTACTTTCTTTAAAAAGCTTTATCCTGTGATAAAGTATTTGTATTTTCCCAGAATAGAATGAACATAATGAATAAATAATACCTCCTTCTCTAGTTTACTGTAATGTTCAACTGCATTCAAGACAATGTGTATTTATAGAACACCATATCAAATGACTAGGAATAATTTATTAAAATATATAGAACTATTGCACCACAAAGAGGCACAAAATGCTGTTTAAAATATTCTTTTTTCACTTTCTTTTAAAGAAAAGAAAACCACATAAAGAATTGCTGTTTTCCCTATGACAGTTGTGGAACGAGGGCTCCACAACTTCTAAATCTTCTAAACTTACATTACATATAGATTAGTGAAGCAATACATGCTTTGCATATGGAAGGTCCCAGTTTGTCATCTCCAATAAAGGTTGAATGAAGTGATCAAATTTACTGGCCAGTGACTCATACCAATGATACATATAAACTGTATCCATGTTGCATGGTACCTATAATTGGCTAGCCATTTGTTGAGGATATGCCCTCATAACAGGGATACCATCTTGGTGCAGCCTGCTGCTGAGGTAGGATGAAGCTAGATTAAAGTGGTCCAACAAGAAAATGTTGTTTTCCATTGGAAAATTCAATAAAACAATCTGATTTTCATGGAGGAAGAGTCTGAGTAAGGTCAGCAAGCTGCATGGTTTTAATTTGTCTTCTATCTGCTCATAGTGCCATGTGTTCCGTACAATTTCTGTTTTGGCTGCCAGTACATAACTTCCCTGGGTAGAAAAGTTTTCTTTCTTTTTAGAATTGGGTAAGAATAGCAACTTTCTGGAACTTAACCCACAAGGTTCTTATTCTTACTAGTAAATTACACTGCTTTGCTTTTTTTCCCCCTTTCCAGCACACATGGGGCCTTGTTGGAGAGAAGAAAAACTTCGCAAGATAGATTTCTTCATTCTTCCCAATAGAAGAATTCTTCTATTGCACCTGTCTTCACTTCTATGAAGTGAAGCTTCCTACAGTGCAACCTCATTAGTAGAAATTCCTAGAATGAGTGCAAGAAGTTTTCTGGCCTTGTTTTGGATGCTTAATAAGAAAATCTTGGGGAGGCTACTAAGCAATCTGATTTGATCCTTCTATTATAGCTCTCACCTTAATTTTACATATCTACTTCAGTAGGATGATGGAATTGAGGTTTATTAAACATAATTATTCTTTCCAAGCTTTGCCTAGCCATAATTGTCAAGTGTGTTATCTGGGATTAATCTGCTAAAAGTCACATTCAACCTTTGATTAAATATAAAGTACAAGACTGAGGCCTGCTGTTGAAGTTATTTGATAAGACAATCAAGATTTCAACTAGCATTTATTTATTTTATTTATATCTACGTATCTCTGGCAGCCTACAATAAAATATATAAACAAAATATATAATATAAAATAAAAATGTTTAAAAATTTGTCCGCGAAATGCTGGATTAGATTAGATACCAGGTGGATACGATCATATGTGGTGGACTTGTGTGAAAGTAAAGAATTATTGGATAAAAATACATACTTGGCTCGAAAAAATGTTAAAGCTACATATAGAATAGAATAGATTTTTTAAAAATTGGCCAAGTGTGATTGGACACACAGGAAATTTGTCTTGGTGCATATGCTCTCAGTGTACATAAAAGAAAAGATATGTTCATCAAGAATTCTAAGGTACAACACTGAATGATAGTCATAGGGTACAAATAAGCAATCAGGAAACAATCAATATCAATATAAATCGTAAGGATACAAGCAACAAAGTTACAATCATACAATCAGGTCCTCAATGGAAGGCAGATTGGTAGCAATTGTTTTTTCTGCAGTTCTAATTATCCTCTGGAGTCTGTGTCTGTCTTGTTGGGTTGCAGAACCAAACCAGACAGTTATAGAGGTGCAGATGACAGATTCAATAATTCCTCTGTAGAACTGTATCAGCAGCTCTTTGGGCAGTTTGAGCTTTCTGAGTTGGCGCAGAAAGAACATTCTTTGTTGTCCTTTTTTGATGATGTTTTTGATGTTAGCTGTCCATTTTAGATCTTGCGATGTGGTAGAACCTAGAAATTTGAAGGTATCTACTGCTGATACTGTGTTGTCTAGTATTGTGAAAAGTGGAAGTATGGAAGGGTTTCTCCTAAAGTCTACCACCATTTCTATGGTTTTGAGTGTGTTCAGTTCCAGATTGTTCTGGTCGCACCATGAGGCTAATTGTTCAACCTTCCGTCTGTATGAGGATTCATCATTGTCTCGAATGAGATCGATCACTATTGTGTCATCTGCGAACTTCAGTAGTTTAACAGATGGATCGTTAGAGATGCAGTCATTGGTATACAGAGAGAAGAGAAGTGGGGAGAGCACACAACCTTCGGGGGCCCCTGTGCTAATTGTACAGGTATCTGATGTGATCCTGCTTAGCTTCACCTGCTGCTTCCTGTTTGTTAGGAAGCTTGTGATCTACTTACAAGTCTGTTCAGGTACTTGTAGCTGGTTTAGCTGAGTTAGAAGAGTGTCTGGAATGATGGTATTGAATGCTGAACTAAAGTCTACAAAGAGGACCCTTGCGTAGGTCTTTGGAGATTCAAGATGTTGTAGGATGTAGTGCAGAGCCATATTAACTGTATCATCTGTTGATCTATTTGCTCGGTATGCAAATTGCAAGGAATCTAACAGCGGATCCGTGATGGTTTTCAAGTGAGACAGCACTAGCCTTTCAAAGGTTTTCATGACTACAGATGTTAGAGCAACTGGTCTGTAGTCATTGAGTTCCTTGATGGTGGGCTTCTTCGGACTGGGATAATAGTAGAGGTTTGAAGCAAGAAGGAACATTACACATCTCTTATTGAAGATACGGGTGAAGATGGGGGCCAATTAGTCAGCAGAGACTTTTAAGCAAGAAGGAGTTATCTTGTCTGGGCTTTTCCTGGCTTTTCCTGGCTTTTGTTTGTGAAATAGGTCCTGTACTTCCTTTTCTGTGATCACTAGGAGTTGTGAACCCAATTTATTTATTTATTTTATTTTATTCAATTTTTATACCGCCCTTCTCCCGAAGGACTTAGGGCGGTGTACAGCCAAGTAAAAAGTCACAATATCAACATTAAAAGAAATTAAAACAAACATATTATAAAGTGGCCAGATTTAAAACAAATTAAAATATTAAAATATAAATAACCCAATAAAATTTTAACCCAATAAAATTTTAGGCCAGTCCCGCTTGAATAAATAAGTGCGTTTTCAGCTCACGGCGAAAGGTCCGAAGATCAGGTACTTGACGTAAACCAGGGGGAAGCTCGTTCCAGAGCGTGGGAGCTCCCACAGAGAAGGCCCTGCCCCTGGGGGCCGCCAGCCGACATTGTTTGGCGGACGGCACCCTGAGAAGGCCCTCTCTGTGAGTGCGTACGGGTCGGTGGGAGGCAAACGGTAACAGCAGGCGGTCCTGTAAGTACCCGGGTCCTAAGCCATGGAGCGCTTTAAAGGTGGTGACCAAGATCTTAAAGCGCACCCGGAAGACCACAGGAAGCCAGTGCAGACAATGGGATGGGGTCAGTTGTAGGAGGCTTGGCTGTTGTTGGTGTGTCTGAGATGGGGGTTGTGGAGATAGGTGGCTGTAGTTTCCTTTCAAATCTTCAGTAAAATACGTTCAGGTCATCTGCCAATTGTTGATTTCCTTCCAGAAGGAGCTTTGCTGTAGCCGGTGATATTTTTAAGAGTTTTCCACCTGTTTGCTAGTTCATTTGTTGAAAACTGATTCTTTAGCTTTTCAGAGTAGCTTCTTTTTGCTGCTCTGATCTTCCTTGTTAATACATTTCTGGCCTGATTGTACAGCATTTTATCACCTTTTCTGTAGGCTTCCTCTTTGGAACGACTTAGCTGCTTAAGTTTAGCTGTGAACCAAAGTTTGTTACTGTGTATTCGCAAGTTCCTTGGGGGTACACATAGGTCTTGACAGAAGCTGACATATAATGTTATGTTCTCTGGGAGTTCATCTAAGTCTGCAGAGGTACTTTCAAAAACATTCCAATCAGTGCAGTCAAGATTATGAACCAGAAATGTTAGGAATAGTACCAGAAAAATATAATAAAAAGAATTTGTATTCAATATTGCATGTCTTGACAGCAGCAAGAATTGCATGTCTTGACAGCAGCAAGAATTGTATTTGCACAATATTGGAAAAATGAGGAAACCCCAAGAGAAGAAGATTAAAAAAATATTAGATTGCATAGAAATGGATAGACTGACATTAAAAATAAAAGAGAAGGAAGATACAGAATATTTTCAAATATGGGATTTGAAACCCGGACATTACATTCTTCACAAAGCACATAAGTATATTAATTGAAAATGTATAAATAAATTATATAAAACAAAGCCAAGAGCAGACTATCACACTTCTGGGGTTCTAGGCCCTAGCACAAAATCAAATGTTTAGGGCTTTGGGAGCTATCCTAATCTCAAGCAGAATGACCCCTAGTTTGTAAAGAAGTTCTTTTAGTTCCAATGGCTTCCCTGTGCTTCTAGGGAGCTGCTGCATTTGAGATGCATCGTGAGAGATGCACTGGATGAAACAAATATTGTCACCTCAGCTGAAGTGACTGAATTGCAACTGCTTTGCATAGACCTAACATGTGACAATTATGCATATTTTCAGTATTACTCCTGTGTTGATATTGTGGGAATCTAATTAGTACTTTCTATTACAGATGTTTAAATTATCACATCCTGGCATATTTATTATCAGCCAGTTTGGATTTTTCCCAAATACATGACACAAAGATTTTATTTCTTTAAACCATTTCTGCAACAACCGTATAAATATTCAGTGGACCGGTTCCCATCCTTCTGGAAATCTTAGTGCTGTCATCAGTGAAAATAAACATTATGAAGACTCAGCGGTGTAAATTAGTCATGTATAAAATCAGCAGCATCAGTAGAATCTTTTTACTTCCAGAATGATAAAAACAGCATTGTGGTGCCACAAATTAAGCTCTGTATCTTTTGGTCATGTGTGCAACGCACACTGAAAATAGTGAGTGTGTATGTGGGGGGTGTTACATCATGGTGGTATGGACATTGCTTTCATCAGTCTGAACCCTCCTGTACTCTTATCACGGGTGATCTGTAGGGCAGGGGTCCCCAATCCCTGGGCCGTGGCCCACTATCAGGCCTGCAAGTGGAAGTGGCAGGCGAGTGCATGTGCCCATTCCCACTTATCTGAATAGCAGTCAAGCACACACACATGGTCCATATTGTGTGAGCAGCGGCTACATGTGCCTGGCGCTGTGCGGCTGCATGCACTTGCCTGCCACTCATGCAGAGCTATCCCCTCTCTTCACCACCACCACCTGGCTGTTCTGCAAAGCCAGGAAAAATTGGGGAACTTTGTTGTAGGGGATAAGAAAATACTCTCCTTCAAATTATTATCATACAATTTATACATTGTCTTCTGAACTAGTGATGTTAGTATTGATCGTATCATGGAAAGAATTATCTCCAGATTACATCCCGATTAAATTAAAAATAAAACAATACAGTATTAACTTTTTTATACTTCAGGTTTAAAATATGCTAAATTTTACTAAATCATAAAATTTTAACAGTATTACAATTACAGTCAGCACATACAAACAGTTTCAAATGCAGGGGAATCTCCTGAACTTATTATTTCAATATTTTAGGCTTCTGCACATGTTCTCATATTTTGGATTATTCCACTGCTGAATAACACACAAAACAAATAGCAACACAAACAAAAAATGGTACACTCATACAGCTAGAAAAAAAATGAATACTTTAAAAAGTCTATAACCTTAACCCCCTTTAAAAACCCTAACCTTAACCCTAACCCACATACCTGCATGCAGTATCAAGCTTCAGTGTCAAAATATCAGGTCAGCCAGGTAATGTTAAAAGCTTATGTTTACGTTGTGATATCACCACATAACATTTTATCCTTTTGCATCACTATGGTCTATAAAAGTTGTATATGACAACATTATGGAAAGGCTGACTTTTTTAAATAGATATTTTTCAACTTCCCAGCCTGGTCTGCAGTATTAGAATTCATGTTTAGTCTTCCTTTCATGCCCTAACTAGTCCTGTTCCTGCTTACTAAGCCAAGAGAAGGTGAGTCAGTGATATCACCTGCTGAAGCCTACTGTGGTGTGATACTATACAGAAAGATGGCAGTCTGTATAGTATATTAATCAAATTACATTGTTTGATGTATATTTATCACAGAAGAGTAAATATTTCAAGATACAGATGACTTTCAATTGTTCTTAATGTCAGTCCCAAAATAGTATCAGAACACTTTAAATAAAATTTTGTAGGTTAAATCTAAGGGACACCAAAGAATACATTCGGTATTTTGGTAAATGGCAAATGACTCTCAGTTTATAAAGTCAATGTGCATGAAATGAATAAATTAAGACTGTGTAATAAAACCCAGGACTGAATCTCAGCTGTTCAGGAAGTGTTCATAAATATCATCATCCTTCTTAGATTTCCGCTTAGTTCCTGCAGTTGAATTAAAGATGAAGGACAAGCAGCTGTATGTATTCTTTCCTTGACTGAGCAAGATATTTTTATGTATCAAGCTTACACTATTTTATGCGTCAAGCAAACTGTTAATAAGATAAATGTGAACTGTGGACAAATGAGAAAACTGACCTGAGCTAAAATGCAGATTTTATTCTTTATTGTATATGCAGAAAATGAAAATTCCACAAAAGTCTTAATTTCTTATGTTCTAAACAAGTATTTATCTGTATATATCTATATCTATATCTCATGTCTTGTTATAGAGTTGAAAAACATCATTTTATAGAGTTGAAAAACATCATCCTTATGCATTAAAAAACAAACAGGGAAGTAAATATGTGAATAAGTATATAAAGTCCACATTTATAAATAGGGCTCGATTTAGAACTGCAGTTAGTAAAATGCTTGTTTTATTCATTCATACATTAAATGTATATCTTACCATACTCAAAAGGGCTGGTAGGAATTTATAAAATATGAAATAACAACACTTTCATAATGGATGCAATTAAAGATATCTAAAATCAGTACATCATAAAACATGTTAATTCAATATAAACATAGAAAGAGAGAGATCTTTAAATATAGTACCAGATGGAGATTGATGTCCCTCCAGTTCTGCAATATTTAAGTTTATGTTTTCAGACATCATAAACGTGAAATAACCATTACCATACTTCTCCTTTTACCTTTCAGTCAGTTGGAATATCTTTGGGAACATGTAAGGATGCCTTTTCGGGATATTATGGTTGCCTCTACAAGTACAAAATTAGGTTAAGCATAAGATATATATACCAATAGCACTTAGACTTATATACTGCTTTACAGCCCTCTCTAAATAGTTTACAAAGTCAGCATATTGCCCCCAACAATTTACTGATCTCAGAAGGATGGAAGGCTGAGTCAAACTTGATCCAGTGAGTATTGAACCCCTGGCAGTCAGCAGAATTAGCCCGCAATGCTGCATTTTAACTTCTGCGCCATCAGGCAGGTAATATATGATTATCTCTACATGCTGCGAAGCAACTTTTTTGTGTTCAATCTCATTGCATAGCTTTATAATTAAAAAGCATGTGATCTATTAAATTTGATATTTTATAACAAAACAAATAAAATAACTTTTGTCATAAAAGAACCCACAAAAGAATACATTAAACGCCATCATAAATGCAGTGTTGCAGCATCCTACCAATTAGTTGAACAATTTCTTCCCAAAAAGATAAATAATCATATATTTTTTAAAAAATGGACATTTTTATTTTCAATTTAGAATAAAATATTTTCTGTAGAGATTCAGCACAATCTCTCTACAGACTTTTTGATGGACACCTTGATTGTTGTTGCACTGTGCTACCTTTATTCATGCTAACTTTACAGGATTATTTTTTTAAAAAAACCTGCAGAGAAACCATTGAATGTATCCTGCTGAAACTCGTGTTCCTTAGTCTGTTTTATCAAAACATGAAGTATCTATAGGCATTTTTATATTTTCATATTATAATTTACAAATCTTAAATTAGCAGAAATTGAGTCTCATCTCTTCAAATTTCATATTGCAATATCAGATTAAATAATATACTATCAAATCTCCCATTCACATCTAGATTTATTCATTTATTCATGGCTTAGGGCCTGGGTACTTACGGGACCGCCTGCTGTTACCTCATGCCTCCCACCGATCCGTACGCTCACACAGAGAGGGACTTCTCAGGGTGCCGTCCGCCAAGCAATGTCAGCTGGCGGCCCCCAGGGGAAGATCCTTCTCTGTTGGGGGCTCCTACCCTCTGGAACGAACTTCCCCCGGGTTTACGCCAAATACCTGACCTTCGGACCTTCCGCCGCGAATTGAAAACACATTTATTTATTCGCGCGGGGCTGGCTTAAATTTTATTGGTTTTAAATTTTTATTATTAATTTTTAATGGGTTTTAGTTTTATATGTTCCAAAGTTTTAGGCCAATTATGTAATAAGTTTTTTAATTCGTATTTTAATTGTATATTGCACTGTTTGTTTTACCTTGGCTGTACACCGCCCTGAGTCCTTCGGGAGAAGGGCGGTATAAAAATCGAATAAATAATAATAATAATAATAATAATAATAATAATAATAATAATAATAATAATAATAATAATAATAATAATAATAATAATTTAAACCTAATAGAATAGCAATAGCAATAGCATGTGAACTTATATACTGCTTCATAGTATACAGCCCTCTCTAAGTGGTTTACAGAGTCAGCATATTGTCCTGAACAATCTGGGTCCTCATTTTACTGATTTTGGAAGGCTAAAAGGCTGAATCAGCCTTCGGGCAGTCAGGATTGAACTGCTGGCAGTTGACAGAGTTAGCCTGCAATGCTGCATTCTAACCACTGCGCCATCATGGCTCTAATAGAAATTATACATATAGATGGAAAATTATCCAAAAATTTGAATAGTATTAATTTTAAAACTATTAATTTTATCAGTTATTAAATGGATGTACTTGGTCTTATTCTCCAGTGGAAATCTGTGAATATCATTGTCACTATAAAAAGGCAAACTGCCAACCAACTGTTCTAAATTAGCTATAAAGGGATTGGGAGAAAAGTGATACTGTTTTTGACTATTTTGTCATGCGTTTCCATTCTTTTAAAATGGTCTCTAGAATGTGATTTCACAATAGCTGCTTTATTACCTAAAAGTCCTTCATTGCTTTTCTCTCTCTTTAACTTTTGGACAATATTCTTGGAATAAAATGTCTTTGGTTCCTAGGTTATAAGAAATGAAGAGGATGAACTCCAAGAGGTAGACATCTATCACAATTTGCTTCTGGAGTTCCTTCTTACTTTAAATAATTGAATTTCATGAGGATGTTTAAACCAATGCAAGAAATGGTTGGATATTAAGAGGTACTGGACTTTTAGTTAGTTTTTGATTTATTTATTTACATCAAGATGTCAATATTATGATTTCTTTTTAATTAATATATTTTGAATTTTTATTGTAGGCTGTTTTTATTCTACAGTGTTGTTAATGGGTCTGTTTATTTGTATGTAGGGTAATATAAAATTTTGTTCAATAACAAACAAACAAGCAAACAAACAAACCTGGTCTGTTGTCTTTCATTCATTTTGTCTTTGAGAGTATTAAATATGGTAACCGTGTAAATCCAATTATGTTGTTCTATCCTGAAAAGATAGCAATTCTTTCCTCTTTGAGACAGAAAATACCATCAGTCAACCATGATAAAACAAGTATTTTGTAAATGTATAATTATCTGTGCTGTGCAAAGGGTTGTAATGAATGGAAAAATGTGATCTCACCAAACTATTTGATACTTTTGCAATTTCAGCTTGCAAGGAACCCTTGTAGGAAGGCTTCATGGTATTTAAAGCAATAAAAGGTCAACCACTGTTGTGTTATATTGAGAACAAGTATCACATAGTGCTATGAGCGAAAATCACAGCAGGGAGATCTGAGAAACAAATTTAACTGTTCCTAATCCAAAACTATTTTATTTTCTTCGGGAATCTAGGTATTAACTCAAATAACCTGAAATAACTTTTCAACATCTATTCTGCCACCCTTTTCCTTTTCCTCTTCCAAATATATTTGTTAGGACTTTAAGACATTAGCAAAAAGAACTTAATAGAATTTGTACTATTTGTTTTAAGCTTAGAGCTATATGCTGTCCTTTCATATTGCTTCCTCACTACTAAAAAGTTGTATGCAACATCCAAAAATTTTCATGTATTAAATATTACTGAGAATCCATTAGACTGGTGATAGTTGTTTCAGCAGTCTTTGTGGCCATTATGGATCATAGAAAATGCAGTTCTTATGTTTTGGTATGAGAAATCTGATACTAGAATTCTATTTTTGTTCAGAGGTTAGAGAAATAGCTCAGGGCCTGATAGAAACATAATCTATCCTTTGACAAGTTTGGAAGTCAAATAAGAAATGGATGGGTTAGCTACCAGGCACTACCATATTCTGAATAACATAGGGTTGTGACCGCATGTTTCAGGGATAAAGTCATAATTCTGAAACATAAAAATTGTATAAGTTGTATCTGTCTTTCTCAAAAAGTTCACTGTAAGACTTATAAATGTGAATATGCTAAAGTTAAGCTACCGTGATTCTGAATTGTGTACACATGATTGAGGAAAAAATATTCTGATTAGTATAGTACAAGAGTCTGGAGCAGTGTTTCTCAACCTTAGCAATTTTAAGCTATTCAAATTCCAGTACCAGAGTTCCCTAGGCAATATATTTTTATTTGTTATACTACAATGGCTCCCATATATAGCCCAAGATCAGTTTTTTAAACCTACGGGAAGAAAGCCATTATGTTCCTAGCTCCAGTCAGATTCTTCCATGGTTCTATCCTTGTCTTGACATTTTCTTGAAATACTGAGTGTTATGTGTGTTTGCAACAACAAAAATATCAGTTCTGTACTTCCCAACCTCCCAAAAATATAAAAGGAAGGAAGTCTATCTGCCTGCTGACCAGGGGTGAAATTCAGCAGGTTCTGACAGGTTCTGGAGAACCGGTAGGGGAAATCTTGATTAATTCAGAGAACTGGCAAATACTACCTCTGGCTGGCCCCAGAGTGGGGTGGGAATGGAGATTTTGCAGTATCCTTCTCCTGCCATGCCCACCAAGCCACACCATGCCCAGCAAGCCATGCACACAGAACTGGCAGTAAAAAAAATTGAATTCCACTGCTGCTGCTGACTCCTCTGTTATTGAAGAGGAAGGGAAAGGGAATACCATTCCTGCCTGAATTTTGTTCAACTATTAAACTACAGTATTTTGTAGCTCAGTGTTTTGTAATTTGGAACCCAGCCTATTTGTTTAGTTTGTTGCAAAAACTCAAAATATGGATAATTCAGTACAGGTAGTTCTTGACTTATGAAACAGTTAGTTTAGTGATTGTTCAATGTTACAATGGCACTGAAAAAAGTGACTTATGACTCCTTTTCACACTGTTGCAGCATATCCATGGTTGCATGATCAAAATTCAGACACCTGACAACTGACTCATATTTATGATAGTCGCAATGTCACATCAGGGTCATGTGTTCACCGTTTGCAACCTTCTGACAAGCAAAGTCAAAGGGGAAGCCCGATTCACTTAACAACCTTGCTACCAACTTAACAATTGCAATGATTCACTTAACAGCTGTGCCAAAAAAGGTCATAAAATGGGAAAAAATCACTGAACAAATGTTTCATTTAGCAACAGAAGTTTTGGACTCACTTGTGGTTGTAAATCAAGGGCTATCTTTAATCAAATTGGTGAATACATTCTATGGAATCCTAAAGACCCTGAATGCCTTGGCATTTTTCAGACTGTGACGGCCTAGCCATGATTTTTTTTAAAAAAATACGTTGATGTACCAACACAATATAAGTTAACTCTGAAGAAGAAAGATGTCTAATTTGTATATTTTAATAAAAGTAGCAAATATATAGATTTCATAGAATCATATAGCTGAGGGGTTTACTTAGCCCAGCATGACCAAACCTTCACTCAGTGCAGGAATCCAAGACAGATAAGTCTTCAGCTTCTACTTCAATGCATCCAATAGAAGGAGTCCACCAGCTATTTTGATAACTGTTAATAATAATGATAATTTAATAATTGTTCCTTTTATTAGGCAGCATTTCCCCCAACTTTCAACCAGAATCTGTCATCTTTAAATTTGTCATATCATGTTTTTTTGTACACATTCAAAAAGCAATATTTCTTTTGAGTTTAAGGCCAGACCAGATTGTCCTCTTCTGCCATTATTGTTGATTTCTGATATTACAAAGATGAGGTATATGTAGCTATAATCTTTACTATTCTTTAGCTAGAGAAAGTAGTAGTAGTCAGGTAGTATCTCTAAGCCACTGAAAGTATGGGATATTTTTTGGCAGCTTTGACGTTGACATTTTATACATATACTTTTCCTTTAATCCGTGAAAGGGGAAAGGTTTCCTGAAGCCTGAGGCATTTTTGCAATGCTAGACTTGAGCTGTTATAGCTGATGTATGATGTAGTATAGCTTGTGAATGATGATGAAACTTCACATTCTTTGGATGCACAGAAGCATTTTCTGTGAAAAGGTTTCCACAGACAGCTACTGAGCTATGGCCTGTTGAGAATTGAGCCACTGAAGTGGTGGGCAAGCATGTGAAGCTTCTTTGTGCATGTGTGGGATTTAGGTTGCGTGTGCATTCCTCCCCACCACTGAAACTACCAAAACTGTTGAAGCCGCCGTGGCCACTGCTGGTCCACAGAACCAAAAAGGTTGGGGACACCTGTTATAAGGAATCATGGTTCCAGTAAATCTATGCGTGTAATTCCATGTTATAGGTAAGTCTTTAAAAGATTAGTATATGATCAGAAATTTAATTCACACTAGTTGGCTTATTAATTAACTATATTCAAAATTATATATTTTTATGGAAAATCCAATGTAGGCATATAAAATGCATGATGAAGTGACAGTCATGTGACTCATTTCTATTTTAACAGTAACAAAATTTTGCATGCAACTATCATAATCCAGATAATTAGTTATTGTCAGATTAATTAGATCAGACTTCTTCTTTTAGTAGCTTTTAGGATATTTAATTTCATATAATGCAAAATATTTCCTCCTCTTCCATTCTTATACATTCCACATTCTTTTCTATCTGACTGTCAATTTAAATAAATACATTATTTAAAAACTTGGTTTCCCCTGAGGCCCTGGGTTAGGATGTTTAGGCAGGCCTCTTAAGCTAGAGAAAAATCTGGAAGGATGGTTCAAGTTCTTTAAATAATTGTTATGTACACTGTTACTTTTATTATATGTGGTAGCTTTTTTTTTAGCTTTGCAAGTCATCCAGAGTAATTTTGGAGTTGGATGGTCTAGAAATTGAATAAATCAATAAATCAGTGTCAAAAAGAAAAATTCTAGTTGAATTTTAGGGAAAGTTTCCTAACTATAAAAATAGCTCTAAGAGAAACCAATCACCTACAGAGATGGTCATCAGTGTATCACTTGGGGCTAGACAGGATATGGGCAGCTTTCTATTGTAGGTGTTTAATTTGAATTTGTTTCTTGAGTTAGGGTTGAATTCACTGGCCTAAATTGCAACTTCCAACTAATATCTCATCTTAAATTTGTTGATGTTTAGAAATATAGCCAACGAAACATCGTTATTTGCACACCCATGTGGTATCATGCAGCAAACTCCTCCACACTGGGCCACGTGTGAGATAGCCCCTCATATTTAGAAAAAGGGCTTTCAGCCACAGATACACTGTCATAGATGCTACTTCAATGAAGGTATATTCTAAAAGGGACACCATCTTTATCATCTTTATAAATTCTAAATTATTTGTACAGAGCAAAACCAATTGCCAGATCGATTGATTTTTCTCAAGCAAATTGGAAAGGCCTGAAAAGTGTAATTGCTATTTTTTATTTTATTTTCCTAAGCTAAGTTAATTTACATATTTATGTCCCATTTATGAGAGCAATTTATCATGCCCTGTAAATATGTTTTGTAGACTTACGTTTCTGTGGTAAAAGTGAATATAAATAGTACAAAAGTAGATTCCTTGTTGTCTAAGGAAGATTATCCAGCAACGTTTTTATCAATTTCAGTTTTATTAAGCTATGAATACTTAAATACTATGTATTTGCTCTATTTTCGTAATGTTTATTTATACCATACACTGTGATTTCTTTCACATATTGTAAAAAATAATGAAATATATATGGAAGGGTTTCCTTGTTCTCTAATTGTCTCTATTAGCCTGGAAAATAAAGATTTTAGAATTACTAGATTCAAAGCAAGGAAGCATAAGACAACAAACTATAATACAAGTTTAAGAATGTCACCTCAGGAAATGTCAAGGCATCTGGGATAATCTCATTATAGCCACACCAGAAGCAGCTAGATGGTTAGTTGCAGTGTGGGATTCAAATAATTTAACAACTGGTTCTCTGCCTTAATGACCAGCTGGATAGGCATGGCTTGGTGGTCATGTGACCATGTGGGCGTGGCCAACTCAACATCATTCACGTCAATGGGTGCTTCGCCTTAGCTGTTAAATGTAATTAGGGTTAACCAAGAGGCAGTTTCTGTAAGCAGGGCAATAAAGATGAGGCTAGAAACACCACCAGAATGTTTCCTTCCTGCCTTCCTTACAGGATTAGCCCTGTAAAGTGGAAAAAAACAAAATAAGATTTCTTCCAAAAAAACGGTTCTCCGAACTGCTTAGAAAGTTAACAACCGGTTCTCCCAAATAGGTGCGAACTGGCTGAATCCCACCACTGGTTAGTTGCCTTAGATATCAAATTATAACATCTATATCCCATTGCAATTCTATGGCTTCATATTATGGTGATTTTATTATGGTTTTATCTTAACTTAATATTTTATCTGCTATATTGTATTGTATTGTGTGTGTATAAATAGATGATAGTAGACAAATAGATTTACGGTATTGTAGATATGGAATACTTTGGCTGTATATAAAGTGACTTCATTATATGAAACTAATGTTAAGAAGATGCCACCTACTGATGGTTTTTATTTATTCATTTGAAAGAGAATGGAGTTAGGAATTAAATGAGATGAAGTTAGTCTGGCAATATTTGTTTTTGACAAACTTATAATGATTTCTGGTAATTAAAAAACTCAAATTATCCTAACTTTCGTTTACCTGTTACCAGTGTATGTATTCTTTTCATTTTTTAAAATATATTTTATATCAATTAAATTTTCCCTAAGGCTTAATAACAAGCTAAGAAGAACTGATCCTTTTGACTCTTTTTGAAAAGACAAATCAAACAATTTTTGAAAGGATCGTGTTTAAGTTTATTTTCCAAAACATGTTAAAATAATTATGTCTGCAGAGGATGGGGAGATCAAATGACAAACCATGTGATTTACACAATATATTTGTGACTGAAGTTGGGACACAAGTGCAATGAATATGAGTTTGCATTGTGATGTTATAATGTATGTTTTGACTTTTTTTGTTGCCATTGGGGTTTGTGCAGAATGTTTTTCATTGTGTTTTCATGCCTCTTTGGGAAACATGCATGATTTAGTTTAATCTGCTCTTCATTTTGGAGGCAACTGCTCCATTTTCGGCCAATTCAAGATTTAGTTATCAAAAAGCTTTCAGTATACAGAAAGTTACAATGGGGAAACCTCAAAATGTATGCAGCTGCTCTGGTTTTTGGCAGGCAGCAGTTTTAATCTATTGAACCTGGAAAAAAATCTTTGGGCTCACATTCTATAGCCTCTTTGCTGGATAATTTGGAAGCTACTGTATATTCTTGTTCTTATATCTACGATTTACAAAAGGTAGAAGAATAGAGAGGGGCATAGGACAAATGAGACAAACTTTACCCCTAAGAATTAATGGATAGAAGTTCGACATCAAGACTCAAAACAAAGACAAAACATGGGCTAAACACACATTAAAATTGTTAATTGATAAGGTACTTATAACTGCACATGTAACCTGAAGCTGCATAATCAATGTCATTTTTGCCCCTTTCCCCCACCTCACTCCACTATAAATCCTACATCAATCAGTCTAGGCACTTTGGGTATCTGTTGAAGTGAGTTGCAACTCACAAAAGCTTGTGCCTTTCAATAAAATTCAAATCATAGATCATTAATGATTAATAAGGCTTACTTTAATGTTACCTAGCTTGCATTGACATAAGTAGGACGAAAGTGTAGTTAAGTTGTCTAATCCAATTCTACTAAAACAGTTCTATTCTAGGGTTATGATCAAAGAGGCTTCTTTCACATCTATTCCTTAGAAAACCTTCACCACTTTCCACTGTAAGAGCTTGATCCACTCTTTTCTACTTTTAATTAGAATTTCAGAAGAAAATAATGTTATCAGCTTGGAATCAACAAGAAAGTAACTTGTCAAGTAGACTTTGAAATGAAATGCATTCCCTTCTTATTTCTCTCTCTCTAAAAGCATCAAAACAAAACAAACCTCAGCCACTTCAAAAATATTCATGTAATAACTGACAAACAAAAAGAGGTTTTGCATTTTTTAAATACTTACGTAATATGAAAAAGCATTAGCTGGCAGGATGTGGGAAGAGAGCCTTCTCTGTCATTGCCCCGCCCTGTGGAACATTCTTCCCCTGAAGTGAAGCAGGCCCCCATTCTTCTGGCTTTTTGGAAAGGTGTAAAAACATGGCTCTGCAGCTTTGTTTGGGGGTCACAGAACAGCATGCAGCCATAGAGCCCTGAAAACCATCCCCACCTTTTAATTAACTTTCAACATTAATTTTTAACCCATCCTTCCTTTTTAAATCGTAAATTTCATATATTGTTTTTATGTTTTAATATTTGTGCACCACCCAGGGTGCTTCTATGAAGGAGCTGGATGGTAATAATAAAATAAATAAAATAAAAAGTATGCAAGCAAGCAAGCAAGCAATTGTTTGCATACTGTGTTTTCCTAAAAATAAGACCCAGTCTTATTTTTTTGGGGGGGGGGCTCCAAAATAAGCACTAGGACTTATTTTTGCGGATCATAATATCAGGGTGATCAGCTTGGTGGGGCATGTGCACAAGAGGTGGCAAGTGCATGGGGACCAATGATATGCAATAGGAGCTCAGCCCACCAGTCTCTTGGTTGGTGCGCTCTGGGGCACAGTGCAAGTTGATTCCCTGTCCAAGCAGCAGAAGGAGGCAGAGGTGGAGGGGGGTGAGGTGATCTGGATGCAAGGGCTGCAAGAAAGCTGAGAGTCGATGGGTTGAAGTGGCTGGGCTGCCACAGGAGGCTTGTCTTCATGTGATGACACTGGCAGCAGATGGAGGGAGAGGCACAGGGCAGAAGGCTGGCGATCCTGATGTGCCACCTCAGCCGCAAGCAAGCCAAAAGACATGAAGATGAGCCTCCTACTTCTACCCGCCTGCTCCGGCCCACCGACTCTCAGTTTTCCTGCAGCCCACATGGTGCATCCAGATCACATGCTTCCCACCCTCCTCTGCCTCTGACTGCTGCTTGGACAGGTAATCAACTTACCTGCACTGCATGGGCTGTGGCTGCTGCCGGACACCGTCAGCCTGCCTGTGCTCACTGCCTCCTGTGCTGGCCTCCTTTGCTGATCCAACCACTAGGGCTTATTTTGGGGGGAGAGCTCATATTAGGCACATGCTTAAAAATCAGCCTAGAACTTATTTTTGGGGTAGGTCTCATTTTCAAGGAATCATACCTGTGTGGGCATGCTGTCATAGACTGTACAGTTACAAACTCCATTGGAACACACATCTGGAAATATCATTTGGGGGCTCTGTTACAATGATAAATGCAAGAAGGATCAGTGTAATTATAACATCTATTCTAAATCATTTTTTTCTCTGAAGTGTGTAGCCCCCAACTTGAAACAGTCTCTTTTGGTCTAGGTGAATTATGTTTCTGGTCATGCTCTGGAACATACCTGACTCTTTTTGCTAAGTTTCTGGAACAGTGGCTTTTACAAAGTTCTGAGGGAAAAAACAGGGATAATGTCAGCATTTAAGTTGACTTGATACTCATCCAGTTTACTGTAAATCCAAGCATTCTAACATCAAAAACTTGTGACACCAGGCTAGAATAATCAGTGCATGTACACCAATCATGTCTCACTTGAGGGCCTCTGAAATTGTACTGCCATTTAACTCCCATAAAAAAATTGAAACCTAATAGAACTAAGAAATACTGGTGGAAGAATGCTGCATATAAAGCCTTTCATAGCTAGAAAGTAGAAACTACAATGCTAGAAGGTTCCAGATATAATTATATTACAGTGAGAAAAGTAAAAAAGAAAAGCAACCTAAAATAAGTGACACTAAATCACATACATATAATGATGATCTTTTTAAGTGCTGACACTTAAAGGAACAACAATAATCCTAATTGTTTTACTAAATAGAGGTGATAAAGATTTATTGCAATCTGCACTTATCATATCTTTGTGTCCTACTATATGGGCATTGTATTGTTGAGACAGATTTGATGCAGCTTGTAATCAAATTCTATACATCATTTGAATGATACATGCAAACAGTTTAGTCTTATCTTCTCTGAACTAAATTGGCAGAACAAAAGATGAAAATAAATGAAATGGAAATGCTTCCTGTTCTGAAAACATGATGAAAGGGCAATATTTGTGCCAAGCTGGCTAACTTTTTATGTGGTAGGAATTTTGAAGTAATACAGAGAGAAATACCAGTAGAATGAAGATCAATGAAACACTTCTTATAGTATTCTTCATACAGGATATTGTCTACTTGGATACAATATTGTGTTTTGTGTGTATGTGCCTTCGAGTTGGTGTTGACTCCTGGCTACTGCCCCAACTAGTCCCTGCAGTCTTCTTGGCAAGATTTCAGAAGTGGTTCGCCATTGTCTCCTTCCTGTAGCTGAGAGAGAGAAAGAGAGAGTTGCCCAAGGTCACCCAGCTGGCTCCATGGAAGGACTGCAACTCATGATCTCCCAGTTTCTAGCCTTCTAGCCTGGTGCCTTAAACACTACAACAATGAGCTGTCTTGCTAAAGGATTATATAAAATATTATCTAAATTAATAGAAATAGTACTTATATACCGCTTCACAGTGCTTCACAGCCCTCTCTAAGCGGTTTACAAAGTCAGCATATTGCCCCAACAATTGGCTCCTCATTTTATTGACCTTGGAAGGATGGAAAGCTGAGTAAGTAGACAAGAAGAAATAAGTGTGTTGAATATTACACACAACATTTGTGCTGTGAGAACCAATATGCTGCCTGGATTAAATACTAAAGACAATTTCTAGACCGGGATGCCCTATGCACGGTCACTCATGCTCTTGTGACATCTCGTCTGGATTACTGCAATGCTCTCTACATGGGGCTCCCCTTGAAGAGCATCCGGAGGCTCCAGTTGGTCCAGAATGCGGCTGCGCGGGTGATAGAGGGAGCCCCTCGTGGCTTCCATGTGACACCTCTCCTGCGCAGACTGCACTGGCTACCTGTGGCCTTTCGGGTGCGCTTCAAGGTTTTGGTAACTATCTTCAAAGCGCTCCATGGCATTGGGCCGGGATACTTACGGGACCGTCTACTGCCACCGATTGCCTCCCACCGACCCGTACGCTCTCACAGGGAGGGACTCCTCAGGGTGCCGTCAGCCAGGCAGTTCCAGGGGAAGGGCCTTTTCTGTGGGGGCTCCCACCCTCTGGAACGAACTTCCCCCAGGACTTCGCCAACTTCCTGACCTTCGAACCTTTCGCCGCGAGCTTAAGACACATCTATTTATCTGCGCAGGACTGGACTAGAATTTTAAATTTTAAATTTGGTTTTAATGGGGTTTTACTATTTTATTGTGGTTTTAATATTCGGCCGTATTTAATAAGTTTTTTAAATTGGGGTTTTAACTTGTATTTATATTTATGTTTCACTCGGCTGTAAACTGCCCTGAATCCCTTGGGAGATAGGGCGGTATAAAAATATGATTAAATAAATAAATAAATAAATAAATAAATAAATAAATAAATAAAATTTAATACTAATTTAATACTAAATTTAATACTAAATACAAGCTTGATGGACATGACCTTGTAGATGACCCTCACTCCGTCAAAGACCTTGGAGTTTTCATATCAAACGATCTAAGTGCCACTACATCGCCAAAAAAGCTTTAAGAGTTGTAAACCTAATCTTGCATAGCTTCTTCTCCAGAAAGATTACAGTACTAACCAGAGCATATAAAACTCTTGCTAGACCAATTTTTTTATTTTTTTTATTTTTTTTTGGGTCACACAGTATATATAAGCATAAGTATGAAATAATTATACAATATATAAGCATATATATGAGTATGAGTTGTAATAACTATATTAATTGGATATAAAGAAGGAAAACAATAGGACAGGAATGGTAGGCACGTTGTGCTCTTATGCACGCCCCTTACAGACCTCTTAGGAATGGGGTGAGGTCAATGGTAGATAGTTTTTGGTTGAAGCTTTTGAGATTTTGGGAAGAGACCACAGAGTCAGGTAGTGTATTCCAAGCATTAACAACTCTGTTACTGAAGTCATATTTTTTGCAATCAAGATTGGAGCGGTTAACATTAAGCTTAAATCTATTGTGTGCTCGTGTATTGTTGCAATTGAAGCTGAAGTAATCTTTGACAGAAAGGACATTGTAATAGATGATTCTATGAGTTAAACTGAGGTCATGTCGAAGGCGGCGTAGTTCTAATTTTTCTAAACCCAGGATTTCAAGTCCGGTGGCATAAGGTATTTTGTTGTATTCAGAGGAGTGGAGAACTCTTCCTGTAAAATATTTCTGGACACGTTCAATTGTATTGATGTCAGATATGTGGTATGGATTCCAAACAGTTGAGCTGTATTCAAGAATTGGCCTAGCAAATGTTTTATATGCTCTGGTTAGTAGTGTAGTGTGTTCTGTTTCCCTCTCCCCAATACTCCCAGCAAAGAGTCAGTCAGAGGCCTCCTTTTCTCCTTTTATTTACATAGATAGATGTCCTGGCCACGTCTACCCACGGGCCTGCCAAGTTTCTGGAGATAACAAGGAAATTATAGATAAGGCCAGAATTACTCACGAATATATTCTTCCCTCCATTGATACAGTTTGCCTGCGCAAATTCATTGCTTTGTCCAAGACAAAAAACCAAGTCCCGCCTCCTATTTATAATCTCTGCAGATGTCACTGCATGACAATTATGACTTGGCTTTATCCCAACGCTGCTTCTGCTGCGCACGCCGGTCACGTCTGCGCAGTCTTGCATCACTCCAAAACTGTTCTTGGGGCGTTGCCAAATCAGAAGAAGGCTCCAGAGAATCAGGCCTTGCCGGCCCCTCCTCCTCCCTTTGAATGGGTGCCAGGGACGGAGAGGGCTCAAGAGAAGCAGGGCTTGCCAGGTCTTCTCCCTCACTTTCTGAATCATCCGAGTCCAGGAGTCCGGGTCCAGGAACCTGGGTCACAACATAGTGTTTCTGGAGAAGAAGCTACCCAAGATTAGGTTTACAACTTTTAAGGCCTTTTTTGCGATGTCGTTACAGTGGGATTTGGCACTTAAATCATTTGATATGAAAACTCCAAGATCTTTAACAGGGTGGGGGTCATCAGTAAGGTAATGTCCATCAAGCTTGTACTTTGTGTTTAGGTTCTTTTTTCCAATATGTAAGACTGAGCATTTGCTGGTTGAGATTTGGAGTTGCCAAATTTTAGACCATTCAGATAAGAAGTTCAGGTCTTTAAGGAGGATAGCTGTATTATTGGTGGTGTTAAATAGTTTGACATCATCAGCAAAACACAATTACTTGTAATATGGTCACAGAGATCATGATTTTATTTATTTATTTATTTATTTATTTATTAATCATATTTATATACCGCCCTATCTCCCGAAGGACTCAGGGCGGTTTACAGGCACTTAAAAACACATAGATACATAAATACACTATAAAAACAATTAAAAAACTTATTCTATAAGCCCGTATTTTAAAATATAAAAAATAAAACCCAGTTAAAACCCATAAATTTAAAATCTAGCTCAGTCCTGCACAATTAAATAGGTATGTTTTGAGCCCGCGGCGGAAGGTCCGAAGGTCCGAAAGCTGACGAAGGCCGGGGGGTAGTTCGTTCCAGAGGGTGGGAGCCCCCACAGAGAAGGCCCTTCCCCTGGGCGTCGCCAGGCGACATTGCCTCGCTGACGGCACCCTGAGGAGACCCTCTCTATGAGAGCGCACGGGTCGGTGAGAGGCATTCGGTAGCAGTAGGCGGTCCCGTAAATAACCCGGCCCAATGCCATGAAGCGCTTTAAAGGTGTAATATGTAATATGAAGAGTGTTGGTCCAGGAATGCTGCCTTGGAGAATGCCACCTTTAACAGGAACAGGGTTTGATAGAGCATTGCCGATTTTGACCACTTGTTGTCTGTTTGATAGAAAAGCTGTTATCCAATTGTGGAGGGGTCCTGAGATGCCATAGGATTTTAGTTTTAGGAGAAGTTTATCATGTACTACTGAGTCAAAAGCTTTACATAAGTCTATGTAGATTGCATCTATTGCTTTGTCCTGATCAAGATTTGTAGTCCATATGTTTTTGCAGTGAAGAAGTTGTAAATTACATGATAATTTTTTTCTGAAACCAAATTGTTTATTAGAGAGTAGGTTGTTTGTTTCTAGATGGAGAATAATGGATTGGTTGATAATAGATTCCATTACTTTGCAGGTGACACAACAAAGAGAGATAGGTCTGTAATTTTCAACTAGGCAGGGGTCTCCTTTTTTGAAGATAGGGATGACCATGGCAAGTGATCAAAGTTTAGGAAGGGAACTGGTCGTTAAAGCTTTTTCAAAAATTATGCTTAGGGGTTCTGCTATATTAGTGGAAATCTTTTTTAAGAAGTATGCACATAGTCCATCAGGTCCAATAGATAGGGTTGGTTTCAGTTTACGAAGAGCTTTTTCAACATTATCTTCTGTGAAATCTATGTGTGTTAGGTCATTGCACTCATTGTCGGTATGATTGGGGAATGTCGGGTATAAGTCATTACTGTTAACAAAGACTATGCCAAAGAATGTGTTGAAGAGGTTTGCTTTAACTGTTTCATCATTATATTCTTTGTCTAATCTTTTAGTGGTGGGATGGATCTTGAGTCTTTAAGTTTGTTGTTCACAAAATTATAAAAAGCACGATTGGAATTTGTGTGCAAGAGGTCTTCTTGCTTGGTGTGATAATTTGTGCATTCAGTTTTTATTTGATTGCATATATTTCTGTAGTGGTTTTTACGTTTTAAAAAGTTTTATTTTGACATTCTTATCCAATAACATATCCAATAACATATTTAATGTACCCTCATATACAATTAATCGGATCTGCCTGGTCACCACCCCCTTCCTTTTCCTTTTACTCTCCTTCTTTACCTTCTTCTACTTTCCATAACCATCCTCCCCCTCTCTTATCTACATCCTCTCCTCTTTCCTCCCTATTCCTTTCTTCTCCCTCTTCCCCTCTTCCTTCCTTCCTTTCCTCCTCCTCCTCTTCTCTTTCCTCCTTCTCTCTTCTACTCCTTCTTTCCCTTCATTCTAAAGTAGTAACCAGGCAGGTCCGATCTTACATTAATTATACATCTTCAATCATCTTTGTACATTAACTATCAATCCATTTTCTACCCCTCCCTCCCTTCCCTTCCTCCCCACCCCCAGGACTTCCGAGAACCAAATACAGGGTATAAAACTAACAACAAAATTAAAATCTAGCACAAATCATAATCCATAGTCATTCCTTAAAACCTCCACTCCCCTTCCAAAGACAAAGAAGATACTTTTCTTCCACTCCATTATATATCAGACCATTCCACTCCTAGAATTCTCCAAAGTTTCCAATTGAGTTAGTGTTTATTCTTGAAGAAAGTACGTAGTTTTAATATCCAACCTTCATCAATCAATATCAAAACAACATTCCATCTTCCAATATTCACCAAGGTTTCTTCTAAAATGTCTTTCTTCCTTAGCAATCTCTCAAAAATAGTTCATATTTCCAACTTAGTTTCTTTAATTTTTCTGTCCAACCTTCAGGGTAAGCAATAGTCCATCTTTTCACATCTTTAACATTTATATATACAACAAATAATATTACAAATATCCAAAGTGTCAATTGTAATAATTAAAATCTTCACTTTACCTTACTTATGTCAAATAACATTGTTAAAATTACACCTATATCATCCACAATATATCTATTATAACAATTACATTCTAATTAACATTACATCCATCTCTTAAATATAATATTTAATCCAAGTTCCTAAATTTTACTATCTATCCTCCAAAATTAAACAATATTCCATCTTCCTATTCCTTTATACCTTTAATATATCATATAGTACCCCTAAAATTACACATTTATATCCACAATAAGTCATTTACAAAAATTAACCATAATCATATTTAATAAAGTTAAACATTCTCCTCCTTCTTCTATCTTACACATTTTCAACCATCTATTCACCATTCAACTTAACATCTGTTAACAAAGAATTCCCAATCTTTAATACATTAGTATAAAAATCTCGTGCTTTACAAATTGTATTGAGAAAATACTTTTTCCTTTATAATTCAGTGTTAAACCTGCTGGAACCTCCCATCTAAAATATATCTGATGTTTCTTAAGCTCATCCACCAGAAAGGCAAATTCTTTTCTCTTTCTTAACATTTTAGGAGGAATTTCCTTCATCATTATTATATCTTGTCCTAATATTTGAAATTTATTTTTATAAAATGCTTGCAAAATTCCATACCTAATCCTCTTATTTGTAAAATAAATAACCACATCTCTCGGTAAACACTTCTGCCTTGCCCACCAGGAATTAACACGATAAATTTTTCAATATTAACTTCAAAATCTTCTGGTTCCATTCCCTCTATCTGGGCAAAGGCCTGAATAAAAATCTCTTTCAAATTTTCCTCTTTAAATTCTCTTAAACCCTTACCCTTAAAGCATATTCCATTAATTTATATTGTAATATAACCCTTTCTTCCTCTGCCTTATCAGCCTTAACCTGAATATCATCTATTTTATTTTCTAAATTCAAATTAATTTGAACTTCATCTATTTTCCTTTGCAAATCTAAATTAATTTGGTTAAATTCATTCAGTCTTTCTTCTGTCTGTGTACTAGATAACAATAATGGAGTAATTGATTCCTTTAATTTTTTCATCTCCTTACTCTGCTCTTCCACCAAATCTTTAAAATCCAGTATTTCTCTCTCCATTTCATTAAATTTTTGATCTATTTCTGAAAGATGAGCCTCCATAAGCTCCTGTAAAAATTCCTTAGACTGTCTTTAATATCTTCTTTCAATTTCCGTACCTGAAGTGAAGATATTTCCAATAATTTAGAAGTGGTTAAATCTCTTTGCTTAAAAGCCATTTTTAAACTAAGTAATATCAAGAAGAAGAAGAAAAAAAAAAAAAAAGGGGAAGGGAATAAAAAGAAAAAAAACACTTAAACACTGTAAAAAAAAGATAATAAAAAAAGAAATAGATTCCATTTAGAAAAAAAATCTTGTTATTTTCTTCTTAGAGGTTCCACACCAGCAATTGTAATCAGCATTTCCTTAGCTTTCACTTTCAAAAACAAAACGCCATCTTTCTTCATCTCCACTCTTCAAATAACTTCTCTGTCAGGAGTTAAAATCATCTTACAAGCAAATGCCAGCCTTCCTGCTTTCGATTCTTCCGTGTTAAAAATTTATCATAAATCCTCTTCAGTCACGGAGATGGACGCTGCGTTTTGCTCTGCTTTTGCAGAGGCGTTCTGGACTCTGGAGCTTTTTTGAACTATCGAAGGAGCGTTTCCCATCAAACCACCAGAAATCATTCTGGGGCTTTTCTTGGGGGCTCAAACTTCAGTTCAAATGCTCATCTCCCCCTCTTTGCCCGAGGCAGAGATTTACGAGCTGTTGACAGAAGATTAGCACTGTCTAAACAGCTCTCACAGAATCACAAAGAACGGGCGGACTAAAATTGCCGCCATTAACACAGCGGAGCCAAACCGGAAGTCTTCTGTAGTGGTTTTTAAAATTTGCTACATAGCCCTTTTTGTTTCTTCTCCAGAGGGATTTTTTTTTTTGATTGAAGCTTTTTTATTGATATGGGTAATTTGTTTTTTCTGGTTTTGGTGGTGGTTTGTGGTATGTAAAGATTAATGACTCTATTGACTTCAATTAGGAAAACTTTATTGGAACCCACACCTCATTTCGGACATTAATACAATTGAGCACATCCAGAAATATTTCACAAGAAGGGTCCTCCACTCCTCTGCTCGCAACAAAAACTTTATACCATCAGACTTGAAATCCTGGGTTTAGAAAATTTAGAACTCTGCCGCCTTCGGCATGACCTGAGTATAACTCATAAAATCATCTGCTACAGTGTCCTTCCTGTCGAAGACTACTTCAGCTTCAACCACAACAATACATGAGCACACAATAGATTTAAAGTTAAAATGAACCGCTCCAATCTTGATTGTAGAAAATATGACTTCAGTAACAGAGTTGTTAATGCCTGGAATGCACTACCTGACTCTGTGGTCTCTTCCCAAAATCCCCAAAGCTTTATTTATTTATTTATTTATATTTTATTTTATTTATTTATTTATTTATTTATTTTATTTATTTATTTATTTATTTTGTCACAACAATATATGTGGGAATCATACAAAAGATTATATAGTATATAAACATATATGGGTAAATATAAGGAGGTATAAGCATATATATAGAAAGAAGAAAAGAAAAACAATAGGACAGGAACGGTAGGCACGTTTGTGCGCTTATGCACGCCCCTTATGGTCCTCTTAGGAATAGGGTGAGGTCAATAGTAGAAAGTTTTTGGATAAAGCTTTTAGGATTATGGAAGAGACCACAGAGTCAGGTAAAGTGTTCCAAGCACTGATGATTCTGATACAGAAGTCATATTTTCTGCAATCTAGATTAAAGCGGTTGACATTAAGTTTAAATCTATTAGTTGCTCTAGTATTATTGCAATTAAAGCTGAAGTAGTCTTTAACCGGAAGGACATTACAATAGATGATTCTGTGAGTTAAGCTTAGGTCTTGTCGAAGGCGACGGAGTTCTAAGTTTTCTAAGCCTAGGATTTCAAGTCTGGTGGGATAAGGTATTCTATTGTTTTCAGAGGAATGGAGAACTCTTCTTGTAAAATATTTCTGGACACGTTCAATTGTATTGATGTCAAAGATGTGTTGAGGGTTCCAAACAGGCGAGCTGTATTCTAGAATTGGTCTAGCAAATGTTTTATATGCTCTGGTTAATAGTGTGGTGTTTTTGGAAAAGAAACTATGCAAGATTAGGTTTACAACTCTTAGAGCTTTTTTTGCTATGTAATTGCAGTGGGCTTTGGCACTTAGATCATTTGACATGAAAACTCCAAGGTCTTTAACGGGATGGGGGTCATCTGTAACCATCTTTAACCAAAGACTATCTACTGTTGACCTCACCCCATTCCTAAGAGGTCTGTAAGGGGCGTGCATAAGAGCACCAGCGTGCCTACCGTTCCTGTCCTAATGTTCCCTTTGGTTGTATCCAATTCGTATGGTTATTTCATGATTATACTTACATACATACATACATACATACATACATACATATATTTGTGTTTGACAAATAAATAAATAAATAAATAAAATAAATAGATTCGTTTTGTGAGTTTGGGAGATTTCTCAGCTGAGATGAACTAAAACAAGATTTTTTTTTCTATATCAACAACAAAAAGAGCAATAAAAAAGTTTATGATATTTTTTGAGAATATGCATCTTGTCCTGTTAATAGCATTAAAATGGGCAAAGGACATTTTTCATTCAAATTTGGTATAATTAGCTTCCAAATATCTAACACAAATTAAATAACTTCAAAATCAATGTTTTATCTTTTCATTATTTCCTATATTCCATACCTATATTCTATACTTAGGTTAAACCTAAACCTAAGTGAAGGAAAGTGTTAATATACAACATGTGGCATTACCATTAGAGATTGGACAACCATTTGTCTGAAATGGTATAGGGTTTCCTGCCTGAGTAGGGGGTTGGATTAGAAGAGCTCCAAAGTCCCTTCCAACTTCCAACTTCCTTTCCAACTTTAACAAAGTTGTTAAAGTTCTGTAATTAAAATTTTACACCAATATACTGTATATCTCATTAAACTTGATTCTCTAGATCTTGAAATGGCAAACTCCCTTCAACTCTAGATTTGGTATACTTTATTTCCAGTGGGATTCCAAGCATAAGAATGTACAGAGACCTCTACTGGATCAACCCAAAAATTCATCTAGATTGGTATCTTGCTTATTATAGTAATAAATAATAGACCTTTTAAAATATAAATGATCCACTGGTTCCAAACAATATGAATAACCAATAAACTCACTGACAAATTTTCCTTGAATCAAACTGAAGAAGCTTCTTGGTTCAGAAATGAACATTTTCAAAGAAATCCCCCCCCACAAAGTCCAGTTGCTTTTGGAAAAGCACCTTGGGAAAGTTGGTGTTTGTATAATCTGAATTCCCCATACTGAATTAAAACTACTAACTCAGATTTGCACTGCAGAATTTTGTCTATTTATTGAGGTACCATTTATTGCTAAGCCTTTTGTAAACTAAATAAACCATAATTATCTAGGTCAGAATAACATGCAAAAACCCATACATGGTTGACAAACCATGTTAACCGCATTAGCAAAACATACAGTGTAAAACAATCAATTCATGTTTTCAGGTAGCAATACGTATGAAGTAAAGATAAATATTTTACAAAAAATGAAGGCTAACATTTATCCTTTGCTTTACCCAAATTATTGCTTCACAATTAAAGATATATTGATAACCCAATGGGACACGAGAAGCATGAGTTTCATACTAGGAGAGAGGAAATGGTCTATTATATACTTTATATTATGTATGCTTTAACTTTGAAATTCTACACATTTTATTATGCAGTGCTCTTACCAACATATGGATAAAATTATATGCACGATTATACAGTACATGGAAAAGCATTAAGGAATTACCCATGAAAAATTTTCATATTGGAAATAATACCAAGTAATGCATGTGATTTTTCATGCAGGGTTCTTAAACAGGCTTTATACTAGAGCTGAAGAGTATTTTGGAATAGATTCCAAAAATATACTTCAGTGCTTAGAGAGAACGCTATTTACATGGCACTTTCATTTTATTTGTAGAAAACTTAGCTTTATTTGCCCTTAAACCAACAGTAGAAGAAGCTTGTATTGGCTAGGGAAAAGATGCACTTGAAATTTAAGCAGGCTATCAAAATTTAAGCATATACTGACAAGGTATTCTCCTGATAAAAACTATTATGGTTTTTGGGGGAAAGAATGAATTAATTTGAAAAATATTGTAGGAAAAAAAATCCATTTGTGACAGTATAATTGGCAGATCTTAAACTGAATTAATCTTACTGAGTGCAATATGTAATATAAATTTTAAATATAAACTTGTAATATGTATAAAATGTATTCTATCACTTGAGAACAAGATTATTTAAATACAACTTTAGCTTGAGTATTTGCATTTGAGTTTAAATCGCAAATGTCAAAATAAATTAGTACCTGAAAGGAAAACTCTACATAATTACACAATTATTGTACCTGAAGAAATTGTGGGTTTTGCTCTGTATGAAATCAATAATTTCAAAGATTTTATGCTTTCTGTGAAGTTATCCAATGATTCGTTATCTTGCCTGCTTGGTCAGTAAAGTAGAAGGTTAAAGACATAGGTTTGGTAGTAGCAGTAAAAATGAATTTTGCTAATATGGTAAACATTTACTTCAGTGGTGCTATTCAGCCGTTCTATCCAGTTTGGATGAAGCGGTAGGGCAGCTGTGGGAGGCTCCGCCTACTCTCCCAGATGTCATCACGTCCCATTTTTTATGCTCTGCGGATGCACAGAAGGTCCTGTGCCTGCGTGGAGGTGGCATGTGTGCTCCTATTTGCGAACTGGTAGCAAAGCTTAGGGCCTGGGTACTTACGGGACCGCCTGCTGTTACAACATGCCTCCCACCGACCCGTACGCTCTCACAGAGAGGGACTTCTCAGGGTGCCGTCCGCCAAGCAATGTCGGCTGGCGGCCCCCAGGGGAAGGTCCTTCTCTGTGGGGGCTCCCACCCTCTGGAACGAACTTCCCCCGGGTTTACGCCAAATACCTGACCTTCGGACATTCCGTTGCGAACTGAAGACACATCTTTTTATTCGCGCGGGGCTGGCTTAAATTGATTTTAACAAATTTTTAAATTCTTAGAAATTAATTTTAAATGGGTTTTTTTTAGCTTATTATATATTTTACTTCTCAGGCCAATTTTAAAATAAGTTTTTTAACTGCATTTTAAATTTGTATATTGTACCGTCTGTTTTATTCTTGCCTGTACACCGCCCTGAGTCCTTCGGGAGAAGGGCGGTATAGAAATCAAATAAATAAATAAATAAAATGAATAAAGGTAAGTGAATACCACTCCTATTTACTTATACTCTTTTTGGTGTGGCTTCATCTACTTTTCCTCAATTATATTCAGTTTTGAGTGCAGTCTTAAGAATGGTTAAAAAGTGAATGTGACCTTAGTACTTCACAGATTATATTTCTAACGTAAATCTTACAATGGTCCAGACAGGGAAGTATTGAATTTTGAAAATGGTAATTCATCAATATCTAAAAGGTTCCAAACTTTGATTCAAATTATTTTGCTGTCCTCAACTACCGTGTTTCTCCAAAAATAAAACCCACCCGGAAAATAATACTTAGCCTAACTTTTTTAGGTAGGCCTAATATAAGCCCTACCCCGAAAATAAGCCTGGGGGATGGGTGTGGCCAGCACAAGAGGTGAGTGCACAGGGGCTGATGGTATCTGGCAGCAGCTGCAGCCTGCCAGCCCCTTGGTGCTGGCAAGCTGCAGTCCAAACATGGAAGCAGAGGTGGGGGTGGGGACAGACTATCTGGATGTGTTGCATGGCTGTCTGGCTCATGGGAGGTTTGCAGAAGGCTTGTGTCTCCATAATTTCTCCATCTGGATGAAAAGTGTGTCTGCCCTGGGAAATCCTGTAAACCGTTGTGGCCGTGGGCAAGCAGATGGTGGGAGGGAGCAGGTGGGCAGGTGCAAAATAACAACCCCCTGAAAATAAGGGGTCTTTTAGTTCAAAAAATAAATTAAAATAAGACCTGGTTTTATTTTTGGGGAAACACTGTAATATATTGTAACCACTATATTTCAACTTTTTTGGGGGGGAGGGGAAGCGTGTGTATTTTTACCTCTGCCTCACATGTATTTAGTGCAAACATAGCTATGTTTCCACAAATTACAGCACATGAGCAGTCTGATGTAGCAATTATGAAATTCAGTCTGAACGTTTTATATATTTTATTCACATTATTTTACCAATAACATGAAATACATGCAAATCTTTTGTTTTAGATGTATTAGCCATTGTTCAAACTAAATCATCCTTAAAATAAACCTATCAAAATTAATTAATTTACATTAGGCAATATGTGATTTGAATGCAATTAATTTTTTTTATGTCTGTAGCTCTCTTGGAACTTTGAAGTAGAAAAACATGAAGACTCTGTCAATATTGGTTTATAAATGTAAGTTTAATATAGCACAATAGAAAACTGCAAATTTAATTACATGCTTTTAAAATCAAGCATCTGCAAATACCTGTTGGAGGTGACTCTTCAAGAAAGACTTCAAAATTTTTAGATGTTGCATGAACTTAAAGATTTTCATTCTAATTCCATCTCAGCATCCAACACTCTTTTTATTTAATTAGCTTTTTCGCTAACTTTAATTATCCGACTATGTGTATTCAAAGAAGAATCATTCCTTCACAGCCTGCCAGAATTCTGCTATTCAAAATGCACACAAATGAAATACTGTCTATAAATCAGGAAGGGCAAAAAACAAATTGGCAGTAACTAATATGATTATCTGTGTGATTATAGATAACTAATCAATTTGCAAAATTGAGGATATGTGGAACTGATACTGATAGTCCTCCCTTACTGACTGCAATTGGGACTAACTAAGCAATTTCCTGTGACTGTGCCAGACTTACGTTGGTTCTGCTACTTCTGTTAAGTGAATCACCATGGGTCATTAAATGTGGCATCATATGACAATAGCTTGCAACTTCCCGCCAGCTTCCCCATTGACTTTGCTTGTCAGAAGCTGGCTGTGAAGATTGCAAATGGCAATTATCTGGGATGCTGTGACCAGTGTAAATGTTCGAGGACCACCAGTAAACCTACAATAAAGGAGAATATTTGTAGGTTCAGGTTGAACTCAGGGCTCTTTGGTGCTCTCTGAGCTTGGTTGTTTTCTTCTAGATGTTTCATTACCCTAACCAGGTAACATCATCAGTGCTAGACTAGACTGATCATGTTACGTAGTTTGGGTAATGAAATGTCTGCAAGAAAACAACCAAACTCACAGTGCACAAAAGACCATTCAGCAAACCTACAGTTGCTGAACAAAGAGTATTCCCTATACTTAAGAAAGTATATGAAATATTTTTATATTTCAGCAAAATATATCCTTAGTTCTACTCTTATGAATGAATGCTACAAGCCAAATCATTTAAATACGGGATATAGCTATGAATTCAGTTTAATGTACAACACTGACATATAAATATGTCAGTTATTTTCTAAATATTATTATTGTGCTTTTATCACCTAAACACTGCCTTAATAAAAACAGATTAATTTAGACATGGTAGAAATATAGCACAATTTAAAAGTTGGTAATATTTTTTCTGTTAAAGATTGAAAATCATTCTACTAATGTTCTGGAACAAAGAAATCCATTTAAAAACTATTTCAGAAAATACTCACCAACTCTAAATGGGCAATCATTCATCATTTAGGAATTGTAAAAATCAGTATCCGAAAGTATAGTAGCTTATGTTTTTGTTTTGAGAAGTTTTAGATATTATGTTATGGCTACAAAATCATGGACTGCATGAGGTTATATTTTTATATAATTTTCAATTTCATTTGTACATTAAAGACTTGTTCCTTTCAGGAGCAATGCTATCCAAAAGCTTTTATCTTAATCAGAGATTTATGTTTTACCTTAAACATAAACTTAGAATATAATAGAAAGTTGAAGTAACCAGTGTTCAAAATGCATATTAATTGTTTGATTGCATTCCATTAAGTCATTCTTAACTTTACATATCTTTTCCAAGGCCTTCATGGTTGCTCTACCCAATGCTAAACAGAACCTACCCACCGCTATGTTATCTTCTATGTTATCTTGGATTGCCAATACTAAGACTGCTTATTCTACCTATTGTCATTATTTGTATTATTACATTATTGTCTTCTTTATATTTAATTTTAGTTCTTTTTTTCCCACTTCCAGTACTAGGGTTTACAGAGCCTTTGGATTTTCTGCTAATATAATAATATCATCAGCATAACATAGGTTATTGATGTCTCTTCCTCCAATTTTAAAACCATATTCATCTTCTTCGAATGCAGCATTACTTAATAAATGTTAAATATACACTATATATATGTTTCATAAAAATGGGGAGAGTACAAAGTGTGGTTGCACATCAAGAATCTTACAAATCTCACAAGTAGGACTTTAATATCTGGGCTCTGAGTGGATAACATTAGAATAAAAACTTATATACAACTATCTCCTTCTTATCATTTAATGATTATATGGATTTTTGTAGTTCAGTTATAGGTTATGTATGTATGTATGTATGTATGTATGTATGTATGTATGTATATATATAGAGAGAGATAGATAGAAAGAGAGAGAGATAAATAGATAACATAACATAACATAACATAACATAACATAACATAACATAACATAACATAACATAACATAACATAACATAACATAACATAACATAACATAACAACAGAGTTGGAAGGGACCTTGGAGGCCTTCTAGTCCAACCCCCTGCCCAGGCAGGAAACCCTACACCATCTCAGTCAGATGGTTATCCAACATTTTCTTAAAAATTTCCAGTGTTGGAGCATTCACAACTTCTGCAGGCAAGTCTTTCCACTTATTAATTGTTCTAACTGTCAGGAAATTTCTCCTTAGTTCTAAGTTGCTTCTTTCTTTGATCAGTTTCCACCCATTGCTTCTTGTTCTACCCTCAGGTGCTTTAGATAGATAGATAGAGATATATAGATATATAGAATATAGGTATAGATATATAGATACAGATACAGATATAGGTTTATCTATTTATCGTTTGTTAATTTTAATGTGCTTATGGTATATTTTGAAAGCTTATTTGAAGCTCAGGAGAAAAATATATTCAATAAAAACACCACATATGTACCTGAATGTATGGAAAACATTTGATCCAATCCTGCTTAAAATGTATGATAGCTTTGTTATCATTATTATTACTAAGGTTAAGTCTAATCTCTCCAAAGACCATTGTATTGACATGCCAGGCTAAATCACTAAAAAAAAAATCTTAATATTTCTGATACTTGATTTCTCCAATTAGCTTTGAGTAAGGAAAAAAAATTCCATGGTACATTTGAGCCTTCAGGAGAATCTAAGTTAAGCTGTAAACCTTCACCAGAGGGAGCTGACATCACTTCCACAGAATCTTCTGTGGAAGAAAGGATCGAAAAAGTATTCCTGGAAAATATAGTTTTCAAGTTTATTTAAATCAGGGGTGTCAAACTTGCGGCCTGTGGGCCGGATGCTTTAAACGCTGGCCACTCCCACCCCCCAGTTTAGCAAAGAGGAAAAAAGTCTTGATACGTCACATGTCAACGTGACATTGCGAGTTTGACACCCCTGATTTAAATTTCTTTGGTAACAGTCATCAAAGTTACATGCTGAACCAAAGTTACATGCTATAGCTTGTGAATTTAAATCAAATGTGTAGTTTAAATTAACCAGAGGTTTCCTTTATTTTAAGAGTGAAGGATACCACATAGCAGCATTAGAATGGTGGTATTAAATATTTAAACTTAACTTTAGCGAAATATCTGTTAAGACGTTTTTTTTCCTGTTGCCTTCAATGGATGGAAAGAAAAATATCCTGACCTTTTTTACTAACTCTTTGGGAGAAAATTAATTTGTGACCTGTCTTCTGCAGGTGTAATTGAACAATCACCAGTCTGAATTGTATGTTTCCTAATTGTAATTAATTATTCTATCACTGAGTGCGGATATGCTTCTTAGTTCTTCAAGTGTCCTTGCCGGGCTGGGATCTTTAATTTCCCTCTCACCAACAAGTTTCAGTGAACTAGAACTGGCACTCAGGAAAAAAATAAGCATACACAAACACCCGCACTGGAACTCTGAAAAACCTTTGAGAAACCTTGACAAGCTTGTACAGGGAAGGAGCATGAATGACATTTAATAGGAAACTGATTTAGGAAATTCAAGCTGATGTGTGAATGTGACTGATAAGAGGACAGAGTTGCAAAACAAGGTCAATGGTGGCTTAAAATAGCCCAGGGGAAATTTACAGAGCAGGAACCTTTGTTATGGATGCCTGAGTGCTTTGTCTGTATCAATTACACAGATTTCTAATGCAAGTAAACTGAGCCCACTAATCACATTTGCCAGATTTGCCAAATTACAAATTCCTTGCTATTTGGAATAATATTAAGGAATAATGCAAGAAGGTGTGTTATTGCCTGTGTCAGGCTATTTTATTTTTGTGACCGTTGATATTTTTTCTTTTGAATATTAAGACTTTGTTTATTATTTTAAAGCTTCTTTATAGGACAATTATTTTTCTAAGCTCTCTTTTTGTTGTTAGTCTTGCTCTGTTCTCAATGTTTTCAGGATCTAAGAAATGTTTATTTCTTAAATCATCAAGAAGTAGATGTTTTGAGAATAGAATGTTCAAAGGCTTTATAATTCTGAAGGACCCAATATATTTGGGATAGCAGTTTGACAAAGGTTGATATATAATAACTATAAAGTAGAACACCAGTACTCATGTGATATGATTCCACAACAAATTGAAATCTGTGTTTACATTGAACCGGTACTTTCTTTTGAGATCTTCAAAAAGCTGATAGGAAATTCAGTATTTTTTATCACAAACAGGTTAACTTCTACCAACCTGGGTGCAGAATGTTTATTTTATTTATTTATCAAATTTATTTGCCCCCATCTTGCAGTTCAAGGTGATAATATTGCAAATTAACAGTGTTATTATCTATTTAATTAGCAATGTGATTCTATTATAGTTATAAGATGGCTGTCAAAATATGAAGAGGTTAACAAGTAAGCAACTGACCTGTAGGAAATCCATTCTTATTTTTCTTGGTTATATGACTATGCATTTGTAAATAGCATAACCAAAGCTGTAATTTAGACCAATGATGCATATATCTAAATAATCTATCTAAACTAATAAAATTTGGTTCACAGACCTAATTGAGAGAGGTGAGAATTGTATCAAGTGAGACAATTAGTTAACCAAATACTTGGTATATGCTATTCCTGATAATCCACACAACATGCTAAAGAATTAATAGTTTCCATAGCTTGCATAACCTAGCTGAAACATAGATAACACCAGTTAAAATTCTCTCCTGCATAGCTTCAGGATAGTGGCATGCAAAAAACATATTCCAGTAACTAGGGGAAATTGTTTTTTGAAGGAAATTGTCAGCCTAAAAGCATCATTGAGATAAAACAGGCATTCTTGTAACTTTGAACTAGAGCGCACATCATACCACTGATGAAAGGGACTTCAGTTCACAAAAGCTTTGTTACTTTTGATGGAACCAACATATTTTTTATGAATATTGTATAATATTTTCACATTGTTTTCATGTGTGGATTCATTGATTACAACAGTAACAGAACACAGAGCAAGAGTCAGATGCAAAGGCCCCTTGAACATACACATAGATTAATCAGTCTATATCTTGATTTCCATTGCCTTGTTCTGCCCTCTGCACTGGCTGAAATGGGTGAGAGTTAGAAGGAGGAGATACATTCTGAACAGTATCTTGAAGCAGGCATCAGAAATAAGATATATTTTTGTTTGAATAAAACTGGAGTTCTGGCACTGACCATTTTCTTTGGATTGCTTCTGGCTAAGAATAATTCATCTCTACAAGCAGTGACTGCTCTTCCATAAACCTTCCTGAATTTTGGAGCTTCATTTATTTATTTATTTATTTATTTATTTATTTATTTATTCAAATTTATTTGCCCCCATCTTGCAGTTCAAGGTGATAATATTGCAAATTAACAGTGTTATTATCTATTTAATTAGCAATGTGATTCTATTATAGTTATAAGATGGCTGTCAAAATATGAAGAGGTTAACAAGTAAGCAACTGACCTGTAGGAAATCCATTCTTATTTTTCTTGGTTATATGACTATGCATTTGTAAATAGCATAACCAAAGCTGTAATTTAGACCAATGATGCATATATCTAAATAATCTATCTAAACTAATAAAATTTGGTTCACAGACCTAATTGAGAGAGGTGAGAATTGTATCAAGTGAGACAATTAGTTAACCAAATACTTGGTATATGCTATTCCTGATAATCCACACAACATGCTAAAGAATTAATAGTTTCCATAGCTTGCATAACCTAGCTGAAACATAGATAACACCAGTTAAAATTCTCTCCTGCATAGCTTCAGGATAGTGGCATGCAAAAAACATATTCCAGTAACTAGGGGAAATTGTTTTTTGAAGGAAATTGTCAGCCTAAAAGCATCATTGAGATAAAACAGGCATTCTTGTAACTTTGAACTAGAGCGCACATCATACCACTGATGAAAGGGACTTCAGTTCACAAAAGCTTTGTTACTTTTGATGGAACCAACATATTTTTTATGAATATTGTATAATATTTTCACATTGTTTTCATGTGTGGATTCATTGATTACAACAGTAACAGAACACAGAGCAAGAGTCAGATGCAAAGGCCCCTTGAACATACACATAGATTAATCAGTCTATATCTTGATTTCCATTGCCTTGTTCTGCCCTCTGCACTGGCTGAAATGGGTGAGAGTTAGAAGGAGGAGATACATTCTGAACAGTATCTTGAAGCAGGCATCAGAAATAAGATATATTTTTGTTTGAATAAAACTGGAGTTCTGGCACTGACCATTTTCTTTGGATTGCTTCTGGCTAAAAATAATTCATCTCTACAAGCAGTGACTGCTCTTCCATAAACCTTCCTGAATTTTGGAGCTTCAGTGGAATGGAAACCCTAACATCATTGCTTCTGTTATTTGATTCACATGGGATATGATAGATTTGGCCATTTGAATCCCACAAGGCTATGCTCAGTATTGGATCTTTCTCTAGTAGTGATTACAAATGGGCAGTATACTGTATATTTTCCTCACCTTTAAATATACTATAGCACAGTGTTTTTCAACTATGGTGACTTTAAGATCTGTGGACTTCAACTCCCAGAATTCCCCAGCTAGCTGGACTTGCTGAGGAATCCTGGGAGTTGAAGTCCACAGATCTTAAAGTTGCCAAGGTTGAGAAACACTGCTATAGCATGTTGGCAGGGAAGCTACCAAATCAGAGGACAATTACCAAGTCAGAGGACAATTACACATACCTGAACGCACATTACATAGATAGTTCTTGGTATTTACGTCATAAGACACCTTATTTTCTTTATTCAACAAATGGATCTCTGTGAGGCTATCAGTAATTTGAAAAGTTGATTTTTTTTGTTAAAGATTCTTCTTACATTTCACTAAAACTTCATGTAAACCATTTTCAGGACAGGTCCTGAGAATCAAATTAAATGTACTGTATACCCAAGTTTCTGGAGCTAACTATTTGCAAAAATTGTGTGCTTGGGTCAGTATCTTTCATCTCCATCTAGTCCATCCATCAGCAGCACCTATATAGATATTTTTCCCCACATAGGGAAGCAGGTAGTAGTAACTGAAGAATGCAATGGATGAGCGTAAACTTAAATAACCCTTCCATTACTAAAGGGCTCAGTCCAAGACAAGCCTACTAAAGTGCCAATATACTCACCTTGTTTCACCCCTATAAAATTTAATTAAAATCAATAAACAATCTAGGAACAGGTTATCTCAAGAACAGTTTCCTCCCACACAAATGGCCATGAAGGCTATTAATGACCTTTGCGGACTTTCCCCAGACTATCTCCATTCAGTTTCTTTATGGAAAATGTACAGTTCCTGGAAAATGCCCTTTTGTTGGTGGTATATAGTTTCTGGAATTTAATCCTAAATAATAATTACTGCACTCAAATGGTAAACATTTTTTTCTTTGTTCAGTAGTCTAATCAATGTATGGACTGTTATTAGTTTGATTTTTGTAGGTGGTCTTGATGAAAATAACTAAATACTAACTTTATTAGCTGCTATTGCTTATGGGAAGAACATGAGAAACAGTGACTATGTATCATGTTAGGTGCTGTATCTACTCCAACTAAACATAGCTTGTGAGCCATAGGGATAATATGTGTGATTATGTCATTCTTTGTGTTATATTGTTTAAGGTCTCAGGAAAGAATCAATTCAAATTAGAAGAACCTTTCCTATATCTTCTATGCAGTGTCAAGTTTTACAGGATTCAAAATCTGTGAAAAGAAAACTTGAATAATAGCTAATGACAATATAGGCATTGTAATAATAAAAATATGATTTATGTTGAACAGCAAATTAGGAACACAAATAATGGCCATGAAGGCTATTAATGACCTTTGGGACTTTCCCAGACTATCTCCATTCAGTTTCTTTATGGAACAAATGGATCTCTGTGAGGCTATCAGTAATTTGAAAAGTTGATTTTTTTGTTAAAGATTCTTCTTACATTTCACTAAAACTTCATGTAAACCATTTTCAGGACAGGTCCTGAGAATCAAATTAAATGTACTGTATACCCAAGTTTCTGGAGCTAACTATTTGCAAAAATTGTGTGCTTGGGTCAGTATCTTTCATCTCCATCTAGTCCATCCATCAGCAGCACCTATATAAATATTTTTCCCCACATAGGGAAGCAGGTAGTAGTAACTGAAGAATGCAATGGATGAGCGTAAACTTAAATAACCCTTCCATTACTAAAGGGCTCAGTCCAAGACAAGCCTACTAAAGTGCCAATATACTCACCTTGTTTCACCCCTATAAAATTTAATTAAAATCAATAAACAATCTAGGAACAGGTTATCTCAAGAACAGTTTCCTCCCACACAAATGGCCATGAAGGCTATTAATGACCTTTGGGGACTTTCCCCAGACTATCTCCATTCAGTTTCTTTATGGAAAATGTACAGTTCCTGGAAAATGCCCTTTTGTTGGTGGTATATAGTTTCTGTTAAGTTCGGGAAGTAACGAGGCTGGAGACCAGGGTAGTGACAACAGCTCTTTAATATATGGTGAACCCAGCAACCAGGCTGGGGAAAAACCTCTCCTTATATACAGTCTAACCGGCGGCTTCAACCAATCAGCAACGTGCTTGTTTCCCGCCAAAATATTTAAAGATACATTACACTCCTTCCCTCCCAGAAAACACTTTACCCCTATTTACATGATATTTACATATTATTTTTCAACGTAATCATGCAAATATACTGGGCGTCTCCTGACTCTTTCGGACCTGCGCAGTTCATTCCCTGGGAGTGGGTCGAGCTGACCGGAGGGGCTGTTTGCTCCTCTCAGCTCCTCCTCTAGGCCACCCGGCCCTGGATTATTTGCAGAGTCGTCCCTGCTGTTTTCTAATGGAACCTGTTGGCGTCGCTGGACCTCCCGGAACTCAGATAAGTCCTGCGATTTTCCCGGGTTTGAGTCAGCTGTGGATTCAAACATTGTATAGTCAGGGCCTGTTTCGTCTAGATCAGATTGTTCGGCTATGCGTTTTCGTATTTGGTCTATGTGGCGCCTCCATACTCGGCCGTCCTTTAACTCCACCAAGTATGATTTTGGACCTGTTATATTTAAGATTTGCCCTGCTACCCAGATTGGGCCTTCACCATAGTTGTGTGCCCACACTTGGTCGCCTATTTCCATCCCTCTAGTTTTTTCAAGTCCCCCCTTGTAATCCTCCGGTGTATAGTTTGGATTTAACCGGTCTAGTGGGCACCTGAGCTTTCGGCCCATTAATAATTCTGCTGGGCTTCTGCCGGTTGTGACACAGGGGGTTCTGTGTTGGACGGCCAGGAAAACATCGATTTTTGTTTGCCAGTCGCCTGGCTTGATTCTGGACAATGCCTCTTTTGCGCTCCGGACGAAACGCTCTGCAAGGCCATTCGTCGCAGGGTGGAAAGGCGCCGAGAGGGCATGTCGGATGCCCTCTTCTGCCAAGTATTCCTCAAACTGGGTTGCCGTGAATTGCGGGCCATTATCGGAAACTAGTGTGTCGGGCAACCCATGGGTTACAAATAGGTGCCTGAGAACTGAGATCACGGCCTCGGCTGTCATGGATCTCATGAGAATGATTTCCAGCCATTTGGAGTAGGCATCGACTACTACCAGGAAGGTTTGGCCGTGGAAGGGGCCGGCAAAATCAATGTGGATTCTCGACCAGGGCCCTTGGGGTCTCTCCCATTCCGAACCGGGGCCGTTGGGGTAGCGGTCTGGACTCTTGGCAGGCCTGGCATTTCCCTACCCTTTCAGCAATTTCGAGTCCATTAAGGGCCACCACACATAGCTTCTCGCTAGACCCTTCATCCTTACGATCCTGGGTGACCCTCGTGGAGGAGATCCAACACCCTTTTCCTCAATTTCTCTGGGATCACCACTGATCCCCCATAGCAGGCACCCCTTGAGCCGAAAGTTCCCACGTTTCTTTACAAACTCTTTAAAACGCTCGCCCGGCGCAGCGGGCCACCCTCTTTGTACCCAACCAAGTACAGTTCTCAACATAATGTCCCGGTATGACGCCCTAGCCACCTCCTTAGACGTGACTGGGCCAGAGTCCAGAGAGTCAATTAACAGTACGGGCGTCCCCGGAGTGGGGTCCTCGATCGCCCCTGGTAGTGGGCATCTGCTTAATGCGTCCGCATGTCCCAATTCTTTTCCTGGCGATGCTGCAGTTTGTAGGAGTAGGCGGCCAAAAGATAGTCCATCGGGTCAATCGGGCGAAAGTGCCACAGGCGTTGGGCGTCGCCAGCCAGTAACCCTAACAGTGGTCTATGGTCTGTAACAATTTCAAAGTCTCTACCAAAAACATATTCGTGAAACTTTTTACCCTGACACTATAGCTAGAGCTTCCTTATCCAACTGACTATAGTTCCTCTCTGTCGAGGACATCGTTCTGGAGTAGAAGGCTATTGGGGCTTCTGTGCCATTTGGAAGCCTGTGGCTGAGCACAGCCCCACCCGTGAGGGAAGCACCGCAAACTAATACCAATGGCATTGTGCTATGGTACTGAATCAGTAAGCTATCGCTCGAGAGTAGATTTTTTACTGCTTCGAAAGCCCTAGCTTCCGACTTTCCCCAAGACCAAGCAGTATTCTTTCTTAGTAACTTATGAAGCGGCTCGGCAACGGTTGCCTTATTTTTCAAAAAGACCGCGTAAAAGTTCACTATACCCAGGAATGCCTGTAGCTCTGTTTTGTTTTTGGGCGCTGGAGCCTTTCTTATTGCCTTGACCTTGCTCTCAGTGGGGTGGATTCCTTCCTTGTCTATTCTGTAGCCCAAGAACTCTACGGATTCTACCCCTATTTGGCATTTGTTCACTTTAACTTTTAGACCGGCTGACCGGAAAATGCCCAGGACTTTCCTCAACCGCTCCCCCAATTCTTCTATATTTTCGGCTGATACTAATACATCATCAAAATAGGGGACTACCCCCGGGAGCCCTTGCAGAAGTCGCTCCATTAAATTTTGAAATAGACCAGGAGCCACACTCACCCCAAACTGTAACCGGGTACACTTGAAAGCACCTCTGTGAGTCACAATTGTCTGGGCTTCGGCTGTGTCGGCGTCTACGGGCAGTTGTTGATAGGCTTGGGCCAAATCTAATTTGGCAAAAACGTGCCCTTGCCCCAGCGAGTGCAGCAAGTGTTGCACCACGGGGACCGGGTAAGCGCTTTTTTGCAAGGCTTTGTTTAACGTTGCCTTGTAGTCAGCGCAGATTCTAACTGACCCATCTGGTTTCACTGGGGTGACGATTGGCGTCTCCCACTTTGCATGATCGACTGGCACCAGTATCCCCTGACTGATGAGCTTGTCTATCTCCTTGTCAATCTTGGGTTTAAGGGCAAAAGGGACCCTCCTTGCTTTTAACCGTATGGGGGCTACCTGGGGGTCTAAATTAAAGGAAATAGGGGTCCCCTTGTACTTGCCCAGGCAGTCTTTGAACACATCTTCGAATTCGTCCATGAGTGTGTCTTTTAGGTTAAAGTCACTTCTGTAGATGCCAGTCACTCCCATGCCCAATGCACGGAACCAGTCCAGTCCCAACAAACTTGGCAGGGTCCCCTCGACTATCGTGATGGGCAGGGTCTTCTTGTGTGGTCCGTACTCGACGCGGACGGAGGTGGTCCCTCGAACAGGGATGCGATTTCCTTGGTAGTCGTGAACTCGTAGCCGCTGTGTTTGCAGTTTGCGTTTGGCGATTCTCGGCAAAGCTTTCGCAAAAGTGTCCCAGGACATGATTGTGATCGCTGACCCGGTGTCCACTTCTAGTCGGCACGGCACTCCTTCGATTTTCGGTTTAGTGAAGATTTTCTTCTCGACTCGGGTTGCTGCACGGCCTATTATCACGGTCGTTCGATTTGAATTCGCGCCCTTTTTGTTTTGACCAATCGCGGGTCGCCTTGCCGATCCTGAGCTCTGATTGGTTGGTTTGAATTTTCGGCGGGAAGGTTGGGGTGCTCGACAGACTTGAGCCAGGTGCCCCTTCTTCTCGCACCGCCGACATGTAGCGTCCTTGAACTTGCATCGTTGACGCTGGTGTTGCCCTCCGCAACTTCCGCATTCATCCCGGTCTTCTTTGCCCCTTCTCTCGGTGAGGCAAACTCCTTCCTCATCCTCGCCGTCTGATTCGGTCTGGATTTCTTCATTGTGGACCGGGGTTGATTTCGCGCTCGCCATTGGTGTGAGCGGCTTTTGTAGGGTTTCCGCCGCTTGGGTGGACATCTCATGAGCTCTGGCTTCGTCCAGAGCGTTTGCCAGCGTTAGATTGCTTTTTGATAGCAGCCGCCTCCATAAGCGAATGTCTCTGACCCCACGGATGAGTTGCTCTAACAGCTCCTCATCCAAGTCTCGGTACCCACAATCTTTGGAGGCTTTCTCAGGGCGGCCATGTAATCGCTGATGGATTCGCCCTCTTGCTGTCTCGCTCTCCAAATTCAAAACGCGACGTATTTGGACGGTGTTGGCGCGAAATGGTTCTTCAATAGATTTTGCAGAGTTTGCCACGATACCGATTGTACGGCGTTGGCTCTGCCAGGGCTTCCGCGATGTCGATGACCTCGGGACCGCAGTGGCTCAGGAAATATGCCCTTTTGCGGTTGTCTGGAACTCCTTGCAGTTCGTTAGCCTCGAGGAAACTCTCGAAACGGGTCATGTACGTTCCCCATTTCTCCCTGGATGGGTCAAACGGCGCGGGCGGAGTGTAGCTGGCCATCTCCGCGATTCTGCCCTGAGTTTGCTGGGTTCGGTTCTTCCGTGCGTTCAGCTCGTTCCTGGTGCTCTTTAGCCTCGAGATCCCACCTTCGTCGCCAGTGTTAAGTTCGGGAAGTAACGAGGCTGGAGACCAGGGTAGTGACAACAGCTCTTTAATATATGGTGAACCCAGCAACCAGGCTGGGGAAAAACCTCTCCTTATATACAGTCTAACCGGCGGCTTCAACCAATCAGCAACGTGCTTGTTTCCCGCCAAAATATTTAAAGATACATTACAGTTTCTGGAATTTAATCCTAAATAATAATTACTGCACTCAAATGGTAAACATTTTTTTTCTTTGTTCAGTAGTCTAATCAATGTATGGACTGTTATTAGTTTAATTTTTGTAGGTGGTCTTGATGAAAATAACTAAATACTAACTTTATTAGCTGCTATTGCTTATGGGAAGAACATGAGAAACAGTGTCTATGTATCATGTTAGGTGCTGTATCTACTCCAACTAAACATAGCTTGTGAGCCATAGGGATAATATGTGTGATTATGTCATTCTTTGTGTTATATTGTTTAAGGTCTCAGGAAAGAATCAATTCAAATTAGAAGAACCTTTCCTATATCTTCTATGCAGTGTCAAGTTTTACAGGATTCAAAATCTGTGAAAAGAAAACTTGAATAATAGCTAATGACAATATAGGCATTGTAATAATAAAAATATGATTTATGTTGAACAGCAAATTAGGAACACAAATAATTTTATTCTGCTTCTCTTGTTCTGTATGGGAATTAAAGACTGCCCAATAAATGTCACTGCAGTATTACACTTTCGACACATGCAAGGTTATCCTTTAGAAAGATAATTTAGCCAACATTTGTCAACATAGTTGATTGTTATCTCCAGTCAGAGAAGGTTCATCATTGTTAGCTGAGGTCAATTCATCAGTAAACAAATGACATAGAGCACTGCAGCTTTTCTCATTGCCATTCAATATCAAAAAGCTCTTTCAACCTTGAAAAATAAGGTTAGAGCAGAGAAATGGCTCCAAATAAAGAAATTCATTAAATAATAGAATGGTGTTGTATCGAACCTTTCTTTGTACTTTGGTGATATTTTTCAATGTTTTTGCAAAGGAAGAAGATAAATTCACGAAGTAGAAATCTGTACATGTTTCTTACAGAATGAAGTAGTAAGGGAACTGTATTTGGCTTATAAGGAATACAAAATGACTGAGAGGATCTTTACTATTTTGTCCCTGTTACTGTATTTCAAATGCATCACACAAATGCACAAATCCTCTAAAACAAACCCTTTGAGTCAGATTAGGAAACTGATTGAATGAGAACTATACTGATTGAATGAGAACTATGCTGAAATAGACTATCATACAAGAATCTTGTAAGTTCTTCTTCCCCCTTTCAGTTTCTCAGCAAGAGAGAAATTGGAAGGGAAGTAGTTGAATCACTTTTTTTTTACCATACACAATACATTTTATTGCACTTTCTTGGACTTCATCAACCATTCCTTCTCTTAGATAGGTTGGCAAAGAAGTGGGACAAGGCAGTTTACTCTCCCCTTTGAATAAATAATGTTGAATATATATATCAAGGAAAGATGGATTGGAAGATGAGAGTGATTTTAAAATTGAAGGAAGAAACATCAATAACTGTTATGTTGATGACACTCCCGATAGCTGAAAATACAAATTTTCTGCAAGCTTTAAAACTAGAAATCGAAGAACACAGTGAAAAAATGGAACTACAATGAAATATGAAGAAGACCAAACTAATGACAAAGGTAGACAAGTAGCCTTAAAATTTGCAATGTAGATAGCATACTATTGGATATCTTTTAGGGTCAACCATTTAGGATCAACAATCAACACTAAGGAACTAGTGATCAAGAAATATGGCACAGAATAGCATATTTCTACTGGTTAGAATGCTATGAGATCATGAAGATCCTGGAAATATTCAAATGCCATGTTGTCTCTATGCGTACAAAGATTACTATAAGTCCTGGTATTTGCTTTGATACTCTATGGAAGCAAAAGTTAGACTTTGAAGGAGCAAGATAGGGAGAGTATCGATGTCTTTGGACTTCATTGTTGGAGAAGACTCTTGACAATGCTGTGGAGAATCAAAAAAATAAGCTGATGGATAATTGAACAAATCAACCAAGAATTCTTATTTGAGGCACAAATAATCAGGCTTAAATTATCTTATTTCAGACATATTATATGGAGATCCTATCTGGAAAAGGATCTAGTGCTGGAATGGTAGAAGGAAAGAAGAGAAGAGGAGAGGAGAGGAGAGGAGAGGAGAGAAGAGAAGAGAAGAGAAGAGAAGAAGATGAACAGCATCAAGGTGGATGGACTCAGCTACAGTTGCCATGAGTGTGCCATTGGGACACCTGAAAGAACAGAAAAATCTATCTATGTGGTCACCCAGAGTTTGAAACGATGGCATGTAATCAATTGCTATCTAACTTGTTTCCAATGTTGCATTTGCTTTAGTCAATACCATTTTTTTTTCTTTTGGACTTCATCATATAATTTTGAACATATAGCAATAAATCTAATACAGTCAATTCACAACATACTAACAATTGTTTTTATACTAAAAAAACCTGATTTTAGGAATTTTAATTATCCAAAAGAAATATCATACAATTTTATTATCATTTTCTGAATTTAACATTGATCTGAAAAATACTTTTGAGATTTGTTCAGCAGGTCTTTTAATCTGAAAGAAGAAATGAATAGAAGGTCATATACTTAGGTTTTGATTTAACTTAACTGAATGTAGTCCATTCAGTTTTAGGAGTGATTTCCTCTCTCAGACAACCAGAAAAATAATGTCAAAAAGGCAAAAACCAAAACAAACACCTGTTTTTTAACGTCAAAAAAGGACACTGACTCTAAGGTCAAATCGCTTGTGCTCAGGCAACCACATGTTGATATTCAGGACTTTTAAGTCTTTTGGAAGAAGCTTTCTAGCCAAATTTGGATATCCAACATCAAAGATATCATTTTAAGAAGTCGTGGCAGATAAGATTATTTATATAGCCTTGGGGATTGTCTAGTGTATACAATCAGCTATCTATTTCAGACAGTTCCTATCTCTATAAAATATTTCAATATGTAACTATGGAATTATTCAAAATATGAAACTTCTCTGAAGAAAAGGTTTAACAAAGGGAGCTACAAGATGCTTTTAGGGATCTATTGTTTCATGCAAATTATTTCAATCCAATCATGTACAAACCTTTTCCAGTCTGAAACATACCAAATGCATTGGATTACAAATTCCACTTCCACACTGTCTGGTATTGAAAATTGACCCAGTTTTTTAAGTAGGCAAGGCTGGGAAGATCTCTATCTAGAACCTTGGAAGATTGTTGCTAATCGCTACTTATAATACTGAGCTCAATTTACCAATAACTTGGTCTGTTTGTTTCAATGGGATGTGAATTTTATTTCCATCTGTTATCCAAGGCAAGTTATACTAACAAATGATAGAAATAGTCCTTCAGTATTTTTTCCCTAAAGTACATATATTTGAATTCACATGGCATGAAGAAAAATGAAGCATTACTAGAGCATTAGTTTACTCAGTCTATTTTTACATGTACTCCTTCGGGAGAAGGGTGGTATAAAAATCGAAATAAATAAATAAATAAATAATACTGTTTTTATAGATTTTCCATTTTTGCACCTATGGAGCTGTTTTTAGGCCTATTTGAGTTCCCCTCTACTATGAAGTTATTTGCACCATTTTAGGAGAAAAATTTTGAAAACTGGCTTTAAAATAGATTCACATGGCCTTTTAAAGCCATTTAAAAAGGAAGACAATTCCACTCTGCAACTGGGTGGAGGGAAAGAGAAACAGAAATAAAATCTAGACCCTATGTACCATGTGTTGTAACTCATCGTTACTTTGCCAATTGCAGGCTTTTCCTTCCCAAGTAATTAAGGCCAAATCCCCAGCCACATCCTCCAAAGGTTTACTACTGGTGGCCTAACATGTAGAATATATGGAGAAAAAAGTCACAGTGCAGATACAATATGCAGATACATGTAGTATCTGTGTACAAGGCTACAAGCCTTCCTGACAGATGCGGGACTTCAAGTATTTGGAGCAATCTCAAAGGCATCAGAAACTATAGTACTAGGAGATGACACTAAGACCACTTTAATAGAAGAGGTCTTAGTGTCATCTCTTAGTATGAATAGAGAAAAACCTACTATAGGCCTATCTGGTTTATGAAGTCAAGATGATTTATTTTTTAAAAAAACATTCTAACAAACATAATTACCTCTAATTGTACCCAAATAGTTGGGATGAAAATCTTGCTATGGTTGAGAAATTATTGTCATAAAAATATGATTTATGTTGAACAGCAAATTAGGAACACAAATAATTTTATTCTGCTTCTCTTGTTCTGTATGGGAATTAAAGACTGCCCAATAAATGTCACTGCAGTATTACACTTTCGACACATGCAAGGTTATCCTTTAGAAAGATAATTTAGCCAACATTTGTCAACATAGTTGATTGTTATCTCCAGTCAGAGAAGGTTCATCATTGTTAGCTGAGGTCAATTCATCAGTAAACAAATGACATAGAGCACTGCAGCTTTTCTCATTGCCATTCAATATCAAAAAGCTCTTTCAACCTTGAAAAATAAGGTTAGAGCAGAGAAATGGCTCCAAATAAAGAAATTCATTAAATAATAGAATGGTGTTGTATCAAACCTTTCTTTGTACTTTGGTGATATTTTTCAATGTTTTTGCAAAGGAAGAAGATAAATTCACGAAGTAGAAATCTGTACATGTTTCTTACAGAATGAAGTAGTAAGGGAACTGTATTTGGCTTATAAGGAATACAAAATGACTGAGAGGATCTTTACTATTTTGTCCCTGTTACTGATTTCAAATGCATCACACAAATGCACAAATCCTCTAAAACAAACCCTTTGAGTCAGATTAGGAAACTGATTGAATGAGAACTATACTGATTGAATGAGAACTATGCTGAAATAGACTATCATACAAGAATCTTGTAAGTTCTTCTTCCCCCTTTCAGTTTCTCAGCAAAAGAGAAATTGGAAGGGAAGTAGTTGAATCACTTTTTTTTTACCATACACAATACATTTTATTGCACTTTCTTGGACTTCATCAACCATTCCTTCTCTTAGATAGGTTGGCAAAGAAGTGGGACAAGGCAGTTTACTCTCCCCTTTGAATAAATAATGTTGAATATATATATCAAGGAAAGATGGATTGGAAGATGAGAGTGATTTTAAAATTGAAGGAAGAAACATCAATAACTGTTATGTTGATGACACTCCCGATAGCTGAAAATACAAATTTTCTGCAAGCTTTAAAACTAGAAATCGAAGAACACAGTGAAAAAATGGAACTACAATGAAATATGAAGAAGACCAAACTAATGACAAAGGTAGACAAGTAGCCTTAAAATTGGCAATGTAGATAGCATACTATTGGATATCTTTTAGGGTCAACCATTTAGGATCAACAATCAACACTAAGGAACTAGTGATCAAGAAATATGGCACAGAATAGCATATTTCTACTGGTTAGAATGCTATGAGATCATGAAGATCCTGGAAATATTCAAATGCCATGTTGTCTCTATGCCTACAAAGATTACTATAAGTCCTGGTATTTGCTTTGATACTCTATGGAAGCAAAAGTTAGACTTTGAAGGAGCAAGATAGGGAGAGTATCGATGTCTTTGGACTTCATTGTTGGAGAAGACTCTTGACAATGCTGTGGAGAATCAAAAAAATAAGCTGATGGATAATTGAACAAATCAACCAAGAATTCTTATTTGAGGCACAAATAATCAGGCTTAAATTATCTTATTTCAGACATATTATATGGAGATCCTATCTGGAAAAGGATCTAGTGCTGGAATGGTGGAAGGAAAGAAGAGAAGAGGAGAGAAGAGAAGAGAAGAGAAGAGAAGAGAAGAGAAGAAGATGAACAGCATCAAGATGGATGGACTCAGCTACAGTTGCCATGAGTGTGCCATTGGGACACCTGAAAGAACAGAAAAATCTATCTATGTGGTCACCCAGAGTTTGAAACGATGGCATGTAATCAATTGCTATCTAACTTGTTTCCAATGTTGCATTTGCTTTAGTCAATACCATTTTTTTTCCTTTTGGACTTCATCATATAATTTTGAACATATAGCAATAAATCTAATACAGTCAATTCACAACATACTAACAATTGTTTTTATACTAAAAAAACCTGATTTTAGGAATTTTAATTATCCAAAAGAAATATCATACAATTTTATTATCATTTTTTGAATTTAACATTGATCTGAAAAATACTTTTGAGATTTGTTCAGCAGGTCTTTTAATCTGAAAGAAGAAATGAATAGAAGGTCATATACTTAGGTTTTAATTTAACTTAACTGAATGTAGTCCATTCAGTTTTAGGAGTGATTTCCTCTCTCAGACAACCAGAAAAATAATGTCAAAAAGGCAAAAACCAAAACAAACACCTGTTTTTTAACGTCAAAAAAGGACACTGACTCTAAGGTCAAATCGCTTGTGCTCAGGCAACCACATGTTGATATTCAGGACTTTTAAGTCTTTTGGAAGAAGCTTTCTAGCCAAATTTGGATATCCAACATCAAAGATATCATTTTAAGAAGTCGTGGCAGATAAGATTATTTATATAGCCTTGGGGATTGTCTAGTGTATACAATCAGCTATCTATTTCAGACAGTTCCTATCTCTATAAAATATTTCAATATGTAACTATGGAATTATTCAAAATATGAAACTTCTCTGAAGAAAAGGTTTAACAAAGGGAGCTACAAGATGCTTTTAGGGATCTATTGTTTCATGCAAATTATTTCAATCCAATCACGTACAAACCTTTTCCAGTCTGAAACATACCAAATGCATTGGATTACAAATTCCACTTCCACACTGTCTGGTATTGAAAATTGACCCAGTTTTTTAAGTAGGCAAGGCTGGGAAGATCTCTATCTAGAACCTTGGAAGATTGTTGCTAATCGCTACTTATAATACTGAGCTCAATTTACCAATAACTTGGTCTGTTTGTTTCAATGGGATGTGAATTTTATTTCCATCTGTTATCCAAGGCAAGTTATACTAACAAATGATAGAAATAGTCCTTCAGTATTTTTTCCCTAAAGTACATATATTTGAATTCACATGGCATGAAGAAAAATGAAGCATTACTAGAGCATTAGTTTACTCAGTCTATTTTTACATGTACTCCTTCGGGAGAAGGGTGGTATAAAAATCGAAATAAATAAATAAATAAATAATACTGTTTTTATAGATTTTCCATTTTTGCACCTATGGAGCTGTTTTTAGGCCTATTTGAGTTCCCCTCTACTATGAAGTTATTTGCACCATTTTAGGAGAAAATTTTGAAAACTGGCTTTAAAATAGATTCACATGGCCTTTTAAAGCCATTTAAAAGGAAGACAATTCCACTCTGCAACTGGGTGGAGGAAGAGAAACAGAAATAAAATCTAGACCCTATGTACCATGTGTTGTAACTCATCGTTACTTTGCCAATTGCAGGCTTTTCCTTCCCAAGTAATTAAGGCCAAATCCCCAGCCACACCCTCCAAAGGTTTACTACTGGTGGCCTAACATGTAGAATATATGGAGAAAAAAGTCACAGTGCAGATACAATATGCAGATACATGTAGTATCTGTGTACAAGGCTACAAGCCTTCCTGACAGATGCGGGACTTCAAGTATTTGGAGCAATCTCAAAGGCATCAGAAACTATAGTACTAGGAGATGACACTAAGACCACTTTAATAGAAGAGGTCTTAGTGTCATCTCTTAGTATGAATAGAGAAAAACCTACTATAGGCCTATCTGGTTTATGAAGTCAAGATGATTTATTTTTTAAAAAAACATTCTAACAAACATAATTACCTCTAATTGTACCCAAATAGTTGGGATGAAAATCTTGCTATGGTTGAGAAATTATTGTCATAAAAATATGAAAGTGACGATGAGACAATTACAGCTTATTGTTTCAATGAAATGGCCTTGAATTTTTATTTTGCCTGCACATGCAAGCTTAGGTCATCAAAATGCAGAATTCATAGCAGTTATTAAAGTGAACCATTTTGTAGACCATCTGGCCAGTAATTAATTATGACAAAGAGCTGTAGAAAGCCCAACTATCTCTTAAAGCAACTACCTTACATTGGAGGTAGGACTGGAAAACATTGGAGGAGACAGTGATATGCATATTGCTTTGATTTCTCAGAGGAAACACAGGATATAAATCTAATGAATAACCATTTACTAAAAATATATCAGTGACTGATATTGTGCACCAGACAATCTGATTGCTTTAGGATCTTACACTGTATTCAGTGTGTGTTCTGACCAGCTCACACTGTTATTATTATCTTTTGGTCCCTTTGGATCAGTTTTGACTCCTGGTGATTGTCTAGATCAGTCGTAGTCAACCTGGTCCCTACCACCTACTAGTGGGCGTTCCAGCTTTCATGGTGGGCGGTGGGGATTTTGTCCAATACTGAAGCACTTTCCTTTTTTTTTGACTTTTTAAAATTTTTTCATAGCATTATTTAAAAACATTTTCATTAGGTTTTCATACAATTCCCCATGACAATTTAAATTTCTGAAATACTATTTGTATCGCCCGCGCATAAGTTTAGTTCACGTTATGTAAGTAAAACTAAATGGCACTATAGTGCAACTGCAAACAAAAGAGCCTTGTCCCAGAATAGCTCATGCATCTCCCCCAACACCACCCAGCTGTAACAGACAAGCAGAGCTGGTATCCGGCTCCCCCCCCCCAAACCCAATCCACGATGCGCGAGAGGCATGCGCATATGACGATACACGGCGCATTACTGTGGAACAGATGGGCAGTTAGAAAATTTTACTACTAACAGAGATGCAAAAGTGGGCGGTAGGTATAAAAAGGTTGACTACCCCTGGTCTAGACAAATCTCTGAAGTTTTCTTGCTAAGATTTCAGAAGTGGCTTTATATTGCTTGCTTCCTAGGGCTAACAGGGAATGATTGGCCCAAGGTTCACCCATCTGGCTTCATGCCTAAAGCAAGACTTAACTACTATGCCAAACCAGCTCAAATATATTTATTAGGAAATATTTGAAATATCATATAATTTTAATGATAGGGTGCTAAAGTATTCTAACTCATTTTACTTTTACCTTTTATATTTTATGATTTTCAGAGTGAAATCACTCTGAATTCTTATATTGGTCAGTCATATTTGATTTTTATTATTTTTATGTAAATGTTTATTTACATTTCGTGATTTGCAGATGAAGACAGGAGCTTGGCAGATTGTTTTGTGCCTATGTTTAGAAGGGAAGTTCATCAGATTTGAAGACGACATTAAGTTGGCAGGAATAACCAATACTTCAGAAGGTCGGCTGGAGATACAGAAGGATTTTGATAGGTTTGAATACTGGGCACTATCTAACAAAATGTAATTCAATGGTGAGAAAAGTAAGGTTGTACATTTAGGGAAGAAAAATCAAATGCACAGGTGTAGAATAGGTGGTACCTGGCTCAATAGTAGTAACTGCGAGAGGGATCTTGGAGCCCTAGTGGACAATCACTGGAAATACTGTATGAGCCAGCAGTATGCTGCAACTACCAAAAAAGCCAACATAGTCATAAGCTGCATTAACAGAGGTATAGAGTCAAGATCATGTGAATACTACTGTATCATGCCTTGGTAAGACCACATCTGGAATATTGCATCCAGTTTTGGCACCACACTATAAAAAAAGATATTGAGATTCAAGAAAGAGTGCATAGAAGAGCAACAAAGATGATTAGGGGACTGGTGTGTTCCAATATCTAAGGGGCTGCCATAAAGAGGAGGGAGTCAACCTATTCTCCAAAGCACCTGAAGGTGGACCCAGAAGCAATAGATGGAAACTAATCAAGGAAACCACCAACCTAAAACTAAGGACAAATTTCCTGACAGTTAGAACAATTAATCAGTAGAACAACATGCCTCCAGAAGTTATGGGTGCTCCCAACACTGGAGCTTTGTGGGTGCTCCCAAAACTGGACGCTTTGAGAAGAGATTGGATAGTCATTTGTCTGAAATGTTACAGGCTTTCCTGCTTGAGCAGGGGGTCGGACTAGAAGACCTCCTATGTCCCTTCAACTCTGCTACTCTGATTCTCTGTCTTTATTTCACTATATTGCTTATTTTAATGAACATGATTCAAGCAACATATTACAGATTGAAACATTTAATTATAGAAATTGAATGATATTGAAAGGTGAGACCTTTCAGGGAAAAAAATGGGAGGAGACAAGACTTCTTAAAAATTATATGTTGGTTACAAATAAGTAACTGATTAATTATTTGGTTGCATGTTGCTATTTAAATTTTAATGTTCAAGTTTAAAAGGACATAAATCATTGCTTCAGTCTGGAAAACACATTTAAGCCTGTGTTGGTAAATTGAAGAGTTAAATCATTTTAGAATAGTGAGTTTTCTGATTTTTTAAAATACATAATATATATGCAGATGATTCCAGTTGGCCTCTATAAGTTTACTAGTTACTTTTATATAGAATTGTAACATATGATCACTTTATTACCTGGATACCATATGTTAGATTCAGTTGTACAGATCAAGTGTAGAAAAAAGTTAGATGGAGTTGGAGAATTAATTCCTGAATGTTTTCTTTTAAAGGTAAGTATTAGAAATACTATTCAGAAATGATTTTATAATTCTTGTCTTTTAGGATCTGACAACTGAATTCCTATACAATTTAACAATGTTGCTGTTCTAAATGTCCAGACATTAATATATCTTAAAAAGTTTTCTGTTTATATTAGGAACACAACAATAAAATTGATTTAAATCTGAGCTAATATATATTAAAATTACATCAGGCATATCAATGAAATTGAATCTATTATATTACAGGTATTTATTTTTTATATTAATTAAATGTAATAGAACTAAGTTTAATGGAAATTACCTTAAAATTCTGAGCTATGGATACTAGAGAGTCTCATTTGTGTTATCTTGATATGAAGAAGAAAATGCCATGATATGAATAAACTCAGATTTAATTCCTTATGCTGAAAAAAGAGTTAAATTTGGATTGTACTGGGAATGTTTTTTTTAAAGATTTTTTTTTAAAAAAACATGCCTTTATATAAATGCTTTAAGTGAACAAAGTTAAATCATTTCTTTTACACTCTTAAATGTTAAGAAAATGAAATTACTTCTAGATAAATGGAAAACAACCACCTTAGGGACCATTCTAGAATGGGGATTGGAAACTTTTACAGTTGATTACTGACTAAGAAAAGACATTTAAAAAAATCTGTCGAATATTTAGTCAGGGAAAATACATGTCTGTTTTCTTACACTTTTACATGTCAGATACAATCCTAAAGTCTGCTAGCACCTTTTCAAATTAAACTATTTTATCAAAAGGCATAAATTAGTATAGAAATTAGCACCCACCCTTCTTCAGAAAAATGAAATATTCTAGGAAACCTTAAAAAGACAGAATGTTATATTTGATATGGATATATGGATATATATTTGGATGAGAAATGGAGAAACATTTTTTTTAGGCAGGAAGCAGATTCACTCTTAATAGCCCCCACTCTCCTCAATAGCCCATAGCAAATGTCAGCACTTAAGAGATAAAGAGATGGCAAGGTCTATTCATAAGCAAATACCCTCACCCAAGATCCAACAAAAGTAGGATTATCCCTCAGGCATAGTAGGAATTGCCCAAAGCCCCTTCATTACATCACCCAGAAAGATTCAACCAAGTTTGAGACTCAAGACAACCTACAAAGTTACCCCTGTATGCCCCACAGGAGTCTGACAACCAATCAGAATATGTTTCTTTCATAGGAACAGGAAGCAAGTTCAAAGCCCAAGAGAGGGTATAAATCTCTCTCTTTCTTTCTCCCTCCCTCCCTCTCTCTCTCATACACACGTACTCAATTGGCCAGGACCTCAAACCATGTGGTCCTGTCCACCATTAAACCATCTGTCCAAACAGCTTCCATGTTTCCAGTGTCTTTCTCCCCACTTGGAACTGAACCCAGATGGACATTTCTTCCAACACTAGTATGAACTATATTTCACTTCATCACCTGAAAAGGTGCTACCAGACTCTGACTACCATGGACTGACACTACAGGTAGTCCTTGACAGTTCATTTAGTGACCAAAGTTTCAACAGCACTGAAAAAAATGATTTATGACTGTTTTTCGGACATATGACCATTGCAGCATCCCCATGGTCACATGATCAATATTCAGATGCCTGGCAATTGACTCACATTTATGCTGGGGTCACATGATCACCTTTTGCAACCTTCTGACAAGCAAAGTCAAGCCAGATTCACTTAACAACCATGTCACTAACTTAATAGCTGCAATGCTTCACTTAAAAACAGTGGCAAGAAGGGCCATGAAATGGGACAAAATTCACTCAACTGTCTCATTTAGCAACAGAAATGTTGGGGTCAATTGTAAATTGAGGACTACCTGTACTCCTTTTATTGAATGAGAATCCAAGCTTTCTTCATTAAGTTCAAAAATGTCAACGAACTGCTTCGTTGCCCTTGCTGCATAATAATAGCAGGGTTTCTTTCAGAATCTTCACAGAGTTTCAACTAATCTATGGGGAAGCAGGAAATTTTAGGTATCAATAATACAGAGCCAATACTTGATTTGTACCAACTTTCTTAGAAATGTTGTGATAAATAATCTCCACTAGGTGGCAGAAAGAAACAGATTACAGTACAAATACTTTCTGTTCTGCTTACCTTGGAAAATGAACAAGAAGATAATTCCAAGATGTAGTACTGGATGGATCTCATCATGTTTCTGTTGCAACTAATTTTGTGCATCTTTGTGAAGAGTGCTACCAATAGCTCAATCCACAACCTAAGGGAATCATTACACTTGACTTGGTCTGATTCAACTGAAGCCAATGAGACTGAAATGCATTAATGTAATAGCTGTGTTTTTATCTGAAGCAGCACTTTAGCTTAGCAATAATGAGAAATCTGGGCTAGTACTCAGCTGGATACATATCTGTATATTCAACAGTGTCTATACTGGAGACAAACAAGATTCCATATTTTCCTGTTTTGAATATTTGCGCTTTTTCAGGGATACCAAAACAAAGGCACAGGAAAGGGAAAGCAGCATAATAACAGCACACTTACAAGACCGTTTAATGATAAAGGTGTTCTGAAGTTAAACTTGGCTCCTAACAAGAAGCATCTGTCACATAACACCCCAGATGTAATAATTGTCAGTATGAAAAACAAAAGACTGGATAGTGGATGTTATAGTACCTGGAAACAGCAGAATACAAGAGAAAGAACTATAGGAAATCACAAGTGGCAAATAGAAGGGTTGTAGCAAGAGAAAGCTAAGATAGTACCTATAGTAAAGATTGTCTTATGTAATGTATCTTTAAATGTTTTGGCAGGAAACAAGCACGTTGCTGATTGGTTGAAGCCGCCGGTTAAACTGTATATAAGGAGAGGTTTTTCCCCAGCCCGGTTGCTGGGTTCACCATATATTAAAGAGCTGTTGTCACTACCCTGGTCTCCAGCCTCGTTACTTCCCGAACTTAACACTGGCGACGAAGGTGGGATCTCGAGGCTAAGAGCACCAGGAACGAGCTGAACGCGCGAAAGAACCGAACCCAGCAACTCAGGGCAGAAACGCGGCGATGGCCAGCTACACCCCGCCCGTGCCGTTTGACCCATCCAGGGAGAAATGGGGAACGTACATGACCCGTTTCGAGAGTTTCCTCGAGGCAAACGAACTGCAAGGAGTTCCAGACAACCGCAAAAGGGCGTATTTCCTGAGCCACTGCGGTCCCGAGGTCATCGACATCGCGGAAGCCCTGGCAGAGCCAACGCCGGTACAATCGGTATCGTGGCAAACTCTGCAAAATCTATTGAAGAACCATTTCGCGCCAACACCGTCCAAATATGTACGGCGTTTTGAATTTGGAGAGCGCAGACAGCAAGAGGGCGAATCCATCAGCGATTACATGGCCGCCCTGAGAAAAGCCTCCAAGGATTGTGGGTACCGAGACTTGGATGAGGAGCTGTTAGAGCAACTCATCCGTGGGGTCAGAGACATTTGTTTGCGGAGGCGGCTGCTATCAAAAAGCAATCTTACGCTGGCAAACGCCTGGACGAAGCCAGAGCTCATGAGATGTCCACCCAAGCGGCGGAAACCCTACAAAGCCACTCACGCCAACGGCGAGCGAAATCAACCCGGTCCACAATGAAGAAATCCAGACCGAATCAGACGGCGAGGATGAGGAAGGAGTTTGCCTCACCGGGAGAAGGGGCAAAGAAGACCGGGATGAATGCGGAAGTTGCGGAGGGCAACACCAGCGTCAACGATGCAAGTTCAAGGACGCTACATGTCGGCGGTGCGAGAAGAAGGGGCACCTGGCTCAAGTCTGTCGAGCACCCCAACCTTCCCGCCGAAAATTCAAACCAACCAATCAGAGCGCGGGATCGGCTAGGCGACCCGTGATTGGTCAAAACAAAAAGGGCGCGAATTCAAATCGAACGACCGTGATAGTAGGCCGAGCAGCAACCCGCGTCGAGAAGAAAATCTTCACAAAACCAAAAATCGAAGGAGTGCCGTGCCGACTAGAAGTGGACACAGGGTCAGCGATCACAATCATGTCCTGGGACACTTTTGCGAAAGCTTTGCCGAAAATCGCCAAACGCAAACTGCAAACACAGCGGCTAAGAGTTCACGACTACCAAGGGAATCGCATCCCTGTTCGAGGGACCACCTCCGTCCGCGTCGAGTACGGACCACACAAGAAGACCCTGCCCATCACGATAGTCGAAGGGACCCTGCCAAGTTTGTTGGGACTAGACTGGTTCCGTGCATTGGGCATGGGAGTGACTGGCATCTACAGAAGTGACTTTAACCTAAAAGACACACGCATGGACGAATTCAAAGATGTGTTCAAGGACTGCCTGGGCAAGTACAAGGGGATCCCTATTTCCTTCAATTTAGACCCCCAGGTAGCCCCCATACGGTTAAAAGCAAGGAGGGTCCCTTTTGCCCTTAAACCCAAGATTGACAGGGAGATAGACAAGCTCATCAGTCAGGGGATACTGGTGCCAGTCGATCATGCAAAGTGGGAGACGCCAATCGTCACCCCAGTGAAACCAGATGGGTCAGTTAGAATCTGCGCTGACTACAAGGCAACGTTAAACAAAGCCTTGCAAAAAAGCGCTTACCTGGTCCCCGTGGTGAAACACTTGCTGCACTCGCTGGGGCAAGGGCACGTTTTTGCCAAATTAGATTTGGCCCAAGCCTATCAACAACTGCCTGTAGACGCCAACACAGCCGAAGCCCAGACAATTGTGACTCACAGAGGTGCTTTCAAGTGTACCCGGTTACAGTTTGGGGTGAGTGTGGCACCTGGTCTATTTCAAAATTTAATGGAGCGACTTCTGCAAGGGCTCCCGGGGGTAGTCCCCTATTTTGATGATGTATTGGTATCAGCCGAAAATTTAGAAAAATTGGGGGAGCGTTTGAGAAAAGTTTTGGGCATTTTCCGGTCAGCCGGTCTAAAAGTTAAAGTGAACAAATGCCAAATAGGGGTAGAATCCGTAGAGTTCTTGGGCTACAGAATAGACAAGGAAGGAATCCACCCCACTGAGAGCAAGGTCAAGGCAATAAGAAAGGCTCCAGCGCCAAAAAACAAAACAGAGCTACAGGCATTCCTGGGTCTAGTGAACTTTTACGCGGTATTTTTGAAAAACAAGGCAACCGTTGCCGAGCCGCTACATAAGTTACTGGGAAAGAATACTGTTTGGTCTTGGGGAAAGACGGAAGCTAGGGCTTTCGAGGCAGTAAAAAACCTACTCTCGAGCGATAGCTTACTAATCCAGTATCATAGCACGATGCCATTGGTATTAGTTTGCGATGCTTCCCCTTACGGAGTGGGTGCTGTGCTCAGCCACAGGCTTCCAAATGGCACAGAACCCCCTGTGTCACAACCGGCAGAAGCCCAGCAGAATTATTAATGGGCCGAAAGCTCAGGTGCCCACTAGACCGTTTAAATCCAAACTATACACCGGAGGGTTACAAGGGGGGACTCGAAAAAACAAGAGGGATGGAAATAGGCGACCGAGTGTGGGCACACAACTATGGTGAAGGCCCAATCTGGGTAGCAGGACAAATCCTAAACATAACAGGTCCAAAATCATACTTGGTGGAGTTAAAAGACGGCCGAGTATGGAGGCGCCACATAGACCAAATACGAAAACGCATAGCCGAACAATCCGAATTAGACGAAACAGGCCCTGACTATACAATGTTTGAATCCACAGCTGACTCAAACCCAGGAAACTCGCAGGACTTATCTGAATTCCCGGAGGTCCAGCGACGCCAACAGGTTCCATTAGAAAACAGCAGGGACGACTCTGCAAATAATCCAGGGCCGGATGGCCTAGAGGAGGAGCTGAGAGGAGCAAACAGCCCCTCCAGTCAGCTCGACCCACTCCCAGGGAATGAACTGCGCAGGTCCGAAAGAGTCAGGAGACGCCCAGTCTATTTGCGTGATTACGTTGAAAAATAATATGTAAATATCATGTAAATAGGGGTAAAGTGTTTTCTGGGAGGGAAGGAGTGTAATGTATCTTTAAATGTTTTGGCGGGAAACAAGCACGTTGCTGATTGGTTGAAGCCGCCGGTTAAACTGTATATAAGGAGAGGTTTTTCCCCAGCCCGGTTGCTGGGTTCACCATATATTAAAGAGCTGTTGTCACTACCCTGGTCTCCAGCCTCGTTACTTCCCGAACTTAACATCTTAGGTGCAATCTTCAAACATCTGGAGCTCCACTTGAGCACCACTGGCAAAGCAAAATCACTGCCAGTCAATTGCAAAAGGCAGCTTTACTCAGAACAGCTTATTTCCTCCAACAATATTGTTAATACTATCAAATAACCACATCTGCCTATCCCAGATCCTTGGGGAGGACTTGATAATTGGACAAAGATGTCAAGTCCAGTCTAAACATCTGTCTGATGTAAGACTAATTTACATAATAAATGTATATGCCGCCAATGGCCAATGACTGTGGGCAGCTTACAATTCTTAAAATATTTTAAAACAAAACTCAATGCAAAAACATAAAAACAACACACAACAAAAGAACAAGGATAACAAAGAAAGCAAACCTGGAGGAGAACAGACAGGAAGAAAGGGGTGTCAGTTATCCTTTCAGAGGCCTATATGACTTGGTCCAAGTAGTTTATGAACTGGTTTGATAGTTCCTTCAGAAGTTTTAAACTTCCCAGTCTAGCCTGCTGCCCTGAAATTCCTTTCCAGTGCGCAATGAGATACTAATCAGGGTCAATACAGGTTAACTTCCAAACTTCCAAAGTATCAGCAAGTACTATCATTTGTTCATAATTCTTTGCATTTGTTATGATGTATGGATATTAGATTACAATCAATTAGCAGATCTCTGAATAACTTATAAGAGGTCTGCATTTCTAATTGTTTAATAATAGCCACCAACAAAAAGTTTTTATGTTACTTGAAAATCAGGTGTGAATCTGGGTGAATGGATTGGGACCACACAGTTTTGGTAATGAAAACAAGTCTTGAGGTTGAATTTACCCTGGACTTTTAAGGATAACTGCAGCTGGCTCTACTTTATGCATTTCAGGTTTCTAAAAAACTAGCATCATTAAGCCCTTTCAGAGTTGCTCTAATGAAGTGTCATCCTTAAACTGAAACGATGTAACTTCTCAGAAAATGACTTTTGGCCATGCATGAAAAGTGAGTTATTTAAAAGTAAGATAGAAATCTGCAGGATTCAGTTACCAGTAATTCACTGCTTTATTATTGTCCTGTATCTTTTCTAAGTCCTGATGCATTTAATTGGACTTTGCTTTGCAAGTAGGGCATTTGTTTGAATTCCCATGCATGGCTGTGCAAAGATAAACTATTTTAAAAAAGGGAAGGAGAACCTAAAAATGCTTTCCTCTTCCCCCAACCTGTTGACTCCTTGCGACTACCTGGAGTAGTTTCTGCAATTTTCTTGGCAAGGTTTCTTAGAAATGGTTTGCCATTGCCTGTTTCCTAGGGCTGAGTGAAAATTGCTCCTGGTTAAGCAGATGGCTTTGGGCCTAAGGCAGGACTAATTTTAGTCTCCCAGTTTCTTACAGGTGTCCTAACCACTACTCCAAACCAGCTAAAAAGATGTTAATATGCTATATTTAATGAAATGATAACAAGTCCAATGTCTTCCCTATCTTTGTTGCTGTCTTTTTCTCTGCTCATTGCCAATACAACTAACTAGAATTTGATTTCCATTTATGTCACTGCTGAAACAAAAGAAGTGAGCATAAGTGAGCAATTAGTAGAATTGAATAGTCTGAAATGTAGAGGATTATTAGATCATTTTAACCTAAGTCCTGGTTTTAATTGGAGCTAATGAGAACAAAAGTGGTTTCTGGGGTTTTGTTGGAGTTAGTAGGGACAATGATAAGCATAATGGACTGTATGTGAGTTGGGCACCCTTTGGCTCATAAAAACAAAGTTTCTGGACCTAGCATTTCACATTTTGAAACTTCCCCATCAGTAATTGCTTGGTTCAGATTATTCTGACTCATTCCCTCCATCTGGCACCTGAAAAGCCAACAGTTAGAAAACGTTTTCATTTGCTAGAGAGCAGTGAAGTACTGTAATTAGCTTCATCTGGCGCTCAAACAGTTGCATGCAGTTGGTCATCTCCGGCTTAGTGAACTTTTTTTCCCCTAGCAATTTGGGCTTTGGCAACTTCCATAATTATTGTGTGTTTTGAAACATTATCACAATCAGCTTGAGACTTCAAAAACCTGAATCAGCCAATTTATTCTGAGCTGTGATTCATGAGAGCAGAAGCAGACTATCTGCAGGATGGAAACAAATATTTTAGAAAGGGAGAAAGAACATGTTTGTATGCAAAGGGCTTTACAAATTCTTCACTTTTTAATAATCTATTCAGTCTTGTGCTAAAATAAAAAAATGTTAAACTCGAAAAAGGAATTGAAATGTTTGAGATATTGATATTATAGATATGTTAGACATCTTATGTCAATCACTACCTCTAATTTTCCTGTTCAGCTTTGAATTTTGTTGCTTATGTGGTCAGAACAATACATACTTTTACAAACTATTATCAGCCTGTCAGCAGACATACAAAAGTATACAGAAGTATTTTGGGGAGGAAAGATCTTAGGTAATGGGAGAAATGGAAAAAAGCAGGAAGAATAAATAAATGTGTGATAATTTCATCATTTGATTCATAGAATCAGAGTGCATGAGCTGAATAAGTCCACTTAAATCATCTACTCTGCTCCTCTGCTCACTACAGGACTCTATTAAACTATCTCCACCAATAGCAACCTAACAAAAGCAATTGTTTGCCCTTATCACAGGTTGTTGTCCAGCGGCCCTCTTTTACTATAGCTCATTGCTTACTAGGAATGGAAGAGCCAGAGCTTAGTGGGCTGCTGGAAAATTATTCCTGGTTCCGGCTGATAAAGTCACTAGGATTTGCTTGGAGGTGAACTTTCATTAGGGAAATCATTAGGGAAGTCCTGTCAAGGTAATAGAAGCATAGTCTTACCCACTGATTTGAAATAAGTTTAACCTGTAACTTCTGAGGAAATATTCTGTTTCTCAGATCAGTGAACCCATCCTGGCTGGTGAAGATCAGGAGGAGGTGCATAGAGTTGGGTCTATTGGTATTGTCTGATTTTTTTGAGGAAGAGGTTGGTGCTTGAAGGAGGCAGTAGAATTTCCCCAATTTAAGAAATATTATTGGACTTTATGGTTCATACTAATGTGATGATAAATTTACAGATGTATAGTTCTGTACATCGTCATATTCCTTTCCTCCCTAAAAGGGAAATGGCCACTATAAATAAGGCCAACTGGATACTAAGGCCTAGATGAAGGAGAAGTAATGTCTCCCTTATTACTAATACATAGGTGAAAAATGGAGTTGTATTTGTGCTTGCTCATGTTCACTTTTCTTCTGTTGTTCCAGATAAGCACTTTAGGTGTAGCTGTATCGCAAGCTAAACTGAACAATACTCCTTTGGTTTTTGGTACCAAATCTCTCATACAATCTATGTGTCATATAATCTAGAGACCAAGCAAAACCTTGTTTTGTCATGTTGCTCCTCGGGTCTCTATCATACAATATTTTCCAATTTTGCTTTCCTCCACATAGCAAGATCCAGCTAAACTACTTGTCTATATCCAATCCTCTGCTGTCAATAAGTACATAATAATAACCTTTAAGCTAAGTTCTAGGAAATAGTTCAAACTCCAGTGTCATCTTCAAATTGCTCGCCTTCCTCCTACCTAGACATAGATATACTGTCTAGGTCATAGATATATGCAGTGCTTCCCAGAAAGCTAGTACATATACAATATGTTGTATGACTACTGAATATTAATGGTATGATTGAGAGAGGTGCAGGCTAAAAAGTGGAATTGAGGCTTCTTATTCCTGCTTCAGCCTCCTTCAATTATCTCTATCCAGACAAGTTTTAACTGCAAAGAAACATGGAAGATTGGCTAGATTTAGCTTCCTCCTAGTTGTTCTCATCACCATGGAGATGTGAAGAGGGAAATGTCTACAATCAAATTTTTTCTCTGAGAAGGACTTTCTGAAATACTAGACATTTTTAGGGCAAAAATTCAACCAACTGACTTGGATGCATAAAATATTTTTTTAGATGCAGATTATTGGGCTCTAGATAAAAGGCATTTAGAAAAATGAAGAAAGGGTAGAAAAGTTTGTTCTACATTTCTCATATAGAGAGTTTATATCCACAGTGCAAAAATCTTTGTGGTTTACCGAAAGAGAGTAATTGAATGAAGTTTCTAGCCTACATGATCAACATGTCTATTCTTAGACTGCTAGGCTAGTATGGCCTAATTCAAAATATTCGCAGTTTAATTTCTCTTACACTGGTGTTGATTCAGCTCCTGCTGTTACTTTTGTCCTTCAGTCATTTCTGATTCCTTTTCTGTTTTTCTCAAGCAACCATTGAGGTCTTTCAAATACTTTGGGAGTGGGGAGCTTGTTTCTCCCCCCCCCAACCACATCCTGATATTAAAAAAGTAATTGGACTTTTGACTATTCTCCCAGCCCTTGGGTTAGGGTGACTGCTGAACCCCTAGAATATGTTTTTTAAAGTTATTTATGCTTTTTCTTCTGGATACATATGATGTGTGTTCTTTTATTTTTCCTGATTTCAAAGTATAAGCCCTCCAGAATAATTTGGAATTGGACAGACTCTGATTTCTTTAATTAACTAAATAAAATATATTGAATGTGGATATTGTTGTTTTAAGAACACTGGTCAATAACAATGCTGTCACATGGATGCTAATGAGGGTTCTAAGTAGGTTTTTTTTCCATGCTGTTTTCTGAAATGAAATCAGATTCTCTGCCTTCCCCAAAAATCAGGCTTAGTTTTCCTGTGAGCCCATCTTCATTTTCATTGTTCAATTAGTGGCATTACGGCAGTACATTTTAATTATAGTAACATATCTATAATAATACTGGACAAAATCTAGTTATTTTGTTTTCTAGCATAAATAATCTAAAGACAAAGGAAGAAGGAATTAAAATGATCACTGTGCAGGTTAAGTCATGTTTGGACATGTCTCTGCATGAACTCAATCTTTGCCTAGAGAGCTGTTCCTAATGCTAGACCCCACTTAAATGTATATTGTCAAAATTCAAGTTAAATATTAGATTGATTTTAATAGTGTTGTACTTATCTATATACTGTTGTCATATCACAAAACTAAATCATTGTGATATTTTCTGCTGCAATGTAAATATAGTGACTTAACATCCCAGAAACAAAACTTTACTCCATTTGTCAAAAAAATAAATAAATCTGTGAACCTCATTTTGGTTATCAATTGGGTGACTAAGATAAGAACTGAGTTCCTCATACTTGTGTGATTTGTGTTAGATTTCTTTCTTTTTTTTAAAAGAAAAAAGAAAAAGAAAAACAGTGGTTTGTCAGGATAACATTTACAAAAAGTGCAAAACCAAAGAAAAATTAATAGTAAATCTTAACACGCAAACTAATAACAATAATAATAATATAATATCGGTAATTATAATAGTATAACCAAAAAACATAAACTAAATTTCTTCTTACATTAGCTTATTTACATTTTTATCCCTTACTATAGTTATAGTTTTATACATCTTTATTTTCCATACTAACAATTATTAACATTCATACTCTTACTTTCTCTCATTTCTACCTCTTTTCTCTATCCATTTATAAAATTTATTCCATGTCCGATAATATTCTGAGTCTTCTTTATCTTTAATTTTTTTTTTTAATTTGCATTTATATCCAGCCCTTCTCCGGAGATTCAGGGCGGCTAACACTATGTTAGCAATAGTCTTCATTCTATTTGTATATTTATATACAAAGTCAACTTATTGCCCCCAACAATCTGGGTCCTCATTTTACCTACCTTATAAAGGATGGAAGGCTGAGTCAACCTTGGGCCTGGTGGGACTAGAACCTGCAATAATTGAAGGCAGCTGCTGTTAATAACAGGCTGCATTAGCAGCCTGAGCCACAGAGGCCCCTTTTAAAAAATAACTTTTTTAAAGTTATTCTATCCATTTCAGCACAATCTCAAATTTTCCTAATTATTTTTTTTATTTTTTTATTTATTTATTTTTGTCACAACAATATATGTAAGTATCATACAGAAAGGTTATATAGTATATAAAGGTATAAGCATATATATATATATATATATATATATAGGAAGAAGAAAAGAAAAACAATAGGACAGGAACGGTAGGCACGTTTGTGCGCTTATGCACGCCCCTTATGGTCCTCTTAGGAATGGGGTGATTATATCCTCGTCTGATGGGGTGTTCATGTTTTTCTAATATTTTCCAGTATTCCAATGTGTTAGATTTCTAATAGGACATTAAAAGATTCATGTATGCTGTTTGCCATTTCTCTGGCTTGTAGGAAGTCAAAATACCATTCAGTATACTGTTAAAATGTTGTTATTTTTGTTTAACAAGCACAATGATGATATATTTAATAAGTTCTTCTCCTAATTTTATTTATTTATTTTATTTTATTTTTTTGTCACAACAGTATACACAAACATCGTCATAAATAAAAAAACAACACATCATGAAAGAAAATATATATACATACGTATATATATATATATATATATATATATATATATATATATATATATATATATATATATATTTGTTTTCTGAGGTTTTCACGGGTGTTTGTATGTAGGTCTTTGGTTGTTCTACCAAAGACCTACATATATATATATATATATATATATATATATATATATATATATATATATATATATATATATATATATATATATATATACACACACACATACATATACATATATATATATATTTGTTTTCTGAGGTTTTCGCGGGTGTTTGTATGTAGATCTTTGGTTATTCGGGTTTTCTGTTGCGTAAAATTGGAAGTGTCTTGGCGACGTTTCGACGAAGTCTCATTCGTCATCTTCAGGCTTCAGCTTCGTGCTTCTGGGAGCAATGTGTGATTGCAGCTGTTTCTTCCTTTTTAACTGCTAGTGGGGGTTTGAACTGATTGGGTGGGAGCTTGGCTGTGCTCTGATTGGATGGGGTTTTTTTTGTGCTCTGATTGGCTGGGGGTGTGTCCTGTTTGGGTGGGGGCTTGGTTGTGCTCAGATTAGTCTGAGTTGCAGGGGGATTTGAGCTGGTGAGCTGCACTGCTGCTGTTTGGCTTCGTGTTCGTGGTCGTGCTACATCTTCGTAGTGGGTGTCAGTCTGCTGCATGTATGGATTGGAGGGGTTTGAAATGGCTAATGTTGCAGCTGCGGTCTGGCTTCTGGTCCTTGGTCGTGCTTCCTGATCAGTGTGGGTTTGGGTCTGCTTTCTGGGTGGATGTCTGGTGGTGACATCCTGTGTGGACCTCGTGAGTGTGGGTCTGGTGTCATTCCTCGTGTTAAGGACTCATTTGTCAATAAGGGCGGCTTTCCAAATGGCTGGTAGGCGGGAGGTATCATCTCGTTTGTTCATGCTGTGTGGGCGTTTTTCTATCTCGATGGCTTCTCTGATTATTCTGTTGTTAAAGTGTTCAGTTTTGGTGATAGTTCTGGTCTTTTTAAAGTCAATATCGTGTCCTGTGGCTTTAAGGTGTTGGACCAGGGAAGAAGTTGGTTCCTCTTTTTTGACTGAGTTCTTGTGTTCTTCAATGCGTGCACTTATTCTTCTGTTGGTTTGTCCGATGTATGTGGTGGGGCAGGCGGTGCATGGGATTTCATATACTCCTTGATTTTCTAACTCAATTTTGTCTTTGGGGTTTCTTAGGATGGTGGATATTTTTTGGTTTGTGCAGAATGCTGTCTTGATGTTATGTTTGTGGAGGATCTTGCTGATTCTGTCTGTGGTGCCTTTTATATATGGGAGGAGGGCTGTGCCGTTTTCTTGTTCTCTGTCTTGGATTTTAGTGGGGGGTTCTTTTTGGATTAGTTTGGTAATCTTATTTCTCTGGAATCCATTGGATGTTAGTACGTTTGTGAGAGTGTGTAGTTCGGTTTTTAGGTGTTGTTCGTCAGCTAAGCCTTTTGTTCTAGAGATGAGTGTCTTGGCTATGGAGTTGATCTGTGCTGGGTGGTGGTGTGAGAGTGCGTGCAGATAGCGGTTTGTGTGTGTTTTCTTCTGGTAGATGGTGTGTCCTAGGGAGCTATTGGGTTTCTTGTAGACTAAGACATCTAGGAAGGGAAGTTGGTTGTTAACTTCTGTTTCCATGGTGAACTGTATTTTGGGGTGTAGGCTATTGAGGTGTGTGAGGAAGTTGTCAAGTTTTTCTTTCCCGTGTGGCCAGATTATGAAGGTGTCATCTACGTATCTGAGCCAGAGTTTGGGTTTGTGATCAGATTTTTCTAGTGCTTGGGTTTCAAAGTGTTCCATGTAGAGGTTGGCAATGACAGGTGAGAGGGGGAGAGGGAGATGATACCTCCCGCCTACCAGCCATTTGGAAAGCCGCCCTTATTGACAAATGAGTCCTTAACACGAGGAATGACACCAGACCCACACTCACGAGGTCCACACAGGATGTCACCACCACACATCCACCCAGAAAGCAGACCCAAACACACACTGATCAGGAAGCACGACCAAGGACCAGAAGCCAGACCGCAGCTGCAACATTAGCCATTTCAAACCCCTCCAATCCATACATGCAGCAGACTGACACCCACTACGAAGATGTAGCACGACCACGACCACGAAGCCAAACAGCAGCAGTGCAGCTCACCAGCTCAAATCCCCCTGCAACTCAGACTAATCTGAGCACAACCAAGCCCCCACCCAAACAGGACACATCCCCAGCCAATCAGAGCACAAAAAACTCCCCATCCAATCAGAGCACAGCCAAGCTCCCACCCAATCAGTTCAAACCCCCACTAGCAGTTAAAAAGGAAGAAACAGCTGCAATCACACATTGCTCCCAGAAGCACGAAGCTGAAGCCTGAAGATAACGAATGAGACTTCGTCGAAACGTCGCCAAGACACTTCCAATTTTACACGGCAGAAAACCCGAATAACCAAAGATCTACATATATATATATATATAAGTAAAAGTATGCAACAGCTATAATAAAGGGAACAATAGTACAGGAACGGTAGGCACTTTTGTGCTCTTATGCACGCCCCTTATAGTCCTCTTAGGAATGGGGTGATGTCAATAGTAGACAGTTTTTGGTTGAAGATTTTGGAATTTTGAAGAGAGATTATGGAGTCAAGTAATGAATTCCAAACGTTAACAACTCTGTTACAGAAGTCATATTTTCTGCAATCAAGTTTGAAGCGGTTGACATTAAGTTTAAATCTATTGTTTGCTCTTGTATTATTGCGATTGAAGCTGAAGTAGTCTTTTACAGGAAGGATATTGCAGTAGATGATTTTGTGTGTTAAACACAGGTCATGTCGAAGTTGGCGGAGTTCTAAGTTTTCTCATCCCAGGATTTCTAGCCTGGTGGTATAAGGTATTTTGTTGTTTTCGGAGGAGCGAAGAACTCTTCTAGTAAAATATTTCTGGACGCGTTCGATTGTATTAATGTCAGAGATGTGGTATGGGTTCCAGACGGATGAGCTGTATTCAAGAATAGGTCTGGCAAATATTTTGTATGCTCTAGTTAGTAGTGTAGAGTTTTTGGAAAAGAAGCTGCGTAAAAATTAGGTTTACAACTCTTAGAGCCTTTTTTGCTATGTAGTTGCAGTGGGCCTTGGCATTTAGGTCATTTGATATGAGAACTCCAAGATCTTTGACAGAGAGGGGGTCGTCAGTAAGGTAATGACCATCAAGTTTGTACTTGTTGATAGGGTTCTTTTTTCCAATATGTAAGACTGAGCATTACGTATTTACAAGATTATTGTTTGATGCTTATAGAGCAGGAGTGTCAAACACGCGTCCCACAGGCTGCATCCGGCCAGCAGTAGGCCCAGTGTTGTCCCACAGGGCCATCCCAGAGATGGCAAGGGACCAGCCTGTGCTGCCCCAGTTCTGGTCCACCGCAGCCCTGTTTACCCAGTCAGCCATGATGACCAGGCCATGCCCACCCCAGCCCCCTAAGGGCAAACAAAATCCTGATATGGCCCACAATGGGATCGAGTTTGACACCCTCGTTTTAGAGGGTCTTGGCCATGACCATAATGGCCAATGACCGTTTATCCACTGAATTTTTTAAAGTTAGCTTGAAAACTGTCCTTCATAATGGGAATAAATTACTGTATCATCTAAACTGTTAGCACATACTGCTGTTACAAAATAAAACATAAAATCATTTTTGAAAATATCCAGTAAAACAAATATAAATAGAATATCTGTGGAGAACAGAAGAATATTGCATTTTTTCTTGCTTCCTGCTTGGATTTAAAAACTACTGTTGATTTTTGTGTGAGTAGGACAGTAGGACAGTAGGAACAGGAAAAATTATTACATTCATAAAAATGTCTAAAATGTATTTCAATTGTTCTAGGAAAAAATGTAATACACAGTCCACTTGTTGACTTTGAAAAGATTTTCTTTTATCCTTTGCAAATCAATCAATCAGAATAGAGCTGGAAGAGACTTTGGAAGTCTTTTAGTCCAACCCCCTGCTCAAGCAGGAGACCCTATACCAGTTCAGTAAGTGGTTGTCCATTCTTTTCTTAAAAACCTCCAGTGAGTAAGCACCTACAATTTCTGAAGACAAGCTGTTCCACTGGTTAATTGTTCCCACTGTAAGGAAGTTTCTCCTTAATTCCAAGTTGCTTCTCTCCTTGATTAGTTTCCATCAATTATTTCTTGTCTTGCTTTCTGGTGCTTTGGAAAACAAGTTGAGCCCCTCTTCTTTCTGGCTGCCCCTCAAATACTGGAATACTGCTATCATGTGACCCCTAGTCCTTCTTTTCTCGAGACTGTCCATACCCAGTTCCTGCAACTGTTCTACATATTTTTTTGTCCCCAGGCCCTTAATCATCTTAGTTGATCTTCCTTGCACTTTTTCAAAAGTCTCCATATCTTTTTTGTAATGTGAGCAAAACTGGATGCAGTATGTGTGCTGCATGTGTATGGTGTGTATGTGTATGGTGCATGTGTATGGTGTGGTCTTACTAAGGATTTATAAAGTGATACTAATATTTCATGTAATTTTGATTCTGTGTCTCTGTTTATACAACTGAGGATTGTATTAGCTTTTTTGGCTGCTGAAGCACACTGAAGCACAAATTGGAACCCAATTGGTCGTGGTCAGAAGCATTCGTGACCAGAGGTTCTACTATATAAGTAATATGTCACTCAAAAATCTTGCCTGATTGAGAACTTTCAAGACATATTTGAATTCAGCAATAACAATATTATAAAATTAACTACTTTCTGTTTGTAGGAGATACCCCAGGTTTTTTTGTTCCCCAATGTAATCTGTAGTTCAGTGTTTAGTGCAAATGATTAGTCAGATTCTGAATGGAATTCACTTTTAAAAGGGAAAATACAACATTGAGAAACATATTAGAATGCTATGGATAAAGATATTTTGAAGGGAGGTATTTCACAATCTTGATAAATGGATTTTCATTCACAAGATTGCACAATATTCATTTATGCTGAGATAATTATATAGAATCAAGAATCTTGTTTCTTTCACAGCTAATTAAAAGTTATATGATAACTAAGGATATCCAAGTATAAAATATTTCTTGTTTGAAGGCTATAGTCTCTTAAGATTAACAAAAGTATGCGGCAAAACAAATATTGGTCTAGTGTGCAGACAGTTGCTTTGATGTATTTCAGGATTATTTAATTCGTTTATTTGTAGGACTTTTAGGTTGCTTCAATCAGCTGTGTGACTTCCCAGTGCCTCCCTGGAATACAGACACTACCATCCAAACTTAAAAATACATTGTACAGTATAATGTCCCAAATAATAACATAAAACCAGAAGATATACTCATGAGAATAATAACAATTCCTCCTATGGATCCCCCCCTCCAAATTTTCTGATGGCAATAAAAAAGAGGAACATTCAAAGGTCGAGGTGAATAAATTTCATAGAAAAAGGGCGATGTCTAAAAAGGAATGCTTCTGTGGCCCCTGAAGATTGCAGTCTCAAATCAAGGCAACATGTTATGAGAACACTTTATTAGAACTTTTTGGATGAATAGATACTATGGAAAAAGCCCTGAAGCATGTGTGTATATTGTGTGTGTATATTGTGTGTGTGTGTGTGTGTGTGTGTGTATGTATGTAGGTAGGTAGGTAGGTCATTGGTTATTCGGGTTTTCTCCCATGTAAAATTGGAAGTGTCTTGGCGACGTTTCGATAAAGTCTCATTCGTCATCTTCAGGCTGGTGTTTTCAGTTTCGTACTTCTAGGAGCATGAAGCTGAAAACACCAGCCTGAAGATGACGAATGAGACTTCGTCGAAACGTCGCCAAGACAATTCCAATTTTATGCTGGAGAAAACCCGAATAACCAAAGACTTACATACAAACACCTGTGAAAACCTCAGAATATATATATATATATATATATATATATATATATATGTATGTATGTATGTATGTATGTATATGTATATGTATATGTATATGTATATGTATATGTATATGTATATGTATGTATATATATATTGATAACTGGCACTTTGAATTGAACGTGTAACTGTAGTAGAGGTATGTCATGATTTACAACCATAATGAATCAAGTCGCCACATTTTGGATCAGTTTTAGCTTCTGAATTCTCATAGAAGGCAATCCATGTAGTTCAATAAGGGGTGACCATGGTGTGAGTGACAATGAGTTACATTACAGAATTCCTACAACTCCTATAGGTTCTTTCTAACTATACTTACACAATAAAGTCTGTATCACTTTAAAGAGGGCCTCTAGTGGAAATCTGTGCATATAGTAAGAGCAGAGAAATAGTGATATTTCACCACTCTTATTACCAAGGTATAGGCCTGAATATAAGCAGCTACTTAAATCCGTCATATTATGCCATAATGTTCTAATTCAGGGAATGAAAGATCTTTTGGATTGCTTCATTCCCTCAACCCCAGGGTCCCCCAAGGTCTAAAGTCAGTGAATGAGGAAAGACCATCCAGGACCAATTTGGTCTAAGGCTAATGCTGCCTCCCTGTTCCCCAAAAATAGAAGACTTGATGGAACTGCCCATATCACCTTGGGAAACTCTGCAGGTGTCCTGTGGAAATTGCGTAGTTCCACTAGGAACAAAGGATGAACCAAACAAATGGGCCCATTCTCCCCATAGAGGTTAATGCGGCTGAATTACACCAAAACAGTGATGGCTGATGACCATAAACAGAGACAGGTGTTAACATATTAATCCTGAACTGTTTCATTGTTAAGTAGAATGTGTGGTGTTGCTTGACCATAACCATATCTTATCACATAGAGAAAACTCTTACTCTTTTTGCTTTTTTAACAGATGACAAAGGATATGAATTTTATTCTTGTCGTGTCCCACTCCTCCGCTGACGGCCGGGTCAGGGAAATCCGAATCAGGCTTGCCTCTGCAGCTCTGCCCAAAGTCCTAGCAAAGTCCTCAGAGAAGGCAGGAGACCAGTAAGTGACTTCAGCAAGATAAGTTTGACTTTTGCCTGACTCAGAGACTGCCAGAAAGTAGATCCTTTATATAGGCCATGGGGTGTGGCTCCATGACTCAGCACTCATTAAGGCCTGCCCCTCCCTTTCCTCTGTTGCCTCCGCCTATCCAATCTTCTGATGCGAGGATTACTCCAATCAGCTGTTGGGAATAAACCCTCCTCAGGCTCACATGCTGTGGAGGAGGGGGAGGGGTCTAGCTGCTCCGTTTGCCTGGGCATGGAGTCAGGGCTGGGGCCGGGAGATTCTCCTTCTTCTGCAGTTTGTGTGGGCATGGAGCCAGGACTTGGGCCGGGAGGCATACATTCCTCAGTGTTCGGGAGCAGGTAAGAAGGCCCCGGCTGCTCTGAGGGCGGGCAAGACACAACAATTCTCAACATCTGATAGGTTGCAATATGTGATCTGTGTTCTATGTGGGTTAAAATCCTACAAGGTTCTTCAAGAATTATTTTATATCCAGAAATATCTCTGTTCTTGCAGAGAAGAGATGTGTTTTATTAGCTTCATTTACCAGCTCTGTAACGCATAATGTCTGAAAAAATAGCTTTTTAAATAAAGTTTGTTATTCAGTAACATTTGTGTGCTTTCTTTCTCGCTCGTGTTGATATGTATGTGTATGATTTTTAAAATTATAAATAAAATAAAATATTCTACATTTTATAAAAGATACTGACAGTTTGCATTTATAATAATAGCACTGAATATCCAGCATATTAAGTGCTATAAAATATTCAGTAGCAGATGTTTGCTTTTTTTGGCTACATGCACTGGAAGTGGAATTTTAAAATAAAGTTTTAAAAGATTAAAATAGCCAACATGTCATTGGCTAGTCTGCTGAGATTCTGGTGATTTTTCTCAAGACCTCATGGGATCTGATGTGAGAATACCAAAATATCACAAGTTCTAACACTTATGAGATTTCATGCAAAAGTTTCAAAATACTGTAGTGGGTTTGTGGAATTGGGTGGAGAGAGGAAGTGTTAGGACATTACATAACAGTACCCTGAACGTAATTAAATTGTAATCCTAGCCTAGGTGTATAAAGATATACATGACGATTCAGTCTATGTCATCAAGCCTACTGTGAAATTTCCTTCATGACAGTCTGTCTCTAAACAGGTCTTCCAAGAGTACAGTACATCCATTGCTACTATAACTGAGTCCAACCATCAATATATATGGTACTCCTTACCTTTTTCCCAAGCTCTCATCTACTGGATCTGGGATATGATGGCAATTTCTTTTGCCGTCTTCAAAAGACAGAAGGCAGTGGAGACACTGAAACAAGCAGCCTTTTCTATTTCTCTCTCCAGCCCTATCTAGTAATTTGCTAGAAGTGAACCCAAATACTTTTGCCAGAAGTTCTAAATCATCATCTTCTGGATTTTACCAAAAGATTAGGCTGAAGGCCAGTGGCATTCATTGATAGGGGCAAGGAACTAGAATGACAATTGCAATATAATCCCCATACCATTTTATGTATGTAATGACATTACATGGATGTGTGAAAAGGGCAAAGGTTGTGATGAAATCTAATGCCAGTTTTGATCATTCTGACAAAGCAAGATTCTGTGGACATCCATGATAGAACAGGGCATGTAGCCCATTTAATAAGGGATGTCAAGCAAAGGCACCAAAGGTTTTAAATGTGATTACAATCATCCTCATTATTATCATCCTATTGCTATTATATAAAGTATTTTGAATGTTTATAAATCTACTATACTGTAGAGAAGAACTGGGTGGAAAGAGAAAGTTACATATTGCCAGATTGGGAAAGACGTATTACCTGATCCAACAAATTTATTCTTAATCTTTGCTATCTAATATTACTTCTATTACACCAGATATACGACATTAAAAGAGCACCTTGACTTTCTTTCTATTTATGCCATTAAACTATGACAAAAATCTACACAAAGTACTGATGATTCTTTCGTTATAGGAAACCCTGATAAAATGTTAACCCACTTTGAAGAAGATTCCTATGGAAGTCCGTTCAATATTGCAATTTCATATAATTGCCTTTGCTATTGCCCTCTAGTTGTAAAGAATGGTCTTGATTTTCTGTAGTTTGGGGAACTAAGTATAATTGAGTTTTCCATAGATGACTATACTTAGGAAAGCAGAAAGCTTTGTCTTTCCTGATTACTGTCTTCTGAGCTCTCCTCTTTTCTGCTTGTCCATGCAACATATTTGCAATATAAATCAGACCCAGTCTGCTCTATTATAATAACAATTCCACAGTATTTCAGATAACTAAATATAATTTATCATACATCAAGGAATAGATTCACTTTTATTAATGCAATCTAGAATTTGGAGATGTAAGGCGGAAGTCACAGTGAGCTATTAGCTAATAACATACAAAACTGGCTTTTTGAAGGAGCTTGAAGACTTTGCTCTTCACCCAGATATTTGGTGAGAAATACTGAAGCCTCCTTTTAACCTTCTATTTTTTTCCCTTCTGTACCCATTTGATTTGCCATCTCTACCTTCTTTTGTTTCTTGGCATTCTTCTTTTCTTCTTTTTTATGTTTTAAATCATTGTAAGCCTCCCAGCGTTTTTGGGAGTCAGACATTATACACATTTAATGAATAAATAAATAAACAAGCATATTTTATAGGTGAATATACCGTTTAGAATTTTAAATGATGGTAAAATAAGTATTTCAAACTTGGGTATGTTTCAGTTTTGCCTCTTAAAAATTAATACAGTTATTATATTGCATCTAATGTCAGAGATCATAATCATATCACATGATTCTATTCTTAACCTCTGAATTCCTAACTGGAGTGCGATCGAAGTATCTCCAGAATTTTGAAATAATTTATTATTTAATTTCTGGTTAACAAATAGGATGGATTACTCTAAAAACATGGTGAAGCAAAATGAAATCAAAAGGATAGAATTTTGGAATAAAACTCTTAAAAAACGAATAACCAGTCAGACCTTGTAATTTATTGACTGTTGGCACTAGTTAGTTGAATATTACTTCTGCCGATAGAAAGATTTCTTATAAAAGTGACCTTGCACCTGTTTCATTAATATCTGCCTCCTGCACTATCAGTCTGTAGAAGAGAGCTGGGGGATGAAATTAAACATGTTATCAGCTTAGAGTCATTACATTGTTGCAAATGTTCCAAGTCCAACCCGCTTGAATTCCGTTAACTTTTATCTGGTATCAGTTTAATACTGAACTTTAGCTGACTAGATTCTTCTGTATAGGCTTGAGCAATAAAATTTTGAGCTGAAATTTAGCGAATGGTCCTGATCCTTTGCACCTAACACAAACAGAAACAAAAAGGCATTTTATTGCATTTTCTTTTCAACACTGCCACAATGCCAAAGATTTTTCCTCATTTCATAATGTCCCCTAGTATCACTTAGACTTATTTTTACCCTAAAAATAAATATCATATAATTTTTAAGACAAGTTATTATTATTTTAAATATAATGCTGATTTCCTGAAGACTCTTCTGTTTTCTATTAACTGGGCAAGGAAAACTTATTGATAAAAAGATACATGTAAACCTTTTATATGCCAAGTATAACACATTCTCATAGCAAGCTAGAAATCATAAAAAGTATTAAATCCACACATTGTTATCTTTTCTTGTTTATCCCTCTGAGATCAAATGATACCATCAGATGCAATTGTGAAAGTTTTACAACTGACTGTGAAGCTCTGAAAAGGAGAGTAAGGATTTTGAGGTTTACCTAATATTTCTGCAAAAGCTTCAGGAGTTCAAAGTTAGATGAACAGACAATGGAATAAAATTTAAAGTTGAACTGGAATAAAATGTAAGTTTTATTTAATATGTATTACTCGAGCAGCTATTTCTCACTTTTTATTTCCTTATGACTCACTCTTTACATTACTTAACGTTGTATGACTAACATCATTAAAAAACTGAACTCAACCACTAAAAGAAATACAACTACACACAGAGAAGCAGACCAATTCTAAAAAAAAATATGCAAAGCTTGGTGAAAGAGGATTAAAATGCTAGACAAATGAAAAGCCTTCCTTTTTCATTTGATAATTAACTGCTTCTCCTAAATAGAATTTGCTATTCTCTTATTATCTCTATTCTCGTAAGTTGAGGCCTACCTATATATAGGCAGCAAATCTCATACTCACATAATGGTACTATTTACTAGGGTAACAAATATCTGCAAGATAATAACCAAGTTCAGAGAGCAGTTTACAGAACTCCAAAGAATATTGACTCAGTTTAAGCTGGCTTCTGAAATGGAGATTGTCTCATGGATTTCCTTTATTTAGAGGACCAATAAAGGTAGTCTGACTCTATTCATCTCAATCTCCAAGTTGTTCCTGAAATAAATACAATTTTTATTTTAATAAACAATACTGTATCTTCTGTATTACCTAGAAAACTGGGAATAGGAGCTTTTCAATGCTTTTCAGATACTATCTCAGACAATGTAGTTGGTATTGCTTAGAAATATGCTCCTTAAAAGGAGCATGAGGTTACTATTATTTAGTTTATTTATTTTATTTTTTAAAAAGAAACTATAGCAATGATCAAAAGATCATTTATCAGCTTTACTTATGTGAGAGCTGCATTTACTTTTGGAAAAAGGCAATTTATGATTGTTTTGGATGTGATTATAATCTCCATACACAAATATCTTAATGCACTATTTGCAGGCTGCTTTTGTGTTCGCTCTAGAAATTCCAATTAATACAGAATTTAGCAGCTCAGTTGATCTCTGGAAGAACTCAATGATACCATTTTATCCCTTTCCTTAAGATATTGCACATGCTGTCTTTTTATTACTGAACAGGATATAAAATCTTGTATTGGGGTTATCTTTTTTATATATGTTTTCTTCCCTGGCTTACAGAGATCACCTGAAGAGGTTCACCAGCAGATACCACAGATTCATATAACACCATCAGAATTTGTAGCTACTCCAGGTCTTCAGCATTTCATTCTTTTTTGGCTTGTAGGAACTGACTTCTTTCTTGCCTTTTAAAGATGCTTTAATTCAAACCTTTATTGTCAGAGTACAACATGTGTACTATGAGATTGGCTGAGCCTCCCTTCGTGTACCTCCCCCAACACAATACAATGTGTTATACAATATACAATACAACGTATCTTTTTCAGCAGGATTTTAACTGTTGATGATCTGAAATTTAATTTTAACATTTTTGGTTTTAACATTGCTTTTATTGCAAAGGTGGTGCTATTCAAATCAATCAGAATGAATGAGCAACACTGCCAGGGGAAAAGATTGGTATCAGAACACAATTCTGCCCATCAATTTGGGGCATCCAATTTCCACCAATTAAGACCCTCCAAACATTAAAGGCAGTTTGTCCTCTGAGAAGAGTGGAGTTTCTTGAACAGTATTGGTGTGCTTCAGAGAACTCTGGTAAATCTGAAAAAAATAACAAATCTTGAATGACTAGCCTTGTGTTAAGCATGAAAGTACCATAATTCTGTATCACACAGTGGCCACCAGGGATACAGAGGAACCTTACAAACACGGACAAAGTGACAACTCTCCTGGCAGCCGGCATTTAAAACATGTTTCCTGTGATTCTGGATGTCATATTCAGCCATGAATATGTCTAGTCTCCTTTCAAATCTATCTATATAAAGATCTAAACTGATAGAGATCTTACTGTAGTTGATCATAACATATTGAATAGTTTAGCCATGCTAAACGTGGAAAAAAGTACCTCCTTTTATGCATTCATTATTTTCATAGTATGCTAGGTTTTATCCATACATGATCTCTTTCTCTCTCTCTCTCTCTCTCTCCCCCCTGCGCTCCCTCCCACCCTCTCTCCCTTTTTCCTCTCTCTCCTCTACTTGCATTCATTTTAAGTTTAAAAAACCCAGTAGCTATCTCTTTCCTTGTAGGAGAGTTGTACTTTGTTTTCCCTTTTCTACTCTTTTTAAAGTCTTACAATATCCTTTCTAATGCCTGGGAATCAAAAGTTTACATAATTCCAAGTTTGGTCTTACATTAGATTTATATAAGGGTATTGCTATATTGGCTGTATTCTTTTCTAGTCCCACAGAGCCTTATGATCTTAAGAGCTTTCTGTTCTTGGAACTTCACCATTGGATACAACCACGTTTTGTAGCTATTGATCAATGCAGCTTTCTTAGAGCTAAAGTCATTCAAACCAAAATAATATCTCAGCATGAGAATCATATATACATCAAAAACCCTCCTCTATCCATCCACTTCAGCTCCAAGCTGCTCAGGAGTGAGTCAAGATTCAGGCATCTATAATTCAGCCACTATTATTTGGAATTAGCTGATCTTTACTTGTGGACATGAATTCCTTTCTTTGTAGACTCAGGAATATGACTGTGAGGCTATTGGTATGCACGGGATGGTGCAAATGCCAGCTAGAAGTAAATGATTCCATTTAAAATAATCTAGCAGCTGTCTTTCTATTGATCTAATGTTTACTGACTTCCTGTTTCCTTCCTGCCTGTAGTTATTATCTACTGCTGTGCCATTGGTAAGCAATCTCTTTACACAATACCTTTTGGGGGATTTTATAAGGCATCATTACAATTAAGAGCTTTTCTTTTAAATAGAGATGGAGCAATAGATTGAAAACACAGATATTTAGAAAATGTATCCTACCCTCTCCCAACTTTGGAAATGCTCTATTATTTAAAAGTGGAAGAAACCTTTACTGAGAGGTTTGGGTTGAGTGGTAATAAACCTGACTTGGCATCGGTTATTGTCCAAGGTTATCCACAATTGTATTCTCTCCTTTATCCTTTCCCAAATGCAATCGGAGGCAAGAAAGCTGACAGAAAGAATGGAGTAGCAGACAAGAGCCCAACACGGAGATTTATAGCTTTTAATTCCTCCAGGATGAGTGGATTAATTCAGAAAGAAGGAAATCTTATGCTAATATAAGCAACCCCCAAAACAGGCTTCTGTGAGTGCATGACAATTTCCATGTTGCTTAAAAATATCAGTAAATAAAAAATGGCCCTTTGGTATCCCTATCCCAATCTAGCAATACTATAAAATATTTTTGGGCCACCAAACAAATCAACATTTGTCATGTATCTCAATAAATTTGGTGCAGTATGATCATACACAGTGGCTACTAATGCCTAAATATCCATTATGATCCATTATACTTTTTAAAACTTGCTTTCAAAAAATGGATATTGAGACCAGGCCTCTGATGAATGTATGCTAAGAGATAGGAAGATTCAGAGATAGCCTCTTCCGGAATGGTCCATTTTGTTTGAAATTCTATGTCCCACAGGCCAAACCAATACTTTCAAGATGCTCCCAAGCATGGACACCAACTGATGCTTTTCATTGTTGCTGGTAGTTGATATTGAAGGTATGTTGCTTGAGATTTAGGATGTAATAAATACCAGTAGCTATGAACAGCATTAATAATCAATACCCTGATCTTCAAAGAATTCATCTAGTTTATTTTATAAAAATGAACTAAATTGGTGGCCATCAGCATATGTAAAGCAGAGAAATCCAAAGTTCAGTTATGAATTGTGTGAAGAAGTTTCTTTTATCTATCTTGAATTTTCTTGCATTGATTTGATGACTCCAGATCATAAGAGTGGGCAAGAAAATGGCTCTTCAATCACATCTAAGTCTCATTTTTAAACTTTTCTCTACCTGCCTTGTGCTTCAAAAATTCAATTGTTAACCCCCTCAAAAAGAACAGATGAAATGTGACAATAAAGCACTAAATTAGAAAGGGTACCTGTTTAAAATTAGCACAATCTATTTAGATATTTTATCAATTCCTCACAGAAATCAGAGCAGTCTATCAAAATATTCTTCAAAAGGTAGCTACTATCTATATTTAATGCAAAGCTATTAAGAATATAGAAAAAAATATAGCTGGCTTAGAGCAACATGCCAACTGCCTGGACTCGTTCAGAAGCCCTTAGGTACCCTAAGCCCTTAGGTACCTTTAGGTAACCCTTATTACCACCCCATGGCTGGTATCTTTATGTGTACCCCTTAGGGTACACATAAAGGTACCAGCCAGGTAAGCATGAGATCCTGATATCTTTCTTAACTTCATTTATCTTTAGCAGACCAATGTGGCCATAACTATGAAAATGTGTTACATCATATTTTGGATAACTTCTATTCAGATGGATGGACTGGAAAGGAGAAAACATATACATATTTTCCTCAGTATTTCAGCAGCCGATTTACAATAGGAGGAGTAATCCAGTAGGAGACAGTATCACACAAACCAAATACATTACCTAAACCTTATTGTCTTTACAATTTTCAAACTAGATCTATGATTGCCAGAAGATAGCAAATGATCGAATTATTTATCTATAAGTACTGGTCAAATGGTCCAATTAATTATCTAATAGTTTTATTATATACTTTCTTAAGGTCAGCTAGTCATTCCAATAAATACTTTATTGACAGACTATTTTGCAATAAATTATGAGCATGTTTCTACTTGCATATTCATATTGATGGATAATTTTTCTTCTTAAATTTGAGCGCAATGCAACTATTTGCTTTGCAAATCCATTGGTACCATTTCTTAGAAAAAAGAGCTTTAGATTTCTGACTAAAAGAGCTTTAGAGTCTGGCTAACATTATTAATAAAAAGGAGCCAAGCCAACAATTTCTTTTGTAATAAATCTGTTAAACCCCCAACATAAAATATTTGACGGATACAAGGGCTACTGTTAGCTGAAATGTATATTTAAGTGTTAAGAGATTATGGGTTAGCATTTGTGAATTTAGTTAAGGCATTCTTGCATTTTGACACATTATGTCAACATATATACGTTGGTACGGCAACCAATTTCTTTTTAAAAAATATCACAATTATCATCATGTAAATGCTTCCCATTCATTTTGTTATGATAATTCCTGCTTTGACCTTTGACTTTTTTTGGAAGGGTCAGCAGGGTTCAGGGCTGGATATTTTTTTTAAAAAAGAAAACTTCTCTAGCATATTATATCTTTTGATGCATTTTCTTTTGATTTTCATCCAAATTTGGGAAGCTATTTTCTTAATGTTCTTTGTGATTTATTCACTGAGTTACAGTATCAGTATGAAAAATTCCTCACACTACAAGAAGAGGTTCGAAGATCACATGTGGCCCACGGATTAACCACTCCTATCCTATTGTAAAGTAGTCTACATAGTTCTAATTATTGTGAATGACATACATCCTAAGAAACACAAGTACGGACATAAAAAAGTTATTGGAAAAAAGATAAAATTATATGATCCCCTTAAGTTCCACAAATTTGGTATACTTCACAGTCTTGCAATAAGCCATGGGAATATTAATGGTAGAATGTTATGTTAACCACAGTGGAAAACAGCAAGAGTAATGTAATTTACAGTACATACATTAAAAGATCTTACTGATGCCATACTGGAAATCAGAAAAAATAAGATGTCGAATATAAAAAGTCTAGCTGCCTGAAATTCAGGTGGGAAGGACAATTATGTTTCCTGGCAGGCCTTTGTCTGGTGTTCTGTTTGTGAATGTGTGTCCACTGTAACTATACAGAAAGGACAACTGAAATAATTAAATTGTTGTATAACAGGCAGTTAAAATGCTTGGAACCTTTTATTGTAGACAAAAAATAGAAATAAGATGAACACATATTTATGTGGTACAGAAAATGTCAGCAATAAAATCTGAAAACAAAAATGCTATAAAATGATAAAATGGACCATATGCTGCCGAAATTATAAATAACATGCATCTAGAAATTCAATATCATTGGTTACGTATCTGAAGCTATGAGACTTACTGTCTGGATCACCTTTCTTAGAAATGGAACATCTGAAAGAGTTATAGTTATATAGTTGTATAGGTTAACCTTTCTCCACTAAATAAATTTTTTTTACCAATGGACTTATACTGTAACAGGACAGCTTCTAGACTGGCACCAACTGGTGAACTCCAAGTTGAGATAAATTGGATCATCTTGTTTTACAAGAATGCATATTTTTCATAGCATGCTACTAATTGTTCAGGCTTTATAACTCCAACATCTTATCATGGTGGCAGACCAGACTAAGAAATCAAAATTATGAATGCTGATACTACTTTATTATAAGTTTATAGTAATAGCAATAGCAATAGGACTTCAACTTATATACTGCTTCACAGTGCTTAACAGCCATCCCTAACAGTTTACAGAGTCAGCATATTGCCCCCAATGATCTGGGTCTTCAGTTTACCAACCTCGGAAGGATGGAAGGCTGAGTAGACCTTGAGCTATTGAGCAGAATTAGCCTGCAATACTGCATTCTAACCCCTGTGCCACCACAGCTCTTATAACATGACTCTTGCAAGTCACAATACACAATACAATACACAATACAATTTCCTTTCCTCCCTTTATCTTCAAGAGTATTAGAGATTGAGTATTCTTGAGTGCTACTGAGACACTTAGTTAAATTACATTTCTGATCTGGACTCTTTTATCTGACCATTGTCTTGGGTGTGATTCTTTCTCCTCCTTCTCAAAGTTATTTCTACAGCCCATTAGACAGGGTGAGTTGCCCTGATGAACTTTGATGGTGCATTCTTTTCCCCTGAATGAAAATCAGTCTCAGACACTAAGAACCTTTGTCTGTCTTCTATCTGTAAACATATAAAAGGGCAGAAACATCAAATAATAGACAAGGAACTTATTGGATATTTGTAGAGTTATTTGTGTCTGGTGTGGACTGACAATACTGTGTGCATCAAGGAGAAGGCATATGCAGTTGGAGAATATAACAAGAGAAAGTGATCTACTGAGCAAACTAGTTGGTGGAAAGTAATGTGCTTGTTGGACTATGGATCAGATACTTAACAAAGGTGATAGAATCCCAGAAGACTCTTCTTGGTTTTTTCCTTAGGAAAGAAGAAAAAGTGAAAATGTAGAAAAAGAGGTGTGGGTATTCACAAATATTTGCTTAAGCATCAATGACACTAAGTTAAATTAAAAGCTTTGCATAGCCTAGGGGTCTGCAACCTTAAACACTCAAAGAGCCATTTGGACCTGTTTCCCACAGAAAAGAAAACACTGAGAGCCACAAAACCTGGTTGTGGCCAATGGTCTGCATTGTAAATGGCGTTCCCTCTTCCTCCTGAAGCCCATTACAACATGGAGCATTAGCTGCAGCTGGACCGGGCCAGCATCTCAAGGCAGAGAGCAAGTCTCCCCAAGTGCACGCAGTACTAAAAGGCACCAGAAGAAGCCTCCGTGAGATGAGAGGCAAGTGCAGGGATGCTTCCCTCTCATTCAGAGTGAGTCTCCATCCCCACCATTGCTGTTACCTTCTCAGGCTAAACGAGGAGTGATTAGGAGGGGAGGGCGAGGGGCGGGGCCAGCCAGTAGAAAGGGAATCACAGCAGGGGGACAAAAGAGCCACATGCAGCTCTGGGGCCGCACGTTGCCGACACCTGGTGTAGCCATAGAATAAGTCAATCAAACAATGAGAACCCCAAATCTACAGTAACACAAACACAACTTTTTTGGGTGGGTGGGTGGGAAGAACTTAATATTCTTTAATCTTTTAGATAAAGAACTTTTATGACAAATGATATGGTGGTGAAATTGACTAGAAATGATTTTCCCTGAAGAGTAATGGCACAATTGGATTTAAATAATGTGAATGTTGCTTAATAAATGAGATACTTTAGCACCTTCTTAATACCAATTAAGATTCTGTCAGAGAAACTCCAGAGACCAATCTTTTTACATTTATAGGCTTTCTACTAAACATTAGAATGAAAAAGTTCATCTTCAGTGTTAAAGAAAACGGTACATCTTTTACCCATATATAGAAGGAAACTATCTTTGACATCACTTTTATCTTTATTTATTATACTTTCAAAATGCTTAACTGCAGTGGGGAACAGATACAAATTAAACAATTTCTAACTATTGAAAGTTAAAATAAATATAACCTTTATTCTTGATGCAGCTTCCTGTCTTGATTAAGACTACTGGTAATCCTTGCTTATCACCCATAACTGGGACCAGCAACTCTTCAATTGTTAGATGATGCATCACAGTTGTTAAACAAAGCATTAGGTGACTTTACAATTTTAGTTCTGCCTTTCCAGTTAATTTTCTTATTACAAGCCAATTGCAAATCATCCAGATGGTGATTATGTGACTGCAGGATGTTGCAATGGTTCTAAATGCAAGGATTGGCCACAAAGTTCTTTTTTTAAAAAACAAACAAACATGGTCATAATTTTGAATGATCATTAAGCAAGGCAGTTGATAAGTGAGAACTATCTGTATTGAAATCATGATGAAAATTACAGCTGTTCAAAAATCACAAACTTTTCAGCAGTGTGAATGACCAAGGAACCATATTACATGTTACAGTGTTTGGTTGTGAGGGTTCATGTGATTTGTGCGGTTGCAGGAATGATGATATGATAATACTTACCATTTATGATGGCCAATCCAGGTGTTTCACAGCACCTTGCCTGTGCTCGCAATGATTCCTAGAGATGCCTATAATTTAATTCACTACTTTGTAGATGTCTGGAATTCTGTCCCAGATTTGATGTCTGGATAGAATTAGGGACCTGGAGACTAAAACATATGAAGAACGGTTGCAGGAACTGTTCAGGGATGACATGATAGCAGTATTCCAATATTTGAGGGGCTGTCATAGAGAGAAGGACCTGAAGGCCAGAAACAATGGATGGAAACTGATCAAGGAGAGATTCAACCTAGTAATAAGGAGAAATTTTCTGACAGTGAGAACAATCAACCAATGGAACAGTTTGCCTTCAGAAGTTGTGGGTGCCTCATCATTGGAGGCTTTCAAGAAGAGATTGGACAGCCACTTGTCAGAAATAATATAGGGTCTCCTGAGTGATCAATGGGTTGGACTAAACGACCTTCAAGATGCTTTCCAATTCTGTTATTCTATTAAAATGACTCTGTTAATAATTAACTAAATGCCTGTGAAAAATTCCCATACAGAAAATGAAGAGACTAGCTGTGCATTTAGAGTCCTGAATTTTCTGTTTCTGGGAGAAGCAAGACTTGATATTGTTCATAGCTTGTCAATGTCATTTTTAGTATCTCTAATGGTATGCTATCCGAGAGGATGGGGTCATGACAGAGAAGGCATAATGTGGAATGGCCAATTTATTTTTTCTTTCTCTTTTCCTTTTTCATCCCTCTCTCCCTCCTTTCTCTCTGTAATGCACACACACACACACACACACAAACAGAGAGAGAGAGAGAGACTGATGGAAAGTATAAGAATGGATTTTCTGCACAAACAAATAATAGTCCTGATCTATCTTCCTCTCTTTACTGCATACAAATAATAGTCTTGATTTATCTTCCTTTCTTTGCTGGCCATTGTCCAAATCTTCAAGTATCTTATTTTCTTCTGCTATTTCTACATCTTTTTTCTCTCTTTCTCAGCTTACTTTGCTATTAATGTATGTAAGATTTGATATTTCTACAATAAGTATCCCAGCTTCCTTTTTCTGCCTTTTTTTGCTCTGCTTCAGCCATAGTTGGCTTAGTTGGCACAGTTATTATGAGATGGAAACTATATCGATAATATTTCATTAAAACAGCATATTAAATGGAATTCTCACTCACCTGTAACAGTTCCCCATGATTTGACTTTGTATAACAATTCTCAAGTTCTTTCTTTCTGTTTATAAATTAATTTGTGTATTCGCAAAGGTGTCCTTGACTCAAAAGACTTTCTATTCATCTATCCAGATCAAATGAAGGCTCCAGTTGCCTTGCTCCTACATTTCTTTTAACAATCTCATCAACCAAATGGCATTAAACAATCTGCCAAAACTGCTGTTAGTGGTCTACCACTGAATTTTGGAGATATATTTGAAGGTTCATATGTCCATTTTATTTAATGTTTAAACCAGATTTTTTCTACTTTTCAAATGAATTCTATGATATTAGGTAGGCATTAGGTGGACAATTTTCTTCTCTCTCCAGATTTATATATTTAGGTTTTCCTACCCTAGCATTTGATCTCAGCTAATGCATTTTGATTACCTAGTCTGGTGGAAAATCATTGATATACATTATATTAGTATGGCCCCGATGGAGAAGGTACGCAACTTGGGCGTGCTTCTGGATGGTCGGTTGTCCTTTGAAGATCATTTGGCGACCGTCTCCAGGAGAGCTTTTTATCAGGTTCGCCTGATCCGCCAGTTGCATCCCTTCCTGGACCGGGATGCCTTATGCACAGTCACTCATGCTCTCGTTACCTGTCGCCTGGACTACTGCAATGCTCTCTACATGGGGCTCCCCTTGAAGAGCACCCGGAAACTTCAGCTAGTTCAGAATGCGGCTGCGCGGGTTATTGAGGGAGTGGTTCGGAGCTCCCACATAACACCTATCCTGCGCAGACTGCACTGGCTACCTGTTGTTTTCCGGGTGCGCTTCAAGGTATTGGTTACCACCTTTTAGGACCGGGCTATCTACGGGACCGTCTACTGCCGGCCTCTATCTCCCATCGTCCGGTACGTTCCCACAGAGAGGGACTCCTCAGGGTGCCGTCAGCCAAACAGTGTCGACTGGCGGCCCCCAGGGGGAGGGCCTTCTCTGTGGGGGCTCCGACCCTGTGGAACGAACTTCCCCTCGGACTAAAGTTTTGTAATTTTATGGGGGTGTATGTTATTTTAATATTTGGGCAAATTTAAATTAGTTTTTTAAAGGATGTTTTAACTATTGTGTGTATCTGTATTTTATCTGCCTGTTCAACGCCCTGAGTCCTTCGGGAGAAGGGCGGTATACAAATTAAAATATTCATTCATTCATTCATTCATTCATTCATTCATTCATTCATTCATTCATTCATATTAGTGTTATGATGAATTCTACCCTATTTGCATAAACCTCTCTGCTCCTCCCCCCTCCCTCATTTCAGAATCAAAAAATTATTTACAAATTTGTGCTGGAGGGGGAGGAAGGATTGTGCTTATGTTATTAAATATATGACATGTTTGAGAAGTCTTTCTCTGTTCTATTAAATAACTAGTGCAACAAAAAATGTATTATTAATATCTCCCTGCCTCAAATAAAAGTTTTCCTGGAGTTTGGTATCTAAGAGTCAGAACAAGAGCATGTTGTTGGAATATCTGTATAAGTTAAAAAATATTGTGCAAATTGTAACTATTGCACAATGTTAACTTTTGCTTTGGTTCATTTAAATGAACTTGGCAGTTCCATTCACAACAAACTATTTTGGATAGATGCTATTATTACAGGTTTTGGAGACTGAGAAAGTGCTTGAAAAGTATGGCAGTAATTAAATAGTGGCACTAGGGAGCAGAATTTTCCATCTCTTTGCTCTCCCCTTTTGGTTTAATTTTTTTAAAAATATATAAAACAGATGGGTATCATCATTAGAAACATAAGTTTCTAAGCTTGAAAAGAAAATCATGTAAAAATGGGGGAAAAAATCTATTTCTGAAATTACAAAGTCAACATCGGGGTCTGCCCATGGTTCTGGGTATCCACTCTCAGCTTAAAGATATGACATCAGAAAGATAAACCTTTAGTTCAAGTACCAATACATTTGTAAGGCATGGATTTGTCACTGATCTGAACAAGGTTTTCTATTTAGAAAAAGCAGAGCACATTGTCATTCAGCCTCTTGGTGATCAACTTGTCATGACTATGAATTACAGCTGACCTGACCTGAAGTACGTTCCTTTTTCTCAAGCATGTAAATGTCTGTATAAGATCTGCTGACAGTCACTGAAATTGTCTGCAGGGCTGCTTCACAGTTCAACACTTTTCCATTTAGTTAATGAATAAACATGGAGAAGTGTCAGGTTGCTTCCTCTATTGTTTCAGATATGTTTGAATTTGGTTACCCCAAATGCAGAGTCACATAACTTGCATTTTTTTGTTTATTTTCTTCTTCTTCTTTCGCATTACATTTACTAATGGCAAGCACTTGAATTCAAGGCCAATCATTCTATTTGGCAGTGCAGACCTTTCCAGTACCTCTATCCCTGTTCACTTTTTTGTTATAATTGCTTTTATAATTTGGTTCACAGTTGTATATATCAGTATTTTTTAAAAAAAAAAGAATGTGTAAGAACATTTTAAAATATTTTTCTTCTTTTTTATTGCATTTCGCTCTCATATCCATCTGTGATGCAACCTGTTTTTAGCACTAGCACTAGCATCTAGACTTATATACAGCTTCATAGTGCTTTACAGCTCTCTCTAAATGGTTTACAGCAGGGGTGCCAAACTGGAGGCCCGCAGGCCGGATGCATCATGTGCAGGCCACTCCCATCCCACCTCCACAAAGGTCATGTGACAGCAACGTGACCCTGCAGGTTTGACACCTGTGGTTTACAGAGTCTGCATATTGCCCTCAACCATTTGGGTTCTCATTTTACCGACTTCGGAAGGATTGAGCCCCTCAGGATCAAACTGCTGGCAGTCGGCAGAATTAGCCTGCAGTACTGCATTCTTACCACTGCACCACCAGGGCTCTTTTATAAATGAGAATGAGCCATTTTTTGCCCCAAACTGAAAAGCAAAAATTTTGTAAATTGCAATCAGGTGACTATGGGATGCTGCAAACAGCAGTAAATGCAGGCCGAGCACCTAAAATGTGACCATGTGACCATGGGAGGGTGGCATCAGGACATCGGAACTTCAGAATCAGGACATAAGTAGCTTTTGGGGTGTCTGTCATAACTTCAAACATTCCCTAAGCAACTAGTTATAAGCCAAGGACTGCCTGTAGATAGAAGAGAGTTGCCATTATAAAATCAAGTCATCAGCGGCACATACTTGACAGAGAAATACATATAATGTTCTTTGGCAACATGCTTGTCCACATGTGAAGTAGAGGATCTTTTCTGAAACTGAGTAGCATGTAAATTGCATAAATAAATAAGACTGGTAAGCACTAGTGAGCCTCTGTCTTTGAAGACTGACTAAGATAGCAAATCAGAAAACATTGAAGAATCATAACTATGAATTTTCTATCTGGAGTTGTTGATGGGAATTTCAAAACACAGCAATATCATCTTTATTAGCTACCTAAAATGGTGTTGTTGCTTTTTTATTTGCTCAATTATTAAAATACAATTGATGATTGCCTGACTGCTTACGAAAAAGGCAGTCATTCATTTAGTAACCTTTCAAAGTTACAAGAGTGGTGAAAAAAGCGATTTACAACCATTTTTCGGTGATTGGTCATGTGATTAAAATCCAGAGGTTTGGCAATTGGCCTATATTTATGACGGTTTAGTGTCCCAGGGACATATGATCGCTTTTTGCCACCTTCTGACAAAATCAGTGGGGAAGCCAGATTCACTTAACAACCATGTTACTAACTTAACAAATGACTCAGTTAACAACTGTAGCAAGAAAGCTCAGAAAATGGAGCGCATAACACTTGCTTAGCAACAGAAATGTTGGGCTCAGTTGTGATTTAAAATCCAGGACTTACCCCGCCCCCCCAGCTCTGATTTCCCTTAAAAGGTTTAGTGTGGCAAGGCAGGCATGCAGGCAGCAGCAACTCAATCAAAAGGACAACATATACACAGTACAAATTAACTTAAAGGCACTGTGTATGGGCAGGCTTGCATCAGAGGAAGTGACCTTTCTTTCAGCCTCTAGCATTAATCTTTCCATGAAGGAAGTGGAATGGGAAATCTTAAAACAATTCTGAGAGATCAGAAACAAATGAGCAAGAACATTAATCCTTCTCATTAATCTTGTTCAGCGGGCCATATACGGGCATACCTTAGAGATATTGCAGGTTTGGTTCCAGGACCGCTCAGTATTACAAATATCGCAATACAGCTATTTACATGAATTTTGGGGTTTCCCAGTGCACATAAAGGTTATGTTCACATTATACCTTGATAAAGGTATCACATTATACCTTGATAAAGGTATCTTTCTTTTATGTACACTGAGAGCATATGCACCAAGACAAATTCCTTGTGTGTCCAATCACACTTGGCCAATAAAAAATTCTATTCTATTCTATTCTATTCTATTCTATTCTATTCTATTCTATTCTATTCTATTCTTCAGTCTATTAAGTATACAATAGCATTATGTCTAAAAACAACAAAAATGTGGATACCTTAATTAAAAAATACTTTAGAGCTAAAAAATGCAAATCATCATCTGAGCCTTCAGCAAGTCATAATCTTTTTGCTGCTGGAGGGTCTTGTAAAAAAATGCAATATCTGCAAAACACAATAAAGCGAAGCACAATAAAATGAGATATGCCTGTACTTTAAAACATTTTACAAAGTACGTTTTCTTTTAAACATTTTAATAACTTTGCTAGCATTAAAAACATTGTTGATGCTGTACTAATAGGATTTGAATTCTATTACAGATTTCAGACAAGCTACCAAAGACCTATGCTCAGAAACTCTCCCCATCTCTCTCTTTCCTTCTGCCTCCATCTCTTTCTCGTGCACAAACACACACTTACACACATGTATATGTAACAGTTCAGATTAAGAAGGATATGCAAGTCATTTGGAATATCGCATTAGTTCCCTGACATTCCAAGCTCAAAGAGAAAAAGAATAATCCTTCTAGTTTTCTGTGAAGCTGAGCAGTCATTTTGTCTCAAAAACATTGAAGGTGGTGGGCTGCAGGCATAAACCGCGATGGCGTGTTCACAAACAGAACAACACTTGGTGCCATCTTGAGTAGCTTGATTAAGGGAACAGTCTTCTCTGCTTCATCCATTACAGTCACACTTTCTTCTGGTATTATATCCCAGAGTTAAATGAAACCAGGTCTCTCCAAGATAAAGAGATAGGAATCAGTGCTGCTGCTTGGACAGGTAACAGCAAAAGGAAATGCAGCAGCACAGGCCAAATGCTGTTCATTATTTGGGGAACCTTACTTAATCAGAAAGAATAATGGTATTCTTTTTTATCTTTGTATAGCAGTGTTTCTCAAACTTGGCAACATTAAAATGTGTGGATTTCAACTCCCGAATTCCTCAGCCAGCCATGAATTTTGAGTGCTGAATTCCACACATCTTAAAGTTTCCAGGTTTGAAAAATAATGTTCCATAGAGTCATTCAGGAATCATGTAATTGAATACAGCATGATTTACTAATGTACCCTTACGTTTTGCTTTATTCTTATGACTTTTCTAGATATGGGTGCACTTCAGCTGCCACATTAAGGCAAACAGAATTTCCCATCCTCTTTACCAGGAACTTGTATTATGCCATGTTTACTCTCACTGGAACTGTGGAGTATTACCAAGAAATGCACTTTGTCCAGCAGTGACTTTTGCTGCTGAATGGGATTCTGTTGCATTGGATACTCTACATGTATCCATGTACATGATTTGAGGGACCAACTGGATCACCCTGCCTTCTAGCTCCTGTGATCCCAGTGTGGTAGTAGATAACAGGACACAACAGGCTGAGCACCCTCCCATTATAGTGGGGAAGGTGCTTTTAATACAAAATTAAGAGGATGGGATAAGGCAGTCCCTGCCGACTGGAAAATGAGCATTTACAGGACTTCTGTGGCTGGAAGGGAAGTTTCTGATTTGCTCTGCAGGTACCATTAATATTGAAAGAAGTTATCCAAGCAGTCAGAAAGCATGGACAACAGAAAAGAAACAGGTTTTCTGAATGAGTTCTTAATGTTATAAAGCTCTCTTTATTTGGAAAGAACTGATGGAAGCTATGGTAGCTTTGATACGGTTTATGTTAAGTTCGGGAAGTAACGAGGCTGGAGACCAGGGTAGTGACAACAGCTCTTTAATATATGGTGAACCCAGCGACCAGGCTGGGGAAAAACCTCTCCTTATATACAGTTCAACCGGCGGCTTTAACCAATCAGCAACGTGCTTGTTTCCCGCCGAAACCATTTAAAGATACATTACACTCCTTCCCCCCAGAAAACACTTTACCCATATTTACATGATATTTACATATTATTTTTCAACGTAATCCCGCAAATAGACTGGGCGTCTCCTGACTCTTTCGGACCTGCGCAGTACATTCCCTGGGAGTGGGTCGAGCTGACCGGAGGGGCTGTTTGCTCCTCTCAGCTCCTTCTCTAGGCCATCCGGCCCTGGATTATTAGCAGAGTCGTCCCTGCTGTTTTCTACTGGAACCTGTGGGCGTCGCTGGACCTCCGGAATTTCAGATAAGTCCTGCGAGTTCTCCGGGTTTGAGTCAGCTGTGGAATCAAACATTGTGTAGTCAGGGCCCGTTTCTATCAATTCAGATTGTTCGGCTATGCGTTTTCGTATTTGGTCTATGTGGCGCCTCCATACTCGGCCGTCTTTTAACTCCACCAAGTATGATTTTGGACCTGTTATGTTTAGGATTTGTCCTGCTACCCAGATTGGGCCTTCACCATAGTTGTGTGCCCACACTCGGTCGCCTATTTCCATCCCTCTTGTTTTCCTATTTCCCCTTGTAACCCTCCGGTGTATAGTTTGGATTTAAACGGTCTAGTGGGCACCTGAGCTTTCGGCCCATTAATAATTCGGCTGGGCTTCTGCCGGTTGTGACACAGGGGGTTCTGTGTTGGACGGCCAGGAAAACATCGATTTTTGTTTGCCAGTCGCCTGGCTTAAGTCTGGACAATGCCTCTTTTGCGCTCCGGACGGAACGCTCTGCAAGGCCATTCGTTGCAGGGTGGAAGGGCGCCGAGAGGGCATGTCGGATGCCCTCCTCTGCCAAGTACTCCTCAAATTGGGTTGCCGTGAATTGCGGGCCGTTATCGGAAACTAGCGTGTCGGGCAAACCATGGGTTACAAATAGGTGCCGTAGGACTGAGATCACGGCCTCGGCTGTCATGGATCTCATGAGAATGATTTCCAGCCATTTGGAGTAGGCATCTACTATGACCAGGAAGGTTTGGCCGTGGAAGGGGCCGGCAAAATCAATGTGTATTCTAGACCAGGGGCCCTGGGGTTTCTCCCATTCCCGAACCGGGGCCGTTGGGGGTAGCGGTCTGGACTCCTGGCAGGCCTGGCATTTCCCTACCCTTTCAGCAATTTCTGAGTCCATTAAGGGCCACCACACATAGCTTCTCGCTAGACCCTTCATCCTAACGATCCCTGGGTGACCCTCGTGGAGGTCCAACACCCTTTTCCTCAATTTTCTGGGATCACCACTCTATCCCCCATAGCAGGCACCCCTTGAGCCGAAAGTTCCCCGTTTTTACAAATTCTTTAAAACGCTCGCCCGGCGCAGCGGCCACCCTCTTGTACCCAACCAGTACAGTTCTCAAAGTAATGTCGGTATGATGCCGAGCCACCTCCTTAGATGTGACTGGGCCAGAGTCCAGAGAGTCAATTAACAGTATGGGCGTCCCCGGAGTGGGGTCTTCGATCACCCCTGGTAGTGGGCATCTGCTTAATGCGTCCGCATGCCCCAACTCTTTTCCCGGCCGATGCTGCAGTTTGTAGGAATAGGCGGCTAAGAAGATAGTCCATCGGGTCAATCGTGGCGAAAGTGCCACAGGCGTTGGGCGGTCGCCAGCCAGTATCCCTAACAGCGGTCTATGGTCTGTCACAATTTCAAAGTCTCTACCAAAAACATATTCGTGAAACTTTTTTACCCCTGACACAATAGCTAGCGCTTCCTTATCCAACTGGCTATAGTTCCTCTCTGTCGAGGACATCGTTCTGGAGTAGAAGGCTATTGGGGCTTCTGTGCCATTTGGAAACCTGTGGCTGAGCACAGCCCCCACCCGTAAGGGAAGCATCGCAGACTAATACCAATGGCAATGAGCTATGATACTGAATCAGTAAGCTATCGCTCGAGAGTAGGTTTTTTACTGCTTCGAAAGCCCTAGCTTCCGACTTTCCCCAAGACCAAGCAGTATTCTTTCCCAGTAACTTATGTAGCGGCTCGGCAACGGTTGCCTTATTTTTTAAAAAGACCGCGTAAAAATTCACTAGACCCAGGAATGCCTGTAGCTCTGTTTTGTTTTTGGGCGCTGGAGCCTTTCGTATTGCCTTGACCTTGCTTTCAGTGGGGTGAATTCCCTCCTTGTCTATTCTGTAGCCCAAGAACTCTACGGATTCTACCCCTATCTGGCATTTGTTCACTTTAACCTTTAGACCGGCTGACCGGAAAATGCCCAGAACTTTTCTCAAACGCTCCCCCAATTCTTCTAAATTTTCGGCTGATATCAATACATCATCGAAATAGGGGACTACCCCCGGGAGCCCTTGCAGAAGTCGCTCCATTAAATTTTGGAATAGACCAGGTGCCACACTCACCCCAAACTGTAACCGGGTACACTTGAAAGCACCTCTGTGAGTCACAATCGTCTGGGCTTCGGCTGTGTTGGCGTCTACGGGCAGTTGTTGATAGGCTTGAGCCAAATCTAACTTGGCAAAAACGTGTCCTTGCCCCAGCGAGTGCAGCAAGTGTTGCACCACGGGGACCGGGTAAGCGCTTTTCTGCAAGGCTTTGTTTAACGTCGCCTTGTAGTCAGCGCAGATTCTAACTGACCCATCTGGTTTCACTGGGGTGACGATTGGCGTCTCCCACTTTGCGTGATCGACTGGCACCAGAATCCCCTGACTGATGAGCTTGTCTATCTCCTTGTCAATCTTGGGTTTAAGGGCAAAAGGGACTCTCCTTGCCTTTAACCTAATGGGGGCTACCTGGGGGTCTAAATTGAAGGAAATAGGGGTCCCCTTGTACTTGCCCAGGCAGTCCTTGAAGACATCTTCGAACTCGTTCATGAGTGTGTCTTTTAGGTTAAAGTCACTTCTGTAGATGCCAGTCACTCCCATGCCCAATGCACGGAACCAGTCTAGTCCCAACAGACTTGGCAGGGTCCCTTCGACTATCGTGATGGGCAGGGTCTTCTTGTGTGGTCCGTACTCGACGCGGACGGAGGTGGTCCCTCGAACAGGGATGCGATTCCCTTGGTAGTCGTGCACTCGTAGCCGTTGTGTTTGCAGTTTGCGTTTGGCGATTCTCGGCAAAGCTTTTGCAAAAGTGTCCCAGGACATGATTGTGATCGCTGACCCTGTGTCCACTTCTAGTCGGCACGGCACTCCTTCGATTTTCGGTTTAGTGAAGATTTTCTTCTCGACGCGGGTTGCTGCACGGCCTATGATCACGGTCGTTCGATTTGAGTTCGCGCCCTTTTTGTTTTGACCAATCGCGGGTCGCCTTGCCGATCCTGCGCTCTGATTGGTTGGTTTGAATTTTCGGCGGGAAGGTTGGGGTGCTCGACAGACTTGAGCCAGGTGCCCCTTCTTCTCGCACCGCCGACATGTAGCGTCCTTGAACTTGCATCGTTGACGCTGGTGTTGCCCTCCGCAACTTCCGCATTCATCGGTCTTCTTTGCCCCTTCTCTCGGTGAGGCAAACTCCTTCCTCATCCTCGCCGTCTGATTCGGTCTGGATTTCTTCATTGTGGACGGGGTTGATTTCGCTCGCCGTTGGCGTGAGTGGCTTTGTAGGGTTTCCGCCGCTTGGGTGGACATCTCATGAGCTCTGGCCGTCCAGAGCGTTTGCCAGCGTTAGATTGCTTTTGATAGCAGCCGCCTCCATAAGCGAATGTCTCTGACCCCACGGATGAGTTGCTCTAACAGCTCCTCATCCAAGTCTCGGTACCCACAGTCCTTGGAGGCTTTTCGCAGGGCGGCCATGTAATCGCTGATGGATTCGCCTCTTGCTGTCTCGCTCCCCAAATTCAAAACGCCGTACGTATTTGGACGGTGTTGGCGCGAAATGGTTCTTCAATAGATTTTGCAGAGTTTGCCACGATACCGATTGTACCGGCGTTGGCTCTGCCAGGGCTTCCGCAATGTCGATGACCTCAGGACTGCAGTGGCTCAGGAAATATGCCCTTTTGCGGTTGTCTGGAACTCCTTGCAGTTCGTTTGCTTCTAGGAAGCTTTCGAAACGGGTCATGTACGTTCCCCATTTCTCCCTGGCTGGGTCAAACGGCGCGGGCGGAGTGTAGCTGCCATCTCCGCGTTTCTGCCCTGAGTTTGCTGGGTTCGGTTCCTCCGTGCTTCAGCTCGTTCCTGGTGCTCGTTAGCCTCGATATCCCACCTTCGTCGCCAGTGTTAAGTTCGGGAAGTAACGAGGCTGGAGACCAGGGTAGTGACAACAGCTCTTTAATATATGGTGAACCCAGCGACCAGGCTGGGGAAAAACCTCTCCTTATATACAGTTCAACCGGCGGCTTTAACCAATCAGCAACGTGCTTGTTTCCCGCCGAAACCATTTAAAGATACATTACAGTTTAAGATCAGATCTTAAGTTCATCATATTAGAAATATGGTCTACACAGTAGAGAAGATTTTTTTAAAGCTATATAGTCAACAGTAAGACTACTCATTTGTTTAAAATGGCTGCCAAAAACTCGCTCTGTAGATTTATCCCACAGATATAATTCTAATAATAAAACAGCCAATGTATTACATGGCCACTTACAGTATATTAATGATGAATGAGTAAATCCTAATGACCCAAGAAGTAATTAAACATTTAAATCACACTAAATATGAAAAGCACTGGTATAAAATGGATCTTTTCTTTTTAGCAGCTTACTTTAACACCAATAAAATTGGATGTAATGCAGCAAGAACACCCCCATCTGTCTTTTTACAGTCTCTCTCTCTCTCTCAAGAATACACACTAACATTTCCACAGCCACTAGTAAAAGTAATATAAAGCAATATTTCAGGGAGCTTTCCACAAGGAACATGGCAGCAGATTTCAGATATTATCAACTCTAGTTTTCTGGATATAGATGATCATTGAGCATTCAATTTAGGAACCTTCAAATTTGGGGTGCCCTTTATTACTGCTACTACTATTTCTTCTGATGGAATTGAAATGTGAAGAGGTTGTAGAGTGGCTTCAACCCATTTTGGCCCATCATTTTATATATTATCTACCAAATTTTGATCAGTGTGCTGTAAGGCTAAAGGCAGTCTGCCATCTTAGGGTTATTGATAGCTCAACAGAACAAGCCGAGTGCCAATGACTGTGATAAATTTATATATCTATAAAAATACTTTTTTTTCTCTTCTTTTTTACATCTATTCATGATAGAAACAAATGATTCTAAATGTGTTCCTGAGTAGGGACTCGATGGTTGTACAGTCTTCCCCAATTGAGTACCCTTTGATTTGCTGTAATTTTTCCATGTCATAGCAATGTCACCTAAGCATTTATTTTATACTATTTTCTTAACAAATTTTCTTGGCATCTAAAACAGATGCCTCATTTTATGGTTTATGGCTACAATTGTACCTTCTCTGTAATTGCAGCTTTTTTTCACACTCTGCTCATGCATTTAATTTCTTTTTCCATTTTGTGTTCCTCTACGATGTACTCATGCACAATTTACTTTAATTTTTCGTTGCTGTTACTTGTGTACCATCCCTTCATCTTTCATTTATTGGAAAGTATCCACTCCCCCTGCTCTTAGTTTCCAAATATAGTACACTCGGGAATAGCCTCAGATTCTCTATGGTTACCTCCTCTTGCCCACGAGGACAATTAGATAGCTTCATTGTCATGAATATTTGTGGAGTTTGAAACTTCTAAATGCTAAATTCTAAAAACTTCTACTTGTTATTTCTAATGACTAAAGTTGACTGAGATAGGCCAGAGGCAACTGTCTAAAATATCTTGGTGCATTCCAGTGGATCTGAAATATTCCATAATATTGTAAAGTCTTAAGAATAAATGATTTTATTACAAAAATCTACAGTTCTTTAGGCATAATCTAATAAGGATGCGGTGGCTCAGTGGCTAGGATGCTGAGCTTGTCGATCGAAAGGTTGGCAGTTCAGCAGTTCGAATCCCTAGTGCTGCGTAACTGAGTGAGCTCTCATTACTTGTCCCAGCTTCTGCCAACCTAGCAGTTCGAAAGCATGTAAAAAATGCAAGTAGGAAAATAGGGACCACCTTTGGTGGGAAGGTAACAGCATTCCATGCACCTTTGGCATTTAGTGATGCCGGCCACATGACCACGGAGATGTTTTTGGAGTGCTGGCTCTTCGGCTTTGAAATGGAGATGAGCACCGCCCCCTAGAGTCGGGAACGACTAGCACATACGTGCAAGGGGAACCTTTACCTTTACCTTTAGGCATAACCTGTAGTCTAAATCAGAGGTCCCCAACCCCTAGTCTGCAGCCTAGTACCAGGAACCAGGCCACACAAGTGACAGGGGAGCACATGAGCGCATGAAGCTCCATTTGCACAGGCAGTAGGTGTGCCTGCAAAGCCATTCCCTTTCCCTGCTTGCTGCCACCCCCACTGTTGCTGGTCTTTGAGAACCAGAAAGGTTGGGGACTGCTGATTTAAATAACTATTATAATAACTAATTAGATTTCTTGAACTGAGTACATTGTTCAAGCAAGGTGGACCTAAAGAACACAAAGTAGAAAAGGAAATGAACAAAAAAAGTATTGAAAAATGTGCATTTTGGCTAAATATTTATTCCTCTTTTATATGACTAGAGTTCCATGACCAAGATTGATTGATTATGTGCCATTAAGTCATTGTCAACTTTTAGCGTCATTGTAATTTTTTACCATTATAGGACAATACACAAGTAATTAATAATACAGAGTGTAAAGTAATGAGCCACAAGAAGCATATCACATAATACATGATGTTAAAATTAATAACAAGAGGTTGATAACCTGATGGTGCATTGCTGCATGTTTATCTGACAACGTTGCATGATCATGTGCTCTTACATGGCTCAGTGATCCAGAAAAAAAGAACAAGGAAAGAAAAAACATGAATTCTTAAATTTAAAGGAACATCTGATTGATAATACTATATCTCCAGTTTTCTAAGAACTTTTAATGTTACTTATACCCCCACATATGTTTTCCCTGTTTAATTTGCATCCACAACTTCACAAATGGGGCAAATAAAATAGGAACAAAGACACTGATGTAGCATTACTTGGAACTCGGCATCAGAGGTGTTCCATATGGCAATACATTAGCAGAACATGTGTGTATCAGCCAGTGATATCTCCAGACTGTTTTCAAAGGTAGCCTCCATAAAACACATTGCAGTAATTTAATAAGACATTTCTCAGCATGTGAATTACACTTGAGAGATATCTTTGCCAAGGTAGGTTAATTGGTTTATCAGCCTGAACTGATAAAACTCTCCATTTGTAATCATGGGTTTGCCTTGACTTTTTATTTACTATCACTGTTACCACTGCAGAATGCTTTAGCCATACATTTTACTAGTTATTTCTTCTCAGTTTTAAAAATGTTATTTCTGAAATTACTTATTATATATTTCTTTAATAACTCCAACTAGCTTGCAAAACCAACTGCAGTATAAACTATCATAAAATATTATAAAGACTAACAATAGTCAAACACTGAAAATTAAAGCAATAGGCACTGTTATAACCTCAAAAGACATAAATGAATAAATGAAATGAATGAAAATAAAAGCTTAGGTGAATTAGTATATTTTTATCTCTAAATATCTTTGGAAAATTATCTTTTGTTTTAAAGGTGGTTTCTATTGTTTTCTTCCTATGCAAGAGCTTTATAGCTTTCAGTAGCTGGAGATAAAACGTAACATTATTTTAGAGGAGTGTCAAACTCACGGCAGTTAGATCTGGCCTGCAGGGCCGGCCTGGAAATAACAAAGGACCAGCCCGTGGTGCATCTGCCAGCCAAAATGGGCCACAGGGGGGCTGGGTGTGGCCCTCCCGTGACCTGTTTTCAGCTGGCAGAGTGTTGCAGGAGGCCATGGAGGCTGAAAACAGGCAGCAGGAAGGTCATGCATAGCCCTCCTGAGCCCTGTTTTGGCCAGCAGGTGCTGCAGGAGGAGTCCATCCCATCTCCTCCTGCCCCCCTGGTCAGCCCGTGGAGGAGAACTACAGTGCTGATCTGGCCCTCAAAAAAATCCAGTTTGACAACCCTGTTTTAGAGGGCAAGGTCACAAACAGTCAGACTGATGTGGTGGTTAAACCATCAGACTAGAAACCAAAAGGCTGTGAGTTCTAGTCTGCTTTATGCACAAAAAGATCTGGGTGACCTTGGGCCAGTCATTCTCTCTCTCTCTCTCTCTCTCTCTCTCAGTCCTAGGAAGTAGACAATGGTAAATCACTTCTGAAACCTTGCCAGGAAAACTCACCAGGAGTCAACAATGACTTGAAGCCACTCTCCCCCCCCCCCTCACAGCCAGCAATGAGGACAAGTGGCCATGCCATGTAATAGACATGGCTGGAGGAGGGTGGTATCTTTCATTTTCAGACTATGTATATATACCATCTAAAATAATCCTTTGGATTTACATACTTCACCACTATGGTTGTAACGAAGAGTTTTTTAAATATTATTCATTATTTTACCATAAAGAGTAAAATACAAAACACAAAAACAAAGAAACAAAACGAAACAAAAGAATAGAAGAAGAATAGAATTCTTTATTGGCCAAGTGTGATTGGACATACAAGCAATTTGTCTTTGGTGTGTATGCTCTCAGTGTACATAAAAGGAAAAAAAGAAAAAAAATACATTCATCAAAAATCATAAGATACAATACTTAGTTGATAGTCATAGGTTACTAATAACCAATCAAATCTTACTAGGAAACAAACAGAACAATATAAATCGTAAAGATACAAGCAACATGATTATAGTCATAAGTAGGAGGAATAGGTAATAGGAAGGATGAGAAGAATAATATTAATATAGTTTTAGTAAATAGTTTGACAGTCTTGTGGGAAATAGTTATTCAGCAGAGTGATGGCATTCAGGGAAAAACTGTCCTTCTGTCTAGTTATTCTGGTGTGAATCATACATTCTAGCCTAACAACAACAACAAAAATAAAAAAATAGAATAAAAAAAAAGGAAAAAAAGGTGATAAAGACTTTTAATAAAGTTTTGTAAGTCAAAAACTGGCCAACTGGAGGAGGTGGCGCTGATGATAGTGGTGTGTATGTGGGTATGTAGGAATGTGTTTGTTTTGTGTTACAACACATCAACTGAATGTGTCTGAAAAGTGAATTTTAAATAAAAACTGCTTTCATGTTCAAAATATAAAAGACATTGATGTTCCATTTGTGGATCTTTTTTTAAAACCCCATTCCATAATAACATACTTTTTAAAAAAAACAACACACCAAGTAATGCCACAAGGTGGCAGCAGAAAATTATTTTTGCAACAATTTCCAAATGAACTATAAGTAATGTCTCAGCTTTTGCACTTCAGGAACCTTCTGAATCTCCTCTATGCTATTAAACAGAGTAAGAGCAGCAGCCTGCCCACCCCTCAACTCATATTATACTTTTTTCCAAGGCCCTGTAAGTTTGAAGAATGATTTCATCGTTCATTGTTAAATCACTTAGGAATCTGTGGCCAGCTGTATGAAAATGGGATGAGAGAAATCAAGCTTAATTTTGGGACATGCATTCAAGCACTATCCTGGCCACTCCTTGTTTGTTTTCTAAATGCCTTTTTTAAAAAAAATAAGATTGGCCTTTGAGAATATGTAAGAGGTAAGCACTGGATCAAAGGCAGTACTGCATACCCAGGAGCTGTTCAGCAATGGCTACCAAAGCAACAGAGCCAGTGTTACATGCATAGAGCAAATCTCTTCATCCCAAAGACTGAACCTGAATGAAGGTAAAGGCTGCAGCAACACAGGCAAAATCTGTTATTGTGAAAGGAGCACATCTTCCTTAAAATGGTTGTGTTCTGCAATCAAAATTGGAAGGAATTACGTTTTTTAAAAAAACAAACAAAACAAATGCTGTTTCTACTTTTGAGTTTTCTAATGGTGTGTGTGTATATATATATATATATATATATATATATTCATATTCTAAATTTTAAAAAATGCATAGTTTGAGGGCTTTTGGCAATCTTAGAAAAGTCAACTAAATATAAATATATTGCTCTGACTATTTAAAATGTAGCACTTCAAAATGCTTTTAAAACGCCTTAGCATATGTAGGATATTTTGAAAAACACAGTCATTGTCTATTGTAAGCCCTGTTATTTATAAAAAGCTATAAAGAAAATCACAGTTTACATTTACAGAACCTTCTCCTTTTCTTAAAAGTTTATTTTCCAAATGCAACAAAGACAACGCCAAAAAGTTAGCGGTATGGCAGGATCAGTCCTAAAAAGATTGAGCAGCATTAAGAAATATGGGTAGGATGTCCTTCAGCTCTAGCCATCAATGATAGCCTGTAAAATTAAAACGTACCTGTCTGACTGTTATTCACCTTACTTTTACACTGAATGAATTGCTGTCTGCAGCTGCCACATCAAAAAGTATGAGAAAACTTTACCCAAGACTTATGATGGGACAGGGTGGTTTAGTAGAATAGAACAATAGAAATTGGGGTTGAAAGAAAAGGTTTGGTACAATAGAGAATCAAATTTAAATGAAATTTGAAGAACATGAAGGTAATGAGACTTGGTTTCAGATGCAGCAAGAACCATGTCTCATCCCTTGATTTCCAGGCAGTAATGCTGATTGGGTCCAGAGGGATAATTGAAAGGACCATGATGGTGACAGTGAAGAGGAATGATTCAAGTCAGGGGTGAAATCTAAAAATTTTCCCTACTGGTTCTGTGGGCATGGCTTAATTGGTGGGCGTGGCTTGGTGGTCAGATGACTGGGTGGGTGTGGCCAATAACAATAAATAATAAAAATAATAAACAAAGTATACAAAACAATAAGAGGTACCAAAGCCCCGCTTTCATACTTTACACACACACAGCAAAACACAAATGACTCACACACAATGTAAAAGCAGCTGCACTTCACTCAAAATGGCCTCTGCAACAAGCAGGAACCTCACACAGCCATAAAAAGCTCAAAAACCAACTTTCACACTTTACACACACACACAACACAACACAGCTGACTCACACACACACACACACACACACAATGCCACATACAGCTTTGTGAGATTTTGTGTGTTTGTGTAGCTGGAGTGAAACACTACAGAAACACACTGAATCTCAGAAAGCTGCACAAATATTTTATTTTGTTATTTTATTTTATTTATATTTTTTTGATCAGGGGTCTCCAACCTTAGTAACTTTAAGGTTTGTGGACTTCAATTCCCAGAGTTCCTCAGTCAGCAAACCAGGCAGATTGAGTTGCTCTCTGAGGAGATGGATTGCAGGCAGGCAGATTCAGTTGCTAGCTGACGCAACTTATGTAAAGCATGGTTTTGCCAGCCCGAAAGGAGCAGTAATTAGGTAAGTGGGGACGGGGCATTGGGTGGGCATGGGTGGGGGCTATTGTAAGAGACTTTTAAAAATGATTTTAAAAGCCTGTGATGATCAGGCAACTCATCTGGGATTGCCAGAGGAAAAAAAGATTTTAAAAGGCTCCTCTGACGATCCCAGCTGAAGTTCCCTTATTGCAGCCCAGAACCTCCTAAAATAATTGTTTTAACAAGCTCTTCGGCTGAAGAGCTTGTAGAAAACATGTTTTTTAAGGTTCTGGTGATGAGGAACTCAACTGGGATCGCCAGAGGAGCCTTTTAAAACGTTTTTTTAAAAAAACCTCTTCAGGTGAAGAGATTGCTAAAAAAAAGAGTTTAAAGGGTTCTGACGATCCCAGCTGAGCTGTGGGATCATCAAAGGCTTTTTTTTAACTTTGAAAGGCATGTTTTCAGCTGAAGAAAAACTGCTTTTAAAAGTAAAAAAACCCAAACCTCTGATGATGGTGCGGCTCAGCAGGGGCAGGGGCCAGGGATTTTTGCTACTGGTTCTTCGAACCACCAGCCGCCATTGCTACCGGATCAGGCGAGCTGGTCCGAACCGGGAGCATTTCACCCTTGATTCAATCCAAGGAAAGGGACCACTCAATCCATCTTCTTCAAAAGCAGACACCATTACTATTTTTTACGTGTACTGAATGTGTTAATATTAGAGCTCCCATTCTAAAAAAATTGGTGGGGCAAGGAATCAAGCAGGCATCCTGGCATCCTAAGAGTCACATTGGACATTAATTTTTCTTGTGTAAATGCCTGTCACTGAATACTTAACACTGGATTATACAATATTTCTAAAAAAGCATTCACATACTGTATATCTGGGGAGGTTTCCCAAAATCTGGTTTAATCTGATCTATCCCCATTGGCTTTTTTTATTGCTGTTTTGAACAGTTTCATGTTAAAGAATGAACTCTGCAAGTAGCAGGAATGCTTTTACATACATTTCCATGTAACTTAGGCCTGTGATATATTCAGACTTAAAGTAACAAAGAGAAGGAAGAACAGAAAAGGGGTTTATCTAGAAAACTTTCTCAGCTGATACTAATGCAGTTTTAAACCATGATGCTCAAATGGTTTCTTTTTGCTTTCTTTCTTTCTGCTAAACTGCTAAACTTTCTGCTAAATAATCCATTAGGTTCAAAGTATTGCCAGGCTGTGTACATAATAGAGGGCTCACAATGCTTTGGACTACAGTTTCAAATAAACCAAGCAAAGCATCAGAGACATTTATTATTTTTAAAAAATATTTAAAATATTTTAGATTTAGCCCCACATTCTATTTAGGATATACTCAACACTCTGCAATTGTTGTTAATCGCTGACCTCCATTCACAATTAAGTTAACTAAATTAAAGGGAATTTCACAGAGATATGACAGTATCTTGACTTGTATATCTGATTGAAAGCATCCAGTCCTACCAGTAAACCAATATGAGAAATCTTTAAATTGGCTGATCCAGAGCTTTGCCTGGGAAGAAAAGGACAATCATAAACTTGTAGAACTTATCCTAACAGAGTAAAAAGAACATTTTATTTTTATGCTTCTATCCTATGTTAAACATTTCAGCAATTTAAAATATGAAATAAAATAAATAAAAACATTTCAGCAATTTTAAATTTCCTGAACATACTTGTTGCCTTGCCTAGACTTTTTTCACATTGAACTGAATCAGGATTATCAGACAAAGCTAAATTTATTTGGTTTTACTATATAGTTTACTATATATTTGCTATATATTTGCTATATATTTACTATATATTTGGTTTGCTGTAGGATAACTTTCCCATCCAGTGCATTAAAAATCCAACCAGAAATTTTGGTCAATTGATTCTTAGGATAGGAAAGCACTTAGACTAATAGGTTTACTTCCACAGAAGGTGGGGGGAACGTTTGGTATCCCAGTGATAAAAACAGCCACGCAGTTCTTTGAGGGCAGAGTAATATTGCTTTCTCCAAAACTGTTTTGCTGCACAGTCAAGAACATTTTTCAGGTGACTGTTGTTTTGGAAAGTGCCACCTGAATGCCATGAACCTAGGAGAGTATTTGAATTCTAACTCAAAATACCATGTGTTTCATTTTGTACCTTATTTGTAGTCATACATTTTTATTAGCTAGATTAGGGAATTAGCACTTGCTAGCAAACTGTAAATTAGGGATTTCAAAATGAGATCAGTGTAGGCAATTAATTCAGTGCAACTCTCTAGAATAATTCTGTTTACACTCTGAAGTACTCAGGTGCAAACCCCTAAAGTCAGCAATGCACATTTTGTTTGTATCATACGATTTCTAAAACGTTATTTACCGAAAAAGGTCGTGATGTGATTTATGCCCAGTGAATTAAAATGCATGCACCTACAGATGAACAACATTAACTGCTATGGAATTTGAGTCTCTGCAATCTCTTAATGATTGTATGAACTATCAAACCTCACTCTACATCAGCCCTTTTGTCGCTGCTAATGAAACTTAAAAAAATCCTACATTATTAAACGATCACAGTAATTAAACAAAACTCTAAACTGTTTGAATATTTATATTTAATATGATTATGTGCCTTTTTAAAAGTTTATTCTTAGAAATAATTGACTGCTTATGCAACATTAGAATAATAATATCATGAGAGTGAAGAAGATCTTAAGGTCCAAACTCAGTGGAGGAAATACCATTCAGGCATCAATACCTAGGTAATTGCAGTCATTGGGCACAATGGCTCAGTGGTTAAAGACACTGAACTTAGCTAGAAAGCTGACAGCCCAGGTTTGAGACACTAGCACCATGTGATGTGGGGAATGCCGGTTACTTGCTGCAGCTTCTGTCAACCTAGCAGTTTGAAAGCATAAAAATGTGAGTAGATGAATAGATACTTCTTTGGTGGAGAGGTAACAGCAGTCCATGTGTCTTGGCATATAGTCATGCTAGCCACATGACCATGGAAGTGTCTTCAAACAATGCTACCTTCCTTGACTAAGAAATGGAAATCAGCACCACCCCCTAGAGCTGGACATGACTGGACAAAAGAAACTTTATCTTTTTAATTCCAGTTATTAAGATACACATCTGGAAGGGGACTAGTTCCAAGCAGAACTAAAAGCCCTGGATAAGAAGACCATAAAAATAATGACAATGAATCATGCCCTTCATCTACCTAATGATGTTGGAAAGACTGTATTTACCAAGCAGCATAGCTAGGTGTGGAATGTTGCCAGTACACCAGGCAGTTGGAAGGAAAAAGGGGCATTGGAAAAATATCTGAAGAATAGTGAAGAAATGTACTGAAACTAGTACACTATGATATGTTTGCTGCTTTGGATTATTTGTACAAATAATAAAGATGGCATACAAATAAATAAATAAAAATAAAGAATAAAAATACTGCAAAGAAAAATTGAAATCACCACAAAATAGACAAAATAATAGAAAATGAAGAAGCTAAAGTGCTATGGAAGATAAGCATCTGCCATATATAACACTCAGATTTAACAACTGCCAGTAGGAAAGACAAGACAGTCTATATACAGTAGTTGATATTTCAGTACTTGGAATAGAGAAAGAAATTACAAAATATAAAAACTTGCAAATAAAAATAGAAAGACTAGAAAGAATAGAAAGGTGCTGCATCATCTGCAAAGTAATGGAATAAATCATCAACCAATCCATTACCCTCCACTAGAAACAAACAACCTACTCTCTAATAAACAATTTGGTTTCAGAAAAAAATTATCCTGTAATCTACAACTTCTACACTGGAAAACATATGGGCTACAAATCTAGATCAGGGCAAAGCAATATATACAATTTACATAGACTTCTGTAAAGCCTTTGATTCAGTAGTACATGACAAACTACTTCTAAAACTAAAATCCTGCGGCATCTCCGGACCCCTCCATAATTGGATAACTGTGTTTCTGTCAAACAGGCAACAAGTGGTCAAAATAGACAGCACCCTATCAAATCCTGCACCTGTTAATAGCGGTGTCCCCCAAGACAGAGTTCTAGGACCAACAGTTCTAGGGCGTGCATAAGAGCACAAACGTGCCTACCGTTCCTGTCCTATTGTTTCTTCCCCTATATATATGTGTGTTTATAGTACCTTGTTTCTCCTCATATATATGTTTATATATTATATAATCCTCTATGTTATACTTGTATATATTGTTACGACGAATAAATAAATAAATAAATAAATAAAAACACTCTTCATATTATACATAAATGACCTTTGTGATCATATTATAAGTAACTGCGTTCTCTTCGCCGACAATGTTAAACTATTTAACACTACCAACAATGCTGCTACCCTTCAAAAAGACATTGACTTTGTGTCAGAATGGTCAAAAAATTGGCAACTCCAAATCTCAACCAACAAATGCTCTGTCTTACACATTGGCAAAAAGAATCAGAACACAAAATACATGCTGAAGGAAATGACCTTGTAGATGACCCTCACTCTGTCAAGGACCTTGGAGTACTCATATCAAATGATCTAAGTGCCAAAACCCACTGTAACAACATCACCAAAAAGGCATTAAAAGTTGTAAACCTACTCTTGCGTAGTTTCTTCTCCGGTAAGATTACACTACTAACCAGAGCATACAAAACATTTGCTAGACCAATTCTCGAATACAGCTCGCCTGTCTGGAACCCACACCTCATTTCAGACATTAATACAATTGAGCGTGTCCAGAAATATTTTACAAGAAGGGTCCTCCACTCCTCTGCTCACAACAAAATACCTTATGCCACCAGACTTGAAATTCTGCGTTTAGAAAATTTAGAATTATGCCACCTTCGGTGTCGTGTCCCACTCCTCCGCTGACGGCCGGCTCAGGGAAATCTGAATCAGGCTTGCCTCTGCAGCTCTGCCCAAAGTCCTAGCAAAGTCCTCAGAGCAGGCAGGAGACCAGAAAGTGACTTCAGCAAGATAAGTTCGACTTTGCCTGACTCAGAGACTGCCAGAAAGCAGATCCTTTATATAGGCCATGGGGTGTGGCTCCATGACTCAGCACTCATTAAGGCCTGCCCCTCCCTTCCTTCTGTTGCCTCCGCCTATCCAGTCTTCTGATGCGAGGGTCACTCCAATCAGCAGCTGTTGGAAATAAACTTTCCTCAGGCTCACATGCTGTGGAGGAGGGGGAGGGGTCTAGCTGCTCCGTTTGCCTGGGCAGGGAGCCAGGGCTGGGGCCGGGGGGTGCTCCCTCCTCTGCAGCCTGCTTGGACATGGAGCCAGGGCTGGGACTGGGAGGTGCCCCCTCCTCTTCAGCTTGTCTGGGCATGGAGCCAGGACTGGGAACGGGAGGATACATTCCTCCGTGTTCGGGAGCAGATAAGAAGGCCCCGGCTGCTGTGAGAGCGGGCAAGACACAACATTTGGTATGACCTGAGCATAGTACACAAAATTATCTGCTATAACATCCTACCTGTCAATGAATACTTCAGCTTCAACCGCAATAATACACAAGCACACAATAGTTACAAACCTAAGGTAAACGGCTCCAATCTCGATTTTTTATTTTATTTTATTTGCATTTATATCCCGCCCTTCTCCGAAGACTCAAGGCGGCTTACACTAAGTTAAGCAATAGTCTTCATCCATTTGTATATTATATACAAAGTCAATTTATTTCCCCCAACAATCTGGGTCCTCATTTTACCTACCTTATAAAGGATGGAAGGCTAAGTCAACCTTGGGCCTGGTGGGACTTGAACCTGCAGTAATTGCAAGCAGCTGTGTTAATAACAGACTGTCTTAGCAGTCTGAGCCACCAGAGGCCCTTGTAGAATTGCAGAAGATATGACTTCAGTAACAGAGTTGTTAATGCCTGGAATGCACTACCAGACTCTGTGGTCTCATCCCAAAATCCCCAAAACTTTAACCTAAAACTGGCTACTGTTGACCTCACCTCCTTCCTAAGAGGTCTGTAAGTGGCGCGCATAAGAGCACCAGCATGCCTACCGTCCCTGTCCTAATGTTCCCTTTAATTGTATTCATTTTATGTATTCAATTCATGCTTATACTTATTTATATTATTTAATATGTATTTGACTAAATAAATAAATAAATAAATAAATAAATAAATAAATAAATAAATAAAAAAAATAAAAAAAATAAAATAAAGACTGTAGCAAAACAAATCAAAGATAGTACCAATAGTAATATATGAATAGCTGAAAGATTGAAAACATTCCTGAATGAATTTATATATTTAGACCATTTATTCCTGCCAAATAGACAAATTAAAAAGAACATGAGAATAATTTTGAATACATTGAAATATTATGAAGCACATTTGGAAAAACAAATGGCGCTAATGTTTCTTGACATGCAGAAAGCATTTGACAATGTAAAGTGGTGATTCATGATATCGCAGCTAAAATATATGGAGTTTGGGGAAAATTTATCAATATGATCAAGGCAACATACACTAAACAGACTGCAAAAGTGTTTGTGAATGGAGACATAACAGAGAATATTAATATTAAAAGAAACATAGGACAAGGATGCCCATTGTCCTCATTATTTATTTTAACTCTGGAAGTTAAATAGAAACTTCCATCAAGATATATAAATAAAAGACATGGAGATAAAAAAAGAAAAATACAAACTACAAACTTTTGCAGATAATTTGGTTTTCATTATAGAGGAACTGCAAGAAATGGGATCCAAACTAATAAAGAAAATAGAAGACTATGGTGATGTTGCCAGATTGAAAGTAAACAAAGAGAAAACTAAAATCCCAGTTAAGAATCTTACAAAGGAACAGAAAAAAGGTTTAATGAAAAAGATAGACATTCAGATAGTAAAAAAAGTAAAATATTTGGGAATCCACCTATCAGCGGGATGCATAACCATAAAAGAAGACAATTACTTAAAATTAACACAGCAAATCAACCTGGATCTGGAAAAGTAAAAAAATATGCAATTATTACTGTAAGGAAGAATAGCCACTATTAAAATGAATATCTTACCGAGACTGTTATACCTCTTCTAAACAATCCCAATAAAGCTAGAAAGGAAATATTTCTAGGAACTAAATAGAATGGTAACCAAATATATATGGCAAGGTAGAAAGGCAAGAATTAGGCTGAAATTAATGCAAGACTCTACCAATAGAGGAGGTTTTGGACTGCCAAATTGGGAATTATATTATCAAGCAGCTGCCCTTACTTGGATAAGGGAATGAATAACTCTGAGACATAGATGATTATTTGTAGTGGAGGGACACGATTTAAACTGTGGTGGCCTGCCTTTCTATGGTACGAGAAATACAAAACATAACAATACTTTCAGGGACATTACATTAGAAATGCTCTGCTCTCAGTATGGGCAAAAATCAAAGAAAAACACTATTTGAAAATACTAGTCTGGCTCTCCATGATGGAGGCCCTAACATACCCAAATGTGATGGGGAATTGAAAAACAAACAGGAATTGAATAGCCAAGGGATAAATTTAGCATGGTGGCCGCGTGTACAGATACAACTTAGATATTATAAAGATGTTAAAATATATAGTTTTTATAAGGAACCAACAGAATTGGATCAAATCTTAATAGGACCAGAGGAGAAACTGATTAAAAAATTCTATAATTATTTATTGACTATTAGAATGGAAGAGGAACCATGGGCTAAAAAATTTGGGTATTCTATAGAACTGGGCAAATGGCAAAAGTTGTGGGACAGAAACTGTAAATTGACACTGTCCACTGCATATAAAGAAAACCTGTACAAAATATTTTATAGATGGCACTTCCCTCCAGCAACATTAGCTAGAATGTTTAAGAATATGTCTGCTAAGTGTTGGAAGTGCAACTGGGCTCGTATTACCACATGTGGTGGACATATCCGAAAGCAAGAAAATACTGGACTAAAAATAAACACCTGGCTAGAAAAAATGAGAAAGGAACATATAGATTTAAAACCAGAAATATTTCTGTTGGGCATCACACCAGACAAATACAGTAAAAGAAATGCAGAGTTAATAATTCATGTGTTAACAGTGGCCAGAATTATATTCGGACAACATTGGAAGGGTGAGGAGATCCCCACAGAAAAAAAGATAATAATAAAAATTTTAGAACGTGCAGAAATGAATAAGCTAACATTTGAAATTAAAGAAAAGGAAGGCACTGAATATTTTGAGGTATGGGATCTGTTTTATCAATGGTTAAATAAGGGAAACAGAAATTAGAACTTCTAAAATTACAAGATATAGAATTTTATTATTAGAGTTTATTTATTTATTTATTTATTTATTTATTATTTAGATTTTTATACCGCCCTTCTCCCGAAGGACTCAAGGCGGTGTACAGCCAAATTCAAACAGAACAATATACAAATTAAAACCATAGTTAAAATAACGTATTCTATAAATGGCCGAAAATTAAAACCGTCAAATTTGACCCATAAATAAAATACACCAGTTAAAATTATTAAAATTTAAAAAATTTAAAAATTTAGAATATTAAAAATTAAGCCAATTAAGAGTTGATTACTGTAACTTATTAATTTTGAGTAATTTTGATTAGTATTAACAATTAATATGTATTAATATTATGAGGAAAAAACATGTAGTTCTGAGATTACTATTAGAGAATACTATTATTATTACTATGATGAATATTACGCAAAAGAATTGTAACCGGGCAACACACTGACTATATGGATTTTGAACATGCTGCTCTTTCTATTTATATTAATAAAAAAAAGTAATATATGACTTGGGTGCAATCGCAAAATATCTGGAGTATCACTTGAATACTATCGGCATTAAAAAATCACCATTGGTCAACTGCGAAAGGCAGCTTTATTTAGAATATCTTACATCCTGAAATGATACCTTTAACACCATCAAACATCATCTGCCTATCCTTGGGAAGGGCTCCATCTGACTGACTGTGAGACCAACCCTAATAATAATACATTTTTATAGGGTGATCTGATAAATATCTTTATATCATCTTACTTTCATTAATTTCAATTATACATACTTATTTGAATAGAGCATAATCTGGCAGCAGTTGTGAACTATATGGAATGGTAGAAACTAAGAATATTGAAAGGATATTGAAAATAATTTCTTCAAACTGGGTTAATAAAAAACTGAAAATATAGGCAGCATAATTCAGTGTATGCTATTTTAAAAAACAGCTTTAGAAATATGCTAATTGTGTCTTTTGAACTTTGGGAATTAATGGAATAAAGTCTTGAGGTATTTATGAACAGTTTAATGAAACTTTGAATATGAAAAACAAACAATTAAAATCAAAACAGACAAATCCCATGAAAAGGTTTATTACTTAAGGGGTTGCAATATAGCTTCTTTCAAAATTCTTCTGTGGCTTGAATGTACAATAACAATACAGTGTGGCCAAGGTTGATGATATTGGTATATACTATTTTTTTTCAATCCAGCTTGTATGGCTGGGTACGTTTCCTGATTTCCAAAAGCCATATAGAAAGATTTCTCCCTTGAAAATTCACTTGAAAACCTCTTAAGCTTTAGCTGAACTGTGGGGAGCCAGGCAGGGTACAAACCAGGGAAAGATTTTTCTGAAAAGAAAAATAGTACAGTCACATACAGCTCTTGATCATTTCATAATTAAGAGAAATATCTCTCTCTCTCTCTCTCTCTCTCTCTCTCTCTCTCTCTCTCTCTCTCTCTCATCTATATCTAAAATATTCCCTTCTCACTTTTATGTGTTATAAGGGTCTTCCTCAGTCTTAGGTCCAGTCAGAGGCCTGGGAGTTTGAGGATTCTGCACAGAATCTTAGCTTAGGAGTCATTGCTCCAAGTGCTCCTACTAGAAAGATGGTGATTGGGATCACTTTGGCCTTTACCCTCCATGTCCTTTCTAGTTTGTCCTTCAGGCCCTAGTATTTCTCCAGCTTCTCACAATCTTTCTCCCTGATGTTGCTGTCACTTGGCACTGCTACATCTACCACCTTGAATCTTGGGTGACTGCTCTATCTATGAGCAACTGGTATTTTGATTCTCTGGTATTGTTCCCTTCTAAGCCTGGCTCATATACTCGGCCCATACGGTTCTATAGTTTGGCAGCGATGATACCTCATAGGACTTTCCATGTTGTGGGATAAGTTATGGGCCAGTACTTGGATGGTTTTGTTTCCATTGTGGATTTTTTTTTTTAGGTTTAGCACTGTGCTTGAGTTAGTCAGTCTGGGTGAGGGCCTGTAAGAAGCAGCAAGTTCATCTGTGCTGCTAAGAATTCGTGCACTGCTGTTAGTTTCTTTAGTAAGTGTGAATAATATCTGGGCCAGGTGCTATCCAGCTCTATTGGATGTCTACTACTGTGATGGTGATTGGTTCCTGGTCTGGGAGATGGTGGTGGGCCTGCATCCACTTTGCTCTGGTGTTATGTATCTAATCTTTCTCCCATGTGTTCTTCCAGTACTGCTGCTATTGACTCTGCTGTTACTGTGTTATTGCACTATACTTCATAACATAACATAACATAACATAACATAACATAACATAACATAACATAACATAACATAACATAACATAACATAACATAACATAACATAACATAACATAACATAACATAACATAACATAACATAACATAACATAACATAACATAACATAACATAACAATAGATTTGGAAGGGACCTTGGAGGTCTTCTAGTTTAACCCCCTGCCCAGGCAGGAAATCCTACACCATTTCAGACAAATGGCTATCCAATGTTTTCTTAAAAATTTCCAGTGTTGGAGCATTCACAACTTCTGCAGGCAAGTTGTTCCACTTATTGATTGCTCTAACTGTCAGGAAATTTCTCCTTTGTTCTAAGTTGCTTCTCTCCTTGATTAGTTTCCACCCATTGCTTCTTGTCCTGCCTTCAGGTGCTTTGGAGAATAGCTTGACTCCCTCTTCTTTGTGGCAGCCTCTGAGATATTGGAACACTGCTATCATGTCTCCCCTAGTCCTTCCTTTCATTAAACTAGACATACCTAGTTCCTGCAACCGTTCTTCATACGTTTTAGCCTCCAGTCCCCTAATCATCTTTGTTGCTCTGCTCTGCACTCTTTCTAGAGTCTCCACATCTTTTTTACATCGTGGTGACCAAAACTGGATGCAATATTCCAAGTGTGGCCTTACCAAGGCATTATAAAGTGGCACTAACACTTCACGTGAACTTGATTCTATCCCTCTGTTTATGCAGCCCAGAACTGTGTTGGCTTTTTTGGCAGCTGCTGCACACTGCTAGCTCATATCTAAATGATTGTCCACTAGGACTCCAAGATCCCTCTCACAGTTACTACTATCGAGCAAGGTACCACATATACGGTACCTGTGCATTTTGGGGTTTTTGCCTAAATGTAGAACCTTACTTTTTTCACTGTTGAATTTCATTTTGTTAGATAGCGCCCAATGTTCTTGTACTTGTACTTGGGAGTACAAGTTGGATGGTTCTTTGGAGAATAGGGTATTTATCTTCCTGGCCTCTTCTTCTATAATATATCTCCTTAGTCTGGTAACCAGTGCTGTAGCCCTTTGTTTAGCAATCTCTAGGGCTTCAGATGGAGTCAGGTCCTGATATTTTTTAGTAGCCTAGTCTTATCCTTAATCTTTACATCCTTCTGTAATTCTACCAGCTGATTAACCTTTTTCTAATTGTCTTGACCTTTACTGAGCCTTGGTAACTGAATTTGGGGATGACTCTAGCTGGTTTATTCAAGATCTTATACTTCATATCAGGTGCTGCGCTCTGTAATTGAGGATGTGACAGTAACATTACAGCTTCAGGTGTTGTGCGCATATCTAATTGTTCTTCAGTTCTTCTTGAGTCTAGGGTGAAATGTATAGGTAGTCGGCTTCAAGTTGTAAAAGCAGCTTTCTCTACATTGAAGTGTTGGGTAACTAGCTGTTTCTTAATGTGGATTTACATTTTCTGTCCATCCATTAGTTCCCTCATATGTTTCATATATCCTCTCTCATTAGGTATAGTGTTGTAGTAGCATTCCATCAATTCTAGGTTATCTTGTCTTGTCCCTCTATGGTTTTTCCAGTAGTTCATTTATCATCAGATTGTCCTGGTTCCCCAACATCTGACATGGACTTTGTTAATGTGGGCAGTTTCTGATCTGGTATGATTGTTGTGCTGTAGTGGTAGAGAAGGGAGACTTTGGACATATAAAACAATTCTGGAATATTGCACACACATATAATAATTTTGGAGATACTGTCATTAATATCCAATCCAAACCTTGAATGAAGTACTGATGAACTTCATTCTTGACATTTGTTGAGAAAATAGTAAAACTTGTACTGGCCAAGGGCAATATCAGAAAAGATAACACATGCTTACTTAAATATTAACCCATAAAGGTATGTAGGGTATTTTCTGCTTTTGCATTTCCCACTATCAACATAAGCATGGTTGAAAACTGCAGCTTACTTATTAAAAGAAAGAAACCATCAATCTAGCTATGTAGCTTCTCTTTTTTGATTCAGAAATATGCAGCTACAACAGAATCTTTTTGTGGAATTTCACTATCTTTTCTCATTCAAGAAGAAATTTCTAGTCTCTGTATTGTAGAATGTTCACAATAGGTATATACAATTTTGTGAACAGTTAAAACCACACTAGGTGTATGAAGATCACATTAGAGAAGAGAAAGAAATTTGCATTTATAATTGTTCTGATCTAATTCAAGTTGCTACAAAAGAAAGTAATTTTCATTAATTTCTTCATCACCTGAACCTCTCATGTTTTCCCCAAAGAGTAGATGAATATTTTCCTCCTGAAGGAGGAAAAATAGATTCACAAATCTTTTTTCATGCCAATCTATTGCTGGAAGCTTATATTGCATCTTCCATACGTCTGTGTCTGATGCCATTGGCCTCCTGAATATGAAATTTAAATGCACTTAAACTATAAGCTTATTTACATTACCTTGGAGTGAGTTTAGTTGAGCATACAGAATTTATTTCCACATATGAGGTTGCTATTTGTCACTTTGCCAAAACAGATTATCACTCTAATAAAAGCACGGCATATCTTGAATAGCTCAAATATTGCTGCAATGTTTGGTTCAGTTGCACTTGTCAACAGAATCAAACAACCACCACCCAGTTCAATTTAACTTAATGTTTGCTGGTATGACACACAATAAAAGTACTCTCAAAGATGCATAAAAAGGAAATAACTCTCAAAAAAATATAATGGAGATCAGTTAACTTTGTTCAGTGTAGAAGTTAAATCTAAATCTGTGTCCAATTGTACTTATTTTCCAATGTATGGTACACAGCAGAGGTCACCAACCTTTCGGACCTCAGGGACCACTAAATTAGTAATTTTAAATCCCGTGGACCACTAATATGATTTAAAAAAAGATAAATAGTATTTAGTGCAATATAAAAAATGCAAATAATTTTTCTGTGGACCACCAAAATTTTCTTGTAGACCACCAGAGGTCTGCAGACCACTGGCTGGTGACCACTGGTACACAGGACCACCACTGTAGGTAAAAGCTTAGCTTTTAATCCCTCATTCCCCATGAAGTTAATTTACATGTATTTGGAGTTTTTGTTCTTAGGGCAAATAACAGAGCAGGGCAATAAAAGCAAAAGTCATGCAGTTGACCAACTTCATCCTTATGTTATTATGTGGTGAAAATAACTCTTTATCCAATTAAGGTTTTTTAAAAAACCTAAAATAAATAGTTCTACTTTTTTTAAAATGAGTATCTTCCAAATAAGCTACTAAATAGGTTACATTTTTGATAGTAAAAAAATATATGCAAAAATGATTAGGCAATCCAGACAGTAATTGATGGGGTGCAGCTTGAGAAATAAATTCACATGAAGGGATGGGCTCCTGAAGAACAAAACTGATAATGTGCCAGGAAACCTCTGGTTCTTCCAAATACATGCTCAATGTACCATGTCTGAAAGCAAAGATTTGACAGCAGGCAATCTGAACTAGCAGATGTGCTTACAATTTGGAATCAGCTTTCACATTCAGTATTTGTGTACAAGAAACTTTTAAAAATGAGGATGGTGAAGGAAACACATGTTATTTGGTCAATTGAAAAAAATATAAGGGATAGATAAGAAAATACAGAAATGGTATGCTTAAAAAAAAATGCAGCTGCTTCAAGATCTTACAGACAACTGTTTTTTTTCAGTGAGACCGGTCTATCAGGAAAACCTGATCTACCCAAATGTGGGATGGAGGATACTACTTCGCTTGTTACAGATGTCTACAACATTAGCATTTATGTGTTCTGAAACATTTTTTGTATGTTGTATTGAAATATGTCAAGAGTCTAGTTTTTACCAATAGGCCTATGGCAAATAAGGTTTACTTGGACAAGGAGATTTAAACCATTTGAAGCAATCTGACTGATTTTGCTGGCCATCTACTTACCTTCAGCACCAGATGGTAAAAGACTGTCTGGTTGGGTTTGGGAATGAAGTCACCTAACCTGGCTCCATCTGCTGCCCTGAGCTCCTGGCTAACATGTCCTGGGGAAGATATGCTGGCCAAGGACTGAGATCAATAGCTATCAAAGCATCACAAATCTCTATTTAGTAATAGGGCTCTATATTTGTAGCAACTTTTTCCCAGACCTAAATTTTATTTTGTTTTAGGTCCTGTGCAGGTGTAATGTGCCACTGGTGGCATCTTGATATTTTATCACTCAATGAATGTTTTCCTTATTTTATTTAATACTGGCTAATAATTACACTTTAAATAGAGGCAATGTGAAGAGTAAGGAAAAAAAATGGTACCTCTAACCAAACTGAATAAAGGTGTATCTCATGGATAAAACAAAACAAAAACACTTAGTGTGGTACTTTGTATTCAACAGATTATTCAACAGAAGCCCAATTATTAGAATTATATATGCATTGTTAGCAGGGCAAATATACATCCCAGATGTGCTGAAGAAATATGTTGCTACTGAAGTCTTAGCCCTAGTAAAGATCTGTTGGGAAAGTGGATGAAATGATGAGATGGAGACTGTATTTTTTTGGTCCCATGCTGTGTTCCATTCACCTAAGATTCATGAGGATGACTTTTGGTAATAGAAAATGGATTATGTGCATTTGAGGCTAGATCAATCCTATCCATGTGCCTTTTGACCCCTTTGAACAAAACTTAAAAGGTTATTGATGAGTGGCTTACCTTCAGAGAAATAATGTTTTCAACAAACTTATATGTGTGTATGTGAGTTCTTATTTGGTTCTTATAATTTGTTGGGGTTTTTTGTTGTTGTTTCTGCTGGTTTTTAATCCTACATTTGCCATTCAGAATTCCAATTATGACATGGCTGACTATATAGATTACTATAATAATGGTATATTATATGTATAATTGATAGAATTAATGAAGAACACTTTTCAACCTTTAGACACTACGTACATTTTGTACGTATTTAATAGCTCATTTTTTAAAAAACAACAACTAAAGTCTCTTTTAAACTTTAATTTTTATTTATACTTTTATACTAGGGTACATTTTAAAATCGCAAACCACCCAGAGTCACGTAACTGAGATATGCAGTGTAGAAATGTGCTAAATAAATAAATACATACATACATACATACATACATACATACATACATACATTTCAACAATTTTAATTTGGAGATTAAATTAATAATGCATAAATGCAAATTAAATTAAACCCTTGTCACAACTATCTATCTTACTTTTTCAAATGCCACTCACAGCCAGGTGAATTTCAGGATGTTTATGCTATATTTTCCATACTGATTTTTCATAGTGATTTGCTAGCATCTCTGTAATTGTCTGAACTTTAAAACACCTTTTCTTTTTATCCAATAGTTCTTTAGATGTTTTCTTGAGAGAAATGATTTTTCTGAAATGTGATTTTATATATGCTTGCATTCTTATTTTGACAATGTTTGTCCTGCTTTGTTGTTCTTAATTAGTCAAGACACTTGCTTTATAAATGAAGCTTTCTTGCCTTTAATAGCAGATTGAATAAGCTGAAATATGTGGCATTTTATATTGCAGCCAGATTGCCTATGTTTGCAATTTGACCACATGCATGGCAGTTTATGTGAGAAAAGTGTTGTCCTTATGTCATAGGGTATAATACATATATGCATTTAAACTTTGAAATGCTGTACAGGAAACCCTCATTTCATGATTACAATTGACAATGGTCAATGGCAAGTCATTAAGCAGAACAATCAGTAAGTGAAATTGTGAGTTTCCTTTGCTGACCTGACTTGTGAAGATCGTAAATGTGAGGATTGGTCACAAAGTTATTTTTTGATCACCAGTGTAACTGCTAATGGTTGATAAATGAGGCAGTTGCTATTGGAGGCCTGTCTGTATTTCAGTTTAACAAAAGAAGTTTTGGTATATAATTCTTAGGGATTCCTAGAGCTTTACTATTTTTCTTTTGTCTGATAAGCTTTTCTCCTGTCTTTTGGGGAAGAAAGGGAGAATGTTTCTCTACTTATGTGCAAGGTGTTGATTTTTGCTTTGAAGGGAGAAAAAAAACACCCCTAAATATGATAATAGCTGGAAGCTTGTAGAAAAGTTGTATACCTTCACTTCCTTGCAATAGGAAGAACATTTGAAGACAAGCTAATTGGATGTATAATTGCCTGCAGGTGTTTTCTTACATGACAATATTGTTTTTGAAAATTAAGACACTTGTCTTATCACATATTAAAAGTGTCTACTATAAATATAAATATAAATGTTACGGGTCTAATACCTGTAAAGAAGAAAAGTTGAGCATGGTGATTCTGTTAATTAAAGCCAAGTATACTGTGGAGCTTTAAGTGATGTTCATTTAAAGAAAAACAACCTATTGTCCTTAATTAAGATAGATGATTATGTATGCATAAACTGATTCATACCTGTAACTGCATGTGAGAGAGAGAGAAATATATTTTTCAGATCATTTGCTGATTGTTACAAATTGTTTTGGAAGTCATGAGAAGATGTTCCTGGAAAGCAGAGTATAATGTAAGATACGGTGTAGCATTTTTTCTCCTAGCCATAATTATCATCATTCTTAAGAAAATTCCATTGCATCCCAGAATTTCCTCTCAGTGAAAGCAATAATGTCTAGGAAATAATTTGTAGGTTACTTTCTTTACTTCAGTACCTACCTTTGCTGTTTGTGCCTGGAGCACTAGAGGTATGGATAAGCCATTTCATGGTTATATTATTTGTTTACTACAGTTTTTTCCTGGGTGCTATTTGTGTTAGAATTTTTTTATATTGTTTTTATTCTGTTTTTAAGCATTGTTGGCTGCTCATTCATATAACTGAGATGCCCAATTGAATACACATTCAATTAATCAATTAAATAAATAAACATATTGAGTACATAGATTTTTATTCTGCTGTTTTTTCCAGCTCATCAACACTTCATATGAAGCATTCCTATCCTCATTTTTTTTCTACAAAAAGCAAACTTGTGAGATAGGTTAGGCTGAACAATAATACTTGATCCAAAGTCACCCATTGATTTTGCCCAGTTTCTACCAGGTGGGCTTATATCTCTGTCTCCTTAGTTCTAGTTCATCATCTTGACTAATGTAACAGACGGGTTCTAGAAATACTATTAAGGTTGGTGGGACAATAAGTTGCTGGTTAGACTTGCCTATAAAAAAAGATCTCCATTGGCAAAATTGAATGACTATGCAGACATGAGAATTGGGCAGAGCAGGTTGATTGTAAGAGTCTTGCATTTCCAAACAGTGCAATTGAGTTGTTTTTTTGTGGCTTGTCCCTGAGTTGCTATTTTCAGACTTTTCCAGGCAAGTCAATGTGTCTTTGTGGTTGCATAGTTGCCACTCTTCATGGGTAATAAGTGTTTTATTTTAAATATTTGCTATAAAGTCAAAGTCAGTGAAGGATAGAGGCACTTGGAATTCATGCCTTGCAGGTGTCTTCTTCCTTTTCCTTGCTATCTTCCTTTTCTGCTTCCTGTCAAAGATTGTGTGAACATCAGCATGTAACTCTCTTGAAACAATGCATTTTTGCAAATTATATGGACCATTTCTTCAGCCAGGATTTGCATTATTTTCCAGTATTACGTTTCTCTCAAATCTTTTCTTATATAATCGATTTTAATATGAATTAACAATGTCCACAGATTTCTACTTCATCAGCTAAAATGCAATAAACAATGTGAAAGACAGAAAGACTGACAATTTTATCAATCAGAGGATTTTGAATGCCTTAAATCATAGCTTTGATTTTGTTAGTAACTTAGAGTTGCCAATAATAGTTAAGAGCTTAAAAATAACTGTGTACATGCAAAATGTTCATTTTTAAAAAAACCAAGAATAGCTATAGTTGCTGAATTTAGCCTACTCTTTTAATTTAGATGTTCCTTCAGTTCATTTTTTTAAAAAAAAGAATGTACTAAATCATAAATGAGTTGGAAAGAACTTGCAATTTAAAACACATACATGCACACAGAAGAAGGAAACCAAAGCTGCCCGATTAATCTATCTCCCACAGTGATGCATTTAAGCGCATCATTGGGCTCCTATGAGGTGACTGTAATGATATGGATGATGCTTCATCAAGATTTTGTCCCATATAATCCCAAGATGATTGTAAACTCACGGCTATCTGGCTCATGATGAATACATGAGTCCTTTCCTTTTGGGAGAAAACAGTATTGTTGTGCAGCTGGTTTACCCATATGTCTCTGGCTTTTAATGATAACCAGAAAGCCAGTCTGAAGTACTTCTTAATTCTAAAGATAAGGTGTGATATTTTTTGTCGTCCTGACCTACCCATACTGGGTTTACTGTGGTTCCACCATTAACACATAGATTCTGGTTGTTTGAACAGTTTAATAGTTTCACAGCTATGCTGAAGAAGTGCCTAAAGGTTTGCTTATTTTTTAATGTGAAATGGGAAACAGCAACAACATTGGATGGGCAAGACTATCCTCTTTGCAACATCTGAACCTCATCTTGCCCTCAGTCTTACGCAGATTCTTTGCTTCTTCTGAATCATGCACAGCATGTTGTCATATTCTAATTATCAGAATGCTTATCCTTTTAATGGCTGTTTAACAAACATTGAATTGTTTGAAACAAATCATTTTAAAAAATGAGGCATTTTTCTACTTAGCAGGGTGAATGTTATATTTGGATTGCAAAGCTGATTTGTGTATTACCAGCACTGGTGTAATCCTTAGGAATAAGTATTAAATACCTACTTTGTCTCTTTAAAATATATATTACTTTTAGATTGTAATCTGAAAATCCTTTGATATCCCAAATCTCATAATGACCTGGTGGATTAGTCTCAATTCAGTTCAACTCTCTTATCTTTCAATAATCTTTAATTTGTTTTATAATTAGGGATAAGTAGTGGTATTATGATGCTACTTACAAATGGTGCTAACAATGCTTATTTTATTTTCCATATTATCTATTAAAAATTCAGATTATTTTGTGAGCTAATAAATCATTTCACAACTTTTTATTTATTTTTTTTATTTTAAGAAAATCATTCAGATTCAGGCTGACATAACACAGAATCCCATGAATCTCCTTTCCAGGCTTGTTCTGAATTGATGACCCGCAAACCATTGCAGCATCTGTCTTGCCAGTTTGTGCAGCATACGTTGTGACCAATGTGCATTGGAACAGAAAATGAGAAGTGCAGGGTCAGGCTGGGGTGAGGGAGAAGGAATATTTTCAGATTAGATCCCAAGTCATTAATTAACATTGCATCCTTGTACAAATCTACGCAGAAAAAATGTGAGCAGAACTTACACTCAAGTAGGTTACTATTGTTTTGCATTCTTGTTGCATCATAAAGACAAGGAAATCAAGACAGCGGAATGTGAGACTAACATTCTCACATATCCCTAGGAACACTATGGATAGTTATCTTCATTTTGATCAGAACTAAATTCCTTTAGAGATGATATCTATTATTGCTTCTTTTGTAGTCAAGGGGGTGACTAAGAGAAGAACAGAAAGTAAGAACTTGTTCATTTATTCAATTTTATAATGGAACTTCTTCCACTTAAATTCCATCTATAGCTGCAAAAAGAGCAAAGTTGTAAAATCTATAACATGTCTTAGTCATAAGCCCAAGGAAGATGCTATGAAAATGCAAAGACATTCTCTTTACAATCTGTCCAAAGAATTTACATAGGTGGTTATAGTCTCTAGAAAACTTTACTGCAACTTGATCTTTGCACTGTTTGGGCCATTTAGATATTTATTTATTTATTTATTTTTATTTGTCACAACAGTATATATAAGCATAAGCATGAAATGACTATACGATATATAAGCATATATATAAGCATAAATATGTAATAACTATATTAATTGGATATAATGAAAGGAAACATTAGGACAGGAATGGTAGGCACGCTTGTGTTCTTATGCACGCCCCTTACAGACCTCTTAAGAATGAGGTGAGGTCAATAGTAGACAGTTTTTGGTTAAAGCTTTGGGGATTTTGGGAAGAGACCATAGTCTGGTAGTGTATTCCAAGTATTAACAACTCTGTTACTGAAGTCATATTTTCTGCAATCAAGATTGGAGCGGTTCACATTAAACTTAAATCTATTGTGTGCTCGTGTATTGTTGTGATTGAAGCTGAAGTAGTCTTTAACAGGAAGGACATTGTAACAGATGATTCTATGAGTTAAACTCAGGTCATGTCGAAGGCAGCGTAGTTCTAAATTTTCTAAATCCAGGATTTCAAGTCTGGTGGCATAAGGTATTTTGTTGTATTCAGAGGAGTGGAGAACTCTTCTTGTAAAATATTTCTGGACACGCTCAGTTGTATTGATGTCCGAAATAAGGTGTGGGTTCCAGACAGGTGAGCTGTATTCAAGAATTGGTCTAGCAAATGTTTTATATGCTCTGGTTAGTAGTGTAGTGTTTTTGGAGAAGAAGCTACGCAAGATTAGGTTTACAACTCTTAAGGCCTTTTTTGCGATGTAGATATTAATTCATTAATAAGATGTATATAATATAAGATAAGATGTAGATATTAATAACATGTAGATAAGATGTAGATATTAATTCATTAAAGAAATGTCTTGGGAGAAGAGAGGTTAATGCGATCTGATACTTATATCAAAATGACCAAAAATGTATGGTGATCTCATGCCATAAGTTTTACCCCTTTCGTATATGTGTGCATCATAATGATGTAGGTACAAAAGGAATTGATTTTGTATAGCACTGGAACAACGTTGAGACCATCATTTGCCCTCCTGCAGACGTGTTTGTCAGGAAATAGTGTAACCCTGAGTTGGGAGCAATGAGCTTTGTGAATTGTATATAGGATTATATGTATACAGGTGTACACATACAAAAGCCTCTTTCCTCCAGGCTTTTGCAGTTATACACAGACACTGTGTGACAAAATAATGGTAGAGGGAAAACAGAAAGTATGAATTTTTATTTGAGAAATGAAAGGTGCTTGCCACCAGGTTTTAACTTCAGAAAATTTAACTACATTGTAACAACCTACATGCAACCCTGTTCTCATTTATCTGGGAAATCCAAATCAAATTCAGAAGGCATACTATCATTTTTTCCACAATATGTAAAACACTGGTTTTCATTGGTAACTCTTTAGTTAGCAAACCATTTTTTTTTAAATTAAAGGCTCCACAACAACCTGAAATAGAAAAATCTAAGATGATTATAGCAATGATGTCACATCAAGGACAATCAGGGATTCAAAAAAGTAAAGAAATTACCGTCAGTCTAAGGGAGAGGCGACAAATGTAGCCAAAAGGCAGCTAAGGTTTAGATGACTAAGTAACTTGGTTCCAATTTGGCTTTGAACATAGTGACGTTCTCTGAAGAGTGTATCAGTGGTGGGTTGCTACCAGTTTGCCCCAGATTGGGTGAACCCATAGCAGCAGCAGGAGGCTCTGCCCACTCGCATGGACGTCTTTATGCATGCAAGGGAACTGGTAGTGGCCGAAATTGAAATCCACTACTGGAGTGCATTCTCACATCCCCATAAGTATGATGCAGACATATACCAGGAACAGGAAGGAGAGCGCCATTAGCACTATCTAGCAAGTTTCACATATGAGGTGATGGTTCATGCTGTGTCTTGCACCTGGGGTTTACTCAACCCCAGATGGCCAATTCAGGTTGCTGCCTTTGTGCCAGTTGCTAACACTGCCCTCAGTGACAATTTTGACTTGGAGTGCAGGAAAGCCTGGACACTGGGCTTCCACAGAGATGTCTGAATGCAATAGCCGAGTGATTCTTCCGAAAGTACTTTATTAACATAGGCTCCTACATGTGGGACTATTTTCAAGGAGCAGTAGATCCACAAAACCCAGTGCAAGGGCTCCTGAGAGAGGATTAACCTTTGCTTCTATGCTGGCTGGAAAATTCTGGGAGCTGAAGTCCATAAGTCTTTAAGTTGCCAAATTTGGAGACCCCGGACTAATCCAATAGCCCAACTGACAGATCACAGGTGCAGTACTCTTCTATGGCTGCAACCTGTTAGCCAGGCAGTTTAACAGGTATCAAAGCCACCTGTTCTAAGCACCCACTTATACATACCAGCATTCCCATTTTAAAGAAAGTGACAGATGACTGTTGGTATGTGATACAGTACATGGTATGTGGGAAAATGAAGCTAGTGGAATCCATTCATTTTCTTCTTACATTAAAACACAAAGGACATTGCCAGTTACAGGTCTTAACTGAAACAGAATTGGGATCATCATTGGGGACAGTGCAATTTATGCTGCATACATTACCGCCAACTCTCATATTGAAGAAAGGCACTTTAATACAACTCTCTGGCTCTATCTTAAAAGACTCTTACATGAAGGTGACATATTGAAGGGCAGCACTTTTGTAATCTTCAGCTTTCTTCTTGTCTTAGTTGCCTTATCTGTCTGTCTGTCTGTCTGTCTGTCTGTCTGTCTGTCTGTCTGTCTGTCTGTCTGTCTGTCTGTCTGTCTGTCTATCTATCTATCTATCTATCTATCTATCTATCTATCTATCTATCTATCTATCTATCTATCTATCTATCTCCCATCTCACTATCAGAGAACTATGCTACTTTGTACTCATAGATCTGGGGATTGTAATTTCAGAATGTGTAGGGAATAAAGAGCTTGGATATTCTTCTTGTCAGAGAAAAAGAGAAAATAGACCTGTCATCCCTTAAAGCTTCCTCTGAGGTATGGAGTTCTTGGTGCTCTCTTAGCTTGATCGTTTGCTTGCAGATTTTCTTTATCTGGCTAGGTAACATCCTCATTGCTAGTGAATGTGGGGTTTGCTCCAGTGGTGAAATGCAATTTTTTTTGCTACAGTTTCTGTGGGCGTGGCTTGGTGGGCATGGCTTGGTAGGGGATCATGTGACTAGGTGGGCCTGGCCAACCTTTTTTTTTATTTTTTAAAGCATTTTTACTACCTATTCGCCCAAACCTGAAGAAAAAAATTGCTTTAAAAAAAATTGCTTTAAAAAAGTAAAAAAAAAGGTTCCAATGACCACAGCTGTGCCATGCAATTCTCAGAACCTTTTTTTTTTTTACTTTTTTAAAGCATTTTTTTATTACCGGTTCACCCAAATCGGTAGTTTTTATCACTACCGGTTCACCCAAACTGGAGCAAGCTGTAGCATTTCACCCCTGGTTTGCTCCTTGTTTATATACAGTAGCCTGCTGCAAGCTAGATTCTAATGTTGGTGGGGTGTATGGTTTTTTTTAAAATCAGTTTCCTGATTAAGTTATTGTTTTTGCTTCAATAAGAACAGCCAAGCTCCAAAAGTACCAAGGACTCATTGGTTCAACCCTGAACTACATTTATTCTCTACTATTGAAATTCTTCTGAGGAAAATTAGGCTTGACTAATCATGTTATTCCTGGTCAAAATAAAACATCTGTTAACATATGATTTTGGTCTATATGCTTGAGATGTCAGGTATAGGGCAACAAGCTTAGGCTCTGCAATTGGAAAGTGTCTTTAGTCTATAATTGGTTTACACTTTCCTTGCCATGAGATAGGATAGTAATTCCTGTTTTACAGAGATGGGTGGGAGAAAGCTAACTAGGGACCTGGTTTTAAAGATTGTTTTATTACCAATTTTAAGCTGCTTTATAAATCCATAGTAGAAAAGGGTCAATTCATCTAATTAGATAAATAATACAATGAGTTCGTTTTTAAAAAAAAATACAAAGGAGTTAAGTGTACACTGAATCTGCATGTGTGCAAAACAGACATGTTATATAGTCGTACGAATTCAGCATTTTATTTTCACAGATCAATACATCTTACTGGTTTGACAACAGATACCTTTACATCTGATGAATTGATTTTAAGAGAATAAAATTAGATATCAGGATTTATGGGTATCCTGAGGACTACTTTGCATATCTCTGAATTTATGCACTGCAGTAAAGCAATACAAAGAACAGTTTCCTTCTATAGGTTATCAAGCGTTTTCTACAGGGAATCGGGGAATCAGGGAAGATTCCTCTGGGTCAAAAGAAAAAGCCGTAAATCTGAAGTTTTATGAGAAAAGCATGAAGGTGGTTGAACAGATATATGGAATATCTTATGATATCAGGATACCTTGTGGCACTTCTGTCTACGTTTTGTTCTACAAATTCATAGCTCATTATTTAACAAAATGACCAATGGTTGGTTGTTTCACAGGTTGGGGTGAGGGTTTTTTGACAAATTTATCTTCAGCCCATCGTTTCTGCCCCACGCTATTCAATCTGGTTTAAGCAGGTGATTTAAAGTTCTATTTATCACTCCTGTGACCAATTTGTCAGCTCTTCCCTTGGCTGCATCTGAGTCATTCTTTTCTTTGGAGACAATTTCTACATATGTCAAATTAAAAACAAACAGTAATGAAAGACTTTTGCAAGTATTACAGAGTCACTCAATTCATGAACATGGCAATAATTTAGCCCTGCGAAGTTGCAAGTGATATTTACATATGGAAAGCTTATAATATATTCATTGTGTAACATGGGAGCAAGCAAATTGTGGGCCTAGGAGAACTTAGAGTCTTGCACCTAATTTCTTGCAGCTTCATTCTAAATTCAAAAGCAGTTAATCAGCTCAGACTTTTGACAAAAATAATTTGTCTCTTAACAGACAGCCACAAGTAAAAGGAGAGACAGAGAAAATGAGATTGCATTAGAATGGGTGAATAAATGAAAGTTTCAGCAACATTCCATCACCAGCATGCTTCCAAATAACCAGTTTCAGGTAACAATGGTGGAAAAGAGCTGTGTCCGTCTCCTGCTTGAGAGCAACGGAGAGGCGTCTTTTAGGTTACTGTATGAAAGAAATGTTTGGCCCTATCCTGATCCAGCAAACTATTTTTACCGTCCGTATTTCTTCATTGTAATGCAGCCTCCTAGCTTGCCTGGCACTAAGTGGTCAACTCTGGGCAAACTCTAAAAAGGTTATGCAGACTTGGCAATAATCTTGGAGAAAGAAATCACGAGGAAGTGTGTCTATTGTTGGCGGCCTGAGCATTTTTTGTTTAAAAAGTGAACTGCTTTATCATGTTGCAAAATGACTGAAATCTGATAAAATCTAACATTCATCCAATACTTCAATATTATTAGAATAGCTTGGGGAATCAAAGAACAATGCATTCTGAGAATAATGAATAATTTATAAGTACAATAACTGTAAAATACTTATCTATAAATACATTGATACAAGCTCCAGTGACAACATAATTAATGAGGCGCATGGCACTTTGGCTGAGGATGTCACCATTGCACCAGTGAATAATTATAACGTGCTCCATTTTCCTGTTACATTTCTTGGCCTTACATAACATATTCATTGTATGAATAACTTTAAAAAAAAACAACTTGTGTCCTCTTTTCTTGAATCTTCCACCAGTCCTGATTCAATCTGTTTTGCCTCAGGGTGCGCTTCCCCCCCCTTACCTCAGAAATTAGCAACTTGCCTGTCTGACTAATTTAATCTACTTCCACGTGTACTTTCCGCTAAACAGATTTGTTGGCTATTCCCCCTGCCATTTCTTTATGAGTCAGCTTCCAATCTGAATTAAAAATGGAAGTTAAAAAATAATGTTTGGAAGCAATAAGAAACAACAGGGTTAATCAAATCAGGATGAGCTGTAAAATAATAAAAATAAATAAAGCTGGGACCGCAGCCAGCATTCCCTAAATAACAATTGGAGAGCCCCAAAGGGTCTTAGAACAGGAACTGATTTAGCCAACTGCCTGAAGATATAAAGGGAGGGTGTGCAGCATAAACTGAATTGTTTTATTTTTTCCTCCTATAAGCTATTTTTTTACAACAGTGGCAAAGACTTAAATTAAGCAGTCCTCTGTTGTACAAGAATTGTCCAGTGAAAATACAGTTTTCTGCTAAAAGACATATTGGTTGTTTCTTGTTTACCAACTGCCTTCATTGTGAAAACAAAGGAAAAATTGCTTTAAAAAACTTTCCTCCAAGTCTTGCTCTGTTGTATATTTCAAGTTCACTAGTGTTCTAGTCACATACATGCTTCGTATTTTTGCACACTCTTTCTTTAGTAGCAATTTCTCACTTCACTGCTAGCAGGAGACAATGCTAATGTACTTGTATCTCTTTGTAATTATTCCTGATTGATATTGGTTATTATAAAAATGTATTCTTTTTCTTGTTTCAGATGAAAGCCACAATCAAATACAAAGGATAGAATTGGTTTTCTTCATGACTGACAGGATATTGCAGTTCTCAAACTTTAATTTTCCCAGGACCTATTTCATCCCTCAGTGAGTGAGGAGTCACTTCCTTTTCTTCTATTTTAATTGAGAATCACAGTACTTTCCATTTGGAATCACCTGAGACTTCCTTAATTAGCAAAATTTGTGTAGCTAGGAATGGTACAATCAGCCTAATTCCAACTGAGAATGTTTGATTTGCCTATTATCAAAAAATGTTCAGTTTTAAAAGCCCATTAAATGAAAAAGTACCAAAAATAAAAACGGTAAAAATCCCATCACCTAACCAAACAAGTTTTCTAAAAATGGTAACCATATAGATGATTTTGGATAATTTCCAGTTTAAGTAACTAGACTAACTTTTAGTTGTTGCTGCTATCTATACTTAAAACCTTGCTCTAATACCTACATAACATTTTCAGGAGTGAAATTAAAAAGCCAAAAGGAGTTACCTCTCATTTGGTCCAGATATATATATATCTCAGTGGTGGGTTCCACTTACCTTCACTACTGGTTCTCACGCCCACGTGCACAGCACTTCTGCACATGCACAGTGTTAAGGGTAATCTGGGTTCACAACCAAGATTGTGGACTGTTGAGCAGAGTACCCTACACATGAAAACGACTGAGATTGGTTGTATACAATAACAGTCACTTGCAGACAAACTGGGGTTTGACATTCCTTTACTTTTAGGGAAAAGGCAAAGTCATAGTCCAAAAACAATTTCAGGTCACACACATATAAAGTCAGTCAGTCAGTCTTCTTACCAATGTAGACTTGTACAACAAACAAGCAAGGTCTTCTTTCAGTTCAGCAAAACACAGTTCAATACACAACAGTCAGTATCTTGAGGAATCAGTAACTAGCCATGATCAAGCAACGATCATAAAGTTCACATATCCAGTTGCAGCATGTCATTAGGTTACAATGCTGTAGCGTCTCTGTAGATTCCGCAACAAGCTATAATTTAATAGTCCTTTTATACATTGGCTACAGAGCTCAACCAATCAGGATGATTGCATGATGCAGTGCAGCCGTAAAGCCTTTCTATAAACATACATAGTTAGTTTATATATTGCCTGGCCAACTAGTTAGGCAAATAATAATTTCCTGACACACAGACCATCCGTTTGCGGGAACCAGGGCGAACCGGTAGAAACCCACCATATACACATAGTATGATATGGTATGGTATGGTATGGTATGGTATGGTATGGTATGGTATGGTTTGGCATGGCATGGCATGGCATGGCATGGCATGGCAATGCCAATGCCAATGCCAATGCCAATGCCATGCCAATGCCAATGCCAATGCCAATGCCAATGCCAATGCCATGCCATGCCAATGCCATGCCATGCCATGGCATATTATATTATATTATATTTCAAATGTAACTATAACCTATTTTAGCAAGTAACTTTAGGAGACCAACAGCACTTCATTACATTTTAAAGAATCAGTTATATGTTAAAAGTAGTTTAATGTAGCTGTTATCATTGTAGCTCAACAGCAGTAGGACAGGAAAGATATATTTATTTATTTATTTATTTTGTCACAACAATATACATAAGCATCACACAAAATGGTTATATAGTATATAAACATATATATGAGGAAATATGAGGAAGTATAAGCATATATATATAAGAATAATTATAAAAAAATAGGACAGGAATGGTAGGCAGGTTTGTGCTCTTATGCATGCCCCTTATAGTCCTCTTAGGAATGGGGTGAGGTCAATAGTAGAAAGTTTTTTATATACACCATATATATATACACCATATATATACACCATAATAGAATTTATAAGGGGCCTTAAAACAGAATATATTTATTGTCCTTTTTAAAATAAATTAACCTATGATTCAGATTCAGTATTGGGCAGGTTGATGGATTCAGTATTGGATAGGTTCTGGGACTTCTGAAGGTTCAAAGGTCAAACTCACAGTCTTTTGCATATTTAAGAGCCTTGACGTGCAGGCCCATTTTATGATATGTTTGGGAATTGCACAAACACTGATACTTCTTAGAAATAAGTCCTTGTGTACTCAGTTAAGCTTATTTTCAGTAGAATATATGACATTGCAGACAAACATTATAACCCTATAGAGACTGGAATAAATTTCATCAGATGCTTAGGTTGAAAGAAAAAAAAATCTGGAAACTAGAATGTTAGGGTCATTCTAATTTCAAGGTATGATTCTTCTTGGAGAATCATAGGATCTTACATTAAAAAGGAACTATTTAAGTCAGCAATTCCAACATACTCTTTGCAGATAGCTAATTAAAGCATATACAATATAGTAGTAACCAGCTGTATTGTTCAGAAGCTTTCTTAGCACCTTCATCTAGGATTTGGCATCTTTCAATTTAAATCCATTATTCTGTTTCTTATCGTTAAGAAGAATAACATGCAGATTTTGGCCTCCTCTGCATTAGTATATAGTACTTCAACAATGAAAAAAATGATAGAATATGTATCACAAAAGGAAAACCAGGTTTTCATAATTATGATCCAATGTCATTTGGAAGTGCATGTTGTAGCTTTTGTGTCATTGAGTCACAATACTTACCATTAAGTCTTCCGAATGACATCCTTTCATTATTTTGAATAGTGCTTCATATCCCTCTTTAGTCTCTTCATTTCAAGGCTACAATTCTAAGTTTCTGTAATATTATTTTCTGTTCTTTGTTTCCTATGTCCTTCTCTAAAGTTGATCCTATTTGTATGAAAGCTTCTTAAAGAGTAATGCCCGAAACATAAATCAGTACTGTAAGTGGGGTCTAATTAACACAAAATAAATGAAATGGTTACTTTTATATTTTAGGAATTATACTTCTATTAGGTCTCCTATTAAACTGAGATTCCTGAGTTTCTTAACCAGTTTATGCAAGCATTCTGTTGGATTTTTTCCAATCTCTATGCAATTTTTGTCTAAATAACACCCATGTTAATATGATGCCTAAGGGTTTAAATGATTCAGTTTCCAACTCTTCCCTTAGAAATCTAATTAAAAAATAATAACATGATCAACATGATTGTAAATAGAATTACAATATACTACTAGCATTTTTCAAACAGGTCTTCATAAAACAAATGGTTAAAACAAATCAAAACTTTAGCATGATTTCCAGAATGACAATAACTCTTATTCACTGACTGCAATTTTTTCTCAGTACAGAGGTCACTGCCAGATGAACACACACTCTTTGGGACTAAGTAAGTACTACAGCAAATTAGACCTTACTCTTTTGCCATTCACTGATAAATTCCTTGCTCTTCACCTTCACTTAATATTAAGCTTGTGAGATAGATCAGATTGGAAACAAGGTCAGATGAGCAAATTCTACTTTTTCATATAAAATTACATGAAGACTCAAAGTACATTTATTTTTTATTTATTTATTTATTTTACATAAATTTCTCCCCATCTGCTTTGCAGCTCATGAAACTAATGACATTCTGAGCCATTTGCCCTGCCTACATTCCTGCTGCAAAGGAATATGCCTTTTATCTGACCATCCCTTAATTAGGTCTCTTTGCTCTGCCAAAAAGGCCAATCCCACATACCATTACAACTGAAAGGGATGGGAAAAACACTTTTCAGGGTCAGCCATTCCTCTTTTGTCCTTCTATTCTCTTTGATCCTCTTGTCTTTTTTGCTTTTTGATGTTTTTATGTCTCTTCTGCTTTATCTGTTTTTTTTCTCATCTTGTCTCTTTCCTTTCATGATTCCTTTGGCCTCCATGATCTCATCTTCCACTCCCCTTAACACCCTGATCTCCTCTTCTCCCAAAGTCTATCATCAAATCTCCTGTTTGCCCTCACCATCCTCTGATCTTCTCTGCAGCTGTCTTAGACCAGTGGTTCTCAACCTTTATAGTGCTGCGACCCCTTTAATACAATTCCCCACGATGTGGCGACCCCTGCAGCTGCAGAAGGGGGGGGGGAAAAGTGGCAAACTGTTGTTTTGAATTTATCGCTCCTGAAGCCGTATTGGCTAGTGATCTAAACTGCTTGCGATTGCCTTGAAGACGGAGGCATTAGTTTTAGTTTTTTAGTTTTAGTTTTATTTAGATTTTTATACCGCCCTTCTCCTGAAGGACTCAGGGCGGTGTACAGCCAAGTAATAAAACCATACAATATACACATTAAAACAAAAAACTTAAAACCAAACATAATTATATAAATGGCCGAAATTTAAAACAGTCAATTTTAAAACCCTAAAATTCATACATAGCCCCAATAAAATTTAATAAAACTTTTAAGCCAGTCCCGCTTGAATAAATAAATGTGTTTTCAGCTCACGGCGAAAGGTCTGAAGATCAGGCAATTGGCGTAAACCAGGGGGAAGTTCGTTCCAAAGAGTAGGAGCTCCAACAGAGAAGGCCCTACCCCTGGGGGCTGCCAGCCGACTCCTCCCCTATTAAGTTTATCGCACCTGAAGCCAGATTAGGCTAGTGATTGGGAGTGATTGCAGCTGGCTTGAGAGGGAGACATCAGAGCAAAGATTTCTCTCTTTTTTAATTCATTGCGCCTGAAGCCGAATTCAGATAGCGATTTGAAGAGCCTGCAGCTGGCTTGTGGAGTCAACCATTGGAGCACGATTCTTCAACTCGCAAGTATACTTTCCATATTTCCGATGGTCTTAGGTGACCCCTGGCAAATCGTCATTCGACCCCCAATGGGGTTGCGACCCACAGGTTGAGAACCGCTGTCTTAGACCCTTCTCTTCCCAGCATTCTGGTAATGGTCTGCTGCTGGGTGGGGGAGGGAGCCATCCTTTGCCTTTGATTGCCTATCCTCTTTTCCTAATTAGCTAAGTAACACACTTCCGTGTTTCCTAAAACACCTGAAAGGGACTTCAGTGGATGCTGCATAAAATTGGATGCACCTTTGTTGTAGTCATATCTTACTATTGACTCATATTCCATTTGCAATTAACTATTTTTCCATTTTTTTGTGTTAAATTTATATTTACCAACAAAGAAATAAAGTGAGAATAGTACAGATCTATTTCAAGCTATTTTGCTCTCATCAGCCAGCCATACCCTTCTGGGATCAAACCTAAGCTACTTTCATATTAGGTATATGTATTAACCTCTCCTGGCTTTGTCAGGGCTCTTAATCACGGCAACCTGGTCTACCCAAATATGGGACGGAAGCTCCTGGATTGGGGCTGAAAGGCAAAAATAAAAGTGGAAGCAGTATGCTCTGTCCCATATTTGGGAAGACGAGGTTGCAAATTCGAGTGCATTGATCTGGCCCACGGGTCCTCTCTGGAAACAGCAAAGGAACAGCCTGCGGTGTCTCTGCCAGGGAAAATGGAGCTTAGGAGGACCGTGTGGCCATCCTGTGTGGCCATCACGACGGTCTCCTGAAGCCCTCTGACAGTGAAAATGGAGCTCAGGGGGACACTCATGCCCCCCCATTTCATTTTCACTGCAGAGGGCTGCAGGAGGCTGTTGTGGCTGAAAATGGGGCCACTGGAGGCTGCACGCACCCCCTGGGCTCTGCTTTTACTGGCAGAGAGCTAGCAAAACTAACTTGAAAACAAAACAAAAGGATGTTCAGCATTGATATTGCATTTCAGCATGCAAGATGGGACAGGAAAGGAGAAAGGGAAAGAAGAAAGAAAAAGATGGGAAGATGGGAAGAAAGCAAGGAAGGAAAAATAAGGAAATAAGGAAAATAAAGAAAAAATAAGGAAAGAGGAGAAGGAAGAAGAAAGGAGAATGAACATACAGTACATTGCATAATCTGCCTAACATTATTCTTCATCTGTCTCCCTTTTATAAATCCAGATTGATCATTATGAATTCTTCGCTGCAGAATCAACATTAATCTATTAACTATTATTTTAACAAAAATCTTATAATCATTATTTAAAAGTGAAATTGGTCTATAATTCCCAGGTTTAGAACAATCCTGTTCTTCTTTTGGTATCAATGAAATAAAAGAGGTTCCCCTCCTAGTTGTATCTGATTAAATAATTCCTTAAGTGGACCTAACATCTCATCCTGTAAATTCCTATAATAACTAACTGTGAGCCCATCCGTACCAGGAGTTTTCCCCATTTTTAATTGTTTAATTACCAAAATAATTTCTTCAGAGGTTATAGGCCGATTCAGTTCTTCCGTTTGTTCTAAAGTTTATTTATTTTATTTATTTTATTCAATTTCTATACCGCCCTTCTCCCGAAGGACTCAGGGCGGTGTACAGCCAAGTAAAAAATCACAATATCAATATTAAAAGAAATTAAAACAAGCATATTATAAAATGGCCAAATTTAAAACGAATTAAAATATTAAAATATAAATAACCCAATAAAATTTTAACCCAATAAAATTTTAAGCCAGTCCCGCTTGAATAAATAAGTGCGTTTTCAGCTCACGGCGAAAGGTCCGAAGATCAGGTACTTGACGTAAACCAGGGGGAAGCTCATTCCAGAGCGTGGGAGCTCCCACAGAGAAGGCCCTACTCCTGGGGGCCAGCCGACATTGTTTGGCGGACGGCACCCTGAGAAGGCCCTCTCTGTGAGAGCGTACGGGTCGGTGGGAGGCAAACGGTAACAGCAGGCGGTCCCGTAAGTACCCGGGTCCTAAGCCATGGAGCGCTTTAAAGGTGGTGACCAAAATCTTAAAGCGCACCCGGAAGACCACAGGAAGCCAGTGCAGACTGCGCAGGAGTGGTGTTACATGGGAGCAACGAGTTGCTCCCACTATTACCCGCGCAGCTGCATTCTGGACTAACTGCAGCCTCCGGGTGCACTTCAAGGGCAGCCCCATGTAGAGAGCATTGCAATAATCCAGGCGGAAGTTACGAGGGCATGAGTGACCGTGCATAAGGCATCCCGGTCAAGGAAGGCGCAACTGGCGCACTGCGAACTTGGTGGAAGGCCCTCTTGGAGACGGCCGCCAAATGATCGCCAAATGACAGCCGCCCATCCAAGAGGACTCCCAAGTTGCGCACCCTCTCCGTTGGGGCCAATAACTGCTTCACAGCCAGCTGCAGCTGCAGCTGACTGAACCGGGTGCCGCATCCACAGCCACTCCGTCTTGGAGGATTGAGCTTGAGTCTGTTTCTCCCCATCCAGACCCGCACGGCTTCCAAACACGGGACAGCACTTGACAACCGTTGGGGTGGTCCGGGGTGGAAAAGTACAGCTGCATATCGTCAGCGTACAGATGATAACTCACCCCAAAACCACTGATGACCTCGCCCAGCGGCTTCATATAGATGTTGAACAGGAGGGGCGATAGAATCGACCCCTGAGGCACCCCACAAGTGAGGCGCCTCGCGGTCGACCTCTGCCCCCCTGTCAACACCGTCTGCGACCGGTCGGAGAGATAGGAGGAGAACCACCGATAAACGGTGCCTCCCACTCCCAATCCCTCCAACCGGCGCAGCAGGATACCATGATCGATGGTATCGAAAGCCGCTGAGAGATCTAATAGGACCAAGGCAGAGGAACATCCCCTGTCCCTGGCCCTCCAGAGGTCATCCACCAACGCGACCAAAGCTGTCTCCGTGCTGTGACCGGACCAGAAGCCGGACTGGAACGGGTCTAGATAGACAGCAAGTTAAATTTTTAACCTTATATTCCTTCAGATAATTATCAATATCCCTATTCAATATATTTATCTTTACTTTTACTTTTTTTTTACTTTTGCCCGTACACCGCCCTGAGTCCTTCGGGAGAAGGGCGGTATAAAAATCAAATAAATAATAATAAATAATAATAATATTCATGGAATATTCATGGAACATTGAAAATGAAGGTGCCTTGGGTCATTGTTTCAGAGATATTTTCTGATGTAGAAATAGGATGACCACTGGTGGGCAAAAATAATAATTAAAAAATCAGTAGGAGTGGGGGTGACTTCTGACTTCCTCTTAGTTTTTCCATTCTGTTTTGTTATGGGAAGCAGCAGTCGCCCAGCAGCCGAGCAGGAGCCAGTAGCATTGAAACATCCTCAATTTCCCCCAAGTTCACTCCCTCCAGGACAATGGGTCTTGAATTTTGTAAATTAGCCCATATAAGGTACCTTGGTTCAAATATTGCTGCCCAATGATTTATTTATTATTTATTTACTTATGATCAGAGGTGGGTTTCAGTATGTTCTGACTAGTTCTGGAGAACTGGTAGCGGAAATTTTGAGTAGTTTGGAGAACTGGTAGTAAAAATTTTGACTGGCCCCACCCCCATCTATTCTCTGCCTCCCAATTCCCAGCTAATCAGGAGGAAATGGGGATTTTGCAGTATCCTTCCCCTGGAGTGGGGTGGGAATGCAGATTTTACAGTATCCTTCCCCTGGAGTGGGGTGGGAATGGAGATTTTACAGTATCCTTCCCCTGCCACAGCCACCAAGCCACGGCCACCAAGCCATGCCACAGCCACCAATCTACACCCACAGAACCGGTAGTAAAATTTTTTGAAACCCACCACTGCTTATGATGCACCGTTTTGCCCAGTTAAAGGTCATGAAAGAAGGTTTCTTAGTAATATAAAAATAGATTGATGGAGAATTCAAAAAGAGATTTTGTTTGTATGATTAAATTTATTCATATTTATTGTATTACAAATTAAAATAGAAGTATTTGTAGGATATTTATTTAGTGAATAATGTAAAAATATTAACAAATAAAATATTTTTCATGGAATAACCAATTTTTAAGAGGCCAAAAGATTAATGAAGAGTGACATTATTTTACATTCTTGCAAATATCTTCAATATTTAACAAGCAAATTTTATTTCATGGATCCCTGAAAAGATCTTGAGGGACTTCCAAAGGTTCTTTAGACCAAGGATCTCCAACCTTGGCAACTTTAAGACTTGTGGACCTCAACTCCCAGAGTTCCTCAGCCAGCTTTGCTGTTGAAGTCCACAAGTCTTAAAGTTGCCAAGGTTGGAGACCCCTGCCTTAGACCTGATTTAAAAAAAACCCTACTTTAAAGTCATTCAAAGTAAAATTGAATTAGGGTAGCACAGGGCTTTTGATTATAAGGAACAAATGTGGTTCTGATGTAGAAACAGAGTTCCTACAGAGGAACACACACAGTTCCTTTTGCAAAATCTTAAAGCAGCTGCAACTTTTCTTAGGATCACATGACTTTCTTTCTTCTGTCATGGCAAAAGTAGTGTTTTGCTTAATGATCTAGTTAGTGCTACATATATGTCCATAAACACTCTTCAGCATTGCACAAGCTTAATAAGGTTTCCTAACCAGTTTAAAATCCATTTCAGGTTTCAAATGGATACTTAATTTCACTAAAACTTACTCCTTTAGTGTTCTTTATAATTTTATTGTAGAAAACAGGAAGCCTTTTTATTGAAGACTGAAAAAAAATTGGAATTTAACCTCTGATCAATCTAGATTGAGATATAAAAATCAAATCAGGTTTGGATCACTAGGAGATCCGAGGGTTGATGATAGGTGAAGAAGACGGAAAAATATCCAAGAAGAAGGTAATGGAAATCATTTTTTCATTGTTGCCTAGAAAACTACATGATGAACCTATCTACTCAGATGATGATGCCGTGTTTCTTAATATATAAATGTCAATTTAGAAGTGTCATGGAGTTTAAGTATGACTTAGGATCCAAATTTTCATTTTTAAAGGAACATAAAGAATGAAGTAATTTACTTACAGTATCTGAGCAGTTCCTTATATGGCCTATCATTCTTATTCTTGAATATTTGATACCAAAGTAGAACATTAATTCATCAACATACTTCATGAATTATTCATTGAAATATCTAAGGAAATCCTGTGTGGAGCATTTTAAGAATGTGCTGTAGGAGTTTCACAACATGCTGCTAAATCTGTCTGTGCTTGTCTGTTTAATATAAAATCACTTCTTTTGTTATACTTTCAAAATGTCAGTCACTGAAAACCTAAGGGGAAAAAAACGGAGAAAGAAACAATTTTCAGTTTTTAATGTTGCAATGATTGTGATCTCACTCTCTTCTTCCCACACATATCTATTCTCTTCATCTAAATAGGCTTTAAATTTGAAATTTCAACCACAATAAAATCAGAATTAAACACAGATACATTTTTCTACGTCATCTGCATTTGCTGATATTTAGGCATGTTCTTGTCAAATTGTTCTTGCTAATCAGTGCTTAATTATCTTCAAGATGGATGGGGGTGTTTAGTTTAAAAAAATTAGTTCTGAATGTAAAATTTCCTAAAGTTCTTGTACCAGTAAATCAACTCAGTAACTTGAACGTTAATAAGTTGTGTCATATGATAAAATTTGAAATTCTCAACAATACACTAATGTTAGGTGTTATTAATCCTGATAGATTATTCTGCCATGGTTTTGTATAATGCAACTGAATTAAAATGCAAAGCTACAATTTATACTGTGTAAACCATAGAGAAATTCTGAAAAACATATAGAAAATGGAACTTTTTTTTTTTAGAGCAACTTGGTGTCATGTTTGGTTTACTGGATGTAAATAAAACTGGAACAAAATAATGCCTTTTGTATGTGCTGATAAAAATGCGTAACATTGTTTTAAATGTCCTTAAACTAAAAAGAGACACCATTTACCACTTTGTTTCTGAGCACAATAGGGTTTGGGCATGAGGGCAGTGCAATGTACATCAATTCTTCTGCTAAATCAAGGATTAGCAGAATATAATTTCATGTAAATGTGAGGAAAGTTTATCCAATCTATACAATCATTTGCTTTCCTTAAAACTCTCTTATGAATGCATTAGGAAGAGATAGTTTTGTAAATGGAAAGTGTAAATGGTGAGCATCTTTGTTGAAACTGGTGTTTTTAATGTATTCATAAATGATTTAGAGCAAGGGTCTAAAGTTGCCAGCCTTGGCAACTTTAAGACTTGTGGACTTCAACTCCCTTTCATATTTAAGGGGAGAGAAATATTTCAAAACTGGCTGAGGAACTCTAGGAGTTGAAGTCCACAAGTCTTAAAGTTGCCAAGGTTGGAGACCCCTGATTTAGAGTTAGTGATCAGGTAACACTGAATTATAGGGTGGCTGAAAGAAAATAGATAGAATAGAATAGAATAGAATAGAATTTTATTGGCCAAGTGTGATTGGACACACAAGGAATTTGTCTTGGTGCATATGCTCTCAGTGTACATAAAAGAAAAGATACGTTCATCAAGGTACAACATTTACAACACAATTGATGATCAATATATCAATATAAATCATAAGGATTGCCAGCAACAAGTTATAGTCATACAGTCATAAGTGGAAAGAGATTGGTGATGGGAACTATGAAACAATTAATAGTAGTGCAGATTCAGTAAATAGTCTGACAGTGTTGAGGGAATTATTTGTTTAGCAGAGTGATGGCCTTCGGGAAAAAACTGTTCTTGTGTCTAGTTGTTCTGGTGTGCAGTGCTCTATAGCGTCGTTTTGAGAGTAGGAGTTGAAACAGTTTATGTCCAGGATGCGAGGGATCTGCAAATATTTTCACGGCCCTCTTCTTGATTCGTGCAGTATACAGGTCCTCAATGGAAGGCAAGTTGGTAGCAATTATTTTTTCTGCAGTTCTAATTGTCCTCTGAAGTCTGTGTTTTTCTTGTTGGGTTGCAGAACCGAACCAGACAGTTATAGAGGTGCAAATGACAGACTCAATAATTCCTCTGTAGAATTGGATCAGCAGCTCCTTGGGCAGTTTGAGCTTACTGAGTTGGCGCAGAAAGAACATTCTTTGTTGTCCTTTTTAATGATGTTTTGATGTTAGCTGTCCATTTGAGATCTTGCGATATGATAGAACCCAGAAATTTGAAGGTTTCTACTGTTGATACTGTGTTGTCAAGTATTGTGAGAGGTGGAAGTATGGAAGGGTTTTTCCTAAAGTCTACCACCATTTCTACGGTTTTGAGTGTGTTCAGTTCCAGATTGTTTTGGTTGCACCACAAGGCTAGTCGTTCGACCTCTCGTCTATATGCGGATTCGTCATTGTCTCGAATGAGACCAATCACTGTTGTGTCATCTGCGAACTTCAGTAGCTTAACAAATGGATCATTGGAGATGCAGTCATTGGTATACAGAGAGAAGAGAAGTGGGGAGAGCACACAGCCCCTGTGCTAATTGTACAGGTATTTGATGTGATCTTGCTTAGCTTCACCTGCTGCTTCCTGTTTGTTAGGAAGCTTGTGATCCACTTACAAGTCTGTTCCGGTACCTGTAGCTGGTTTAGCTTAGTTAGAAGAATGTCTGGAATGATGGTATTGAATGCTGAACTAAAGTCTACAAAAAGGACCCTTGCATAGGTCTTTGGAGACTCAAGATGTTGTAGGATGTAGTGCAGAGCCATATTAACAGCATCATCTGTTGATCTATTTGCTCGGTATGCAAATTGCAAGGGGTCTAAGAGCGGATTCGTGATGGTTTTCAGGTAGGAAAGCACTAGCCTTTCAAAGGTTTTCATGACTACAGATGTTAGAGCAACTGGTCTGTAGTCAGTCAGTTCCTTGATGGTGGGCTTCTTCGGCACTGGGATGATGGTAGAGCGTTTGAAGCAAGAAGGAACATAGCACATCTCTAGTGATTTATTGAAAATATGGGTGAAGATGGGGGCCAATTGGTCAGCACAGACTTTTAAGCAAGAAGGAGTTATCTTGTCTGGGCCTGGAGCTTTTCCTGGCTTTTGTCTGTGAAATAGGTCCTGCACTTTCCTTTTCCTTTTCACTTTCTTTTCTAGATCCACAAGGAACATTCATATGGGAGATATGGTTCAAAGTAAACAAAACTTTCTAGTAGACTCTTGACTATCTAAAAATAAGAAATCAGTCTATTTGGTTTAGAAACAGTCTAAAGCACCTGACGGTAGAACAAGAAGCAATGGATGGCAACTAATCAAGGAGAGAAGCAACTTAGAACTAAGGAGAAATTTCCTGACAGTTAGAACAATTAATCAGTGGAACAACTTGCCTGCAGAAGTTGTAAATGCTCCAACACTGGAAATTTTTAAGAAAATGTTGGTTAACCATTTGTTTGAAATGGTGTAGGGTTTCCTGCCTGGGCAGGGGGTTGGACTAGAAGACCTCCAAGGTCCCTTCCAACTCTGTTATTATTATTATTATTAAAGTTAAACAGAAATTGATACTCAGTTACAGGTAATCTTCAAATAATGAACATTTGTTCAGTGTTCAAAATTTTGATGGTGCAGAACAAATGATACTTATGAATGATTTTCATAGTTTTGGCTGCTGTAATGTCCCTGCAATCACATGACTATAATTTGGACACTTGGCAACCAGCTTGCAATGATGATGTCAAAGGGACCTGCAGTCATGTGATTTTTGATGTTCCCTGCTGGCTTCCAACAAACAAAGCCAATGGGGAAGCCAGGAGGAACTTGGAAGACGCAGACCTCACTTAACTAGTCACATGATCTTCACATGCATTATAACATACAGTAGTACCTTGCCTCTTCACATGCTTTAACAACAGCAATCAGGACTTCCAGAATTACAATTGCTAAGCAGTGCGGTCATGTGATATCATGTTCTATGACTGCATCACTTAAGCAGGGGTGAAATTCAGCAGGTTCTGGAGAACCAGTAGTGGAAATTTTGAGTAGTTCAGAGAACCAACAAATACCACCTCTGGCTGGCCCCAGAGTGGGGTGGGAATGGAGATTTTGCAATATCCTTCCCCTGCCATGCCCACCAAGCCACACCAGGCCCGCCAAGTCATGCCCACAGAACCGATAGTAAAAAAATTTGAATTTCACCATTGCACTTAAGTAATGGTAATTCTGGTCCCAATTGCTATTGTAAGATGAGGACTACCTGTATAGATCAACATCCATTTTTTCAGAACTCAAATAATGTATTAAATGCATCATATTGAAAACAAATATAAAATATTTATTATTAGAGAAAAGTTCCAACCAAAATGTATACAGTTGGTGGGATTTAAGTGCCTTTACCTTTCCTATTTTCTTTTTTAAAAAAAAACTACCTGAGATTGAGAAACAGAATCAAACAAGAATAAGGCAGGAAAATTACAGAGTGGGAAGAAACAAATTTAACAATTTATTTTTGCTTATTTCTTATGGTGGCATAGACACATTTGGAAAGAAACTGTGGGTGTGTAGTGAAAGGTCAACCCAACATGCAAAATGAGAATGCCCAGCTGCAATATTATCTTTAGTAAAAAAATATTTAAATTCATTAGTAAAAGATATGACCTATTGTACAACTACTAATATCATAATAGACACCTGGAACAAGAGTGCAGCTGAGGCTGTGGACTGGATTGTGCCTAAGTGACCTCTCCTCTCTTAGGGATCCCAAATTTCTCCCTAGTTTACAGAGGAGCTAAAGGAGGTGAAGCAGGAAAAGAGGGACCTAGAGTGCCACTGGCAGATGACAAGGAGTGAACCCAATCAAACATGAATTAGAGGCACTATTTACCACAGGGGGTACAGTGGTGCAGCAGCTTAAAGACTCTGGATTTGTCTGTCAGAGATGGTCTCCACATAAATGGTTCCAGCTCATGGCCCTGCGTGGTGGAGCGAGCTCCTCTCCATTTGCCCTAGCTCCTGCCTATCTAGCAGTTGAAAAGCATGTAGAAATGGAAGTAGCTAAATAGGTACCACTCTGGTGGGAAAACCTAGCAGTGTTCTGTGAGGAACCGAGAGCTGGCACTGGACCTGCCTGGATGTGAGGCAAGGTCAGCAAAAGAAAACCCAGATGGCTTGACATTCTTCAAATGCTGCTAGTCAGCTAGTGCAATGCTAGTTTGCCTCTTGTGGTGTACTGTGGATAGTTGATGAACATGCATGAACAATATGAACTAACAATCTTAGGCTGTCAGAAGTAGTTTGTGGTAAAAAGCATTGTAGAGTTATGTCATGCCATATGCTAATATGTCTTATTTCAACTGTGGATAACCATCCAACAGCACTACACTTACATGAGGTTGCCCTTGAAGAGCATTTAGAAGCTTCATCTGGTACAGAATGTGGTGGTATGGGCACTTAATGGCACTATTATTCTGTATATGTAACCCTGCTGTTCCATGAGATTCTCTGGTTATCAGTTTGCTACTGGGCACAATTCAAGGTGCTAGTAGTCACTTTTAACTATAGAGTGCTGAATTACTTATAGGATTGTCTGTTTGTTTCTACCCATCCTATCTTACCCAGCAGGAGACACTTATTGTGGGTACCATCTGTAATGGGGCAATAGAGTTACAACAAAGACAACAATCAGATTTTAAAAATGTGAGTTTGAGGCAGAAATATAATTTGAGAAAGTGTCTCAGCCTTGACTGTCCCTGATTCCCTAAGGGAAGTGTATTCAGACTTGGCAAGATTCTGTTACTATAATCTTATAATAAAAGTAGTATTTTATCATTCATAATTTTGCTCTCCTTACGAAATGGCTGGCATCATTGGCTAAGGTCTGTTGGCTGGCAGGGCACCTTCTCACTGGAATATCATCTCTCCTGAGATTAGTCCCTTCCTGCTTGCCTTTCATAAGGCCTTAAAGGCAGGGGTGGGTTTCACTTACCTTTGCTACCAGTTTGCTCGTGCGCCACTTCTGCGCATGCACAGAGCATATTTGATGATGTCTGAGCAGGTGGGTGGAGCGAACCGGTAGCAACCGGTAGCAACCCACCACTGCTTAAAGGCCTGTTTCGATTGAGCCTGGGCCCCGGGTGTGTGACAGAGCCTGTTTCCTGGGTATGAGGAGGGCTATATATTTGTGCATTGCCCAGAGTCATGAACTCTTAGTCATGTAAGATGGGTGGCCATATAAATTGAATATATAAATAATAGTGTAATGAAGCTCCCTAATATAGCCATGGGTTCATGCCCCAGCTTGAAAAAGCCATTGGAAGACTAGAAATGGTAAAGAACTGGTTAATCCTAATTGGCAGGACTCTCGTCAAAAATAATATGTCCACACAAGAGTTTTCTAATTTTATGGTGAAAATGAAAAGCTCATTATACAGAAGAGTTTTATTATACAGAAGAGTTCCCTAATTTTACTGTGAAAGTGGGAAATTCATTATACAGAATAGAAACTGTATTTGCATATTTGAAATATTTCTCTCCCCTTAAATATGAAAGGGGCAACCTCATCAGCCTCTCATCAATTTACTGATTACACAGAGTTCTGGATCAAAGAAGATTTAAAATAGTTTAGTTTTTGGCATTATTATGTAGCTATATAGCACGGATTCCTTACATTTCATAATTATATAAATTAAACTAAATTCACCAATAATGATATAGTCCATTCTTATATGGAGTCTTTCTCTTAACAGGGACATCCCAATGTTTACAGGTACTGTATATAAAACATTTTTCTGAAAAGAGTGATGAGTTCCTAAAACATCCATAAAAGCACTACTAAGAATGATGCCATTTCAGGAAGTCAGTTCGTTGACGGTCAAAGTACAGGAGAAATAGTATTGAAAGAGAGGAAGATACTTGGAGAAGGGCAAGAAGATTCTTAGATTTGGCTATGAATCAATTGTATGTCATCTTTTTTAAAATTCTCTTTTGTTGTACTTTTACCCATGTTTCAGCAAAAAAAAAAAAGAAAGGAAAAAAAAAAGGGGGGATGAGATAATTCCATGATATTGCTATCAAATAGCACTGAGTGGCTTTTCCTTAATGTATACTTTGAATCAGGATTTCTCGAACTGTGAGGTGTACCTTCATTGAGGAAGTGCAGACTAGTTCCAGGGGAGGTGCGGAGATACATTTTAGTTACATTGTTACAATAAACCCATCTCTCCCCAAGGTTCATTGTATTGTTTCCATGGTTCATTTGAGTTTATTTTGGCATTTTTGGATTTTTAGAGTGAAGGCAACTCAACATGGACTTTGTAGTGTCAACAGCATGGACTTTATAGTATTGTTGCACTTGAGAAATAACACTGGTTTTCCTGTATTTTGTATTTTATTTTTTTAAAATAATGTTGACAAACATTGCAGACTGGAATGTAGAAAGCTTTTTATTTTACTACAAATGCATTGATTGATTCTGTGTAACATTGCCAAACTGCAAGATAAACTATATTTGGTCTCCAGATCTGGATAGGGTAGGAGCGTGTTTGTAGTTTCTCTTCTGATAAGATAGACAAATCTTTAATATTGATTGACATCTGGTTTGTCTCTTTGGGGATGCTAACTAATATTATGACTTTTTTTCCTCATTAGCATTCTACATTTTATGCCAACAGATTCCATGAAGTTCATTTAAATGAATATATGTGAGATACAAATATGTAACATGTTTAACTTCAAGTAGCTGATTTCCTATGCAAAGCAAAGGATACTTTTGTCTTGTCTAATCAACTTTCATTTTTTATTTTCGTTTGTTGTATTAACTATACAAGAGAATGTTTGGGGAGGTCCTAGATTCTTCTCTTTTTTTTTTTTTGCATTTATATCCCGCCCTTCTCTGAAGACTCAGGGTGGCTTACATTATGTCAAGCAATAGTCTTCATCCATTTGTATATTAAATACAAAGTCAACTTATTGCCCCCAACAATCTGGGTCCTCATTTTACCTACCTTATAAAGGATGGAAGGCTGAGTCAACCTTGGCCTGGTGGGACTTGAACCTGCAATATTGCAAGCAGTTGATGTTAATAATAGGCTGCATTAGCCTGTTGCGCCACCAGAGGTCCTTTGAATGAAAGGATTCATTTTTATCAGAGCATTTTGAATATATTGTACTTTAAATGAGAAATAAAATAATACTAAAATACAAAAAATGAGAAATCTTCAGTTTTGATGTTAACGTTGTTGTTGGACTCGAGAAATGTCTAGAATGAACCATTGACTCTAGCCATTTCTCTCCCTTCCAGCTAGCTGGCAAAAGCAGAAGGGGAAATACACACATGCATGCACACAAATACATATATAGATGGAGATTCTATGCTCCACTAACCTCCATCTATCAGAAAAATCCCCATAAGGCTATGGCTAGTTGAACACAAATAGAACAGTTAGCCAGCTTCCAAGCTAGCTCAGGTTCGTGGAGTTAAAAAGTGAATATAATGTGTTTGGAATGAAGGACCTTGGTATTCATGGATTTTGTTTTGCATTTTTTAACTCACATGTTGGCATGGTTGATGTTTTTCTGTTTCATTTGATAGAAAATCAAATAACTACAATGAAGCATTGAGCTGCCAAGGCTGTGTGAGTAGTCTTGATTTATTCTAAGAAAATGATGCTTTCCAAATCAAGAAGCCTATCTCTTTTGGTTATTGAGTAGTCCCAATTCCCTTTTGGAACTGTTTGAGGCATAAGCGTTGGCTGTATCTAATGCAATATCAAGTAATGCTTACTTTCAACATCTTCCCAAGCAGAATACCTACTGTCTGAATCAGTTGTCTGCAGCAGTTCAGAAACTAGATGTACAGTTGTGTTCCTCTTGAGAATGTTCTCCTCACATACTTATTTTCATATTTTCTATATATTTTCATGGCAGATTGTGATTTTTGGAAGATAAATGACTTTCCATTTATGTAGAGCTGCAAAACTAGTTTGCATTAAGAAACAAACAAAAAGACTTTTCTTATCATAATAGGAAAATTTAAACCTTAAACTGTCTACCGTGGACCTTTTATGTTTCTTAAGAGGTCCTAAGGGGGTCTGCATAAGCGCACCAGTGTGCATCCCTATCCTACTTTCCCCATTTATATGTAATATTCTATGTGTTTATGGCTGTGTTTTGCCTATTTTTTTGTGTGTGTCTATGTCTATATTGTTACTTGTTTCCTTATACTTGTTGACAAATCATCATCATCATCATCATCATCATCATCATCATCATTGAAGAATGTCTTAATTTCAAGAATACCTTGAAAAATATCTTGACATTCTGTGATCTTGTGATTTATTGTTCTTCAATCACTAAGTCATGTCTGACTTTTTGTCACTCCATTGACTATAGCATGCCAGACACACCTACCCTCTACTGTCTCCTGGAATTTGCCCAAATTTATGTTCATTGTGTCAATGACACTATCTAACCATCTCCTTTTCTTTTTGTCTTTGATCGTTCCCAACATCAAAGTCTTTCTAAACAAGTGTTCTCTTCTCATTAAATGACCAAAGAATTGAGCTTTAGCCTCAATATATGCCCTTCCAAAGAACAATTGGGTTAATTTCTTTTAGGATTGACTGATTTGATCTCCTTGCAGTCCAAGGAAATATCAAGAGTCTTGTCCAGCACCATAATTTGAAAACATCAATTATTTGGTGCTAAGCCTTCCTTATGTCCATACCTTACTACTGGGAAAACCATAGCTTTGACTATACATGTTGTGATTATGTTGATGTTTAATGTTCTATTATCCATTGATCTATTCAATGTATTTTTTTCCATATTTTATTCTTGTGCTTTTCTATATACATGCAAGAAGCCCAATGTTTAAAAGCAACATAAGGTTATGGCAGCTTTCTGTAACAAAGAGGGGCAAAGCATGTGCCATTCATTACAAGTTGACTGAACAAAAAGAATGGCCTTTTTCTAAGTAAAGTATATGTTTGATGTAGATACCATGTTTCTCCAAAAAGAAGGCAGGATCTTATTTTTTTTTGACACCTGAAAAAACTGCTAGGCCTTCTTTTTGGAGGGTCCTAATTATTGACTCACCTTGTGGCAGTGGCATTGACAGCCCACACAGCAGGAACCTGCTGCTGGCCCACTTCTTCTGTGGCCACTTGCCACCGCTCGCACGCATCATCCCAGCCTCTGTTTTGCCTTCAGATGCTTGCCAGGAGGCACCTGCAGCCAATAACAGAGCTCTATTATTGGCTGAAGATGCCTTCCAGCAGGCATCTGAAGATGAAATAGAGGCCAGGGTGATGTGTGCGAGTGATGGCAAGCGGCCACAGGAGAAGCGACCTCAGAAGAGGGCAAGACAGGTGGGGTGTACAAGGTCTGGTAAGTAGGGCAGTTCCACCCTCCCATTCCCATCCTAGCTTATTTTTTACCTGTGTACCTCACCCCACCCCCTGCACCCTAGGGTGGGGATTGTCTTAATTAGGGCTAATTTGATGGGTGGGGCTTAATTTGATCACATGCACTCATAGGGCTTCTTTTCAAGGTGGGTCTTCTTTTTGGAGAAACATGGTAGAATGCTTCAATTTTTAAAGCAAAGCTTATGCAAAATCATCTGATAAGAAAGCTTCAAAATGTAAAGAAAAAGACAAAGAGGGTCAAAACTGTCAGCTTTGGTCACAAAAATGTTGTTAGCATATCAATTGCAACCTAATATATTGTTTATAACTGAACATCTTACAAACCTGACATGAACTTGGCAGTCTTGCAAAGACTCATTTTTCTTGCCAACAAGATGTCTTTTGCGGCCTAAATTCTTCACAGCCTGCTGTGATAAGAGGGTTGTGGAAATTGATGACTGTTAGACTGCTGCCCTGAAACCTTTAATTTCATGCTCTTTTTCTGTGCTGAGTTTTGGTTCCAGTTGGCTTCTGCCTTGGAAGCTACAACACCCTGCTGGGTTAAATGTGATGGACAATCTCTATGAAAACCAATCTGTTATTTTGACAGTAGGTTTGGCAGAAGTCAAAACCACCTCTTCCCCAAACAAATCTGAGCATAGGCAAGAGGGAAAGAGAAGGAGGGGGAGAAGGAAAGCGTTTTAGAAAGATCGGTGATTCTGTATTTTATTGGTTGTGTACTGGATTTTATTTAATTCTTCCTATATATACTTTGCCTAAGGTAGCATTTCTGATCCCTGATAATAACACTGATTTTAATGTTCAAAGCTGCACTACTGTGAATCTAATTTAAACACACTATCTTATTCAATATTGATTCCAATTAGTATCCCATAAAAGAAGACAACATGGTTCCATATTCATATAAGATAACTTTTTTTCCAGGGCAAAATTATGCCAATGGATGAATGTATTATTATTATTAAGCAACAGTACTAGAATACATATGCCACAATTGCTTCTTGGTAAAATTTAAATATTGCAATAAATGTGCCCATTGCTAGTCATAGGATGTTTGAAATTAGTGCTTCCTGCTTTAAAAAATAAATAAATAAATCCATTTCAGATGCTATATATTTCATGGACCTTTATAAAAACATGTGTAACATATTGTGATGAAGTGTTGTTGTTCTCTTCCCAGAAGGTAGGGAGGTACATTCGGGGGGGAATAAGAGGTCAAATTACCGTCCCTGTCCTAATGTTCCCTTTATTGTATTCATTTCATGTATTCAATTCATGCTTATACTTATATATATTATTTAATATGTAGTCAACAAAATAAATAAATATAAATAAATAAATAATAAATAAATAGTTTGTGTGAGAGGAAGAGGAAAATAACAGTCAATTAACAATATGCTTGGAAGAATCACCAAGTGTCTTTCCTGGTTTTTGGGCCTAAAACGTATTAGCTGAACAAGCAGTACTTTCCATTTTGATCAACTTTTTTCTTTGTGACACTGAGGTCTTTCTCACTGAACTATGATTCTGCATATAGTGTTGTTAAAAAGAGATGGCAACTTATCTATATTTATATAAAAAAGGTCTACAGAAGGCCTCTCAATAAATCTATTTATTAAACACAGCGACATGTTATACATAGTTTTATTAATATTTGTGTGTGATCTCTTATGATGTGACACTTCTCTTAGTAGTGCCATAGAATTCTTGTTCGGTAAGTAAGAAAACCAAAGTTGCCTTTTATGGGAATTCCATGGACACAATTATGGAGGTCAAATGTCATAATTATTCTTATCACTTACTATGCTTTTTAAATTTTAAATTGTATAAAAGATATGTTAATATTTAAAATATTAATGCTCAATGCATTTCATGAAAAGTGATCAGTAAATGTCTTAAATAAATAAGCCTAGATACTTAATCATACTGTTTCTATTTCCCAAAGATTCTAGAATATGTCCATAGTTCAATTTTTATGAAATTTCCTTGCTCCTCAATGCCTTCCTTGTTTGTAAACAGAAAATATATCTGCTGTAGCAGCTCTGGGCAATTAACAGTATATAAAACAATTTTTTAAAAAAGCTCTTCCACAATAAACATATATATTCAACCCCAAATCCATATTATTAAACTGTAGTTAAGAATATAGGGAAGTTCTGTTTATTTTAATTTGGTTTGTTTGTATAAATACATTAGTTAATTATTTGCATTTAGATGCAAATTAACGTAAAGGAGATTATATTGATGTGCCACCAGTACCAAAATCAACGATCAGAAATGTAAAATTGGTTAAAGAGTGTCTTTTAATGATTTTTAGCTGCATCTTTCGCATGTGACAGTGATTAATTTTGTAACCACTTTCTAAGATTGTGTGATGGTTCTGCAGCAAAGAAATACACAGAAAGAAATAGATGCAGAGACAGAAAATATATGATATATGGCAATAGATTATACTGAATGTAGAAAATTTTATCCTTTATCTCTTTGTACCTTCATGTACTACTTAATGAGTTTTTGAATCATGATGAAAAGCTGTCAACATTGGTCAATACGCCACTAAGTTTTTCCACTTTGAACATACATTTACAGGAAGCAAAGTGTTGATTAATATTCTCAGTGTTGGGGTGGTGATTTTATTTTTCTAATTTCAGATGAGAACTGGAACACACTTATATGTTTACAATTTCTCTAAACAACTTGAAATTGTTTTTAACATACAGTTCTCAGAATACACAAAGCCCTGTTACAACCTGCTACATAACTACATATATACCAGTGGTGGGATTCAGCCAGTTCAGGCTGGTTCAGATGAACCAGTAGTTAAATTGTTGTCTGGCTCCACCACCCCCCTTCCAGGAGTCCCCACACGCCCCATTTTGGCTCCCAGGTAAGTGCAGAGAGGCCTATTAGGCCCAAAACAGGGTGCGGGTGTGTGTGTGGCGTGCCCTTCCGCAGCCCGTTTTCACTCCCAGGAGGCTGCGGGGAGGCCTACTAGGCCCAAAACATCACACCCCCTGGCCACACCCACCAAGACCACGCCCACCCAGTGGATCATTAGGGCAGAGAACCGGTTGTTAAATTATTTGAATCCCTCCACTCTTATATACCTTTGTCATTTAGTATAGTAGAGGAGACAAACCTCAGGACACAGAAGGTCTTTTTCTCCCATGTGAGATTTGCTTTGGCTTTTATATGGGTACTTCCTTTTCTTTTTTGGTTAGCAGTTTGGTGATGGAAGTTTGCATTTGGAGTTAATATTGAAGCTCTATATTCTTGGTTGCCAGAATTCTATTTATACTGTTGTGTCCTGCGTCTCAGCCAATCCGAGCACCACTCAGTCTGATTGGTTGAGACGCAAGCAACAGGAGAAGCGGGAAGCCGGGAGCATTGTGATTGGCTCCCCATCTGACAGTTCGCAAAGTTGTTCTAAGTAGGTGTTCTGCTGAGAGGAAGAGATTCATTCCTGTCAGAGTTTTGTTAGTTAGTTCGTGCCTGTTAGAGAGCGTTCCTAGATTAAAGAATAGTTGTTGATTCAACGCGTCTCCGTGTTTATTGAACTTAACACTGGCGACGAGGTTTGTGCATTACCGAACGTCATGTAGCTGTTTCGTTTGTCGTCATGTCGACCCTGATGCCTACCTTCGCTCCGTTCGTCCCCTCCACTGACTCCTGGGACGCCTACCTAGAGAGGTTCAACTGCTTCCTGCAGGCGAACGACTTGTCTGACATCTCCAGCACTCGAAAGCGTGGCTATTTCTTAAGCTCTTGTGGCAGCGAGGTTTTCAACATCGCACGAGCCCTTGCAGCACCTCAACCAGTATGTGAATTGTCCTAGGAGGTTTTGATTGATAAACTCCGGGGACACTATGCTCCGGCGCCCTCCCGGATCGCCCGCCGCCACGCTTTTCGCCGTTGTATACAATCAGATACTGATACTATTAATGATTTCATATCCTCCCTGAGGACTGCTGCTTTACACTGCGAGTTTTGTGACCTCGAGGACATGTTGCTAGACCAATTGGTCTATGGAGTCAAGGATTTAAAGCTCCAACGCCGCCTCCTTGCTCGGAAGGACTTAACACTCCAACTGGCCATAGATGAAGCGAAAGCGGCCAAAATGACCGAAAAGTCTGCTGCAGAACTCCACCAGTTCCGAACAGGAACGGTGGATGGGAGCCGTCCAGTTTCAATCCATTTCGGGGACTCTGCCCGGGGAAGCTCGTCGGAAGATGAAGCTGAGGTGAGGCGCCTCAAGCTTACACCCAAACGGACAGGCTTCCCTGAGGGCAAGCGTTCCCAACCACAATGCCTGGGCTGCGGCGGTGATCACTCGAGGGATGAGTGCAAGTTCAAGTCCGCTGTTTGTCGTCATTGTGGAAAGCACGGACACCTGGCCAGGGTTTGCCGGGCTACTCTGCCGGTCCAGGATGTTGGCCGCAGTCCGGTCAAATCACGGGGACAGTTCAAGACGCCTGCGCCTCGTCATAGGGAGTATTCCACCGTGGCCCATTTTGAAGATGATGTCCCTGTCAGGCTTCTGCGTCGTCGTCTGACAAGATCTATGTCATCGTGAACTTGGAGGGGGCACCGTGCACTATGGAGGTGGACATGGGGTCGTCCCGGTCACTTATCGCATGGTCTACTTTGAAGCGGCTTCTGCCGAGTGTCTCCAAGGCCAGCCTGCAACTCTGCGCTGTCACATTACGGGACTACCAGGGGGGGGCTATTCCAACAGTGGGGGTTGGCAAGTTCTGGGTGGCATATCATGGCTTCAATGACCACCTCCCACTGATTGTTGTTAAGGGCAACTGGCCTTGCCTTTTGTAGCTCGACTGGTTCACCGCCTTGGGTCTTCATGTTGCCGGGGTCCACAGTACACGCCTGGATGTCCCCTCCATGCTGGCTGCCGAATTCGCAGATGTTTTTGACGAGAGCCTGAGTAAATATCGGGGGTCCCTCATTTCCCTGAACTTGGATCCCCAGGTAGCGCCCATACGACTCAAACTGAGACGGGTTCCCCTTGTGTTGAGACCGAAGGTGGAAGAGCAGCTTGACCGTTTAATAGCCCAAGGGGTTTTAGTTCCGATAGATCACGCGAAATGGGAAACCCCTATTGTCATTCCCCTTAAGCCGGATGGATCCGTGATGATCTGTGCCGACTATAAGGGGACTATTAATAAGGCCCTGCAGGCAAACCCCTACCCGGTGCCGGTAGTCCAGCACCTCCTCCACTCCCTGGGCAAGGGCCGCATTTTCGCTAAATTAGACATGGCCCAGGCTTATCAACAGCTCCCGGTGGATGACGAAATGGCATTGGCCCAAACGATCGTCACCCACCGGGGAGCTTTTAAATGCACGAGACTTCAATTCGGAGTCAGTGTAGCTCCAGGAATATTCCAGGGTATCATGGAGCGCCTGCTCCATGGGATCCCGGGGGTGGTCCCTTACTTTGATGATGTAATAGTCTCGGCTAGGGATATGCCAAAGCTTGTCACCAAAGTAAGGGCGGTGCTAACCCGTTTCCGTCAGGCAGGGTTGAAATTGAAGAGAGAAAAGTGCAGAATTGGGGTGCCACGGGTGGAATTCCTGGGATTTTTAGTGGATGCCCATGGCATCCACCCCACTCCCTCCAAAATAGCTGCAATCCAAAATGCCCCAACCACCACCTGCAAAGCAGAGCTCCAGTCGTTCCTGGGGCTTCTTAATTTTTATGCGGTGTTTCTGCCCCACAAAGCGACTGTGGCAGAAACGCTACACCGCTTATTGGACGCAGACGCACCCTGGGTATGCTGTCAAGCGCCTCCTCACCTCATCCGCTGTCTTAGTACAGTATGACGAGACCTTGCCTCTCTCACTAACATGTGACGCTTCGCCTTGTGGTGTTGGCGCTGTTCTCAGCCATGTCCTCCCCAATGGGATTGAAGCCCCATAGCTTTCTACTCACGCACCCTATCCCAGCTGAACGGAATTATAGTCAGCTGGATAGGGAGGCCCTCGCCTTGGTAGCTGGAATCAAGCGATTCCACGACTACCTCTATGGTCGCTGTTTTTCCGTGGTCACTGACCATAAGCCCCTTCTAGGCTTACTGGCCAGTGACCGACCCACCCCTCAAATTCTCTCCCCGAGGATGTCTCGTTGGGCCGAATTTCTAGCAGCCTATTTGTACTGTTTGGTACATAGGCCGGGCAAAGAAATTGGCCATGCCAATGCCCTCAGTCGCTGTCCACTCCCCGCCCACATTAGGGATCTGGCCCCCTCAATGCCCATTCTCCTGATTGAGGAGTCAGATTGCCCAGTAGCGGCTTCAGACATATGCCGGGAGTCTGGAAAGGACCCCGTAATGTCCCAAGTCATTGACTGGGTTCAGAGGGGTTGGTCCCAGGGGACAGTTGCGCCTGAATTCCTGCCATACGTCCACAGACGTGGCGAACTGTCCACCCAGTCAGGATGCCTGCTCTGGGGACATAGGGTGGTAGTTCCCCCTACTCTACGGCCCCAAATATTGTCATGTCTCCATGTGGCCCACCCCGGTATTGGGCGCATGAAGGCCCTGGGGCGAAGCTATGTTTGGTGGCCAAATTTAGACCGGGAGATAGAATCCTGGGTGGGACAGTGTCGCCTTTGTCAATCCTCCCGAGCAGCGCCCCCTGCGGCGCCAGTCTGGGACTGGGAGACACCCAGAGGCCCTTGGGTACGGATCCACGCGAATCTCGCCGACCCTTTCCAGGGACGGACCTTCCTCGTAGTGGTCGACGCGTACTCCAAATGGGTTGAGTTAGTCCTAACGCCGTCGACCACTGCCGACTCCATTATCAAGGTCCTGGACAAACTATTTTCCACCCATGGGCTGCCTGATGTGCTGGTCACTGACAACGGACCTGAATTTTCCGCAGCTGCCTTCCAGCTGTTTTTAGCCAGGCTTGGCATCCGCCATGCCCCCACGGCTCCGTTCCACCCGGCGGCAAACGGCCTTGCAGAACGGGCCATAAGATCGGCAAAAGAAGCTTTGGGCCGTTTGGGGGGGGCTGACTGGCAACAAAAAATCAATCAATATCTGTTGGCCCAGCACAGCACTCCGTGCAGTGTAACTAAACTAACCCCCACTGTTAATTGTAATTGTTAATGGGGCGACGCCTTCGTACCGTCCTGGACAGGTTGCACCCCACGTACGGTTCCGACAGGGTCCCTGCCCACGAGGGTTGGGCCCAGGTTTTCGGTATTGGGGACTTAGTATATGCACAAAATTTTGGGGATGTTCCGCGCTGGCTACCCGGACACATAATACAACTGTCTGGGCCCTATTCTTATAGGGTCCTCCTCGAGGATGGACGAATCTGGCGGCGCCACATTAACCAATTAAGGCGTCGCCTGGCCACCGGTGAAGACGACCACCAGCGTTCCACTCTTCGCCAAGAAACACGCCTCAGCCTGGAAGAACCACCACCCAGGCAGACCCCGGATGCCACCACAACAAGCCAACAACGACAACAACAACAAGACTCATCGCAAGACCCTCCTACCCCTGCCACTCCTTTGAACATTCCACCTAGGCCGCCGGCAAACCAGGGCCAACCGATCTCAACCGACAACAATCACTCGCAATTCCACGCATTTCCCTCTCATCCACGGCCTGAAGCGCTCTCGTCGGTTCCCTTACCTGTGACTCCAGAAATTCCGGTCATCGAGCCCTCCGCTGTTGCTCCTGCTGTTCCACGAGTGGCCGCCCCCATGCCATCCACGGCCACTCCGTACCACGAACTCCGGCGCTCAGGGCGGAGTCGACGACGCCCCGCTTATTTGGCCGACTACGACTGCACGATCCGGGGGGTGAGGGGTGTTGTGTCCTGCGTCTCAGCCAATCTGAGCACCGCTCAGTCTGATTGGTTGAGACGCAAGCAACAGGAGAAGCGGGAAGCCGGGAGCATTGTGATTGACTCCCCATCTGACAGTTCGCAAAGTTGTTCTAAGTAGGTATTCTGCTGAGAGGAAGAGATTCATTCCTGTCAGAGTTTCGTTAGTTAGTTCATGCCTGTTAGAGAGCATTCCTAGATTAAAGAATAATTGTTGATTCAACGCGTCTCCGTGTTTATTGAACTCAACACATACCCTAACTACCTTGTTAGTATCTTTCATTTTATTGAAAAATTAGGGATGAACCCCATCATCAAAGTTAAACTTGAATCATGATTCAATGATCCAGAAATTATCCCAGTTCAATTCTGGTCAGTTTGGAGATTACAGAGTACAATTGTATAACCAAAATTTTCACACATAGTAGATATTTTTGATTGATTGTAGTTTACCAAATTTTTGTATTTTAAGCACTAGTAAATACCATAAATCTCTTTTTTGAGAACAAGAGGAGGATATGTGCAGAAATTAAATAAACAACTAAATTCCAAAACAAAACAAAACATATATAATACTTTTGTGAGAGGGTAAAGGAAGAAGCAAACTATTTTGAATGCAAACTAAAGTAGACCATACTAGATAAAGTAGAAAAAAATCGGTTAGACAGCACCACCACCAGATGGATTCGCAACTGGGTGACCAACTGCACTCAACGTGTAGTCCTCAATGGAACTACATCCACATGGAGGGAAGTATGCAGTGGAGTATCCCAAGGCTCTGTTTTAGGCTTAGTACTTTTCAACATCTTCATCAATGACTTGGACAAGGGGATAGATGGGGAACTCATCAAATTTGCAGATGACACCAAGCTGGCAGGAATAGCCAACACTCCAGAAGATAGGCTTAAAATACAGAAGGATCTTGACAGACTTGGACATTGGGCGCTAATTAAAAAAATGAAATTCAACAGTGAAAAAAGTAAGGTTCTACATTTAGGCAAAAAAACCCAAAATGCACAGGTACCGTCCATGGCTTATGGCCCAGGTACTTACGGGACCGCCTGCTGTTACCACATGCCTGCCACCGACCCGTGCGCTCTCACAGGGTCTTCTCAGGGTGCCGTCCGCCAAGCAGTGTCGGCTGGCGGCCCCCAGGGGAAGGGCCTTCTCTGTGGGAGCACCTACTCTCTGGAACGAACTTCCCCCCGGTTTACGCCAATTGCCCGACCTTCGGACCTTTCGCCGGGAACTGAAAACTTATTTATTTATCCAAGCGGGACTGGCCTGAATTTTAAATTTTTAAATTTTAAATTTTTAAATTTTAATATTTTATTGGGTATTTTATATGGTCAATTGGACGGTTTTAATTTCAGCCTTTATTGAATAAGTTTTTTAATTGTTATTTTAGTGTGTATATTAATTGTTTTAATGTAGGCTGTACACCGCCCTGAGTCCTTCGGGAGAAGGGCGGTATAAAAGTTTAATTAAATAAATAAATAAATAAATAAATAAATAAATAAATATGTGGAACCTCGCTCAATAGTAGTAACTGTGAGACGGATCTTGGAGTCCTAGTGGACAACCATTTAAATATGAGCCAGCAGTGTGCAGCAGGTGCCAAAAAAGCCAACACAATTCTGGGCTGCATAAACAGAGGGATAGAATCAAGATCACGTGAAGTGTTAATACCACTTTATAATGCCTTGGTAAGGCCACACTTGGAATATTGCATTCAGTTTTGGTCGCCACGATGTAAAAAAGATGTTGAGACTCTAGAAAGAGAAGAGCAACAAAGGTGATTAGGGGACTGGAGGCTAAAACATATGAAGAACAGTTGCAGGAACTGGGTATGTCTAGTTTAATGAAAAGAAGGACTAGGGGAGACATGATAGCAGTGTTCCAATATCTCAGGGGTTGCCACAAAGAAGAGGGAGTTAAGCTATTCTCCAAAGCACCTGAAGGCAGGACAAGAAGCAATGGGTGGAAACTAATCAAGTAGAGAAGCAACTTAGAACTAAGGAGAAATTTCCTGACAGTTAGAGCAATCAATAAGTGGAACAACTTGCCTGCAGAAGTTGTGAATGCTCCAACACTGGAATTTTTTAAGAAAATGTTGGATAGGCATTTGTCTGAAATAATGTAGAGTTTCCTGCCTGGGCAGGGGGTTGGACTAGAAGACCTCCGAGGTCCCTTCTAACTCTGTTATTATGTTAAGATTATGTTAAATTGAAATGGGCAGTGAAGAGTTAAAAATCATATAATACCAAAACTAATGAAATCTGAAGCCTTTCTTATAGGTTTTGTGGATAAATAGATATACAAATAGTTTGGGATCTTATTTCTTTTCATGGTGACTGCTGCAAGGATTGTTTATGCCAAATATTGGAAAGAAAGAGGGGCACCGACTATTGAGAATGGCTTTTAAAACTGACTGAATTGGCAAAGATGGCAAGCTTAACCACATTGATTAGGGACAATAGATTAAATAGATTAAAGACTAGTTTTGTTTTTGGGTTACCTGTTAACTTTTAAGTGAATAGAAGGTGAGTCAACTTTATAGAGGGATAACAGATTTCCACATTGGTAACATCTTTTTATGTAACAGTATTTTTAGAAAGTACAGATGGTAAAATAATCACTAATTGTAGATCTGTTATGCAAGGGGGAGAGGAAACTTTTCAGATATCCAAGATATATTTTTCTGCATTCAGTCAGGGTGGATATTTATTTTGATTGTTAATGTTAAGAGTATACCTGTTATTTGTTCTACCCACATTTTTATTATCACTTTTTGTTTGGTTTTATTTGTAGTTGATGCATTTTTCTGTTTATACTGTATTTATAAATAAAAAAGTATTAAAGCATATAAATGGAAAAAACAACCTTTTACATGACAAATGTTCATCAAACAGGCAATACACATTTTGGGCAAAAAATGCTCACTTTATTGATTCCCCTAGTATTTGGCTACAATGACTATTTGGTGGCTTATGAATTCTCCTGCAGGAGAATGAAATATATAAAAATACACATTCCATGATTCTCTTCATTTATGTCTTCATCTTAGTATTTCCCTCTTGCATAAAAATAAAGCATATTACAGTCTCTGTCACAAGGAAAGTACAATCTAAAACTTGCCACAGGAAGAACAAGAAATAGAAGTTGGAAAAATCAGAATACCTGGCTATTGAATGGAAGCCACACTACACTTAATGGGATTTGCTTCAAGTAGAAATAGAATTCAGCTATTAATGCTGTAGTGAAAAGATGATGTTATCCATTCAGTCTTGTCCGACTCATGGCAATTCTATGGGCCAGGTTTCTCCACGTCTCCTGATCTTGCACTACTTTGTAGTGCAGTAACAATTAACTATGTTGTTTAATGGCACGAATAAGGTAATAGCAATCCTACCCAAGCTTGGGCAGTATGAATAAGAATGGGACAACATTGGAAACAACAGAAAAGCAAAAAAGTCTCCCTTGAGTTGCCATTCTTTTTTGCAGTATGAAACTGTAGGTCACAGTTTTTCTAGTTTCAATTTTAAGGGATATTTTTCTTTTAAAGGAAGTCTATTTAGCATGATAGATCCATTTATTTGAGAAGAGTTTCATGATCTGCTAAAGGATTAAATTAAAATGAAATGATGCATCTATTTGCTGTTCTGCAGGTAGATTTTTGACATAAATATAAATGTGAACAGGTTTCAGAATTTATATTAACAATATTTTAAAATTTAATACACTCTAGGACAGCTGAAAGTTAAATTCTACATAGAAACATCACAGTATCTGGATGTTTATATGTGATGTCTGGACAGGTTCTTAGGAGCAAATTGTGTACGTATCAACAACTGGTGGGAAGAGAGAGAAGATTGAGGACTTTACTATACAAATAAGTAGAACTTTGCATCCACTAATGTCAGAGAGGACAATGGTAATATTTCCTGTAAGTGTGTCAACATTTATATCCAGATGAATTTTTAACTCAGAGGATCAGAATGTCACATGCCTATAGACAAGGGTTTCAAATGGAACAAAAAGACACATTTGCTGTTGACCTCTGTTTACACCATTAAGCCAGAGAGATAAGAAAAAGACAGAATGATTGCTCAGCACCTTAAAATGCATTTTAAGATTATTCCAGCTTCACTCAATAATAAAATATTCATATTATAATGCAATATAAAGCGGAGAGTTCTGACAAAATGTGATTCACTGGAGAAGGAAATGGCAAACCACTCCAGTATCTTTGCCATGAAAACCCCATGGACAGTACAAAAAGGAAAAAAGATATGACGCCGGAAGATGAGCCCCTCAGGTCGGAAGGTGTCCAATATGCTATTGAGGAAGAGCGGAGGGCCATACTAGTAGGGCCAGAAAGAATGAAGCGACTGGGCCAAAGCCAAAAGGAAGTTCAGCTGTGGATATATCTGGTGGTGAAAGGAAAATCTGATGCTGTAAAGATTTTTTCTCCATAGGAACCTGGAATGTAAGATCCATGAATCAAGGCAAGCTGGAGGAGGACAGAACACATGGTCAAACAAGAGATGACAAGACTGAACATCGACATCTTAGGAATCAGCGAACTAAAGTGGATAGGAATGGGCGAATTTAATTCAGATGACCATCAGGTATACTACTGTGGGCAAGAATCCCTCAGAAGAAATGGAGTAGCCTTCATAATCAATAAAAGAGTAGGAAAAGCAATGCTGGGATACAATCCCCAAAATGACAGAATGATCTCAGTTCAAATCCAAGCCAAACCATTCAATATCACAGTAGTTCAAGTCTATGCCCCAACCACTGGTGCTGAAGAGGATGAAATTGACCGGTTCTATGAAGCGCTATAGCACCTGATAGAATTAACACCAAAAAATGATGTCCTTATCATCATGGGAGATTGGAATGCTAAAATAGGAAGCCAAAAGATTACCAGAATAACAGGGAAGTTTGGCCTTGGAGTACAAAATGAAGCAGGGCACAGGCTGATAGAATTCTGTCAAGATATTACGATAGTCATAGCAAACACTCTTTTCCAACAACCTAAGAGACTCTACACATGGACATAACCAGATGGTCAACACAGAAATCAGATTGACTATGTGCTCTGCAGCCAAAGATGGAGAAGCTCTATACACTCAGTAAAAACAAGACCAGGAGCTGACAGTGGCTCAGATCATGAGCTTCTCATTGCAAAATTTAGGCTTAATTGAAGAAAGTAGGGAAAAGCACTAGCCCACTCAGGTATGAACTAAATCATATCCCTGATGAATATACAGTAGAAGTGACAAATAGATTTAAGGAATTAGATCTGATAGACAGAGTGCCTGAAGAACTATGGACAGAGGTTCTCAACATTGTACAAGAGGTAGCAACTAAATGGTATGGCAAACCATTCCAAAGAAAAAGAAATGCAAGAAAGCAAAATGGCTGTCTGAGGAAGCTTTGCAAATAGCTGAGGAAAGAAGAGAAGCAAAAGGCAAGGGAGAAAGAGAAAGATACACCCAGTTAAATGCAGAATTCCAGAGAATAACTAGAAGAGATAAGAATGCATTCTTAAATGAACAGTGCAAAGAAATAGAAGAAAACAATAGAATAGGGAGGACCAGAGATCTCTTCAAGAAAATTGGAGATATGAAGGGAATGTTTCATGCAAAGATGGGCATGATAAAGGACCAGAATGGCAGGGATCTAACAGAGGCAGAAGAGATTAAGAAGAGGTGGCAAAATTACAATGAAGAAATTGTACAAGAATGAGCTTAACATCCTCTGGACCTTCTCTTACACATGGCTGCCGAGAACGAGGCCGGGTAGGCTGGCGGTGGATTCGGAGGCCATGTTCTGAGGCTCGGAGGTGGGGCGATGAGTCGGCGTTTTCTAGCCGGCCGTTTTTCGGCCGATTCGTCTCGCTGGCGGGCCTCTAGCCTTGGATTCGTCTTCCGGCCCTCTTCTGACTATCGACTTCGGACTTTGGGGGTTTCAGCCTCTGCAACTTGGATGAGAGCGGAGGTATTACATCTACCCTTACTACTGCCATCTGCCTCTTGTGCCACGGTTTGTTGGCTTTCTCCCTGCTGCCGGATTGTGGACTTGGCAGCCTTCATATCCTCCAGCCTCTCGGAGAAGTTTAGCCTTTTATATGGGCCTGGCCTCTTGGGGGGATAAGGCTGGAGAGACCTGGCCTCTGGGGTGGTTAGGATTTATTCCTGGCCATGTCTGGAGGGGGTTGTTGGAGGTTTGCGGGGAGATGATGGAGGCATTCCGGAGCGGTTCCCCTGTAACCAGTCTGTGGTTGTGACTGTGATAACATCATCCATGCCCCCCTCGGCCTTTTTGGGACTTCTATGGCCGTTTTTGGTCCTATTAGGACTTTTTGGGGGAGACAATGGGACTTATTTGGGGACAGAGGAAGACGGAGGAGGATGTGGCCAAGGACTGGAGTGCCATCTCCCCTCACCCCCGGTTCCAGGATGCTTGGACTATACACCCGACAGAATACCACCTAGACTGTCATTTGGTGCCTATCGCTGTTCCATTCTGCGTCCGTCCTCATTCTGGACTAGTACCATCTGCTACCACCTGCCATTCGGAGATGGAGCTTTTGTTTTTGCCGATTCTTAGTCTCAGCTGCTACGCACTATACTTATGATGAACTCTTGCGCCTGCGAGGTGCCCCCGCCTCGCAGGAATGGCCCTCCTCACTACCGAGGGCCGGCCTCCATGACGGGTCTTGGGACCCACAGAGGTGGCATGCGAAAAAGAAGAGCTTGTGGGGTTTTTTAGAGAGGGAACTTTTAAGGGGTGGGAGGGTAAGGGCGGGCAATGGGGGTAACCCGTCGGGTAAGGAGCCAGTCTCTGCACATGCTCGCGGCGGTCTTTCTTTATCAGGTTCGGAGGTTATGGGGGTGGAGGGTGTTCCTATTGATGAGGGTGGTTCTATTGACACGGTAAGTGGGAGAGGCAGATATGGCGGAAGCGAGGGTCATACAAGTTTCGGGAGCGTGCTCGATGTCTGAAAGCGATCACGCTCCGACCCTGGACTTCTCCCGTTCCCCGGATGGTCAGGATCCTCAGAGCCCGGGCCTTCGGTTGATGTTGTGCAATGCTCGGTCCGTGGTGAACAAAGCCCCCCTTGTTTGTGATCTTATTCAGGGGGGTTCCGCGGACCTTATAGGCATTACGGAGACCTGGTTGGGCACGGAAGGGGGTGTGCCCCTCGTTGAGATGTGCCCGCCGGGTTTCCGTGCATTCCATCAACCGAGGGCCCAGGGTAGGGGTGGTGGGGTGGCGGTTGTGATTTGAGAGTCTAGAGCCGAGGAGACCACTGTGCCTCAGATTGCGGGTGCGAATCCTCTTTGTGAGATGGGGTCATAGGTGTCAGATGGGTTTGCTGATCGCGTACCTGGCTCCTTGCTACGTGACAGCTGCCCTGCCCGAGCTCCTGGAGGTGCTGGCCGGGGTGGCAGTTGAGACCCCCAGACTTTTAGTCATGGGGGACTTTAACTTGCCATCTTCCGGCCCGTCATCGACAGCGGCTCGGGAGTTCACGGCTTCCATGACGGCCTTGGACCTGACCCAGGTAATTGATGGCCCTACTCACATTGGGGGTGGCACTCTGGACCTGATTTTTCTCTCTGGTCAGTGGTTGAGAGATCTGGACTTAAAGGAAATAGTCACTGAACCTTTGTCATGGTCAGATCACTCTCTTCTTCGCCTGGACTTTCTGACCGCCATTCACCACCGCAGGGAGACGGAGCCGATACGTTGGTTCCGTCCCAGGCGCCTGATGGACCCGGATGGGTTCCGGACAGAGCTTGGGCCATTTCCTGAGGGTCTGGCTCACGGCTCGGCCGAGGAACTTGTTGCGGCCTGGGAACGGGCCGCGGCGGGGGCCTTAGACCGTGTCGTGCCTTTGCGGCCTCTGACCCGGCGCAGGGCCCAACCGGCTCCTTGGTTCTCCGAGGAGCTGAGGGGGATGGAGCGCCGGAGAAGACGCCTAGAGAGTTCCTGGAGGTCTAGCCGTTCGGAAGCTGATCGGACACTAGTGAAGTCCTATACTAGGACTTACCTAGTGGCATTGAGGGAAGCGAGGCGTAGCTACGCCTCCTCCCTCATTGCATCGGCAGATAACCGCCCGGCCGCCCTGTTTCGGGTGACTCGCTCCCTCCTTCATCAGGGGGAGCGGGATGACCCGTTGCAGGGACGGGCTGAGGAGTTTAACGGTTATCTATACGATAAAATCGTTCAGCTTCGGGATGGTCTGGACCAAGATTGCGGTGATGCGGGTGAGACGCTCGAGGGTGGTCTTGGCGACATTATTTGGGATGAGTTTGACCCTGTGGCTCCCGAGGACATGGACAGGTTGCTGGGTAGGTTGAATGCCACCACGTGTTTACTGGACCCGTGCCCCTCCTGGCTGGTGCTGGCCACTCGGGAGGTGACGAGGCTGGCTCCAGGCGATTACGATCGCTTCTTTGGTGGAGGGTGTCTTCCGGCCGCCTTGAAAGAGGCGGTGGTGAGGCCCTCCTTAAGAAGCCTTCCTGGACCCGGCTGTTTTAGGTAACTATCGTCGGTCTCCAACCCGCCGCGAAGGTTGTAGAGAGTATGGTGGCATATCAGCTTCCTTGCACCTGGATGAAACTGTCTATCTAGACCCGTTCCAGTCCGGTTTCCGACCCGGTTACAGCACGGAGACGGCTTTGGTCGCGTTGGTAGATGATCTCTGGAGGGCCAGGGATAGGGGTTGTTCCTCTGCCCTGGTCCTATTAGACCTCTCAGCGGCTTTCGATACCATCGACCATGGTATCCTGCTGCGCGGGTGGGGGGGATTGGGAGTGGGAGGCACCGTTTATCGGTGGTTCCCCTCCTATCCCTCCGACCGGCCGCAGTCGGTGTTGACAGGGGGGCAGAGGTCATCCCCAAGGCGCCTCACTTGTGGGGTGCCGCAGGAGTCGATCCTCTCGCCTTCTGTTTAACATCTACATGAAACCGCTGGGTGAGATCATCAGTGGTTTCGTGTGAAGTATCAGCTGTATGCGGATGATACTCAGCTGTACTTTTCTACACGAACCACCCCAACGAAGCTATCAAGTGCTGTCCCGGTGTCTGGAGGCCGACGGGTCTGGATGGGGAGAAACAGGCTCAAGCTCAATCCCGCCAAGACAGAGTGGCTGTGGATGCCGCATCCCGGTACAGTCAGCTAAATCCGCGGCTGAACATCGGTGGCGAGTCATTGGCCCCGATGGAGAGGGTCCGCAACTTAGGCGTCCTCCTGGATGAACGGCTGTCTCTAGAAGAGCATTTGACGGCCGTCTCCAGGAGAGCGTTCTACCAGGTTCGCCTGGTACGCCAGTTGCGCCCCTTTCTGGACCGGGATGCCCTATGCACGGTTACTCACGCACTCGTGACGTCTCGCCTGGATTACTGCAATGCTCTCTACATGGGGCTCCCCTTGAGGGGCATCCGGAGGCTACAGTTAGTCCAGAATGCAGCTGCGCGGGTGATAGATGGAGCCCCTCGTGGCTCCCATATGACACCCATCCTGCGCAGACTGCACTGGCTTCCTGTGGCCTTCCGGGTGCGCTTCAAGGTTTTGGTGACCACCTTTAAAGCGCTCCATGGCATTGGGCCGGGTTATTTACGGGACCGCCTACTGCGACCGAATACCTCCCACCGTCCCGTGCGCTCTCACAGAGAGGGTCTCCTCAGGGTGCCGTCAGCGAGGCAATGTCGTCTGGCGACGCCCAGGGGAAGGGCCTTCTCTGTGGGGGCTCCCACCCTCTGGAACGATCTACCCCCCGGACTTCGTCAGCTTTCGGACCTTCGGACCTTCCGCCGCGGGCTTAAAACATACTTATTTAATTTTGCAGGACTGAGCTAGATTTTAAATTTTGGGTTTTAAATTGGGTTTTATTTCTATTTTTTAATTGGACGGGCTTTAGAATAAGTTTTTTAAATGTTTTATATTGTATTTATATTCTATTTATCTGTTTTTAGTGCCTGTAAACCGCCCTGAGTCCCTTGGGAGATAGGGCGGTATATAAATATGATTAAATAAATAAATAAATAAATAAAATCCCTGATAACCATGATGGGGTGGTCACTGACCTTGAGCCAGACATCCTAGAATGTGAAATCAAATGGGCCTTAGGAAATCTGAGCAACAACAAAGCTAGTGGAGGAGACAGTATTCCAGCTGAGCTATTCAAAATCTTAAAAAACGACGCAGTAAAAGTGCTACACTGAATTTGCCAGTAAATTTGGAAAACTCAACAATGGTCACAGGATTGGAAAAGGTCAGTTTACATTCCAATTCCAAAGAAAGGCAATGCCAAAGAATGTTCAAACTATCGCACCATTGTACTCATTTCACATGCTAGTAAGGTGATGCTTAAAATCCTACAAGCTAGGCTCCAGCAGTATGTGGATCGAGAACTACCAGAAGTACAGGCAGGATTTCGTAGAGGCAGAGGAACTAGAGATCAAATTGCCAACATACGCTGGATCATGGAGAAAGCTAGGGAGTTTCAGAAAAACATCTGCTTCTGCTTCATTGACTATGCTAAAGCCTTTGATTGTGTGAATCACAACAAATTGTGGCAAGTTCTTAAAGAGATGGGAGTACCAGACCATCTTATATGTCTCTTAAGAAACCTATATGCGAGTCAAGAAGCAAGAGTGAGAACTGGACACGGAACCACTAATTGGTTTAAAATTGAGAAAGGAGTCCGGCAAGGCTGTATACTATCACCCTGTCCATTTAACTTATATGCAGAGCACATCATGAGAAAGGTGGGGCTAGATGAATCAAAAATTGGAATTAAGATTGCTGGGAGAAATATCAACAACCTCAGATATGCAGATGATACCACTCTAATGGTAGAAAGCGAAGAGGAACTAAAGAGCCTCTTGATGTGGGTGAAGGAGGAGAGTGCAAAAGTTAGATGGGGAAGAAATGGAGGTAGTGACAGATTTTATTTTCCTGGGCTCCAAGATCACCGCAGATGGGGACTGCAGCCAAGAAATTAAAAGACGTTTGCTCTTGGGGAGGAAAGCTATGGCAAATCTAGACAGCGTACTAAAAAGCAGAGACATCACCCTGCCAAAAAAAGTGCGTATAATCAAGGCTATGGTTTTCCGAGTTGCAATGTATGGCTGTGAAGGCTGGACCATAAGAAAGGCTGAGCCCCAAAGAATTGAGGCCTTTGAACTCTGGTGCTGGAACAACTGCGAGTCCCTCCAAACAAGTCAGTCCTAGAGGAGATCAACCCTGACTGCTCTTTATAAGGCCAGATCCTGAAGATGAAACTGAAATACTTTGGCCACCTAATGAGAAAGAAGGACTCACTGGAGAACAACCTAATGCTGGGAAAGATTGAGGGCAAAAGAAGAACGGGACGACAGAGAACGAGGTGGCTGGATGGAGTCACTGAAGCAGTAGGCATGAGTTTAAATGGACTCCAGAGGATGGTAGAGGACAGGAAGGCCTGGAGGAACGTTGTCCATGGGGTCACAATGGGTCGGACACGACTTTGCAACTAACAATAACATTATAATGCATTATTATTTAGTGGTTTTACTTTGAGAAACACTAACATTTTGCTGGTCCATATGTTTGTATGAATATTTTTGTGGTAAGTGAACATGAGGGATGAAAAAAGCTTTAATCTTAATATACGAAGGAAATGTCCTTATATTGAGGGGTTTCTGAAGAAATCAGCTGAAAATCCCAACTGACCTTACTTGTAGTTTAAGTATAGTTAATTCAAATTTTTAAAAAATTGTTTAAAGATATTAAAGCATTTAGTTTTGTCTGAATGTAAAAGAGTTACCAAGCAAGCATATCTTTATCTTGAATGTTCCAAAGATCATCTAAATCTATGTTTATTTTCTATACAGTCTTCCTCATTTTTTTCAGTTCTGTTGAGACATCATCCTTTTATGATTGCTGGATATTTATATAACCAAGTTTATTCATTTCATTGAAGAAAGAACAGCTGTTTCCTAGCATATGTTAACCTTTCTACAAGTTGAGTTTCATGCTGAAAGCACAAATGCAAATACACATTTGCGATTTCAACTGTCAAAGGTTTCAGTTCAAAGCATTTTGAAGTGAAGAAATATTTGTGAAGGTCTTGGATACCATCACTGCTTATTTGTTTGTTTCCACTTTTATAAAATGTTTATGTCTTTATAAAATTATTTCAGACTGAATTGGGCTATAACTTGAATTTATAAGATACCTAAATTTTATTTCCAACTTCTTGCAATGTTTATTTTCCTGAACAAGAATATAGCAGAGGGCTTAAGGTGTTAGATTACAACTAGGGACATCAGACTCAAGGTCACCAAGGTTTGGTTTTAGCCATGAAAGCTCACAGGTTGATTTAAGTTACTCACTGTCTTTCAACCACAGTCACTCTCCCAAATTGAATATTCAAGCTTTATAGCCTTTCCTAACCTTGTAATGTAGCCCCAAGTAGAGAATTCAAACATTGTGAACAGCACAGCTTATCCTCCTACGTAGTGTTATAAAAAATTGGCCAAATAATAGGGTGATATTACACATGGGCAAATTTATTTGGAAAGAGGATTTAATAAAACGATGAAATATACATTTCCATGCATCACTGCTATTTTATTTTGGTGATGCTAGGACCTACCATGACTATATCTGTTGGTTAGAGATTGGGAGAGGAATAGTCAGCAATGTGCTTCCTGGCTGGGCAGAAAGTTATCACCCACCCCTCTCCTAGAAGAATGAAATATTCTAGGAAAAAGGCAGAATATTATATTTCCCTGGATGAGAAAAGGAGAAACATGCTTTTAAAGACAAAGAGCAGGTCCCTCCAGCTCCCTGCCCCCAGCAGATATTTGGTGCACATTAAGACTGGGCCAGCCTATCTATAAGACAATTAGAACTTCAGGTCCAGGGTGATGGGATTAAGACAGGACCCTCAGGACATAATAGGATTAGCCCTCTACACATCTAGCAGCAGGGCTTACTGCATTGCAAAATCACCTGGAGACATTATATCACCTATCAAGGTTCAACCAAATTTAATTCAGAAAACCAAAAAAGTTAGCTTTGATCCCTGCATAGCCCCCTGGGAGTCTGACAATCAATAGAATATATTTCTTGCACAGGAACAGGAAGCTCAAATGCAAGGCCCAAGAGAGAGTATAAATACCGCTATCTCTCAACTCCATGTGTTCAGCTGCCCAGGACATAAACCCATGTGTCCTCTCTATCAATAAACCATCTTTCCAAACAGCCTCCATGTTTCCAGTGTCTTTCTCCCCACTTGGAACTGAACCCAGATGGATATTTCTTCCAACAACTGTAATATAAAATGCTGAGGTATTTTACTGGATGCCTCTTTCCATGTGGATAAAGCTCATTTAAAGGTAAAGCTCATACCATTGCACCTGGTATGGTTGTTCAGATTGCTACAAATCAATCAAATAGTGGGACCATCCACCATATTCCATTTTATCAAGAAAGTGACTATGGCCAATTTTATCCAATGCTTTACTGAAATCTAAATATACCATATCCATATTATTATCTTGGCTATTACTTTAATCTCTATCTTAAAAAGTAATAAGATTTGTCTGGGTGTGACATATCTTTGACAAATCCATACTGGCTTATCATCTTGATTCTTTTTAAATGCTGAGAATCCACTGCTTGATTACTTTTCTGGATCTGAAGTTTTCTGATTCAACTTTACCTTTTTTCAGTATGGAATGTTAGACCTGATTTGCAAAAATCCGGAAGATTTTTGGATGGCAACAGAAAGTTTCCTCCTCCTCCTCCTCCTCCTTCTCCTCCTCTCTCTAGAAACCCTATTATAATAAGAAATACATATACAAAACAACGGCAGGAATAGGACAGAGCTTAATTTTCAGAAATGGCATGTTGGTTATAAAGTACTAGTTTGTTAATAATCCTTTCTGTTTGAAAGAAAAATGAATACTTTAGAATCTGTAGCCTTTGTAATCTATCCGAATCACAAATGGAAGAAAATATGCATTCCCTTTTTTTTTTCAGTTCAGAGAATGAATATAAAATGATGTGTGAGATACTGCATCTAGTAATTAGAATACATGCATGTACAACCTCCTTGGGTAGAATTTATTTAGGCTGTATTTCTGCTTCCACTTTAAGAAATCACTGCAGACATTGTTCCTATGGTTACCAGTAGATGGTAATCATGGAGACAGCAACGCTATAAAAGGAAGAAGAAGCTCACCACCTGGAACTGCCAGCTGAGTTTCAAATTCTCTTGTGCTTCAGTATTTATCAATTATCAGGTACCTGCAGATTTTGCATCTGATCACATACAATATGAAAACCAAACATTTATATGATGTTTAATAGTTTTATTCTGTCAGCTTCTTCCATCTTCTTAAAAGGCTTAAGATTCCATGTGTGCTGAAAAAATATTGAGAAGCTTTTAGAGCAGCAAATAAGCAAATGCTAAATGGGTTATGTGAAAAAGAAAATGGATAAAAATAAAGGCTATTTATGCTTGGTGTTAGCTAACATAGTTTTAAATAGCCTTTTTTTACATTACTTGCACCATGGTTTTATTTAGCAAGTTTTAGGGAACTTTTAGCATTTTTAATTCTTTTCAGATATGCTCTTCTCAAAAGATTTTCAACTTGCAATTTCCCCCCCTGCTAAAGCAGTATAGAATTAGCAAAAGAGTTGATTGAAAAATGCGTTGTTTAAGGCATGTAAAGGCCAGTTATTCATGTGTAATAGCTAACCCATTGGCCATTGTTGCCCAGGTATAGTTATTCACTCACCTTCATTGTTTTCTCGATATCTATACATAGTGGGGTTTTACACCTTCAACTAATTTTTTTAAAAAAATTATTCTACAACATGCATCATGTGGTAGAATGGAAATTTTCCGAGATAATTCCACAGGCGAAACATCAAATTTGTAGTATCAGAGATATTTTAATATAATAAGATAAAACTTGTATGGGAGTATGTATTTATTTGTGCTCATGCATGTTCATATAAGTTTCAAGATGGCCAGATTCTAGGTCAAATATAGTCTGTTTGTCCTTCATCTTTTCCAAATGACATGTCCTGAAACTTTTTTTTTTCTTGCCATGTTGCCAAGACATTGCTTCCCCCCCCCCACTTTGGAATGAGACAGGCTTACATTATTGTTAGTTGCACTACTATTAAGATTTTCTCATTTATTCTGATACAGGGCATAGTGTATACAAAGTGTATAAAATTTGATAGGTTTTGTCACTATGGAGAGAGATCAAAAGAAGCACTAACAAAAGTATAGAGAATAGGAATGCTAGGAAGCTATTTTTCACTGTACATTCAGTTTCTGTTATTGAACTGCTATGGAATACGTTGCTAGTTATAATGACTCTGCGATACTTGCTAAGAGTAGAGAGATTTTTAAGGCAATCTTCAGGATATAGCATCAAATGCTTATTTTATGGTGGCAGTCATAGTCTTTCATGCAAAGCTAGCAGTCTTCCCAAATCAGGAAAAGGGAAATCTGTGCTTAATAGCTATAAAATCCTGAACATTTCCAAATGGTGTCCTGTCTACATCTGTCTGTAAATAAATTGTAACAGTTTAATAGAAATAAAACTTGAAAATGAAAGAAGTTAATAGGAAACATAATTTATGGAAAATGGGCACAAGGAATGGATCAAGATAGTTTACTAAATAAATCACACACTTATAATTCACTCCTGTAGCCAGGAGTAAAGGAAATCTATCATTACAAATAGGATGCAACAAAATCTATTATAGTACTGAGTAAATAACCACAGAAGAAACTAAAGTATTTAATAGAAATCATTGGTTGATTTCTATTATTCATTTAAATGTTAAATGTGGGCAGTTTTTATATTTTGGACATTTCATTCCTTTAAAAACGCAACAGTCTTTCTATTAAATTGAATATCTTAACTGAAGAACAAACACCAAATAAAATGGAATTATATCTACGATGAGCACACTCATACATAGATAATGATACGTAGAATGTGTCAGTTCATTTCAAAGTTTAACAACACAGAATTGTGAAAATGTTCTCCAAATGAATATATGCTCCAAATCTAATCTTCAAAAAAGTTCTAAAACTAATCTATTCTTGTTTGAAAATTAAGGAATCACTGAGAAAAACATATATATGCTGAGGAGTAACTTTAGCTAGCTTGCAAATTATAAAGTACTATAAGAATTACATACCCACAAAGTCAGATCCGATATGTATAATAGAGATATGTCTTCATATATAAAATGCTCCAAATATTTGGGAAATATTCATTACTTCTTTTTTAACATAATGAAAGTAACCTAAATATACTTTTCAATTCATTTCTGGTGAAATGCACTTACAATATTGTTCCTACTGTACATTTCACTTTTCTGTTAACTATAAATAATGTTGGTGTGATTCCAGACATTGTTAATCACAAATTCTGCTTAGGTTTGCCTGAGAAGACTGATGGCAATGTTTTGAAAGTTTTTAAGGAAGAAGATATTCAAATATTTTGGTGCATTCATTATGTTCCTCCTTTTCACTCCCAAATTGTCTTGAATCTGCAGTGTAGACTCTTTTCAGATCTAAAACAGTTATTTTGGAGTAAGCTTTGGAATGTATGATATCATTTGAAATAGTCAGCTCAGTGACATTAGCTATGAACATTGACAGCCATGGACATTCAACAAATGCTGAAGCCCCCAGAGTTTTTTCTGATTCATGCAGTCTTGTAAATCTCAAGTGCTATAGAGAGGCAGCATTCATCAGTACAATAAAACAGAGTCCCTTGACTCCTTGAGCTGAAAAAGCAAACTAAGGCAGGAAACATATGCAAATTCACTAATTAAAATTGTGTGAGTTCCAATAAATTAAGCTAAGCTCTCTTACAATTTTGGACTGCTACATGGTGTTTTTGAAATACAAATGCTTCTTTTGTGGGGGTGGGGGGGAAGAAACCAATAATAAACAAAATTCTAAAGAGAAATTATTCACCTAGTAGGCAGGATATTTGCTCAAAAGTATCTAACAGATCAGTGAAGGCAGTTCTCATCTGTGGTCTGGATGTTGCCTGCAAGACGTATAGCTTTTCATTCTGCAATGGATTCCTGCTATATAAGATGAGATTTGTTTTACAAATATTAATTATTTAATCGTATTTCATGCAGGTTAACATTGCAACTTTCCAACTGACATTGAATTTTTGTGCTGTTTATTTAAGTGTAGTAGTTGGGTAAATGGGCAATGATAATTGTTCTCTGAATTCAGTTCCCCTTAGTTCAATATCTTATGCAGGGTTTTTTTTTAGAAAGATCACTCCCAAATCTATTCTATTACAAAGGCAAGAACATGTAGAAATTTGATGTTATCTCTAATTAAGAACCATGAGGAAGCCTGGCTGTATGAGCAGCTTAGTCTCTGCAATCTTTCTTGAGGTTCAAAAGCTAGCTCTATTGATGCTAGATGGTATGACAATGATCCTTTACTGCAGAGATCTTTAGGTGGCTGGATTGCCCTTAATATTTTGAAGAATGTCTAAGAGTGATAATTGAAAAGCAAATTGGACATGATTACATCACCTGTACAAATGGACTACAACCTTTGTTCCTGTTTTTTGTTTGTTTGTTTGTTTTCTGTTTTGGTGAGATTTGGTTTCTCATCCTAGAAAGGTTAAGCCTATTTTGGAACATATACTATAATGTTAGCAAATTTTCTGCCTCAAAATGTGGAGAACACTATCTAATCAATTGCTGGCAATTGCAGTTGGGAGATTTCAAAATGATTAAAAGACTACCTAAATAATATTGAACTACAAATTGCCCGCCCTTGTCATATTGTCTAATATCAATGATATATTTATTTACCAGGACAAGCTAACAGTGGATTCTACTTCAATACCCTTTAAAATCTATAACTGCTTATTTGCAAATGAATGTCTCTAGATTACATTGTACCAGATAAGAAAAAGTTGGTGTAACTTGAATTTTCATCCAATCTAACTGTCCTTTGGTGTTCAACTAATTCTTTTAACCACAAATAGCAACGTTTTACAAATGAAATGAATAAATTACTACAAATGAACGAATGACAAGATAAATTCCATTTTCAAATCCTAATTGCTTGAAGGCAGTCCTTTCCTCTTTATAGGACTAAAGAGTTATGGTGTTGTTATGAGAATTGTTGTCTGCTTCTAGCCAGGAAAAAAGGTGCATTAGGAAGATAGGAAAGAAACAATCCAAGGACAAATTTGCTAAGATGTGGCTGAAGAAAGTAGGGCAATTTGACAGAGAAATGTTTTAACTTGTAATTTTAAATTCATAAAATTGTAATGTCAGGCAATTCGATTATATTTTAGACTGCCTGAGTTTATTTATTTATTAAAATTCTATGTCACTCATGTCCTTAATTGGAATGGGACAGCTTGCCATGGTCATCTTGTCCTGGCCAATTTGACAGAGGATGACTTGATGCAGCCAATTTGTTGCAAGACATGGGACAATTGACTGTAGGACAATTCAACGTGGGGTAACTCAATGAAAGATAACTGTACTGTTATCTGGCAAGATTTCTTCAACATTATTTTAACTGTTGTCATCCAAATTTCATTTTGTCCCTCTTTAACATCCATTCTTTAATGATTCTATTCCACCATTTCTTTGATATTAGAGGCAGGATGTCACACTGCGTAATACCTCTTGTTTTCAGGAAATTGATACTTGCTTCAAGTTTGGATCTTTTTCTGTAAAGCTTCCACCCATTGTTCTTGTCTTGTCCTTGGGAACTATAAGAATAAATCTATATTCTCTTCCCTATGACAAGACTTGAAGTATTAGAAGATTTCTGCCATGTTGCCTTTTAGCCTTCTCTTTTTAAAGCTAAAGATACCCAGTTCCTTTAGTAATTCTTCATAGGATTGGCTTCCAGTCTCCTCACCATCTTTATTACTCTTCTCTGTACCCTTTGTGATTTTATTTTACCTTCTATCTTCATGTTTTAATTTTCTTGCATGCTCTATAGAGAAGAGATCACAGAAATCAGCTTCTTTGCTTTCATGACATAACAGTAAATAGCATAATTGTATTTTGAATATATTGCCAAAGGATTCTTTTGTTCTTTTAATACATGTGCCACTACAGATATGGAAAAGTATTGCCTCAAATATAAAGAAAATGAAATTATTTTGTATATCAACTAAAAACTATACTGATAAAGAAGAATATTTGTAGCTTGGGGTTAGGGTTGAAATGAGAGTGCTCTCTGAGTTGGGTTGTTTTCTTGCAGATGTTTCAGTACCCAAACTAGGTAACATCATTGGTGCTTGGCTAACTCTGATGATGTTACCAATTTGGGTAATGAAACATCTGCAAGAAGAAAACTAAGCTCAGAGAGCACCAAGGAATCCCTCAAATTATACTGAGAAAAACATGGTTCTTAGTTTCTTACTACTAATAATAATTGTATTGTTTTGGCCTACATTCTATTAACTGTAGTAAAGATAAGCAGTGTGTGTGTGTGTGTGTGTGTGTGTGTGTGTGTGTGTGTGTGTATGTGTGTGATATTAACCAGACTGACTGAAAAGATGAAAAATCACACTGGAAAATTTAAACATTTTGAACAGAATTTCATAAAATATTTTCCAAAAAGAAAAATACGCTTGCGTCTGTTTTTAAAATTAAATTTTTGAAAGTATCATGTTGCAGTAGATGCTTGGTGTTTGTAAATTCAACAGGTCAATCTGTGATAAATTAAATGGATTATATAACAAGTAATGGGAAAGATGTCTGCTTGAGATTTAGGAGTGTTGTTGCCTATGAAAGGGATTAGAAGGTTGTCAGCTTCAGTTTCCACCATCTTTATTTTTAGTCATGCTTCCTGAGGTTAATTAGAATTGAAGCCTGAAATATTCAAGCAACATCAAATCGCCAGGCCTGAACTTTTGTGTTTAATTTATATTTACTGACAAAGAAATAAAGGGAGACTAGTATAGATCTATTTCAAGCTATTTAGTTCTCATCAGCTAGCCACACCCTTCTGGGATTTGAACCCTGGCTGCTTACATATTAGGTAGATGGATTAACCTCTAAACCATGGGCTCTCCTCACTTTATTGGCTATACCAGGGGAGACATTAAGTGTTTTTTTATCAGAGCAACCTGGTCTACCCAAATATGGAACGGAGCATTACTGCTCTGTTTTCTATTTCTTTGTCAGTAAATATAAATTTAACACAAAAATAGTTTGTTGTGAAAGCAACTGCCTGCGAAGGCTCCTGGATTGGGGCTGAAAAGCGAAAGTATTCTCTGTCCCATATTTGGGTAGACCAGGTTGCCCTGATAAAAAAACACTCAATCCCTAAAATATTAAGTTTTGATCTTGATGGGCAAATAATTTGATCTGATACGTTTTCCTATTGACTGATGGAACTCAGAATAATATCAGTGTAGTTGTAAAATGCAAATGTTCCCTAGGCAACATCTCTTCACTGACTCTTCCAAGGTCATCCCACATATACATTTTGACAAAGAAACCTTTCTCTGGGGTGATTTGGAAACTTTGCTAGGGACATTCGGAGGACAGTTTGAAAGATTAGAATAGCTTGAGACAAATGAGAGGAAGCATTACTGAAGATACTCAGGCCACAAACTGTTTAAAGCAGGGTTTCTCAAACTTGGCAACTTTAAATCCTTTGAACTTCAGCTCCTAGAAAGCTGCAGTTGAAATCCACATGTCTTAAAGTTGCCAAGTCTGAAAAAAACTGTTTTAGAACTTTAAACATCAGCACCACTATATCCTAGTGTAGCACACAAAGAGCTGGCATCACATTAGCCAATTTACATTTCATAATCTTCTTGTTAGCCAGACCAGAGAGGCCAAATCAGGAAGCAACTCCACAGGAAGGCTATCAATCTTGTATCAAGATTGGTTATAATTAAAAAATCTTGCAAGGCTGATTATGCCATTCCTCCTTAGCTTTGTCCTAGTTTAGTGAATTTGGGAGGTGTCTGAACTGAACATTATCTTTAGTCCCTTTTGCCAAGGCAACAAAGCTTGCATATCTCTGTTTACATTACACTACAGAGGAATTATTGAGTCTGTCATCTGCACCTCTATAACTGTCTGGTTTGTTTCTGCAACCCAACATGACAGACAGACTTCAGAGGATAATTAGAACTGCAGAAAAAACAATTGCTACCAACCTGCCTTCCATTGAGAACCTGTATACTGCACGAATCAAGAAGAGGGCCGTGAAAATATTTACAGACCCCTCACATCCTGGACATAAATTGTTTCAACTCCTACCCTCAAAACGATGCTATAGGGCACTGCACACCAGAACAACTAAACACAAGGACAGTTGTTTCCTGAACGCCCTCACTCTGTTAAACAAATAATTCCCTCAACACTGTCAACTATTCACTAAGTCTGCATTATTATTACTATTAATCTTCTCATCGTTCCTATCACCGATCTCCTCCCACTTATGACTGTATGACTGTAACTTGTTGCTGTATCCTTACAATTTATATTGTTTCCTACTATGATTTGATTGCTTATTTGTACCCTATGACTATCATTAAGTGTTGTACCTTATGATTCTTGTTGAATGTATCTTGTCTTTTTATGTACACTGAGAGCATATGCACCAAAGAAGAATCCTTGTGTGTCCAATCACACTGGCCAATAAAGAATTGTATTGTATTGTATTGTATTGTATTGTATTGTATTGTATTGTATTGTATTGTATTGTATTGTATTGTATTGTATTGTATTGTATTGTATTGTATTATTATCTCTCTTACTCTTTACATAACCTCGGCTTGAAAAATAGAAATTAGCTAAAGCCACTAAAACTATAGCTCATTCCACTTGGGCTTACTGGAGTTTTGAAGTTATTGTCAAATTATTTCAGACAAGATTTCAGATAAAATTGCATTAAAAAAAACCTCAAGGAAAATTTATTTCAGGTTCCATACTAATGCCTGAACTGAAGATTAGCTTTGTTTCCTACTGGAATACAGATCAAGCAAGTATCTACCATATTTTTTACAGAAGAAGTATCCCTAACACATTCATTGAAATCCATGATTTATTCTTCAGAGAACTGATAAATTCTGGTTGTTTAGTTTATACACCATTGATTGATGAATCATGTCAAAGCAGTAAACCAAAATTAACAGTAATAATAATAAAAGGAAACAGCAATACAGTTGATATGTACTTTTTAGTTTAAAAAACCGCTAAGCAATAGTTGGTAGAAATCCTATTATTTATTTATTCTTACTGTAATATTTACTTTCCACATTTTCTCTAGAATGGAGTTAATACGTTAGCTTAAGAGGCAGTCATGAACATAAGGTTGTCAATGAATGAGTTTCCATTCTTGGGGATGTTGTTGAGTTGAAACTTCTTTCCCAAATAATATGACATCCTGACTATTATTCCATACTGGTTCTGATAGTTTTTTTAAGACTTACATGCCTGTTGAAGAGGAAATTAATTCGACATCTAAATAGGGACAGTGAGCTCCCAAAGAGAGATTCTAAGTGAGACCATTCCACTGCTGAGTGGGGCCATTATACGGAGGCTATTTTCCCCTTCATCACTTCATTGGGGGCAGTAGCATCCAAACAAGGCCTCTTGATATGATAAGGAAGATCCAATGCAAAAGCTTCTAACCAGTCTACCATTTAAGTTATAGTAATTGCAGTTCTTTGCCATTGTTTGTACTCTTCGATAATATTTTATTTTTATATCCATGTAAATTTTGCATATAGAGCATTTCCTTCTTCTTTCACACAATGTGTAATAAAATGTTATATTTATATATGCCCTATGGACAGATTGTTCTGAATACGTTTCTTTGAATCTCTCTTTTAGTATTTTCAGATTTTTAGTTTGAAAACAAACAACTGCACTACTGTAAATTAGCACACATATAGCAAGTCCCACACAATTCTTGCACTTTTTAAAAATTGATCACAGGTCTTTTAAATCTCTGGACATAGTAACAAGGCTTTGTTTTTCTTTTGGGTGTTCATCAGGAACTATCTGAATGGTATGGCAGGTTCCTAAATTCACAATGAAAGTATATTATACCTCTGCTGTATATTTCTTCTTTGGTTGGCCTCAGAAGTTAAATGAATGGGTATGATGACAGGCAAAATGGCCTTTAAATTGCAAGGCATTTTTAAAGTGCATTCTTCTAGTACATAATTAAAGAAACTGGTTTTTTAAAAGAAAAAAATACAGAAGGTATATGGACATTTCAGCTGAATAGCCTCAATCTAATTTTTCTTTACTTTGTTTTCCCAAAAAAAGTTCCACACTGGAGTTTTAACTACAATATCAGGGATTCTTTTCAGCATTCACATTCACATTGAGTTGTTTCAATGACACAGTGTCATTTTTAGACATTTAAATTATAGTAATTGCAATTCACTGCTATTGCTTGTACTCTTTGATAGTATTTTATATACTGTACATGTACATATATCTGGTCAAAAAAAACCCTACAACATTTTTAAAATCAACCCTCTTAAAGTGAATAAATAAGTCCCATGTTAACTAAATCATGGGTTGATAATCCCATTTTGCAGACATTTTTGGAGTAAATGGTCATTCAGTATATGAAGTATTGCTGCTATATTGGATGTTTTCATAGCCAGCATTATTTCTACCCGTTCTGAAATATAAAGATCTTTATGTTTCAATAAGCTCAGTTAAATTCCTTAATATGGAATATAATTTTTATAGGGGATAACACTTCATATAAAAATGTGTACATTTCATCAATGGAACCAATCATGTTTTAAAAATCTCATTAACAATTGCATCTGATGAAATGGGCATACAATTCTGGGCATATTTGTGGGAAAGGAAATCAATTGCTTCCTTTTCCTAGTATAGCCAGTATGGGTGCATTTAATACCATGGTTACAATACAACATCTGTCCATAAATCTAAATTATATAGTAATTATTATGTTATGATATATAACACTGGGAGACTGGGTGCAGAAAGGAAACATTCCTATTGAATTCAATTGAATAATTTTCATTACCATGTCTCTAACTGAGACTAGCAATGGGTAGCTGGACACGACAGAAAGGCAGCAGACCTCCATTGTTAGAGCCATAACTCTGCAGAAGCAGTTTGCAAACTGGCCTTTCACATCCTAGTAACCAGTGGGAGTAGGTGAGATACTGGAGTAAGATGGACAGTTTCTCTCATTTGCAATTCTATCTGGACATGACTTCAAATTATCATAACAGAGGAATTATTGAGTCTGTCATCTGCACTTCTATAACTGTCTGATTTGATTCTGCAACCCAACAAGACAGACACAGACTTCAGAGGATAATTAGAACTGCAGAAAAAAAATAATTGCTACTAACCTGCTTTCCATTGAGGACCTGTATACTGCACGAATCAGAAAGAGGGCTGTGAAAATACTTACAGATACCTCTCATCCTGGACATAAACTGTTTCAATTCCTACCCTCAAAATGACACTATAGAACACTGTACACCAGAACAACTAGACACAAGAACAGTTTTTTCCCGAATGCCATCAATCTGCTAAACAAATAATTCCCTCAACACTGTCAAACTATTTACTAAATCTGCACTACTATTAATCTTCTTATCATTCCCATCACCTATCTCCTTCCACTTACGACTGTAACTTTGTTGCTTGTATCCTTATGATTTATACTGTAATTGATTATTTCCTGATTGCTTAATTGTAGCCTATGACTATCATTAAGTGTTGTATCATTAAGTGTTGAATTTGTACCCTATGACTATCAATAAGTGTTGTAAGTGTTGCACCTTGATGAAAGTGTATTTTATGTACACTGAGAGCATATGCACCAAGCCAAGTGTGATTGTGTGTCCAATCACACTTGGCCAATAAAAAATTCTATTCTATTCTATTCTATTCTATTCTATTCTATTCTATTCTATTCTATTCTATTCTATTCTATCATAATTATCACAGATGATCAATTAGTTCATCTTCATCATTTATAAATTCTCTTTCTCTGACACAATTAACAACCTCTCCCATCTTCACTGGCATCCCCTGACATTTTTCTTTGTCAAAGGAACTGCACTTAGACTGGTACACAAAAAGTTGACTGGATGGATAGAGAGTTTATACTAAAGAATGCTAAGATCTGAAAATGGGTGGAAAGGAAACTGAAGAGCTTGTTGAGAGATTTGATGGAAGGTAGCTTCAAGAAGTGTAACTGAGTGTCTTTGAGAAAGAGCATGGATAAATTAAAGAGAGAGGGACTGCTGATCAGTTTTGGTTATATATTATTGTGTGTGTATCTGTATCTATATCTATATATCATCTATATCTATATCTAATCTCCCAGGAAACAGACAAATGCTGGCAAAAGACCTTAATTACCTTCCTCTTCCTCTTCTTTCTTCTCTACCTCCTCCTCCTCTTCTGTTATTTATTATAGAATATATTGTATCTGGTTTTATTTGAATATAAATGTATTTCTTGGGTTTTAACTAATAAGAAAGCTTCTTTTATTCTTAAGATTTGAATTTTTCCTGAAAATGTAAATGTGTTCTTAGATAAATTGCAGTATTTTGAGCTGTTGAATAGATAAACAGTATTTAAGTGACAATGTTCTAACTAATCCTTAATATTCAAATGCTGTGTACCAAAAATGACAGACAACAATTTGTATACACGGATTAAATCCAAGCAGCAGCTGAACTTTTACATAAAATGTGTTTTTACAATGATATCAGAAACCAGAAAAGAAAATGAGAACAGTAATTTGCATCTTCCACTGAGGGATTCATGATCTTTGTAGCATGGAGCTCATTGGCTTGGCTAGAAGCCATTTTACCTTGGGGATCTTTGAGGAGAATAAGTATATTCAAAATGCATAATGCAATAATGCTGTGGAAAATAAATAAATCTTCTGTTTTCACAAACTGATATTTTCTCAAACATACCCTCCCCCCAAAAAAGCTTATAGTTGAACAGGAAAAATAAAATAACAAATATCACAATGATATGCTACCGGATTGAATTCTGATATAGAATATAAAAACAGATAATGCCGACAGTTAAAGAGAGTTGGATCATTGAAGATTATTCTCCTGAATGAGCAGCTTGCCAATAGATCTAAAAAGGAAGGCCGATGTTTAACTGTGTAAGCTTCACCAGGGGTGAATATCAAAGAAACTAAGAAAGGTTCTATTACATTTATTCATGCCATTAAACAACACAAATATTTTGCTTTCAATTATTAGTCTCGCATCTAGGAAACTGTCATAACTAATAACAAGAACTAGGACAGAAATTGCTCTGCTCTGCTTTGCATTGTAATGTGAATCTGATTATTTCATAGCTATTTTCCAAAACAAGAACTGAAACACACTACTCCAAATTTTCTAAGTCAGTTCTCTGTAAAAGAAAAATATATAAAACGTTTATATGAGGATTTAGGGACACACAAAAATGGTTAAAATGAGATTAGAATGCATTGTATTAGGAAAAGCAGATTGCAAAATATAGAAAGTTGCATATGTTATACAAAATTGTATTCAAAAAGTGTATAATGGATGTAATTCTTATATTTCACCTCTCCCCACTGAATGGTAAAACCAGTAACTTCATAATTAACAGAGTATGATTTTTCCAACTGACATTTTATTGTAGTTGTACTGCAGTTATGAAGAAACTTGTTACCTTTGTAAAGAAATGATAATGAAGAGAAAACAAACAATGACAAAAAAGTGGATAGGGAGAGATAAGATTGACGCTTGCTCCTAGGAAGGAAAGCTATGGCAAATCTAGTCAGCATACTAAAAAGCAGAGATATCACCCTGCCAACAAAAGTGCATATAGTCAAGGCTATGGTTTTCCCAGTTGCAATGTATGGCTGTGAAATTTGGACCATAAGAAAGGCTGAGCACCAAAGAATTGGGGCCTTTGAACTATGATGCTGGAGAAGACTCCTGCAAGTCCCTTGGACTGCAAGGCGATCAAACCAGTCAGTCCTAGAGGAGATCAACCCTGACTGCTCTTTAGAAGGCCAGGTCCTGAAAATGAAACTCAAATACTTGGCCACCTAATTGTTGTGGAAAGATGAGACACAAGCCAGCTCTTCTGGGAAGGAAAGGTTTATTTATGCGCAGGTTCAGGGTACAGAACAAAGCTGAGGGTCTGAACAAAGTCAGGGGATTTCCAATGTGGCTTTATATACTGTTCTGCCACGTATAAGCTGCGTATACATTGTTTAGTATGTTACATTCCATATATGGCTATAATTCCAAGAACTAAATATTGGGGAACTGATACCAGACATAAGGGAGGAAACACAATATGTTTATAACGATATCAGGATGCAGTTATTGCTTGACAAGATGATATGGTTATCTAAGCTCAGCATATTTATGGGTGCAGCCTGGCCTTGCCCATTGATACTTGGTCTCCCAAACTGCCAGGCTTACAGGCAATAGTGGCTCTTGTCGGCCTGTTTGCTGTTGGCTGCAGGCTTATAATGAGAAGGAAGGACTCACTGGAGACGAGCCTAATGCTGAGAAAGATTGAGGGCAAAGGAAAAATGGGACAACAGAGAATGAGGTGGCAGGATGGAGTCACTGAAGCAGTAGGAGTGAGCTTAAATGGACTCTTGAGGATGGTAGAAGACAGGAAAGCCTGGAGGAATGTTGTCCATGGGGTCACAATGGGTGGGACATGACTTCGCAACTAACAACAACAAGATTGATGGGTTGTTAGAAACCTAACAATTGTGTTGAGACCTTTTTAACATGCAATTGAAGATTGTAATAACATGTTCTTAGAAAAAGTAGAGTCATTGACATATTTAAGGGAATTATGGACAAGAAACCAAGCTTCCTACTTTCCTCCTGTTGAGAAGATGGACCCCAAAATAGCTTCAATCCCACCTCTGCAGAACTTTATATGAAATCAGGTGAGGAATATATATTAGCTCTGAGAGCATTTCCTGAAAGGATTGTTTTACTACACCATATCTCAAGGATAGGTAACATGGAAGCTTGTTATGTCAGAATGGAAGAATTTCTTGGATAAGTAATATTGTTCAGAAATATTTCTCATACTCTTAGAGCAGACATATCAAGGTCTACCAGGAATCTATTGTAATTCCTAAGCATTTATTTATAAAATCGTAGGCTATATACTTGTACATATTCTCTCCTCTTTCTTCGCTCTTTTTAAACATCATAAAAAGAAAAAAAAATCCAAAACAGAAAGCAATATTCATACTAAATATAGAAGTAAGCCAATCTGAAGTTCTTTATATTTCTAGGTATTGTTCCAAACTGGGGCAGATTACAAACAGTCTGGTTCAGATTAGGTAAATAATTAACTTGCACAAGATAGGTCATATTTTAAAGGGCTAATCCAATTTAAAATCCTCGATGAAGCTTCGCCGCTAATATATAGTTTGTCTGTACTCCAGAGAAATGTATGGTGGCAGGCACCAGAAACACTTAAAAAAAAACCACTTGATGCTTCATTGTCTGAAATGCTCTATTTGGAGAGAACTGATGTAGGAATTGAAATGATTTGATTAACTGATTGATGGATCTTTAATGACTCTTGACATGTAGCCTTTCAGTGGTTATGTCACACAGGTGCAGCATCGAGAAAAATCTACACTCTTTGTGATTGATTTATCGTTATCCTTATTTTCATTCTCACTTGACCTTCTTTGAGGCAATTTTCATCCAAATTGTGTTCTTGTCCATTCCTATGCTTTCTCTCCCTTGTGTCTATGTGGTAGACACCAATAATCTTTTTCTTGATAAAAGAGGCAAGTTTATTGTTCATGTATTTTGTCCCAAGATTAAAAAGAAAATCAGTAAAGTTCTCCATTGGCTTTTTTAGTTTTGTCAAACTCAAAGATGCTAAACTTTAGAAAAGAACAAATATTTATGAAGAACCCACAGTATAAATTAAAAAGATATGGGAGGGTGAAATATGGGAAAAAATAATGTTCTTAGTGATTGAAAAACAAGAGCAACAATCAAACTCATTTCATTTTTTATTTTATCCCAACCCATCTTTTGTTTGCAAAATTCATTATTTACAACTTATCTTTCTCTCTTTTTCTTTCACACACTGATCTGAATACAATTTTTTTTAGCCATGATGATATAGTTTTCCTGAGATTTTTTCTTTTAGAAATGTGCTCCTTTTTGGAATGTTTAAATTTTGAATAGAAATTGATATATTCAATTCTCTTCTATTCCATGACAAATTGTTTTGGTAGAACATGCTGTTTAGCTCCTAGTGACATGTGAGGCAGATTTATTTACATAAAATTCTATACTTCTTTTTTTTAATCAACAGAAAAATGGAGCAAAATTAATTATTTCAATGCTTAAACATATTCCTGCCTAAGTGCTGATGGGAAAAAAAAGCACAAATTATCAAAGAAAATACATACACCCCTGTATATTTCTTTTTGTACAAAATGACTTCAAAATGAAATCCGCCCAGTATAGGTTTATCATCTGACAAATCATGTCCCTAGAATTAGTAACAACATTCTAATGAGTTAGAGACATTTCTTTCAGTTTCATAAAGCATCTTTCAGACTAGAGCAATTATTCTTAAAACTGAAAATTAATGCAACTGGGCTTTTTTTCCCCAGATGGGTGACTCTTTTTAAATATCTTGCATTACCTAAAGAATAGCCTTCTGAAAACAAAACAAAACAAAAAAAAGATAATTTAAAAATAAAGATGGTGGAATCACATGTATTAAATATCTGCCTAAATATTAAATGCTAACTGAAGATCACCCTCAAGGTTTTCTTTCTCTGCTTGGTTGCTTGTAATGGAAAATCTTGCCTTTTGGGGAATCTTACCATATGGTGCGTAATACTTTCATACATTTATTGAAAGTTTTCCCTTTTACTTTTAAAGATACATTAATTTATTATGTTTGTTGTATTAAAACAGTAATGTCTCACTGCATGGATTGAGTAAAATGTCTAACAACTAAATTATCTTTCCATTTAAATAAGAAGGTCCCCTTATTATGGGTCCATCACAAAACTGGATTCAGGGTTTTGAAGGGCGTTTACAATAGGCAAGCATCCCATCTAGTCTTACAAACCAGAGAGCTTTTAAACTTTTCTCAAGGGAAGCATCTTTGAAATGCAAAGCTGAACATTTTATTAAATGTATAGAGTGTTTGGGGAATTAAGGGATAAGAACACATTTGGGGAGATTAGGATTGAGATAAATGTCTGTTGCTTGGGAAACTAACCAGCTTGAAAACAGCACCCATTCAATGATTGCCCTAAAGCATAGATGTATGAAGGCTGACTGGTTAGAAGATTGTGCTTTGAAAATAAAGATATTCATAAGCATTTTACTTCATACATTTAGAATTTTAAAAATAATTAGGGCTCTCTCGACACTCAGGAGTAAACCCTACTGTGATTACTATAAATAACTTGAAATAACTGAGAATTTAAGAAATAATTAATGTGACCCATTGATTTCAATAAAAAAGGTTAGATATTCAATGCAGCTTCTTAAAATAATGGATCTTCTGAATAGACACATATTGGATGGTATAAAAATTTCTCTATGTAATATATGTACTCACTGTTATCATTTGTTCAAAGCACAATGAGATTAATTACTGTGCAAATTCACAACATCTATGCATACTAGGGACAAATTTTGAATTCTGTCTAGGTAACCTCATAGAATGACTGACATGAGATATCAATTCACAAATTGGCTAAGATGATAGCCATACCTGATAATTAAGACTCTACTGCAAAGTACACTAATAAATAAATAATGTGCCTAGAATTAGCATATTCACATATTTGTAGTGATCCAAAATCCAAACCTATGTCGTTGATTCTATATTTTTTTTCTGATTGGCCCTTAATTTCCCAAACAGAGCTTTAGCACAGTTGCCAGTCATATAAAGGGTCCTCTCATGAATAAGCATAGAAATCCTGAAATCCCATTAGATTGAGTAAAGATAGGGTGGAACTGGCATATGGGGAGACATAGAAGACAGTGCCAAAGCCTTGTGGTCTGATGTCCTTAGATATATTTGTTTTCTCCAGTTCAATCCAGGAATTTACAAGAGATAAATTCACAGACAAGAATGATAAGATGTGCATTGTGATCTAAGTAATAGGGCTTATGTACCAGTACTTGTGTTAGATGGCTTGAAGTACTAATGTGCATCTTTGTGTAATGATGTCATGATATATAGAGTCATCATTGTGATATTACTAAGGCATATTAGAAACACCACTGCTGGTATTGCCTGCGCAGACTACTATCTCTCTCGCAGATAATCCCCTAGAACAGGGGTCTCCAACCTTGGCAACTTTAAGACTTGTGGACTTCAACTCCCAGAAAAGCTGGCTGAGGAATTCCAGGAGTTGAAGTCCATAAGCCTTAAAGTTGCTAAGGTTGCTAAGGTTGGAGACTCCTGCCCTAGAAGCTCATGGGATTTGGTAGAAAGTAGACCATGCAGAACAGAATTTGAAAGCAAGGAGCAATATGAGAAAAGAAGGGGAAATAAGAAACATCTTAATCATTAGTCATAGAAGAAGAATGAAAAGAAACAGACCTTGATCCCATTTGATCAGTACTTCTGAGGAGCAGACACCTACTAACTTAAATAAAAGGGCATTGGTCGTTCATATTACAAATGCAACTATTTATCAATGAAAACTGATAATGCTTTCATTTTGGGGAAAAAAGAGTTCCTTCACAAAAGTTTCCATTGCACTGGTGCAGCCTTCTTGATCATAGGAATCCTCCAACTATGTAGACGTAAACTTGTGGAAATCTCAGAAATGCTACGGTGGCTGGGAATTCTGTTTTTTAGGGATGGGTGAATCTGAGAAAATAACAGTCTAGAATCCAACAGATGTTAAAGGTTACAGTAAAATCACTGGGATCACTGGATTAACACACCAGATGGAGCACATTTGCTAATATTCTTATGGATATGAGTGCACCCTATAGTAGATATGAGACCCATTGTAGAAATGATACTTTGCCAGGTCTCTAACATTTTCTCACTGATCCCTTTGATTATTATTATATAATACAAATAAGTTTTCTTTTCTCTCTGAACAAATAGGTTATTTATGAATATTTAATTTACAAAGAGAATTAAAAGCCACTTTTTAGAATAATAATAATAATAATAATAATAATAATAATAATAATAATAATAATAATAATAATAATAATAATAATAATAATAATAATAATAATGTTTTAATTTGTATACCGCCCTTCTCCCGAAGGACTCAGGGCGGTGAACAGGCAAATAAAATACAGATAGAAACATACACCATAATTAAAACAACCCTTAAAAAACTGATTCAAATTTGCCAGAAAATTTAAAATAACATTACACCCCATAAAATTACAGAAATTTAAAACCCATCAAAATTCAATTAAAATTTAAAATTTAGAATTTAAAATCAGGCCAGTCCAGCCATACGAAATAAATAGGTTTTAAGTTCGCGGCGAAAGGTCCTAAGGTCAGGTAGTTGTCGAAGCCCGAGGGGAAGCTCGTTCCACAGGGTCGGAGCCCCCACAGAGAAGGCCCTCCCCCTGGGGGCCGCCAGTTGACACTGTTTGGCTGACGGCACCCTGAGGAGTCCCTCTCTGTGGGAACTCACCGGACGCTGGGAGATAGAGGCTGGCAGTAGACAGTCCCGTAAGTAGCCCGGTCCTAAGCCATGGAGCGCTTTAAAGGTGGTAACCAATACCTTGAAGCGCACCTGGAAAACAACAGGTAGCCAGTGTAGTCTGCGCAGGATAGGTGTTATGTGGGAGCTCCGAACCGCTCCCTCAATAACCCGCGCAGCCGCATTCTGGACTAGCTGAAGTCTCCGGGTGCTCTTCAAGGGGAGCCCCATGTAGAGAGCATTGCAGTAGTCCAGACGAGAGGTAACGAGAGCATGAGTGACCGTGCATAGAGCATCCCGGTTGTCAAGGTTCCAGAAATACCTCTTCTGCGTAAAAGAAACTCAGAGACATTTCTTTTCCAGAGTTCTTTACTAGCATGAGGAGACTGGCACACGATGAGTGCAATTCCAAAACTGAAGTTCCGGATTCTTTTCCCCAGTTATACAAACCCCAAGAGTCCCACCCCCCTGACCCCTTTGATGGTCACATGGTCCCACGTTCTCCCAGTCCATTCGAATATCTTCTTGCCACTCTTCCTGCAGATGTGAACCCCATCCGACCTTGACCGTCTAAAGAATGTTACCATACCCCTCAGCCCCCCTTCTTCCCCTCAGGGGAAAAAATGTGGCAGCGTCTGGAAACCTAAAGTCTAATATGGTTTCCAGGCCTGACACCGGTCCAGGAAGGGACGCAACTGGCGGATCAGGCGAACCTGATAAGAAGCTCTCCTGGAGACGGTCGTCAAATGATCTTCAAAGGACAACCGACCATCCAGGAGCACGCCCAAGTTGCGTACCTTCTCCATCGGGGCCAACGACTCGCCCCCGATAGACAGCCGCATCCGCAGCTGACTGTACCGAGGTGCCGGCATCCACAGCCACTCCATCTTGGAGGGATTAAGTTTGAGCCTGTTCCTCCCCATCCAGACCCGTACGGCTTCCAAACACCAGGACAGCACTTCGACAGCTTCCCTGGAGTGGCCCGAGGTGGAAAAGTACAGCTGAGTATCATCAGTGTACAGTTGGTATCTCACCCCAAAGCCACTGATGATCTCACCCAGCGGCTTCATATAGATGTTGAACAGGAGGGGTGAGAGAATCGATCCCTGCGGCACCCCACACATGAGGCACCTCGGAGTCGATCTCTGCCCCCCTGTCAACACCGTCTGCGTCCGGTCAGAGAGGTAGGAGGAGAACCACCGATAAACGGTGCCTCCCACTCCCAGCCCCTCCAACCGGCGCAATAGGATACCATGGTCAATGGTATCAAAAGCCGCTGAGAGGTATAATAGGACCAGGGCAGAGGAATAACCCCTATCCCTGGCCCTCCAGAGATCATCCACCAGCGTGACCAAAGCTGTCTCCGTACTGTATCCGGGCCGAAAGCCGGACTGGAACGGGTCTAGATAGACAGCTTCATCCAGGTACTGGGGTAGCTGACATGCCACTGCACTCTCTACAACCTTCGCTGTAAAGCGAAGATTGGAGACTGGCCGGTAATTCCCTAAAACAGCTGGGTCCAGGGAAGGCTTCTTGAGGAGAGGTCTCACCACCGCCTCTTTCAAGGCAGCGGGAAAGACCCCCTCCCGCAAAGAAGAGCAGAGCTGGCTCAGTTTCTTGTAGAAATGCTATCAAACTAAGAAACACTGTCCTCTCCCCAAAATTAGATTCTTATTCTTTATTTGTTCAGATTCAGGAGATGAAAGAGACCAAAAGCAGATGCTAATGGAACTTAAATGAGATGGTGAAAACAACATTAACATAGTAGCATTAAATGTTAAAATAACAATAAACCAGTTCAGTTTCCGTGATAAGGAATAGGGTTAATAATAAGGATAGGAATAGAGAATAACTCTTATGTTCTATGGTTTCTTCATTGTACTCTGAACTGAAAATTTAATTTGCACCACTGACAGTTGCCTGCCCCCCTCTCTCCCTCTCTCTTTCTGTCCCCATGAGGCTGACACTTGGCCATTACCAAGTATTTTGAATAAATGAACGAATCTGACAGTTTCAAGTCCTTGTAGAAATGCAAACTGTTGTGCTTAATAGATTTACACCTTTAATATATGTTTCAGAATCAGTTGTTCAAGAAACAGAATCAGGATGGAATTTTAGTCACATATATCATTTTTGGTTAACATAAATAACCATCTGCAAAAGAAACAGCCTGTAGTATCATGAAGGTTTTGTTTAACCCTCCCTGGGCAACTCCAAAATAAATCCCATTAATTTTAGTGATGCTTACTCTCAAGTCAAGATGTGTTGAATTTGCATTTCAGTTCACTGAACAGTAATAATATGGCATTTTTCTTCTATATTGATGCAGTTCTTTCTCAATTTTATTTATTTATTTCCACATGTCAAGATATTGTTTAGTAAAATACTTTAAAAGCTTTAGTAATAAGGCCTTTTCAGAAACTGTCATTTAAACCAGCCTCTTTACTTTTCAATACAAAATTGGAGATTTCTATATTGCATTATTTTCAAGAAATTCAATTCATGTTCATTGAAATGTGAAGTTCTGGGTTAAATAAATTGGATATACTTTTCTTTTCATGTTTGCTGAACCCCATGCATGATTTCCTGCTAAGAAATGTGAGAGAAGGCCTGGTTTACTTCATGGCATGGGGCCAGCCTCTTAACACATTCAAAATCATGTTACACAATGGCCTTTTCACTGAAATATGTCACCACCCAGAAGGAAAAACTACAGTTTAGAAGACAAAGTCATATTGTACATTCACATGCCTTTTCTTTTTTTCCTTTATAAAAAAATGTTGAAAGTTAGTTATTTAAAATCCTTCATTATCTCTCTGAATACCATGATATATTTCTAGGCTCAACTTATTTTAATTTATATTATTTAATACATATGTATATAAGATATATATCAAGAAGTTTAAGGAAGAGTACTTTTCCCATTATCTCCTCACATTGAAAGTGAACCTGTCAGATGAATTGTAATAAGAAATAAATATGTATCCTAGTCCGATATGGTAATAAACATATCACCCTGTCTATAATTCAAGGTTATTCCATAGTTATTCCATATACCATTAAATTGATTTGCACATATTTTTTATTTTTTTTTCTAATGTTCTCATTCAATTTTGTAATGTTGTCTACTATATACAGTTTATATGCAATTTCCTATGACACAAGCATTTTGCACATAGTTCCCTTAATATGTATGGCATTGAGAAACCAAGATTTGCATTGCGAAGTTGGAAAAAGTGAGAAATCTGTCAGTTTACAACTCTGACAGTTTACAAAACTAAATAATGAGATCAAGTCAGTGTTTAAAAATGTGGGGTAGGGAACCCTAGGGATTCTGTAATAATTTGCTTCTTTCACATTAAGTATATATATATAAAAAGTTTATACCTAGAATTTCCAAACCACCATGTGAACATTGTATTTTTTCTTTCAAATCCCCAATGGGCACTGTCATTTATCTTTATGAAATAACAATTACCGTCAACTGTTTTTCCTTAACATCTTATATATACTAACTTAACATTTTTTTCTTTTTATCTTTTGCTGTTAATATTTTCTTTTTTATGCAAACAAATTGTATAATAATAAGATTTGGGATAGAGGCTATTCTACTTTGTTCCATTCTAATAAATCCTATAAAAATATGGCCAAGCCTACATTCTACATGACTATCAAGATTTTATTTTATTTTATTTTATATGTGATCAACAGGAAAAGCCACATTCCTCCATATAAGATTTTAGAATCCTGGAAAACCAGTTCCCTCTCTTCTGCCTTATCACATAGGGATATTGAAAAGATCTTCCAAGATCCCAGGCTCTGGAATTTTTTGTTACGGAGTTCAGATTAGCATCAGCTCTGTTGTTCCAGCACTAATAGGAGAATACATTTTATTCAGATAGGTTTGCGTGATATGTGACTAAACTTGACAGTACACAGATTGTATATGCCCAGTTACTTATTTAGTTTGTTAGAAACATATGGTTAAGTTTTTGAATTGGGGCCATGGCCAGAAGGAGAAGAAGAACTAACCCTTGTGTATGTCTGTCTGTGTGTCTTTGTGTGTGTATGTCTTCTAAAAATATGCAGCATTTACTTTAATTTCATTGGTATCAATGAAGCCTGATTTTGTGGAAGTTAGGATGATATAATATCAGATGTTCATTTTTCTCCTTCTCAACCATATTTCAGTGAATAAAAGATGTCTACAAAGTGTTGGAACGGATTTAACATACAGAAGAAGCATGACAAGGAAGGAAAAACCAAAATGTGAAAAGATTTTTGTTTTACAATAAAAGAAAGTGTTTCAAACATCTGGAATGAGATTGTCCCACCTTATTTAACTGTTATTCCATAGTACAAATAATATTACATGCCTTAACACAGTGGTACCCATCCTTCGTGGCTTAGTAGCCTGGCTAGTGGGAGGGGAGGTGGACTGGGCTGCATGACCGTCAGGCTGGCACACGTGCACGCAATTTGACTTGTGCAAACAGGGTGCACAGCTCAATTTGCTCAATGTTCACATGGCCCAATTGTGAATAGGCTGCCACCCAGTAGTAGGCTGTGGCCCAGAGGTTGGTGACCCCTTCCATAACAGATCTCTAGAGATTCCATTTGATACCTGAATTTCTTTGAAAACAATAGTATGAAATTCTTTAATTTAATTTGGAATATTTAATACATGCATTTTTGTATAAGCTATCACTTGTGGATGTCTTCATGAGATGTGAAACTGAATGATAATAAATTTATATAAAAGAAATATTTTAAAAGAATGTCTCTTGACAAACTGCTGAAGTATTCTGTTATTTTTATCCAGCATGCACAGGGACCAGTTGATTATTACCTAGACAACAAAACAAATTTGATTTCAGTCTTGCCTCTCTTTAAAGTTTCTCAAGGATGTCACAAATGTTTGCTTTCCCTAAGGATACGTACTTCAGTATAAAAACAAAAGATAGGTGCCTAGGACTAAGTAAGAAGTGTCTTAACCTGATACTACACTATAGTAGGAGTGTTACAGAAATTAATCATGTTTCTTTTCAGTTTAAGTTCACTGTCATATTGATTATCATTATCAATGCAATAAATCATTGGGAAATATAAACTGAATGCCAAGAGCAGGAAGGCCGGAATTATAAGCATCAGCATCAGCATCTATCCTGATTTTGTACCATCAGGAATGTGTGATGTGCCCATTGCTATGGTGACAAGCGATGACATCATTATAAGCAGCTTGGAATAGATGTTTTTAGGATGGAAAAGAAAATCAACACATATGGGATAACTAAGGTTGGTGCCTAGTCTATATCTTCGTTACATTACTAACAAGCATGATGACATAGCTTAAATTGGCCAAAAACATGATGGTTGGCAGAAGTTAGGACATATGGTTCCATCTGGGAATAACCGTGACAGTTGTAACTTGGAATGTAAGGAAAATAGCTATGTTATCTATTTTATATCTATGCCGTCTATAAGAAAAAAAAGCATAGTAATAATAAGTCTTTGTGATCTGGTGAATTGGAGTTGATAAACACATGGAGGGAAATATAATGTAGGTGTAATTATGAATGAAAGAGTAAAATGTATGCCGAAAATATGAATATGCTAATTTAGTCTATAAAGGTGTCTTTGAAAATGGGGATCCATGGATTGATGACAATTATTGCACGCTATACTCCAGTAAATGGTGATAATGGAAGAAAAAGAAAAACTTTAGGAAGATTGTATGGCAGCTGCGCATTGTAGTGGTTGTAATTCCAGGGGATCTCCAAAACCAGCCTTCTTAGAGTAATCTAACTCAGCATTGCAATAGTCTAAGTGAGTTGTGATGAGGCCTGGGTACTGGCACCAGGGCATCCAAGTAGGGTTATAATTGGCACACCAGCTGTTGTTGGGTAAAGACATCCTACAAAGAGTCCAGAGGACTAGTTATGACCAGTACCAGCTGCTTTAAAGTGGAAGGAAAAAATTGGAAAATGAACCAGGGAGTGAGAAAAATATAGCTGTTGAAACAGCACAGAGTCCCTTGTTTATAGCTGAATAATATTCTGGGATCAATCTAGAAATGGTATCCTCAAGTCAGCTGGAAATCATATGTTTTGAGAAATGCAAGAAGTGTCACTATAATGATGTCACCAGAAAAGGATCTCACTTATATCCAATACATAGAGGAAACAGACATCTGGTTTGCATCTAATTATTGCCTAATTATTTTATTAGCACTCCTGATCTGGCCAACTTTTAACTTGGGGTGGGTTATTTGAATGATCTCATCTCCCCAATTACATCTGTCCATCCCATTAGATTTGTGTGAAGAGGCATACTGTGGGTCTTGCCAGTAAGGGCAGAATCTCAGGAGTTGAGCCTTCTCCACCATGGTGCTCGCTTTATGGGACATTCTCCACCTCAAAAAGTGAGGTTAATCCCATCTCTAATCGTTTTCCAAACATCCTTCAAGACCTGGTCATCTCATTAACCTGGGAAAGGGGTGTGGCAAAGGACTGATGAGTTTAATTAATTATTTGGCTAAACAATTAATCAATGGAACAGCTTGCCTCCCAAAGTTGTGGGTACTCCATCTCTGGAGGTCTTTAAGAAAATATTGGACAACCATTTGTCTGATATGCAATAAGGTTTTCTGCCTTCTGCAGGGGTTGGACTAGAACATCTCCAAGGTCCCTTCCAGCCCTATCTTTCTAAAAGATCTTGAGGTGGCTTCGTTATTAACATCTAATTTCTTATATGCCTTGTGTTTTCTAAAATGTTTTAATAATGACTGCTTTTTGATATATTTATTGTTTATATCTTGTGTGTGTATGTGTGTGTATTTATAAATATATAATACACATGCACATGTGTATAAATATACATGCACATATACATATACAGATAGTCATATACAGATAGTCACTCTGCCTTTCTCTGTCCAACCTTAGTTGCTTCCATTCTTTGGAAACAGGAGTTGTGTAAATTCCAGCAACTCTTTTTTTTCAAGTTGCCTTCTTTCAGATAAATATTTGCCACACCCCTTTCCCATTCCTTGGCCAAGAGGCTATAATTCTGAAGAAGTACTAAATTCTCTGACAGATAAACATAATATGGGATTCTAGGATGACATGACTTTCCTGATTTATTTTTAATGTCTGCAAAGAACTGCTAATCAGTTTGCCAATGATCCGATGGTTGTTTATGAATGGAATGATTACTGCCATGTCAGTTCAGAAAGTTGGGGTAATGTAGGTTGAACAATTGTTCATGGGTGGATTCTGCAATTCCAATGCTTTTCACATCGTGAAGTTTAGTTCTGAAGTAATCAGCTGTAAATTATGGATTTCATGCCTGATTATACATCTATATTTAGACTCTATTCTCAGAGAAAGTGGAAATTCTAGAATGGAGAAATGTGAGATATATTTCAAGAAGAAACTGTAGTTTGGGTTTAAAGTTCTTCATCTTTGAGTAAAGCAACTAAAATAATGTAACATTAATTATGTGCCATTTAAGTGGTGTTCAACTAACTTTCCAGCAAACTTTTAAATCCCATATATCTATATTACTAATTGAATTTTCTCAACTTTCTCAACTATTTTTTTCTATTTTCTCATCCACTTGCATCATATTAGTAATGGATAATTACTGTTAATTAGCTAAGCCTTTCTAACTTTGGTGAATCTGTTATAAATATCACTAAATATGGATTCTACTGAATATTAAATTATTATAGATTATATTCTGTATATATATTAGTATACCATAAACCAATATAAAGATAAAGGTAAAGGTTCCCCTCACACATATGTGCTAGTCGTTCCTGACTCTAGGGGGCGGTGCTCATCTCTGTTTCAAAGCCGAAGAGCCAGCACTTTCTGAAGACGTCTCCATGGTCATGTGGCCAGCATGACTAAATGCCAAAGGCACACAGAAAGCTGTTACCTTCCCACCAAAGGTGGTTCCTATTTTTTCTGCTTGCATTTTTATGTGCTTTCGAACTGCTAGGTTGGCAGAAGCTGGGACAAGTAATGGGAGCTAACCCCATTATGTGGCACTAGGGATTCGAACTGCTGATCTTCCAACCAAACCTTTTCTTCCAACCAAACCTTTCCATGGCATAGGGCCGGGTTACTTACGGGACCGCCTGCTGCGACCGAATACCTCTCACCGATCCGTGCGCTCTCACAGAGAGGGACTCCTCAGGGTGCCGTCAGCTAGGCAGTGCCGTCTGGCGACACCCAGGGGAAGGGCCTTCTCTGTGGGGGCTCCCACCCTTTGGAACGAACTCCCCCCAGGACTTCGTCAACTCCCGGACCTCTGAACCTTCCGCCGCGAGCTTAAAACACATCTATTTACTTGTGCAGGACTGGAGTAGATTTTAAATTTTATATTGGTTTTTATTGGTTTTAATGGGTTTTATTATGGATATGGTTTTTTAATATAATCGGGCTATGTAGAATAAGTTTTTTTAATTGTTATTTTATCCTGTATTTATATGTATTTTTATCTGCCTGTGAACCGCCCTGAGTCCCTAGGGAGATAGGGCGGTATATAAATATGATAAATAAATAAATAAATAAATAAATATTTCTTTTTATCTTTTCTTTCTGCACTTTTCTTTTTTTCTCTTTTTTTTGTTTATTTCTGTATACGTTTGTGTTACATCTTAAATATTCTTTTGATCGACAAGATCAGCAGCCACTGAGCCGCTGTATCCCTTCATAAACCAATATACTTATTGCTATTATGAAGGAATATTTATAAGTTTGACAATTCTAGAAATGAATATAATAAAATAAAACCAGAAAAAGTGATGTTCCAGGCAGAGCTAACTATTTCCATTCAGGGTATGTAATACGTTCATTTGCATGCATATATCCAGTTTAATAATAATAATAACAGAGTTGGAAGGGACCTTGGAGGCCTTCTAATCCAACCCCCCGCCCAGGCAGTAGACCCTACACCATTTCAGACAAATGGTTAGCCAACATTTTCTTAAATGTTGGAGCATTCACAACTTCTGCAGGCAAGTTGTTCCATTTATTAATTGTTCTAACTGTCAGGAAATTTCTCCTTAGTTCTAAGTTGCTTCTCTCCTTGATTAGTTTCCACCCATTGCTTCTTGTTCCACCCTCAGGTGCTTTGGAGAATAGTTTGACTCCCTCTTCTTTGTGGCAATACCCTTGAGATATTGGAATACTGCTATCATGTCTCCCCTAGTCCTTCTTTTAATTAAACTAGACATACCGAGTTCCTGCAACCGTTCTTCATATGTTTTAGCCTCCAGTCCCCTAATCATCTTTGTTGCTCTTCTCTGCACTCTTTCTAGAGTCTCAACATCTTTTTTACATCTCATGGGTAAGGCACCAGGCTAAAAACCAGAAAACTGTGACTTCTAGGCCCACCTAAGCCATGAAAGCCAACTGGGTAACCTTGGGCCAGCACTCTCTCAGCCCGTCATCTGATAGGATTATTGTTATGGGGAAAACAGGAGCAGGAAGGAGTATTAGATATGTTCACCAATTTGAGTTGTTTATAAAAATAGTAAAGGAGGGATATAAATGAGAGAGATGGGGGTTCAGAAATGTGAAAAATATAAATAAGTAAATAAATAAATATTTATACAGATATAAATAAATGTTTCTATTTCATTTGTAGTATATTAGATTTAATATAATTGTTGTAAATGTTGTACCTTGATGCAGGTATCTTTTCTTTTATGTATACTGAGAGCATATGCTCCAAGACAAATTCCTCCTTGTGTCCAATCACACTTGGTCAATAAAAATTTTTATTCTAGAATTGGTCAATAAAAAATTCTATTCTATTCTATTCTATTCTATTCTATTCTATTCTATTCTATTCTATTCTATTCTATTCTATTCTATTCTATTCTAATACATAACTTTAATCCATATCTTCAGAAGTATCTTGGCCATAATATTAACATACTTTTAAAGTCAGCGCTGTAACAGTATGAAATACATGTAAGTGCCATAAACAAATAAGCAGATGATTGATTGCACTGACATCTTTCTTCAATAAATTTCACCTTTGATGACTTTCAATTTAAACCCATGGTATGAGTAAAAATAGATATCAGATCAAATCTCAATAATAACAGAATAAACCCCAAAACATCTGGTTTTATTAGAATGCTATCTGGAAGGGTTCAGTATGTTTATGATTTCTTTCTGTGGGTGGGGGAAGACTGAACTTCAACCTGTGTCTGTTCCAAAGAACTGGCACTGATGCTGAGAAGAAATGATGTGCAAGGAGTGATTGAGAATCTCCACAGACATTGTGCAAGGAATAATTTCTCCCTAGATGACATAAGAGATTGAACTGATTTTGGTTGGAGCAGGCAGATGAGAGTTATGAGCCTAGCCATAAATGGCTTTATGGGCCCTTTATTTATACCCAGAATACTTTATTTATACCCAGAAACTAACTGGTAGAACTACTTGGCCTGCAGCATAGGTGTAATATGCTCCCAGTAATTGGTGCCAGATAGCACAGAGAGGTGGGCTAACTGCAGCTTCTGAAATTTTTTAAAAGCAGCCCCAGGCAAAATGCTTGGCAATAGTCTAAACTGGGTAGTAATAATATAATGATAATAAGTAACATCTTTCACCAGATTAAGTTTGCCACTGGTACACCAGCTAAACATGGGCAAAGATTGCTCCAAACATGGGTTTCATCTATTGTAGTAGTAATTGTGAATATAGAACCATAAACCTGCTTCTTCAGAGATAGCACCTACCCATACAGTTAACAGTGGTATTGATGGACAGTATTGATTAAGAAACAAGACCTCCATCTTGTTGGTTGTTTTAGCCTATTCTATTCCATCTAGATACTGACAGGCACAGGTACATGTACCTTCCTTTCTTCCTTCTTTCCTTCTTTCCTTCCTCCCTCTGCCCTATTCCATTAAGACTCTGAATGGAATACAAAATTAATAACAGCAGGAACCAATAAAATAACAAAAGAACAATTGGCTTCTCAAAGGAAAAACATTCAAACAAACTGGCGTTTTACGTTTTTAAAAAAAAAATAAACTCACCCCTTCCAATTGCTTTTCTTCTTGCATATGCATACTGATCCAAGCTTGCGAACTCAATCAATAGGCATGTCGACAGATATAAAATAAAAAGGGATATGCAAGTATTTATTGAACTCACATTATTATGTTTAGGAGATGGTTAATACTTTGGTAATTAGATTAACCAGATTTGGGATCATGATATTATCCATAAATCCTTTGAAATTGCATGTTGCATAGACAAAGGGAATTAAAAGAATATTTTAGTTAAAGAAAATGTATTTGCTGAAAGTTCATTTTAAGAGCTAAATAAGCAACCAAGTAGCATATGAAATATTCAAAGCTGATTGTAGTTTCGATGCTTTTATCTGCTAAGGGGATTTATTTGTGGAAGTGACAAATTAGTCCTCTGTTTCAATACAGTCATTTCAAGCCACAATCCCAGTTATTTTTTGTAACTCTGGATTCATTAAATCTCTAAATGTTGAGATTGAGAAATGTAAACATAACTTGGTGATTGTCAAGTACCACTTAAGAAAACGTATGGAATTTTGTCCCTCAACATGAATTGGGAAGAATGTGCAGATGGCACTGGCATCTGTTACTTCTTTTGATTTTTACTGAGGCTTAAGCAATGTTTTTGACAAGGCAGTATGAAAGAAAGATAGAATATGTTTGTATATATAGTATAATTGGTATAATTAATATTTCAAATCAATTTGAGATCCATAGCAATAAATGATTAGATTGAGTATCAAACATCCAATCAGAAAGATCATAGAGGGTTGATTCCTTTTCATAATTTATTAGACATTCAAAAGTTATTAATGCATGAAAAACACTAAAACACAGCATAGTCATATTAGCTTGAATTTCCTTACTATAAACCTGAACAGTCTTTGATCAACTATTAGAGAACCTATAAGTGTGCAGTCTAAGTTTTTCATTGATTTGATTTGAAAAAATATATATGAAGTTTTAGGCAATCTTGAAAGGCTGCTTCCCCATAAGGCATGCTATAATTGATCAATTAGGAATTTACATGTGAATGCATTGTAAATAGCAAAACAATGTAATATAATACTACATCCATCATAGGGCCTAAATATTGCATTATTGCATATTATTATTATAGCAAATATCTTCATGTAGGTAATGATTTTAGTTTTCTCTTAGTGTGAATTAGCTGATGTTTTTCTTAGACTGCTAAAATATCTGGTGCTCAGGTTTCTTCCTAATAGTTAATCTGAAGTCTTGCTCTTTTTATTAACTATGTGAAAAGAAAAGAGCAACATGATTCATTTTTATGAAATGAAGTTTTGATTTATTGTGTGCATCCCCATGATTAATCTAGTTGACACTAGATATCTATAAAATCCCTGTGACTGAAAACTGAAAGCAATGATAGCATAGGAGAGGGATCAATAAGTTGTTCATTAGAAGACTTTAATCAAGCATTGATAGGAATCATATGGTGAAATGTAATAGCACATCAAAAAGAAAGTACTCCACTATTTTCTTTATGAGATTGCAACATGTTGATTCACAAGGCAAAGAAAATGATTGCTTTACAAATACTGCCTGAAATCTGAATGCAGTGTTAACAAATGGTTTGGACTAAGCTTGTATTTCACATTGTATTATGTATTTCCATGTTTCTAATAAAAAACTAGTTCGTAGATACCTATGTGGAAAATCTAAATATAGCTTTTCCATATATTCTATAGCCCTTAGTAGACAAGCAAAACAATTTCCATTGGTCAAAATCCTGGGACAATAATGCAAAGGGGAGTCTTTGTCATGAAAGTCTTAATGGGACATGAATTAGAGAGCACAGCTTATGATTTATGCATAATTATTTTGATGGCTGTTAACTTATTGTTTTTATTTTAAAACTTTCATCCATATAGCAGCAGAAGAAAAGGAAATTAAGTCAGGCTCTAATTTTCAACCTCTGATAACTCATCCTATGTTTATGTCAGTACACTGCATGCACCACTTAATTGGGTGGGATGTGAATAATAAATGTTTGCTTGCAGGATTGTTTCTAATTTATAAATCCAGCTTTCTTAGAATAGCTTGAGAATGCTATTATATTGGGTTAATAATTATATTGGGTTAATATATTATATATGGGTTAATAATGCTATTAACCCATACCATATATCTGATATCAACACAGTTGAGCGTGTCCAAAGGTATTTTACAAGAAGAGTTCTCCACTCCTCCGAAACCAATAAAATACCTTATTCCACCAGACTTGATATCCTGGGTCTAGAAAACTTGGAACTTCGTCGCCTTCGACAGGACCTGGGTTTAGCTCATAAAATCATCCGTTGTAATGTCCTTCCTGTTAATGACTTTTTTAGTTTCAATAACAATATCACAAGAGCTACCAACAGATTTAAACTCAATGTCAACTGCTCCAGTTTAGATTGCAGAAAACACGATTTCTGTAACAGAATTATATATGCTTGGAATGCATTACCTGACTCTGTGGTTTCTTCTCATAACCCCAAAAGTTTTACTCTAAACCTATCCACGGTTGACCTCACCACTTTCCTAAGAGGACTCTAAGGGGCGTGCATAAGAGCACAAATGTGCCTACCGTTCCTGTCCTATTGTTTCTTCCCCTATATATATATGTGTTTATAGTACCTTGTTTCTCCTCATATATATGTTTATATATTATATAATCCTCTATGTTATACTTGTATATATTGTTACGACGAATAAATAAATAAAATAAATAAATAAATAAATAAATGCTTGGAATAAATCTAAGTTTGATAGCTTTTATGGCACACAAAGCAAAATATGAGAACCTGACTGATACTTATTATTAGCATAATATTATTATTAGATATGTTGTATATCAAAACCTCCTCTATATCTTCTCAGTCTTTTTAACAAGTATTTTGTGAAAGCCTTGACTGATCAAAATTATGGTGATGGAGACTATTATCTGTGGGCATATCAGGTATTGACCAGGAAAGATGTAAATGTAGACTTAGGAAAAAAAATAAATGAATACTATGAAATGAGTCATAACTGGTAATTATCTGCTTAAAAAGGTTTGTTTATTACATATATTAAGTAAATATACATGGAAAGGAACAGGATGGTTGTCTTAATTTCTATGATGAAAGATTGTGAGAGAATTAGTGAAGGATGCCAGGATAATAAGAGATTCTGACTGCATGACCGACTTATTGGATAGTTTAAAAGTGGTTCTCAAGAAGACATGAACATGGAGGTAAAGGAAATAAATATGATAAACATGAAAGAAGAATTATTTCTCAAGTAGGAATCATAAAACTTGAATGAAAAAGGACTAACTTCACACAGAATGTATAGACAGTGGATGTGAGGAAGAGGATGTAAAAGCTTACAGGAACTGGGTGAAAAGAATTACAGAATGCCACCAAAGTGTCTGGAGTGACTTTTGTGGGAAATATGAAAAAGGAAGCTTAGTAGAATGATGAAATGGAAAAGACTATGAATGAGGGAAAAAATAAATACAAGAATATGCAAGCGATTAAAAGATAATGTATAATGTATCTAAAGAAAGGTGCAAAAAATGCAATTAAAGAGAGCAAAGAACTGTTAAAAGATATAAATATAGAGATAAAAATATAGAGATATTTTTATTGTTTTATGTATTTATGTAATGAATGCTTCATTAGAGGCATTAGACTTAAGATGGAAACAATGATATTAAGAAAGCATGGGCAGGTATAGTGAATAATGTATAAATTAGATTTAGCTTTATTTCCTTTCCTTTTTTTCTATTTCATGTCTTGTCTTTAATTTCTTCTGCTTAGTATTCCTTACTCTTTTTCTGAAGTTTGCATTACAATGCCTATCTCAAATGGGGCCAATTTAAAGAGTATGCTTTTCTTTAGGATACAGAACCTGAGAATTGCGTAGCTTCTTTTTCAAAAACACTACACTACACTACACTACACTACAAACCAGAGCATATAAAACATTTGCTAGACCAATTCTTGAATACAGCTCGGCTGTCTGGAACCCATACCACATTTCAGACATCAATACAATTGAACGTGTCCAGAAATATTTTACAAGAAGAGTTCTCCACTCCTCTGAATACAACAAAATACCTTATGCCACCAGGTTGAAATCCTGGGTTTAGAAAACTTAGAACTCCGCCGCCTCTGACAGGACCTGTGTTTAACTCATAGAATCATCTATTGCAATGTCCTTCCTGTTGAAGACTACTTCAGCTTCAATCGCAACAATACAAGAGCAAACAATAGATTTAAACTTAAATCCCTGAGTCCTTCGGGAGAAGGGCGGTATAGAAATTTAATAAATAAATAAATAAATAATTGTAAACCGCTTCAATCTTGATTGCAGAAAATATGACTTCTGTAACAGAGTTATTAACACTTGGAACTCACTACCTGACTCTGTGGTCTCTTCTCAAAATCCCAAAAGCTTTATCCAAAAACTTTCTACCATTGACCTCACCCCATTCCCAAGAGGTCTGCAAGGGGCATGCCTAAGAGCACAAACATGCCTACGGTTCCTGTCCTATTATTCCCTTTCATTATATCTAATTAATATAGTTATTACATACTTATGCTCATATATATGCTTATATATTATAAGTTGTTACATGTCAATGCTTATATATACTGTTGTGACAAAATAAATAAATAAATAAAAATAAATATTGCACATTTGAATAATACTCAGGGTTTTTACATGGGCTTTTCATGAAAATTGTGATAAAGTTCTCACTTGAGCTTCCATAGCTCATAATATTTTCTTAAAGAAAAGATGTCCACCTTTGTCATTTTCAGATTGGTCATTTTCTCACAGCACTTGGCTTTTCCAACAAATCCCTTCTCTGATATTCATAATAATATTGTAATGACCCCCCCAAAAAAGTAATAAAATTTGTTGTACAGTTTCTTATCGATCACTTTGGAATTGAAGGCTGGAGGCACCAAACAATCTGGGTCATTTCCTAAATGCAGGCAAGGGATTCCTAAATCCCAAATTAGCAGCTTTGGCACCTGTTGGCATTGCAGCAACATTGATATAATAGCTTCCCCACATTTATTCATTTCCTTGCGAGGCTATAAAAAAGATGGCCTAAAGAAACATTTAAGAATACATTGAAACATCAGATGTGGAAGAAGAATACAGGAAATGGAATGAAGATTTTTAAAAAGGCATTCCTATATAATCAATATCAGCAAATACGTTTGTATGGGGCAGAGTTATAAGGTTGATGCAAGATATAAGATTTCATTTCCTGATTCAGAAGAAAATGGTAAAAGGAAAACAATAAAATTTTTATGTCAGATTACTAAGCTCTGTACGGTGAACCTACAGAAATAGAAACAGAAAGGCATAAAATTGCTCAAAATGAATCCCAGTGGTAGACACTCTTGTCTGTTTTCTTAGATCATTATTCATTTATGTATTATGAATATTTTTTATTGTACTATACTGGACATTTTAGTGATTGTTTAATGTTGATACCCCTAATACAACACCTCTCCAGGTATGCACAATGAAAAATGACAAATAAGTGAATCACATATAATCTAATAATATATAGCATCACATTGTATAACAATAGATATATGCAGTGCAAATGTCATCAAGATCTCAATGATGAGTAAAAATATTTTCAACAAGTGCCTATCTTGCAACAAAATCACATATGGCTCATTTCTGGGAGCAGGAATATTTAAAAACTTAGCACATTGCATATATCAATCAATGTTATGCAATATCCTTACGTTTATGTTTTGACAAAGAAGGAATGATGAGCAGCCTCTCTCCCTCTTGGTTCCAGTGAGATAAAATGTGATAATTCTGATTGTTAAATGTTTCACTTGAGTAGGAATAGTTTTCAGCAGGAAGTTTTACATAGTTACTTCCAAACTCTATTGAGTAATTATGGTGTATTCTCAACTCTCCTTGAAAAATAATTATTTCAAGAGTGCTCCCTGTGTTCAACAGCATTTTACAAACCTGGGAGATGTTGATGGTAGACTATGTATTAAAGAGAATCAGTGAGGGTCTCTTAAAGCACTATTAACTTTTTAATATCTAAATTACTCAGTGGCAGTCTTTTGGTTAATATATCTCTGCAAAAGACTAAAACCTGCTCATATTAAAATTACTGTTTTAGTATTATTAGTGATAGTTGTTTATAGTAGTTCGCTTCAAGGTTGTTGTTTGACTTTGCAAATGTATAGTTTAGTTCTTTACTTTGTCATATAAATAGATCATTCCTCCTGCAGCTAGATCTCTGTCACCCTGTATGAAAAGTTGTGTTTGTTTCTCTTCTCAGGAGAGCACAAATCAGCAAGCATATTACTTTAGGGTCCTGATCTGTGAACATAATCCATAATGACTGATTATTTCTCCAATATCTACATTTGCTGTTAGTGTACAAGCAAAACTTTTCAGTTTCCTGGAAAATGGAGTAGAAAACATGGCAGCTTACCATCTCAAATCAAATGAAAGAACAATTTCCCTTTTCATTGTTAGCAAAAGTATGTGCCAGATATAATGCGCAAGAAGAAATGAATTTAAGGAGCTAGAGACATAAGTAAAACTAAGACAGAGAGAGATACAGAAGGGTATTTTGAATAAGCTAATTTACTGAAAAGTTTCTAAGTGCTCATTCAACAATAGGATAAGATTCTCTTACAGGACAGTTGAACAAATGAAAGCTCATAGGCATTCATGAGAAACAAAGCATTTTTCATCACCAAGACTTCAAAGGATTTCAGGATCCTATTTAGAGCTCAAGAGATTTGTTTTGTTACTGTTCTTACAGAACATCTTCATTTCAATATTATGAAAATGAATATTGAAGACAAGACATAATACATAATGCTGGAGGGGTTCAGGATATTACTGTAATATAGATTTCCCCAGCAATGGTTTATTTGGGAGTTAAATGCATGAAAAGACTTATATATGGACTAGTGTTGAAAAAATGTCCTTATGTGTTTTCCAGCACATTACATTTTGTTTAAATCTTTGGAGGCATCCCATTCCCATTTCTAAGCCACTAGGATAATTGTTTAATTCAGCTGACTCTGTCATTCATTACTCTGAGGATATAGTCATAAACTCTTGATTCTGTATGTTACTTTGCTGCAATAGATACTGTTGGTTGGCTGGGCCATCTAAGTGTTTCTTGATTAGAAATTAAAGGAAGTTTTAAGGACTTAGAGGCTATTTTTTTTTTGTAAAAAGCTTAACATGGAGATGATTTAAGAAAGTTTGAAAGTGGACAAAGGGGATAGTTATTTTTAAAAGATTATTTTTAATGAAAGTACTTTGGAATAAATTATAATTAAATTAGGAAAGTAAATTGATCCTTTGTGGGAATATTTCCTGTTTATTATTAAAATTTTGCAAAACAAAAGATAAGTGTATGAGTGTATAAGTGTATGAGTACGTTGTGTGCCTGTGAGTGAAAGCATCAAGGGATAGAAAAATAAAAAAGGAAAAAAGAGGGGGTATTTTTTTTCTTTTTCCTTGTTTGAGACACTTTCACTTTTGGATCACAGTATAATAGCAACAACTCAGAACATTGCATGTGTGGACAGAAGGAGGAGATCATTAGAACAGCCTACAGAGAGAAGAATTACATCAGATTTACTTCAGAAAATGTTTGACCATCTTGGCAGTAAACTGAGTCACTTGAGACTAAATTTTTCAGCTTTTGAAAAAAGAATAGATGAAAGACTTGTAAATATGAAAGTTGAGATGAAAGAATAAGTTAAAAATGGAAGAGTCTGTGTAAAACTGGAAATTTTGGAACATAAGACAAAAATTACAGATAGACAATTGGAATTAGATAATCAGGCTATATGGGAGTTGAGATAGAAATAATTCTGTTTGAAATTAAGTCTTAATTTGGACTTGTCTGCAACTGTGTGTAGGCATTGATGCATATTTACACTGTGAAGGGGTTGATGGGTAAGTTTAGGTTGCAGAAGGTTGCAGGAAGGCCAATATGCACACTTCCCAAATCTCAACTACATGTTGTGTGGAAATGCGTGCCCTGCATGGTCAATCTGACTATGTTTTCTAGGCTTTGTTGTTTGAGCCAGAATGTTAATTTCACAGACACATACCGTATTTTTTGGAGTATAAAACACACGGGAATATAAAATGCACCTTAGATTTTGGGGAGGAAAATAAGAAAAAAGCTGGTTGGCAGGTGGATTGGACTCCCGGAATACCCCTAATCAGTTGTTCCCAGAGGTGAATTTTAACAACAGGTTCCTTGGTTGTGAGCTCTCTGCCTTGCTTTTTATTGCTTTTTTTCTGCCTCTGAAACTCTGTTTCAGAAAAAACATTTTTCTGCCTCTGAAAGCCTCCAAAACAGAACTTCAGGAAAAAAAGCCTCTGAAGCTCTGTCTGGGAGCTTCTTTTCTGAAGCTCTATTTGGGGGCTTCTTTTCTGAAGCTTCTTTCAGCCTCTGAAACCTCTGTTTGAGAAGCTGGGTGGGGCTACATTCGGGAATAAGATGCACCCAGATTTTCACCCTGTTTTTTTGGGAGAAAAGGTGCGTCTTATACTCAAAATATAACAGCTATGTAAACAACTCTGAATGACAGACACATACATTCCCTGACATACAGTGATGCAGAAATCTTCTCCAGGCTTTAGATCTATTCCAGAGGTTTTTGATAAAAATATTCAATAAAATATTATAAAAGCTTTGGCAATTTGGGTGGATTTTGAAGAATTGAATGCAAAGTCAAAAATAAATAAAGTTTATGGAATAAATTCAAGATTTGGAAGAAATGTTCCAAGGGATGTTTGTTGTGGTCCACCAGCAGCCTTCAGAGCTGGCAATGGAGTCAGACAGCAATGGGCCAATCCTGGAGGCTGTGGAAGGCCCGGATGAGGACTCGGAGGCAGAGGTGGGGCAGGGCCATTGGGGAGTGATGTGCGGACTCCAGAGCCTCCAGAGGCTGACAATAGTGAAGCAGAAGAATAGGAGGAGCCTGTACCTAATGTACACATGAGAAGAGCGGCCAGAAGGCAAGAGCAGCTAAAGCAAAGTTTTCCAATACCATTTTAATACTAGACTAAAATTGATAATAAATATATAATTATTCCATTAGACCTATGTAAGAATATTTTTTCATGACTGAAAGATTGAGGCAGAAAAATATCCCATTTCAAGGGGAGATTTTTAAATTAAATAACAGTATTTCATTTGAATTCTATTCAAAAGACAAAAGAGTTTCTATACAAAATTTAAGAGTTGGCAGATATTTAAATGGAGATGTTAGAAGAGATGACATTAAAAATAACAACAGACGCAATAGGAATCTGAAAAGGATGGTTACAAATTCTTTACTAAATATTTGACTTTATTATGGAGTACAAATGCTTAACATGGAATATAAATGGAGTGCTCAAATTCTGATAATATGATAACGGGGATGTTGTAATGGTCATAAGTGTGAGGACAGGTCGTCACTATTTTTCAGTGCTGCTGTAATTTCAAACTATCACTAAACAAATGATAAGGTAAAGGTAAAGGTTCCCCTTGTACATATGTGCTAGTCGTTGCCGACTCTAGGGGGCGGTGCTCATCTCCGTTTCAAAGCCGAAGGGCCAGCATTGTCCGAAGACGTCTCTGTGGTCATGTGGCCGGCATGACTCAACGCCAAAGGCGCATGGAATGCTGTTACCTTCCCATCAAAGGTGGTCCCTATTTTTTCTACTTGCATTTTTATGTGCTTTCAAAATGCTAGGTTGGCAGAAGCTGGGACAAGTAATGGGAGCTCACCCCGTTACACGGCAGCACTAGGGATTCGAATCGCCGAGCTGCCGACCAAACCTTTTCTATTTCTTTTTAACTTTTTTTTCTGCACCTTTCTTTTTTTCTCTTTCTTTCTTTGTTTATTCCTGTATATGTTTGTGTTACATCTTAAATATTCTTGCCAAACTTTTATGTTCTCTTTAAAACTTTTAATGATATATTTTACTTTAGATATGCAGAACAGCCTTATTTTAATGGGTCAGTCAGGAGAGTATCCGATGAATCAAAAATTCAGTTAAATTGAATTGTATGTCACCATTTGTGTAGATTTTCACGATATGGGTACATGTGTGATTGTTATAAATGGTATCACTTAGATTTAGATTCCAATCTGACCTTCACTTTGCACAAAAAGAATTGTATCCCAAATCCATTAAACCAGGGTACATTAACCTCATGTTTCATTGTATGTAGATGTTGATTATACATCTATAATATTTCCATTATGGGAGGCAAGCAAATTGAAGTAAAATGTGGGCCACAAGGAAAGCTACAAAGTGATAAAGAAACATGTAATAGATAGATCCTTTTCTATCTAGTCTATATGAATAAAACAAGCTCAAAATAGAAAAAAAAACCTGTGTCTTTCCGTCTGTTGGAAAAATCTACAGAAATCCTACAAAAGTATTATTATTATTATTATTATTATTATTATTATTATTATTATTATTATTATTATTATTATTATTATTATTATTTGTCAAGCACGTATAAGATAGCAGATATAAATATACACACAATTATGAGTACAGGAAATGGATACGAATAAATGGGGGACAGTAGGACAGGGACGGTAGGCATATTGGTGCACTTATGTACACCCCTTACAGACCTCTTAGGAATGGGGTGAGATCAACAGTAGACAGTCTAAGGTTAAAATTATGGGGATTTGGGGATGAAACCACAGAGTCAGGCACTGACCACTCTGTTGCTGAAGTCGTATTTTCTGCAATCGAGTTTACCACTCCTTACCTGGAGTGGTTTACCTTAAGTTTGTATCTATTTGTATCGTTGTAGTTGAAGCTGAAATAGTGGTTGAAGCTGAAATAGTCATTGACAGGTAGGATGTTGTAGCAGATAATTTGTGTACTACATTTAGGTCAGACCAAAGGCGGTGTAGCTCTAAGTTGTCTAAGCCCAAAATTTCAAGCCTGGTGGCATAAGGTATTCTGTTGTGAACAGAGGAATGGAAGACTCTTCTCATGACTTGCTCAATCGTATTAATGTCTGATGTGCAGTGGGGGTTCCAGACAGATGAGCTATATTCGAGAATTGGTCTAGCAAATGTTTTGTATTCCCTAGTTTGCAGTACAATATTACTGGAGAAATATTTTAGCATAGTTTTAATTTATGTGATTTTTAAATTTCTCCTTCCCTTGTGTAGGGTTGAATGTTCTTTGCCATATTACTTTCTGCTATTCCATATGGCTAACCTTCTAACCTCTAAACCTAACCCTATCTACAAAAGAAAAGATCTGTATTTCTCCAATTTCAGTCAGTGAAGTTTTGGTGGCTGGTAGTCCCTGCATATTAAAACAACAGGCAAATTTTTGATGACACTTTTGCAGCAGCAGCCTTGTTTTTGGGCTTTTTTTTTAACCACATTTATTAACAGCCCTGCTTGTGACAGATATTAATTTAAGATTGGGTTACATGCATGCAATCCTTTGGATCCTTTAGGAGTAAGTACTATTAAATAAATGGGGATGTATTCCTGGTAAACATAAAGAGAGCCAAGCTGCACATTGCAATACTTTTGAATAAAATGGGGGATGCTTCTGGACATTGATTATATAATTAATTAGGAATCGTAAAGCCCCAAAGAGGAAATTGTGTATGTTACACACAAAATAAATATCTTCTCTGGAGAGGTGATGAGTATTGTAGAAAAGCATTTTCTACAATACCCATTTCAAACAAACATTTCCTTTTGGCTGACCCATCTATATTTCTGCTACTTGGAGTAGCAGGATGGAGGAGAAGGAAAGAAAGAGAAAAGAAAGAAAATCATAAAATCAGGAGACTTTCAAATTATTCATTCCCGTTCCACTAATTTTTATAGAACCTAGGTGCTACAAATGGCATCTAGATGCTATTTAATTTTAATATTATTCTGACCCTGAACAATAGTAATGAATGCTATTTCGTTTATAAACCAGAGTGTGCTGACTTTACTATTAAAGGTTTAAGCATCATCTGCATTAAGCTGTAAAATAAATAAATGCTATCCGTTGGGTGCCCATTCACAGTATACTTAGCAAGATATCTAAGCTGAATAATTTTAAAAAAGATTATGAAACAAAAATTAAACCACATCATTAATTTGTGCTGCAAAGTAGTTTTCATTTTGGATTAATCTCTGACTAACAAATGAAGTAGAAACATTTTGTTGCTGAAACATTTTTATATTTGATAGATTCCCTACTAAGCTTAGTGAGATTATGCCTAAAGGCTTGGATGCAATCCGATACACTCTAACACACAAGAATCCTCAAGCTATGTGAGACAAATAAGCATGTAAAGTATTGATCTAGCATTTATCTAGCAGAATAATATCAACTGGTGAATTGTCAGATGTATAATAATCAGGCCATAGTTTCCCAGGTTTTTAGATTATAGTATTTTCTAATTATAGCTAAAATTATTAGTGATTATACTTGGCAACTTTTGCTTGCAAAACATATTTGTTACTACTAGGATACAGCCTCTCATCTAAATAGTAGGTATAAATTAAATTTTATTAATAACAGAGGGCATACTCCCTATATAAAACTATGGAAAATGGTTATAATTTCTATTTTATTTATTTATTAAATTTATAGGCTGTCTCACTCCATTGTGACTCTGAACAGTATACAATATAAAAGTGTTAATACTATCCGAACAGCACAGAAAAAAAAATCTGGAAAAGTAATAACAAACACTCAGAAATCATGAGGGTTCTGCTACTCCAATTAGCCCAAGACCCGGGGAAGAGTTTATTTAAATAAGTCTGTTTCGGGACCATATGAATCTCTTGGAGGCTTGTCATTTTAGAACAGGTGCTTTGACAGAGCAGGTCCACCTGCTGCGTCTTATCAGATAACACTGTTTAATCCATGGAACTTGGATCACTTCAATTCTGCTACATTACATAGGATGGGAAGAAACTATGGAAGACAAGTAATTCCTCAGATAACCAGGCCCTATGCTCTAAAAGGCTTTATAGAAGATAGCCAGTGTCTTGAATTGCACCTGGAAACCTATTGTAACCTGTGCAAGCTCACGCATCAGAGATGCAATATGGATGTACCATGGCAGGGTCATAATTGCAGTTGGTGTTGCATTCCTGCCACCTGTAGTTTCAGAAACACAGCACATTGCAGTAGTCCAAATACAAGGTGACTAAGGCATAAGTCACTACCTCCCAGTACAGGTATGGGTACAACTGACACACTAGAAGAAATAACAAAAGCCTTTCTGGTCACAATTATTATCTGTTTCTTGAGCAGGGTCTGTGAGCCCAAGAAAACAACACTAACAACACTAGATTCAACAAGTCCCTTGATCTAATCTTCTGCAACAGTTTAAACACAATTTATAACCTTCATATCAAAGAACCTTTTTCCAACAATGACCACTGCATGATTGACTTTTGTCTAAATTTACATCCATACAAAGAATCTCATAAGAGGACTCCTAAATACAACTTTAAAAAAGCAAATTACAATCTCATAGCTGCCGACCTTTCAATTCTAGATTGGCAAATCCTATTCAATGACTGCAACACTGTTGAAGACTATTATAACACTTTTCTACTTGAAGTACAAAGAGTCAGTAATCTATATGTATCATTAGTAACATCCAAAGCCAAAAAGAACAAATTACCCATATCAATAAGGAAACTCCAATAAAAAAACCCAAACCTTTGGCAAAAAAAACAAAACCTGGCTATGTAGCTAGCTTCAAAAACTGATACAAATCCATATGCCACCAAATAAAAACAGAATGTATCAATTACCACTGCAAACAGGAGGAAGAGTTTTTACACACGAAATCCAATCGTTCCTTCTATAATTTCATAAATGCCAAACTTAAAGACTCAAAAATAATTCCACCTCTAAAAGGGCCAAATGGTGAAGATTGTAACAATGATGTCATTAAAGCTAATCTGTTCAACATTTTTTTCAGTTCAATCTTCGTCAGCAGCGATGACATCTCCTCCTCATTCCTAGTTGTACCTTATCCAATTGCAATGTTCTAATCCACATTAATTTTACTGAAGATACAATCATAAGGGCACTACACAAACTAACTACACACCATTTCTATCTATTGGTCATGATGGAATACGTGCTTTCTTTCTTAAAAAGCTTTCCTCCACCATAGCTGAACCTCTAAGCACCATCTATGAAGTATCTTTTAGAATGAGCTCATTGCCTGACATATGGTCATTAGCAACAGTCATACCTATCTTCAGAAAAGATGACCCCAGCCTTGTTGAGAATTATAGACCAATCTGTCTTTGTTGTGTCATGTGTAACATCATGGAATTATAAACCAATCTATAACCCTCCACTTAGCGACAAATAACCTACTTTCTGATAAACAATTTGGTTTCAGGAAAAAATTGTCATATAATCTGCAACTCATACACTGCAAAAATATCTGGACCTCTCAACTCAACCAGGGCAAAGCAATAGATGAAATTTACACAAACTTATGTAAAGTCTTTGATTCAGTAGTGCATGACAAACTACTTCTGAAACTAAAATATTAAGGCATTTCCGGACCCCTGCATAATTGGATAGCTGTGTTCCTGTCAAACAGGTAACAAGTGGTCAAAATAAGCAGCGCCCTATCAAATCCTGCAACTGTTAACAGTGGTGTTCCCCAAGGCAGCGTCCTAAGTCCAATACTCTTTCTGCTTTATATCAACGACCTTTGTGATCAAATTATAAGCAGCGGTGTCCTCTTTGGATTAAACTATTCAACACCACAGACAACTCTATTACCCTTCAAAATGACCTTAACTATGTATCTGAATGGTCAAAAAATTGGCAACTCCAAATCTCTGCTAACAAATGCTCAGTCCTGCATATTGGCAATAGAAATAAGAACATCAAATATTTTCTGGCTGGAAACAATCTAAAAGCTGACCCACACTCTGTCAAGGACCTAGGAGTACTCACTTCAAAAGATCTAAGTCCCTGAGCTCACTATAAAATCATTGCAAAAAAGGCATTAAGAGTTGTCAATTATTATTTTACAAAGTTTTCTCTCTGGTAATGCTATACTTCAAACTGGGGCATATAAAACCTTTGCCAGACCTATACTTGCATACTGCTCACCTGCCTGGAACCCTCACTGTATTTCAGACATCAATACATTAAAGAAGGTCCAGTGATATTTTACTAGAAGAGTACTCAAATCTTCTGCTTGAAATAAAATTCTCTATATCACCAGGCTTGAAATTTTAGGTCTGGATAGCCTTGAACTACACCGTCTATGTTTTGACCTATGCTTAGTTCATAAGATTATTTACCAAAATGTCCTACCTGTAAATGAGTACTTTAATTTCAACCATAATAACACAAGGGCTATCAATAGATTCAAATTCAATGTAATTCGCTCTAATCTTGATTGTAGGAAATATGATATCTGCAATATAGTAGTAAATGTCTGGAACAGTCTACCTGATCCTGTTGTTAGTCTTGCTAATCCCCATACCTTTTACCTTAAATGTCTACCGTTGATGTTTCATGTTTCTTAAGAGATCCCTAAGGGGGCATGCATAAGCGCACCAGCGTGCCTACCATCCTTGTCCTACTATCCCCATTTATATGTAATCATTCTATGTGTTTATGGCTATGTTTTGCCCATTTATATCCTTTTATTTGTGCCATTTTTTTTCATATGTCCGTCTATGTGTATACTGTTACTTGTTTCCTTGTACTTGTTGATAAATCAATCAATCAATCAATCAATCAATCCCCTAAGTGCATATCAGTCCCCAAAGCAGAAGTGGTAATTTAGGAAGCATTTCCTGATTCAAATACTCTAAACACCCACAGCTGTTCAGTTTTATCAGGGTTCAGCCTGATATTGTTCCTTCCTATTCAAGTCCCCAAAGCCATCAGCCACTGACATTTCCTAGTCATCCCAGACTTGATAGACAGTCAATTGTTATCATGGCAGTGATGGCACCTCATCCCAGACTGAGGGATGTTCTCACCCAAAGGCTTTATATAGATATCATTTTATTTTTTTAATTGTTTTCAAAATATTAACGGAAAAAGGGGAAAAAATCCCCACAAAATTCCTTTCTGTGGCCAAGAAATCCTCCTCCTCTTCTTTAAATCACACTCCTTCTGCAAGAAACCATCTATGGCTCAAATAATATTGAACAATTTTCCAGCCTTCCCTTCGAGGAAAGGTTGTGCTTGAGCTACCATTCCAGAGAAATGGAGGAAATGGATTACTTGGACTATTTTCAGTTGGATTTCAGACCAGAATTTAGTAATGAGACAGCATGATCCAGTTTGTGAATGATAGGAAAATTCGCTTAATCCTTCTGGTCTTTCAAACAGGATATCCACCTGGAGAAACTTGGGATTTGATAGTAGAGAGACAATTTTTTAAAAAATAGATCTTTTCCTTTTTTCATGATTGATTCCAGTTGTATTGACAATCGAAAGAGGCTGAGGTCTCTGCCACATTTTGAGAAACTCCAGTCTTTTCCTATTTCATACCTATAACAGCCTCACCCAAGGTCACCTAATGGCAGACAGGTATTTTACTGTCTCCCATTAGGTGATCTGATAATATCTAGATATATGCCTTAATTCCTGACAGACCAAATGGTTGTGCTGTCCCAATGCCCAGAAGCTTTTAGAGTCCAGAGGTCTTTCCGGACTCAATCTCTTGCTTTGACAGCTTTTGCCAAAAGGTCTTTTGCACAGGTTCAGCTCAGGTGGGAATTGTACCATTTTCTGGACCAATAGATCCTTGTCATAGTCTCTCATGTCTTAATCACCTGTCATATGGATTACTGTAAAGCACACTTCAAGCAGCTGCTTTTGAAAACTATTATTCAGAAATTACACCTGGCCTGGTATTCAGCTGGCTGAATCATGAATAATTCCAAGTTTGATTTTCACTTAATCATAAAATTCCCTTGAATGACTTTCATTGAGTGGCTCTCTTCCTTTCCTATTTCACATTGTTGTAAGGATAAAAAAGAAAGTGTACCTGGTATACCATTTTTAACTATTGCAGAGATGATGGAATAGGAATATAAGTAAACAGTATGTAACTCTCACTAATTCAAAACATCTATTTTTCTCTACTAGCATGTGGGCATTACAGCAGAATAATCAATTATAATTTCAATAATTTCTTTTCTGGAATTTAAGCAGAGTGAAAGGTTGTCTCTCAAATTAACTGAAGACATACGATTTATACTATGGCCATATTGTAGAGGATTTTTTTTAAGCTTACTGATATCTTCAACAGATGATTGCATTAGATCTGACATTAATTTATGTGTTATAAATTTAAAATGGCTTTGCCACATATTGTACTATCACAACTGTTAACTCTTTATTGGGGGGGATTTAGAGAATGCATCATGTCATGTCAAATTCAGTAAACCCTACACTGTTTTCTAGTTATAAAATGATATTGTAGCAACCTGCAGGAATAACTGGAATAGGGTCACTGAACCTCTAGCCTCCTCTAGTTATTTTAATGCAGCTGAATGCAAGCTGACAGAGAATGAGAAATGTAGCACTGAAGCTGGAGTGGCTGACACCTGCTGTGAACAAAATTGACTAGGAGAATGTGATTCTAATAAATTAGACTTGGAAGAGGTATCTCATGATAAAAGAAATGTTTCTTAGCACAAACATGTTTCTACATTACATGCCCAGTTGAGCTTGATTTTTGAAAAATAGGAAAATGAAGCAGTTGGGCTTTCTATCTGCTTGACTTTGCGCCAGCTGAATAGCGCTTTCCTAAGCCTGATTTACAACAGCCTGATATAAGGCATCTTAAAAAGTCATTGTGGCTTTCTTTGAAAATATAACATAAAATGCCCAGGGATCCATAGTTCCTTTGGCTTTTCATGACTCACTCTTCAGTTATCTTGTATAAAGACGAATGATAAGAATACATTCAGCTTTTTATTTGTTTGCTTGTTTTGCAGATTCACAGTTGAATCTTTCAAGAACTCCCTGGATCTCCTGAACTGCTACTTTTCAGGTTGCTGTCTTTTATTAGTTGTACAATGCTTTTTGCCACCTTTGCTGGACAAAGAATATTTAATATGTTTCCTGAGTAAATTGTTTTGGATCATCTTTTTGCAGAAAAGACAAAGCAAGTAATTTGGTTAATTTCCCTGCGGTCTTTTTTTTCTTTCTTTCCATACAAACCTCTCTGACTTAGTACTTCTTAGTGCTTCAAGAATCAATTACTTTTAGACTCAATAGCAATTTAGTTCCTTCTTTGATACAAAAATTCATTTCATTTGCCTTTATTTAAATTTTCAGTCTTTTTTATAGCAAAAGATTCATACATATATAACTTCAGTATTAAATAGACTAATCTTGTTTCCTCAATAATGTTCAACTGCAACTTTATAATGCTGAGTTAGAGGGAACTGCTTTGGAAAATGTTCATAGTTACTTGTGAGATGGTATGTGTGGTTTAGGGCAAAGAAGCAGCACATTCCTTCTTATGCAAAATGCTGAAAATTTATGATTGAGACAATGATAGCAACATAGGAAAAGGTTTTATGGATTGATAGGTAAACTAAAGAAGCAAGTACTATGAGACTAGAGACTGTTCTTTATGTGTTTACTGCCGGTCTTCAAGATGGAAGGGAAGCATATCATTTCAAAAACCACTGCCAACACAATGGTTTTTGACCAGCTTCAGTCTGGAAATTACCCCAATATTTCTCCCTGTAGTTGCTTTTATGGGAAAGAAAAGGGAGAAAAAAGACCATTGCAGATTGTGTGCAAGAGAGAAGTACTAGTTGTCAATCCCCACTCAATGTCAGATAAGACATGGGTCACTTTGATAAGGCTGACATTACCCTTCAGCCAAATAAATTAGTATTATAGTGGTATTAAAGGTAAAGGTATAGGTTGCCCCGCACATGCATGCTTGTTGTTTCCGACTCTAGGAGTGGTGCTCATCTCCGTTTCTAAGCCGATGAGCCAGCGCTATCTGAAGACATCTCCATGGTCATATGGCCGGCATGACTAAATGCCGAATGTGCACAGAGTGCTGTTACCTTCCATCAAAGTGGCACTACAAAGTGGTATTAACACTTCACGTGATCTTGATTCTATCCCTCTGTTTATGCAGCCTAGAACTGTGTTGGTTTTTTTGGCAGCTGCAGCACACTGCTGGCTCATATTTAAGTGATTGTCCACTAGCACTCCAAGATCCCTCTCACAGTCACCACTATTGAGCAAGGTATCACATATACTGTATCTGTGCATTTTTTTTCTTTTTTTTTTCTTTTTTTTATTTTTTTCTTTTTTTTTTTATTCAAAAAGTTTTACAAAAAATTTTTTCCCCCTTTCCCCCCCTCCTCCCCCCTCCCTTCGCAACCCCCCTCCCCCCCGACTTCCCGGAACGAGCACAAGGTATAGTTAAAGGTAAAACAAACATATGCTAAAAAGTTTTCGTCCCAACTTAATTATACCCCTACAATCATCAATTCCTAACTTCCCCCAAAAGCTATCAAAAATAATACATCATAATCATTCAAAAACAGTCTGATAACTCTTAGTCTGATATCTACGTTGAATATAGTCAAAAAAAAAAATGCATTTTGTTTTTCTTGCCTAAATATAGAACCTTACTTTTTTCATTATTGAATTTCATTTTGTTAGATAGCACCCAATGTTCAAGTCTGTCAAGAGCCTTCTGTATCTTAAGCCTATCTTCCAGAGTGTTAGCTATTCCTGATAGCTTGGTATTATCTGCAAATTTGATTAGTTCCCATCTATCCTCTTGTCCAAGTCATTGATGAAGATGTTGAAGATTACTGGGCCTAAAACAGAGCCCTGGGGTATCCCACTGCATACCTTCTTCCATGTAGATGCAGTTCCATTGAGGGCTACATGTTGAGTGTGGTTGGTCAGCCAGTAACAAATCCATCTGGTGGTGATGCAGTCTAACCCACATTTTTCTATTTTATCAAGTAGTAGGTTATGATCTACTTTGTCAAATGCCTTACTGAATGGACAGCATTCCTCTGGTCCACTAATTTTGTCACTTTGTCAAAGAATGTAATAAGATTAGTCTGGCATGATCTGTTTTTGACAAACCCATGTTGGCTTTTGATTATTACTTGGTTTGCTTCTAGGTGTTCACTGATTTGTTGCTTGATTATCTTTTCCAGAATCTTCCCTTGTACTGAGGTCAGGCTGATGGATCTGTAGTATCCTGGATCTGTTTTTTTTCCTTTTTTGAATCTGGGAACTACATCAGCTCTTTTTCAGTCCTCTGGCATTTCCCTGGTGCTTCAGGATCTTTGAAAGATATAGTTCAGTGGTTCTGAGATCATATCTGCCAGTTCCTTCAGAACCTTGGGATGTATTCCAGCTGGTCCTGGTGATTTGAACTCATCTAGGGTAGACAGGTGCCACTTACCATTTTCTTCCCTATTTTAACTTATGTTCTTAATCTGTTTTTTGTGGTGCTGTTTTTGATTGGTTGGACTGTTTTTTCCCTTGCAAAATACAAGTTAAGTAGTTGTGCTTTCTCCTTGTTGCTTGTCACCTTCTTGCCACTTTCTCCCAGCAATGGGCCAATTGTTTCCTTGACTTTTTTCTTGTTTTTAACATATTGGAAGAAGCTTTTTTTGTTATTTTTTACTTTTGTTGCAAGTCTTAGCCTTCCGCACTTCATCTTTGCAGGCTGGTATTTGCTGATATTCTGCCTTAATTATATGCCTCTCTTTCCATTTTTTATACTTGTCCTTTTTGTCTTTCAATTTGTCAGAGAGTTCTTTATGCAGCCATGCTGGTTTCTTTTGAGAGCTGTTATTTTTCTTCTTCATTGGTATTGTGCTAGACTGGGCTTTTATAATTGTACTTTTCAAAATTTCCCAAGCTTCTTGAGTTGTTTTCTCCTTGAGGATTCTCATTCTCATTACTATAAAATCTAGTATTGTGAAATAGCATACAACATTTTTTTGGTTATGTAGACTTGAACAGTAAAGCAAAAAGTGATTAGTATTAAATTAGAGTTCTGAACAGGCTATATCTTTCCCTCCTATACTTGTTTTAACAAAATAATTTGCTGTATATTTTCAAAAGAGTTTTTTTTCAAGTTTATCGTTGCATTCCATTTTTTTCTCCAACATTATTAATTTTTTTACAGATAGATCTTAATTGAATAACCACAGGAAACTAAAGCCAGATTGTAATGCCACGTATGCTTCCATCAAAATTATCCCCATCAAAATGATCAATAAAACTTAGTTCAGACAAATATGTCAACAATATGTACGTGATGAATAACATCATGCTATGCATCATCTGTTCTGCTAAATTTATGAGATCTTGAAATAGGGTAGAAGTTACATAAACTGATTCTGCTAAATGGGTTTCTCTCTCTCTTTGTGTTTTCCCAGTCCCAGATATTGCAGAATAAGAAAGTTTGACATTCATGAACTTTTTAATTTTTTTTGTTAGATTTCTAAACCACCATTTTCATGTAGCTGTCGATACTGTACAGGAATATTTAAAAACATAATACAATACCCATGATAGACAAAATAACATAATATAAAAATTAAGAATAATGAGTTAGTTGGAGCCAGATAAGCATGCTTATTACATTTTTTTTCAATTAAAAAAAAACCCCAGGATGGAAGAACTCTATTTTAATTTAAACTCCAAGAAAGAAAGATAAAAACATCAGATCTAATCTAACTGCTTTCTCATAGTGTAAGGATATATTACTGAAAACAAAACATGCTCGAAGACTCCTAATTTTACACATTATGTGTAATTCTGACTGAAATGTTCTTATCAAGTACGCTAATCTATAGGAAGTTGGTGGTCTCACTTCTTATTTGATTGAATAGAAGCCAAATTTATGTTCGATTCTTTCCACTGTATATATTTAAATCACTGGCATATTATTTTGTCTCTCCCACTTAGAAACCTTCACATTCTGAACTGAGGACATGTGGATATTTCTTTCTTTTTTAAAAAAATGGCTTATTGGGATAAAATTTGCCTTCAAATGCACTTAGCTTTCTCTGTGCTATATTGTGAAAGTATTTTCATCCTTACATTTACAAAGATTTTAAATAAATCACCTGGGCAGTAGTAAAAGTGGCATACAAGTGGTTTGCATACATTAAATATGAATAAATAATTTTGACAACTTTCTCAGTAGTAGATTCTCCTGAGAACAGTCACAGCAAGTTTTTTTTAACCTATAACAAATAGATTGATAATCAAAAGAAAGGAAAATTACAGCATTTGGCTGAATGAGCAGGCAAAACCAAGGTGGTTTTAGGTCAATTCATGCTTCTGTCGCCTTGAATTACTTTATCCAGCAGTTCTACTTAGCTTCTCACTGAACTCCATTCATTATATTGCCAACTGGACTTTGGCCATCAACTAATTTAGATTTACATGATTGCTATTGGCATAATTTGTTTGCCACTTGGGCAGCTTTTCAATATTTCTGGCATTTTTCTGAATCACAGTTATGCTTATGTCACTTATGTGTGTTCATTGGAGCAAATATTTTCTTTTAGCTTTTGTGCAAATTAGGACACAAATCTGCTTTAGTACAGTTCTAAAAGAATAAAAATAAAATATACTCTTAGACATTAAAAAGAAGAGGAAGGGACAAATCAGCAAACAAAATCCTAGCTTCCAAACATCTGGATTTCCACAGATGGCACTATTCATAGGTGTTTGGCAGTCACAAATAATTATTGTAAGCATTTCTCATCCTTTGGATATGTCTCTTAGCTTTCCAAGCAATTGGTTCTCATGAGGGATAATAAATTGAATTCACTTTATTGATCAATAGAATATAACAGTCTCCATGACTGGTTCATAGTGGTGCCAGTGACAACTGGAAAAGTTCTCTTCCTTTTAGACCTGTTAAGAAAACTTTAGTCTGTTTAGTCTAACAGAATAACTTAACTTAACAAGTTTTCACAAGGGAACTTCTGGCTATATTTGTTGCATTGGATTTTATTTTTAAAAATACTATTGAAGAACAAAATCCACAGAAAATATTGAAAAATACGTGACATGGAAATGTGACCAATTAGAACTACATTATTTTTTTTGAACTCACTATCAAGATAGCATGATAGATTCTTTAGCCATATATTCTCTATGATTACTATGCATCCTCTTCGACACCCATGTCCACATACCCACATACACATTCACATACAGAGCAGTGCAGGGGTGAAATCCAGCAGGTTCTGGCAGGTTCTGGAGAACTGGTAGTGGAAATTTTGAGCAATTCTGAGAACTGGCAAATACCACTTTTGGTTGGCCCCAGAGTGGGGTGGGAATAGAGATTTTGCAATATCCTTCCCCTGGAGTGGGATAGTAATGGAGATTTTGCAGTATCCTTCCCCTGCCATGCCCACCAAGCCACACCACAGCCACCAAACCATGCCCACAGAACCGGTAGCAAAAAATTTTTGATTTCATCACTGGAGCAGTGTCAATACAGTACCATGTATTTCTATTAATATTTATGTGAGCATGAGCTAGCTATATTGTAAGGAATTTTCTTTCATATTTATCAGAGAAAAAAGGGAAGCTGATTTGGCAGAAAAGAAATATTGTGATTAGTTCTGCTCATAATGATACCAGAATGGAGTTCTAGAATCCTGAGATGCACAATAAATTCTAAACTTTCATATTAAATATGAACATCATTCAGATTTGTATAAACTATTCTGTTCAAAATTAACTTTATCAAATCCTTCCGAAGAGGATTCATTTACCATAATGTTCTTATTCTTGCCCATTTTTTCTGACATATTTCTGTGATCATCCTGAGAATGTCTCAAACTCCTGACATCAATAATAGTTTAAATATCTACTTGTTAAAAGTCAAGTTAGTGATTCACCATCAGCTTCTTAAGAGTGGATCTAATGATATGTCACCAGTTCCTTAAAAGATGGACTGGTGTTTTGTCGTCACTGGAATATTTCTATAAACTAAATAGATGACAATGTAAAACTGTTGTACCTAATTCTGACAGATTACTAGAAAGCTTTTTTAGTTGATAGATTGCAAACACTGAACAGTAATCTAGCAATAAGGGATATTCTTTATCTAGAAATTTGAATATATCTTTCCCAACATTTCAATTCTTAATTTATGTCAAACTATACAATCACACTTAAAAAATTATTCTTTATAAACATTTAACTCTTCTCTATATTTCTAATCTATTCTCATTTCTTTGGACATATTGCCTTTTTTTTCCTGAGATCATCTAATAACCTTCAAGAGCTGTAAATTACAGCACTTCAATTTAACTTCCTTAAAGTCTCTCATTTTAGTATCAGGCAAATGTTCAAAGAAAGTGATAATTTAGCTTTTCCTATATCAAATCTTTTCCTGGACAAGATGTCAGCTATTACTAGTTTCTTCCGCAGTGTATAAGTAATATGCAATTGGTATATCTTCAAAGTTAACAACAATCTTTGACCTCTGTAGATCTTGGCTTTCTTAACAATGGCTTCTTAAAATTTGTGATATGTCTTTATCATCACTATTTTTCCATGAATAAACTAAGGAAATACTGTACAGCTAACATAACAGCTAATATTTCTTGACATTGGCTGTAAGCTCTGTAGTATACACAAAGCACTGTTGATAAGTATTTCACTTTCAACATCTGATTCCCCAGACAGTGAATGCCCCCTCAAAATATTTATATGCAGCATATATTGATTTATCATCTGCCTTTGATAACAATAAATGAATGAAAATTATGGGAGAAGTTTTTCACTACTGATATAGATGGAACTATACTTTATATAATACATAAATTATATCAATATACACATGCGTACAGATAAACCAGAGTGGTTCCCTAACAAAGCAGATTGAAACCAAAAAATGTATGCCTCAGTGTTGTATTGTATTGTATTGGCTTCCTTCCACTTTAATTTTTATATAAACCACATTGTAGAAGAGCTTAATAATCCTTCATTCTATGCCACATTCTATGCCACATTAATTGGAAGTAGAAAGGTCTCTATATTACTGTATACAGACAACATGATACTCATGTCAACAACATTAATTGGAAAGAGAAAAATTCTGACAGTAATTGGTATTTACTCTAGGAAAGAATACTTACAGATAAGTTATTCCAAAACCAAGGTGGTACTATTTTCTAAAGGACCAAAGAGATATAGATAGAAATTAAATGGTAGGGAGCCATTTTTTAAATATATTTTTTATATTTTTTATTTTGTCACAACAGTATACACAAACATCAACATAAATCAGCAAAATATCATATAAGCATATATATGAGCAAAAGTATGTAATAATTGTATTAATTTGATATAATGAAAGGAAACACTAGGACAGGAACGGTAGGTACTTTTGTGCACTTATGCACACCCCTTATAGTCCTCTTAGGAATGGGGTGAGGTCAATGGTAGACAGTTTTTGGCTAAAGCTTTTGGGAGTTTGAGAAGAGATCGCAGAGTCAGGCAGTGTGTTCCAAGCGTTAACAACTCTGTTACAAAAATCATATTTTCTGCAATCAAGATTGAAGTGGTTAACATTAAGTTTGAATCTATTGTTTGCTCTTGTATTATTGCGATTGAAGCTGAAGTAGTCTTTAACAGGAAGGACATTGCAATAGATGATTCTCTGTGTTAAACACAGGTCTTGTCGGAGTTGGCGGAGTTCTAAATTTTTTAATCCCAGGATTTCAAGTCTGGTGGTGTAAGGTATTTTGTTGTTTTCAGAGGAGCGGAGAACTCTTCTTGTAAAATATTTCTGGACACATTCAATTGTATTAATGTCAGAGATGTGGTGTGGGTTCCAGACAAGTGAGCTGTATTCAAGAATAGGTCTAGCAAATGTTTTGTATGCTCTGGTTAGCAGTGTAGAGTTTTTGGAAAAGAAGCTATGCAACATTAGGTTTACAACAAGGGGGTCGATTCTCTCGCCCCTTCTGTTCAACATCTACATGAAGCCGTTGGGTGAGATCATCAGTGGCTTTGGGGTGAAGTACCATCAGTACGCTGATGACACCCAGCTGTACTTCTCCACCCCAGGTCACCCCAATGAAGTTGTCGAAGTGCTGTCGTGGTGTTTGGAAGCCGTACGGGTCTGGATGGGGAGAAACAGGCTCAAGCTCAATCCCTCCAAGACGGAGTGGCTGTGGATGCCGGCATCTCGATTCAGTCAGCTGCAGCTGCAGCTGACTGTTGGAGGCGAGTTATTGGCCCCAAAGGATAGGGTGCGCAACTTAGGTGTCCTCCTGGATGAGCGGCTGTCGTTTGAAGACCATTTGACGGCCGTCTCCAGGGGGGCCTTCCACCAGGTCCGCCTGGTTCGGCAGTTGCGCCCCTTCCTTGATCGGGATGCCTTGTGCACAGTCACTCACGCACTCGTTACCTCTCGCTTGGATTATTGTAATGCTCTCTACATGGGGCTCCCCTTGAGGTGCACTCGAAGGCTTCAGCTAGTCCAGAATGCAGCTGCGCGGGTGATAGAGGGAGTGTCGCGTACCTCCCATGTAACACCCCTCCTGCGCAGACTGCACTGGCTACCTGTGGCTTTTCGGGTGCACTTTAAGGTTTTGGTTATGACCTTTAAAGCGCTCCATGGCTTAGGGCCTGGGTACTTACGGGACCGCCTATTGTTACCATATGCCTCCCACCGACCCGTACGCTCTCATAGAGAGGGACTTCTCAGGGTGCCGTCCGCCAAGCAATGTCGGCTGGCGGCCCCCAGGGGAAGGTCCTTCTCTGTGGGGACTCCCACACTCTGGAACGAACTTCCCCCGGGTTTACGCCAAATACCTGACCTTCGGACCTTTCGCCGCGAACTGAAGACGCATCTTTTTATTCGCGCGGGGCTGGCTTAAATTTTATGGATTTTAGTTTTTAGTATTAATTTTAAACGGGGTTTTAACTTCTATATATTTTAAATTTTTTAGGCAAATTATAATAAGTTTTTTAATCTCGCATTTTATAAAATATTGTCTTATCTGTTTTTATTTGCCTGTACACCGCCCTGAGTCCTTCGGGAGAAGGGTGGTATAAAAATCAAATAAATGAAATGAAAATGAAATGAAACTCTTAGAGCCTTTTTTGCTATGTAGTTGTAGTGGGCTTTGGCACTTAGATCATTTGATATGTAAACTCCAAGGTCTTTAACAGGGTGGGGGTCATCTGTAAGGTAATGTCCATGAAGCTTGTACTTAGTGTTTGGGTTCTTTTTTCCAATATGTAAGACTGAGCATTTGCTGCTTGAGATTTGGAGTTGCCAAGTTTTAGACCAATCGGATACAAAGTCAAGATCTTTTTGAAGGGTAGTTGTATTGTTGGTGATGTTCAATAGTTTGACATCATCAGCAAAGAGAACACAATAATTTGAGATAAGGTCACAGAGATCATTTATGTATAGTATGAAGAGCGTTGGTCCAAGAACGCTGCCTTGGGGAACACCACTTTTGACAGGAACAGGATTTGATAGAGCATTGCCAATTTTGACCACTTGTTGTCTGTTTGACAGGAAGGCATTTATCCAATTGTGAAGAGGTCCTGAAATGCCGTAGGATTTTAGTTTTAGGAGAAGTTTATCATGTACTACTGAGTCAAAAGCTTTGCAGAAGTCTATGTAGATTGCATCTATTGCTTTATTTTATTTATTATTATTTATTTATTTTATTAGATTTCTAGACCGCCCTTCTCCCGAAGGACTCAGGGCGGTGTACAGCCAAGATAAAAATAAACAATATACAATTAAAAATAGATTTAAAAACTTATTATACAGTTAGGCCGATAAATTAAAATATATAATCTAAAAAACCCCAATTTAAAACTAAAAAATTAAATTTAAAATCTCCCCAATTTAAGAAAGCCCCGCGCGAGCAAACAAATATGTTTTCAGTTCGTGGCGAAAAGTCCGAAGATCAGATATTTGGCGTAAACCGGGGGGAAGTTCATTCCAGAGAGTAGGAGCCCCCACAGAGAAGGATCTTCCCCTGGGGGCCGCCAGCCGACATTGTTTGGCGGACGGCACCCTGAGAAGTCCCTCTCTGTGTGAGCGTACGGGTCGGTGGGAGGCATGAGGTAACAGCAGGCGGTCCCGTAAGTACCCAGGCCCCTTTGCCTTGATCAAGATTAGTAGTCCATATGTTTTTGTAGTGAAGAAGTTGTAAGTTACATGATAATTTTTTTCTGAAACCAAATTGTTTATTAGAGAGTAGGTTGTTTGTTTCTAGGTGGTGGGTAATGGATTGGTTGATGATAGATTTCATTACTTTGCAGGTGACGCAGCATAGAGAGATTAGTCTGTAATTTTCAACTAGGCTGGGATTTGGCCTTCCTTTGATCTGGCCTTCCTTTGATTCAAAAGGAGCATATTTAATACAGGGGAAATAGAAATCAAGAGAAACAATCTCAGTTTGGGATTTCAGTAAATTAGAAGTAGAAGTGGTCCAGAATAAACTTGTGAGATCGGTCTTAGTCTTACTGCCGTGTGAACCAGCATCGTTTGAGATTAGCCATGGGCCTTCCATTAACTAATATAAGCTAAAGAAGCCAAGAGTATATTATAAGAGATTAGTCCTCGTGCTCAATATTTATTTGGCAAAAAATGTTTCCACACACAACTTGACAAGTAGGAGAAACTTCTAATATAATTTACCAGATCTCCTGCATGGATTGCTCCTGTGACTATGGAGGACAGGCAGGGAGAAAGCTGATCATTAGACTGTAAGAATACAAATGAGCAGTCAGACAAGGAGACCCACATTCATTGATAGCCTCACATTGCAATGAAGAAGAATGTACATTCAATTTTGCAGCTAAAAATTGTTGGCCAAGCAGGTACAAAAATATCCAGGGAAATGATTGTAGCCTGGGAAACGGTTCCCTTGTCAGTCAACAAGAGTGCTGATTAATCACCAGCATACTACCCATTTGCACTACTCAGGTGACCCTGAGGACACAGATAAACCTCCAAGTGGCCTCAAGAACTCTCTAAAAGAATGCAAATGACCAGCTGTCTGCAAGGAATATAAATACTTCCATTCCCCACCATCCAGTCAGAGCTAAAGAAGCTTCTTGGATGAGAAGTGAAACATCTTCTAAGAAAAACAAGAAAATCCGGTTGCCTCTTGAAAAAGCACCTTTGGGACACTAGCTTATCAGGTATTTAGGAGTTGAGGACTAGGCAGCACAAGAAAACAACAACCAAGTACTTAATAACTGGCCATCAATACCCCAATCTACAAATAAAGCCAGATACAACCAACCACCAGATAAATAATATGCACAGATTAGCCCAAAGCACACATTGTGGTAAGAGAGAAGTTCCCTGAGAATGGGCTCCAGCACGAGCCTGAAAGCTCAGAAAATTAAACTCTGATCCTGGTGATCAACCCAAATTGGATCATTCACTGTACTAGATGTGTAAATTTGTCTGAAATTACTTTCACAATTATCACTTGATCAGAAACTGCTGAATGATATAAATGATTCTACACAATTGTGGAGCCATTTATTTTTTAAAGATTTTCAACAAGAGCAGCTATACTTTTGTTGTCTAACTGATACCAATTTTTTAAAGATGGACAAGGAATGCCATATTATTTACAGTTTCTCACATCCCATTCCCTGAGACAAGCTTTCACAGAATTTCATTTTCAAATGATGCCAGCAGCCTATTTGGATGGAATATATAAGGGATTAACAAGTACACATTGTTTATGCATTTGTAGTAACGCACATGTGCAAGCTTTGATCCAGGAGCGAAATCCAGCAGGTTCTGATAGGTTCTGGAGAACCGGTAGCGGAAATTTTCAGCAGTTCGGACAACCGGCAAATACCATTTCTGGCTGACTTCAAAGTGGGGTGGGAATGGAGATTTTGCAATATTCTTTCCCCAGGAGTGGTGAGGGAATGGGAATTTTGCAGTATCCTTCCCCTGGAGTGGGGTGACAAAGGAGATTTTGCAGTATCCTTCCCCTGCCATGCCCACCAAGCCACACCCACTAAGCCACACCACGCCCACCAAGCCATGCCCACAGAACTGGTAATAAAAAAATTTGGATTTCACCATTGCTTTGATCTATTACTTATTTTATCGCAAACTTTATTAGGAACTTTGAGCTAGATTCATCATACCTTTGTTAATCTAGTTTAGAAGAAAAAAAATATTTTCCATTGACTAATGTCAATGAACATGAAACAAGTTAGTTTGCAATGGCCACAAGGAATTGTGCATGTTGGCAAATAGCACTGTTAATATTAGAGGTGATATATTGAACTGATATGGATAGCTGAAATTGTATATGAATTTTTCTAAAACATATGCTTGCAAACAAATGCCTATAGACCTTGTTTAACTATAAAAGTTTTAAGTGTATATACCATATGTGAGTAAGCTAGACAATTGCCTCATTTTAATATAATAACTATTTTTGCTTGGTAGGTACAGAAATTCTATTCCTAAGACATCAGAGTGGGAAAAAAATGCTTGTCATTTTTCAGAAAACAAAATATATATTTGCTCTAGTCTCCTAAAAATGAAGTAATTAAGCAATGAAAGAGTAATAAGAATCTATTTCCACAAATATTGCAGATTACAGAAATTTTAATGGTGCATGCATGGATATATATTTAGCTGTACACCATTCATACATTTAGACCATTGAAGGCATTCTAATGATTTAATTAGTGTATTATTGTTTCAACAATCAAAACAATTTGACAGCCCATTGATGGATTTCAGTTCACATGTAATGATCTCTAATAAGCCATAGTTTAGCAGCTACATGCTTATGCATTCTGTCCTCATATTTCACCTTTCATCTTCTCTCTGGAGGCTAGTTTCAGGATATTTAATATATTTTCTTAAATCTGTTTCCTGTGATGTACAAATGGGGAAAATGTCATTTAAGTTGGTATATTAGGTTAGGATCTATTTGGAATTCTCCTAAAATGTCCAAAGTGACTCACATTAATATAGATATACAAATTTATCACTGCAATTAGTGCTTAGTGCCAGTTGATTTCAATATCCTGTATAATAACTCACAGTAGGTATCCTGATTTTCCAACATATAACAGAGATTGTCCAGGCATCTGATTTTTCAAATTACGACTCCAACTCAACATCCTCACCTGCACTGAGAAGGCATTTTATACAAGATAGATGAAGATTCATGCTTTTGTACTTCTATCACTGCCTCCAGTCTCCCTGGTTGATGGGGAAGATCTGCAGCCACAATATGTTACATGGTAAGAAGCCTTAATTGTGCGTGTGTGTATGTGTGTTGTGTGTTTGTATGTTTTAAAGCCCAATGTGTACGCATACAGGTTTCCTAAACAGCCAAAGCAATAGGACTGCATTCAGCTAGATACAGGTTTGTACCTTTTGTATCTTGATTAGGGGTAGATATGTAGGGCTGTTGCCCATTTCCTCATGTGAACATCATGTATTATCAAGAATGTGTGAAACAGGCTAAGCATGACAAAAAAAAATCTTACAGTGCAAGTGTAGCATTAGTTTCTTTCACTTTTGGTATCTAAATAGCTATGGATTTGCCTACCAATTTTTACTTTAAAATGTGCTGTGGAAATATGATTCTGGCTTGGAAACTGTTGAAGTGCTAATGATTTTTTCCCATTTCCTCCCCCTGTTACCAGAAGGCGATCTGTTGGGAGAAGCTGCTGAGGAACAGTTGATTTGCCTTCAGCCATCCTATGTAGTATTACTTTCCCCTCTGGCCAACAATCAGAGCGACAGACTTTTTTAACTTCCACCTCACTGCATCTGTTCCAAGTGATGCCATGCAAAACAAATTATCAGTCTTAACCTCCCCCCCACAACCCCAATGAAACAGGTGCTCAGGTCAAGAACTCTGGCTGGCTGGCTGGCTTCACACAAACAAAAGCACACAAATTATAAACTCTCCTGGTTTCACCCGGAACAAATAACCAGTGCTATGATAATTTTAAAAAGAATACTTGTGTTGGTTTAAGAAAAATCCAGTACCACAAATCCACAAATATAATAGGTTTATTAGTCCGCCTAGCTTTTATTGATTCCAATAGCTAAAATCTAATAGTTTAAATTTTGTAAACTTTGTAAATATGAACACTGACAAACTGATTTCCTTATACTTTTTAATAAACCGAAAGGTCTACATAACACATGCAAGATAAAAACAATAAATATATTTTTACCAGTTTAATGTTTTAAAACACAGGAGATGTATAATCACTTTTCTATCCTTTTTTTCAGCTAGTTTTGAAAGATTCTGCCTGAAATTCATATAGAATAGAATAGAATAGATTTTTTTAATGGCCAGGTGTGATTGGACACACAAGGAATTTGTCTTGGTGCATATGCTCTCAGTGTACATAAAAGAAAATATACCTTCATCAAGATACAATACTTACAACTCTTAATGATAATCATTGGGTACAAATTTAACACTTAATGATAGCCATAGGCTACAAATAAGCGATCAGGAAACAATCAATATCAATATAAATCGTAAGGATACAAGCAACAAAGTTACAGTCATAAATACAGTCATGAGATGGGTGATCGGAACAATGAGATTAATAGTGCAGATTTAGTAAATAGTTTGACAGTGTTGAAGAAATTATTTGTTTAGCAGACTGATGGCATTTGGGGAAAAAACTGTATACACACACACACATATACATATATACATATACACATACATACACACATACACACACACACACACACACACACACACACACACACACACACACATATATTAGTTACAATAGATACAAATCATCAAGTTATGCGTATTAAAAATATTCAGTATAAAATCATGTAAAAATGATTAACAGCAAAATCTGGATTGCATTTTTTTGCTTCCTAAACTTCCTAGATTTAATTTAAACCCCAAACAGTGTTAATAAAAATGAAGCACAATAGACTGCTTAAAAATATAGCTGGAAAAATATTTGATTTTATTTATTTATTCCAGCAGTCAGGAATGAAACAGATGCCAGTATCTGCAAACTATTGTCAAACCTTTGAGGTAGACCAAGGTAAAAAAAATACGTGAAAAAACTAAAAAAAGCTAAAAAAATAGATGCCATTAGAATTATTAAAACTCTATTTTATTGTTAAAGGGTATAACAAGAGAATCTTGATAGACTGACATAGATTCTTTCTCCTTCCCTCTTGTGCAAAATAATATCAGGGCAAGATATGATTACTGTCTGTAACCAAAATCTAGCTTTCTATACCTTCTGCTCATGTCTCTTCTATAGATTCCCAGGGCCAGAACTAATAAAAGCCGTGCATAGATCCTCAAATTCTTGCTAAGTTTAATTAGTTCTGAAGTTGGAATACCCAGATTATTTCTAGAGTTCTCATCATTTTAAGAAGTGTATCTTTCTTACTACTTACTGCACATTATTAGTCTGTCTCAGAGGTGAAATCTAAAAATTTTTGCCATCAGTTCTGTGGGTGTGGCTTGGTGGGTGTGTGACTGGGTGGGCATGGTCAACATGACATCACTCATGTCTTTCTTTCTTTCTTTCTTTTTTTCTTTCTTTCTTTCTTTCTTTCTCTCTGTCTCTCTCTGTCTCTCTGTCTCTCTGTCTCTCTCTCTCTGTCTCTCTCTGTCTCTCTCTCTCTCTCTCTCTCTCTCTCTCTCTCTCACACACACACACACACACACACACACACACACACACACACCTGATCTGAGCAGTGGCTGCTGTGGGAGAAGGAAGAAAGTGTCCCCTGTCATGGGCTGGATGCAGGCAGCGGGACCCAAGGCGGAGGGGAAGGCAAGAAGCCTAGGGGACTGCTAGAAAGGCAGCATGGAAGGCAGGCAAGTATGGCAGGGATTTGGGGAAAGGAGTAAGCTGCCTCCCCAGCTTTACCACTCCATCTCTTCCCCCTCGCCAGCAGCATCCACTCGGCCAAACTTCCTGCAAACTTGGCCAATGCTTCCACACCTCTGCACGCTTCCTCTCCCACGACCTCCCCATGCCTGCACAGCATCTGTTTTTGCAGTAAGGCAGCCTCAGGAATTGCCAACCCATCAGTAGGCACCGGGAGCCCAGGAGGGGAAAGCCGCACTTATGAGAAGGGGGAAAGTCCTCTCTTCTTTATGGAGCTCTTCACTGCCCACTCTTAACGCCACCGACGCTGATGCTACAGGGAAACTGGCTGGATGCAGCCAAATGAGGCTTGCTGTCCTGCCACACTTACTAGAAAGTGCCTAGGATCCAGGCTACAGGATCGCAATGGAATTAGCCCGGATCCATCTCATTGCAGGACCTCTGGGCTGCCTGGGAGTCCCGAGTCAGCTGAAAAAAAGGTTCAGTTCTTGGGGTGACAAGAAAAGAGAACATCTCCTCAAAAACTGAACCTTTTTTCAGCTGACTCAGAGCTCCTAGGCAGCCCAGAGGTCCTGCAATGAGGCAGATCCGGGATAATGCCATTGCGATCCTGACCGTAGCCTGGATCCTAGGCACTATCTAGTAAGTGTGGCAGGACAGCAAGCCTCATTCGTCTGCATTCAGCTGGTTTCCCAGCAGTATCCATTGGCAGCATTAAGAGTGGGCAGAGAAGAATCCAGCAAAGTTGAGCTCCATAAAGAAGAGAGGACCATCGCCCTTCTCGTAAGTGCATCTTTCCCCTCCTGGGCTCCCCTCTTGGTGCCCGCTGATGGGTTGTGTGATTCCAGTGGCTGCCTTACTGCAAAAACAGATGCTGTGCAGGCGTGGGGAGGTCAGGGGGGAAGGAAAGGAAGCGTGCAGATGTGTGGAAGCGTTGGCCGAGTTTGTAGAGAGTTTGGCCGAGTGGATGCTGCTGGTAACGAGGAAGAGATGGAGTGGTAAAGCTGGGAGGCAGCTTATTCCCTTCCCCAAAGCCCTGCCATGCTTGACTACCTTCCGTGGGGGCTTCCACTTGCCTGCCTTTGCAAGCTGGCCATCAGGACGCCGGAAGGCAGCGTGGAAGGCAGGCAAGCATGGCAGGACTGGAGGCTGTAGATTGGTTCGGGGGCGTAGCCAGCCAGCCATTGCTCTTGGTTCGGCGAACCAGCCCCAGGCTTTGCTACCTACTCGTCCGATCCGGTCCAATCCAGTAGCATTTCACCCCTGGTCTGTCTGCAATGCCCACATGTTTACAGATTGTTCCCAACTGTATTGCAGCTTCCAAATAGTAGTAACTGTAAGTGAACAATCCCTGTCTTTCATTTTAGGTGAAGAACAACATATTAACTTTATTTGTAATTTGGATTACTTTTCCCCTTGTTTTCATGGACTTTACAGGAAAGTCCCTTTGATTGCTTCACAAATTGCATTTTATCTCTCAATTGTTGGAGAAACACATTTTTTTTCCAGTTCTTATATCTTTTGGGATGGGTTTGGGTTTTTTTTTCCCATCACAATATGCTCTGGTTAATTAGACTCATTACTATGAACAGATGTCCATGGTTATCTTTCTAGATTGTTGCCATTAGCTCAAAAATATTGCTTAAAATCAGCTTGCCTCTTTTTAAAATATATGTTTTCAGAAAACCTCAGATTTCAGTTCAGTTTTACCAATTTAGAAAGCTTGCATGATTTCTCTACAAAGATCTCATAATACAGTTATTTAAGTAAACTCATTACTTGAGAATGAGTATACTTAATACTTTGTCCTAAATATTTTTAAAAAGAAATTATGACCACTGTTTAAATATTCTAACAGTACAATTTTCACTACTTTCCATTTTAAATTTGAATTGTTATTAAATATCTGGAATACTTTACTTAATCAAAATCTTATTTGTAAAAACAAGAAGGGCAGAAAAACTGTAGGTTTTTTTTTTTTGTAAGGAGAGCTTCCAATTCTAACAAAAAAATAAAAATATAAAACAATCTTCTCCCTTAAAAAGCCATAGCAAATCCCACTGTTGTGCCTACAAGAGGGAGTTTTCTTTTAGTTTCTTCCATAGGCAGCTGACACCTCATCCACACATAGAAGCTGAGAATCACTTTTCAATTTCAAATATTTTTTCTCTAACAGTTAATTTCCCAACCCCTTTCCCCTGGTATTATCAGGTTTAATACTTTCTCACAGAAATAGTGTGATGTTGTTCAGATTTGCTTGGACTACCAAGTCTATTAATCCAATTCCGTTTGTGCCTTAGGGAGCCATTAGACTTAATGAGGCAATCATCATCCTGTACTTGAGCCCCATTGGCTCTGGGTTGCTTCATAATTGGAGTAGTAAGATGTTTTTGGATTCACTCTTACTCTGAATGAACCATTTTCTTCTGATGGATAGCTTGTATGAAGTGTGGCCTTTCAAATCCAAAAGCAAGCCCTCTCCATAAAGAGTTGATTAGTCTGATTATAATATGGGTGATACAGTTAATTCAGATAGACACAATACATAGTGCTGAGTTAGTTCTTTGAATATTGGCCCTTTATGAGCTGATAAAAATAATGAGATTTTGGTGGTTTTTAATTTCAGGGTCATAATTCAAACAGATTACCAAAATTTAAGGAAAATCCAGAAAGCACATATGAATTTGCAGAGGGATTTTGACTTATGTAGTGTATTCTAGATTTTAGCAGATATAACTGCTTTTTCCATCTGTCAGCTCAGTCCATCCGGAATTATGTCACATCCTAACTGCCATGGCTGCTCTGCTATAAACTAGAATAATCAAAAAGCTTGTATCCTTTAAGGAGTATGAAATGTGGATGAAGAATAACTTGTTTCAACTATATATAAAGTAAATTTGTACTTCCTAGAATAATAAGCACAATGGAATTCTTGTATTTCAGAATTTTCACTTCTTCAGTCAAGTAGTTTTTGTCTCAGCAATTTTATGGAAAAATAGAATATTAAAATTTATATGCAACATCAAATATAAATTTTCATTTGTTCATTTTTCAGACATCTGATGGGATTTACCAGTCTTCACATATCTGCAAATAAGGTAGAATAGTCAAGACTGAAGCCATGATATGATCAAAGCTCCATTTGTTTTTGTGTCACAGATAAAAACAGGCAGAGCTTCATTCATTCTCTTCACTAACATATGATGCATTTCAGATGTGATATTATTCTATAATATTCAGCCACATGGCTCTGGAATTCCAAGCCAACATGGGAGTTTAAATGCAACCCAATTTTATGAAAGAAGGATGGAACATATTGAACCAGACTTGACTAAATATATCCACACTAACATAGACTGAAAACCTATTCATTTATGTTTGCTTTAAGTTGATTCTATACCAAATAGTTGTTTCCAAAATTGTCTTTTGTTTACATCATTTATTTACACAAATATTTATTATTTGATTTACATCACACAAATATTTCAGGAATTTGCATGATTAGCATTAAAAACTAAAAGAATCCAAATTCAGCTTTGTAAGTTATTTATTTACATACACATTTTATACTGCCAACAAAAATACATGATTTATAGTAACATTTCTGAACAGAGATATGTTCTCCACAATCATCCATGTCCTGAAACTATCCCATTTAACTTATTAAAATGTGAAAAAGATATGCCTAGTGTTCAATTTATAATCATTTTGATATCAGTTTAAGAAATATTATCTTTGTACTTTTCAATGATGCTTTGTAATCAAAGCTGTAACTGGAATTTTCACTGCAGTTTTCTGTTATGGAAATGGATTTTCTTTACTGTATTGTATTAATATAATGTTATTTAAATTGCATTTCACCCTGAATTTTATAGCATGAAAATTGAAACAAGAAAGTTTAAAGAAACAATAAGTGATTTCAATAACTTTTAGAAATTAATTAAGTCTCTTTTTTGTTTTCGTTTACCTTTTGAAGCAAATACTTTTTTCTTTTATTACTTTTCTGATTAAAATAAAGAGATATTATGAAAGAAAGAAACATTCCACATCTTTTTCTCCCAAAGAATTCAGGGTTACAAGATGTTTATCATACAAATAGCTTATCTTTGAGCGTAGATTAAACTATTTAATGTGTTTTAAACAGTTATGATTTCTCAGTTGAAAAGGACTTTGATGACATTTGGAAGAATCACACATAGAGACAAGGCAAAGAATTAAATGCATTGAGTCTGTTGAGAACATTTTGCAATGCTTATTAATGTGACATATTAGGCTTGTTAGAAAAAAAAAGGTTGCAATATGATAATCTTATCCAGGGACTGGGTGTGCATAAGAATTTAAAAACTACAAATTCCAGAGTGAAAAAGGACCAAAGAAATGGAGTCCACACTTGTCTCAAAGAACAGAAGTTTGTTATAAAACAGTTCAATAATAACTTGACAATGGAGAGAGGCAATGAAGGAGAAAATAGCTGTCCGCAAAGATATATTAGTGTTCAATGGGGAAGAGCATTTGAAATCACACACAGTGTTGAGGGAGTAGCAGTGAACAATCTCTGAGGGCTTGTGATCAGACAGAATATCAGAATGACAGAGTTGGAAGGGACCTTGGAGGTCTTCTAGTCCAATCCCCTGCTCAGGCAGGAAATCCTATACCATTTCAAACAAATGGCTGTCCAGACTCCTTCTTAAAAACATCCAGTGTTGGAGCATCCACAGCTTCTGCCGGCAACATGAATACTATGCCATTATTTCTCTAGGAAAGAGAGTAAGTGTAGTATTTGCTCTATGAAAGCTGTTTTCCTTGCCTGAGAGAGAGTAGGAGAGCAGTGGATAAGGGCATGTGTGGCGCTGAGGGGTTATTTGCATATGTGGCTTAGCTTTGCAAGTCAGGAAGTTACCAAGAATAGAGCACCATGTGACATAATTGGAAACATTGTAAATTTTGTTGAGATCTGAAAGAGAAGATTAACAAGTTAAAAAGTATATGATCAAACAGATTCAGAATGTTGGTTACAGTATATACAGCAGTATCAATGAGAAATAATGTTGTTAAAAGGACTGAGATCTACAAAGTCTTACAATTTAAAAGAGAATTTTTATCAAATGATATACTGTTGGTATTTGCCACCAGGGATATACATAAGTCTAAGATGTAAAGGATATTTTGAATCGTTGTTGAAAGTGTGTAAGGCTCAAAGGGTCATTTTATTATGCATGGTAGACTTGAGAAAAAGTACCAGCATTTGATACAAATGCATGTAACAATGCAGAAAATTTTAAAAATTAAAATCCAAATGAAACCAGATTTTTTTTCTATTAGGAATAATCAATTTCAAAAGAATTATGGATGATTGATCATACATATGGTAATGGCTGTTAGGTTATTATATGGACAAAAATGGAAGAATAATAGAAATACAATGGAGGAATGGATGGTTAAAATGGCTAAATTTGCAGAAATGGCTAAAGTGACTTGTTTGATTAGGAAGGGAACAATTACAAAGAGACCTCAATTTACAACAGTTCATTTAGTGACCATTCAAAGTCACAATGATACAAAGTTACAAAGAGAAAAGTAAAAGAAAGAAAAAAACATGATCTCCAAATGCCATCGGATCAAAAAGTCAAAAATCTATTCCACCCTTTTTACATCATTGCCTGAAATCTGATGGCAATCAAGAATCAAAAGGTCTAATGTATGGATCTTAGTCAAAACAGTTCTGAAAAAGAGTTTGTCTAGTTCACAGAAAAACTCTGCAAATCAAAATTCAGGAGACACTCTCAGGAAGATGCTGGAAAGGAAAAAAGAAAAAAGCTCATATAAAGTAGTGCATAAGCAGTTAAGAGAAATTGTGCTTCTAACTGTGCTCACTAAGTCAATTGCCCTCTGTAATCCGAGGTACCTTCCCAAAGAAATGTCTGTATTGTTGCGGTTTCTTTATATTTGATCTGTCTGCAGCGGATAATTGCCATTTCATGGTGGTGGATTTACAGAAAATTGCATTGCCTTCCATGTAGCAAGAGATAAGAACATATACCATAGTGCTCTCCCTGAACAGAAAGCTGCTTATTAGCTAAACAAAGAAGATGGACCTCTGATTCCTAATACCAGTTTAGACTGCTTGTTGGGATTTTTCTGTAAAATTCTGCTTTGCAGTTTTCATACTGTTTGTCACAACTAATTTAAACATGCTTTGGATGACCCTGTGAATATTGATTAACAGCCAGGTAAGATTTACTGTTACCGTGACTATTTTGGGCTTAAAATTTTCTGAATCGACATGATTATAACACCCATATGTCCTGTAACAACTACTGAAGGGAGAGGAGTTTAGACTGATGTGAAAAATGGACTATCAGTACTCCTACTACACAAAAATCACTGCAGTCTGTATGAGATACTGTATATTTGTGGAGGTTAGATCCATCCTAAGGACTCTATAATCTATATTGGGGAGATTAATTAATTAAACAAACTAAAGGATGAAACATCCAGTTTGGTGTAGTGTTTAAGGCATTAGGCTGGAAACCAGGATACTGTGAGTTCTAGTCCTGCCTAAATTGACTTGAAGGACAAACCCATTGTTGTGACCCAGGCCCAAGTAGGTAGTAATAAACTTAGTCTGTGGAAAAAACAAACTTTATTCGAACAGCTGGGAATTACTTCATTCCCAGCGTTGTTCAACTCAAAGTAAAACAAATGCCTTTCAAACACAAATTCTTCAGTTATCTCACAAACCTTAGTCCAATGAGGCAAACTGCCAAAGGCCCTTCCTGGCAAACGCCTAGAAGCCACAAAAACAAAGACAGATATGAGGCAGAAGACGAAGCAGAAGACGCAACTACAACATTGTTTTCCAGCAAAGCTAAAACACCGGTGCTGGTCTGTTTTAAGGCTTATGGAGGGGGCAATTATCTCTTGGCCCTACTCCCGAGTTGTCCTCTCTGCTTCACTACTATCAGTCTCTGGAGGATCTGGAGTCCGCACCTCACTTCTCAATGATCCTGGCCTCACCTCAGCCTCATCACTGTCCCACTTCATTGCCAGCTTCGTAGGCTGCTGATGGACCACAACACCCATGCACTTTTCTTAGTGATACTTTGGAAGTGGTTGCCCCAAAGGTGCTTTTTTTCAAAAGGCAACTAGACTTCCTTTGTTTTTTCCTTGAAGACATTCGCTTCTCATTCAAGAAACTTCTTCAGTTTGGAAGTGGTTGCTATTGTCTACATCCTACAGTTGAGAGAGAAAGTCACTCAGCTGGCTTTGTGACTAAGGCAGGAGTAGAACTCACAGTTTTATACCCAAGAGTGCTTTTTCAAGAGGCAACTGGACATTCTGTTTTTTCTTTGAAGATATTTTATTTTCTCACCCAAGAAACAAGAGCTGAAGAAGCTTCTTGGATGAGAAGTGAAACATCTTCAAAGAAAAAAACAGAAAGTCCAGTTGCCTCTTGAAAAAGCACCTTTGGGGCAATCATGACCTGGATGACTGAGAATCTCCATAGACATTCATGGTTTTATACCTTTTTGTCCATGCTTCTAACTATTACATCAAACTGGCTCCTCTCTTGTTTTTTAGAAATAGAAACTAGTTTTGTACAATAAAATCTCTACTATAGGTGGGCAAGAAATCAATAAAAAGTGATTACTGTGATGGAAATTGAAAAGTCAAGATAAAAATAGAAATGACTATTCTACGGTTAATCTGTTTTGCTTTTCATGTCATAAATAAGCCTTTCAGCAGGCCAAAAACATTTTTTCCTCAGAAAACTCTTTAACCATTTTTGCAAACTTCTCAGTGATATTCACTTACTTTGTTTTTCATTTCTTGCAAAAAATTTTTTTTTGATAAAAGTTTATGTCTTGTTTGTGGACTGCTCTCAAACAATCAAGAATTACTTCATGAATGTGATGATTATGGAAGTCATGAACTCCATTTATTTGATGCCCTGAGAAGTACAAGTCAGGAGTGAATGGGATGAGCATAAAGCCACATTCCACTGTTCGGCAACTTTTTCATGTTCATACAGGAGGTCCGGAACAAAGCCTAGGTTGAATATGAGTATAGTTATCAATGCAACTCTTTTTTGAGCACATTAATTCCATCCAGTCAGAATTATTACTTTGTTTTTCATTTCTTGCAAAAAATTTTTTTTTGATAAAAGTTTATGTCTTGTTTGTGGACTGCTCTCAAACAATCAAGAATTACTTCATGAATGTGATGATTATGGAAGTCATGAACTCCATTTATTTGATGCCCTGAGAAGTACAAGTCAGGAGTGAATGGGATGAGCATAAAGCCACATTCCACTGTTCGGCAACTTTTTCATGTTCATACAGGAGGTCCGGAACAAAGCCTAGGTTGAATATGAGTATAGTTATCAATGCAACTCTTTTTTGAGCACATTAATTCCATCCAGTCAGAATTATTACTTTTGTTTTTTTTACATCTACTTTTTGTATTTCTCTGGACATATTCACTTCCACATAATAAAATGACAACATAATGCTTTTCTACTGCTATTATAGCAGAATTTATATATCTTAAAATTTCTCAGCCATTTCCCTGTCTTTAGCAAACAATCTACCAAGGAACATAAATTCATTTACTTCATTTATTTTTTCACCTTTTATGCATAATGTGGTATTGTTCACCCTGATCCCTTGTCAATCACTTAGCTATTGTATATTATTTTTTAAAATTCATACTTCCTACTGCATCATATAGTCTATCTAACATTTGCTGCAAAGTCATTTAGATTTTTAGCCAACAATACAGCATACAATATGCATACAGTCGTTCCCAACTAACAAATCTCTAACTTTATTTCAAATATCCCCTATATCTTTTCTTTTATGTACACTGAGAGCATATGCACCAAGACAAATTCCTTGTGTGTCCAATCACACTTGGCCAATAAAAATTCTATTCTATTCTATTCTATTCTATTCTATTCTATTCTATTCTATTCTATTCTATTCATATGTTTAACCATAAATATATTAAATAGCCAAGGGGAAATCAGACATCCTTGTTTTAATCCTTGCTCCATGTTGAACCATTTTCAAAATGTAATATTCATTTTTGTGCATGCTTTTCTTTCCTTGTAAATTATTATCACATTTATCTTCAAGTTCAAATTATTGTCAAACATTCCATAATCAAGCCTATTTATTTTATCTATTCTATCTATCACCCAACAGATATGAAACAAACTTTCCTTCTCATATTCCTACATTTTTCAATAAACTGATCTGCAGACTTTCTTAAGCCATGCTGCACTTCTCAAATTCTAGTCACTGTCATCTATCATACCATTTCAATCACAATTAAGCCAAATATTTCCCTAGGCACACTTAACAAACAAATCCTTTTATAATTTTTATATGCATTCTTATTATTTTTACTTTGTAGAAGACAGTATTTTTCAAACTGGGGCCATTTTGTGTGGACTTCAACTCCCAAGATTCCCATGGCTGCCAGCTGGTTGGCAATAATATTGACATTCTTGCAACCATTAGGTTCATGTGCAGTCTTCACACCCATTTCAGTTGTCAGACAGCCACGGAGATAACTATATTTGCAATCTTATTATTTTAAATATACATTTAGGACTTCCTGTGTATTTTTTTTCTTGAAAATGACATTATAGCATTTACATGCAAATCTCTAAAATGTTATTTCCAGCATTCTCAATTTGGTTTTATCCCACATATTTCATTATTTACTTCTTAATTTTGTTCATCATGCTAGAAACTGGTTTCTTTAGATCTGTTCATCCACTTCTAAAACATTTTATTCCTATCAAAACAGCATTTTCTATATTTTCTCTTTTTGTTTTAATCATATCGAATATCATTCGATCAAAATCGAATAAATAAATATCTGTTCCTTCCTACCGATGCATTCATGCCACCAGCAGAATCAGATTAAGACTCCAAAAGTACAGAACTATAATAATCCAGAATTAAACCTTAGTCAATTTAGTAGAAGCTCAAATTAATTGAGCATAGGATAACTGCTTCAATGCATTTAAATATTTTTGGAATTTTCACACTGCCAAGAAATAAATGCAAAATTCTGGTAGATAGGTAAATTCCAATAATCATGTATTTCATTCCTGAAGCATTTTGTTCTTGACAGTCAACAATATTTATGCTGTATATAGATTTAGTAATAATAACTTATCTGGGATTGCAACAGCAATATGAGCAATCATATTTAAAGGAGGAATAGTGTAGCTCAGTGAAAAGTATTCCAAATAAATAAATAAATAAAACATGTTCCCAAGACTGTGCTCCCCCTACGCAGTGCTGTCATAATAACAGCCTTCTGAAAACCTGCCACAACTTTTGAATTATGGCCATTGCACTCCCCCAGCATCCAGAGTGCTGTAGTTATTACACCAGTTCATTCAACCAGGGCCTGATGATAATACTGTTTGGGAAATGATCCAGTCTTGGGCATACTCTGCCACCAGTATGGGTAGCAACAGAATGATAGAATAGAATAGATAGCAAATTATTAATTGGGTTGTTTTTTGAGTAGGATATCACTCCCCCCTTTTTTTAGTGTAAATATTTTTTTTTAAAGGTGAGAGAGTTGCTATGACAGGATCACTCTGTTTCTTTTATTTTATGACTCCTTATTAATTCATATATAAATGAATTAATGTATGTAATCATTCCTGTATTTTTTTAAAGCTATGAAAGATGGCAATCTTTTATTTAATTGAAGTAAACAAGTATTGATAATCTTCCAAAGTCTATGAAGGCAGTTGAATCTGATAAACCAACCTGAGCTATTTAGTCAAATTTCATGACCATTTCTAGCACAGGTTTACAAATGAGAATCCTAAAATGAAAGACAGGTGAGTAGATAGGGGACAGGTACGCTGAAAGGCTGACAGATAACTAGACAGATAAATATGGAGATAAGATGTTTTGTTGATTTAAGTTCTCACTAAGCCTGAAATAACACCACATTCTGAGATTAAATCTGACAGGACAAGACAGGACAGGACAGGACAGAAAAAAGATCAGAATGAAGCACTGCCCTGGTTAATCTAACACTTGGCAGCATGAAACAATTTAAATGTCTTATGCCTTTAAGGATAAATGAAAAATAATCCAGGAGATAATGATTGAATAAACAAAGAAAAATGTTCCAGTGGGGACAGTGGGAAGGATATGGCTTGAAACATTGCTAATGGCTGATTTTGCTGCATTACACCAGGGAGTCAACCTTGAATAAAATATGTTTAGCCTGCATTCAGACTGCCTGTATCTATCCTTTGATTAAAAATAAAAATTGTTGTATCACGACATTCAGCTTCCTCAATTCTACTTCTGATGGAAAAAAAGAAAGAAAGCATTTTACAGAAAGCTGCACAGACATAATGGGTTATCCCCCGGTTTCTGCTATGTAAATGGGGGTTGCAAGTGATTGTTTGCATGCAGCTCAATATCCCTTATGAAATATTATTGAGAAATAAATTAAAGATGAAAGCTGCAAAATATATTGCTTATCCACTGTTGGGCATTGAGAGTTTCTAATGAAAAGGTGCTGAATCATTATCTGGGAGAAGGAATAATTTCAAATTCATAACTTTCACAATTTTATGCTTACAGACTAGCAGGAAGAGAACCAATCACCACAGAAGTGAGACAGCTTTTACACTGAAAGGAATTGCATTTAAGATAAAGACAGATTTCTCTCTTTTTAATTAAGTAAGCACTGGGTATACTCTTGTAGGTGAAATAGTGTGAAATAAACCACTGAAATGGGTATATTTCAAATTCACTAGAAAGCATCTTGTGCATTATGATATTTACCTAACATCAATACAGTAATAAAATCCGGGCATATCTATCATCCGCTTTTAATTAAATTTAGTATCTTCAACTTCATATTGTATTGCAAACTCATTTTTTGAAATGTAGATGGCAAAAAAAAAAGCCATGGCTATTAAGAAAATGCATTATAAAGTTAACTAATTGTTAATTGAATGCCAGAAAAGCTCAGTATCTGCAGTGATAAATGTGCTTTAACTATTGAAAAGAATGACAGACTCATTCCCAACCAGCAGAGAGTTGATTAACAATACAATTAGTCTTTCAGAGGAAGAGTGCCGTTTTTGTAGCATATTTTCTCTTCATCATGAGCAAAGATAGATCATTTAAAATGTTGCTCAAATCAGAATTTAATTTGGTCTCAGTGGTGATTATTTTGTCTTAATTTAACTTCTATACATATAAATTTTCTAAATAAATAAAAGCAGACTTTTCAACAACAGTGTGATTATTGCTGGTACTAGGAGCAATACCTTTCATCCATTTTGACTATAAAGGTAGTCCTCGACTTACAATCACAATTGAACCCAAAATTTCTGTGGCTAAGGGAGACATTGCCTCATTTTATGATGTTTCTTCCCATACTTGTTAAATGAACCGCTGCAGTTGTTAAATTAGTAACACGGCTATTAAGCAAATTTGGTTTCCTCATTGACTTTGCTCATCAAAAGGTTGCAAAAGGTGACTTCCTGTTTGGCACCGTAGGTGATGGCGGTGATCTTTACGATCACCAACCTCTGGATTATGTGGAATCGCTAGGACAGCTTAAATCTGCTGTCCAGCGGTTCGAAAAACCCTCTCTTCGGGAGAAGAGATGGTGAGCTGAGGGCAGAGGTAGAATTTCCCTAAAGCCCCTGAGAAAAAAGGGGTTTGAAGGGTTAAGTTCCCTCCAGCAACCCGAAGTGCTCCAGATCTGAGGATTTTTCTGCTTTGGCGGAACCAATCACCACGACCAAACACCGAGATTTATTTTGGACAATAAAGGATTATACCGGACAGAACGAAAGTGGGAGAACTTTATGCAAGTAGCCAAGCCAATTCCCCGTTACTTTGTAACAAGCTTGAAAACAGCAAGAAAATGGAGGCGAATTGTTAACAAGTTAACGAGTGGAAAGCGAAAGTGATACTTTTAGCGTTTGCCGTCTGCTGCTGGTAAATTGCATGTTATTTGCTACTTTAACTCTTTAACTCTTTGCTGCCTGCTGATAGAATCTAGGGGAGATTTTTAAATACTGCTTTAAAAGACTGTGTTTTTAGAGGTTAAGAAGATTTAAAGTGAATATTAAGTTGGAAGTAAATAAATAATTTTATAGAAGATGGCAGCCAAACAATTAAAGTCTACTGTAACAAAGAGCTCTGGAACTTTATCAGCTGGTGCCTCTCCAGCTCATACAGCAGAGACTAGAACATTGAATTTAGAGGCGTTACAAGAGAACTTAAAAGGCTTTATAGAAGAAAAATTTAAAGTTATAACTGATGAGATGTCTGAAATGAAAGAGCGGATATCAGAAATTCAAGTGGGAAATAAAGAAGTTAAAGAAGGATTTGTAATTGCAGTACAAAGTTTGGCAACAAATGTGATTTTATTAGAAGAGGAGGTTGAAGAAATTAAGCAACATAATTTAAAATTAGAAAATAAAATGGATGAATTTCAAAGTAAAATGGAAAAACAGAGGATGAAATAGTTTTGATACAATATAGAAATATGGAATTTGCTCTAAGAATCCGTGGTTTGAAAGAGAATAAAAAAGAATTTAAGGAAATTTTTCTGAAGTATTTGCTGAGATATTAGCAGCTCGTCCAGCAGATGTGGCTTATCAAATTGATAAAATATATCGTGTGAATTCTTGGATAGCAAGGCAAAAAAGTTGCCAAGGGATGTTGTTATTTATTTTACAAACAGAACAGTGAGAAATCAGATTTTGCAAGCTTCATATAAGGGGAGAAGATTCAGATTGCTGGTCAAGATATTTTGATATTAAAGGAAATTCCACCAAAATGTTAAGGGCTAGGAAGGAATTTGCCTTCCTGGTGAATGAACTTTAAAAACGTCAGATTGAATATAGATGGGATATTCCAACTGGTATAATAGTATATTATGCAGGGAAAGTACATCGTCTCAATACAGTTGGAAAAGCAAGAGAATTTTATGTTGAGGCATTAAAAGTTGGAAGTCTTCCTCCATTGGAAGCTAGAAGAAGGGAGACTGAAGTGAAGGAAAGAGAAGTGAAGCAGGTACAAGAACAGATTGTGATGGAAGAAGATTTATTACAAGTGTTGGAAATACCTACGACGGGTTCAGACTCAAAAGAACAAAGGCTGACAAGAGCTGCTGCTAAACACAAGGAACAAGAGATGAAGGCACAACAACAACTGGCAACTACTACAACGGAAACAGCGGGAGGAGCAGGGCCTAAAGCAAAATGTGATCTGCGGCTAGTGTTCCAAAAGTTTCCTTTGGCCGATAATGGCAATTAAACTATTATCTTGGAATGTTAATGGTTTGAATTCACCGCAGAAGAGAAGGAAAGTATTTCACTATTTGAAACAATTTAAAAATGACATTACCTGTTTACAAGAAACACATATTAGATCTTTAGACCAGAAATATTTGATAAATTCAATACTGGGAGTATATTTTGTTGCCTCCTCTTTGGAAAAAAAATATGGTTTAGTTATATATATAAAGAAGGATATATCAGCAAAATTAATTGAGGTGGATAAGCAAGGAAGATACATTGCTATTGAACTTTTGTTGGAGGGAATGGAAGAAAGAAGAATTACCTACAATTGAAGAATGGACACTTAAAGTATCAAATCTGGAAGAAATGGCAAAAATCTCTGCTTACTTGAAAGACTATACACAAGAAAAATATATTTTAGAATGGAGAATGTGGATTGATTATATTCAAAATAAGTATCAGATAAAAAATATCGAATAGCATATGAGTAAATTTAGGAAATATTTTGTATTAGATATATTTCTGAAGGAGAGGGGAATTGAGAGTGTGATTAAGTGTGGAGAGACTAGATATTATAATTTAGGAATTATTTTAGATTATGATTGTTAGTTTTGATACCCTGCATTTTGTTCTGGGAAGTCAGGGTGGGGGTGGGGGTGGGGGTAAGGGGAGGGAATTGGGGGTTGAGGTTAGAGATGGAGTGATGGTTAATGTACAGGGATTATTGAAGAAATATAATTAATGTAGGGTCGGGTCTGCATAGTTACCATTTTAGAACGGTGAGGAGGGAGAAAAGAGAGTAGGAGGTAGGAAAGAGGAGAAGAGGAAGGAAGAGGGGTAGAAGTGGGAGAAGGAAGGTGTAGGGTGGAGGGAGGAGAGGATGTAGATAAGAGAAGGAGAGGAAGGTCTGGAAAGTAAAAGAAGGTAGAAGAGGGAAGAGTGTTAAAAAGGGGGGTGGTGACTGGGCAAGCCCGACTAATTGTATATAACTGTACATTGAATGAGTTGTTTGACATGATTGTAAAAATAAAACTTTTTTATGAAAAAAAAAAAAAGGTTGCAAAAGGTGATCACATGACTCTGGGACATTGCAACCATCACAAATATGAGTCAGTTGCCAAGCTACATTTTGATCTAATGACCAAGGAGATGCTGCAATAGTCGTAAGGTGTGAGAAATGGCCATAAGTCACTTCTTTTCAGTGCCATTGTAACTTCAAACAGTCACTAAATAAACTGTTATAAGCCAAGCACTACCTATGTATTACAGCTTTCAGCTATCTTTAGATGAAGGACAGGTAATCTGGAGGTCTAGAGAATTTTCAGTTGCATCATCCGATCTCTCATTATTGGCCAGGTGGGCTATGACTTAAGAAAACGAGTTCATCTGCATACTTACATCTCAGAGCAGCAAGAGATTTTCCTACATAAGAGTATCTTACCATTATAATAGTCCATTCTAATAGACTATTTGATCATTATAACAGGTACCAGGATAGGATCTTGAATGTGTGTCAAATTAAGTTCTGGGGGAGGGGAGCTTCAATGTATTGTTATCCATATGGCATAATCAGTGTTTATTGCTTTTCTCAATAAAGCAATGTTTTAAAGCAATATGGCTTTCCGCAGTGCTTCCAGTCTTATGTCAAAGGTGGGTGAAAAGAATCATTATTCTTTTCACCCACCTTTGACATAAGTCTAACATTATCATCAAAAATCAGGACAGAAGAACCAATAGCTGCTATGTGAAATTTCTCTGAGGGTATTCTGAAATGTGTTAAATTTAGCTGGGCTATGTTGATAGATATGATAGTTTGGAGGAAAAAGAAGTATGTCCTATTGATAATAGCTAAGATCTTAGCAAGTATTCCAACAGAGTGACAGGTTTGTTTGTTTTTCTCCTATATAATTTGCTGTGACTGAAATTATTATCTGATTCCCTCATTTGTCTTGTATTTTTTAAAAAGAAAATAATTTGATAGATAAGGAAAATATTTACTGTTAGCTACTACAAAATTCACTGCTTATAGATTAAAAGAAATCATTAATATTTGAATTCCTTGACTTTTTTGATGCATGCATTTTTAGGGCACATCTTATTTATGAAGCTCTGTGGCATAGTGATGTTTGGCTATAGAATTTGTTGGTTAGTTTCTGGCTTGATTTGATTACAATGGAATGCAGTCAAGGAGATGTAAAACTCAGAACAAACAAATCTTCAGGCTGGGTGGAAAGATAGAGGGGAACGGAGGACATCAGAATGTCATTCCTGGAATCTCAGGATAAATATTACTGTGGATAACAGGAATGTGGAAGAGGTAAAGATGAGCTTGATATGCAGGAATAGAAAAATGGGAGGCTGTACAGACCAGAAGAAAAAGAAGATTCTCCCCTTTTCATTTTACAAAGCTATTATTGGAACTTCCTGTCCAGGACACAAATATTTTCTCCACGATTTTACTGGATTTCAAACCAGAGATCTGTACTATTATACTTTTAAGTGCTTTAGTAAAGTTGAGTTAATCAGAACTGGGCTACGAAAACTGTTTGACCATTAGAAGACAGCAGAGAGGATTGATTAAGTGATCACTCACTCTCTGTTTCTCTCCTAACACTAGTCTTAATTATTTTAACTGAAATCTGGTAGACCTAATTAGAGCAAGAGATGTAACATTAATGCCTTTTTCTATTTAACCTTTCAACAGAATTATAGTCCAACTTCATCTCTGAATGGAGTTCAAAATATTGCTCATGAAAATCTCCCCTATATATGAGTTTCTAGGCTTTCTTGATATCATCTGTGATGTCATCTTTATTTTCCACCGCACTCCAGAACAACCCATGTCAGCATATCTGGACTCAGAATCCGAGATGATTGCTAGATTGCAGCAGATACTGTAGATAGAGAAAAATACTATTCCCTACCATTTAGTGAATATCTGAATTTTTGCAGTTCAGGCATTGCAATTTCAATTCCATATGCATTTCAGTAGTATCTCTAAGAGCATTCTACTCCTTAGAGTGAAAGAAAAGAAGAACTGGAGAAAGAGAAAGGAAAGAGGGTCCTGGCAAGTCTCTGGAGAGGCTAGGGCTGATGTTAATGACACTTATAACCCAACCTATTATAGGGGCTATAAAAGGAAGAAAGGAGAAAAAGAGTGAAATCAGGGTAAAAAAATGTTGACACACAAAACATATTTCCAGTAAGTTTACTTTCTCAAAAATCTTGAATCATTTCTTCATGATTCATGTTTGTTGTCTAACTTTTAAATTACATATGATTAATCAGTGAAAGCTACCAGTGTTTGAAGTAAAAATGTCTTTGATATGATCCACATGGAAATAATATACAACATAAATAAATGAATGTGTGGGAAAATGAATCAGAAATAAAAACTGAATATGCTGAATTTCTGTCAATGTTCCGACTGACAAACCCAACCAAAGCAGGCATGATCAAGATGATCCAATCTCTGAATGCAAAACTTTATTGAGTACATCATTTCAGCACTGATGAGGACAAAACCAGATCTAGCTAATTTCCAAGCAAACACACATAATTAAAGTATAGGATTCTCACTTACCCTATTAGCGCAGGTCACATTGTCCAGTTGAATGTCATTGTATTGTTATGAGAAAAAGTCTTTGATTTTGGCAAACACCTGCTGAAGTGTGCTTGGCTCTCATGCCTTTTCTTTATGTCTGGAGCCTATGTTCCATCTTGCCCTTCCCTCCCCCCTGGTTTGTTGGCAAGTTGAGAAGTGATAATGGTTGCAACAGCAAAAACGTGCTTTGAACTTGACAGTTTCTCTATTAATAGTCGTGTTGGTTGTTTAATTAATGTTTTATCTCTGATAGTTTTATTATCTCAAATCCAGAAAATTATTATCTGGCATTGTGAAGCATACATAAAAGAAACTAGATTCTTAAGAATATAAATAGCTTCCATATTATGATCTATAAGAGTGATGGCTAACCTTTTCTAGACCAAGTGCCCAAAGTATGCACACATGGGTGTGAATGCACGCATGCATGCCCAAACCCTAAAGTGCAATGTGTGTGCAACCCCTGCACATGCTCCCTGCCCCTGCACAAGCATGTGTTGCCCCCTGTACGCATGGCCGTCCCGGGCTCAATTTTCCCTGGCAGAGACACCGTGAGCCGGTTCTTTGCTGTTTCCAGGGCAGCCCTGGATCTGACCCATGGGCCTTGAGTTTGACACCCCTGTCCTACATTATTCATCCCAAAAAGGAATTGTGGGCATTGAAAACCTTTAGTCTTATTGCCTACATTCTAGACCCATTGGTTGCTCACTATAGTGAATGAGACATCTTGAGCTATCATGTCAATTTTGTCAATGTATAAGAGTTCATGAGTTGGAATAGGCATAGGACAAGGTCAGCCAATGGGGGCTTTTTGGTGATTCAGACAGGAGCCTGGGCTTGGCTTAGCTTAACTGTTCTATATATAGGAGAAGTCTTAGCTCTGCTGTCCCTGGCCTGTGTTTGTACCTACTTACAATCTCTTCTCTCTACCATGTTAGAAAAACCAGCATGGGTATTATATATTTACTTTATGTGTTATTATATATATAAAGAAGTTTGGAATCCTGCTGAATTGTCTGATTGTGTGTGCTGCAACAAACTTTGACAAATTTCTATTGTTATCAACAACTGTTTCTCTCTCTTTCTCTCTCTCTCTCCATTTGGTTGGAATATGTAATTTAGAGAAATCAGATTATAACATGTATTTAAAATAAATCACATGGTGAATAAGACATCATTTTATTTGAAGTGTCAATGCCAAAACCAGATTTTCTTGAAGATTATTGTAATTATTTCTCCTCCTCCTCCCCCCCCTCCCCCCCCTCCTCCTCCTCCTCTTCCTCCTCCTGTACCATCACTACCACCACAACAAAAATTAAGCAACATGGAAAGATTTATTGGGTTCGTCATCATGGAGAAGCAGTGATAATAGATATTTTGCTTTCTACAAGGGTAACTCTTTAAAACGGGATAAATATATGCCTTCTGAGATTTCCTACAGAGAAAGCAATAAAGGAGCATCTGGCACAGGGATTCCACAGAGCCATATGGAGATATGGGTATAATCACTGCTGAAAAGGGATGCTTTTATGTACCCTTGCAGAACTAGCTAAGATGAAACCTGATGAAATTTCAGAATTTTTGAATTCTTTGCATGGTTGCAGTTGGCTAGCATGGATACAAAAGTGACCCTGAAATCCAATTAATAGGAATAACATTAATTGGGCATGTAATTCTTAGCTACCATGGACCTCCAACTCGGTAATCTTTGGGGTCTAAACTTGATATTTGCTTGCATGATGTTTCATTACACAACATCAGGTGTATCTGCAGCCTTTCCCAGAACAACAATAGCAAAATTAAATAAGGAGCACAATGCCACAACAGCAACAAAATAGGACTATTTCACTAAGACAACTCTTTGTGTACCTGAAACAATATAAAATGAAAGAAAAGAAATTCACATTCCAACCGAAACGGGACTGGACAATTCCATGAGAGCAGCATGAAAACACACAAGCTTTCAAGAATCTGTTATCAAAACTCCTCTTCAGAGGAAATATAATATGCCAGATAAGCAGTTTTGAGATTTACAGCCTATTGGGATTGGCAACCAATTAATACCCTGCTGCTCAAGGCACCTATCGTGAAATCTATTTTATGGTCAAATTTACAAGTAACATTGTTTGGCTTATTCAATTTGATCATCTCATACGTATTTTTTTTAAAAAAGAATGAAACAGGAGAGAGAAAGAGAATTGTTTCCATTTTATCTGATTACTAAACAAAAGAGCGAGTAGTGTGACACAAGATGAACCTAAATTCAGCTTTCAATCAATGCATCATTAAGTTCTAAACTCTATTAATGAAATCCGAACATTATATCTATTTCTCATATGAATGCTTCAGTTTTGGCAGCTTGAATGAATTGTATTTCGTATGTCCTAAATTCCATTTATTTTGTGGAATAAAACACACACTTTCTCTTCTCTTCCCAGGACTCTTTCATAATCTTTCCAAAAAGGAAGGAATTCTGCAAATGGTAAACTATAGTGCCCTGTTAAAATAATTATATTAGTGTCTTTCTCAGCATTAGCAAAATGTGCTTTGGGAATGACAATGAAGCTCGGGCCAATCTGTGGAATATGAAAGTGGGCCTGGTGTGAATTTCATTCTTAAGCATCCTTACCATCTTACAGAGTTTTGTTTGCATTTTGGTTTATCACAACCTGATAGTAATGAAGCATATAGGCAAAGTGCAGGTATGACTTACAACCATTTATTTAGTAACCATTTGAAGTTACAACAGCACTGAAAATAGTGATTTATGACCATGCTTCACATTTACGACCATTATGGCATCCCCATGGTCCTGTGATTAAAATTCAGGTGCTTGGGAACTGGTTCATTTATTTATTTATTTATTTATTTATTTTATTCAATTTTTATACCGCCCTTCTCCCGAAGGACTCAGGGCGGTGTACAGCCAAGTAAAAAGTCACAATATCAACATTAAAAGAAATTAAAACAAACATATTATAAAGTGGCCAGATTTAAAACAAATTAAAATATTAAAATATAAATAACCCAATAAAATTTTAACCCAATAAAATTTTAAGCCAGTCCCGCTTGAATAAATAAGTGCGTTTTCAGCTCACGGCTCATATTTATTGTCAGGGCTCCAAGCAAAAATTCTGAGGCAGGTGGATTCCTCAAAGAATAGCTTTATTGGAAATATCAAATTGGCACACATCTGGTGAAAACCAACTCTGAGGTCCCCTTTGGTTTTCACCTAATTAAAAGTAAAAGTTTTTCCCCTAACCCCAAACAATCGGTTACATGGCCCAATCAAGGCAGTGTCTGCTGGTCTGGTGACATCACTCTTCCTTCCTCTGGCCAGGTGTGAGAACCTCCTTGGTTCCCAAGAGAAAGTATTTTATTTTGACTACACTACCCCAGCTATGCCTAATCCCCTCTCCCATCCCACACTCCAGTGTGGCAACAATGAAGCTCCAAGATGGCTTCAGCCAGATCAGCTTCAGGGTTAACATTTATGATGATTGCAGTGCCCTGGAATAATGTGGTCATCTTTTGCAACCTTCTGAAAAGCAAAGTCAATGAGGAAGCTTCATTCATTTAGCAGCCATGCTATTAAATTAACAGTTGCAATGAATCACTTAACAACTGTGAGAGGAAAGGTCCTAAAATGGGGCAAAATTCACTTAACAATTATCTTGCTTAGTTACAGAAATTTTGGACTCAATTGTGGTCGTATGTTGAGGCCTACTGTAGAGGAACTCTCAGGACAGTATAAATAAATTGTAGTGCCAGTTCTAAGGCCCACTAAAATCCCATACACTTAATAAAATAATAATAAAATAAATCAGAAACCCATATCTATATATAACTGGATTAAGAAAATTAATCTGGACCACATCAAAAGCTTTTCAGCATTAAAGATAGTAGAATCTCTTATTTCCTCAATTATGTCCAAAGTATCAATTAATAAATGTAAATTTTCTGTTATTTTTAAAATTCAGACTGAAAGGGATAAAAACATATGATAAAACTTTCTGCAATCACCTGGTCAATAGAGCAGTTAATATCTTTACTTTAGTGTTAATATCTTTATATCAACATTAATTAATGAAATCTCTAACTTGTAACTCTAAATAAAAGTCTTTACTAGGTTTTAAAAACATTGTTATATAAGCCTCATAAAATGATTGGGGCAATTTACCTCACTTAAGAGATTCGTTCATTACATTAAGTGCTTAGATAAGCAACAAAATAATAAGAATATCAGATTATGAACTGGTAAAGCATATGAGCTATTTCAAAACAATAGTTGTGGTTTCATGGAAATCCTCCTTTTGCAGCTATGACAATTCATTGTAGCCCTAATTAAAGATAGTTAATTTAGCGGGTGTACAAAATCCAGGCTCTTTGTTTGTTATGGTAAGAACTCAGCAGGGACTGACTTTTTGAAGATGAATACAAGGCTAATTAATTAAGATAATGCATAAAGTAAGCTTTGCCTCTTTTTTTAAGGTCAGCTTACAAACTGTGTATCGGTTTTAGGCAACATTTCTTATTTTGAACCTTTCCTCACTTGCACCTCAGCTTGGCATAAACATACTCTGTTGACAATTTCTTCCTGCTAGGTCTCCACTACATTGTCTTCATTTCTTCCTAGTTTATGAATGAGACAGATTTCAGTTCTCCTTTGTTGTTCAGGTATTAAAATGGCTTTTCACTCTAAAGTTAGTAGCATCCAGCAACTGCTTTTAAAATCTGATTAACTTTGCTGCTCATCCTGTTGGCCCATAATAGGTGGGACCTATCAAGTGCTAATTGCTTGTATCAGACTGATGTTGACACATAGTCATGGCCAGCATTTTGTTTGATATCATTCTGTTGTCCTCACATCAAGGGCTGAGCACAGCACTGCACAAAAATATGCCTATACAGCAGTGGTGAGTTTCAAATTTTTTTACTACTGGTTTTGTGGGTGTGGCTTGATGGGTGTGGCGTGGCTTGGTGGGCGTGGCTTGGTGGGCATGGTAGGAGAAGGATACTGTAAAATCTCCATTCCCACCCAACTCCAGGGGAAGATTACTGCAAAATCCCCATTTCCTTCCAATCAGCTGGGACTTGGGAGGCAGAGAATAGATGGGGGTGGGGTCAGTCAGAATTTTTACTGCCGGTTCTCTGAACTACTCAAAATTTCTGCTATCAGTTCTCCAGAACTGGTCAGAACCTGTGGAAACTCACCTCTGCTGTACAGTAAAATGTATTTCAGAACTATTGGTGGGAAGGGAAGGGGCTTTTCTGCTTCTGCAAACCAAAGGAGACATGGTTAAAAATCCTTTTCTTACTTTCAGGGTTTATAGTAGGCAAGTACTGAACTTTATTGCTGGCCAACTGTATTTATTCAGCAGTGCTGCCATATTCCTGCATGCATCAAAGGGATGACTTTTGTACGCCATGACATTTTCCAATCTATTTTCACTAGCCACCAGCCACGTGCACCCCAGTACACTCATACTTGTATATTTTGGTCTCCATTGTCTTTTTCTGGTTTCTAGTTGATATCACCTGCTTCTGCTTCTTTGGATCAGTACACCACATGACCAGCAGTCCAGGAGAAAGAGCTAATAGATTCTAATAGGCAGAAACTAATGAAACATTAGAGTGGACCAAATGAAAATGAGCACATAGAATTGAAGTGTATGAAATCTGGGATGAGGCTAAGGTTCAGAATAGGAGCTCTGTATACACAGCTATGAAAGAACTATGTTAGAGATGTCTTTAGGAATTCTCAGTCCTCCAGGTTATGGTTGTCCCAAAGGTGTTTTTTAAAAAAAGCAACTGGACTTGATTTTTCTTTGGAGATGTTTCATTTCTCATCCAAGAAGTTTCTGTAGTTCATTCACATTCAGCCAATCAACTGAAGAAATTTCTTGAATAAGAGTCGAAATATTGAAGTCCAATTGCCTTTTGAAAAAGCACTTTTGAGACAACAGTTAGACAATTAATACAAGACATTTAAGTACTAGAGGGTTAGTAGATACAACTTCCAGCATAGCATATTTGCCTTAGCTGCATTGTGTTCTACATGGGGATTGCATTTTTCAGTAGCTATCTATTTTTGTCTGTTTCACTCCCTTGAATCGCCAATATCTTTCATTTTTTGAAAACTGAATATACTCATTTTTCTTCATGCAACACTACCATAAAGCTGAAAAATATGCTCAGGTATATAAAGAATAATGAAGAAACAAGTCCCATAATTCTTTTGGGAATAGCTGTCCCAGTGAGATTATCTGAGCTCTGATGTTTCAAGCAAGACATGATCTCTAATTCATTGGTAGGGCCACTTGAATAAACCTTCAGACAATATAAGAAACACATTTTGGACCTCACCATTTTACTTCACAGTTATTTAATTATGGTTCTCCTAACAAATGTTCCAAATAATCAGATCACCCCAGCAGAATAATTATTTCTATAAAAATTGCTTTGGAATAATTCTTAATCTGTTTATTGCACATAGCTAACAACTATTACCTCCATTGTTTGACAAATTAATCAATTAAATATTACCATGTTGGGTCTATAAAATATAACTGGCAGAAAAAAGAGACAAGATCTTAGATTTCATTTAACTTCTTTTTTATTGCCTACTTTGAAAAAGAATGTAAAGAAAAACCTATTCTCCAATTTACAATATTTATCATGAAATAATCACAAACTGCTGATTCAGGGGCTGTTTCCTCTAGTTCCTTGCATGCATATTTTAAAAAGAATGATGATCAGTACACCATGCATTATAACAGCCAGCATAAATAACTATGGTATATAAAGAGAAATTTCAAGTGGTCAACATGTAATAAGCAAAATAACAATGTTTTGTTTTATGACTGGATGCAGAGGCAGAAGTGAAAAATTATTTATATTACCTTTACTAACCAGAAGCATTCCTCTTGTAGAATATTGTTTTGAACGGAGCCAAGTACCAATCTTGTGGAAATGTGCTGAACAAAAAATAGAAATGGAAAACCACAGCATGAAGTCTGTTGAGTGACAGCATCCATATAATATCTTTTATAAGCTTCTGTGGTAAAATAATCTGTAAAAAAATTTTTTTTAGAATAGAATAGAATAGAATAGAATAGAATAGAATAGAATTTTTATTGGCCAAGTGTGATTGGACTCACAAGGAATTTGCCTTGGTGCATACGCTCTCAGTGTACATAAAAGAAAAGATACATTCATCAAGAATCATAAGGTACAATACTTAATGATAGTCATAGGGTACAAATAAGCAATCAGGAAACAATATCAATATAAGTTGTAAGGATACAAGCAACAAAGTTACAGTCATACAGTCATAAGCGGAAGGAGATGTGTGATGGGAACGATGAGAAGATTAATAGTAGTGCAGATTCAATAAATAGTTTGACAGTGTTGAGGGAATTATTTGTTTAGCAGAGTGATGGCGTTCAGGAAAAAACTGTTCATGTGTTTAGTTGTTCTGGTGTGCAGTGCTCTATAGCATTGTTTTGAGGGTAGGAGTTGAAACAGTTTATGTCCAGGATGTGAGGGGTCTGTCCTTTCTTAAAGTTTAAGCTGAAAGAGTTCTGGTTAAAGAGTTCTTCAAGATAATTATTATTATCCCACTTTATATTCATCCAGAACTTTGGCAAGGAGAATGAGACCTCTCCCTTCAATGTACTTGCCATATTGATTTTATTGCTATTTCTTTTATTGTTGTGAGGTGTGCAGAATTGTTGAGATATAAGTGGCCTATAAATTAAATAAATTGTTGTTGCTATTATTATTATTATAATTATTAATGCAACAATTGGGAATCATAACTGCAAGTTCTTTAGCTGGTGTTGGCCTTCATATGCATTGAGTTCTTCCCAAGAACTAGGATATTGTAATGTATCAGGCATATGTGCAGATTCTAATCGCATGGCCTTTTGTAATTGAAAGATCAACATTTTGTCAATATGCAGAATTTCTAAGTACTGTCCAAGGTTTTTTGCTATGGTACCCAGTGTGCCAATAACCAATGGTACCACCACAGGCTATTTATCTGATAATTTGTCAATTTTGATTTCCAGATCTTGATACTTTGTGATTTTCTCCAATTCTTTGTCTTCTCTTCTACTCTACCCTGGTATTGCAACATCAGTGATCATCATCTTCATTTTCTTCTTTTCAGGTACAGTTAAATGTTGCATGTTGTGACCCAAGATATCAGTTTATATTTGTAAATTCCACACTATTTTAACCTGGTTATTTTTTGCCTTTATTTCAACTACAGTATTTGTTCCCACAAATTTTTATGACTATAGATGTTCTAGTGAATCATTTTGGCAACTGTGTTATGTTATTGCATGAGCGGAGTATATGGTCTACTATTTCTTCTGCTTCTTTGCACAGTCTCCACTACTGTTATGGTTGGCTGACATTCAGTCAGATGTTTATACTGTACCTTTATTCACCTATCAAGTCCTTCCCAAGTACCTGAGATAGGTAGATGTTGTTGTCTGATGGCATTATTTATTTTATTTTTATTTATTTTATTTTATTTGATTTTTATACCGCCCTTCTCCCGAAGGACTCAGGGCGGTGTACAGGCATAATAAAAACCAACAATACAATATACAAGTTTAAAATACGATTTAAAAAACTTATTTAAATTAGCCCAGTGATTAAAATTTACCATACTAAAACCCCGTTTAAAATTAATAAAATTTAACATTAAAATCCCGATTTAAGCCAGCCCCGCGCGGATAAAAAGATGAGTCTTGAGTTCGCGACGAAATGTCCGAAGGTCAGGGATTTGGCGTAAACCCGGGGGAAGCTCGTTCCAGAGTGTGGGAGCCCCCACAGAGAAGGCCCTTCCCCTGGGGGCCGCCAGCCGACATTGTTTGGCGGACGGCACCCTGAGAAGTCCCTCTCTGTGGGAGCGTACGGGTCGGTGGGAGGCGTGTGGTAACAGCAGGCGGTCCCGTAAGTACCCAGGTCCTAAGCCATGGAGCGCTTTAAAGGTCATAACCAACATCTTAAAGTGCACCCGGAAGGCCACAGGCAGCCAGTGCAGTCTGTAAAGATATCATCACAGAGTGCAGGTTGCTCCAAGTAAAGCTTCCTTTTACAATTGATTGAAGATGATTTTGTTAATGCATATGTTGTTCAATTGCTGCTGTTTATAGTTGTTTTGGGATTGGATCAAGGACACCTATTACTATTGGTATTACCTTTCTTTTCTTTTGCTAATCATTCTACCTTTACTTGTAAGGCTTTGTATTTTTTTATTTTTTCCAGTTCTTTCTCCTCTGCTGTCTCCAAGCATTGCAGCATCCACTATTCTGATTTTTTTTGTCTATCTTGTCAACAATTTTAAGTCTAGGGTATTATGTGGCAGGTATTAATTTGAATTCTAAAGTCCCAGAGCACTTTAGCTTCTTCATTTTTTATTCCTTTTTTTACTTTATGATTCTATCAGATCTTGCTTGCAGGAAAATATCTGCAAAACTGTTGCTATTATGCCATGTTTGTGGTCAGTCTGTGTGATCTTCTTGTCACAGCTAACCAGATGGTTCTTATTTCTTCAGCTTCTTTGCAGAGATGGCATTTGATTTCTATTGCTGTCTACTCAATGGGGCTTTCTATACATTTGTTTTAAAGGCTTGGTTTTCTACAGCCAGAATTAGCCCCTTTGTCTCTTTCTTCAACTTTTCTGCTCTTAGCCATTGCCAGATCTTGTTATTTGTCTTGTACTGCTAGTTTTTTCTCCCTATGTACTGGACATGTAATACTTTGCCATCTCTATACCATGTCTCTTTTCAATGCTTCATTTGGTCTTTCTTGTAGGCCAGTTTGATCTCTCCATATCCAATAAACATGCTGATTTTATATCTTTCTTCCTTCCTTCCTTCCTTCCTTCCTTCCTTCCTTCCTTCCTTCCTTCCTTCCTTCCTTCCTTCCTTCCTTCCTTCCTTCCTTCCTTCCTTCCTTCCTTCCTTTCTTTCTTTCTTGTAACTGAAAATGGCGAACATATCCAATGTGCCTTCCTCCTCCTATTTTCCTCACAATAATAACCCTGTGATGTGGTTTGGGTTGAAAGAAAGTGACTGTCCCAAAGTCACTCATCTGGCTTTCATAGCTAAGATAGGACTTAGCTATGGATATGCTAGCTTCAATGCACCTTCTTTTAATTGTCCTTCAGATATTCTTTCAGTGCCCTTATTTTCTTCCAACTGTCTGGTGTACTTTGGTCAACATGGCTGTGTGGATTAAGGTTGCCTCTTTTCATTGTCATTATTTTTCTTATCTTCCTTCCCAGGATTGGGGGTTCTCCTTCAGTCTATTTCACTATTACAGCTATGTACCTAAAGACTGGAATTTCCCAGGTATTAATTGCCCAGATGGTATTTCCTCCACTGATTTTGGACTTTAAGATTTTCTCAGCTCTCATGATATATTACTATCCAAGCTTTTCCTTGACTTCACTGTATTTGATATTGTCAGTTTGAAGTATGCCTAGTTATTTGTACTGAGCTTTATCCAGACTATTGATGCTAATTCTATAGGGCCGTGATGGCAAACCTATGGCATGCGTGCCACATGTGGCATGTTTTTGCGGGCACACCAGCCAGCTCTTTGCGGGCACACCAGCCAGCTCTTTGTGGACACGCCAGCCATTGCCCCACACCAGCCATTGCCCCACACCAGCTCCACCATGCATGCGCACATGCCTCCCGCCAGCCAGCTGGTCTTTGGGTGTCTGTGCATGTGTGGGGGCAGGGTGCATGTGGGGATGCGCGTACCTGCGGGCACATGTGCACATGTGCAGGGGGCTTGCATTGCATTTTGGGGGTTCATGTGCTCCCACTCCCCCCGCATTCCATTTTGGGCCTAGAAGGCCTCCTGCACCAACCTGGAAGCCAAAACTGGGTCCAGGGGTGCCGTGCAAGGTCCTCCTATGCCTTGTTTTGGTTTCCAGGTTGATGCAGGAATCTTTCCAGGCCCAAAACGGAGTGCAGGGGCCTCACACTGGCAAAGACACTGCAGCGGCAGGCCGTTTGCACCAGCAAAGAGGCTGCAGGTGCAGGCTGTTCACACCGGCAAAAAGGCTGCGGGTGCAGGCTGTTGTTGTGTCTGCGCCCCCCAAGCCGAGAGGGGGGACAGAACAGCTGTTTGCACTAGCAAAGAGGCAGCAGAAGCAGGCCATTGTCTTGGGGCAGAATTGTGCCCAGCTGCACCAACAAATGCCGGAAGTAGCCACCCACCGCGTTTTGGCTTCCAGGTTGGTGCAGGAGGCTTTCCAGGCCCAAAACGGGGCATGGGGGCACAAGTGCGTGGGGGGGCTGGGGTTCATGCATGGGGACACATATGCATGCATGGGGGGGCGCTCATATTGCATTTGGGGGTCAGGGCACACATGCATACATTCACATGTGAGTGCTTTGGGCAGTCGGCACCAAAAAGGTTAACCATCTCTGCTACAGGCCTCTTGAATCCCTCAGTTTTCACTATTTTTCCTCTGTTGATGGTAAGGGTGGCACATCTGTCCAGTCCAAACTCCACTGTAATATTTTGGCTTTATATATGAGCAGTGTGGACAGTAATTTTATTTCAGAATAGAATATTTCCATTTGGCTTCAGATTGTCCATATAAAGGAGGTGGGATAACCAGGCAGACCTGTTTTTGATGTTTTGATAGCCATGGCCTGACTTTTCAGCATTGTTGACAGAGGAATCAATGAAGTGACAAACAATAGTGGTGAGATTGAGTCTGCTTGAAATATTTCTCTCTTGATATTAACCTTTCCCAGTCCATCAATATCGACCAGCAACTGTGCTTTCCTTTGTTTTCCTTTGATCTTTGACCAAAACTGCTGATATTTCTACTAATTCCTGTTATTTTCATGTGCTTAATACCTAATCATGTGACAGGAGTCAAATGCCCTCTTGTAATCTGTCCAAGCTACATTCAAGTTGGTCTTCCTTCTCTTTCTGTTTTTTCCCCAAACCATCTGTCAGTTAGCACATGATCCTTTGTTTCCCCACTGTTTGGGCAGTTTTCTTTCTGCCCAGGTAGAAACAGTTGCTGTGGGAGTGTATCAGCCATCACCACTTAGCAATTTAAAAATGATAATCAAATAATTGGCCTGTAGTTTCTTGGTGCTGCCTCTTTTGTTGGTTCTTTCATTGTCAGGTAGATTTTTCCAGGCGTTCAATAAGATCTCTATATCATGATGAGGGAACAAATGCAAGACAGCATTCTAGCCACTGTTTTGCAGTCATCATAGTTCCTGAGCAAATTTATTTTTAGCACATTGCAGTAAAATAACCCTGGGTGCAACTAATGTACATGTAATTCTATCAGGCTATGAGTCGGTCCACCCCTCAAGATAAACCAAAAGAGCTCTCTCTGAGCACTTTGAAATAGCATATGTCTAAAAGTCACGCTGAATTCTTCAGACAGAATGCAGCTTAATCCACTGTATACTCTACTTCTCATATTAAGTTAGCATTTTTATTTTGACCAGTATTATTTATGTATTGGCCAGATTCAATCTCAGTTTTGGAGCCTAGTTTCAAGCCAAGGCACTCATTCATAATATTCACAGATCATGATTCATTGGGACCAGAGGGAGTTTCAGACTCCTGAGGTCTCTGAAAGGCAATTCAATAGGCCTGCTGTGATACAAGAAGATTAGACATTTCATGTGGTCCCATGCTGTCAGCAACTGCTAGCATCATATGCAGCTGTTCTTGTGGTGATTCATTGAACTGCAGGTGGCCTCCTTTGAAATGAAGAAACATCTGGTTCTGAATTGATTCCATCCGTATAAAAGTTTCCCTATTATAGAAGCCTTTTTCTTCAACAATAAGTTCTACCTCAATTTTGGTGTGGACTTTCATTTAATGCCAAAATTAACATTACCACATTGGAACTTTTTAAAATTGAAGATGGCATTACGAGATTCCAATATGTGAAGCACATCGTACCATTTCTCTCCTTTTCTTTTGTTCCTGTTCCTATTCCTTCCGATTTTCAAGCCCTAAATAAGTAGATTCAAACAGAACAAAAGTCTGGATCACACTGGCAACACTGCTCACCTTTGAGTTAGTATGTATTCAGCCCCATTTGTTCCCCATTAGAAACCAAAGAGAGTTTATATTGTAAACTGTATCTTACACAGAAATAGAAAAAGTGATCTTAAATAAGATATACTTAAGATATTTTAAAGAAGAGATCGGACAACCGATTTTGTCTGAAATATTATAGGGTTCCCTGCTCAAGCAGGTGGTTGGACTAAAAGACCTATAAGATCCCTTCCAACTTTGTTATTCTGTTATATATTCTCTGTCTATAAACAGATTCTGATAGAGAGAGAATACTTCACATTATAATATTAATAAAGATTAGGACTATTACACACATTTGATGGAAATAATTTAGGCTAAAATAATCAGAAACTTGCTATATGTTTACTTTTGACAGCTAAATTTTTAATCATTCTCACATCTAAAATACTGGGGCAATTTATTAATATAAATATAAAATTTTATATAAATATAAAATATTAATATAAAACTTGTATAGCGCAATGTGGTCTATAGCTCTATTCAGAAAAAAATATCAGGCAAAGTTGTATTGAAGAAACAATACAATAAGGCACCGTTCTGTGGGATCTGAAGGGATATTTGTCATCTGTCATTATATTCCATTATAATGGAAATTATAATATGATCTGTAGAAGGAACATCATGAAGCTAAACTGATTAAATACCAATCAAAATATATTGCTAGTACTATTAATACTACTACTAATTGGCAAGTAAGTGCCCCAATTATCAACTAAATTATATTAATTATCAATTAAAGCTAAAGGAACATAGCCAGAATGTTGGATACTAGAAAAAGATTTCCTAAAAGAAATAATTCAGAAATGCTCAGTTTATGAATAGAGCCTTTGAGGAAACCTGAAGATTTTTCTGCAATCTTCTTCACTGGTTACAGGCACTATCATTTAGAACAGTGAAAAATGGGAAAGAGAGACTAACATATAGTTCGATATTTATAGGGGACATAATGCAGACTATGCACAAAAGTTGAGCATTTTATTCAAGTTCAGGGTAGATTCAGTTCTGGTTTTAAATGAGATGCATGCATTAAAATGTAGACTTGACTTCTCAGAATTAGCTCAAAATGTTTTGCTGCCTCAGGCAAAGCAGAATTGGCATCCCATCTATGCAATCCAAGACACCTCATGCCTAATGTCAGGAACAGTGTGTGAGAGCGAAAAATCCCATAAGCAGCTCTCCTATTTCCGTAGTCAAATATTTCAATAAATTAAATAATTCGGTCTCTGATCTTGGTACCTTAAATCTGCTGCTAATGGCAGCCACATTTATCAGCATTGGCTCCATTTACTCTAACTTTAAAATCCCACTTATAATATATAATTGGAAATCAGACAAAAATACAATACAGTATATAATGAAGCAGGCTTTTACTGAAATAGAGAGCTGCGTTCATAAAGCAACTCACACCACCCACGTTCTTTTTCAGTCACTTAATATTGTCCACTCTCTTGATAAATATCAATACTCTTTGGTGCATCAAATAATTTACTTACATGTACTTCACAACAATAACACTCATTTTTGTATTTAATAAGCTCTTTTTGGCTGCTATAGTAGAAGTTGGTGAAATCAGTCAGAGCTGAATATTTGCAAGAACTGCTCTTCTATGAGGATTGCCAACTGACCATGTAATTTTCAGTAGTATGGAGTCACATAAGCTAAATTTTATGACAAACTTAACTACAGTTTGTTCACTTTCTGAATCATAGCCACATAGATTGGTTTCACATAACATGCTAAAAGGTGGCTCATAAAATGAGCAAACATATTTGGCTCTCCTTACCCTTTCCTTTATGTTTGGCCTTTGGCCATCATACCTTGTAAGATTCCTTGCATTGTCATCTTCGGTACCACATGATTGGAAAAATGATTGGTATATCTAAAATCTTGTTTATAATATTCTTTTGTATAGACAAATAATTAAGAGCGCCAGTATTAAATATTTTGAATGGCCATGGGGAATAGAGTCTAGTCAAACAGGAGCTTGACTTAATCTTGATCCTAACACTGTGCAAGCAATCAAAATGAGTAGATCACCCTTGGGGAAAAACATGATATCAAAATGAATACTGATGAGGAGATAGCACAACAAGCAACAGAATGTTATTGAAAAAGCACTTCATTTAATGGTATTATTTATCTGATTTAAATGATCAATTGTAGATAATGCAAAATTATGAGTAACTAAACTTTACCTTAATATAATAAACTTTCATCACAATCATTATCAGGAGAAGGTGCTTTTTGATTGCATTAATAGTTTAACTTGTGACAAGATGTTTTCTCATCTTAACTCAGACAAGGTCTTCATCTTGGTCTCCAGGACTACTGGACTGCAGCAATTTTCTAATGTGTCATTTGAGTACAATGTATCCTTTTACTATGAGCTGCTATCACCAGCACAGTTCAGAAAGAAAATGGTTTATTTGCAACTGCATTTTTTCTTCGTTCCTTCTTGCATTTGCAAATCGACAGCTCATTATCAAGATTTCAAAAGTTTTATAGCTTTCAGAACTTAGACCTTCCTCTAAGCAAGTGTTTTATGTAAGAAGGGGAAGTGTGTAAATTATATATGTACAGAATTTAGTTCAAAACTCTTTATGATGAAAAAGCCCTCTAGATGAGATACCATCCATTAAATAACTACATTAATATGCAAAAACATATTCCAGCTGCATTAGTAGTTTAGTTTACAGAATGAAGTTGACTAAAGTCACAAGTATCTAAACAGTGCTAATGATTCTTGCCTCCCAAAATGACTCTGAATATGGAAGCATCTTCTTGACTCCTGGAAATTTCTTTTTCAACAAAATAGAAAACCAGGTAAGACATAATTAAGGTTGAGCAGGCAAGACCTATCTTGGCTGAATTTCTGGCAGAGCTTCTGTGTTTCAAACAAGTGGGTTATGACAGGTAGAAAGATAGCAGATGTGACTTTACATTGTTCTCTGCTAGGAAAGCTTCCAACTGATCTATTTTTACTTTCCATGTATTTTAATGCAGGTTTGGGGGGAATTAGAGTTGCTCATAAGATGCATTAAGTAGCCAAAAGGATCTTTTGCAATTTTCTTTGAAGTGAGAAATTGGAAACACACACAAATCTTTGTGTGTTTAATAAGGGAGAAGCAGCCAAGGGAGATATTTCTACTTTAATTTGCCTTCCTTATTTCAAAGTGTGTGCTTTTTTCTCCAGGGACAGCTATTTCAGCTTATTCTAGGAAGTTCCTGGCTGGAGAAAGGGTGATATCATGGTTTTTCTTTCCTATGGCTCTTGTCATATATCTGTTGTTTTGAATTTTTCCAAACAACTAAAGTAAAGGCTGCACAGCCTTTGAAACAATTTTTGGGATCGAACTGTGATCCCAAATTGTCATGGGAATCTATTTTAGGCACTCTGTTAATTCTAAAAACAAAACAAAACAGTGTCTCAAATACTTCTTACAAATCATTTTTATAACTGGCAGGCCCAGGTAGGGTAGGAATGGAGGCTTCACCACAGTTAGATATAATCAGGGGTGGGATTCAGCCACTTCGGACCAGTTTGGGCTAACCGGATGTTAATTTTAATCTGGTTTACTGAACCAGTTGTTCCAAGGTCTGGCTGACCCCACCCACCCCACTCCGCCCCTCCCAGGAGTCTCCACATGGCCCATTTTGGATGCCAGGTAAGTGCAAGGCATGCACAGAGGCTCTGGATGGGTGAAAAATGGGCCTACCAGAAGTACCAGTTATCCAGAAATGGACTTGTTTCTGGCCTCCAGAGGCCTCTGGTGCCCGGAGGAGGCCGCTTTCCCCTTCCTGGATGCTCCATGAAAGCCTCTGGAGCCTGGGGAGGGTGAAAAACAGGCCTAAGGGAAGTACCAGACATCTGGAAATGGGCTTGTTTCTGGCCTCTGGAGAGCCTCTGGTGCCTGGGAGAGGCCATTTTCGCCCTCCTGAAGGCTTGAAAAAAGCCTCTGGAGCCTGGAGAGAGTGAAAATGCCCCCTGCCATGGTGCAGGAGGCAGAGTAAGCCATGCTCCCATGCCATGCCCACCCAGCAACCGGGCACTGAACTAGTTGATGAATTTTTTCAATCCCACCCCTGACTATAATGAACATATCTAGAAGAAACATGAGCATTTATTAATTATGTATATATATGTGTATGTGTGTGTTTGTGTGTGTGTGTGTGTGTGTGTGTGTGTGTGTGTGTGTGTGTGTAGGTCTTTGGTTGTTCGGGTTTTCTCCTGTGTAAATTGGAAGTGTCTTGGCGACGTTTCGACGAAGTCTCATTTGTCATCTTCAGGCTTCAGCTTTGTGCTTCTGGGAGCAGCTGTTTCTTCCTTTTAACTGCTAGTGGGAGCTTGGAGTTGCTCTGATTGGCTGGGGGTGTGTCCTGTTTGGGTTGGGGCTTGGTTGTGCTCAGATTAGTCTGAGTTGCAGGGGGATTTGAGCTGGTGAGCTGCATTGCTGTTGCTTGGCTTCATGTTCGTGGTTGTGCTACATCTTCATAGTGGGTGTCAGTCTGCTGCATGTATGGATTGGAGGGGTTTGAAATGGCTAATATTGCAGCTGCGGTCTGGCTTCTGGTCCTTGGTCCTGCTTCATGATCAGTGTGGGTTTGAGTCTGCTTTCTGGGTGGATGTGTGGTGGTGACATCCTGTGTGGACCTCGTGAGTGTGGGTCTGGTGTCATTCCTCGTGTTAGGGACTCGTTTGTCAATAAGGGCGGGTTTCCAAATGGCTGGTAGGCGGGAGGTATCATCTCGTTTGTTCATGCTGTGTGGGCATTTTTCTATCTCAATGGCTTCTCTGATTATTCTGTTGTTAAAGTGTTTAGTTTTGGCGATAGTTCTGGTCTTTTTAAAGTCAGTATCATGTCCTGTGACTTTAAGGTGTTGGACCAGGGAAGAAGTTGGTTCCTCTTTTTTGACTGAGTTCTTGTGTTCTTCAATGCGTGCACTTATTCTTCTATTGGTTTGTCCGATGTATGTGGTGGGGCAGGCGGTGCATGGGATTTCATATACTCCTTGATTTTCTAACTCAGTTTTGTCTTTGGGGTTTCTTAGGATGGTGGATATTTTTCGGTTTGTGCAGAATGCTGTCTTGATGTTGTGTTTGTGGAGGATCTTGCTGATTCTGTCTGTGGTGCCTTTTATACATGGGAGGAGGGCTGTGCCGTTTTCTTGTTCTCTGTCTTGGATTTTAGTGGGAGGTTCTTTTTGGATTAGCTTGGTAATCTTATTTCTTTGGAATCCATTGGATGTTAGTACATTAGTGAGAGTGTGTATTTCGGTTTTTAGGTGTTTTTCACATTCCTACGAAACTGCCGAGATCAAAATTTAATCCCCACATGCTTTCAATTGAAATTCCACTCCAACTCTGCAGCCACCAAACACATCCTAAAAAGAACAGAATTTGCCTTAATCAGAAATGAACTTCACACAAAAAGATTCCTCCTAGATCAAATCAACAAAGATCTCCTCACACTTCACCTCAAACTCAGCAACAAGATCCACCCGGCACTTTGGGACAAATCCAAACAACTCGCCATCTGGAGAGCCGAAACACAGACCACCCTCAAGACAGACACACACACCAACAAACTCCGAAGACTACAAGAACGCCAGAAACAAACCCCTCCCCCCTCACAGCCACACATGAAACAAACAGTGCATAACATCTCAGATAGGATCCTCACTAAAGCTGAAACCGATGTCTTTTCCAAAGGATTCAACTTTGCAGTCACTCCCAAATACATCCCCACCGAAACCATTATATGCGGAGTTGAAACCAGCCTGACAAAAATCAACCCCGATGACGCTAACAAAATCAGACTCGAAATCTCCAACATCCTCTGCACCAGCAAGCCACCCAAAAGCAACTTACCCAAAGAGGAACAGACAGCACTACTTAACCTGAAAAAAGACACCAGCGTAATAATCCTACCAGCAGACAAGGGCAACGCCATGGTGGTTATGAACACATCTGACTACCAAACCAAATTAACCAACCTACTCCAAGACCCTGCATACAAGCCCCTAAACACAGACCCCACCACCTACCTAGAAAAAACCACTAGATCCAAACTAAAAGCCTCCCCCATCAGTGAAGAAATCCAACAAAGAATCATTTCCAGACAGAAATCATCCAGATGCCCTAAGCTCTATGGTGTCCCCAAGATACACAAAGAAGGAACCCCACTGAGACCCATAGTCAGCTCCATAGGCTCACCTCTACAAAACCTAGCCAAATTTCTCGCCAAACAACTACAGCCCTATGCAGAATCCATCACCTCACACATAAAAAACTCATTCCAGTTCATAGAGATCATAAAGAAACAAAACTTACAGCCCAGCGACCTACTCGTGAGTTTTGATGTCATATCCCTCTTTACCCAAGTGCCAATCAAAGAAGCCTTGACAGCTATCCAAAACAAATATAACTCCCCAAGCACATCCTAGATCTGACCAACCACTGCCTATCCAACACATACTTCATCTATAATGGACAAAAATACAAACAAATAGAAGGAGCACCCATGGGATCACCCCTCTCACCTGTCATTGCCAACCTCTACATGGAACACTTTGAAACCCAAGCTCTAGAAAAATCTGATCACAAACCCAAACTCTGCTCAGATACGTAGACGACACCTTCATAATCTGGCCACATGGGAAAGAAAAACTTGACAACTTCCTCACACTCCTCAATAGCCTACACCCCAAAATACAGTTCACCATGGAAACAGAAGTTAACAACCAACTTCCCTTCCTTCCTAGATGTCTTAGTCTACAGGAAACCCAATGGCTCCCTAGGACACACCATCTACCAGAAGAAAACACACACAAACCACTATCTGCATGCACTCTCACACCACCACCCAGCACAGATCAACTCCGTAGCCAAGACACTCATCTCCAGAACAAAACGCTTAGCTGACGAACAACACCTAAAAACCGAACTACACACTCTCACTAACGTACTGACATCCAATGGATTCCAGAGAAATAAGATTACCAAACTTATCCAAAAAGAACCCCCCATTAAAATCCAAGACAGAGAACAAGAAAACGGCACAGCCCTCCTTCCATGTATAAAAGGCACCACAGACAGAATCAGCAAGATCCTCCACAAACACAACATCAAGACAGCATTCTGCACAAACCGAAAAATATCCACCATCCTAAGAAACCCCAAAGACAAAACTGAGTTAGAAAATCAAGGAGTATATGAAATCCCAAGCACCGCCTGCCCCACCACATACATCGGACAAACCAACAGAAGAATAAGTGCACGCATTGAAGAACACAAGAACTCAGTCAAAAAAGAGGAACCAACTTCTTCCCTGGTCCAACACCTTAAAGTCACAGGACATGATACTGACTTTAAAAAGACCAGAACTATCGCCAAAACTGAACACTTTAACAACAGAATAATCAGAGAAGCCATCGAGATAGAAAAATGCCCACACAGCATGAACAGACGAGATGATACCTCCCGCCTACCAGCCATTTGGAAACCCGCCCTTATTGACAAATGAGTCCCTAACACAAGGAATGACACCAGACCCACACTCACGAGGTCCACACAGGATGTCACCACCACACATCCACCCAGAAAGCAGACCCAAACCCACACTGAGCATGAAGCACGACCAAGGACCAGAAGCCAGACTGCAGCTGCAACATTAGCCATTTCAAACCCCTCCAATCCATACATGCAGCAGACTGACACCCACTATGAAGATGTAGCACGACCACGACCACGAAGCCAAACAGCAGCAGTGCAGCTCACCAGCTCAAATCCCCCTGCAACTCAGACTAATCTGAGCACAACCAAGCCCCCACCCAAACAGGACACACCCCCATCCAATCAGAGCACAAAAAACCCCCATCCAATCAGAGCACAGCCAAGCTTCCACCCAACCAGTTCAAACCCCCACTAGCAGTTAAAAAGGAAGAAACAGCTGCAATCACAAATTGCTCCCAGAAGCACAAAGCTAAAGCCTGAAGATGACGAATGAGACTTTGTCGAAACGTCGCCAAGACACTTCCAATTTTACGCGGGAGAAAACCCGAATAACCAAAGACCTACATACAAACACCTAAAACCGAACTACACACTCTCACTAACGTACTGACATCCAATGGATTCCAGAAATAAGATTACCAAACTAATCCAAAAGAACCCCCATTAAAATCCAAGACAGAGAACAAGAAAACGGCACAGCCCTCCTCCCATATATAAAAGGCACCACAGACAGAATCAGCAAGATCCTCCACAAACACAACATCAAGACAGCATTCTGCACAAACCAAAAATATCCACCATCCTAAGAAACCCCAAAGACAAAATTGAGTTAGAAAATCAAGGAGTATATGAAATCCCATGCACCGCCTGCCCCACCACATACATTGGACAAACCAACAGAAGAATAAGTGCACGCATTGAAGAACACAAGAACTCATTCAAAAAGAGGAACCAACTTCTTCCTGGTCCAACACTTTAAAGTCACAGGACATGATATTGACTTTAAAAAGACCAGAACTATCGCCAAAACTGAACACTTTAACAACAGAATAATCAGAGAAGCCATCGAGATAGAAAATGCCCACACAGCATGAACAAGCGAGATGATACCTCCGCCTACCAGCCATTTGAAACCCGCCTTATTGACAAATGAGTCCCTAACACAAGGAATGACACCAGACCCACACTCACGAGGTCCACACAAGATGTCACCACCACACATCCACCCAGAAAGCAGACCCAAACCCACATTGATCATGAAGCACGACCAAGGACCAGAAGCCAGAACGCAGCTGCAACATTAGCCATTTCAAACCCCTCCAATCCATACATGCAGCAGACTGACACCCACTATGAAGATGTAGCACGACCACGACCACGAAGCCAAACAGCAGCAGTGCAGCTCACCAGCTCAAATCCCCCTGCAACTCAGACTAATCTGAGCACAACCAAGCCCCCCCCCCACCCGGACACACCCCAGCCAATCAGAGCACAAAAACCCCATCCAATCAGAGCACAGCCAAGCTCCCACCCAATCAGTTCAAACCCCACTAGCAGTTAAAAGGAAGAAACAGCTGCAATCACACATTGCTCCCAGAAGCACAAAGCTAAAGCCTGAAGATGACGAATGAGACTTTGTCGAAGCGTCGCCAAGACACTTCAATTTTACGGGAGAAAACCCGAATAACCAAAGACCTACATACAAACACCTGAAAACCTCAGAATATATATATATATATATATATATATATACACACATATATATATATATATATATATATATATATATATATATATATATATATATATATATGTAGGTCTTTGGTTATTCGGGTTTTCTCCCGCATAAAATTGGAAGTGTCTTGGCGACGTTTCGACGAAGTCTTATTCATCATCTTCAGGCTTCAGCTTCGTGCTTCTGGGAGCAATGTGTGATTGCAGCTGTTTCTTCCTTTTTAACTGCTAGTGGGGGTTTGAACTGATTGGGTGGGAGCTTGGCTGTGCTCAGATTAGTCTGAGTTGCAGGGGGATTTGAGCTGGTGAGCTTCACTGCTGCTGTTTGGCTTCGTGTACACACGTATACACACACACACACACACACACACACACACACACACACACACACACATCTATCACAGCGTTCCTGATCCTTAAATAAATCTAGGTTCTTGTAATATATTTAGGGGCATAAGAAGACTCTTACATCAAAGGCTGTACACCATTCCTGGTTTATTTAATTTGTCTGTTTAAAAAAGCCATTAAGACTTTTTTTTTAGTCTGGTAGGCTCTTATCATCGAAGCTTCCTAGGAGCTTTTTCATTAATTAACCTTTCTTTGAATTTGGGATAGCTAATATTTTTAACATCAGCTTTTGCAAGGTTTCATTTCTGGTATTATATATTCAGTAAGTTATAAGTTACTCTGGGGATCTCTTCAATATTCAGGCTATACCCAGAGCAGACATAGATAAATATACCTATACGCAAAAAATGGGCAGGATATAAAAGAGAAATGAAGTGCATCTAGCATTACCAGATGTCCAACAAGAAGAGGACATGTCCTCCCTTTAATCCTCATGTCTTCTGTCTGGCAGCCATCAAGTAAAATCAAGTATTGCTCAGATTTTTGAATATCTTTTCTTTTCCTGAACAGGCTTTCTGCATGATGCTTCCCTAATAAGTTCTAACCACAAGTTAACAAGCTCAGCTCTGTGACCTTAATTAGTTGAGTAGTACCTTACTGCCAGCTTGTACTGCAGCCTGAAATGGACAAGAATTTAATCAGTTACACACTGAAGGCTATTTATGGTAGTGCAGAAGACATAAAAATCTTTGCAACCCTAAGGAAAAGATGTTATGGGCACTAGCTATAACCTTCTTTCTTGTGGTGTTAGCTAAAAGAAACAACTACACACATTTAGCAATAGCCATTTTATGATTTTTATCTCACCTTTTTACTCAGTTGGAGTATCTGGAATAGCTAAGAATAAAATAATCATGGATTATAAAATGCAGTTGTTCATACAATAATCCAAGAATTTCTTTTTCAAGGCGTTATATATCCCTGTTTTTTTATGAGATAAAGACATCAAATGTCCTCACTCATTAGGAAAAGCATCATTTTATTTTAGCTGTTTCTGACTTGAATACAAACAATTCTGAAACATCTAAGACTGCTAAACTGCTTTTATAACAGGACTGGTATGGTTTGAAATGTAGTGATGCTTCTAAAACTTTCCAATATTTTAATGTTCTGAGCTAAAATTTATTCATTAAAAACAGGAATAGTCCTTTGCTTATTTTATGGAATTCTTAGAGTAATAGATATACACATTTGCACATAACAAACTTTACTTGTATTTTTATATTTGTTATACTATGCATAGTGATATAACGCAGCTTAAATATATACTGGATATCACAACATTTTGGCAGTTTTAAAAATTACAACCAAATTTAAATGCATATAGCATTTGCCTTGCACAGATTCATTTCACTGGGATGGGCGAGAATAGAAGGGTAGGTGTATGTGTATGGAGACCTGGTGGAGCTGAACTTATCCATTTAGAAGGACATACAGCTACCCTTCTTTCTCGCCCATATGGGTCAATAGAGAATAAACGTTAATTAGGCCTAGATTTATTTATACATTCACAATTCACAGAAAAACTCCTATTAAGGTCTTTAAAAACCTCTATTAATGCTTAAGTGGTTGGTGCCAAAAGATACTTCCTAAATACCATCAATACATTTAAATTGCCAATTGTGTATATTTTACAGAGACTGCATGCATGTAAGATAAAAACATTGCTGGCATACAGAACTATAATAGCTGTAGTGAAACAAAAATGGTTTTGAGTCATTACTGATAAAAATGCCAAAGTCCCTGAATTACTGTTTGCAGCAGATAAGGTTCAAATAGCCTGCTTGTCACATCCATAAAAAGAAACCCAGGAGTTATTTCAGATGTTACAGGAAAGTTGGAGATATAAATGACCTGCAATTTCAGTTAGCATGCTTTGGTAACATCCAATGTGGAAGTTTACCAATGCATATGCACATTCTTGCCAAAGAAATTCTTGAGTATCTGCTTCAGATGATGCCATTTGAGAGATACTCGTGCATCCAGCTGAAAATTTGTTTTGCTGTAATGATGCACAAAATCTGGCTGTTTAAAAATAACTTGGTACTTTTAGATTCTGCTGCAACTCCGGTGATATTACTGGAAACATAACAGGCTCTTGTTACATCAGTGGTTTTCCAGTGGATCTAATGAAAGTCCACACTCCCACTCACTGAACTTCTTGCATTCTTTTCTGCCCCAGACGATTATGATGATTAAGAATGTTTCTCAACCTCTCCTTCTCTCTAATGTTTCATGAAGTGTATTATATGGGGGGGAAAGTTTTCCCTACACTCCTGGCTAACACCAATAGTGTTATCAAGGTCTCTTGATAAGTCACTTAATTAGAAAGTAGAATAATAGAGTTGAAAGGGACATTGGAGATCATATAGTCCAGCCCCCTTATTATGATATAATAACCCCGTTATTATGGTTGGTTGCACAATCATCCATATCCTTAGATTGGATTTGGCATTTTATCCACCTATTGAATTATTTCCAAGGACCTAGAATAGATAGATAGTGTTATTTAATAATATTAAAGATATTGCATGATGTACACTATTCCAGGTAAAGCTGCCTTTTGCAATTGTTTGGTGGTGATTTTGTCAATGCTAAAGGTGTTCAAGTGATGATTCAGATGTTTTGGAACTACACTCATGGTGCCTCTTACTATTGGCACTAATTTTGATTTCTTTTGCTGCAGTCATCCTAATTTTGCTTGCAGGTTTTTAATACTTTGTGATTTTCTCCAGCTCTTTCTCTTCTAGTCTGCTGTCTCAAGCTATTGCAATGTTCACCATCTGGACTTTCTTGTCCTTCTCAACCATTGTTAAGTCTGAATTGTTGTGTGATAGATACTTGTATTTGGAATTCTAAAGTTCCAGAACATTGTGGCTTGTTCATTTTCTATTATTATGTCTATTTTGTGATCCCACCAGTTTTTGCTTGCAGGCAAATGATATTTTTTGCAGACATTCCAATCCACCATTGTTGCTATTTTATCATGCCTGGACAAGTCCCCTGCAGGGGTTTTTTGGCAAGGTTTGTCAGAGGTAGCTTGCTATCGTCAGAAAGAAAATATCTGGCTCAAGGTCAATCAGCTGATTTGTGCCTAAAGCAGGACTAGAACTCATAGTCCCCCAGTTTCTAGCCTGGTGCCTTAACCACTGTACCAGGGCTGTCAAACTTCCGGCCCACAGGCCGGATGCATCACACGCCCGTTTTAGCAAAGGGGAAAAAAGTCCCAATACATCACGTGACGCCGCCATGATGACGTGAGTTTGACACCCCTGCACTATAACTAACTGACTCTCTTCACCACATTGTTAGAAAGAGAGAGAGAGAAAAACCCTTTAAATGAGTGAAACAACAACACCTGGGAGAGTGAAATGGAAATTGAATGTTTACATGTGAATAAGCTTTTAGGAGAAAAGAGGAGACAAAAATTCTTGTAACTTAGACTATGAATTTAAACTAATATCTTTTTAGGGTAAAATTACTAATAAAATATTTTTTTTAAAACAAATTTGGAATGAGCTTTGTGAGATCTGTTGGAATAGATAGATAGAAGGCACTGAATACCTATTAGAGCTTGATTAAAATATGCATAAAACATTAGATAAATATCTTTCTGAAAATTATTTTTTAAAACAAATTTGGAATGAGCTTTGTGAGATCTGTTGGAATAGATAGATAGAAGGCACTGAATACCTATTAGAGCTTGATTAAAATATGCATAAAACATTAGATAAATATCTTTCTGAAAATTATTTTTTTTAAAAGTTAAATGCACTAAAGACTGAAAGTGTAAGAAAAAACTTACACTATGAAATGGTTGGGGAAATATACATTAAAAAACCATGGAAAACTATGCAAAAATAATAATAATAAAGGAATTTATATTACACAGCTATGTATATTAATGTGAATTGCATATAGACTTTTCTATAGTAAGCAAAGATATGATGTCTCCTTTAAAATTAAAAATTAAAAAACAAAACAAAACAGTCCAGAGAACTGCCCTAGAAATACATAGTAAGGCAAAATTAATTTATACTGAACAATATGTCCCTGGCTATGAAGTGCTATATACAGATACACAAGCATCCACAAGAGCTGTAATAGCATAGTGGTTAGAATGCAGTGTTGCAGGCTAACTCACTGCTCACTGCAGGAGTTTGATTGTTATTATTATTTATTTATTTGTCAGCAAATACAAGAAAACAAGTAACAGAGTAGACATAGACATGAACACATGAAAAATTTTTGGCACAAAAAAAGGATATAAATTGGCAAAACATAGCCATAAACACCTAGAATGATTACATAAAATTGGGAACAGTAGGACAGGGACAGTAGGCTTGCTGGTGTGCTTATGCACGCCCCCTTAGGGACCTCTTAAGAAACAAGAAAGGTCCGCGGTAGACAGGTTATGGTAAAAGGTATGGGGATTAGAGAAACTAACAACAGGATCAGGTACATTGTTCCAGACATTTACTACTCTATTGCAAAAGACATATTTCCTACAATTAAGATTAAAGTGAATTACATTGAGTTTAAATCTATTGATAGCTTTTTTGTTATTATGGTTGAAATTAAAGTACTCATTTACAGGTAGAACATTTTGGTAAATAATCTTATGAACTAAGCACAGGTCAAAACATAGATGATGTAGTTCAAGGCTTTCTAGACCTGGTGCTATAGGGAATTTTATTTCGAGCAGAAGATTTGAGAACTCTCCTAGTAAAATATCTCTGGACCCTCTCTAATGTAATGATGTCTGAAATACAGTGAGGATTCCAAGCAGGTGAACAGTAATAAAGTATTGGTCTGGCAAAGGTTTTATATGCCCTAGTTTGGAGTACAGCGTTACCAGAGAGAAACTTTGTAAAATAAGATTTTCAACTCTTAAAACCTTTTTTTGCAATGATGTTATAGTGAGCCCTGGGAATTAGATCTTTAGAGATGAGTATTCCTAGGTCCTTGATAGAGTGTGGATCAACTTTTAGATCATTACCTGCCAGCAAATATTTGAAGTTCTTATTTCTACTGCCAATGTGCAGAACTGAACATTTGTTAGCGGAGATTTGGAGTTGCCAATTGTTATTGCTATATACAAACTGACACTGATGATGTTACCTAGTTGGGTAATGAAACATTTGCAAACAACCAACTTCGGAGAGCTTCAGAACTCCATACCGATCCCTAGATATATATCTTTTACTAAGGTGTCTACTGTACGTCTTCCTCTGAATTAAACTCTGATAATGTTTCAAATCATAATACTGTAGTGCTCCCTAAATGCCTATCATTATAAATACAATGATCAATCTACCTTAATCATCATAATTATTATCATCCAAAATTTCACTTTGTTCTTCTGTTATTGGAAGAAAAATAATGATACTAAAATGAACCATCTCCAGTAAGTACATGTTTCAATTATAATTTCTCTTTACAGTATTATAAAGTAGCAATTGGTCAGCAAAGAAGACCACAGTGTGTAGAATTATAACCAATAAAGACAAGGAGAAGACATTTAATTTGTTAGTCCAAGAATATCAAGCAGTTCCATATAATATGCGCTCCTGAATTTTGTTTTATAACAGCTAATGAAAATGTTACCCTGCTTCCTGTTAAATGCAGATGCAGAAATTAGTCAAGCTTTCCTTATTCAAATTAGACTTAATCTCATTCTTTCCACCACCTGTTCCTGATATTTCACATGAGATTTATTTGAAGCTTTCTGAATGAGTGCCTTTCCTATACTAACAGAGAGCTGCATGAAAAAGGTTTAGTCCTCCACCCCTGGTGAGATGCAGGCTCCTTCTTACATGTAGAACAGAGTCATAGCATGGAGATGCTGTACCAACAGCATGATGCTATGGTTTAATTGTGGTCAAAGTTAGATAAGCCTTAACATTTGGAATTTTACACAAGCTAGTAAACAATCCTTATTTTATCAGATATCACACTATTAAAACTTTGTGACTCACTGTTTCTGATGATTTTCCCAGCTTTTTGGTACTGAAAGGCCAGGTTTACACATTATGTAAGGCCACAATAGAAACATAATTGTTTAGGTTGGCTTAATGTGGTATGTAAATTTAATCATTACTGTATGATTTATTTAAGATGGATAAGCCATGGCTTATTGTTATGTGGGAATGTAGCCATTATATATAGTAATTCAGAGGTGGGTTTCAGCAGGTTCTGACCAGTTCTGGAGAACCGGTAGTGGAAATTTTGAGTAGTTCAGAGAACCAGTAGTAAAAATTCTGACTGGCCCCGCCCCCATCTATTCTCTGCCTCCCAAGTCCCAGCTGATCAGGAGGAAATGGGGATTTTGCAGTATCCTTCCCCTGGAGTGGGGAGGGAATGGAGATTTTACATTATCCTTCCCCTGCCATGCCTACCAAGCCACACCCACCAAGCCATGCCACACCCACCAAGCCATGCCACGCCCACCAAGTCACACCCACAGAACCAATAGTAAAAATTTTGGAAACCCAAAATTATAAATCTAGTTATTCAATATGTTGCATCTGCTGCAATGGTTTGTCATGACTGACATCATATTAATTCAATATGAATATGCAGCTGAAAGGTTCTTGCCAATTTTGGAACAGTGAATAGGATAATGCATACAAAAGGACAATAAATGGTAGAAAAACATAGATATAAACTAATATTTTCAGCCCAGCTTTTCCCAGGTCTGTTGGACTTTGTCTCCATAATTTTCTGATGATTGGGAATTATAGTTGTTAAAGAACAATATACCTAGATAGCATCAGGTTGTCACAATAGAAATGGTTAACGTTGTCTATGCAAGTTTAAAAGTTTTGAATGGAAGGCTGAATCAGATAGATTCTTCTTCACACTCACAAAATATTATTAAACTGGTTTGTTTTTTGAGGACTGCTAAAGATTATTTTGCTCTATTTTCCCCCATCTGAAACAAGTTAAACTATTTTCTTTGTTTTTAAAAATTGTGTTGCAGCTTTGGGAGTAAGAATCCCTCATGGACACTAAAATATATAATAAAGTGATTTGAAAAGTAATTCACCTTTGCTAAAGTGCTATGTTCCCTGTCATTGGAGACACTGCTTTGCCCTGGATTCATGAATACTCAAAACAATATTGCTTTTTATATTCACCCATAAATATCTTTTATATGAACAAACTGAATAGGTCAGTATATAGTTACTAAGGGAAATAGCAAAGGATTGAAAACTTGTTTACATTAGCTATGATGCTACCTTTTCTACCTCTGTAAACCAAGCCAAATTCCACTTCAACTTTTGGCATATGAAGAAATACCTGCTCAATTTATTCATTGGATTCAGACTACTAGAAAAGCCTATGAGCTTTAAGTTAGAGAGGAGATCAGCGCAAGGGAGAAAAATGGATAAATCTGGAAACAACCATATTTGTGACTGGATAGGACACAGTAACTTAGTGACAATTATAAAAAAAGATACACAATGATCTCTGAAAAATGCAAGTATACATTTGTGCATCATTCAATTCAAATGCAAATATTTTTTTCTTTTTAATTACTGTGTTTATGGCCTTTAATTCAAAAGAACAGTCTTGTCATACTTTATATTTCCATCCAATTAGAATTGGAAACAGGTTTATGGCTGGCTATGCTGGAAACGTCACTGCATTAGAAAATGAGGGGTGGGGGAATCATTCATTCTTCATTCTTCCCTCCCTCCCTCCCTCCCTCCCTCCCTTCCTTCCTTCCTTCCTTCCTTCATGTGGCAGAGCTGTTTGGTCAGTTTCAAGGCATACAGTAAAACATGATATCAGATGATCCTTGGTTTTTTGAACTATTTTCCTTGTTAAGAATATATCAATGGGTAAAAATTGCATGAGACCAATAGAAATATGTTCTGGTTACTAGACATGAGAGAGAAGATAATTTGGTTCATACCTAAATCGCACTTCCTTATTATAGGTTTTATTTTGAAAATTCAATAAGCTGTTTGTAATGCAGTTTTTAAATTAAAAATATACAAAAATGTATGTTGAACATATATTTTAAAAAGTTTAACCATTTGGGAAAGATTCCTACAAAAAGGGTAGATTAGGAAAAATGCAATTTTATAAATTAGTTCAAAATTGCAAACTGATATGAGAATGAGTGGTTATGTAAATAGGTTATTTATGAATTTTATGTACAAATGAAATAGCTGAATGATTTGAAAAACCTTATTGCTGAAAATATATGAAACCAAAATTGACAGATTCAGTTTCCTAAAGGCCTCTATCTTTTCCTGGAAGTATTGTACTTGCTAAACAGCATATGTTGGAATTCCTATTTATCTGTTTGTTTATAGAATTTATACAGCCACCAATCTCAGCCTTTTGACTCTAGGCAGCTCGTAATATGAAAAGTATAAAAATCAATGCTCCAGCATAATCAAGAGCACTAAAAATTGCCTCACAATATGCAAGCCAGGCTGTATTTACTCTTATGTCAGACAGTTTACCAAAGATGAAATTCATGTTTGTATGCTTCTTGTTTTTATAAGAATGTATTAAAGACACAGATCTGAATTTGATAGTTGTAGAAACAATCATGATTCCCGCCCCCCCAAAGATAACAAATGACAATAGTAGGGAGATAGGAATATGACTAATGGTGCCATGTTTCAAGATGACAATGTTTAGATATATAGATTCATAATTCTGAATATAACATATGTTGTATATTTTCTGTTACCATGTCTGACTGACACATTTTTATATTAATATATGCTTTGAGATGAAAACTGCAACACGAAGTATTTTTTTTAGTTCAATATAACAGTTAAATTTGTTATATCACTAAATTCAAATATAAAAATGAAAGAATCTTTGATGAAACAACTTGTCTAAAAAAGAAAAAAAGTATATTGGCAATGAATAGTTTAACAAGTTTATTTTAAATTATGGATACATGGTAAAAGAACACATTTTCTAATTTGAGACAAATATGAACAAGTTCCCACAGTTTTGAGTATCTCATCCATGATGATAACCTAATTTTCACTACATATCCTTTCCACATTAACAAAATGCTGGACATATTAGTTGAAACAATAAAGTGCTTCTTCCCAAGAACAGTGTAGTGTGCTTTCAGGGTATCAGAGAACTGAAAGTAAACACCTCTCTCTCTCTCTCTCTCATTCTCTCTCATTCTCTCTCTCTCTCACACACACACACAAATCTCAATAAAGAGTTGATACTGAAGCCAGGAAATCTGATTTCCTAATATTCTTAAAATATAAGAAGGCTCATATAGTTTTCCATTTATCTCTTCCAAGGACTCATCTTTTTTGCTTGCAACCCGAAAATATTGTCATTTGGATAACATTATAAACAGATCCGTTATTATACCTTTAGTCGGTTGACATAAATGTTATGCAGGATTCAAATGAATGATTCAAGCCTCTTCATGCCAGCCAGATTAAGAAAATGATATAGTTTCTGATAAAACAGTAACTGTATTGTTATACATGACCATGTTGCTGTGTACTGTATTCTCCTTTTGTTAGTTGAATTTTAATTTTATTTTAAAACTGAATAGATTCTTGTAGGAATTAGTATACAAAATAGAAACCCAGTTTCAAAAATAGAGGAAGCAGAAAAACTTTCTCTAAGCCCAAACATTTTTACAACATTAATAGTGTGTGAAAATACCAGAGGTGCTTTTGCTATCTCAAGCGCTATAATCTGTAGAATTTGCCAAAAAGGCAGATGTCGCTTCTTGGAAAAAGCTACCTTTAGTTTGGCATTTGGACTCTGTAATATTTATTCACTGAAAAATGAAAACAACATATGAAGAATATTCATTTGATAATGTCAGAAGGTGGAAAAAGGAAAGTAACTTTTCATAGATAAACATACACTTGTCTAAAATATAGTGATGTTTATTTATTTCAATAATTGATTCACTTCATCAAGTAGTGTTGACTCTTTGTGACCACATAGATCACGAGTATAAAACTTGAATGCGTCATGTGGCATCATGTGACGTATTGTGACTTTTTTGCCTTTGAAGAGCTGGGGTGGGTCTGGCCTGCACATGATGCATCCGTGGGCTGCCAGTTTGACACACCTGGCATAGATATATTTTCTCCTGGATGACCTGGTCCATCCAGGATTCCAACTGTGTACCTATGGCGGCTGCTACTGAGTCCATCCACCTGGTTGTTTACTGTCTTCTTTTCAAAGATTCTTTCTTGATTTTGTGTTTTGTTTTGTTTTTAAAGATTTTTGGAATGTCCACTCTATCTTTCTTTTTTAGGTTTTTTGATCTTTGGCAGTCTCTTTTCACATTCATTCATATTAATTCCTAACAAATTCTTGAATTTCATTCCATAGTTCCTCTACTGCCCTATCAATGTAGTTCAGGACTTTGGGATGGTTCCTGCTGTCTTTCTTGAGAATGTTAGGTATATGTTCAATGTTATAGTATGAAAACTAATTGGCTTTCTTATTCTACTTTAGCTTAACTTGGACCTTGCACAGGAGCAGTTCTGATCCATGGTCAATTTCAATTTATGTCTTTCCTGTTATAAATGAGCTGTTCCACCTATTTGTAGCAATAATAAAAATTGATATAGATATATCAAATATGTAATATTTGATTTTGGTATACCCCATTTGGTGATGTCCAGGTATGTGGACATCATTTTGGTTGTTTGAAGACTGCTGGCAATGAAGAAATAATAGGATTGGCAAAAATTGGTGAGCAGTTCTTCAGCTTTTGGTATCTTTATGCCATGCACTCTGACTATGTTTTCCTTTTTATTTCCATCTTGGCATTCCAGTCTCCAACCAGCAAAACATCCCTCTTGCACATTCTACCCATTTCTAATTAAACTTCTCTTCTTGTACATCTATGTTTGGAGCATCAACCTGCATAACTGTTGTATTAAAAAGTTTTCTGTGAAAGTATCTTATTTTTGATTACATTGTATCCAAATACTGTTCTTGCTATATCCTTCCTCATTATGAAAACACAACCATTCCTTTTTTGGTTTTCTTGTTTTTATAGAGCAGAGTAGGATCCTCAGAATGATCGTCTAACAGAAAGGATCCAGTTCCTGTCCATTTCGATTTGCTTATGTTTAAGCTGTCAATGGATAGTTAATTTCATATTTCACTGAGTTGAGCTTTTCTGTATTCATGCTTGTCTTACATGTTCCCACTGTAATTACCTTACACTTAGAAACAAACAACCTACTCTCTAATAAACAATATGGTTTCAGGAAAAAATTATCATGTAACTTACAACTTCTCCACTGTAAAAACATATGGACTACAAATCTTGATCAAGGCAAAACAATAGATGCAATCTACATAGACTTTTGCAAAGCTTTTGACTCAGTAGTACATGATAAACTTCTCCTAAAAACTAAAATCCTATGGCATTTCAGGACTTCTTCACAATTGGATAAATGCCTTCCTGTCAACAAGACAACAAGTGGTCAAAATTGGCAACGCTCTATCAAATCCTGTTTTTGTCAAGAGTGGCGTTCCTCAAGGCAGCGTTCTTGGACGAACACTCTTCATACTATACATAAATGATCTTTGTGACCATATCTCAAGTAATTGTGTTCTCTTTGCTGAAGATGTCAAACTATTTAACACCACAGACAATACATCTACCATTCAAAAAGACCTTGATCATCTAACCGCTTGGTCTAAAACTTGGCCACTCCAAATCTCAACCAGCAAATCCTCAGTCTTACATATTGGAAAAAATAACCCAAACACTAAGTACATACTTGATGGACATTATCTTACAGATGACCCCCACCCTGTTAAAGACCTTGGAGTTTTCATATCAAATGATCTAAGTGCCAAAGCCCACTGCAACTACATAGCAAAAAAGGCTCTAAGAGTTGTAAACCTAATGTTGCGTAGCTTCTTTTCCAAAAACACTACACTACTAGCCAGAGCATATAAAACATTTGCTAGACCAATTCTAGAATACAGCTCGCCTGTCTGGAATCCACACCACATTTCTGACATCAATACAATTGAACATGTCCAGAAATATTTTACAAGAAGAGTTCTCCACTCCTCTGAAAACAACAAAATACCTTATCCCACCAGACTTGAAATCCTAGGCTTAGAAAACTTAGAACTCTGTCGCCTTCGACAAGACCTAAGTTTAACTCACAGAATCATCTATTGTAATGTCCTTCCTGTTAAAGACTACTTCAGCTTTAATTGCAATAATACAAGAGCAACCAATAGATTTAAACTTAATGTTAACCACTTTAATCTAGATTGCAGAAAATATGACTTCTGTAACAGAATCATCAGTGCTTGGAACACTTTACCTGACTCTGTGGTCTCTTCCTATAATCCCAAAAGCTTTAACCAAAAACTTTCTACTATTGACCTCACCCCATTCCTAAGAGAACCATAAGGGGCATGCATAAGAGCATAAGAGCACAAACATGCCTACCGTTCCTGTCCTTGCTCCCAGAAGCACGAAGCTGAAGCCTGAAGATGACGAATGAGAATTCGTCGAAACGTCGCCAAGACACTTCCAATTTTACGCGGGAGAAAACCCGAATAACCAAAGATCTACATATATATATATATATATATATATATATATATATATATATATATATATATATATGTAGGTCTTTGGTTATATATATATATATGCTTATACCTCCTAATATTTCCTCATATATATGTTTATATACTATATAATCTTTTTGTATGATGCTTATATATATTGTTGTGACAAATAAAAATAAATAAATAAAAATAAAAATAATTCTGTTTTTGTAGCTTCAGTTGTCCTGACTGGACTATTATCAGCTAGCATCCCAAAGTCTTTAATTTAGCCATGTCATAAATACCATTAATAATTTGAAAATTATCAATTCTTCTTCAATCATATTGAAATGCCATTTGACCTGAGAGGCTTATCTATATTGTCAATAACTTTATATTATCTATCCATGTGGTTTTATTGGTAAAATGCAGGATTTTGTCACTGTCTTCTCCCACACGGTATGAAATGATGCCTTTGCCATTGTCAATAAGGCAGGCATCCACCTCCAGCATCTTCCTATATTGCTGCTGCCCAATAAAGGTGCTTAGTTGCTGGGTAGCTCAGATGGCCTTCACACCTTGGCTAAGCTGTTGGAATTGCATACATGTATTCCTGACATGTATTCTTAGTCTCACAGAAATATCTCTCTCCCTGTCATGGTGAAGAAACAGAGCTGAAGTAAGAGAGATTTGTTATAGTGCTTTTAGGAAAAGAAGGTGCACTTAACAAACTATATATATATATACATTTATATAAACAGAGTTATTTATAGACCTTTTTATGGTATATGAAACTTTCTTTCAGTAGACAAGTGTTTTTATCACAACTTTGAACGTGCTCACTGTTAAAAAGCTTCAGTACTTTCACTTCTTAGACTTACTTTTAGTCTAAAGGGAATAATGGAAAGAGGGAAAATATTTTTTTATTATTGTGTCTATTCCCAAAACCTTGCTGAAGTTATCCTCTTTGGTATCCAAATGCTGCAGTTTTTCCCACCATAGATCATTTGCTCCATAGATCATTTCTTTTTCATCCATCTCGGTCTTCAGCTATAGATTGTACCTCCCACTGTTCCTGGACTGATACAGCATCTTCAATTGCACAGCACACATGTAATATCAGCAATGTCCAAAACCCACCATCAAACTCCGTAATTTGCTTCAAATGGCAGTTACATCTGCTGTAGGATATCTTAATTACTCAAGAAGCTGCTAAATGTTTTGAGACAGTTTGCCTGGTATTGGCAAGGAAAAAAAAATCTTACTCATTTTAGATCATCCCGCATCCATCAGGGCAATTCACCCTGCTACAGAAAAATGTAAATGTACCTATGGAAGCCATAGCTTCTGCAAAGCTTGGTGAACAATCTAATGTTCATTTTTAGTAAAAAAGATCAGAGAGAGACAGAGAGTTTGAAAAAAAAAATTAGCTACAATTCAATTGGTAGACAGGATTTTATAGCTACAATTCAATTGTATTCCAGCACCTTTGGGCACAATTAGTTGAACCAGAAGCTGGATATCTGCTGACCAAAGTAGAAGTTAGAGAAAGCGCTACCATCTGCTAGCATGTAGCTTCTATAATTATTACCTCTGACCAGGTAAACCTCTAGAGGACTCAACTGGATCAGAATGCATACAACAGACTGTAACCTGATATCTCTGTCTCTAGTTAGGAAGGGACATTGGGCTGAATTTCAGTGCAAACATAACTCCTTTTCCCATTTGAGATTAGCTAGAAGTCTGCTAGAGGCGTTTGTCATTGAGTATTCCTGAGAAAAGAACAACCTGACTTTGGGGAAATGAAGAAGTAGTCTGATCCAGGATTAAGTGAAATTTTCCAGGATTCAGGAAGGAAAGAATCAATAAATCACACAGACAGATCTCAAGGTACAAAATTAAGACAGATATAGTGTCTTAGTATAAATTCTCCTTTAAATAGATAGTTAGGTTTCTTTTTTGAAGATTGACAGAAGTGTCAGTAGATGGACGATCATTTCCTAGGCTTAAACTACACTAGTGTGTGTTTTGTCTTTTGTTAGAAAAATTGGGATGCATTTTCCCTTTTTAAAATCCTTGCTCAATATCCCTGACTGAGGGCAATAAAAGGAGGTGTGGCAGGGAGATCAGTGAAAGCAATCCCTGCTGCATTTATCTCAACTGTATTCTGGTTGAGTGTGATAAACTTAGTTCAAAAAAGAAAAAGACATTTAAAGAATTGACTTCCAATCTTCTTTGCAGCTGTTATAAACATATCTCCCGTATTGGATATCATAGTTTCCTCCTCATAAACAAAACTTTTCAATCAATAGATCCCCAAATCAGCAGTTCATTTTTATCCATTTTCAGCAAAAGTGTATAAAGGCTTTCTAATATTCTATAAAACTAATTGTAATTCCCTTCTTGATCAAACAAGTCAATTCAGCCATTTCTGCGAACTCAGCCATCTTCCCAATCCATTCCTCCATTATTATATTTCTGTAGTTTTCCATCTTCGCACATATAATAATCTTGCTGTAGTTATGATATATAAAACCAGTTGCCCATGAGCTTTTTCTACTTGGGTGTCTATAAGTTCTAAAAATAAAACTTCTGGGTTCGTATGAATGTTAATTTTTAACACTCTCTGCATCACCATATGTATTTGTATCCAGTGTTTTTTCACTTTTTCGCAGTCCATTATGTATGGTAAAATGTTCTTTCATGCTTTTCAAATTTCCAACAGTGATTAAGAAGTACATTTATTTATTTATTTATTTTATTTATTTTGTCATAACAATATACATAAGCATCACACAAAAAGATTATATAGTATATAAACATATATGAGGAAGTATAAGGAAGTATAAGCATATATATATAAGAAAAAAACAATAGGACAGGAACGGTAGGCACGTTTGTGCTCTTATGCACGCCCCTTATAGTCCTCTTAGGAATGGGGTGAGGTCAATAGTAGATAGTTTTTGGTTAAAGCTTTTGGGATTATGAGAAGAGATCACAGAATCAGGTAATGTGTTCCAAGCACTGATAACTCTGTTACAGAAGTCATATTTTCAACAGTCTAGATTGAAGTTGTTAACATTAAGTTTAAATCTATTGGTTTCTCTTGTATTATTGCGATTGAAGCTGAAGTAGTTTTTTACAGGAAGGATATTACAATAGAAGATTCTATGAGTTAAACTTAGGTCTTGTCGAAGGCGACAGAGTTCTAAGTTTTCTAAGCCTAGGATTTCAAGTCTGGTGGGATAAGGTATTTTGTTGTTTTCAGAGGAGTGGAGAACTCTTCTTGTAAAATATTTCTGGACACGTTCAATTGTATTGATGTCAGAAATGTGGTATGGGTTCCAGACAGGCGAGCTGTATTCAAGAATTGGCCTAGCAATTGTTTAATATGCTCTGGTTAGTAGTGTAGTGTTTTTGGAAAAGAAGCTACGCAACATTAGAGTAGAGCCTTTTTTGCTATGTAGTTGCAGTGGGCTTTGGCACTTAGATCATTTGATATGAAAACTCCAAGGTCTTTAACAGGGTGGGGGTCATCTGTAAGATAATGTCCATCAAGTATGTATTTAGTGTTTGGGTTCTTTTTTCCAATATATAAGACTGAGCATTTGCTGGTTGAGATTTGGAGTGGCCAAGTTTTAGACCAAGCGGTTAGATGATCAAGGTCTTTTTGAATGGTAGATGTATTGTCTGTGGTAAATAGTTTGACATCATCAGCAAAGAGAACACAATTACTTGAGATATGGTCACAAAGATCATTTATGTATAGTATGAAGAGTGTTGGTCCAAGAGTGTTGGTTTCCTGGATCGGGACTCGTTATGCATAGTCACTCACACCCTCGTCATTTCCCATCTGGATTACTGCAATGCTCTCTACATGGGGCTCCCCTTGACTAGCACCCGGAGGCTCCAACTGGTACAGAATGCGGCCGCGCGGAGGATTGAGGGAGTACCTTGTAGCTCCCATGTAACACCTCTCCTGCGCAGGCTGCACTGGTTGCCAGTGGTCTTCTGGGTGTGCTTCAAGGTGCTGGTTATCACCTTTAAAGCGCTTCATGGCATGGGACCGGGATACTTACGGGACTGCCTGCTGCTGCCAGGTACCTCCCATCGTTCGGTGCGTCCAGTCCGCTCTCACAGGGAAGGCCTCCTTAGGGTGCCGTTGGCCAACCAATGTCGGCTGGCGGCCCCCAGGGGAAGAGCGTTCTCTTGGGGGCTCCCGCCTTGTGGAACGATCTGCCGGTGGGACTCCGTCTTCTCCCTGATCTTCGGACCTTTAAGAACGCTACCTTGAGGAACGCCATTCTTGACAGGAACAGGATTTGATACAGCATTGCCAATTTTAACCACTTGTTGTCTGTTAGACAGAAAAGCAGATATCCAATTGTGATATTATTGTGATAATACCTTAGATAATTATTCTAGTATCATATACCAATAATATATCATTAAAAGTATTTTAAATTATAAGACAACATGAATGTTAAACCTTTTAACCACATTCTCTCCCATTGATCCATTTGAGTATTATAACCAAAATTCTTGCCCATTTTACAATATTCTTTAACCTGTCTTCCTCAATTTTAAACCTCAATAAAAAGTTCATACATACTTTAATTATTTTGAAATAAAATACAATTCATACAGTTAAAATGATACCCAAATATTTAATTATTTCTCAATCTGAAAAAAAATTCTCAGAAAATTCAATTTGGTTTTCCATTTTCATATTCTTTGTCCCAAAGTTGTTTTTTTAAAAGGCAACTGGACTTTGTTTTTCCTTGAAGATTTTTTTGCTTCTCATCCAAGAAGTTTCAGTTAGAACTGAAGATGATCTTCAAGGAAAAACAAAGTCCAGTTGCCTTTTGAAAAAGCAACTTTGGAACAACTATGAGCGGAATCACTGAAAATCTCCAAAGACACTTCATATTCTTGGTCAGTATCTTTATTTCTTCCTTATTAATTTTAAATCCAGTCAAGGCACCAAATTCTCTTAGGTTTTCCATTAATAAATGCATCTCTCCTCTTCAGAATTAGAACCAAATCATTGGCAAGTGCCTTTAGTTTATAAGTTTCCTTTCAAACTTTCACTTCAGACTGCTAACAGATTTTGATGAAACAAAGTAGTGAAAAATTAGTTTAGAGAAATGGTCCTAATGTATAATTTGGGGAAAGCTATTAATGGAAAGTTTGTATCTTTAAAGTCAGAAGCAAAGTATATGGAACATTATAGATCATTAGAGTTTCATTTTGATGTCCCTGCATGAGATACTTAGTGTGTGCAAGTTAATTGTGTCATAGTGAAAGAAAAAAAGCTTTTGAGTTTAATATAGAATTATTTGCTAAATTAAATCCCAAGTAAATGGATTCTTTGGACCGTTTTGATTTTGGTTCCTGCCTCTCCAAAAAAACACAAACATTTTGCTTGCTTTGATTACAGTTGGAACCAGAAGAAAAAAGCAATTGGTTATTGTTTTTACTACAACTATCCATGATCACATGCAGTAGCAATGTAAGAGCAATTTATCAAGTTCTCAACATACGCTGTTCTGACCAAGCACTTACTACTGACAATAACAAACAGCTGGCAATTTCAGATTGTGTAAAAGCAATAGCACTTCAAAATTGCAACAATAAAAAAAAAGATTTTTTAAATGGACTCTTGGTTGTTGTTGTTTTGTTGGTTTCTAGATATTTTAAATAAGGTGCATTATGACATAAATTTGAGGAAACCTGACAAAACTTCAGAGAAACATCAGGTGGGAGAAACACGATTGCTGTAAACTTTAAGCATTTTGAAAAGACAAGGGGAATAGCAGCAAGATTCTGTGAACTCCTAAGCCTGTTAAGTAATTATTTCAGTAATAATAAAGATACGCGTTTCTCCTTTACTGCTCTTGTGTGGATTATAAATGGAATTTAAATCTGAGTTATGTAGCCCTGGAAACTAATATTCAGTTTAAAAACTGCCAGGAAAATCCACTGAGAATTTAAGTCTCATTTAAGTCCTTGCTTTCTTAAACAAATAACAAAAACAAGAATATGCCAAAAGTTCAAAAAAAAAAGAAGAAGAAAAGAACACAAGTTATGCACCATTTTTTATGGCTGTCTCAGTATTAATTGCATAGAAAATAATAATTTCTCTCTCCCTCCTTCCCCCCACCCCCGTAAAAAGAATACAAATGTTTCTGTCTACAGAATCCTGATTTTATCCCTATTTTCATAAATTGCCAGGAAAGCTGAAAATTTATGCCTCTTTGATTTAACAATGCTTTAGGATGAATGCATTTTTAAGAAAGAAGCAATCTTTTCATTTTCCTTGTTTGGATTACACTGATAGGTATAAAACTGGGTCAATTCTTCACAATCGCGCTAGTGTAGAAATCCTGAATACCAACAAAAATAGTCTTACTTTGCTTAATCGTGTTTTTGTTTTGTTATGTTTTCACCCTACCCCCCCCTCCACCCTTATTTCCAAGTGCAGCATAAAATGGAAAACAATGCAATTTAACTCATCAATAGCATCCAGACAACTTTTATACATAGCAAGTGGTACATATAAAAGCAGTGCCCGGTTATCATCCTTTTCTTGTGGGTGGGGGCACAGTCTTGCTTTAGGGGCAATACATTAGTGATATAGCTGTGGAGTTCTTTGTAAAGGTGCTTCATTTCATAAGCAATTCAAGTTAAGTGCTTCTTTGGAGCAAAAGGGCAAAGTAGCATCCTCTTTGGGATCATAGGAGTGGAGTGCAATACTACTTCTGCTCAGTGATACAAATTCTATCATGCACAATGCCCCTGTTTTGAAATAAAACAGCCTATCAAGCCCAATCAGTGGGCTTGTGTATATTTTTAGAAGCAAATCTCTGAGGGAAGCACAAATCTATGTCTCAAAGGACAAGCCCTAGTTTAATTACACAAGCATATTCTCTCTGCTCTACAGATTTGCTGGATCATGAATTTTTGCACTGATTCTGAATGACCTGAGCAAGTCCCACAAGATCTGAGAATCAGATTTCAGAACTATTGTTAAGCATAATCTATCACTTTAGCTTTAATCTCTCACCCCCATCACAGTAATGGAGTTGCATATTGAGTTGGACCTCTAGAGTCTTCCTCCATACTGTATATAAATTCGGCACAACTCATATTTTTAAAAGTACCTTGGGGACAATACAATTGTTGGAAAAATTGCTATGAGTAATTTCCAGTTTAGTTTGCATCTAGCACATTCGCAATCAGTTCCTATATTCTGGTCTGAACAAGCACACATACTACACAGTTCTGCTAGCAAAAAATAGAGCTTAGAGTTATTTATTAAATATTAGCAAAGCAGTTAACTAATACAAAAATCAGTAAAAAGGAGAAGGAAAGACAGACTGACATACAGGAACAACAGAGAAGAAGTAACCTTAACTCTGTATATATGAATAAAACTTTCCAGAGCCATTGAAAAAAATATTTAGCATGTCCCCAAGACAGTGGTTTTTAACTTTAACTTTTTAATGTAAATAATAGCAAAATAAAGATTGAAAGTAGGACACCAGGTGCTCTTTTCTCTAATTTGCACCATGAAGAAAACAATGTAGTGTTAGGGTATTATTATAGTCATTATGGTTGGTTATAAGATCAACTAGATGTTTAAATTGAATTTGGCATTTTTATCCACCTATGGAGCCCTTCCCAAGACTTGGGATAGTTTTATCAGTGTTGATGGTGTCAAGTGGTGCTGTTTGCAGGTGTTTGGTGCTTATTATATCAGTACTATCTTTGTTTTTTCTTGCCATAGTCTTCTTAGTTCTTTTTGGAGATTTTTGTGTTTTATGATATTCTCAGGTTTGAATTTTATATTTAACATTTTTGGATTGTCCATTTCCTTCAAAGAGGGTTCTTCTGCTGTCTTTAAGTACTGCAATGTTCACTATCCAGACTTTTCTGTCTTTCTTATCAACAGTCAAGGCAGGTGCTTATCTGTCTGAATTCTAAAGTTTAAGGGCACTTTAGCATTTTCATTTTCTGTTTTGTTTTTGTGATCCCACCAATTCTTTCTTGGAGGCATTTCTTGTAGGTATTCCAACACACAGTTGTTACTATTTTGTCATGCTATTAGTAATGTCTGTAGAGTCCTTGCAGCAACTAGGTGGCTCACTGTTTTTTCCAGGTCTTTACAGTGGCATTTGCTGTCTGTTGCTGTCTTCTCAAATTTGACTTTGTATGTTTTGTTCTTAAAACTTACTTTTGTGTAGCCAGAATTAAGTCTCTCTGTCTCTTTCTTCAACTTTTCTGCTCTTAGCTACTTCCAGATCTTGTTATTATCTGCTTTGTCTGCTGGGTTTTGTTTACTGGCCTTGTAATATTTTGCCTTGGCATGTCCCTTTTCTAGTCTTCATTTGGTTTTTTTTAATAAGCCAATTGGGTCTCATTGGTACTCAGTAAGATTTCATGGTGTGTTAGGTTCAGTGCATCTTTTTCACTGTCCTTCAGATATTCTTCCAATGCCTTTTTTTCTTCTTCAAACCTCTAGTGTACTTGCAACATCCCATACCCAATTATGTACCTTGATAAGTGGAATTTGTGTATCAACATCACTGATTTATTGTTATTATTTCCTGGTCTTCCTATGTAGGGTTTCTAGTTGTATTTGTGTGCTATCCCACTCACACACACACACAACTAAGGTTTAGTGGGTTTATTAATATTCCCCGCAACTCTCTTTACCAAAAACCCAGAAAGGTTTGATTAAGTCCACCACAGACAAACCAATATAGTCCGCAGAGCAATCGCCAACAAATCCACAAGGCACTTGAAAGTTTCCCAATCAATATAAACCCACTAGGCAAAATTAAATCCATAATGCAAGAGAGTTTATGAGGCAAGGAAAGTCCAGAGTTCACAAGGCACAATCCAAGCTGAGGCACTGTGTCAATCCAAAGCAAGGCAAGAATCACAACCACCAGAAAACACACAGCTAGGAAATGAACATGTTATTCCCAGAATTGCTTCCATCTGTCTGCTGTGCTAAATAGCCAGCTTCTTGTGCAATAGGGGTGTCAAACTTGTGAAATCACGTTGTCATCACATGATGTTTCACAACTTCCCCTGCCCCTTCACTAAACCAGGGGTTGGGCATGGCCAGCACATGACACATCTGGCCTGTGAGTTTAACACTCCTGTTGTGTAACCCATCAAGAAGGGTGAGGCTTTCTCCTCATGAGTAATCTGGCTGACCTTCTCTATTCCTGCCTTTTCTCTGCCCTAGGTGCAGAAAGCAGTTCCCCTTCCTCATTATTGACTGGCTGCAGCTGCTTGTTTTCCCCACCTGAAGCCTCAGGGCTGTCCTGCTGCAGCTATGCTTCAGCCAAATTCCTCTCAGCCGGCTGCTTGGAGCCATTGACCAACTCCCCTTCAGACTTGCCTGGAACTGGTTCATCTTCTTCCAAGCTGACATCTGGAGAAGTATATGGGGAAGCATCCAGGGAAGTCATCACGAATGAGTTTAGTTCCCTATTCCAGTAATGACTGGAAATGCCCATGTTTGTTTGTTTTTCTAAAATATTATTTTTTAGCAAATAAAACAACAAGACATAACAAACACTAACATAAAACATATACTCCTTCTTTACATCAACTTTGTTGCGGTATTCCTCTATTATTTACATTTCTCCCCCTCACATTTCTTTTAATTATACTTATCTTTTTTGTCCCATTATCCCTTATTTCTGTATATATTCCATCATACCTATCATTATAACAATTCTTTTTCTTTCATGCACTACCCTTTTTTGTACGTGTCTATATGACTTTTTCACCTTTTTCGTTATTTACCGTTTCTAATTTCCATCCAATTATACAATTTATTCCACACTATATAATATTCTGTCTCTTCCTTTTCTTTTATCTCCCTTGCTAATTTATCCATCTCAGCACAGTCCAGAATTTTCCTTATCACTTCCTCCTCTGATGGTATATTCTCATTTTTCCAGTTCTGTGCATAAGATATTCTTGTGGTTGTTATTATGTGTAAGATTAGATACCTTATTTCTTTGCTATATTTCCTATTGAGTATTCTCAGCAAAAAGGTCTCTGGTTTCCAGTCTGTGTGTTGGTCAGTTATTTCTACCAGTCATTTTCTGATTTTGTCCCAAAAAATTTTTGCAGATGGACATGGAAATGTCCATGTTTTAATCACCTGGATGTTATTTCCTCCACAGAGCTTGAACTTTAAAAACCTTTTCACTCTTGTGATACATTCACTCCTGACCATCTCCTTGCCTTCAGTGTGCTGAATGTTGTCTGCTTGAACAATACCCAGTTATTTGTAATGGTCATCTTCATCCATTGATATTTTTTCTCTAGGGCATCTTGACTCATTTAGTTTCCACTATTTTCTCTCTGTAGATGACAAGGATGAAACATTTATCCAGTCCAAACTTCATTGCAATATCTTAGCTTTATATAAGGGCAGTGTGGATCAGCAATTCTATTTCAGAAGTGAATAGTTCCATATAGCTTCAGATCATCCATGTAAAAGGAGGTGGGATAGCCTGGCAATTGTTTTGGATATTTGATAGCAATGTCCTTGTTCATTCTTGTTGTTCATTTTTATTGATGGAGAAATCAATGCAATGACAAATGTTGAGGGTGAGTCTTCTGGAGGATTCCTTTCTTGATATTAACCTCTCCCAATCTATCAGTTTTGGGCAGCAACTGTGTCTTCCATTGTGTCATTAATCTTTGATCAAAACTACTGATATTTCTACTGACTCCTGTTATTTTTAGGCATTTGATTATCCAATCTTGTGGCAGAGTTGAAAGTTTTCTTGTAATTGATCCAAGATACGTTCTGGCTGGTCTTCCTTCTCTTGCAGTTTTCCAAAATCTTCTTGTCAATTAGCAACTGATTTTTTTGTTCCTCTGCTCTTTGGGCAGTTTTCTTTCTGAAAGAGATTGTTTTTAACCAGATGCTATTGGATTGCAATAGGTGCAACACCAGTTAACTATTTAAAATTTGTTAGTAAGCAGGGTCCTTTGAATTGTTAATTATCAGGTAGGTGTTGCCTGATGTTAGCCATGCTTCAATCACACACCTTGCAGTTTGTTGTTAAACTGCTTGGAAATGAATGGGAATAGACCAGTCATATGTTTTGACTTTTATAAGATGTAAAAAAAATGTAAAACACTTTTCTCCCAGTAATTTTACAGCTGCTGGATCTGGTTGCCCTGCCAACAATTTTAATTCTTGTAGCCCATTTGTCCCCAGATGTCCAAGAACTCCAACATCTAGCATATTCATTGTTGATTTGGACAACAACCTATCTAGTATGGGTTTCTGTAAGTTATGTCTCATCATGTTGCTTATAGCAGAGCATTCTTTATTTGGCTCCTTTAATAAAACCAGAAACCTCTGGCACAGCTCCCCATCCTCCTTCACAAACACATCAAGGCAGTGCCTCACTGTTTTGTTTTAATATCATGGTAGGTCACACAGTCAGCCAGACGTTTAGACTGGATTTGATATTTAGACAGATGTTGTTGTCTGATTACATTAAAGGTATCATTGCAAGTTGTAAGCAGTTCCAGGTAAAGCTGCCTTTTGAAATTGATTGATGGTGGTTTTGTCAATGCCAGTGGTATTCTTTAGGGATTACACCCAAGGTGGTAATTACTATTGATACTATCTTTGCTTTCTGTCGCCATAGTCATTACATTTCTATTTACAGTTCTTTCTGTTCTATTCTGCTGTCACATTAATACTATGGTTGGGCCTACAGTCAGCCAGATGTTTAGACCGGATTTCACATTTTTATTCACTTACAAAGTCCTTTCCAAGTACATGAGATAGGCAAATGTTGTTAGATGGTATTAACAATTTTGTTGTAGTATTGTAAGCAAAACTGCCTTTTGCAATTAACAGATGGCCATTATTATTATTACTAAGGTTTTTTTAATCTTACCTTTTTTATATACAACTCAAGGTGGTGATCTTACTTAATACTGTGCCTCATATTTTTCTTACAATAATAACTCCCTGTAAGATGGTTTGGGCTGAGAAAGAGAGAGACTTGCTCAAAGTCACTTTGTTGGTTTTCTTGCTTAATGGAGGTCTAGAACTAGCAGCTAACAATTAGAATTAGAAGAGCCTAATGCTGAGAAAGATTGAGGGCAAAAGAAGAAGGGGACGACAGAGAACGAGGTGGCTCGATGGAGTCACTGAAGCAGTAGGCATGAGTTTAAATGGACTCCAGAGGATGGTAGAGGACAGGAAGGCCTGGAGGAATGTTGTCCATGGGGTCGCGATGGGTCGGACATGACTTCGCAACTAATAACAAGAAAAGAACTAGCAGTCTTGCAGTTCTAGGTTAGCATCTTAGCCACTATGTCAAACAAGCTCTCTTCTTTCGTCTATGCAACAAGCATCACTTTCCCTCTTGAAATGTACATATAGAACAGAACAGAACAGAAAAGAACAGAAAAGAACAGAACAGAATTTTTATTGACCAAGTGTGATTGGACACACAGGAATTTGTCTTGGTGCATATGCTTTCAGAGTACATAAAAGAAAAGATACATTCATCAAGGTACAACACTTACAAGACTTAATGATAGTCATAGGGTACAAATTTAACACTTAATGATACAACACTTAATGATAGTTATAGGCTACAATTAAGCAATCAGGATAACAACATCAGTATAAATCGTAAGGCTACAAGCAACAAAGTTACAGTCATACAATCATAAGTGGAAGGAGATGGGTGATGGGAACGATGAGAAGATTAATAGTTGTGCAGATTTAGTAAATAGTTTGACAGTGTTTGCGGGAATTATTTGTTTAGCAGAATGATGGCGTTCGGGGAAAAATGTTCTTGTGTCTAGTTGTTCTGGTGTGTAGTGCTCTATAGCGTCGTTTTGAGGGTAGGAGTTGAAACAGTTTATGTCCTGGATGTGAGGGATCTGTAAATATTTTCACAGCCCTCTTTTTGACTCGTGCAGTATACAGGTCCTCAATGGAAGGCAGGTTGGTAGCAATTATTTTTTCTGCAATTCTAATTATCTTCTGAAGTCTGTGTCTGTCTTGTTGGATTGCAGAACCAAACCAGACAGTTATAGAAGTGCACATGACAGACTCAATCATTCCTCTGTAGAACTGGATCAGCAGATCCTTGGGCAGTTTGAGCTTTCTGAGTTGGTGCAGAAAGAACGTTCTTTGTTGTCCTTTTTTGATGACATTTTTGATACTTTGTGGACCAGTTGTGAACAAATAAAACAAGAGTCCAGTTTTCACTTCTATGGGGAACGAAGTTATACTACTTAGGTATTTTTATCATATAGATTCAAAATGTGAAGCAAATATTAATAAATATCATCCATTGGAGGAAGCAATGAAAAATATCTTTACAAATTGCTACCATTAACTTGATTTACTTCAGATTTTCCCCCCTATTTTTAAATAAACACATAGGTCTTGGCATAATCATTTATCACTACATAAAATCTGTATGAGGATTTTCAGTTCTTCCATACAATGAATATGTTACTACATATTCTATAAGGAGAATAATCTAATTATACTTTTTATTTTTTAAAATGAAAATATGAACAAAGTTCAAGTGTTAGTTCGGGTAGTTGTGGCGGAATAACCAGTCCCTTGTGTGCCACATGCTGAAAGCAATAATAACATGCAATTTTCTCTGTTCAAAAATATTGCACAGAGGATGCACTTTGCACTTCCATCATAAAGCTGTTTTCCTTTGGTGGTAAAGTTGCTTAGGGATACCATTGAAGTTCTCATCTAACCTCTCATATGGTTAGAAAAACAATACTTTTCAGATTTAAGCCAATTCCTATTAATCAGTAGCCAGATAGCTTTACAATGCTTGCATTTTATCTTATGGCCATTTTTCACAACCGTTAAAGCATCCCCATGGTCATGCGATCAAAATTCAAATGTTTGGCAAGTTATATTTATGATGCTTGCAGTGTCCCAAAGTCATGTGATCACCTTTTGCAATCTTCTGATGAACAAAGTCAGATTCACTTAACATCTTTGTGACAAACTTAACCACTGTAGTGATTCAATTAACAACTATGGGAAGAAAAGTTATAAAATGGGGCAAAACTCACTTAACAAATGTCTTACTTAGCCATAGAAATTTTGGGCTCAGTTGTGGCACTATCAACAATGGGAATAGAATTCATCATAATTGTACTTTGCTACCTTCGTCCTGATTGCTCGTTAGATCTATGTAAATTAGGGTAATATTTGTAATATCGTGACCACCTTGAAGTTAACAACCAGAAGTTATATGCAGTATTTTGACACACATGGAATACATTGACAGGGAATAATAATAACAAAAACAACAATAATCATATTAATTGTATGGTTCAAGAAGAAAAAGGGACATTGGAAGAATATCTGAAAGAAAGAGAAGAAGATGCACTAAAGCTAGAAAACAGGAAAGGTTTACGGACTACTGGAGAGATTAAACTGACCTGCAAGAAAAAACAAATAAAGAACAGAAAAGAGATATGGGGAAAAAAGTATTATATGGCCAACACATTAAAAAATAGCAGGTAAAGCAGATAACAACAAAACCTTACAATGGCTAAGAGCAGAAAAGTTGAAGAAAGAGACAGAAGGGCTAATTCTGGCTGCACAACCCTTAAGAACGAATGCATAGAAAGCCAAAATTGAGAAGACAGCAACAGATAGCAAGTGCCACCTCTGTAAAGAAGCTGAAGAAACAATGGACTACCTGGTTAGCGGCTGCTAGAAGATCGCATAGACTGATTACAAACAATGGCATGACAAAGTAGCAACAATAATGCATTGGAAAAACCTGTGAGAAATACCATTTGCCTTCAAGCAAGAACTGGTGGGACCATAAAATAGAGAAAACCATTGAAAATAAAGAAGTCAAATTGCTTTGGGATTTTAGATTTTAAACAGACAGGCACCTATCACATAATATCCCGGGCTTAACAATTATTGATACGAAAGATTTTAAAAAAAGTCTGGATAGTGGATGTGAAAGAACCTGGAGACAGCGGGATAGGAAAGAAAGAACTAGATAAGATAACAAAATTCTAAGATCTGAAAATAGAAATAGAATGTGCCAAAAGAAAGCAAAGATAATAGGCACCTTGGGTACAACCCCAAAACAAATGGAACTTGAACACAATTGGCATTGATAAATTCACCATCAGTTAATTGCAAGAGGCAGTTTTACTTGGAACATTACATCCAGTGATGATATCTGTAATACCATGAAACATCCATATCTATTTATCACAAGTCCTTGGGAAGGACTCAATGGCTGTACAAAAATGCCAAATCCAGTCTGAACATCTGGCTGATTGTGCGACAAACCTTGAGTTTACATAAGATTTTCATTAACTTACCTCCAATTTAGTTTTTGTCTTCAATTCATCTAATTTGGAGCTGAATCCCCTCTATATTGCTTAAAGGTCAAGTGTGGTTCTCAGTTCCAATAAAGTTATACACCTTTTTCCTAGAGGTACAAAAATATAATCATAAACATACATCTGAATTTAGTTTGTTTATTTGACTATCTTTATGGATGCTATGGGTGGCTCAGTGGCTAAAATGCTGAGCTTGTCGATCGAAAGGTCCGCAGTTCAGTGGTTCAGATCCCTAGTGCTGCATAACGGGATGAGCTCCTGTTACGTGTCCCAGCTTCTGCCAACCTAGCAGATCGAAAGCACATAAAAAATGCATGTAGAAAAATAGCGACCACCTTTGGTGTAAAGGTGATAGCGTTCTGTGCACCTTCGGTATTTAGTCATGCCGGCCACCCGACCACGGAGACGTCTTCGGATAGCGCTGGCTCTTCAGCTTTGAAACAGAGATAAGCACTGCCCCCTAATGTCAGGAATGGCTAGCAGATGTGTGCGAGGAGAATCTTTTTTTTTTCTTTTTATAAAAAAGTTTTATTTTTACAATCCTATCAAACAGCTCATCCAATGTACAATTATATACAATTAGTCGAGCTTGCCCAGTCACCACCCCCCTTTTTAACACTCTTCCCTCTTCTACCTTCTTCTACTTTCCCGAGGAGAATCTTTTATGGATGCTACTTTTACCCTTTCTGCTGTATTTAGTTATGAGCTAACTATCCGGAGATACATCCTTTCAGTCAATGCATTCAAAGCTGTTTTATAATAATGTCTGACATCTTATGGACACATTTCAAGTGGAAAAGCATAATATGAAATTCAATTTTAATTTTATAAGAACCAGAGTTGTATAATGGATAAGAAATTGGATTAGGACTGGGAGAGCCATTCAAATATGGAACTCACTGGATGATTTTGGCGAATCAACCTTTCTCAAATAAACTTACCTCATGGAGAAGTTATTTTTTAAAAAACAAGTTTTATTAATTTTCTATTTATTACATTTCTTAGTGCTTAATAAACATTGTGTTGTCTGGGTATTTAAATTGCTTAACAATACAAATTCCCTTCTTACTCTCCACCCCTTTTTCCCAACCATTGGTAAAATAAGTTCCATGTTTGATGTTATTTGATGTTGTGGAAATGTTATTGAAGAGAATTATTGGAGGAGGAATCATTATGTGCACATTCCTTTTGTTCCCTAGAAGAAGAAGACATTTTATAAATACATATATAACAATGATAACCTACAATGATTAATACAATGACATTTAGTTTCAGGTGGACCAGTTAAAGTAGAGCTGCCTGCCTCACCTTTCTCCTGAAGCAAACAGATAAAAGTCCTCTGACTAAAATAAGTGCTATTACATTTTCAGATAAAAATGCTCACTTGATTTAAAAACTAAAATATTTTTTAAAAAAAATAGCTTTTAAAAATCTTTTTTTTTTATTGAAAGAGTTTTAAAAAACAAAAACATTTTCCCCCTTTTTCCCCCCTCTCTCCCAAAAAACCCCCTTCCCCCCACCCGGCTTCCCGGGTCAATCACAAGGTATTGTTATACATAAACCAAACATAGAATAAAATTTTCCCTTCCAATCCAAATAACCACATCCAAAGCTTTTCATCTCCCAATCCCCTCCCCATTACATAAAATAACTTTCTAATTATTCAAAGGCAATCTGATATTTCTTAATCTGATATCTGTTTTGTAGATAATCAATCCATTTTTTCCATTCAATTAAATATCTTTCCTGCGTATTGTCTTTTAAAAACGCTGAGATTTTAGCCATCTCAGCCAAATTAATAACTTTCAATATCCATTCTTCTATTGTAGGTACCTCTTCTTTCTTCCAGTATTGTCCAATCAACAGTCTTGCTGCTGTTATTAAATTCAAAATCAATTTAGTCTCAATCCCTGTACAATCCGTTATAATTCCCAAAAGGAAAAATTGTGGCAGGAACTTTATCTTCTTCTTCAGTACATTTTGAATAATCCACCAAATTCTTATCCAAAAGACCTTAATTTTCTTGCAAGTCCACCAAATATGAAAATATGTAGCATCATCACAATCACACCTCCAACATTTCGCTTGGATATTAGGATACATACATGATAATTTTTTGGGATCTAAGTGCCATCTATAAAACATCTTATAAAAATTTTCCTTAAATTCTGTGCTTGTGTAAACTTAACATTTCTAACCCAAATTTTCTCCCATGTTTCCAACATTATTGGTTCCTGAATATTCTGTGCCCATTTTATCATACAATCCTTTACCAAATCCTTTTCCGAATCTATTTCAAGCAACACATTATACAATCTCTTTATATGCTCCTGGGTCTGATTTCTAATTTGCTTTATTAAATTTTCCTCCTTTGCATTATACCAATTTTTTGATCTTCTTTCCATCTAGCACTTATTTGCCCATATTGAAACCAAGTATAATTCCTCCCTTCTTCATTTAATACCTGTAATGATTTTAATTGCAATCTATCTCCTTCAGCATACAAAAGTTCTTTATAAGTAATCATTTCCTGTTTCTGTTCTATATTTATATTCTCTATTGCATGTCTAGGGCTCGCCCATATAGGAATCTTGTATTCTAATTTATAGGAATATTTTTCCAGACCATAAAGAGCACTTCTCAACACATGATTCTTAAAAGCCCTATCCACTTTTTTTTCATAAAATAAGTACGCATGCCATCCATATAACAAGTCATAACCTTCTATATTCAAAATTCTTTCCTCTGTTAAGTTAAACCAGTCACTTATTACTGAAAGAGTTACTGCTTCATAATATAGTTTAAAGTTAGGCATTCTTAAACCACCTCTTTCCCGTGAGTCCTGTATTATTTTCATTTTAACCCTCGCCTTTTTATCCTGCCATATAAATTTGTTAATCCCAATCTGCCAATCTTCCAAATTTTTATCCTTTTTAATTATTGGTATCATCTGGAACAGAAACAAAAATCTAGGTAACACATTCATTTTAATAGCGCAATCCTTCCCAATAGGGATAACTGCAATTTCTTCCAGCCACTCATATCATTCTGAACTTTTTGCCATAGCAAGTCATAATTATTCTTATAAAGTTTCTTGTTCGATGAGCTAATATAGACCCCTAAATATTTAACCTTTTTTACTACCTCAAATCCTGTCATTTCCTCTAGTTTTTGTTTCTGTTGTATAGACATATTTTTAATTATCACTTTTGTTTTATTCTGATTTATTTTAAATCCTGATACCTTTCCATATTTATCAATTACTTCCAACAAAAATCTACTTGAATTTATAGGATTCGTTAAAGTAACCACTACATCATCTGCAAAAGCTCTAACTTTATACTCATATTGTCTAATCTTAATTCCCTCTATTTTCATTAATTCTCGTATTTTATCTAATAATGGTTCCAGAGTCAAAACAAACAATAATGGTGATAAGGGACATCCCTGTCTCGTTCCTTTCGCAATCTTAATAACTTCTGTCAAACTACCATTTATTATAATCTGTGCTGTTTGCTCTCCATAAATTGCTTTGATTATTCTAATAAAACAGTCTCCAAATTGCATTTTCTCTATTAATTTAAATAAAAAATCCCAATGCAATCGATCAAAGGCTTTCTCTGCATCCAAAAAAATAAGTGCTGCTGAAGTATTCTTCTTTTCCAAATATTCCAATATATTAATAATCTGTCTAACATTATTCCTCATCTGCCTCCCTTTTATAAAACCAGATTGATCAGTATGAATTCTTTGTTGTAAAACTAACATTAATCTATTTGCTATTATTTTTACAAAAATCTTATAATCATTATTTAAAAGTGAAATCGGCCTGTAGTTACCAGGTTTAGAGCAATCTTGCTCCTCTTTTGGTATCAGTGAAATAAAAGATGTTTTCCATGATGGGGGTATTCCCACTCCTAATTGTATCTGATTAAATAATTCTTTAAGTGGGCCTAATATTTCATCCTGTGTTTTTTTATAATAAGTTGCTGTAAGACCATCTGTACCAGGGGTTTTCCCCATTTTTAATTGTTTAATTGCCTCCACTATTTCTCCAGTAGCTATCGGCCGATTCAGCTCCTCCCTCTGTTCTAATGTTAGAATATTAACCTTATAATCTTTCAAATAATCATAAATGTCCCTATTCAATATTTTGTCTTTTGCATATAGTGCAGTATAAAATTCTGAGAATGCCTTTTTAATTTTATCCTGTTGATATATCTCTTTACCTTTATATTCTATTTTTTGTATGACACGTGCTTTCTGTTTCTTCCTTAAATTATATGCCAACCATCTCCCAGGTTTATTTGCATTACAAAAGGTATTATGTTTAGCATATTGTATATTCGTTGCCACCTGGTCTGCCATTAACATATTAAATTGACTCTGTAATATTTTTATAGCCTCTTTAAGTTTGTGATCTTGTGGGTTTTGAATTAATAACTGTTGCTTCCTTTGAATTTCTTCTTCCAAGTACCTACGCTGCCTTTGTTTATTATTCCTTTGCCTATTGTCCAAGTAAATCAATATCCCTCTAATAAACGCTTTGCTCGCCTCCCACACAGTTCCTATAGGTGTCCCTTTGTACATATTAAAATCAAAAAATTCTTTCAACTGTTTCTTACAATAAGTTACATTATCCTCATATCTAAACAGATTTTCATTCAACCTCCATGTTCTACCACCTTTTTTCCCTTGTAATAATTCCATCCATACTGGGCTATGGTCAGTTAAACACCTCGGAAATATCTTCGCTTTTCTTCACCCTAGAAAGCAAGTCATTAGAAATTAAAATAAAATCAATGCGTGAAAAGATTGATGCCTATCAGAAAAAAAAGTAAAATCTCTCTCATCTGGATTCCGTAACCTCCATATATCTCTAAACTCAAAGTCTTCCATCATTTCAAAAAAGGATTTTGGTAATTTTGCATGTATAGGTATCTTCTTGGAGGAGGTTCTCTTATCCCTTCTTGTATCAATTACTCCATTCCAGTCTCCTAATAAAATAAACGAACTATAATCCCAGAGGGTCAACCTCTCATGTAACATTTTGTAAAACTTTTCTTGTTGCTGATTAGGTGCATAAATACCTATCAACAAAGTCTTTTTTGCATCTATCACCAGTTCAATAGCAATAAATCTTCCTTGAATATCTGCCTCAATTAACTTAGCTGGTATATCCTTCCTGATATATACAACAATTCCATGCTTCTTTTCCAAAGCTGATGCAACAAAATGGTTACCCAATTTTGAATTAATTAAATATTTTTGGTCTGATAATTTTATATGTGTCTCTTGCAAACAAATCACATCATTTTTAAATTGTTTCAAGTAGTGAAATATTTTCCTTCTTTTCTGAGCTTTTAACCATTAACCATTAAGCCATTAACATTCCATGACAAAATTCTATTTGCCATTACTGGCCTCCTGAAGCTTTGAAGCAGACAACGGAAGCTCCTCCTCCTGTATCTTCCGTCTAGCTCCTCCCACAGCTTCCATACTGGGATCCTGGCTTTTACTTTGAGACTGTTGCTCTTCTTTACGCTTAAGGGCTCCTCTTGTCACCCTTTGCTCTTGTGGTTCCTCTAATACTGGCAGCAATGAAGGCTCTTGGATCACCATGCCTTCTTGAATCTCTTGAAGTTTTTCTATCACTTCTATTTCAACTTTCAAAACTGTAGAAAGAAAATCCTTTGCCTTTAAAACAGTGTCAATTCTATATCTCCTTCCTTGATAGAATACTGTCAGTCCAACTGGCACCTCCCATCTGAATTGAATCTGATGTTTTTTAAGTTCTTGTGTAAAAAAAGCAAATTCCTTCCTGTCTCTTAACATCTTTGAAGGAATCTCTTTCAACACCTTCAACTCCTGTTCTCCAATTTTTAAAGTTGTCTGATATGAAACTTGCAGAATTTGATTTCTCATAGTCCTTTTCACAAAATAAACCACAATGTCCCGAGGAAGCTTTCTCTGTCTTGCAATCCAAGAATTAACTCTATATATTTTATCAATTTGGTAAGCTACCTCTTGGGGGTCCACTTCAATAAATTCAGCCAATGCTTCTGATATAATTTTTCTTAAGTCTTCTCCTCGCTCTTCTTGCATACCACGAATTCTAAGAGCTCCTTCCATAAGTTTATATTGTAATATCACAACCTGATCTTCATTTTGATCCACTTTTTTCTGAACACCTTTCATTTTGTCTTCTAAGTGCTTATTTGACTGAGAGATCTGTTGCATTTCCACTTCCAATCCCTCAATTTTTTTACTCAGTCCTTGAACTGCCATGAGAATATCTTCTCTTATTTTTGCATTAAAATTCTCCATCATCTCTTTTTGCCTATCTTCAGAAAGTTTTAATTGTTCTTTCAATATTTCTTCAAGACTTGGTTCAGATCCCCTTCTTCCAGAAAGCTTTAAAGGTTTAGCTGCCATTCTGTCTTCAAAAGGATCAGGAATTCAAACTTAATAACTTTCCTTCCCTCCTTTCAGTATATAAAAAAAACTCCGTTTGTAACAATCCACAAATAACGCTACTTTATCGTACTAAAAAATTTTACTTTCACTTTCAGACGCCATTTTAAAAGTCAATTAATCAAAGACAAAGAAAGGTTTCAAGTTTCAAAAAGGGAGTCGGTACTTGCCGTGCTGATTCTACATCAAAGATCGAACGCTTGTGAAATTCCCGTCTGCTTAGAAAATCAATCAATTTAATAAGTCCTTTTGAGCAGAAGCGACTTTCCCACTCCTTTTTCCTGATAAAAACAGGAGCGTGTTGAAGTTGGAGGGAGTGGAATTCGGTGGGGTCGTAAATCCAGGAAAATTCGCTCTTAAGAGCAAACCCCCTGTCAGACCTGCCACTTTTCCACAACTCTGATAACCCTCTTTCGCCCGGAGGGTATGCTAAGATCAGTGAACAGTGATTTTTTTTCTGTTTCACTGACTTTTACAATCTTCTAACACGGAGTGCTCTGTTAGAGCACCCAGCAGGAGGGTGACGTCACTGGAGCCCCGCTTTTAAAAATCTTTTAAAAATACATCCTACTTAATACTTTGAAATGTATTTCTTGGTAAATTTATGTTTCTGTGGCAATAATATGTGAACAAATTACAAGCTTCTTTGAGTATTAATCAGTTTCTTATGGCTAAAAAACCCATTTTTTTAAAAAAATTATGTTTTAAATATTGAATTTAAAAAGTAATTTGAAAAAGCACTGTGCTATTTTGTAAACAGTGATTTTTGAATGTTTAAATCACATTAATTAGCTATCATAAATAGAAAATACAAGAATAATAAAAGGAGATATAAAAATAGTAAAGCTAAACTTTGAAGTTTTACAGATTTTTAACTGGCAAATAAATTGCAGGTAACTCCTCAATAACATTACTGAATGTATACTATATGTGCCAGGGGTGGGTTTTTCTATTTTTTTTTACTACTGGTTCTGTGGGCGTGGCTTATTTTGTGGGTGTGGCTTGGTGGTCATGTGACACTGGGCGTGGCTTGGCGGTCATGTGACTGGGTGAGAGTGGTTTGGTCGTCATGTGACTGGGTGGGCATGGCCAATAATAATAAATAATAAAAATAATAAACAAAGTATACGAAACAATAAAAGGTATCAAAAACCAACTTTCACACTTTGCACACACACAACACAACACAACTGTCTCACACACAATGAAAAGCAGCTGCACTTCACCCAAAAGGGCCCCTGCAACAAGCAGGAACCTCACAAAGCCCAAAAAGCTCAAAAACCAACTTTCACATTTTGCACACACACAACACAACTGACTCACACACACACATACACACACACACACACAAAATGCCACATACAGCTTTGTGAGATTCTGTGTGTTTGTGTAGTTAGAGTGAAACACTACAGAAACACACCAAATCTCAGAAAGCTGCACAAATATTTTATTATTTTATTTATATTTTTTAGATCAGAGGTCTCCAATCTTAGTAACTTTAAGGTTTGTGGACTTCAACTCCCAGAGTTCCTCAGCCAGCAAAGGCACTGAGGACATGGATTGTTGGATGGAGAATCGGTTGCAGCTGATGGAACTGATTGGAGAAGCCGAAGGAAATGTCAAGGTTCCAGAAATACCTCTTCTGCATAAAAGAAACTCGGAGGCATTTCTTTTCCAGAGTTCTTTACTAGCATGAGGAGACTGGCACACGATGAGTGCAATTCCAAAACTGAAGTTCCGGATTCTTTTCCCAGTTATACAAACCCCAAGAGTCCCACCCCCCTGACCCCTTTGATGGTCACATGGTCCCACGTTCTTCCAGTTCATTCGAATATCTTCTTGCCACTCTTCCTGCAGATGTGAACACCATCCGACCTTGACCGCTTGAAGAATGTTACCACACCCCTCAACCCCCCTCCTCCCCTCAGGGGAAAAAATGTGGCAGCGTCTGGAACCCTAAAGTCTAATATGGTTTCCAGGCCTGACAGTGAACCCGAAAGGAGCTTACTTAATTAAGTAAGTGAGGAGGGTGGATTGGGTGGGCCAGAGGAAAAAAAGTTTTTAAAAGGCTCCTCTGAGGATCTGAAGTTGCCTAATAGCAGCCCAGAAGCTCTTAACTCAGCTGGGATTGCCAGAGGAGTCTCTTAAAACCTTTTGTTTTAACAACCTCTGCGGCCGAAGAAGTTGTTAAAAAAAAAAATCTTTTAAAGGGTTCTGATGATCCCTGCTCAGCCACGCAATCATCAGAGGGTTTTTTTTCTTTTAAAAGCCTTTTTTTTTTGGCTGAAGAAAAGAGGCTTTTAAAAATAAAAAAACCACAATCCTCTGATGATCTGGAACCGGTTTGGAGGCATGGCCAGCCAGCCATTACCACCGGTTCTCCGAACGCCAGAAGATTTTTACTACCGGCTCTACAGAACCGGAGCAAACCGGGGGCAACCCACCACTGATATGTGCTAATAACCATGAATATTAAATAAGCACCCAAACCTTAGGATCGCTATCCCCAGCCACATCACAGGGAATAGTGACCATGATAGAACAAGATGTCATCGGCACCAAATGTACTCCATACAGATGATTAAAATAACACAATAGTGGTCTAAAAATATTTCATTTAAGAATGCCCAAATCTTCACAATATTTGGGATTTTCACATGAATGTATAAATTTTCAGTGGTTAAATTTTCAAGCTTACAGGATTGCTATTTGCCAGCTGAAGTCTATGACCTGCTAATTTAGATCAAGCAAATATACCTGTACAATGGTTACCCAATGGAAATGGAATCTAAATGCTAGTTCCAAGTGCTTGTTCAACATTTTTTTTTAAAAAAATGTTCTTAGAATTGTAAACTACCCAGAATCATTTGGTTGAGTTGAGTTGGCTATAGAAATAAAATAAAACAAGCAAACAAATAAACCGTTCTTCAAGTCAATTTATTCCAGGTCGATTTATTCCAATCCTATTTTCCTCAATGCTATATAATACAATTTCTTCATTCTTAATATACCTGTCCAGTATAAGAATGATAATTCTAGCAAGAACAATTGCTAATAGCTACTAAATTAACATAGGCTGTTAGATTCGCATTAAAACAAATACATTGTGTATGCTTGCTGAAAGAATCCCTCTAACCTATGGAAAATGGTACCAGTCAGAATGAAATAATGTTAATTGGAAGATATTGCATACACATCATCTTTTATAATTGCATCATGGGGCAGAGATATTTCAAATCATACAAACCCGTAAGACAATAAAAGCATTAAAGTCAAAACCAACATCTGCTACAGGGAGCCCTAGCAGGATTAAGAAAGCGCACAGAGAATGATATTAACATGTTAGCATTATTTGGAAGACATAAATCACCTGATTCATGTGCATAAGTTAAGAGTTAATATGACTACCCTAGTGGAATAGAGACATGCAAGAAGAGAAAAACTATGCAACATGTCACATCTTATTCTATGTTAGGAATAGATTATTGCATGTGACAAGACTCAACGTCCAATTCATGGGCATTTAAAAGAGCACAACATGGAATTAAATATGACTTGGTGAAAGATCATGAGAGGAAGACAATTTTAGTCTGCTGCATACCAGTATCAGTATGTATATGTTTGTGTATATATTTATATAGCTTCCTACATGAATATTTAACACACACACACACACAAACACACAGAGTGGTAGGATTCAGCCAGTTCGCACCACTTCGGGAAAACCGGTTGTTAACTTTCTGAGCAGTTTGGCAAACTGGTTGTTCCATCCATCTATCCATCCATCCATCCATGTAGGAACCTAAAAACATTGGTTTATGGTAACTGTATTTGTTCCACAATAATAGTTGTATGAGATATTAGTTATTATCACACTACATAACATATGATTCCAATGGTATCATTTTGGCTACTTCAAACACTAAACTTCCTTGCATAGATTTTTCACATTTGATTGTTTGATTGATTGATTACACGTGTTAACTCTGTGTGACAATCTGTCCCTAGTCTGGTCTTTCAGGCCTTTCAAAGAAGCATTGAATGTAACTGACTCCATCCACCTAAGCTCAGACTGCCCAAGGAGCTGCTGGTACAGTTCTACAGAGGAATTATTGAGTCTGTCATTTGTACCTCTATAACTGGTATGGCACAGCAACCAAACAGGACAGACACAGACTTCAATGGATAGTTAGGACTGCAGAAAAAACAGCCTGCCTTCCATTGAGGACTTGTATACTGCACAAGCCAGAAAGAGGACTGTGAAAATATCTACAGAGGCCTCATACCCTGGACATAAACTGTTTCAACTTTTTCCCTCAAGACAACGCTATAGGGCATTGCATGCCAAAACAACTAGACACAAGGACAGTTTCCCCCGCCCCCCATGCCATCACTCTGCTAAACAACTAATTCCCACAACACTGTCTTATAACCTAGTATGTCAAACCACGTAGTAGGGCTGTATTGCTATTATTCTTCTCATCTTTCCTATTACTATTACTTTAGCATCTTATGACTATAACTTTGTTGTTTGTATCTTATGATTTATGTTGATTAGTTTTATTTATGACTATCACTGAGTGTTGTATTATGATTTATGATGGTTGTATGTTATGATTATCATCATGATTTATCACTTGTCTCTTATATGTACATTGAGAGCTTATGCACCGGAGACAAATTCCTTGTGTGTCAAATCAGACTTGGCCAATAAAGAATTCTATTCTACTCTTTGTGGCTTTCATTGCATTTTTCTTGGAATTAGAACCTTCTCTGTATAACTAGAATTTTGCATTCCCAAGTAGGATAATTTCAGCCTGGGTATTTGTGCTTCATTTCATTTCACATTTAGGAGTGATAATTTAAATCTGAAGTCCGTATTAACACCAAAGAATTTAATTTCATTCTCAGTAAGAATGATTAGCACCCTTGAGATACTTCTTCAGTATTCCCCATTGATTCTAAGACAACAGTTCAGTAGCATTTGTTCTTCAGCTGCAAAGTCTGTCTAAATCCTGTCATCTCAATTCAAACACATGATTGTTTATATTATATCATTTTCAAAACAATTCAAGAATCTCCCACGGCAAGAGCAGCTTTATGAAGTTCATGCTTCTCCTGTAGACTTTAAATATTTCTTGTCCTTTTGTCTTTTGCTCCAATGTCTCTTCTGTTCTTTCTTAGCTAATCTTTAGTCAGCCTCTAAAAAGACACAGTAGGTTTTATCCATGCATGCATTAAATATGACAGCTCTGCATCTCCAAATGTACCACCTATATTTTGTAAATGTATGTGATTTAACACTAACGTTTGAAAAGTATTCAAACCAGCGCTGAAATAAAACTCCAAGGTGGTGACAGACATTTGTACATTTTAATTTTAACTATATCAAACAGCTAGCCCTCGACTTACAACAGTTCATTAAGTGAGGGTTCAAAGTTACAATGGCACTGAAAAAAGTGATATGACCATTTTTCACAATTATAACATCCCCATGGTCATGTGATTTACACTTACAAGAGCCTGAGTTGCACAGTGGTTAGAATGCAGTACTGCAGGCTCCTTCTTGCGGCCTGCTGGCTGCCTGCAATTTGGCAGTTTGAATCTTACCAGGCTCAAGGTTGACTCAGCTTTCCATCCTTTCAAGGTGGGCAAAATGAGGACCCAGATTGTTGGGCGCAATATCTGACTCTGTAAACTGCTTAGAGAGGGCTGTAAAGCACTGTAAAGTATATAAGTCTAAATGCTATTGCTATTTGGACACTTGACAACTGGTTCATATTTATGACGGCTGCAGTGTTCCAGGATTATGTGATATTTTGTAACCTTCTGACAAAAAAAGTCAATGGGGAAGCTGATTCACTTAACAACTTTGTTACTAACTTAGACAGCTGCAGTGATTAACAATTGTGGCAAGAAAAGTCATAAATGGGGCAAAACTCACTTAACAAATGTCTCAATTAACAACATAAATTTGAGGCTTAATTGTGGTCGTAAGTTGAGGATTACCTGTAATTAATAGAAAAAAATAGTTATTTTATTTTTCATTTATTATAGTAACCAACTAAAAGAAAAAAGAATATTTAAAATCCCTAAAAATAAGCAACTTAAAAAGAAATTACTCAGAAATCTTCCTATACCCTTTGCTAAAGAAAGGTTAATCCAAATGTTGATAAACAAAACACGTACCTGCAAATCAGGTAGAAATTTCTCCTTCAGAGTTGCATGACATTTTTATCCAGGTTTTATGCCCTAAAATCTGCAATAACACAGTTGGAAAAAGGTTCAGATCATCACACAAACCTATCGTGTTTGAACCATTTTGCTCCACAAATTCTAGCCAAAAATAGAAAAAAATAGCAATGTACTATTTAAGAATAGGAAAAAATGTTTTCTAATCTACTGTATATCTAAAAACATACAAGACCAGGAAATATACACTAAAAGGCAGTGGAAGTGGCTTTATCATATCAGTAACCCTTCTTAATCTACAGTGAATACAAGTCATTATCATTGAAACTATAATTCTCTTTTCTTCCTTGATTCTTGGACAATCATGAAGCCTTTGCTGCCAAGAAGTCTTTTCAAATATAAGGCTTTTCTGCATATATATTTGTTTGTGAAAAGAACTGTACAGAAATATTTAATAAATGTGAATCAGAGCTCTGGTAACAGACAAGGTCAATCCATATGACTTCAAGTACCATTTGTGCATTTATTGAGTATGTGGACAAGTTTTTGCCATTACTGTTACTCAAACCACTGGTCTATGAAAATCTACACCATCTTTATTAGCCATGTTCACCTGTTGTATATGGTACAGAGTGAGGTAAGTGGATTAAACTACTATTCCTATGATTTCTGAGCTATCACAAAAAAAGGGAAACTGTCACATTTTATATTATTTTATTTCAGGTTGGAAAAAGATCTGCTGACACAACTGTCATGTGAGTTCACCATCACTGGAGAGAATGGAAGAGAAGGTACTTAGCCCATGACTTTCTGCCCCTTTTTAATGATCCTTGAAGGCAGGGAGAAAAAAATATAGTGATAGGAACTATTTGGGACTCTAGGATAGTTTATGAAGTTAGTTGACCGATTAGGAAGTTTGTATAAAATAGTAATCCCACTGACCCAGTTTAGCATGTCTTGCAAAGTTGGCCAGTGACTCTGGCTTTAAAATCAATACATTTCCCCACCCTAGTTAGAACTTTCAGAAACCAGGCTTGGAATATTATGAATATAAGATTCCTGTTCTACAACTGTGCTACAAAGTACAGTATATGCAGTTTCCCTTTGTCCCTTATCTATCACTTGCTCTCCTAACTGGGTTGCCTTATCCCTTAATTCCCTTTGGGTTTCTTACATTTCCTCTGGCTCATGAGTAACCTCTCTGACTTGAAATCTCATCTCCTCAGGTGGTCTTGCTAAGCTAACTACAGTGTTTTCCTTTCTTTTCCTTTGTCTTTGTTAAACAGAATTCTTCTCTGCCCCACAACATACCTTTTATATCTTTCTGAACTCTAATTTTTGTTTCTTTTTCTCAATTCTTTAGGAGACACATATATAACCATTAAAAAGCTCCTTAGTTGTATAACTTCCTTATAGGAGCAATTTTGCCCCATATTTCATCTCATTTTAGCTGTCTCTGCATTCTGCCCTGGCATTGAAATTGTAACACCCTTCCCCCCTCCTCTTGTTTCTAATGGAAGACTTTTACCAGTTCTTCACTTCCCTATGTTATATTTAAGAAAATTAAGTGTGACTCTTGGGATACTGTTCCAATAAAATAGAGATTCTAAACTGGATAGTACCATTTCATGACACATTTTCCGCAAGGTATGTGCATACATTGCAAGAGTAGATCACAAAGTAATGTAAAATAATAGACAGGGCTGTTTGCATTGTACAAGCTTTTTTAAATTAAGTGTTTGAAAGAAGCAACTGTATAAATATCTCAACTTCAAATTTTGTCTGATATGGGAAATCCACACATAATTGCATAGATACAACTGATGAAAACTCATAGCACCATTTTTGGCTAGATTGAAGTACAGGTATTCCTCGAGTTACGAATGTAATGGATCCTGCCCATTTCATTCTTAACCCAAGGATTTGTGGGAGTGAATCTTGTACCTTGAATAAGATTACTCCCTCCTTTCTGCAATGGGCTTGGGGAGGCCTTGGAGGGCCAAATGGAGCATCGGAGGGCTGAATCCAGTTCCCGGAAGCTCCATTTCACCTGCAACGGGCCGAGCAAGACCTCTGGACACCCAAATGGGGCTTCTGAGGGGAGGATCTGTACCTCAGAAGCTCCATTTCAGCCTGCAACATGCCAGGCAAGGCTTCTGGATGCCTGAATGGGGCTTTTGATGGGCAGATCTGCCCCTCAGAAGCTCCATTTTGGCCGGCAGGATGAATGTAAGGGCCTCTGGTGGCTCAGCAGACTAAGTCTGTCTGTTATTAACACAGCTGCTTGCAATTACTGCAAGTTCAAGTCCCACCAGGCCCAAGATTGACTCAGCCTTCCATCCTTTATAACTTAGGTAAAATGAGGACCCAGATTGTTGAGGGCAATAAAAGTTGACTTTGTATATAATATACAAATGGATGAAGACTATTGCTTAACACAGTGTAAGCCGCCCTGAGTCTTCGGAGAAGGACGGGATATAAATTCAAATTTTTTTAAAAAATGTTGCAGAACCTCTGCAGTTGTTTGTAAGGGCAAACAACTGACATGGTGCTGCAAGGTTCATAGTTTTGAGAGAGGGGAAGGCATGAATTTTACTTGGTTTCAGTATGGACAGTTGCAAGCTAGATGGAGATTAGATGAGAAAACTGGCATTATGCAAAATGAGGAAAATTTGGTAAAACAAATCAGAGATCAAGGTCAAATGCATATTAAGAGGTTGTATAATGTATTGATAGAAATAGACTCTGAAACATAATTAGTTAAGGATTGCATAATAAAATGGGCACAAAATATTCAACAACCTATAATGATGGAAACGTGGGAAAAAATATGGGTTAGAAATGTCAAATTTACACAAGCACAAAGTTTAAGAGAGAATTTTTATAAAATGTTTTATAGATGGCATTTATAGATTTATAGATGCGCCAACTCAGTAAGCTCAAACTGCCCAAGGAGCTGCTGATTCAGTTCTACAGAGGAATTATTGAGTCTGTCATTTGCACCTCTATAACTGTCTGGTTCGGTTCTGCAACCCAACAAGAAAAACACAGACTTCAGAGGATAATTAGAACTGCAGAAAAAATAATTGCTACCAACCTGCCTTCCATTGAGGACCTGTATACTGCACGAATCAAGAAGAGGGCCGTGAAAATATTTGCAGATTTCTTGCATCCTGGACATAAACTGTTTCAACTCCTACCCTCAAAACGACGCTATAGAGCACTGCACACCAGAACAACTAGACACAAGAACAGTTTTTTCCCGAAGGCCATCACTCTGCTAAACAAATAATTCCATCAACGCTGTCAGACTATTTACTGAATCTGCACTACTATTAATCGTCTCATAGTTCCCATCACCAATCTCTTTCCACTTATGCTGTATGACTATAATTTGTTGCTGGCAATCCTTATGATTTATATTGATATATTGACCATCAATTGTGTTGTAAATGTTGTACCTTGATGAACGTATCTTTTCTTTTATGTACACTGAGAGCATATGCACCAAGACAAATTCCTTGTGTGTCCAATCACACTTGGCCAATAAAATTCTATTCTATTCTATTCTAGACCCTAAAAAATTGGCATGTATGTATCCGAATATGCAAGCTAAATGTTGGCGATGTGATTGTGAGGATGCTATTTATTTTCATATATGGTGGACTTGTAAAATAATCAAAGCATTTTGGATTAAAATATCGTGGATTATGCAGAATATTTTGAAAAAGAAGATAAAATTTACTCCACAGTTGTTCTTATTGGGTATAATTACAGACTGTACAGTTATAGAGACTAAGCTGATTTTAAATCTAATAACAGCACCAAGACTTTTGGTTGCACAATACTGGAAGAGAGAAGATTTACCTACGATTGAAGAATGGACACTTAAAGTATCAAATTTAGCAGAAATGGCAAAAATTTCTGCGTATTTGAAAGAACATTCACAAGAAAAATATGTATTGGAGTGGAGAAGTTGGATTGATTATGTTCAAAACAAGTATCGGACTAAAAAGTATCAAATAGTTTATGAATAATGTTATGAATGGCATATATTAATGTATACGTTTATATGGGAAAGGGGGTGTTGGAAGAGAGTGTATATGAGTTAAGAATTTTTGTGGTATTTTAGCTTATGATTGATAGATGTTATACCCTGCATTTTGTCCTGGGAAGTCTTGGGGGGTGGGTTGGAGGGGTTGGAGGGGAGAGGGAGGAGGGAGGAGGGAGGGGGGAAGTGAGGGGGGGGGAACAATGGTTTAAAAATTTGTTCTTTGTAAAACTTTTTCAATATATAAAAAAAAAGATTCATAGTTTCGAGCCTTATTCTCAAACACTAGACAGCGCTTTTCACGTAACTTCGAGCGTTCGCTAAGGGAATGCTCATAACCCAGGGATTACCTATAATACATCGTTGAGGTCATTTGTTAGTGCTTTGTAAAGAGAATGTTTGACTTGAAAAATTTTTCCTAGAAATATTTAATATTTCTATTCAGAATACTATACATTTCCCATATCTTCCATAGTCTTAAGTAGCGATTTTTAGCTCTTTCAGAAGATAATATCAAGCTCTCTCTTTATAGGGCAGAAGGGATTTTTAGGCGGAGGGGAGAATAATTGTATAGAACATATAATTATATTTAGCTTTTGACATTATCATCATAATTGTTTTGACTTGGTTCTGCCCTCTTTTGGGATTTGGGCAATTAATGACAATCCATTTATTTGCTCTGACCTTCCCAGACTAATGAATGAGTATAGGTACTAAAACAATAGACAGGAGAAGAAACTGGATATTGTGAGGCTAAATGAATAGCGGGAGCATCTTTCAAAGGAAGGAGTGAATGGACAGTAGCTATTATGTATTTCTATTCTCACTTCTTTTTCATCCACTGTGCTTCAAATGGCGACTATGATCATAGGCCCATAACATTCTCCATGGCAGAAAACTATAAAGTAATATAAATATATGCAATCAAGTAGTTCTAGTGATCCAAATCAAAAGTAAATCCATCTGGTTTTCAATTTTTGCCCACCCTTAGTCAATTAGTATTCTGTGGGCAGAGAACACGCTACCTCAGGTGAGCTGCAATTTTGTCTCTTCTCCAACAAAGGTAACTTGATTGAAACAACAGATGCTGTTCCAAAAATAATGGATAGGTTAGGAAATGGGATTTCATTGTATTTACATTTAATTTAAACCAAAAATTGTTCACATGATTAATTTCCAGATGTACATATTTAATATTTTCATCTTTCTGTTATAGTTTGCAGAAGTCAATTGAGCCCAAAATTTTGGTTGTAGCTCATTGTGGTTGTTAAGCAAGTCACTGTGTGACCTGACTTGATTTTATGATCATTTTTATGACAATAATTAAGCGATTTGCCACAGCTGTTACGTGAGCCATAGGTTCATTAAGCAAATCTGGCATCTCCAGTGAGTGTGTATTGGTGTTTTCTGTCAGAAAACAGCAAAAAAGGTCACAAATTGCAGTCACATGATCGCAGGACACTGCACCCAGTTATAAATTCAATCTTGTTGCCAAGTGCCAGAAATGTGATCATGTGACCATGGAGGATGTGTGCAGCAGTTCTAACTTTGAGGATGGGTCATAAATAGCTTTTTTGAAGTCCACCATAACTTTCAATGGCTGTTAAATAACTAATTGTTAAGCAAGGACTATCAGCAATAATATCCAAATAGATTTGTGAGCCACAAGCAACCCAAGGTCTCAGGTTGTGCCCTTCTGCCCTAAGTTGAGAATTTGAAATGGCAAAACAAATAAGAGCTATATCCTGTATGCTTGAATGCCCTCATACATAATAAAGTAATTTTGAAATATACTTAAAAACACGGATATATTATATGTGAAAGAGGTATTCAAATATGAGTTATTATATATTAAGTGCCATCAGATATAAGACAGCAAACAATTTTATACAGTAAAAAAATACTACTTCAGTGATTTGGGCTTTGGTTTTTTGCAAACTGAAATCTGCTGTTGTGATTTGGCTCTCTCAGGTGGTTTCTGAGTTGTTAGACGTTTTTCCTACTATGGAGCATTTTTAGTCTTTCTTAATATCAGGTTGCTGACACTTTGCACTTCAGTGAATAATGCACTTGATTCAATTTCACTCAGTCATTGTGATGTAAGTATCTGATAGAATATCTTTTCCTGCCTTGTTAAAGTCTGACATTTTAGTTTTACTAAATTCACCTTCACAGGCAGAAAAGCAATTCATAGAAAGTGCTCTTCACTATAAGAAGAGAGCTTCTTAAAAGTCAGACCAACTCTGATTTCATCACAGTTAAATGCAGACAGAAAGCTATGACAATTATTAAATTGGAGCTAGCTCTGTAACCTATTGTGATGCTAACAAACTAATTCCACCTTATATTTAAAATTGTTTAGGAAAACATAGTCTTATAAGCAATGAAATATCTAATCCACATTGTTTTATTGTTTCCGAGTTAAATTGATTTCCTGACCTTGTCCTGTTTTCCTAACATATACCCCAGTCCATTCATAGTTGCTTGTAATGTTGGAGGAGTATCAACATTTGGTGGTCATTAAAAGGCTAGGAAAGATAGTTGCCATCCACCAAGCAATGTAAAATGTATTGTTATGTAACTATTATGATGTGTCTGAAACAAACCTCAAACAATGCTAGGGAGTCCAGAGTAATTAATGCACTTGTTTGCAGTTACCAGGATACCCATATATTTAAATCAATCAATCTGAATCATTGGACACCTATTGTAGCATTGATAGCTACTAAGGCATTTCACAGACTACAGCTATTAGATACCAAGCAGAAATCTGCAATACCAAAGAAGACTAATAACTTTGCTACAGGGAACATCTTAAATGGTGTCCAATTGGGAAAACAGAAGTAAGTTTGTACTGTGTTGCTGAAATATAACATTGACCTAGTTGTTTTAACTGAACTACAATTGCTTGGATCTGGCCAGAAAGAGGTTTATAACACCTATGCATTTATTCTGATGGCGAACATTTCCTACTGTGTCTGGAAGTGAGCCATGGAAACTGGATTTTTTTTTGGGTGGGGTTGTCTTGAAATATTTTGCTGCTTATCCAAGAAGCTTCTCAGTCTCAGCAAGTTGGCTAGGGAGATCCCTATATATGTCCTCCAGGTTGGTTTCATTTCTCACCTAACCTGTATAGGCTTATTAGGGGAATAAGCAGGGAGCTGTTAATAATCATTGCTCCTAATCCTTTCTCCTAGTGAACCTATGAAGTGGTCTTGATCTTCCTGAAAGAAGCAGCATAAACAATGGGAGACATCTTTGTTGAGGGAAGGATTTTCTACTTTGGCATAAATGGATTCCTTCACTCCTCTCTCAAACCATCTATCTTTCTTGTCCAAAATATGAACATTATTTTCCTCAAAAGATTGTTCTTTTTCTTTTAAATGAAGGTATCCTGCTGATTCTGGTCCTGCGGTGTTGCTTCTCCTGTGCTGGGCCATCCTCTTGTGTAAAGGCTTGGTTTCTCCAGTGTGTAGAGCTCTGAGCACTCCTCACTGCCTTAGACTGTATATATTACATTACTTTCTTATGTTTTGGTGTCTGCTCTTGAGGGTGGGCCAACCTCTGCCTTAGTTATTGTTGGGATTGAAGAACACAGGTATCTAAATATCCATTTTAGCTTCTCTGATACACCAGCTATGTAAGGAATTATCAGGTATTTCTGTTGATTCTAACTCTCAGCTCTCTCTGCCATCCTTTTATTGGTTCCAGATATTGATTTAACAAAGGCCCAATTTTGATACTCATAGAACTTAGAAGCTGTCCTCAGACGCCCATTTTCTTTCTTTTCTATGTCCTTGGAGGTGGGGATGTTTCCTGCCCTGTGAAGTAGTATCTTGATGACTCCTAGTTTGTGTTGAAATGCATGGTGGGAATCAAACAGCAGGTATTAGTTTCTCTGTGTGGGTTTCCTGTAGATCTCTATCTCTAAGTTGCCACAGGTCCCAATCAGGATGCCACAGTCTAGGAACACCAGATTGTTGACCTTGCTGCCTTCCCTGGAGACCTTGATGTTTGAGTCCATGGTATTTATATGGTTTATGACGGCCTGTACTTACTGAACTTTTTACCCAGGTATCATTACATAGCTGACAGAAACTACATTTCAAACAAGTTTCAAACCACACTTATCCTAAATAGAAAATAAAAGGGTAAATTTAACTTCCTAAATAAATCGGCAAGAAGAGGCACCTTCATTTTGGTAGGTGAATGCAAACATTATTTAGACACAAGGATATTTCTCAATTAATTGGGTATTCAAAAGCACTGCTGTTTCTATGATCAATTATTTCCCAATAGGCAAGTCCTGAAATTGTGCTGCTAAAGATATTAGGATGTTGTGAGTTGCAAAAGTTGCATTTGATTATCAATTTAAAATTGTAAGCTGTAGCCCAGTCCTATTCTCCACCTCAGCTCCAGCTAAAATTACTGCAGTCACAATATCAAGAAAGATTTCTGATTGAGTGATGCAACAGATTTGACACCCAATTGATACAATGATGATAAAAAAGCTCAGTGGTCCAAAATTAGAAACACCATCTGCATGATGATGGAAGCTATTTGCTCTTGTGCAGAGAAAAGATGGGGCCAAAAATAGATAATGGATGAAACCATTAACTTGATACAAAAAAGAAATATGGCTCAGTTTATAAATCCAACAAAAGCAAAAAAGCTGGCAAAGCAATTTGCAAAAATCTAAAAAGTGAAAAGGAAGTATTTTGGAATGGCATTGCTGCAAAGATAGAGGCAGCAGCTTTTGCACAATGACCAACATACACTTTTTCCCACCTTGAAAGCACAGTCAAGCAAGCACAGCTGACCTCAGCATGAGCACTCATAATGGGATAGGGTGAATTGCTAAAACCAGCCAAAGTACTATATGATGGAAACAACATTTTGATTTACTCTTAAATTTTATCCACCAACAGCATTATATCAGGAACTAGGTGACCCAAAGCACCCTCTAATAACATTTGTAAAGTTGAGCCAACAAAAACAGAGATTGCTATCAAACAAATGGTAAAGCTATATGACTTTGTGGAAGCACTGAAGGCAGGCGTGTGTAATCGTAGTAGTAGTAATCAATTCAGTTATTCTCACTGGCATGAAGAGAAATCAATTAACTGGATAGTTGCTTGTATTTTTGCTGCATTTAAAAATGGTGACAAGACACAATGTGAACATGTCAGAGACCTAGCATTCTGTCCATAGTAAGGTCTTTCTTTGCACAGGTTGTCAGAAGGCTTCTAAAAGTGCAAGAATCCTCCATTTGGGAAGGAGACACCATACTTTTGGCCATATGGACCAAATTTTCACTGTCAGGCAAGTACCCAAGGAGGGTATACACTATGGAAAACAAACTACTGCTTTTTTATATATATTTGATCAAGAGTTGAACAACATCCATCAGAATTCTGTGTGGAAAGTGATTCTGGCAATTGGTATACTCAACAAAACTATCTGTACTACTACTGCCTTTTATGACAAGGTTTCTTGCAGGATTAAAATGCATTGCACCAGTCCTTTCATGGTGAGAAGGGAAATAAAAATATCTACTATCACCATTGTTATTCAGTGTGGTAACAGATTGAATAATTAAGGAATAGAGTGGCTAGCCATGCAATAGTTCATTGTGGCACAAATGAGCTGAACTTTGCAGGTGCAGCATACACTAGTGATATTATTTTCATGGAATTACAACCAAAGGTACAGAATTCATTACATGTCATAAGCAAAAGATCAGAAAGACTATGAATAAATGCAAAAAAACCAAAAACAAAACCATGGCAATGTTAACTCATGGTATACAAATTAATCTTGCCCTTAGAGGTAAGCCAATTTAGCAGATGAATGATTTCATATACCTAAGCTCTTTGATCTTTGCATCAACAGCTGACATATCAGTGATGCTTTTGCACAAATTGATAAATGTTCAAGCAGTTTTGCCACGTTAAGTGGTGCTTCTAAACAGTGGTGGGATTCAAATAATTTAACAACCGGTTCTCTGCCCTAATGATTTCTTCCAACAACCAGTTTGCCAAACTGCTCAGAAAGTTAACAACCGGTTCTCCCGAAGTGGTGCGAACTGGCTGAATCCCACCACTGCTTCTAAAGCAGGGGTGTCAAATGACATTGTCACGGCAGCATCATGTGACGCATCAGGACTTCTCCCCCTTTGCTAAACTGGGTTTAGGCATGGCCAGCGCATAATGCATCTGGCCCATGGGCCGGGAGTTTGACAGCCCTGTTCTAAAGGAAGAAAGTCAGCCTGAAAATGAAGTTTTGAGAACTCAATGAAGCCATCACACCATTCTTACTTTATGTAACAGAAATGTAGACCCTACTTGTTAGGGATCAGCAGAAGCTGGGGGGAGGGCGAGTTCAGATGGGAACTTTGAGAAAATTCTGGGCAACTCCTTCTGTGACTGATGACAGAAGGAGGCCATTCAGCAAGTACTCAGTGAACAACCCACAACTAGGAATGAGATTTGGTAGTCATGCCTTTCTTGGAAGTGGTATGTCTGCTAGAAAGATGATGTCCATGTATCTAGAAAGGAACAAAAACACACATTTCCAAAACCGAATCACCAGACAGATGCTGAAGAACGGCAATTGAGGAGCACTCTAGTGTCACAGAATTTGCAGCATCTGCTCAGGACAGGAAAGACTGGGATGGTATCTATAGGAATTTTGTGCCCATGCTATCCACAGCTTCAGTGATGATACCTTACAATTTGGGAGAGAATGATTAACTTACATCCACTTCTTCATTAAAACTTTCCTTGTGTAATCTTGTGTGTGGAACGTACATCTGACTACAAACCTATCTAGTTTCTAAATAGTAAAATATCTTCAGTTATTAGTAATGAATCTATTTAATTTTTTTAATGAGGACTTTTGACGTGAGATGCAGAATAAACTGAGATTAAACAAACAAACAAACAAACAAATGGTATTCTTGTTGCTGAAAAATGCCTCCTCTGGCTGAATGCTATTGAATTGGCTTGGCCTTTGCTTGCATCCAAGGAGAATTGTTGGAATTTTATTGGATAGCAAGGACTCTCCATTTCATAGCAACTGCCTCTGAAGGTGTGGCTGGGTCCTTTCTTCCATCAAGGTTGCTGACATACCTGCTCTTCCATGGGCAGCAGTGTAAAAATATATGTGTGGATGGGTGTTTTTGTTTTTTTCAGTTTTGGTACTACATAGTACCAAATTTATTTATACAGTGGTGGGTTTCAATTTTTTTTACTCCTGGTTCTGTAGGCAAGGCTTGGTGGGCATGGCTTGGTGGGCATGGCAGGGGAAGGATACTGTAAAATCTTCATTCCCTCCATTCCCTCTCCACTCCAGGGAGGGTTACTGCAAAATCCCCATTTCCTCCCGATCAGCTGGGACTCAGGAAGCAGAGAATAGATGGGGGCAGGGCCAATCAGAATTTTTACTAGCGGTCCTCTGAACTACTCAAAATTTCCGCTACCAGTTCTCCAGAACTGGTTAGAACCTGCAGAAACCCACCTCTGATATAGTTCCTCTGCTATTGTTTTTCACTCTTTAAAAATGCACGTTCCCCAGAATCATTCTGGTGTCAGGTAGTCTTTTAATGTAATAAATGAATGGCAAAAAAGCTGGTCAGTTCAGAGATGTCCATAAAAATAAACTTACCTTTATGCATTTTCAGGGCGAACTCTCCAGAGTATCGCCAGGGGAATCAGACTTTTAATTCTGCCTCTGAACTGAGTTGCTGCTCTAATTTACAGAAATATAGATTTCTGAAAAAGGAGTCCTCCAGCTTGATATAATTCCCAGATAGCCTTCAATATAGCATAGAGTAAAACTCAAGAGCCCTTTCATTTTGCCTTGGATTGTAGGTACTGAATTACAAATAAGCTCGAATAGACAATTTTAATGCTGAATCGTTACATTGCTAAGGCTGTTTTCTTGTTGGCTTAGTTTTCATGATGAGTTTTGAGCAGAACACTGAGCACACAAATGTAGAGCAATCTGTTCAAAAGATACTAAAACTTTTACATACATGTGTGTGTATTTGTGTTTATACACATTCATCCTTCATCTGTCTATGTGGTTGCTAAGAACTGGCACTGACTTGATAGCACATTATACACAGACACTCCAATTGTATTATATAATCACAGTGGGATAAATTCAATTCCTGATGACAATACAAAAGTAGACAGAATATTGTTGGATAAAACTAATTTGGAATACAACCATTGATTGCTCTGTCCGTCTCTCTCTCTCTCTCTCTGTCTCTCTCTTTCTCTGTCTCTCTATCTCTCTATCTCTCTATCTATCTCAATTTAATTAAATGATGTAAATTTAAACATTTTAGTTTCTCCATTAAAAAACAAAAAGCCCATTACAATTTGGCAGAGTAAAGGTTTTAAAGCAGTATTACAAATTTTTGTCAATGTTTGTTTTGGACAAACAAAATGAAATCTTGACAAGTAATTGCATTTTTATCAATATAAAGCACTGACAACTGAGAGTTTTAAAAAAAACTGATTGCAACCAGGTTTAAATCTGTAGACAGTTTGAGAATAGCAAGAAGGGAAAGCTTAATAGAATGGAATTGCTTGAAATCAGAAATGAAAGCTTTTCAAAGAAAGAAAATAAAACAACAGAAGTATTTTTCAATCTTACTTGGACACTATGGATTTTAATGAATGGTTGTTGTTGTTGTTGTTTTTAAAAAAATCACAGTTACCCTTATCTGATGAATAGGAATGATCCATTTCACAGTGCCCATATATATTTTGAGCAAGATGAAAACAGCATCTTAAATTCTGTAGAAACAATTCTCATAATGGAAACAGGACATATCTTCACATATAAAGTTCATCCCTCCTTTTTTATATTAATATTAATTTCAAAGTAATTTGCAGTTTGCATTGGAATCAATTAAACAAAATTTTAACAACATAAGGAAGAAACACCATTTAATAAAAGAAAATGCAAAATAAGACACAGATTTAAGTGGATAACAATGACAATGAAAAGATGAAGAATATTTCATTTGGGAAAATGTTTGCACAATATGGCAGCATGACTCAATAGTCTTTCTTCTTGTTTATTTAATTTCAGTTGAAGAATAATTACTTTAGATGTATTATTGAATAATATTCCAATAGCCACTTTCTATTACTATGCTATTTCCTTCAATCACCAATCCAATACACTCTCTTTCTCAGTGATATTTGCCTGCAAAATACCTAAAACATGAGAATTGAATGGGATTTCACTATCAGAAGATGATGCCCACCTGGATAAATCATGGATTATAAGATTGACTACATAAAACTTTCAGATTCTGTTTGACTCTGAAGAGCAATGCTGAAGCACAGAAATAGGCAGACTGTTATTGCTGAAAAGCCCTATTTATGTCATATAGGATCTGTAAGAAGAGAATGCTAGACCCAATAGAATTTAGTTAATCCAGCAGGACTCTTCTGAGCTGCTTCAAATCTCTGCTGAGTTATATTCCGCATCTTGTCTACAATGATGACTATGGAAAACATAAATACAAGCCATAAATACAAGCCATAATACAATACAAGCCTCCCCCCACCCCCAGCAATTAGCTGCCTCTGTTTCAGGACAAATATATATCTTCTTTAACTATACCATCTCCTGCTTCCTAATATTTTTTCCTTCTTTTTTTCTCCTGATTTCTTGATTGTTTCTTGATTGGAAAAAGATTATATCAAGAAGGAATTCAGTGGAGGACAGAAAAAGGGAGCTGCAGGTGACTGTGATGACAAGGAAAAATTGTAACATTTTCATATCGCAGGGTCCTTGATTTTGTGTTTTACCCACCCCTTCGTCCAATCTGCAGCGCTGGCTGCAAACCTATAGCTTGCATTTCTTCATGCAGACAGTTCATCCGTCACTTTTTGAGCCATCTTTGGAGCTGCTGGCCATCTGGGCTGAGTGCAAGTGTTTGCCTCATGACAGATTGCACATCAGTTCTGACCACGTCCATACCACCGCACTGTTTGTGTCTCTTTGTCTTTGGCCCGCATTGCACCTCATAGGGTGCCACTGGGCAGACAACTCTGTGGTAGATCTTTGATTTAAGCTACAGCAGGATCTTCCAGTCACAGAGGGTGACAGTGACCTGGTGCCACTTGAAACAGGTAGCAGTGACTCATGCCAGGACATCCAGAAGCATGTCACCATATAAGTGTAATACATTTCGTGAAATAAACAGCTTTGCGCAAGTCAAGTTTGATATATTTCTGACTAAAGATTCAAGAGTCAAGGAGTATATAGTTCAAGTTTGCATTATGAGTTTCAAAGGGACGGCAATTGAACCTATTTTGAAATTTGATATCCACTTTAAAAATTACTATAATCTGTAACGGGAAAACATAAAAGGGCCTGCAACTGAATATTATGTTGGCACAAGCAGATAACATAATAGTAATAACAGCCACTTATGGGACATTAACCCTGGCAAAATTCAGATAAATAGGCATGCTACTTTCACTGTACTATGTATTTTGTCTCCATAGAATTTTTTATTTATATTTAACAGGACTAGGTTGTCTTTTGACTATAGCTTGTTGTCAGTATTCTTTGTTTAACTAGCAGAGGAAACAAAAATGGTTCAGTACAGTAGGTCACAGGACACAAGATACAAAGAAAGAGCTGGCTGGCACAGGAAAAAGTGACCTTTATAGCATTTTAACCACTTCTAAAAACAATACATGTTTGTAACAGTTTCAAATTTTGGGAACAGTAAGTCATGCCATATCATCTCTAAATTGGGTACTGGAATATATTTTACATGAGGCTGCCTTTGAAGACCATTTGCATTGGCATCCTTCAGTCTCAAAAGACTATGGTATCGTGCTCTGGAAAGAGATCCTGAAACAACATCTAGTATGGTTAAAAAGGCCAGTTCGAAATGGCAATCCCTTCCACACTGAGGGCAGATACATTCTGTCCTCTGCCCAGCCCTCAGATATTGCTGGTTTTGGGACTGCCTCTTTGCCTCACTCTGCCAAACAAATGTCTCTTTGAATTGGAGAAGGCCATACTGCGTCTTTAGCCTCCAAGCTGAACAATCGGAGATCAAGGTTTCCCAGTTGTTAATGTCCATTCCCAGGGCCTTTAGGTCCCTCTTGCAGATATCCTTATATCGCAGCTGTGGTCTTCCTCTGAGGCACTTTCCCTGCACTAAATCTCCATACAGGAGATCTTTCGGAATCTGACCATCACGACATGCCCAAGCCAGCATAGACGTCACTGTTTCAGTAGTGTATACATGTTAGAAATTCCAGCACGTTCCAAGATTGCGCTATTCGGAACTTTGTCCTACCAGGTGATGCCAAAAATATGTCAGAGACAGCACATATGAAAGGTGTTCAACTTTCTCTCCTGCCGTGCGTAAAGGGTCCAAGACTCACTGCAGTACAAGAGTGTGCTCAGGACACAGGCTCTATAGACCTGGATCTTTGTATGTTCCGTCAGCTTCGTATTAAGCCATATTCTCTTTGTAAGTCTGGAAAATGTGGTGGGTGCTTTACCAATACATTTACTCAGCTCAGTATCTAAAGAGACAGTGTCAGAGATAGTTGAGCCGAGGTACACAAAGTCATGGATGACTTCCAGTTCTTGTGCAGAAATTGTAATACAGGGATCCTGTATTACGTCCTGACCCATGACTTGTGTTTTTTTCAGGCTGATTGTTAGTCCAAAGTCTTGGAAGGCCTTGCTAGAACTGTCCATAAGTTGTTGAAAGTGTTCAGCAGAGTGAGGAGTGACGGCAGCATCATCAGCGAAGAGGAAATCCTGTAAGCATTTCAGCTGGGCTTTAGACTTTGCTCTCCATCTAGAGAGATTAAGAGTTTTCCGTCTGATTTGGTCTGGAGGTAAATATCCTCTGTTGCAGTTCCAAAAGCATGGTACTGGAATAAATTTTACATGAGGCTGCCTTTGAAGACCATTTAGAAATTACAATTTGTGCAAAGTGTGATGGTTTGCCTGTTAGTAGATGGGAGTTTTACAACCACACAATGCTTAGTTTTCTGGCCCAGTCATGTAGAGTATTTCTGAGTTTGCTCTGAATTATTAGTTTTAGAGTAGACAATAAAGGTCTTCATGGTTTGGCTCTCTGGCATATTCAAGACTGCCTCCATCAAGTATAACTTGATTATCCTGTGCACTCAATTTATGAAGAGATGCTTTAGGTTCTCCCTGTCTGAGACACTGGGTGCGTACATATAGATAATGCTCCTGTATTGCAATTCCTTCATTATGGAATAGTTTCTGCCACAAAAGGTTCAGTTAGCACTTACCATAACACATCTTTCAGGAAAAACTTCTTTAGCTTATTAGAGTCACCAATGAAATTGGCATAAAGGCAGGAGTGAAATGCTCCCGGTTCAGACTGGATCGGGTGATCCGGTAGCAATGGGAGCGGGTAATTCGGAGAACTGGTAGCAAAAATCTCTGCCTCCTCCCCCTGCCCATGCCCACCCAATCACCCAGTCCCAAGTTGCCTATTTGCTGCTTCTTTCAGGCTCGCTAAGCCTTGCTTTGGCTGCTGCAATGAGTTTCATCAGCTAGCAACTGAATCTGCCTGCCTGCAATCCATCTCATCACTGAGCAACTCAATCTGCCTGCCTTCAATTGGGTTAGTAACTGGGGGGGGGAGCTTTAAAAAAAGAGTTAATTGGGTTTTTTTCAAAGAGTTTTATTTATTTTTTTTAGACAGCAATTTAAAGTTAAGGAAATTTTAAATTTAGCTTCTTTTATCTAAAATATAAATAAAATATTTGTGCAGCTTTCTGAGATTTGGTGTGTTTCTGTAGCATTTTACTGTAACTATACAAACACACAAAATCTCACAAAGCTGTATGTGGCATTTTGTGTGTGTGTGTGTGTGTGTGTGAGTCAGTTGTGTTGTGTTGTGTTGTATTGTGTGTGTGTAAAGTGTGAAAGTTGGATTTTGAGCTTTTTGTGGCTGTGTGAGGTTCCTGTTTGTTGCAAGGGCCATTTTGGGCAGCTACCTTTATATTGTGTGTGAGTCAGTTGTATTGTGTTGTGTTGTGTGTGTGTAAAGTGTGAAAGTTGGTTTTTGGTACCTCTTATTGTTTTGTGTACTTTTATTTTTATTATTTATTGTAATTGGCCATGCCCACTCAGTCACCTGACCACCAAGCCACACCCACCAATTAAACCATGCCCACAGAACCGGTGGGGAAATTTTTTAGATTTCACCCCTGCATAAAGGTAAGTATTTTTATTGCTTATATTACTGAATTAGTTTGTATTAGTGTGCTTTGAAGTCTTTCTGTGAGCAGCTGGTAGTATATTGTAGTATGTACAACTGTAATATGGTAAATAACAACAATAGCAACAGCATGATACACCATTCAATTTGCAAGGGATGAAACCTGCAACAATCATACAGAATTTAAAAGGTTTAACCAAATATTACCTTTTGAGATAATCAACTCTGAGCTCATATTCAAACTCTAGAGGAGTGGGTAGGACTAGCTCAGAAGTGTAAAAAAGTGAAGGCTTACATAAGGCTACAAAAAAAAGACTTTACAACTAAGAAAACTAATAACCATGTTGGTCTTGTCCACCCTATCTCTCTGTAATAGGCAGAAAGCTTAATGAGAAGATGAATCTCATTGGCTAGTTGTTCCTATCAATGACAGAGATCACATCACACCAGCAACTATTCTACTTAGATGGAAGTGAAGGTGTTTTTGTTTGTAATGCCCCCAAGATCAGTAAAAAAGCTGTTGAATCTGTAACTGCTTTGATAGGTTATGAAGTGCTCCATAATCATTTGATTTGATTTTCTGCTTCGAAGCAGCTTCCCACTTTGATTCACAAATCTGCTTTGATGGGGAGCTTCGATCTAAGCTTAATTGAATCCAATCACCCCTTTGAGGTTTCTCACAGACCTAGAAGGATATACCTTCTGCATAAAACATGAATAAAAGATCAACTATTGCACTGCTGAAAAAAACTGCATTCATGTCCATGAATGTTAATATAAGACATGATACTGATGAATTATCCATTCATTTTACTATAATTTTGATTATTTCTAATAATATTTTTAAATACACAGTTTCTGTTGAAATTTTAATTATCAGTTAAATGTTCACAAATAAGTAGCAAATAAAATTATTAAAATCAATTTTTAGAAGGGTGAAATACCATAAAAATGGAGACTTGCCCTTTATCCCTGACTGGATAAATATCTGGGCAGAAATGAATCAAGTTCTACCAAAACCCAATTTTCAATCATACTAAAATAAATTTCAGTTCTCCTCTGAAGACTGTAAATTGTCTTCTGAGACTAAAATCAATGACACTAAACATATTGAAAAGTTGGTTATCTAAGAATTTAATAATCAACACAGGTAAATACTTACTACACCTACCGTATAATTGCCCAAGAAATTAAAAAGCAATAAAACAATACAATTTAGGAAAAGCACCAGGTCCAGAGCGGTATGTTACTCAACAGTGCAAAGAATATAATGAATGATACTAAAGAAACAAATGCAATAATGGAAGAGTCATAGATAGCTTTGATTTACAAGGAAAGGAACAATGGAGGGAAAATATAGTCAAGTAGACCAATTTCAGTACATCCTACTGAATGTAGACTGCAATATTTTTACAGGCTGATAGCTTGAAAAAATGTGTTTCAAATATTATATATATTGACTAAATTGATTTTATCCCAAAGAAAAATATCAGGGACAAGAGTAAGTTTATAATTATGTAATAATATATATAAACAAAAGAAAGGGCGAGTGGGGGGGAGGAAGAAAGTTGTACTATTTTTTTTAGATGCAGAGAATGATAATTTGCAGTGGCAATTCCTGCTAGCTGTACTGAACAAAATGAACTCCAGAGAAGAGTTTCGAACTTACCCCAATAGCAAAAAGCAAAGATTATAGCTAATGAAGCACTTTTAGCAGATTTCCAATTTGTAAAGGTACAAGGCAAAGAGATCCACTCTCTCTCTTACTAATCATCATTGCATTAGCACTACAACGATTCGCCTTGCGGTGAGATGGGTGGCAAACAAATTTAATTAATGAATGAATGAATAAAAAGCAAACAAACAAACAAACAAATGGGTAGACAAATGGGTAGACAATAAACAAATAACACATCTCAAAATTCATGAAGAGAAATACAACCTCAAATGTTATGGAATAAAATGTAGTATTAACTATCACAGAACCATAAAAGACAATAAAACAGTTAATGAAAACAGTTCAGGGTTTGGAGAATTCTCTGGATATAAAAATCAATGTTCAAAAAGCAAAAATAATCACAAGATATTTAATGCAAAGAGAAATCAATCTTCCGCAGGAGAATCTGCCTGTCAGCTCACTCAGTGAAATACATTGGTTTCTATCTGACAGGCAACAATCAAGTACATCACAATAACTATGTTAAATTATGGCAAGAAATCAAAAAAGACCTTGAAAGGCAGAGGAATGTAAAGCTATCTTGGTGAGAATCAATTGCTATTATAAAACTAAATATATTACCCAAGATAAAATATCAATTCCAAATGGCACAAATCAGAATTTTAGAGAGAACTTTACAAAGTGACACTGGAATATACCATGGTTGGTGTAGTTACAAATTACTGAAATGGTACAATCAGGTCTCAAGAATGAAGGAGGAAAAAAAGAATTTAAAATGTACAAAAAACAGTGCCATTTGGTTTAGATTGCACATATACACTCTTATTCGGATATGGCACAGAAACAAGACAAACAAACAAATAAAAATACTCCCGTATGATAAAATAGTCATAGCATAACAATGGGAAGAAGGAGAATAAAATAATTGACAGAACTGAAGAAGTATGTTGGATGAAAAGAGAAAAATATTAAAGGAAAAACAAAATTCAGTTGCCTTTTGAAAAAGCACTTTTGCATATTTGGTTCAAAATCAGAAGGAAGATACAATTCTGACAATATCTGATTGGGAACTTAAACTTGAAGAATGTGCAGCTATGGCAAAATTAGGAGTATATATTCACAGCAGAAGTTTAAGCAAGAATGATTTCCATATGTACAATGCAGCATGGCAAATATAAACACTTACAGGGATTCCAAATGCTTATAAATATTTTAATTTAGCAGAAGGTAGAAATGAAACAATCTTCCCCCTTCTTTTCATTTCTTTATTCTTTGGCACTTAAATTGTTGTCAAATTTGCTTTAAATTCTTTTTTTCCTTTTTCAACCTGCACAAATAACATTAAGTAACATTACAATGGAGTTCTGCATGCACTTTGCATTTTGGGGGTTTGCGTGTGTGTGCACACACACTTTGGGCACTCGATCCGGAAAAGGTTAGCCATCACTGTCCTAGAATATTTCATTCTTCTAGGAGAGTGGTGGGTGCTAACTTTATACAGCAGGAAAAGCCAAAGTTGTTAAGGTAAAAAGATGAATTGTAAGGTGTAGAAAATAAGTTTTTTGGAGATGGTAGGTAAATCGAAGGAGAAATTGTGGGAAGAGATAGAAAGTTGATGTCCAGATTATAGCTTTAACAGTCCCAAACCTTGAAAGTTACACAGCAAGAAGAGGAAAAGAAATGACTTTGTGATGAGAATTAACTCAGAACCATAAAAAAGCCTCAAGGTGGGGTGCGTTCAACAAGAAAAGAGAAAGATGAAAATGCATTTGGAATCAGCATGGTGACAGAAAAAAAACCACTCATAAAAAAAACAAGAGAGAGGAGATATCCTTCTGTTTTTATTCAACCTTAGGGATCAAAATATTTTATTATTGCATCAGCTTTGTAGTCTTGAGTCCATTGGATACATAATTTATAGAACTTGCTAACGGTAGCATTATGGGAATAGGAATTTGGGGATCCTCTTGCATGGCAATACTTTTTCTAAAAACAAGATAAAGGCAACGTTTCTAGAACAAGGTTTGTCAATTTTTCTGAAGCCACAAAACTTGTTAGGGTTTTTTTTTGGGGGGGGGGGTTGTTTTTTGAACCTTGGGATCCAAAAGGCAAAACCTTTCGGTAGTGTAGTATGTCTCAATCTTGGCAACTTGTTGAAGCCAATATATTGAAGTCCACACATCTTCAAATTGCCAAAGTTGAGAAACACAGCTCTAGTGATATAAAATTGGATGTATTTGAGGGAATGTGGCAGGGGAAGGGTCTAAATTTCTCCTTTGGGTTCCACAGAACTCAGATGGAAAAATCCTGTTCTAAAACACAGATTTAAGCAAGCGAAAAAAGAATAGAATTCCAATTAAATATGTCTTACAACATATTTAACATAAGCATTACAACACCTATAAGCCATTCCTCTTGGATATAAGTATTTGACTTGAGATTGTTTTCTAAGTATTAGTTGTGTAGGATGTTCTATGTGTGTTTCTCTCCCCCCCCCATTCAATTGTGTCCAATTTTTGGAGACAACCTGGACAAATCCCTGCCATTTTCTTGGTTAGGTTTTTCAGAAGTGATTTGCCATTGTCTTCTTCCTAGGACTAAAAGAAAATGATTGGCCCAAGTTATCCCATCTGGCTTTCTGCTCAAGGTGGGCCTACAATCCATGGTCTTCCTGGTTTTAACCATTACACCAAAAATGGTCTTGTATTTAAGGACCCAGTGCATGTTAGAAGCCTATCTCTATCGCTGGAGCGAATGGGGCCGTAATCTCTGTAAATGTATAAATATACCTGGAACTCACTGGGTTAGAATACTTATTATGTTATTGTTAAAAGTCAAGGTCTTCCTTGATCTAGGCTTGACTCCTATACAACCATGCGGGCAACTTTTAGAAGTGCTTTGTTACTGTTTACTTGCAAGATTTTTTTCCAATTTCATAATATAGCCTACAACACTAGGATTTCTAATAGTTGCCAATCCAAATGCTAATTCTTTTCAAGAGGAGACACATTTAGCTATCTCTTTTGACTGTTGTGAATTTTTATCTTTCAAGCATCACACAGTTTATTTATTTTAGTTGGTGGTGAAATCTGATTTCCAAGCTTGTCCAAACTAGATCTCAACATAGTTGCAACAATTGCCATTTGTGCTTATTTAAAAATATACTTTTAAATATCAGGATTGAGAACAATTAAGCTAGAGATGTCAACAAAAGATGACAACAGAAAGGGAGCCTGACAAATTGACATTTGAAAGTTTGAAAAAGCAAAACTCTTTTACACTGAACAAGAAGTGGTATAGATCAGGGGTCTCCAACCCTGGCAACTTTAAGACTTGTGGACTTCAACTCCTACAATTCTTCAGTCAGCTATGCTGTCTGGGGAATTCTGGGAGTTGAAGTTCATAAGTCTTAAAATTGCCAAGGTTGGAGACTCCTGGTATAGACTGATCTTGATCTGAAAACAGTGATGTCCAATGAGTGGGTCATATATTTATATAACATAAGATGAAGTGCATATTCTGTTTATATATGTTTTTATTTGTGGGTCTTAGCAATCTGTCTGTGGCTCACATTTTTTCAGCATATTTTAGACTAAATATACACATATTTGTATAAGCTTTTGTAAAGCAACAGTTGGACTGATGAGGTTTTAATTTAGTATATCCCATGTATATACTGTATATAATGTATGCTGTTTTAAATATCAAAGAAACTTATTAATCTTTTTTTTTAAAAAAAATCAAATTTGAACACAATTTATATGACTGGAACATGTAAGACCGCTAAGAGGTAGCATACAGAATCTTCATTGAAGAATGGTTTATACAGTATTGATGAGTTTTTTAAAGTCAAAGGAGAGGAGAAGGGGGAGATAAAGTAGAAACTTAACATAAACACCTGAACACTACCAGAGGGATATTACAAAAATTTAGGCCAGAATAAGAGATATTGACTCATTTTCTAGATTGTTTGGGGATTTAAGAAGAATGAAATAATTCAGAAGACAACAATACAATTTGCTTTCTCCAACCTGGTTTTTTCTGGAGTACAGAATATTTACAAAGAAAGAAATTTATCCAAAGATCTAGAATGCAAATGTTGCTACTCTCCATATGATAGTTTCTATGTTATATCTTGAATCCCCTTTACTAAAATATATGCATTTGACAAAAGATATGGTGACAGCTTTTGCAATTAGAAAAAAAAAATCATTGGGCAATTTGGCCAGAAAGTTTATTAGTTTCCTTATATTGAAGAAGAAGAAGAAGCTTCTTCAACACCTTTTTGCTTTAAAAAAATTGAACTGGCGATTTATGGATTTGATGATTAGAGAGTGTAGATTATGGAAATTATGATTTATGACCATAGAGAGAGAAGATAAAATATGAATGTTGTTATAACTACTATCAGAAGCCACTTCTTTATCACTTTTTCTTTTTCTTTCTTTTTCATTTATTTTTATTTTATTTTCACTGTTCTGTGTCTTTTTCCTATTTCTTTATTTTTCAATTGAAAATTTGTTTTGTTTTTATTCTGTTGAAAATTTGTTTAATAAAATTTATACACACAAACACAAATACACAAAGAAACAGAAGCTTCTTCCTCCCTCACAAACAGTTTTGGAAGAAAAGATGCTCATCTGAATTCTTTTCAGGATCTAACCTGGTGAGATCCTTTTGTGACCTACAGTATTCACATAAATATTGTTTTTTTCTCATTTTGTGTAATAATGATATAGATATTATATTATCAAAAAGTCTATCTTTTTACTGCACAAATCAGTTTTTATGTATAAGAGAAATGAAATATTTTTTGGTTTTTGTGCTAATATTTAGAGTTAAATGTTGAACTTTTTAAAAAAAATAGACATTCATTTTTGAAAGCAAAAATTATTGTGCATTTGAAAATCTACTTCTCTTAAATACTTGCCTGTTTTAAGCTCTTGCTAGATTAATTGCTGAGCTGTGGCTTTAGAAAAAAAGGAAGCTGAAGCCATTTCAGTTTGGAAATACTGAATATTATATTTTTGCTTTCTTTGTAAAACAATAATATCAGCTTGCTTTATTTATTTATTTATTTATTTATTTATTTATTTATTTATTTATTTATTTGTCACAACAATATATATAGGTTTCACACAAAAAGATTATACAGTATATAAACATATATATGAGGAAATATAAGGAAGTATAAGCATATATATATAAGAAGAAAAAGAAAAACAATAGGACAGGAACGGTAGGCACGTTTGTGCTCTTATGCACGCCCCTTATGGTCCTCTTAGGAATGGGGTGAGGTCAATAGTAGAAAGTTTTTGGTTAAAGCTTTTGGGATTATGGGAAGAGACCACAGAGTCAGGTAATGTGTTCCAAGCACTGATAACTGTTACAGAAGTCATATTTTCTGCAATCTAGATTAAAGCGGTTAACATTAAGTTTAAATCTATTGGTTGCTCTTGTATTATTGCAAGAGTGAAGTAGTCTTTAACAGGAAGGACATTACAATAGATGATTCTACGAGTTAAACGTAGCTCTTGTCGAAGGCGACTGAGTTCTAAGTTTTCTAAGCCTAGGATTTCAAGTCTGGTGGGATAAGGTATTTTGTTGTTTTCAGAGGAGTTGTTGTGTCTTGCCTGCTCTCACCGCAGCCGGGGTCTGCTTATCTGCTTCCGAATGCTGAAGAATGTCCTCCCGGCCCCAGCCCTGGCTCCATGCCCAGACAGGCTGAGGAGGGGGCATCTCCCGGCCCCAGCCCTGGCTCCATGCCCAAGCAGGCTGCAGAGGAGGGAGCACCCCCCGGCCCCAGCCCTGGCTCCATGCCCAGGCAAACGGAGCAGCTAGATGCCTCCCCCTCCTCCACAGCATGTGAGCCTGAGGAAAGTTTATTTCCAACAGCTGCTGATTGGAGTGACCCTCGCATCAGAAGACTGGATAGGCGGAGGCAACAGAAGGAAGGGAGGGGCAGGCCTTAATGAGTGCTGAGTCATGGAGCCACACCCCATGGCCTATATAAAGGATCTGCTTTCTGGCAGTCTCTGAGTCAGGCAAAGTCGAACTTATCTTGCTGAAGTCACTTTCTGGTCTCCTGCCTGCTCTGAGGACTTTGCTAGGACTTTGGGCAGAGCTGCAGAGGCAAGCCTGATTCGGATTTCCCTGACCCGGCTGTCAGCGGAGGCGTGGGACACGACAGGAGTGGAGAACTCTTCTTGTAAAATATTTCTGGACACGTTCAATTGTATTGATGTCAGAAATGTGGTGAGGGTTCCAGACAGGCGAGCTATATTCTAGAATTGGCCTAGCAAATGTTTTATATGCTCTGGTTAGTAATGTAGTGTTTTTGGAAAAGAAGCTACGCAAGATTAGGTTTACAACTCTTAGAGCCTTTTTGCTATGTAGTTGCAGTGAGCTTTGGCACTTAGATCATTTGATATGAAAACTCCAAGGTCTTTAACAGGGTGTTGATCCTGTTAAATGATCCTGTTAATGATCCTGATCCTGTAAGGCATGTAAGGCATGTCCATCAAGCATGTACTTAGTGTTTGGGTTCTTTTTCCAATATGTAAGACTGAGCATTTGTTGGTTGAGATTTGGAGTTGCGAAGTTTTAGACCAAGCGGTTAGATGATCAAGGTCTTTTTGAATGGTAGATGTATTGTCGGTGGTGTTAAATATTTATTTATTTTATTTATTTATTTATTTTGTCACAACATCATACAAAAAGATTATATAGTATATAACCATATAAACATATATAGGAAGAAGAAAAGAAAAACAATAGGACAGGAACGGTAGGCACGTTTGTGCGCTTATGCACGCCCCTTATGGTCCTCTTAGGAATGGGGTGAGGTCAATAGTAGAAAGTTTTTGGTTAAAGCTTTTAGGATTATGGGAAGAGACCACAGAGTCAGGTAAAGTATTCCAAGCACTGATGATTCTGTTGCAGAAGTCATATTTTCTGCAATCTAGATTAAAGCGGTTAACATTAAGTTTAAATCTATTGGTTGCCCTTGTATTATTGCAATTAAAGCTGAAGTAGTCTTTGACAGGAAGGACATTACAATAGATGATTCTGTGAGTTAAACTTAGGTCTTGTCGAAGGCGACTGAGTTCTAAGTTTTCTAAGCCTAGGATTTCAAGTCTGGTGGGATAAGGTATTTTGTTGTTTTCAGAGGAGTTGTTGTGTCTTGCCTGCTCTCACCGCAGCCGGGGTCTGCTTATCTGCTTCCGAATGCTGAAGAATGTCCTCCCGGCCCCAGCCCTGGCTCCATGCCCAGACAGGCTGAGGAGGGGGCATCTCCCGGCCCCAGCCCTGGCTCCATGCCCAAGCAGGCTGCAGAGGAGGGAGCACCCCCCGGCCCCAGCCCTGGCTCCATGCCCAGGCAAACGGAGCAGCTAGATGCCTCCCCCTCCTCCACAGCATGTGAGCCTGAGGAAAGTTTATTTCCAACAGCTGCTGATTGGAGTGACCCTCGCATCAGAAGACTGGATAGGCGGAGGCAACAGAAGGAAGGGAGGGGCAGGCCTTAATGAGTGCTGAGTCATGGAGCCACACCCCATGGCCTATATAAAGGATCTGCTTTCTGGCAGTCTCTGAGTCAGGCAAAGTCGAACTTATCTTGCTGAAGTCACTTTCTGGTCTCCTGCCTGCTCTGAGGACTTTGCTAGGACTTTGGGCAGAGCTGCAGAGGCAAGCCTGATTCGGATTTCCCTGACCCGGCTGTCAGCGGAGGCGTGGGACACGACAGGAGTGGAGAACTCTTCTTGTAAAATATTTCTGGACACGTTCAATTGTATTGATGTCAGAAATGTGGTGAGGGTTCCAGACAGGCGAGCTATATTCTAGAATTGGCCTAGCAAATGTTTTATATGCTCTGGTTAGTAATGTAGTGTTTTTGGAAAAGAAGCTACGCAAGATTAGGTTTACAACTCTTAGAGCCTTTTTGCTATGTAGTTGCAGTGAGCTTTGGCACTTAGATCATTTGATATGAAAACTCCAAGGTCTTTAACAGGGTGTTGATCCTGTTAAATGATCCTGTTAATGATCCTGATCCTGTAAGGCATGTAAGGCATGTCCATCAAGCATGTACTTAGTGTTTGGGTTCTTTTTCCAATATGTAAGACTGAGCATTTGTTGGTTGAGATTTGGAGTTGCGAAGTTTTAGACCAAGCGGTTAGATGATCAAGGTCTTTTTGAATGGTAGATGTATTGTCGGTGGTGTTAAATATTTATTTATTTTATTTATTTATTTATTTTGTCACAACATCATACAAAAAGATTATATAGTATATAACCATATAAACATATATAGGAAGAAGAAAAGAAAAACAATAGGACAGGAACGGTAGGCACGTTTGTGCGCTTATGCACGCCCCTTATGGTCCTCTTAGGAATGGGGTGAGGTCAATAGTAGAAAGTTTTTGGTTAAAGCTTTTAGGATTATGGGAAGAGACCACAGAGTCAGGTAAAGTATTCCAAGCACTGATGATTCTGTTGCAGAAGTCATATTTTCTGCAATCTAGATTAAAGCGGTTAACATTAAGTTTAAATCTATTGGTTGCTCTTGTATTATTGCAATTAAAGCTGAAGTAGTCTTTGACAGGAAGGACATTACAATAGATGATTCTGTGAGTTAAACTTAGGTCTTGTCGAAGGCGACGGAGTTCCAAGTTTTCTAAGCCTAGGATTTCAAGTCTGGTGGGATAAGGTATTTTGTTGTTTTCAGAGGAATGGAGAACTCTTCTTGTAAAATATTTCTGGACACGTTCAATTGTATTGATGTCAGAGATGTGGTGAGGGTTCCAAACAGGTGAGCTGTATTCTAGAATTGGTCTAGCAAATGTTTTATATGCTCTGGATAGTAGTGTGGTGTTTTTGGAAAAGAAGCTACGCAAAATTAGGTTTACAACTCTTAGAGCTTTTTTGCTATGTAGTTGCAGTGGGCTTTGGCACTTAGATCATTTGACATGAAAACTCCAAGGTCTTTAACGGATGGGGTCGTCTGTAAGGTAATGTCCATCTAGTATGTACTTAGTTTTGGGTTCTTTTTCCTATATGTAAGACTGAGCATTTGCTGGTTGAAATTTGAGCTGCCAATTTTTAGACCAAGCGGTTAGATGGTCAAGGTCATTTTGAATGATAGAAGTGTTGTCTCTGGTGTTAAATAGTTTGACATCGTCAGCAAAGAGAACACAATTACTTGAGATATGGTCACAAAGATCATTAATGTATAGTATAAAGAGTGTTGGTCCAAGGACGCTGCCTTGAGGAACGCCACTCTTGACAGGAACAGGATTTGATAAAGCATTGCCAATTTTGACCACTTGTTGTCTGTTAGACAGAAAAGCAGATATCCATTTGTGGAGGGGTCCTGAGATGCCATAGGATGTTAGTTTAAGGAGAAGTTTATCATGTACTACTGAGTCAAAAGCTTTGCAGAAGTCTATGTAGATTGCATCTATTGATTTGCCTTGATCTAGATTTGAAGTCCATATGTTTTTGCAGTGGAGAAGTTGTAAGTTGCATGATAGTTTTTTCCTGAAACCAAATTGTTTGTTGGAGAGTAGGTTGTTAGTTTCTAAGTGTGAGATAATGGATTGGTTGATGATTGATTCCATGACTTTGCAGGTGACGCAGCAAAGGGAGATTGGTCTGTAGTTTTCGACTAAGCTGGGGTCTCCTTTTTTGAAGATGGGGATGACTGTGGCTAGTGACCAAAGTTTGGGAAGAGAACTGGTAGTGAAAGCTTTATCAAAGATAATACTTAGGGGTTCTGCTATATTAGTGGAAAGATTTTTAAGAAGTACGCACATAGTCCATCAGGTCCAATAGATAGCAATGGTTTCAAGTTATGAAGAGCTTTTCCGACATTATCTTCTGTGAAATCTATATGTGTTTAAGAGGTTTGCTTTAACTGTTTCGTCATTGCATTCTTTGCCGTTAGAATCTTTTAGTGGTGGGATGGATTTTGAGTCTTTAAGTTTATTGTTCACAAAATTATAAAAGGCACGATTGGAATTTGTGTGCAGAAGGTCCTCTTCTTGCTTGGTGTGGTAATTTGTGCATTCAGTTTTTATTTGGTTGCATATATTTCTGTAGCGGTTTTTGAAATTTGCTACATAGCCTTTTTTGTTTCTTTTCCAGAGGGATTTTTTTTTTTATTGAAGCTTTTTTATTGATATGGGTAGTTTGCTTTTCCTGATCTTGATGGTCGTTTGTGGTACGTATAGTTTACTGACTCTATTGATTTCAAGTAGGAAAACTTAGGAGTTTTTCTAAGAGTTGTAAACCTAATCTTGCATAGCTTCTTTTCCAAAAACACTACACTACTAACCAGAGCATATAAAACATTTGCTAGACCAATTCTAGAATACAGCTCACCTGTCTGGAACCCTCACCACATTTCTGACATCAATACAATTGAACGTGACCAGAAATATTTTACAAGAAGAGTTCTTCACTCCTCTGAAAACAAAAAAATACCTTATCCCACCAGACTTGAAATCCTAGGCTTAGAAAACTTAGAACTCTGTCGCCTTCGACAAGACCTAAGTTAAACTCATAGAATCATCTATTGTAATGTCCTTCCTGTTAAAAACTACTTCAGCTTTAATTGCAACAATACACGAGCAACCAATAGATTTAAACTTAATGTTAACCGCTTTAATCTAGATTGCAGAAAATATGACTTCTGTAACAGAATCATCGGTGCTTGGAACACTTTACCTGACTCTGTGATCTCTTCCCATAATCCCAAAAGCTTTAACCAAAAACTTTCTACTATTGACCTCACCCCATTCCTAAGAAGACCATAAGGGGCATGCATAAGAACACAAACATGCCTACCATTCCTGTCCTATTGTTTTTTTCTTTTTTTTCTTCATATATATATATATATATATATATATATATATATATATATATATATATATATATATATATATATATATATATATATATATATATATAGGTCTTTAGTTGTTCGGGTTTTCTCCGTGTAAAATTGGAAGTGTCTTGGCGGCGTTTGAAGTCTCATTCGTCATCTTCAGGCTTCAACCGTGCTTCTGGGAGCAATGTGTGATCGCAGCTATTTCTTCCTTTTAACTGCTAGTGGGGTTTGAACTGATTGGGTGGGAGCTTGGCTGTGCTCTGATTGGCTGGGGGTTTTCTGTGCTCTGATTGGCTGGGGTGTGTCCTGTGTTGGTGGGGGCTTGGTTGTGCTCAGTCTAATCTGTGCTGCAGGGGATTTGAGCTGGTGAGCTGCACTGCTGCTGTTTGGCTTCGTGTTCGTGGTGGTGCTACATCTTCGTGGTGGTGGTACATCTTCGTGGTGGTGCTACATCTTCGTGGTGGTGCTACATCTTCGTGGTGGTGCTACATCTTCGTGGTGGTGCTACATCTTCGTGGTGGTGCTACATCTTCGTGGTGGTGCTACATCTTCGTGGTGGTGCTACATCTTCGTGGTGGTGCTACATCTTCGTGGTGGTGCTACATCTTCGTGGTGGTGCTACATCTTCGTGGTGGTGCTACATCTTCGTGGTGGTGCTACATCTTCGTGGTGGTGCTACATCTTCGTGGTGGTGCTACATCTTCGTGGTGGTGCTACATCTTCGTGGTGGTGCTACATCTTCGTGGTGGTGCTACATCTTCGTGGTGGTGCTACATCTTCGTGGTGGTGCTACATCTTCGTGGTGGTGCTACATCTTCGTGGTGGTGCTACATCTTCGTGGTGGTGCTACATCTTCGTGGTGGTGCTACATCTTCGTGGTGGTGCTACATCTTCGTGGTGGTGCTACATCTTCGTGGTGGTGTATATATATATATATATATATATATATATATATATATATATATATATATATATATATATATATATATATATATATATATATATATATATATATGCTTATACCTCCTCATATTTCTTCATATATATGTTTATATACTATATAATCTTTTTTTGTGTGATGCTTATGTATATTGTTATGACAAAATAAATAAATAAATAAATAAATAAATAAATAAATAAATAAATAAATAAAGTAAAATAAATAAACTCTATAGTGGTCTTCAGCAGTTATACAGGTTGCGAACAGATTTTGCCATTCCAGAGATGAGAGATTGTTGTTTATAAGGTCATAGTTTATATACAGTTATTCACACGTTTTAGGGTAGCTAGCAACATAGTTGATTTATTTCTGTGTATACATAAACAACAGCTCCTCAACATGGTGTTATAGAGGAACTCTTTGACTAAAGGTCTTCTGGTAAGGAAAGGATTAAGAAAGTTTATTCAGTGGGCATAAGTCAAAGTGTATTTTCCCACTTTTTCCCACACAGGCGTGACATTTTGAACTTGATGCAGCATTTCAACCGATTCTGTTCCACAAGGCACAGAACACTTTCTTATCAGGAGAGCTGAACTCTGGGCTTTGAAGAAATAAAAGTCACAAGGTTGCTAGGTATGGGACAATGGAAATACAAGTTTTTTTGGAATAGGGTCTTCTTGATTTTCAAGCATTGATTCCTCCAGTTACACTTAAACGGAGGCCTTTAATACTTCCCAAGTTAAAGGTTAAGAAATTCAAAGCATAAGAAATGTCAAAGCTGTTCCATCAGTTCTTATACTTTCTTACAAATGTTGGTTTATGGTATGAAAAACACTCAAAGTAATACACAGGTTCACTTGATTTGTGCTTGAATTTCATATAATAACAGAGCAAGTAGGTTATATATGGACTGTTCAGGCAATGCTGTCAGATTGCCATTAGAAGGAGTGTGTTTTATCCTGTGGATCTTTCTTTTCCAATTGTACATTGACAGTGAACCAAAAGCCTTAAAATCAAATATGCAGATCAACTACTTGTGGATCACACACATTGGTTAACACACAGTATACTTGTTTACCTGCATACATTTGAAATCATTCAAAAGATTAGAATGACTGCTGGTTTATTCATCATACCCAACCAACATTTAATTGGACTGTATTTTAAATTTATATTTAAGGCCGAACACAAACCTGAAGTAAATAATTTGAAATGAATAAATACTAATTAATTTCCATTAAAGTAGCATTTAAATTTCTTGGTGAGGGTGGTCAAAATATGCAATTCTCTGTGATTGTTTGGAAGTGTGTCCTATTTCAGGGGTCTCCAACCTTGGCAACTTGAAGACTTGTGGACTTCAACTCCCAGAATACCTCAGCCAACTTTGCTTTGCTGGCTGAGGGATTCTGGGAGTTGAAGTCCACAAGTCTTCAAGTTGCCAATGTTGGAGACCCCTGTCCTATTTAACTACTTATAAACAATCAGGGGGGAAGCAGCAGAGCCATCATTCTTTGTCTTACATACAAAATTACTCTGCACTATTTCATCTTTATCTGTGACTGCTTGTCAATACATGTTGTATTGGTTGACAGTGACACTTTTTTTTTACAAAATACTTCTCTTACAATAAAGTAGGAAACTATTGAAGTGTTACAAAAGTTTAACAAAAGTGTTACAAAAATTTACTTTCAAAATTAATCAAACTTCATATTTCTCCATCTACATACATAGAGAGATTACATACATAGACTGTACGTGGCTGTATTCAGTTTCATTTTTCCTACAGAGCAAAATATATTCCGTGTTAAAGAGTATGAACACTTTCAGCATAAAATATTAAATTAGTGACAATTTCAAATCACAGATGTGAATTTGAAATGCTATTCAATTAATTAAAAATAGTGGAGAGCAGTCTTAAAATTAGGAGGGCCCTCAAATTCCAGCCGAACTAAACTTGAATAGTAGGTATACTAATACTTTTTAAAGCAGGACTAGAAAACTGTTTAACCAATCAGATAGTGTTTTGGAATGGAATAATGGAATGGAATGGAATAATGGAAGCACTAACTGCAATGGAACTGTGACAGCTTGGCCTCATGTTATTCTATTTTTAGGGCAGTGCTCCTTCTCCTTGCCTCAAGGCATCATCAGTTTCCTGTACTTATAGTTTATTTCAATTAAAATGGCATATGGCTTTTACAGATGACTGCTCAATATGCCAACCACTATTCAATATATTACTGTATTTCCATATGAAGCTATGTTTCCATCACATAGTTGATTGGGAAGCTACTAGACAGACCTGGGGCTGGGTTCCTATTAATATCACATTCTACCTTCTCCCGTGATTAATTTAAGTGCCTTATGCAAGTAGGGACCCAATCTCTTTAAGACATAGAAAGAGAAGGGAAAGTAATTGGCAGATGAGTAAATGTAGGTCCACCTAGCCCAAAGGGGTGACTATGCTGTAAGATACAAAGTTACTCTGCCTTAAGTTGCAGATTGCCCAGTTGCAGTACTTATGTTATGTTATTGATAAACAGTATAGTAGTATAGGCTAATGAATACAAATACTCTTCATACTTTTGTATGTTCACTTTTTTGGTAATGGTTTGTTGATGTTTCATATTTTGTACATTTTGAATATTTTGCATAAAAGTTGTCTTATATGAGTTAACATTAATTGTTCATCTAGCTGACTATTATCGGCTCTGGCAGTATGTCTCATTGATTTAGGCAGTAATATCCATAACAAACTATGATGATGTCAGAATGATGATACATGTGTCATGAAATCATACAAATGATGCAATTGTGACATCTTATGCAAAAGCACTTAAGTGATAATGTCATAAGACATATCCACATTTGACCTCTTTACCTCCCCACTCATCATCTCTGTCTGGAAATTAAGGAACTAGATTTGGACATATATAATATCCTTTACCTTCTCTTTTATTTGTCTAGTCTGTTTATGATTGAGGTAGCTTCTATCTTGTGTGGGGCATTTCACTTGAGAGACTGATTAAACATATTGTTAGGAGGAAATTTGGAACAAACTTTTCTGAAGCATTATGTTGACTTTTTTTTATAGAAGCTTTCATAATATACATAGGATTTTGCAGTAGGGATGAACCATTTAATGATATTTTGATTTCCACAATTCTTGTACTTTCTCAACAATTAGTTGATTGAAACTCATAGGAATTGTTATACAAAACATTTGAAGAGCATAACAATTCCAAAAGTCTTTTTTATATTATTTTGTGGAACAGAAGAACTTAATTTCTCCAAAACTGATTTTGGAAGGGCTAATTAAAACCATAAGTAATATTAAGGTAGAAAAGTAGTTCAATGGTCCCTCTAATGAATCCCTCTAATTCATTGTTGTTTCTGTTTGGGGTGAGAAAGATTTTGGTGATAATAATACTTAATTGGTTTAAAAAGTAAAGATTATGAGTGGAATGAGTGCATATGTGGATACTTGGAATTTTCTCTTTTTCCTGGATTTTAGAAGGGGCAGAGGATGAGCGTGCTCCATGTTTAGACTGTGTAATGCTTATTTTTAGTTTTCATTATCATTATTCCCTCAAAATTGGAGAAACTAATATGCTGTTAATTACAGAGTGAAAAAAAGAAGTAAGGCTAGGTGTTGGGAGTTATATGATGCTTAAGAGACACTTGTTATCCATTCCAATTCATAGTGATTTGAGACAAATTTCTGAAATGTTAGGCAGTGGAATGTCAACCCTTCAGGGTAGACAAGAGCAGGAAATAGTTTCCACAGGAGGACTAGGATAGCAGTTTATTTCAACCATCCCACTCACTGCATACTACAAATAAAGACTCCTGGGACGTTTTTTGTTGCCAAGAGTACAGTTTACTGAGCTGACATGGATACAGAAGAAGTGAAGCCAATTCTAATATTTTCGCGCACAAATAGCATCGTTAAATGTTCCTTTTTTCCCTGACCCTCCCATTGTGACTTTATTCTATCCAATCAATTATGTTCATTTAGTTTGGGGAACAGAGTCTGGTGGACTTTCACAGCAGGTAACTTTGGAATGCTGGTATGTCTCAATGTTGAGTCGTTGCTCTTGCATTCCATTACTCCCTCCCTTGCATTCCAACCCATTTCTTTCCCCATTGCTTCTTGTCTGGCTGTGGGCAGGGTTTGTGAATTGAGCCATGACAGTTACATAACAAAATCTCACAATCTTAATTGTGTTTTCTATTTCATATTTCAATGAATCAGGAACTTGCCTGAGCATCTTCTGAATACTATTTTGTTTCCCAGGACTAATTTATTTCACAAAAATAGTACCTTTAATAAAAAGTAGAGTTGCTTTAGAGCCATTCTATATTGTATGTATAGTCCTACATCATGGCTTATATGTCCAAGAATTTCACTGTGATATAAATGGAGGGATCTAGATAAGATAAGACCTCTTGAAGTATTTATTCATGGAACCTTTTTTTACAATTTGTTTCCAGTAGCGTTCATAAATGGGACATGCATTATTCCTATTATAGCAAAGCTACTTTGCAGATTCTTCAGTAGAAAAAATACAGTAAAAATTTCACTGAAATATATATAGTGCTGATTTCCTGCATTAAAACTAGGTCTTTTGGACTGACATGGCAGGAGACTAATTTTTTTTATATATATTCATTTTCTTCTAAATGAACTCCCGTGATGATTTAGAAGACTACAGAGCTCTATAGTGAAAATGATAGAAAATGCTGTACAGAAAAGCAAAGACAATATAAAGTTAACATTCTTTCTGGAATTGTTGAGAATAAAGCTGTTTTTTTTAAAAATAATAATAATAATGCTGCTAGTATAATCTAGGCATATCTTATAATTCAATTTTTCTCAGATCCACAATAGAGAGGTCCCTGCATGAATAAGATCACAACATTTTCTGCGCATGCGCAAGATGGCTGCTTAACCGGGAGATCGGGAGGACGACGATCCGGTGAAGTGGGGGATGGCGACGCTCAGGCAGCCTGCCGAGCAGCCTACGCCCCCCGGCTAGGTGTATTACCATCTGAGCAGCCGTGAGAGGGGTCTTGGGACCTCCTTGGACTCACGGCTGCCGAGACCGAAGCCAGGGAAGAGCGAGCTGCGAACGGCGGCCATTTTACTACTCGGCCGGGCAGGAGCCGAAGAAGGAAACAGCTGGGGATGGAGGAAGGACGCCGGTACCTAGGTGGCCTGCCGAGCGGTTTCGCCCCCCGATCCGGTATGTCATCTTTCGGGCAGCCGGGGGAGAGGTCTGGGAGCCTGTCTGGACCCCCGACTGCCGGGAACGAGGCCGGGGGATGGGCGAGCTGCGGATGGCAGCCACTGGGCTACGGATGAGGCTGCGGCTTGGATTTGGCTGTTGGAAGCTTTTCCCCCCGTTTCGTCGCTTTTTTGGCATCTGGCGTCTTTGGATGGTTTCTGGGCTCTCCAGCTCTTCTTGACTTCCCCTGACCCCCTCTGGACTTGGTGGAGGGGCCTAGGGTGAAGGGCTGTGAAAGATCCCTCTTGTGGCCCCCACCGGAGGTGTCCTGGCCTAGCTTGGCCTGGTCAGGCCTAGCGGGGCCTGCCTCTTCTCGGACTAGGAGTTGCATTATCATCTGCAACATGGGTCAGCTGCATTTGTCATCTTGCACTTTATATGGCCGGCTGGAGTTTAGGGGTTATGGCCATTTTTGGGACTGTCCGGGAAGGTGATTGGGGACCGAATGGTGTATTGGGGCCCTACTCTGCAACATCTTTTGAGGAAACATCCATTTTGGAAATATCGGTGACGCCACGAACGGGGGAGATGAATACCACCTCTATTAGGATGGATTTTAGGACTGAGCTTTCCGCAGAGTCACAATAACTTTTTACTATCAGACTGCATCTGCGACTTATACCATCTTGTATCAGCTTTAAGCCAGCCACCATCTGAAGATATTTGGAAGATGGGTATCCACTTGGACTTGGCATTACATCTTGCCACCCCAGACATTACATTGCTACCTCACGTCGTCTTCTCTCTCCTGTTTATGCTTTTAACTTATTTATGCGATATTCTGCCTTAGAACTCTTGCGCCTGCGAGGTGCCCCCGCCTCGCAGGAATGGCCCGCCGCATTATCAAGGGCCGGCCTCAATGACGGGTCCTGGGACCCACAGAGGTGGCATGCGAAAAAAAAGAGCCTTTGGGGGTTTTTAGATAGGGCTTTTTTAAGGGGTGGGAGGGTTAGGGTGGGCGTTGGGGGTAGCCCGTCAGGAGGGGAGCCAGTCCTTGCGCGTGCTCGTGACGGTTCTTTAATAGGTTCGGAGGTTAGGGGGGGAGATTGCGTTCCTGTTGGTGAGGGTGGCCCGATTTCCACGGTAAGTGGGAGGGGCAGATATGGCGGAAGGGGGTGATCATATCGTTCTGGGGGCGCGCCCGATGTTTGCAAGCGGTCGCGCGCCCCGATCCCTCGTCCTTTTCCCGTTCCCCGGATGGTCAAGACCCCCAGAGCCTGGGCCTGCGGCTGATGTTATGCAACGCACGGTCCGTAGTTAATAAGGCCCCCCTAATATATGACCTTATCCAGGGGGGCGCTGCGGACCTTATAGGCGTTACGGAAACCTGGCTGGGCACGGAAGGGGGTGTGCCCCTTGTGGAGATGTGCCCACCGGGTTTCTGTGCATTCCATCAGCCGAGGGCTCAGGGTAGGGGTGGGGGTGGCGGTTGTGATTAGAGAGAGTCTAGAGCCGAGGAGACCACTGTACCTCAGATTGCCGGGTGCGAACCCCTCTTTGTGAGATGGGGTCATAGGTGCCAGATGGGTTTGCTGATCACGTACCTGGCTCCTTGCTGCGTGACAGCTGCCCTGCCCGAGCTCCTGGAGATGCTGGCCGGGGTGGCAGTTGAGACCCCCAGACTTTTAGTCATGGGGGACTTTAACTTGCCATCGTCCGGCTCGTCATCGACGGCAGCTCGGGAGTTCATGGCTTCCATGACGGCCTTGGACCTGACCCAAGTAGTTGATGGCCCTACTCACATTGGGGTGGCACTCTGGACCTGATTTTGTCTCTGGTCAGTGGTCGAGATCTGGACTTAAAGGAAATAGTCACTGAACCTTTGTCATGGTCAGATCACTCTCCTTCGTCTGGACTTTCTGACCGCCATTCACCACCGCAGGGAGGCGGAGCCGATCGTTGGTTCCGTCCCAGGCGCCTGATGGACCCGGAGGGTTCGGACGGAGCTTGGGCCATTTCCTGAGGTCTGGCTCACGGCTCGGCTGAGGAACTTGTTGCGGCCTGGGAGCGGGCGCGGCGGGGCCTTAGACCGTGTCGTGCCTTTGCGACCTCTGACCCGGCGCAGGTCCCAACCGGCTCCTTGGTTCTCCGAGGAGCTGAGAGGATGAAGCGCCGGAGAAGGCGCCTAGAGAGTTCCTGGAGGTCCAGCCGTTCAGAAGCTGATCGGACACTAGTGAAGTCCTATACTAGGGCTTACCTAGTGGCATTGAGGAAGCGAGGCGTAGCTCGCCTCCTCCCTCATTGCATCGGCAGATAACCGCCCAGCCGCCCTGTTTGGGTGACCCGCTCCCTCCTACACCAGGGGAGCGGGATGACCCGTGCAGGGACGTGCTGAGGAGTTTAACGGTTATCTATACGATAAAATCGTTCAGCTTCGGGATGGTTTGGACCAAGATTGCGTGATAGGTGCCAGATGGGTTTGCTGATCACGTACCTGGCTCCTTGCTGCGTGACAGCTGCCCTGCCCGAGCTCCTGGAGATGCTGGCCGGGGTGGCAGTTGGGACCCCCAGACTTTTAGTCATGGGGGACTTTAACTTGCCATCGTCCGGCTCGTCATCGACCGCAGCTCGGGAGTTCACGGCTTCCATGACGGCCTTGGACCTGACCCAAGTAGTTGATGGCCCTACTCACATTGGGGTGGCACTCTGGACCTGATTTTGTCTCTGGTCAGTGGTCGAGATCTGGACTTAAAGGAAATAGTCACTGAACCTTTGTCATGGTCAGATCACTCTCCTTCGTCTGGACTTTCTGACCGCCATTCACCACCGCAGGGAGGCGGAGCCGATCGTTGGTTCCGTCCCAGGCGCCTGATGGACCCGGAGGGTTCGGACGGAGCTTGGGCCATTTCCTGAGGTCTGGCTCACGGCTCGGCTGAGGAACTTGTTGCGGCCTGGGAGCGGGCGCGGCGGGGCCTTAGACCGTGTCGTGCCTTTGCGACCTCTGACCCGGCGCAGGTCCCAACCGGCTCCTTGGTTCTCCGAGGAGCTGAGAGGATGAAGCGCCGGAGAAGACGCCTAGAGAGTTCCTGGAGGTCCAGCCGTTCAGAAGCTGATCGGACACTAGTGAAGTCCTATACTAGGGCTTACCTAGTGGCATTGAGGAAAGCGAGGCGTAGCTACGCCTCCTCCCTCATTGCATCGGCAGATAACCGCCCAGCCGCCCTGTTTCGGGTGACCCGCTCCCTCCTACACCAGGGGGAGCGGGATGACCCGTTGCAGGGACGTGCTGAGGAGTTTAACGGTTATCTATACGATAAAATCGTTCAGCTTCGGGATGGTTTGGACCAAGATTGCGGTGATACGGGTGAGACGGCTGAGGGTGGTCTTGGTGACATTTTATGGGATGAGTTTGACCCTGTCGCTCCCGAGGACATGGACAGGCTGTTAGGGAGGCTGAATGCCACCACGTGTTTACTGGACCCGTGCCCCTCCTGGTTGGTGCTGGCCACGCAGGAGGTGACACGAGGCTGGCTCCAGGCGATTACGAGCGCTTCCTTGGTGGAGGGTGTCTTTCCGGCCGCCTTGAAAGAGGCGGTGGTGAGGCCCCTCCTCAAGAAGCCTTCCCTGGACCCGGCTGTTTTAGGTAATTATCATCCGGTCTCCAACCTTCGCTTCGCGGTGAAGGTTGTAGAGAGTATGGTGGCATATCAGTTTCCCTTGCACCTGGATGAAACTGTCTATCTAGACCCATTCCAGTCCGGTTTCCGGCCCGGTTACAGCACGGAGACGGCTTTGGTCGCGTTGGTGGATGATCTCTGGAGGGCCAGGGATAGGGGTTGTTCCTCTGCCCTGGTCCTATTAGACCTCTCAGCAGCTTTTGATACCATCGACCATGGTATCCTGCTGCGCCGGTTGGAGGGATTGGGAGTGGGAGGCACCGTTTACCGGTGGTTCTCCTCCTATCTCTCCGACCGGTCGCAGTCGGTGTTGACATGGGGGCAGAGGTCGGCCCCGAGGCGCCTCACTTGTGGGGTGCCGCAGGGATCGATCCTCTCGCCCCTTCTGTTCAACATCTACATGAAGCCGCTGGGTGAGATCATCAGTGGGTTCGGTGTGAGGTACCAGCTGTATGCGGATGACACCCAGCTGTACTTTTCCACACCGGACCACCCCAACGAAGCTATCGAAGTGCTGTCCCGGTGTCTGGAGGCCGTACGGGTCTGGATGGGGAGAAACAGGCTCAAGCTCAATCCCTCCAAGACAGAGTGGCTGTGGATGCCGGCATCCCGGTACAGTCAGCTAAATCCGCGGCTGACCATCGGTGGCGAGTCATTGGCCCCGATGGAGAGGGTGCGCAACTTAGGCGTCCTCCTGGATGAACGGCTGTCTCTAGAAGATCATTTGACGGCCGTCTCCAGGAGAGCGTTCTACCAGGTTCGCCTGGTGCGCCAGTTGCGCCCCTTTCTGGACCGGGAGGCCCTATGCACGGTCACTCACGCTCTCGTGACGTCTCGCCTGGATTACTGCAATGCTCTCTACATGGGGCTTCCCTTGAAGGGCATCCGGAGGCTACAGTTAGTCCAGAATGCGGCTGCGTGGGTGATAGATGGAGCCCCTCGTGGCTCCCGCATAACACCCATCCTGCGCAGGCTGCACTGGCTACCTGTGGCCTTCCGGGTGCGCTTCAAGGTTTTGGTGACCACCTTTAAAGCGCTCCATGGCATGGGGCCGGGTTATCTATGGGACCACCTACTGCGACCAGATACCTCTCACCAACCCGTGCGCTCTCACAGAGAGGGACTCCTCAGGGTGCCGTCAGCTAGGCAGTGTCGTCTGGCGACGCCCAGGGGAAGGGCCTTCTCTGTGGGGGCTCCCGCCCTCTGGAACGAACTCCCCCCAGGACTCCGTCAACTTCCAGATCTTCGAACCTTCCGTCGCGAGCTCAAGACACATTTATTCATCTGTGCAGGACTGGCTTAGATTTTTAAATTTAGAGGGGTTTTAAATTGATTTTAATATTTATATTTCTATTTTTAATAATTGGTATTATTAATTATTGGCATTAGAATAAGTCTTTTAATGATTATTTTAATTTGTATATTGATGTTTTTATATGCCTGTAAACCGCCCTGAGTCCTTTGGGAGATAGGGCGGTATATAAGTTTAAATAATAATAATAATAATAATAATAATAATAATAATAATAATAATAATAATAATAATAATAATAATAATAATAATAATAATTTATTTTATGATGTTGAATTATGCTAAATATATGTCTCATAAACACCTTCCTTACCATTTACATCATAACTTGGTTGCATCCTATGTTAAGAAAAAATAGACACGTTTAAAACTCATTTTGTATCAATTTCTTTCTGGTAACAAATAATGTCCAAAATAGATGCTTCTGTACATTACATATTTGCCTATTGAAACAGTAACAGGTCTTTATTATTATACTATAAGGCAAGCTTGAAGGTATCTCTCAAGAATAGGAATGGATATGAGGTATGCAAAGAAATAACATATTTAATCTTTTGCAATGTACTATATAGTTGAGTGTAAATGGATTGAAAACATAGTATAAAATAAAGTACAAAGGATGGTATTTTGCAAAGCTAAGGGAAACTTTACAGTAGTGATCACATGACATGAATAACCTCAGAAAACAATTTAAGGCAGTAAGCATTAAATCACCTTAGTAGCTCTTTTACACTGTCTCTTTGACTAATTGTTCTAATTAGAGTAGAATTACATATATAGGCTAGGGCTTTTAACTTTGTTAATATATTCCTGTTACAAAATTAGTTCCTGCCTTTTCCAAAGCACAGAACTATGTTAAAATGTTTAAGTTTACAAATTAACTGTGAGAACAAATACATATTGACCGTAAGAAACCTGACCTGCTAGTCGCATGTTTCCTTGCCACCTCTCCCAAGAGAATAGGGCTAACAGATCTGGACTGCAAAAATGTGGTGACCACTAGAATTTTTAATACTGTTCAGTCATCTAGTGTTGTCCAGATGTTTGCAATCAAGATCTAATAACTCTATTATAGAAATTTGTTCAGTATTTGCTGCCCAGAAGGTCAACAGTGATTCAAAGAAAGGTATCACCTCAAAATCCAAACAAAGCAATTTCAACAAATAGTCACTGTTGACCTGATCAGCTTCAAACAAACAAACATTGAAATAACATTCGAAATATTCCCATAAAAACAGGAAAGGAGTCTTCTGCCCGTTTAAGATACATGTAGATTTATTATTTTTTAAAATATATTTTAGAAAGAAACCATCTTTTTGTCTGATTTTTGGCAAGTCAAAGATGCATGGTTGCCTATTGCATGGAATGTATGCCATGTACTTCTGTCTATGGATATTCTCAGTTATCCAGGTCTTGGTTGTCCCAAAGGTGCTTTGTCAAGAGGCAACTGGACTTTCTTGTTTTTCTTTGAAGACATTTCGCTTCTCATCCAAGAAGCTACTTCAGCTCTAACTGGATGGTAGGGAATGGAAGGATTTATACTCATTGCAGACAGCTGGTCATTTGCATTCTTTTTAGAGAGTCAGTGAGGCCATCTGGGAGTTTGTCTGTGTCTTCAAGTATGGGAGTATGAACAAATTTCCAGAAAAATTGCAGACTACAGGAACTATTTGCACTTTAGTTTAAGATGCAGACAACAGAGTCTCATCCTCAACAGCCTGCATCTGTGTTCAGCAATTAAGGGACACAGGGCAGAAAATATTCTGCAGAAAGCACAGCTCCACAACAGAGTCCTTTCAGCAGTGGTGGGATTCAGCCAGTTTGCACCAATTCGGGAAAACCAGTTGTTAACTTTCTGAGAAGTTTGATGCTCAGTATGAAGAAATCATTAGGGCAGAGAACCGGTTGTTAAATTATTTGAATCCCACCACTGCCTTCAGGCTCCACACTCATTTGCACTACTCAGGTGACCCTGAGGACACAGACAAACCCCCAAGGGGCCTCAACAACTGTCTAAAAGGATGCAAGTGACCAGCTGTCTGTAAAGCATATAAATCCTTCAATTGTCCTCTAACCAATCAGAGCTGAAGAAGCTTTTGGATGAGAAGTGAAACCTCTTCAAAGAAAAATAAGAAAGTCCAGTTGCCTCTTAAAAATCACTTTTGGATGACTATGTACTTCTGTAATGTGTTCCTAAGATGGTAAAGTTCTAATATCCTAATCAAACAGCATTCAACAACTATAGATGTACATAGCAAATAGTTCAGATACTGCAAAGCACTTCTTCTACGCATGTGCAGGATGGCGGCGTTTTAAAAATCATGCTGACAGCGGGTCGGGTCTTTTCCCGGCCGGGAAGCCGCGGAAGTTTCTCCCGAGCTCCCCAGACCTACCGCCCCGTGGATCATCGTCCCGTCAGCTGGAGGGAGACCTTTGGGGTTTGCTAGACCCCCGGCTGTCGGGAACGGGGCAGGAGCGTTGGGCGAAGGGCGGACGGCGGATGGTGGCGGCCATTTTGGCTGGGCGGGGCGCGGAACGGCGCCCGCTGAGAAGAGCCCGCCGAGAAGAGCTGAGTCAGACCGCGGCTCGCCCAGACCTACCGCCCCGTAGATCATCCTCCCGACAGCTGGAGTGAGACCTTTGGGTCTCGTTAGGCCCCCGGCTGTCAGGAACGGGGCAGGAGCGTCGGGCGAAGGGCGGACGGCGGCGGCCATTTTGGCTGGGCGGGGCGCGGAACGGCGCCCACTGAGAAGAGCCCGCCGAGAAGAGCTGAGTCGGACCGCGGCTCGCCCAGACCTACTGCCCCGTAGATCATCCTCCCGACAGCTGGAGGGAGACCTTTTGGGTCTCGTTAGACCCCCGGCTGTCGGAACGGGCAGGAGCGTCGGGCGAGCGGCCGACGGATGGCGGCGGCCATTTTGGCTGGGTGTGGCGCGGAGTTGCGCCCGCTGAGAGGAGTTAGGCCTGTTCGCGGTTCGCTACCAGGCGGCCGCTTGAGTCACCAGCGGTCAATTACCCGGCGCTTTTGGCAGTGTGCCTTGCATCGGCGGAAGCGTCTAGCGGCAAGGATACCATCTGCAGTTTTGACATTAACACCAATGACATCGTTGGCGGCCATTACCATCGGCGGCCATGATCATCTGCGACGAACGGCGGCGGCCATTTTGGAAGGGCGCGGAGTGGCGCGCACTAGAAATGGCTGGTTTGCTGCAGCCGGCCATCATGACATCGGCGGCGGGGAGCGGGCCGCTGATCTTTTCAGCGGCTCTGTTAACAGCATTGATACTAACGACCCTTTCGATGGCAGATGTCGGGGTCCATTCTACGCCGGGGGGGGATGGCGCCCTCTGGAAAGAGTTGGACCGGACTGCGGTTTTACTGCTGGACTGCTTGTCATTACCGCGAGCGGCTGGACGGTTTGCCGCATTTTCTTTAGCGGCACGGCTACCGCCGGTTTGGACATGGACTGCTCGGGCAGGCGGAACTTTGACTTTAGTTGACGGGCGACACCATGGGCAGAGTCCACCAGCCCAACTTCCATCCTTTATTCCATCAGACTGTTGCCGTACCGGCCTTCTGCCGTGGTCTGTAACTATTCAGGTTCTGCCTGTTGTCCGCGATACCATTTATCGACCGGGGATTTCCCTTTTTCCCCCGCTGTCATTTACATCTTAATTGCATGAAATATACATCTGCCGAACTTCTTCGACTGCGAGGTTCCCCCGCCTCGCAGGAATGGCCCTCTGGGTTATCGAGGGCCGGCCTTAACGAGGGGTCTTGGGACCCGGAGAGGTGGCATGCGAGGAAGAAGAATTTGTGGGGTTTTGTATATAGGTTTTTTAATAAGGGTTTTTTAAAGGGGGGGAGGGTAGTATCGGGTGGGGGGAAGAACCCGTCGGGGAGGGCAGATCTAGTCCCGGAAACTGTTCCCGGCGTTTATCTATTAGGTCCGAGGGAGGGGGGGTGAGGGGTACGTTCCAGAGGTGGAAGTTGGTTCCATCTGTACGGTAAGTGGGAGGGGCAGATATGGCGGAAGCAAGGGGCCATATTGCTTTTTGGGAGCTCGGGCTCGCTGTTTAAAAGCGATCACGTGCTCCGGCCCCCCAGTCTTTTCCCGTTCCCCGGTAGGCCAGGATCCTCAGAGCCCGGGCCTCCGGTTGATGTTATGTAATGCCCGGTCCGTGGTTAACAAAGCCCCCCTGATTTGTGACCTTATTCAGGGGGAATCCACGGACTTTATGGGCATTACGGAGACCTGGTTGGGCGCAGAAGGGGGTGTGCCCCTAGTTGAACTGTGCCCTCCAGGTTTCCGAGCATTCCATCAACCGAGGGCCCAGGGTAGGGGTGGAGGGGTGGCGGTTGTTATGAAAGAGGGTCTGGAGCCGAGAGAGACCACTGTTCCTCAGATAGCCGGCTGCGAATCCCTTCTTGTGAAGTGGGGCCATAAGAATCAGATGGGTCTGTTGATCGTGTACCTGGCTCCTTGCTACGTGACTACAGCCCTGCCTGAGCTGCTGGAGGTGCTAGCCGGGGTGGCGGTGGAGATCCCCAGACTCTTGGTCATGGGGGACTTCAACCTGCCATCGGCTGGCTTGTCGTCTTCAGTGGTTCAGGAGTTCCAGGCTTCCATGACGGCCTTGGACCTGGTTCAAATAACTGATGGCCCTACCCACAGGGGGGATCCGCGCTGGACCTGATTTATATCTCTGGACAGTGGTTTAATGATCTGGTAGTAAGAGATTTAGTGACGTTACCGGTGTCATGGTCAGATCATTTTCTCCTCCGCCTAGACTTTCAAACCACTACTCACCACCGCAGGGAGACGGAACCAATACGTTGGTTCCGTCCCAGGCGCCTGATGGACCCAGAGAGGTTCCAGACGGAGCTTGGGCCGTTTCCTGAGGATCTTGCCCACGGCACAACTGAAGAACTAGTTGCGGCCTGGGAACAGGCCGCGGCTGGGGCTTTGGACCGTGTCGTGCCTTTGCGGCCTCTGACCCGGCGCAGATCTCAATTAGCTCCTTGGTTCTCTGAGGAGCTGAGAGAGATGAAACGCCGAAGAAGACGCCTAGAGAGCGTTTGGAGGTCCAGCCGTTCGGATGCTGATTGGACACTAGTTAGGTCTTTTTCAAGGACCTACCTAGTGGCACTGAGGGTGGTGAGGCGCTCCTACGCTTCCGCCCTCATTGCGTCGGCAGATAACCGCCCGGCCGCCCTGTTTCGGGTAACCCGTTCCCTCCTTCACCAGGGGGAGCGGGATGACCCCTTACAGGGACGTGCCGAGGAGTTTAACGGTTATCTATACGATAAAATCGCTCAGCTCTGGGATAGCTTGGACCAAGATTGCGATGATCCGGATGAGATGACTGAGGCGCGTCTTGTTGATACCGTTTGGGATGAGTTTGATTCTGTGACTCCCGAGGACGTGGACAGGCTGCTGGGGAGGCTGCATGCCACTACATGTTTACTGGACCCGTGCCCCTCCTGGCTGGTGCTGGCCACACAGGAGGTGACACGAGGCTGGCTCCAGGGGATTATAAATGCTTCTTTGATGGAGGGGATCTTCCCCGCCGCCTTGAAAGAGGCGGTGGTGAGACCCCTCCTCAAGAAGCCTTCCCTGGACCCAGCTATTTTGGGTAATTACCGTCCAGTCTCCAACCTTCGCTTTATCGCGAAGGTTGTAGAGAGTGTGGTGGCGTGGCAGTTTCCTCAGTACCTGGAGGAAGCTGTCTATCTAGACCCGTTCCAGTCCGGCTTCCGACCCGGGCACAGCACGGAGACAGCTTTGGTCGCGTTGGTGGATGACCTCTGGAGGGCCAGGGACAGGGGTTGCTCCTCTGCCTTGGTCCTGTTAGATCTCTCATCGGCTTTTGATACCATCGACCATGGTATCTTGCTGCGCCGGTTGGAGGGGTTGGGAGTGGGAGGCACCGTTTATCGGTGGTTCTCCTCCTACCTCTCTGACCGGTCGCAGACGGTGTTGACAGGAGGGCAGAGATCGACCGCGAGGCACCTCACCTGTGGGGTGCCGCAGGGGTCGATCCTCTCGCCTCTCCTGTTCAGCATCTATATGAAGCCGTTGGGCGAGGTCATCAGTGGCTTTGGGGTGAGTTATCATCTGTATGCTGATGATACTCAGCTGTACTTCTCCACCCCAGGCCACCCCAGCGAAGCTGTCGAAGTGCTGTCCCGTTGTTTGGAGGCCGTATGGGTCTGGATGGGGAGAAACAGACTCAGACTCAATCCATCCAAGACGGAGTGGCTGTGGATGCCGGCATCCCGGTACAGTCAGCTGCAACCGCGGCTGACTGTTGGGGGCGAGTCACTGGCCCCAACGGAAGGGGTGCGCAACTTGGGCGTTCTCCTGGATGAACGGCTGTCGTTTGAAGACCATGTGGCGGCCGTCTCCAGGAGAGCTTTTTACCAGGTCCGCCTGGTGCGCCAGTTGCGCCCCTTTCTGGACCGGGATGCCTTATGCACGGTCACTCATGCTCTCGTCACTTCCCGCCTGGATTATTGCAATGCTCTCTACATGGGGCTACCCCTGAGGTGCACCCGGAGACTTCAGCTAGTCCAGAATGCAGCTGTGCGGGTGATTGAGGGAGCACCACGTTGCTCCCGGGTAACACCACTCCTACACAGTCTGCACTGGCTACCTGTGGTCTTTCGGGTGCACTTCAAGGTTCTGGTTACCACCTTTAAAGCGCTCCATGGCTTAGGGCCCGGGTACTTACGGGACCGCCTGCTGTTACCTTATGCCTCCCATCGACCCGTACGCTCTCACAGAGAGGGTCTCCTCAGGGTGCCGTCCACCAAGCAATGCCGGCTGGCGGCCCCCAGGGGAAGGGCCTTCTCTGTTGGAGCTCCTACTCTCTGGAACGACCTTCCCCCCGGTTTGCGTCAAATATCTGACCTTCGGACCTTTCGTCGGGAATTAAAAACTTATTTATTCATCCAAGCGGGACTGGACTGATTTTTTAGATTTTTTAAATTTCTAAATTTTAAAATTTTAAATTTTTTATATTTCCTGTAATTTTATATGGGGTATTTTAGGTTGGTCAATTCGACGGTTTTAATTCGGCCACTATTGAATAGGTATTTTAAATTGATTTTTAACTGTGTATATTTATTGTTTTTATCTTGGCTGTACACCGCCCTGAGTCCTTCGGGAGAAGGGCGGTATAAAAGTTTAATAAATAAATAAATAAATAAATAAATAGCTGTGTTTTTAGTCAAAAAAAGTAAAAATATGAAATGCTAAACTATTCAAGAAGCTTTTATCAGTGAGATTTGATATTATGGTGTTATGAAAATATGCACAATTTTTTCTTTCTTTTTTCCTGATTGTTTCTTCTTATTTCTAAGATGAATTTGTCTAAGGTGCGTGTGATGAAATGACTCACATCAATGGATGCCTCAGTCATAGACACACTTTCGTAATAATGGAAAGCAATTTAAAAAGGTTATGTTCTTCGTGTGAAAGTGTGAACTTTTTTTAAAGAAAAAAAAACCAAGAATAAAATAAATAAAACCTGTAGGTTTTATGAACACCTCAATGAGCTAAGAGGATATTAATGTTGCTCTGGATTTAAGCTGTTTCAGAGTTTGAAAATACTCCTTTGATGTGCCATGCATATTCATGAGTTCATAGACAAATGCAGCAATAAAATCACATTACTTTTTCTGCCTGCCTTGATAGTATGATTTGCTGACAATTGCCTTCCTACCTGACCATAAAGTATCTAGCATAATTTTAACATTGTGTGCATAATAAATCATAATTGAGCTCCCCTACAATTCCCTCTATGAGGAAGGAAACAACTCCTCCCTGGTTATTTCTTGCCAACATGTTTTCAACTTCATTTACATTTAGAGTAGCTTACCACACATACTCTTGGGCTAGTTTGATCAAAGAATTAGAAATCTTCCTTAGTAAAGCAGAATATACTCTGCCCAATATCACATTATTTTTTAATAAAGAGAGATGTTCCATTTATGTTCATTGCAGTACATTGGTATATTCCACATGGACTGGGTTCTCTGATAGCATTATTTTGATAACTGTAAAAAAAAAACATAGCACAAAAGGAGAGATCTTTTAAAAAAGATTGTTATTCCATGTGAGCTTGAGCAGGAGTTCGGTGCACTCTTAAAAATATTTAACAGACATAGTTGGAATGATAGGTTCAGAAGGCCATTAATCATAACATTCCCAATGTGCTATGATAGGGTATTATGAATTTTGTGTACCACAAAAGTCAAACAGGAAGGCATTAAAACAAATGCAATAGAATATTGCAGTAAGAATGGGGTTGGAAATTTTCACTGGCAGATATATACATTATATCAATAAAAATAAAGATTTCGTAGTCTCTTAAAGCCAAATAACTTTAATTTGTTCTCATATCCTTGGAATCCATCATGAAATGAAATAGAGCTAGGCACAGTTAAAAAAGCTGTAAAGATCTTTGAAGGAGTCATTCACTTTGTTAGAGCTTCAATCAAAGTACTACTTTGAAGCAAAAATGTGAAGCAGTGCCCAACTTCAAATTGCCAAAATGTGCCAATTTTGTCCCTTTGCTTCCATCAGTCAGAAGTCTCTGTTAAAGAAGCAGTAGCCAGCAGAAATGGATTTGTTTCACTTTGATCATTCATCTGAGAGATAGTGATTGGCTCAAAGTCATCCAGTGGGCTTCTCTGACAGAAGTAGGCTTGAAACTGGATCACTCCAGTTGTATTTCAAGAGCAGACAGTATCTATGACAGCATCTATGATGATCTACTGAGACTTCTCTAAATTTCTCTCTGATTGATATATTTCCTCTCACCAATATTGCCACTGTTCATTTGCTTGACTTCCCTCTAAAATGTGTCCTCTATAACTGGCAACAGAGAAAGTGTAAAGCATTTCCCTCCCCTCTTTTGAAGTTTCCATGATCAGAGTGAGCAAATGAAAGCAACAACACAAGGAAGAGAGGCAGATAAAAAAGACTTGGGCAACTGGTGCAGTGGTGGGTTGCTACCAGTTCGCCCTGGATCAGGCAAACTGGTAGCAGTGGTGGGAGGCTCCACCCACCCGCTCAGACACCTCTGCACATGCCCAGAAGTGCATGTGCAGAAGCATTGCATGCATGACCAAGTGTGCACCCGTAAGCGAACCAGTAACGGCCGAAATTGAAACCCACTACTGAACTAGTAAGCACCTTCCAGATAGTTGTCAATCTAGTGGGAAAGAGACTATTCTGAAAAGAGATGAATTCAGATTCAGTTATATTCATTTGAAAAGAGGTAAGATGTTTATAAATTAAATGTCCATGTTACACCAACTATCTCATGATACATTTCTACATCTGTTGTGTATTAAATTTTGACATTTTAAAAAGAAAATATATTATTCCTTCCCCAAATCTGATCATTTTAATAGGATGGTAGTAATTTAGAGATATCTGGCATATTTCTTATCTGGATGAATAGGAAAATCAGCAACAAGCATTGTACTGCATGAGCATGTGGTGTTTGTATTTATGCTTAGTGATTTCCTACTTATATAGGCTCTGCCTGCAGAACAAGCTTAAAAAAGCAGCTCATTCTCAAAAAGGAAAACGAACAGATGAAAAATGGAATGCCAAGACACTGAGATACTGAGAAAGAAAAAGAAAAAGAGGAGCGTCAAACAGAAAAATGTAGTTAGTTTGGTTGCATTCATCATTTGTTACAGACTTGAATTGGCAGCAAACTGGGCAACACACACAAATCAACTGGTAGAAAACCTGCTAACAAAACAAACTATTATCATACATTTCCAGTATTTCATGGACTATTGTGATTGAATTACAAATATCCTATTTTCATAAATTGTTTTTCTGTTACTTTAGAAATTCTACTTTTTTTTTCTGTTACTTTTAGGTATTCCCCTGTATTTCTTATTTATCTAGTTTATCTCTGCTTGTTCTTGTTTTCCGTGATTTATTAACAAGGGGATTATTTTGCTTACAATTTATTCCATTATATTTTGCATAGGAATATTCTATTACTTTTAGTTAGCCAAGTGGGTTTTGCATTATTCGTTGTCTCCCTATCAGCTTTCAGCTTCCTTCACAAAGACAGAAATTTCTTCTGTTGTCCTCAAGCTGTTCTTAACTTCTCTTTGGGATATTCAGTCCCTGGATTTCTGAATAGCTGTATGCATCTTTGAATCATCTTTACAGGCTTTAAATCCTTCTGTCCCTCATTCCACAGACATACTGCAATGCACTGCAATTTCACACTGTCCAACAAACCATTTCTTCCATTTCTATTCCAAACAACTGCTAGAAATCTAACAGCACAATGCCTCCTTCTAAAGCCTTCTTAGTTCTACTACTCATCTTATAGAAAGACTAAATGCCATTATACATTTAAATAGGGTCTACATGACATATTCCAGAAATTGATGAACATCCTGTCAAACCTCTCAAATGATTGACATATAGACCTCCAAATAAATGATTCCTATAAACATGCAACCAAGAAACAGTTGCCTGCCTTTGTAATAGATGAGACTTAATCTATTTATTTATTTATTTATTTTATTTATTTATTTTGTCACAACAATATATGTAGGTATCATACAAAAAGATTATATAAACACATATATGAGTAAATATAAGGAGGTATAAGCACATATATATATAGAAAGAAGGAAAAAAAATAGGACAGGAACGGTAGGCACGTTTGTGCGCTTATGCACGCCCCTTATGGTCCTCTTAGGAATGGGGTGAGGTCAATAGTAGAAAGTTTTTGGTTAAAGCTTTTAGGATTATGAGAAGAGACCACAGAGTCAGGTAAAGTATTCCAAGCACTGATGATTCTGTTACAGAAGTCATATTTTCTGCAATCTAGATTAAAGCGGTTGACATTAAGTTTAAATCTATTAGTTGCTCTAGTATTATTGCAATTGAAGCTGAAGTAGTCTTTGACAGGAAGGACATTACAATAGATGATTCTATGAGTTAGACTTAAGTCTTGTCGAAGGCGACGGAGTTCCAAGTTTTCTAAGCCTAAGATTTCAAGTCTGGTGGCGTAAGGTATTTTATTGTTTTCAGAGGAATGGAGAACTCTTCTTGTAAAATATTTCTGGACACGTTCAATTGTGTTGATGTCAGAGATGTGGTGAGGGTTCCAAACAGGTGAGCTGTATTCTAGAATTGGTCTAGCAAATGTTTTATATGCTCTGGTTAGTAGTGTGGTGTTTTTGGAAAAGAAGCTACGCAAGATTAGGTTTACAACTCTTAGAGCCTTTTTTGCTATGTAGTTGCAGTGGGCTTTGGCACTTAGATCATTTGACATGAAAACTCCAAGGTCTTTAACGGGATGGGGGTCGTCTGTAAGGTAATGTCCATCTAGTATATACTTAGTGTTTGGGTTCTTTTTTCCTATATGTAAGACTGAGCATTTGCTGGTTGAAATTTGGAGCTGCCAATTTTTAGACCAAGCGGTTAGATGATCAAGGTCGTTTTGAATGATAGAAGTATTGTCTGTGGTTTTAAATAGTTTGACATCGTCAGCAAAGAGAACACAATTACTTGAGATATGGTCACAAAGATCATTAATGTATAGTATAAAGAGTGTTGGTCCAAGGACGCTGCCTTGAGGAACGCCACTCTTGACAGGAACAGGATTTGATAAAGCATTGCCAATTTTGACCACTTGTTATCTGCTAGACAGAAAAGCAGATATCCATTTGTGAAGGGGTCCTGAGATGCCATAGGATATTAGTTTTAGGAGAAGTTTATCGTGTACTACTGAGTCAAATCTGACTGGCACCACACCTTTCCCAAGTCTTTATGCCTTCCAAATGCGTGAATTTCAGTTCCCAGAGCCCACTGGCCTCTAACTTGTATCTTTGCTGCATTGCATTATAAAAGATATGTTTCAATATTATTGAAAATTATTAAAAACAAACATGAATTGAAGTACTGAATGGTAGGCTAGAGTCCTTATGTCTATGGAGATTTTCAATCATCCAGGTCATGGCTGTCTCAAAGATTTTTCAAAAGGCAATTGGACTTTATTTTTTTCCCTTGAAAATGTTTCATTTCTCATCCAAGAAGCTTCTTCAATTCATTTCTTCAGTTTAGCACCCTGAAGGTTGGCCATTAACTCTCTGAGTATCATTGAGGTTTATCTATACCCTCAAGATTACCTGAACCCCAAGTAGTCTCAAAGATTTTCAGAAAGCCAAACAGCAGACCTTCAGAATGCTAATGATCAAATGACTGCGAAGAATATAAATCTGTCCATCTCCCACCATCAATCAGAACTGAAAAGAAGATTCTTGGATGAGAAGTGCAATGTTTTCAAGGGGGGAAAAAGCCAGTTGCCTTTTGAAAAACACCTTTGGGAGCTATTATCCTTAATTATATATATTATTTTATATTTATTTGTATTGTTTTTGTATTACAGGTATTCTTCTGTACCTATTGGAGGATTTGAAATAAATAAATAATAATATTCAGGGTTTTAAATATTCACTTTTTTATAGGACAGAGATTTCTATCTCAAAGCAAATTAGAACTGGAATTATTAAAATAACTGCCCAGCATGATTAGGAGTTTAGACAGGGTCTAAATAAATAAATACAAATATCCTCACAAGTGAGTCATGGAGGAGGAGGAGGAGGAGGAGGAGGAGGGAGCATAGTTGAAGTCCACAAGTCTTAAAACTGCCAAGTTTGAAGACCTTTGATTTATAGAGTCCAAGATCCTAGCAATGATCCTGATGAAAGACTTGTTTCAGTTTATTGGGAAGAACCTAATTTTTAAATTACTCTTCAGAGGGTTTGGTGGTCATCCTTCCTTGACCTTAGATTCAGTATGGACATTACTTCTATTCTGGGAGTGAATATATTGAATAGAAATCAATATTTATTGTTAAGAATCAAGGTAAAGCAAGACAAGATGAATTGTGCTATAATCTTTCATCAGGTGCATGAACTAGGGATAATCAAGGGCTTTAATATGAAAAAAATATGTTAATTGCAGGTACTTAAAACCCTTCAGGTATTTGTCTTAAAATTGTGGAACTCTTTTTAAAAAGACCCCATAAAGTCTGCATCAGAACAATTTTTCTGAAGTAGTATTTATGCAAGGTCACCTTAGCAGAACCTGATTAGCTTTTGCATTATTAATCTGGGGTTCTTAAATGTTATTAGCTACTCTGAGTTCTAAGAACATGACAGATTATAAATCAAATGGATAAATTGAAAAATCCTGCTTGATTTATTTACATATTCTGCTTACTACAATGCATTTAGTTCACATAAATGTATGTGCCTGTTATGTTATTTTTAACAAATGAGATGCTATTGAAAAACAACCGAAACAGCCCTTCCTTTTGAGTTTCTCGCAATATTTTGTAGGTTTTTTTCTGCTATTTTCTTAAATGAGAAGAAGAAAGAATTCAATTCATGGCATAATAATTTGAGTAGCAACTTCCTCTAGAACAAGCTACTTCATCTCAGTTTCATCTTGATAATCACAAGTAACCGGGCAAATAAGTATATTTTCTTTCCTGAACATCTTTCAGGAATTCTAGGCTATTTGGTTCCTTCTACATAATTATTAAATATTCTCTTTAGTTACTAGTCAGTCCCCCACTCTCATACTCAATACACTGAAAATATACTAATTAGCATTGCAAATAAATTAAAAACAGAAACTGTTGGTCAGTGGGAATCACAAAAATATGCCTATAATCTTTTGAAAATGAAGGAAAAGCTGCTCAGAACATTGATCAATCAATTAATTTGCAGAACAGAAAAAGGGGAAGTATATGCATGGAGAGGGGTGTCTCATATATGTGTATATATGCAAATATATCTCATGCATGTATGTTTATAAATAATAAACAACCATGTATAGTCTACATGTGTAAGCAACTCCTTCACAAGTTATAAGGAATTTCAGGTTTTCTGTTCCTTGAATAATTGGGGTCATAAATTTATATTTCTGGTTTTTAAAAAGAAGCCTCCATATCTGTACGAATGATGCAGAAAATCTCCTTCCATTATTCAGTCATAAATTCCCTTGTGATAAGTTTTTAATTCAAAAGAATATGGGCTTCCAAAAATATTAAAACATGTTTCAAAGTCAAGTTAATATAGGTAGAGATTTCTATCCAGAATATTGAAAACATTGAATAACATTGAAAACAATGTATATTTGAATTAAACATTCTTATGGCATATCCAACTTCAGAATTATTTATGCATTTATGTTCTTTGTAAAACAATCAGTGCAATAAACTTGTACTTCAGAAATCTAAGATTATTGAAGTTAGCATAATTTCATATTGTGTGTGTGTGTAAAAATATATTTATTATACATACGGTATATAATGTATGATTTGTTGATGCATTTCCTCTTTTTTGCTTATAAGTATTACTAGTGGACAACAAAAAATAAATGGAATTTATCTGTTAATTTAGGAAACAATAAAAACTCATCTTGTTTAGTTGATCCAGATTACATCAATTATTGTTTAATAATTGATATAAATTAAAAAATGTCAAATATGTCTAATAAATATGACAGTTTTATGGAATCAGTGTAAAGATCTAAACTATCCCATATCAATTTAGCATGGGGGGAGAAGTACTTTTTAGAAATTCTATACCACAATATATGAATTAATATAAATGTGACAGGAATTATATCTATTCTATTTTTAATGCAAAACAATTAGCCCAGGGTGCTATATGTAAATATTCTCAAAGTTCCCAAGAACAAATTTATAGAATATATCAGCAATGCAAAGCAAAACATATATGCTTTTCTTTCAAGGAAAAATTTGAAACATACAATTTCTATATGAATTTATGGAACAATGTACTGATTTTTTAAAAAAACATTTTCCAATGGATGGATAGATAGGAATTCCACACAAAATTTACTGTAGATTATTCTAGGAATTACATTCATTTTGATTGTGTTTACTCCAAATGATAAGACTAATTTATTAATATTAAACAATACCTTATTTTAAATGTTATGGCTCATTTAAAGACTCATGACCTAAGCTAAAGTGCAACTTGACGTGCTCAAAATCTCAGTATACTATAGAGCAAGAACAGTTCTAAACTAACCTTAACTGATGCATTTCAGAAAAGCAACTCTGATAATTCCCAGCAGTAAAGCCAAGGAAACTTCTAAGAAATGTGTTCTCAATACATTCAGTGATGCCAGGTTTAGGAAAAAGTCTTATAACTTCTTTAATAAGTAATTGACCACAACTTTAATAATAAAACTCTAAGTTCTTCTGAAGTATCCTATGTCTAGTATCAAACATGTGAAGCATGGAGTAAGGAAATAGCATACCTCTATAGACAGAGCTCAAAAAGCTGTAATTGCTGCCAGAATTGAAGAAGAAAAAAGATTTAAAATTAAAGTTAAATCTTAACTTCAGAAAGATTTAAATGGAGCAGCAAGGTACAGAGACAATGAAGAAAAGTATTGATATTGATCACCTTTCACCTACACGTGTATGTACACACACAAGTTTCATGTGTGATGGCATTATGTTGTTAAAATAAAGTTTTGAGTTTAAGAGTGTAAATAAAAATATTAATTTTAAATTAATTCGGCTTTTTAATTATTTCTGACTCAAATTGGTAGCATCTAAAGTCTAAAATGTTTATTTTACAAGGTCTGGGTGATATGCTTGGGTTTTTTTTTTGGTGATGCATCCAGAGATCTCACATAAATCAAAATCATCAATCACCACCTGTGCAACGGTGCAAAAATCTGCTTTAGATGAATTGACTGAATTAGCATTTGCATCTGATTGCCAAACTCAAATTGATTAATTTATTCATAGTTCATATTTATTTCTTAATATGTATCTAAAATTTCAGTGTCCCCTTCATGGATTAGTGCCTTGTTGTGGTGAAGGGGCTTGTGTAGCTCAATGAAGCTATGAGCTATGTCATGCAGGGACACCCAAGATGGACAGGTCATAGCAGAGAGTTCTGACAAAACGTGATCCACTGGAGAAGGAAATGGCAACCCATTCCAGTATCTTTGCCCATGAATAGTACCAAAAGGAAAAAAGATATGATGCCAGAAGATGAGCCCCTCAGGTCAGAAAATGTCCAATATGCTACTGGGGAAGAGCAGAGGGCTAGTAGAGGAAGAGCATCAGAAAGAGTGAAGCAACTGGGCCAAAGTCGAAAGGATGCTCAGCTGTGGATGTATCTGGTGGTGAAAGGAAAGTCTGATGCTGTAAAGATTTTTTCTCCATAGGAACCTGGAATGTAAGATCCATGAATCAAGGCAATCTGGACATGATCAAACAAGAGATGGCAAGACTGAATATTTTAGGAATCAGCGAACTAAAATGGACAGGAATGGGTGAATTTAATTCAGATGACCATCAGGTATATTACTGTGGGCAAGAATCCCTCAGAAGTAATGGAGTAGCCTTCATAATCAATAAAAAAGTAGGAAAAGCAATACTGGGATACAATCCCCAAAATGACAGAATAATCTCAGTTTGAATCCAAGGCACACTATTTAATATCACAGTAATCCAAGTCTCCAACCACTGGTGCTGAAGAGGATGAAATTGACTGGTACTATGAAGCCCTACAGCACCTTATAGAATTAACATCAAAAAATGATGTCCTTATCATCATGGGGAATTGTAATTGAAAAGTAGGAAGCCAAAAGATAAATGGAATAACAGGCAAGTTTGGCCTTGGAGTACAAAATGAAGCAGGGCACAGGATGATAGAATTCTGTCAAGATAATACGATGGTCATATTAAACACTCTTTTCCAACAACCCAAGAGATGACTCTACAAATGGACATCACCAGACGGTCAACACAGAAATCAGATTGACTATGTGCTCTGCAGCCAAAGATGGAAGATCTATACAGTCAGTAAAAACAAGACCAGGCAATCATGAGCTTCTCATTACAAAATTTAGGCTTAAATTGAAAAAAGTAGGGAAAAGCCCCAAGCCACTCAGGTATGAACTAAATCATATCCCTGATGAATATACAGTAGAGGTGACAAATAGATTTAAGGAATTAGATCTGATAGACAGAGTGCCTGAAGAACTATGGACGGAGGTTCTCAACATTGTACAAGAGGTAGCAACTAAAACCATCCCAAAGAAAAAGAAAGGCAAGAAAGCAAAATGGTTGTCTGAGGAAGCTTTCCAAATAGCTGAGGAAAGAAGGGAAGTGAAAGGCAAGGGAGAAAGAGAAAGATATACCCAGTTGAATGCAGAATTCCAGAGAATAGCTAAGATAAGAATGCCTTCTTAATTGAACAGTGCAAAGAAATAGAAGAAAACAATAGAAAAGTCAGGACCAGAAATTTCTTCAAGAAAATTGGAGATATGAAGGGAACGTTTCATGCAAAGATGGGCATGATAAAGGACCAAAATGGCAGGGAGCTAACAGAGGCATAAGAGATTAAGAAGAAGTGGCAAAATTACACAGAAGAACTATACAAGAATGAGATTAACATCCCTGATAACCATGATGGGGTGGCCACTGACCTTGAACCAGACATCCTAGAATATGAAGTCAAATGGCCTTTAGAAAGTCTGAGCAACAACAAATCTTTAAAGCGCTCCATGGCTTAGGACCCGGGTACTTACGAGACCGCCTGCTGTTACCCTTTGCCTCCCACCGACCCGTACGCTCGCACAGAGAGGGTCTCCTCAGGGTGCCGTCCGCCAAACAATGTCGGCTGGCGGCCCCCAGGAGTAGGGCCTTCTCTGTGGGGGCAGTGACGCTCTGGAACGAACTTCCCCCCGGCCTGCGTCAAGTGCCTGATCTTCGGACCTTCCGTCGTGAGCTCAAAACATATTTATTCATTAAAGCGGGACTGGCATAATTAGGGATGTATTTTAATTGGGTTTTTTAATATTTTTTAACTTCTTAATTTAAATTTTAATAATCAGCCTTTAAAATTTGCTCTTTTTAATTGTTGTTTTAAATTGTATACATTCTTGTTTTATTTTGGCTGTACACCGCCCTGAGTCCTTCGGGAGAAGGGCGGTATAAAAATTTAATAAATAAATAAATAAAATAAATAAAAAAAGCTAGTGGAGGAGAAGTATTCCAGCTGAACTATTCAAAATCTTAAAAGACGATGCAGTAAAAGTGCTACAGTCAATTTGCCAGCAAATTTGGAAAACTCAACAGTGGCCACCAGATTGGAAAAGGTCATATCAACAACCTCAGATAATGCAGATGACACCACTTTAATGGCAGAAAGCGAAGAAGAACTAAAGAGCCTCTTGATGCGGGTGAAGAAGGAGAGTGCAAAAGTTGACTTGAAACTGAACATTAAAAAAAAACTAAGATCATGGCATCCGGTCCTCTCAATATCTGGCAAATAGATGGGGAAGAAATGGAGGTAATGACAGATTTTATTTTCCTGGGCTCCAAGATCACCACAAATGGGGACTGCAGCCAAGAAATTAAAAGATGCTTGCTCCTGGGGAGGAAAGCTATGGCAAATCTAAACAGCATACTAAAAAGCAGAGACATCACCCTGCCAACAAAAGTGTGTATAGTCAAGGCTATGGTTTTCCCAGATGCAATGTATGGCTGTGAAAGTTGGATCATTAGAAAAGCTGAGCACCAAAGAATTGAGGCCTTTGAACTATAGTGCTGGAGAAGACTCCTGCAAGTCCCTTGGACTGCAAGGCAATCAAACTGGTCAGTCCTAGTGGAGATCAACCCTGACTGCTTTTTAGAAGACCAGATCCTGAAGATGAAACTCAAATATTCTGGCCACCTAATGAGAAGGAAGGACTCACTGGAGAAGAGCCTAATGCTGGGGAAGATTGAGGGCAAAAGAAGAAAGGGATGATAGAGAATGAGGTGGCTGGATGGAGACACTGAGGTAATTGGCGAGAGCTTAAATGGACTCCAGAGGATGGTAGAGGACAGGAAGACCTGGAGGAACATTGTCCGTGGGGTCACAATGGTCGGACACAACTTTGCAAGTAACAACAACAACAAAGTTTCAGTGTAGGATTTCCATAATCAATATAGATGTATATTCTGTAGGAAATTTTCCTATTAATGACGTAAAAACATATCTTAACCTATAGCAATATGATTTCTTAAATATATGCTACTTCAGGTCTTTTTAAGGTAAACTTCATTGAGTGATTCAATTACATTACATTTTTACAAGGAGATTCTTTTCCCTGGTAAATAGCATTAAAAACATTGAGAATGAGGACAGAAAATAAATATTTGATATTTCAATAGGATAGCTCTGAAATCTTATCCACTCCTCTGAGATACGTTTTGAGATGTTGGTAAGTTTTCATCACTTTAACAATGCAACAAATTATACTTCTTTGTAAAAATAGAAGAAAAAATATTGAAGCATGTTGCTCACAGATGTAACATTTACCAAAAGAGACTAGAATTTCTCAAAAACCAATAAACCTGGAGTGAGAAATAAATAAACAATAGGGAGAATTATTTCCCTGCTATTGCTAAACATGTGGGATTTCCAAAGGCAACAGAACTTTAGACTTTGCTTCTGGGCTAAAACAGTTCTTTGTTCATTCAGTTCCAGGCAATAAATATACTAGTAGTATTTTGACAAATATGCTCCTGAAATCATTGGTTTACTGCTGTCTTTTCAAGCTAATAGTATGTTGGCCAAATTAATTCTTATTAATTAAGAAATAATAATTAAGCTTTCTCCAAGCATCTTCTGATACCCATCTTCATGATACCCAGCTGTACTTTTCCACCCCGGGCCACCCCAGTGAAGCTGTCGAAGTGCTGTCCCGGTGTCTGGAAGCCGTACGGGTCTGGATGGGGAGGAACAGGCTCAAACTTAATCCCTCCAAGATGGAGTGGCTGTGGATGCCGGCACCTCGGTACAGTCAGCTGCAGATGCGGCTGTCTGTCGGGGGTGAATCATTGGCCCCGATGAAGAAGGTACGCAACTTGGGCGTGCTCCTGGATGGTCGGTTGTCCTTTGAAGACCATTTGGCGACCGTCTCCAGGAGAGCATTTTATCAGGTTTGCCTGATCCGCCAGTTGCGTCCCTTCCTGGACCAGGATGCCTTATGCACAGTCACTCATGCTCTCGTTACCTCTCGCCTGGACTACTGCAATGCTCTCTACATGGGGCTCCCCTTGAAGAGCACCCGGAGACTTCAGCTAGTTCAGAACGCGGCTGCGCGGGTTATTGAGGGAGCGGCTCGGAGCTCCCACATAACACCTATCCTGCGCAGACTGCACTGGCTACCTGTTGTTTTCCGGGTGCGCTTCAAGGTATTGGTTACCACCTTTAAAGCGCTCCATGGCTTAGGACCGGGATATCTACGGGACCGTCTACTGCCGGCTTCTATCTCCCATCGTCCGGTACGTTCCCACAGAGAGGGACTCCTCAGGGTGCCGTCAGCCAAACAGTGTCGACTGGCGGCCCCCAGGGGGAGAGCCTTCTCTGTGGGGGCTCCGACCCTGTGGAACGAACTTCCCCTCGGACTTCGAAAATTACCTGACCTTAGGACCTTTCGCCGCGAACTTAAAACTTATTTATTTCGTATGGCTGGACTAGCCTGATTTTTATCTTTATTGGATGGGTTTTTAAAATTTTGTGATTTTATGGGGGAGTATGTCTTTTAACATTTTGGGCATTTAAGTTAGTTTTTTAAGGGATGTTTTTAATTATTGTGTGTATTTATATTTTATCTGCCTGTTCACCGCCCTGAATCCTTCGGGAGAAGGGCGGTATACAAATTAAAATATTATTATTATTATTATTATTATTATTATTATTATTATTATTATTATTATTATTATTATTATTATTATTATTATTATTATTATTCTTGGAGCATCTTGGACTTTATTGTTCTTATTTCATTCTTGAGTGGAAGTATGCGTATGAGTTCATTTCTACATTGAAGAAATTATATTGTTACATGAAAATAGGATTATCTTTCACAGTTCAAGCTAAAATGTATATTCATGTCCATAAAATGCCATAAAAACTGTCAAAATAATGACAGTTTGCTGGAGCTCTTGTATCTCTTATGTACAACATAATGGTAGTTTAACAACTAAGAAAGAATAATAGAATAACATAGTTGGAAGGGATCTTGGAGAACTTCTAGTCCAACCCCCTGCACAAGTAGGAAACCTAACATCATTTCAGGCAAATGGTTGTCCAATCTCATCTTAAAAACTCCAGTGTTGGAGCACCCACAATTTCAGGATGAAAGTCATTCTACTGATGAATTGTTCTGTCAGGAAATTTCTCCTTAGTCTATGTTGGATCACATCATTAGTTCGCTTCATAAATTTTTATCTGTTGCTTCTTATCCTGCCTTCAGGTGCTTTGGAGAATAGGTTGACCCCCTCTTCTTTGTGGCAGTCCCTTAGATATTGGAACATTGCTATCATGTCACCTCTAGTGCTTCTTTTCATTAAACCAGACATATCCAGTTCCTGCAACCATTCCTCATATGGTTTAGCTTTCAGTCTCCTAATCATCTTTGTTGCTCTTTTCTGCACTCTTTCTAGACATCTCTTTATATTGTAGCAACCAAAACTGGATGCAGTATTCCAGGTCTGGTCTTACCAAGGCATTATATAGTGGTATTAACACTTCAGGTCATCTTGATTCTATCTCCCTGTTAATGCAGCCTCAGACTGGGTTGGCTTTTTTGGCAGCTGCAACACAGTGCTAGTTCATGTTTAAGTGATTGTCCAGTAGGAGTCCTGGATTCCTACTCTCTTATTCCTCACATTTTTGGATTCTCAGCACTAGTGGGAGACCTCCAAAGAATGGCAGAGCTGATGGACATTTCTCATCAATGGAAATTGGAATTAGCAAAAATCTTCTCCAGAAAAGAAGCCACCCCCCAACTTCAGTAACTCCTTTTGTTTACTTTGATATTGTCACATAGTGTATAAGCAACAGAAGCATTTACCCTGTAGATGCTGATAGTGACACTCCATATGGAACCCTGAGACAGTGAAGTGTGGCTTTTATTTATTCTGTAAATGCCTATTATTCCTGAACTTTAAAAAAAAAACATTGTGTGAAATCCATATTGCTACTACTATCCAGTTTTATACCTCATAACATTATCATTATCTTCAAAATTTTGGCTTTTGAAAAGACTAAATCCTAGTCTTTTATGAAACTTGAAGGGATGCTATGAACCATTACAGATGAAATATGAACTCCAGCTACAGTAGTTTAATTTTTCCTCTCCCTTAACTGTTTTCTGACAGCAGCTATTCTACCTGGCTGTAGCTGAGAAAGAAATAAGATAGTTCCAGACTCCTATTTCACTTCTGTGAATAGGGATTTTATTTCCTCTCTCAAGCATACCCTGATCAGAGAAGCTCCTTCTGCAAATATGCCAACTTCTCATTAAACTGGCTCACATGAATACATTTGCTTACATGAACAGTTTCTTGCAAGAGAAATGCCCATGGCCACTGACATTATCACCAGGGTTTTTTAAATGCAAAGCAGTTGAAAACACAAGGAGATATATACAACCAGAGCTTGTGCCCTTGAAAAATGATTTAAGTGGGCAGATAACTTTGGCAAAGAAAAGGTTAAAAACACATTTTTTCCATCCCTCTTGGTTGGTCCATTTTGCTTAACTTTAAATCACGCTATTGAATTATTAAAAATTAAAAAAAGAACGCAATGCAATAAAATTGGATAAGGTGTGTAGAGTAGTAGGATACCTGACTTACAATCATTCGCTTAGTGACCATTTAAAGTTACAACAGCACTGAAAAAAGGGACTTAGGGCAGTGGTGGGTTTCACTTACCTTTGCTTCCACTTCCCTCGTGCGCGTGCCACTTCTGTGCATGCGCAGAGAATATTTGATGCCCCCGGTGCTGCTACCAGTTTGCCCAAACTGGGGTGAACCGGTAGCAACCCACACTGATTTAGGACCACTTTTCACACTTACAACCATTGCAGCATCCCCATCACATAATCGTATTTATGATGGTTGCAGTTTCCCGGTGTCATGTGATCAACTTTTGCAGCTTTCTGACAACTTAAGTAAATGGGGAAGCCAGATTAACTTAACCACTATGTTACTAACTTAACAACTGCAATGGTTCATTTAACAACTGTGGCAAGAAAGGTCTAAAATGGGAGAAAACTCATTTAATAATTATCTTGCTCAGCAACAGAAGTTTTGGCCTCAATTGTGATCATAAATCAAGGACTACTGGTTCTTAAATTGACACCAGTATAAGAAATACTATTCTATAAATGTGACTTTTTATTCTTTGGAATCCCTAATATCTAGTTGACAAATAAAACATAATAACAGTTACCCATTTCTTACTACATTATCTGTAGGTTACCATTAGACAAAGAACAGCTATATATCTCATGAAATCCAGTAGGGCCAATTGCAGTACAGAGAAATATATAAACCTGGTGAATAAAACTGAAAAGCACATTAAAGCACATAGCTATTGCTAACATGGATATATATGACTCTTTCAATATTCTTAGGCTTTTAAAAAACAAAACCTCATTGACTATGCAGAAATCTTCAGTTAATTTAAGGAAAAGGACCGGCTTAACAGAACCAATGAGTTAGAAGACAGTTCCCCTCCCCCATTGATTAGGAATAAGCTCTTTTGCAGGTTTTTCATTTAGCCTATTGAAATTCATCTTGAGAATGCTGCAGTCTGACCATGAAATAGAGATCAATGGAGTGGCGAGTTAATTGATATATTTTGTCTGCTGTGCTAGTATACATTAAATCTCTAGAGATCAACACAGTTGTATGACTTCTTTTAAAAGGCTACCTATACTACAAGTCAGCAACCAATTAGAGGCTTTAGTTCAAATCAGGCTTGATATATAGTTGGTTTCAGATGGTGCACTTTTAACCTTCTTTGTCCCATACTTTAGCAAAGTTATAATGCTGCAGGGACAATAATAGCTCTCAGCAATTTTCTAACCAAGTAGAGACCTAAAATCTTATACATTTTTCCCTTAATAATCTTTCATTCTGCAGGAGTTATTTGCCTATTCCTATTTACCTTCAGAATAACAACAGAGTTGGAAGGAACCTTGGAGGTCTTCTAGTCCAACCCCCTGCTCAAACAGGAAACCCTGTACCATTATAGATACATGGTGGTTCAATCTCTTCTTACAAGCCTCCAGTGATGAAGCACCCACAACTTCTGAAGACAAGCCATTCCCCCGGCTAATTGTTCTCACTGTCATGCAATTTCCCATAATTCAAGTTTGGTTCTCTCCTTGATTAATTTCTATCCATCCATCTTCCTTTCCATTTCAGAGTTTTAGTGAAATATGCCTATTATTTATGTCGTAACCATCTTCCAAGCACCTTTTGTAAGCTACTAATTTTTTCAGCAGCCTGCCTAAGGATCATGATGCATGTTATTTTAATTGCAGAATTTGCTAATAATTCTATTCCTTTGCTTGGAGTAAATGCATAGAGTAAAGAAACAGATCAAAGCCCCATTTACTCCCACCATATTTAGAAAGGAGGACCAGCTGATCACTAGTTAATTAACAAAAAAAATGCTGTTTGATCTTAAGACTTCCTTATTTTCCTTCCAATAACATGCCACGAGGTTTCAATAGATTTTATCTTTAATTATCTCTTTTTTGGCTCAACTCCTTTTCTCATTATTTCATTCCCTTTATTCTATAGTCTCATCCTTTTTATAGTAATCCTTGAATCCTGTTTTGCAAGCTCCATAATTTAGGAAGGAGTGGTCTAATGGTTTATTATGGATCCTAGGCTCGTTTATCTAGTATCAAGAGCACACTGTCAAGTTTGGCAAAAGAATTAGTAGGTTTTTTTATAGCACCATTTTCACAAAGTTTAACAGATATACTTTATACTTTAAACTCTTCCCAGACCCCCACATACAAGCCAACGAGGGGGTGGGTTTCACTTACTTTGCTACTGAAACGGGGTGAACCAGCAGCTACCCACCACTGAAGCCAACATTATATCTACTCTAATAAAGTTTCAAACCATAACTGTAGTTTCTGCCTACAAAAATATTACTTACACCTAATTTAGGAGGGACACTCTTCCTTAAACTGCCACATCTGACTTCTATGGACCAAATAATACAATACAGAAGAATTCATTGTATTGCTTCCTCTGCTTTAGGTCAGTACAGGACTATAAATAGCAAGGAACTCTAAGTCTGGAATTACTGGTAAACTCCATTTAAATAAATAAATAATTCTTAAATAAATCTCCCTTCTTAAACCCCTGAAATAATTTTTAAAAAGTCTCAGAAAAACTGAGATGCAATTGTTGTGGGTTTTGAAGTTGGCTCTCTGTCCAATTTTGCACTTGTATGTAGAGTAGATGGTCATTAAGATGGCCGCACTTGTCCATCTCATACTTTTATCAAACTTGCTTCAGTGACAGGCTCAAGAAATTATGGGGCACCACCCTTGCTGCTTCACTGAACATCAGAATAACAACTGTATTTTTAGCTGTTTCATTCTCTCTTTGCTACATACGTGTACTTTCGGTCATGCGGAAGGGCATATCTCGCACCTGCAACAGCAAGCCCTCCCATCACATGATACAAACTTTCCCTAAAAATACAAATGTTTGTGTGTATAAAATAAGGAAGTACAAGACTGTAAAACCATGTTGGAAACAAATGCTTGCTCAATAAAGGATGTGTGAAGATGCATGCTGAAATCATCTTGAGTCTCGTGTGCAGTCATTGAAAACCAACACTTGTATCCTAACTGTGGATATCTTGTGTAATTGTCTCTAGTTAATGAATCTTGTATTCCCAATGAAATGAAAAGTACATGATTTAATGTTTTCTTGGCCCTCCTCTAAAGACACCACATCCTGGAAGGTTGGTGAATAATTTCTCAGGTTACTGATCTATCCAAAAGATTGTTAGATAGAGAAATTATTACTTCCATTGCTTTTTTAGAGGGGCCAAATCTCTAAATGTCTAGCAGGTTTTTGTTTTAAGCTTACCCTCAGTCTACTTTTATACCCTGGCAAACACCTCTTTGGTCTGCCTGTTTTATTTAGATTACTTGTAATTCCTCTCCAAATGCTACAGTGGGTAACAAATCCCCAAAAGTCTATTTGTGTGAGAAAAACAGGGGTGGGGGGTGGGTCCATGGAATTAAATGAAGATAGTATCTGTGACTTCATGATCAAAACTTTCTTTTCCCCCAAAGTATGTTATGTGTGCTACACACTCATTTTAAAGGGGTGGGCTCATACTTGAGTTGTGCAATTGTGAATACCATCCTAACTTAATTCATCCCATCACCAACGAGAGGTATGCTGCTTGCAACAAGGGAAATTTGCAATGGTGCATTTTGTCTACTGATCTAAGGGGCAATAACCAAAAGCATTCTTTGTGGAATATTAGCAGCAAGACAAATTGAGATGTTCAATAGTTTTCTCGATGGACAGAGCGGACTGGGAAAGGACATATCAGTACTAGTTTGTATACATTTGATTAGTACACACCTAACATTGCTGTTTATTGCTCTAATTTGTTTTTAGCTGGGGATACTTTCCTCATCATTGGCTTCCGGCATTAGTCTATTTAATAGTGTTATATGTTTGGTGGCCGATGTGAATGTCTGTATACAATGATTCTTTTTAAAAGCAGTATCACATTGTTTGAGAGAAAATCGGTATTCACATCAATACGGTGATAGGAGATAAATGGGCTATCTTTTCCAGGAGTGATTTAAAATATGATAAATTTTGTTTTAAAATATGACAAATTTTGTTCCAAGAATGACAAGCTCATGAAACTCCCACTTGAGCACAAGCAAGCTGAATTATCAATCAATAGGGTGTCTCTTGAAATGGGCTTCTTCTACAGCTCTGCTTCGAGTTCCAGCCTCATTTGTCAAGTGTCAGTGATATGCAGAGGACTCAGTGCTTGCTGGGTGCCATTCTAGCTGAAAATCTATACACTCTGTGAACTTAAATAAATCTACCTAATAAAAGAGCTTGCATTATTAGAAATAAGCTAAAATCAATATTGCTCTGAATTAATTTTATTCTTTGGAACATTTCCGAAGGGGGGAAGGCATACAGCTTATTTTAGTGTTTGAATATATGTCACCATATATAAAGGCAACTTTTTTAAAAAACACCACAAAGCGAGGCTCTGCAGGGACTAAAGCTTTAAAATATTCTGATATATTATTATTCTATCAAAGAGAGAGTTAGTTAACATCCAGATATATATCTGTTTTAGTCAGTATGGTATTGTGGTTGTAGAGATTAGGGTCATCCTAACCTGAGACCTGTGGTTCATTTAATTCTGATCTTTTCACTGCCCACTTTTAAAGCAGGTTTTTAACAGATTTATGGCTTAATTTTAGTGAAATAGTCATACATAAATTCATTGGTCTCATTAGGTGAATTGGGAATGCTCATTATTTTTGTACAAGAAAGCCAGGGCTCTTTGTTTTTCCTTTCTTCTCACACACTCTTTGCCATTTGGGGTTCTCTGGCACTGTTTCTGTTTGGTATTATTTCATGAATAAAGTGTAGTCCAGGAAACATTGCCAAGAAGCAGTGGTCCAGAATCAGCTTAAACAGTTTCAGAAGTCAATTGGATTCTCTTCTTACTAACATTTCTCCTAGATAGACACCTAGGATTTTAAAAAAAGAATCTCCAGTGTGCTTCCAGCAGGATCTATGAGAACTTTTATATAAATTCCCAATAATAATTTAAAAAGTTACTGCTGGAGTAACTGATGGACTTGGACTGAAAGCTACTTGTTAGCATAATATCAATCAGTACAGTACAACAATCTGTACAAAAGTGCTGCTGAATGCCAAGGTAGGTAACCATATACCTACCTAGATTTGGAGTATACTAACAACATATTTCTAATTATGTTGTAAAAAGATTTACTGTACAAGAATGTTATATTTCCCCTGCATTTTCCATAATTACCTGCTGAACAGAATTATGAAATGAATGCAGGCTCTGCAGGTCATTCAGAATTCTTTTGCTTTGCAAAAACGTGTTTCAAAAATAGTTACTTTATAATGATTATTTAGTGATGGGAAAAGTATGATCAAAAGACATTCTCTTGGACCTTTCAAAATCAGCCTGGGTAAGCAATTTTAAGGAAAAGCATTCAGCAAGTACAGGTGTTTTGAATAATTGCTTTACTGCCTTTTAGCCAATTGATACCTAATTAATGGATTAAATAAAACATATAGTCCTAATAAAAAAACTCATTATAGATATTGCTAATTAAATGAGTGAAAAGATTTATTATTTAATTAAAAAGACTGTAAGTCATAGAATAGCACACTTGTTATATTTTCTTTTTTAATCCACCACATCATAATATACAAAAAACAACAACTTCAAAGAAGTTATTCTCTGCCTGGACTTAAATTGTGAAAATTAAAATGATTAAAAATAGCAGACATAGCATAATAAGACTATAAATAAAATTCATTTTCCTATAACATAAAAACATAGTGTAATCAATTCATATTTTGGATTTCAAATACCCAGAATTGAATTTTAATTAATTTATTTTTTTCGCTTTTCTTCAAGAATGTATTTCTCAGTTCTATTATGTGGATAATTCTGTGTGTATAAATGTATCAATATGAAAAATCTTTTGCTTCATGAAATAACATTTTTATCCAATATATTCCCCCCACAAGAGAAGTACCTCCCCATATTTTTGCTACCTTTTGCTTTGATGCTGTTCTCAAAATTAATTTTGTGAAGAATTTTTAAAGAATAAAATGTCTTGAAATTTACAGTATCAGTCTTCCTTCTTTCTCACACACATAAACTCATTTTTTTATCTACTGAGCACCGAAGCAATGAGATTGCAATGATTATTATCTCTCTATTCAATTGCTCATGAATTCATGTGCCTGATATTTTGATTTGCATATATTTAAGATAGTTAGACAGAAAATCAGTTTGATAAAGCAAGGCTAGAATTTGGAAGACTGTGAATTGTAGCCTTTCCTTAGGCATGAAAGCCATCAGAATGACTTTGGACCAGTCACTGGCTCTCAAATTAAACTACCTCATAAAGCTGCTGTTATGAGGTATCGGTAAATAGAACGTGGAAGCATTATGTACTCCATCTTGAGTTATAAAAATAAAGGTGGGATATAACATTAATGTAAAGTAAATATTTTTTTAAAAAAATGCTGAAATATGTGCATAAATATCTCAATGCAGCATAATTGTATCTTAGCTTGAAAGTCTGAGCTATTAACAAGAATTTTGTCTTGTGCTCAATCTGTAATGTCAATTGTCTGCTGCGGCTTCCATCACAATGCCTACATTCCACGAGATCTTTGACAGAATTAAAACCTGTAATATATCTCTATCAAAAGCTCAAGAAAAGTTTTAAAGTAGATATTTCTGGGACATTTCTAACATGAACTCAATAACTGGCATTTCTGATAAAATCCCATCAATGGCTTCATGACCTTAAAAATATTGAAATTTTATTTATAGATTTGAGATTAAGGTTGTTTCACCAGAAAACTATGGTAAGCATGTATTAGATTCCTTAAAAATGTATTTGAAAGGATGGAAAGCATTTTTTATGTTGGAGGTATAAAAGGTTTGAGGGCTCACTAACCTATATGATATGGTCATGTGATCATTTAGTATATTTTTGGGTTAGCATATTACTGCATATAAGCAGATTAATGGGAAAAGTTTCAATGTTAAAGATTTTAATGTAAGTTGTATTATATATCAAAGCTTTGGAGTTGGACTGTTTCATCAGAAATAAACCAGGGGCTGGCTACAAGAATTATATTATAAAATTGGAAAAGTAATACCATTTCAGATGTCAAGAAATGGGTATCAGAAATGTGTGATCTGTATCTCTTGGAAAATGCAATATTTTCTACTAAACAAATGAAACAGCAATATGTGTTACTATGGCAGAGATTTTGTGATATCTTACAATAATATCTCTGCTAGAATTATTCATATTATAGTAGTAACTTCATTGGTAAAGTGACTATTGATAAGTATAAAATCTGATAGATTTTTTTCTTTTTTTCCTTCCTAGCCTATATTTTTACCCTGTTTTTCCCAAAATAAGACATCCCCTGCTAATAAGCCCAATTAGGCTTTTGAGCACATGGCAATAAGGCCAAGCACTTATTTCAGGGTTCAAAAAAATATAAGACAGGATCTTATTTTCAGGGAAACACGGTAGTTGTACCTTTATTTTTTAATTCTTTTTTAAAGCTTAAATACAAGTAGTCTTTGAGTTAAAACTGTTCATTTAGTGACCATTTATTTATTTATTTATTTATTTATTTATTTAATTAATTAATTAATTTATATACTGCCCTTCTCCTGAAGGACTCAGGGCGGTTTACAGCCAGGGTAAAAGCACAACTCAGAAAAGTTAAAAAACATTTAAAAACTACTTAAATTAAAGGCTGAAGGTATATAAGAGTATAATAAAACCCCAATAAAAACTTCATTAAGCCAGCCCTGCACAATGAAATAGAAAAGTCTTTAGTAACTTTATTTGAAGTTACAACAGCACTGACAAAGTGACTTATGACCCTTTTTTTATACTTACAGCTGTTGCTGCATCCTTATGGTCAAGTGAACAAAATTTAAATGCTTGATAACTGACTCTTATTTATGACAGTTGCAGTGTCCTGGGGTCATGTGATCACCTTTTGTGAACTTCTGACGAGCAAATTCAATGGGGAAGCCATATTCTCTTAACAATCCTATTACTAACTTAATAAATGCAGTGCTTCACTTAACAACTATGGCAAGAAGGACATAAAATGGGGCAAAACTTGCTTAACAAATATTTCACTTAGCAACATAAATTTTGGGCACAAATTTTGTGGTTGTAAGTCAAGGACTACCTATATGTTTTGAAAAAATCTCCTCCCTTTTACAGCACCTTAAAACCACAGGACATGAAATTGATTTTGAAGGAACCAAATTAATCTCCAAAACTGAACACTATAACAAGAGAATAATTATGGAAGCCATTGAAATAGAGAAACACCCCCACAATGTGAACAAACAGGATGACATCTCCCACCTACCAGACATCTGAAAACCAGCCTTGGTCAACAAACAAGTCCCAGCCACAAAAATTGATCCTGCACAATATACAACGCCACCACCAATCATCCTCAACAGATTCAAACCAAAACCCATCCCACAGACGAAACACACCACCATCCAGAAGCCAGACCATGCTGACACCACTGGCTGCTGTGCCCCCCTCCAATCCCCACACAAAGCAGGCTGACACACACCAGGAACACATGACAGGACCTCGGACTCGGAGCCAAACCAGGGCCCGGGATGCTGTATCACAGCAATCTGCTCAAGACATCACATCACAGAACTTCAGAGGCCACAACACCAAAGCTCAGGAAAAAAGACCAGGACCACACCCACACAGGATGCTACGAAACAGCTGACCAATCTGCAAATACACACTCCATCTACCAATCAGGATGTAACCACAAAGCCAACCAACCCGCTCACAGCAACACTCCCCACCTCCCCACTAGTATTTATAGAGAGATGGCAGCTCCGACCACTCTTTGCTCGAGAAGCACGAAGCCGAAGACACCAGCCTGAAGATGATGAGTGAGACCTCGTCGAAACGTCCCCAAGATACTCTCAACCTTACACGGGAAAAGACCCGAAAATGCCAAGACCTACATAAATACATATATATATATGGAACAACTCAGCTCATCACAAGAGATAAAATTAGCATGATCACTGCCTTGGATCATGGTCATTAACATGTGGTTGAACACCTGTGACATTAGCAATTAGTTCTGCTGAAGTATGAATTTCTATACTGTCCACCAAAAAGATTCTCATCTTTTTACTTTCTTTTAATTTGTTAAACATTTCACTTTCTGTTACAACCTAAAGCTATTGGAGTATTATTTGCAATAAAAATGAAAGGTTTCTCTCCTGATATTTCTGTGAAACCATGTAGTGATTCATTTCTTCAATATATCAATGACAGGAATATTTCAAAGAAAAATAATATGAGAAATGATTCACTATCTCTTTGTATCTGACATGGAGATGTTGATACATGGTTCTTTAAGAGGAGAAAATGCACAATTCATCCACATATCTGGAATACTGCTCTTGTTTTCATTTTTTTAAATTTTATTTTGTCACAACAGTATACACAAACATAATATATAAGCAAAAGCATGCAACTACTATATTAATTAGATATAATGAAAAGGAACAATAGGACAGGAACGGTAGGCACTTTTGTGCTCTTATGTACACCCCTTATAGTCCTCTTAGGAATGGGGTGAGGTCAATAGCAGACAGTTTTTGGTTGAAGTTTTTGGGATTTTGAGAAGAGACCACAGAGTCAGTAGTGAGTTCCAAGCGTTAACAACTCTGTTACAGAAGTCATATTTTCTGCAATCAAGATTGAAGCAGTTAACATTAAGTTTGAATCTATTGTTTGCTCTTGTATTATTGCGATTGAAGCTGAAGTAGTCTTTAACAGGAAGGACATTGCAATAGATGATTCTGTGTGTTAAACATATGTTCTGTCCTCCCTTGCCTCCGTCTGAATGATGGCTTAATTAGCTGTCACTATCAGCTCTGGCAGCAGAATAGCCAGCATCTGCCAAGAGCCTTCATTATCTTCCACGACGCTGGTGAGTCACCTAGAAACAAACTTCAGCTCTTAATCAGTGGATTTGCCTGTTACAAAGAGACACAGCAGCTCCGGCTGCCTTTTATATCCTGTGGGGTGTGGCTCCATGACTCAGCACTTCCTAGGCCTGCCCACCCTTGCTTCTGTTGTTCCCTCCTCTCCTGCCTACGAAACCAAGCCTGATTGCTGTCAGCTGGGTCTGCAGGCATGGCTGGGGGGGGGGGGGAAGAGTCAGGGGATGCAGGCCTCGTTATCTCTTCCACCTGGCCTGTTTCTGGCTCCTGGAGCTGAGCCAGGCAAGCCAGTGCTCCCGAGGTAAGTCCTGACAGCCCTTCCCCCTCACTGTCCAAGTCACTTTCTGGCAGCAGGCCCGGCTCGGGGGGCGCAGACACAACAACACAGGTCTTGTCGGAGTTGGCAGAGTTCTAAGTTTTCTAATCCCAGGATTTCAAGTCTGGTGGGATAAGATATTTTGTTGTTTTCAGAGGAGCGGAGAACTCTTCTTGTAAAATATTTCTGGATGTGTTCAATTGTGCTAATGTCAGAGATGTGGCATGAGTTCCAGACAGGTGAGCTGTATCCAAGAATAGGTCTGGCAAATGTTTTGTATGCTCTGGTTAATAGTGTAGAGTTTTTGGAAAAGAAGCTGCGTAAAATTAGGTTTACAACTCTTAGAGCCTTTTTTGCTATGTAGTTGCAGTGGGCTTTGGCACTTAGATCATTTGATATGAAAACTCCAAGGTCTTTAACAGGGTGGGGGTCATCTGTAAGGTAATGTCCATCAAGCTTGTACTTAGTGTTAGGGTTCTTTTTCCCAATATGTAAGACTGAGCATTTGATGGTTGAGATTTGGAATTGCCAAGTTTTAGACCAATTGGATACAAAGTCAAGGTCTTTTTGAAGGGTAGTAGTATTGTTGGTGGTGTTAAATAGTTTGACATCATCAGGAAAGAGAACACAATAACTTGAGATAAGGTCACAGAGATCATTTATGTATAGTATGAAGAGCGTTGGTCCAAGAACGCTGCCTTGGGGAACGCCACTTTTGACAGGAACAGGATTTGATAGAGCATTGCCAATTTTAACCACTTGTTGTCTGTTTGACAGGAAGGTATTTATCCAATTGTGAAAAGATCCTGAAATGCCGTAGGGTTTTAGTTTTAGGAGAAGTTTATCATGTACTACTGAATCAAAAGCTTTGCAGAAGTCTATCACTGATGATAACTTCTGAAACTATCTTCAGACCCAGAAAGATATGCACATATATGTAGTATGGTTTGAGATGTGATTCAGACTGATACTTTGACTTTATTCCTCCAACATGGATGTAGATATACAGCTATATCTACTTAAGGATGTCTTAATAGTTTGTAATAGTAATTTTAAGTCAAATTAATATTTTTCAAACACAGAGCAATGCCACTTTCTCAGATAAGTGGAGTTCCCACTTCTTCTTCCAACTAGTGATATGGCTTGGCCAATGGATTCAGATTATTTGGGGAGGGGTTTCTATGCTGCTCTTGATAAGGAGGTTTACAATAAAAAGATTTCCATTTTCAGCCATTGCTTTTATTTAGTTTTTCATATTGAAATATGATAATGGACATACAAATCCAGTCACTTGAAATACCTTGTGTATGATTAGCTCAGTCTAGGAACTATAGGAGGAAAGCTATGTTAGTCTATAGTGGCCAAAAAAAATCAGAAGGAATCTGGTAGCTCTTCTAATTATGGGACTTAATTTAATTCCATGGGTTTAACTGATTCTGTTAATATGTAATTCTAACAACACATTAATTCTCTGTATTTAATCAATTAAGTGTGTAATGGGAATAGACTAGACTAGAATAGAATAGAATAGGATAGAATAGAATAAAATATAATTCTTTATTGGCCAAGTGAGATTGGACACACAAGGAAATTGTCTTGGTGCACATGCTCTCAATGTACATAAAAGAAAAGATACATTCGTCAAGAATCATAAGGTACAACACTTAATGATAGTTATAGGGAACAAATAAGCAATCAAATCATATTAGGAAACAAGTCTATCATATATTTCAATAATTGTAATTGCTGCCAGTGGAAATTCTTAAACATGATCCATCTACATGAATTATAGTTATGGTATCCTAGCCAATATTAGACATGAAATTTTAAAACTTCCTGATGTAGCTATATGAGATGAATCGTTAACTTATATTGTAAAAACAGTGCTAGAGGGCAAAATAAAAAAGGGCTGTCACCTTCCTGTCTATTTTTATGAGTTCTGTGAATGAATCTGGTTGGCTATATTAAAATATAGAATGCTAGGCAGATGGATCCTTGATCTGATCCTACAGCATTTTATAGCAATAATCACTCAGCTTTCTTTTATATAGCAATAGTTACTCAGCTTTCTTTTTTCTTTGCTTGTTTGGACACTGCATTTCATTAACAAAGATCAGAACAGTTAAATTATTTTTCTAGTGATAATGCACTATAAAAGACATCAACATGTGTGTATGTGTGTATGAAAGAAAATCAATTCTTTTAAAATGTGGATTTAGAGATGATGATTGTGAGTACCAGGAATTGCAAGAATGATCAAGCAGTTCATCTTGCAACAAATAAAAGCTGAAGTGATAATTCAGGAAGAAACTCACATACTTTGGGCATGTGATGATAGTAGATGATAGAGAATGTTATTATGTTCGGTAAGACTGAGCGCAGTAGAAGGAAAAGACAACAGACAAAGATCAGGGTTGAAATCCAGCAGGTTCTGACAGGTTCTGGTGAACCGATAGTGGAAATTTTGAGTAGTTCAGAGAACTGGCAAATGCCATCTCTGGCTGGCCCCAGAGTGGGGTGGGAATGGAGATAGTGCAACATCCTTCCCCCAGGAGTGGGGAGGGAATGGAGATTTTGCACTATCCTTCCCCTGCCATACCCACCAAGCCACACTACGCCCACCAAGCCACGCCCACAGAACTGGTAGTAAAAAAATTGGATTTCACCACTGACAAAGATAATGAATTGGACTGAAAAGATTGTAGGGATGGATTATGGCAGTGTTGTGACCCAGGCCCAAGTAGGTAGTAGGAAACTCAGTCCGTGAAAAAGAAACAAACTTTATTTGAACAGCTGAGAATTACTTAATTCCCAGTGTCGTTCAACTCAAATTAAAACAAATTCCTCCCAATACAAATTCCTCAGTTCTATTGCAAACCTTGGTCCAATTAGGCAAACTGCCAAAGGCCTTTCTTGGCAAACGTTCAGAAGTCACAAAAATAAATGCAAGACGTAGACGAAGCAGAAGATGAAGCTACCAACGTTGTTTTCCGGCAAAGCCCAAACGCCGTTGCTGGTCTGTTTTAAGGCTTACGGGAGGGGCAAATAATCTCTTGGCCCTACTCCTGAGTTGTCCTTTTTGCTTGAGCTGCTCTTGCCTTTTGGCAGCTCTTCTCATGCATGCATTAGGACCAGGCTCCTCCTGTTCCTCTGTCTCACTACTATCAGTCTCTGGAGGCTCTGGAGTCTCCACCTCATTCCCTGATGGCCCTGGCCTCACCTCAGCCTCATCACTGTCTGACTCTGTTGCCAGCTTTGCAGGCTGCTGGCGGACCACAACAGGCAGTGTTTCTCAACCTTGGCCACTTTAAGATGTGTGGACTTAATTTCCCTGGATTCCTCAGCCAGCAATGCTAGTTTTATTTATTTATTTATTTATTGATCAAATTTATATACCGCCCTATCTCCCGAAGGACTCAGTTTATGGTAATATGCTACAAGCTGTTATTAGAAATGAACTGAGATGGTGAGTATTTGATTATGCAATCTCCAGGAATTGAACCCATTCAAAAGCATCTATGTATACTTTTCAGAGCCTTCTCTCATTACTCTCATGACATGACGTGCTAAGGCATATATACACAGAAAAGTCATAATGAGGTCAGTATGATTGCTGTGCAAATGTAATAACTATGCACTTGTGTCATAATATGTGATCTAAATAGAGAATATAAGTATTTGTCTCATAACTCATATTTATATCTATCTACCTATCTACCTATCTACCTACCTACCTACCTACCTATCTACCTATCTATCTATCTATCTATCTATCTATCTATCTATCTATCTATCTATCTATCTATCTATCTATCTATCTATCTATCTATCTATCTATCTATCTATCTATCTATCTATCTTTCTATCTATCTATAACTTACTCTCATACAGGAACGCATCTAGACAAGATGAGAGGCACATGAAACAATCACACAAATAAATATAAATGTACATCTCCTTTATGCTTCTCCAAAAAGTATGCGTACTCTCTGTTGCTTCCTGTTTCCATTTTTCATTTAATGGCAAAACATAGTTACCATGTAATACAGTATATTCACGGTTGTAATACAGTATATTCACTGTTTCCTCTGAAAACTGCCTTGTGCAGAGACTTCCATTCTGGTACAAGGGACTGCTGTTCCCTGAATTACAGCTTATTCTTAAGTCTTTTATAGGAAGGATTTAAATGTGTCTCCCACACTGACTGCTGTTTCCCCAGTTATAGCTACTTTCCCTTTCATGGCTATTTCCTACTGACTTTTCCCCATTCTGGGCTTCATGAACGTTTTTCACATTTTCAGTCTTGTCTCTGAGTGCCCTTCTGGTTTTTAATGCAATTTGTCTATTGAATTATATTTTCCAAATGAATGGAAGTTTCCGCTTTTTTTTTTAAATTTTATTTTGTCACAACAGTACACACAAACAATTGTCATAGATAAAACAACATGTATTGAAGAAAATATATAAGTAAAAATATGCATCAATAATATTAATTGATATAATGAAGGGAACAATAGGACAGGAACGGTAGGCACTATTGTGCTCTTATGCACGCCCCTTATAGTCCTCTTAGGAATGGGGTGAGGTCAATAGTAGACAGTTTTTGGTTGAAGATTTTGGGATTTTGAGTAGAGACTATGGAGTCAGGTAGTGAGTTCCAAGCATTAACAACTCTGTTACAGAAGTCATATTTTCTGCAATCAAGTTTGAAGCGGTTGACATTTAGCTTGAATCTATTTTTTGCTCTTATAATATTGCGATTGAAGCTGAAGTAGTCTTTTATAGGAAGGATATTGCTATAGATTATTTTGTGTGTTAAACACAGATCATGTTGGAGTTGATGGAGTTGCAAGTTTTCTAATCCCAGGATTTCAAGTCTGTTGGTATAAGGTATTTTGTTGTTTTCGGAGGAGTGAAGAACTCTTCTAGTGAAATATTTCTGGACTCATTCTATTGTATTTATGTCAGAGATGAGGTATGGGTTCCAGACGGATGAGCTGTATTCAAGAATAGGTCTGGCAAATGTTTTGTATGCTCTGGTTAGTAGTGTAGAGTTTTTAGAAAAGAAGCTGCGTAGAATTAGGTTTACAACTCTTAGGGCCTTTTTTGCTATGTAGTTGCAGTGGGCTTTGGCATTAAGGTCATTTGATATGAGAACTCCAAGATCTTTGACAGGGTGGGGGTCGTCAGTTAGGTAATGTCCATTAAGTTTGTACTTGATGTTAGGGTTCTTTTTTCCAATATGTAAGACTGAGCATTTGCTGGTTGAGATTTGGAGTTGCCATGTTTTAGACCAATCGGAAATTAAGTCGAGATCTTCTTGAAGGGTAGAAGTATTATTAGTGATTCCCATTGACTGCTACACAACTGAGGGCTTGACAAATGTTTTTGTGTGTTTTCATTTTGTAAAATAGAAATCATTTGTCTGAGGTGGGGATGGTTGACATTTTTTGAAGTTCTTATTCATTCCGGAATAAATAGTTATATTTAAAAGATCTTTATGTACTGGATAGTCTTGGATGACCATTTAAATGACTATGTTTTAGTAAAACTTTAAAGAGTAATTTGGAAAACTAAAAATGGCTGGAATTAGTGGTAGTCCTCAACTTACAACAATACATTTAGTGACTGTTCAAAGTTACAATGGCATACTTTTGTTTTACGACTGTTTTTCACAGTTGTGACTTTTTCAGCATCTCCATGATCATGTGATCGAAATTCAAATGCTTGGCAACTGGTTTGTATTTATGACTGTTGCTGTGTCCCAGAGTCATGTGATCCCCTTTTGCAACCTTCTGACAAGCAAAGTCAATGGGGAAGCCAGATTCACTTAAGAAGTGAAGTGAGTCCTTTGGGAGAAGGGCGATATAAAAATTAAATTATTATTATTATTATTATTATTAAGTGGGTTACTGTTGCAAGAAAGGTCGTAAAATGGAGCAAAACTCATTTAACAAATATCTCACTTAACAACAGAAATTGTCATGCCCCCATCGGAGCCTGAATCTGTGGAGGACAATGAGACGGAGATTGAGGGGGTGGTTTCATTGGCTTTGGATGAATGTGACGAGGAACAGGCCAAGGCAGCCCAGGGCACCTCAGGATTGGGACAGCTTGTTAGCAGGGAGGAATGGGGGAAGGATAACCGAGAGAGGACAAGCAGTGAACATGAGGAGCGACAGAGCTCAGGTGATGAGCAAGGACTGCCCCCTCCTGATCCCTGAGCATGGAAAATGGAGAGAAGGTGGGAAAAGCACAGGCCAACCTGACGACTTAGGAGGAGAGTGCCTCACCCCTCTTCACAAGGCACACCTGGGGACTGAGATTTAAGGAGGTGCTGTGGAGAGGGGCATTTGTCAGGGACACTGAGTTTGGTGTGCCAGTACAGACATTTGGAGTTTGCAAGGCTGCTTGCTTCTTCCTTACTTGTGGACTCAGTGCCTTTTTTTTGTCAAGCATATATAAGATTACAGATAAAAGTATAAACATGATTATGAATATATGAAATATATAAACATGATTATGAATACATGAAATGGATATGAATAAAAGGTCACATTAGGACAGGGACAGTAGCATGTTGGTGTGCTTATGTATGCCCCTTACAGACTGCTTAGGAATGGGGTGAGGTCAACAGAAGACAGTCTAAGGTTAACATTTTGGGGGTTTGGGAAAGTAACCACAGAGTCAGGTAGTGCATTCCAGGCATTGACCACTCTGTTGCTGAAGTCATATTTTCTGCAATCAAGTTTGGAGCAGTTTATCTTAAGGTCGTATCTATGTGTGCTCATGTATTATTATGGTTGAAGCTGAAGTAGTCATTGACAGGTAGGACATTGTAGCAGATAATTTTATGTACCATGCTTAGGTCAGACTGAAGGCGGTGTAGTTCTAAGTTGTCTAAGGCCAAAATTTTAAGTCTGGCGGCATAAGGTATTCTGTTGCGAGCAGAGGAGTGTAGGACTCTTCTTGTGAAATATTTTTGGATCTCTCAATTGTAATAATGTCCGATATGCAGTGCGGGTTCCAGACAGATGAGCTGTATTCGAGAATTGGTCTGATAAATGTTTTGTATGCTGTAGTTAATAGTACAATGTTACCACAGAAGAAGCTACATAAGATTAGGTTAACAACTCTTAATGCCTTTTTGGCAATGTTGTTACAGTGGGCTTCGGCACTTAGATTTTTTGAAATGAGTACTCCAAGGTTCTTGACAGAGTAAGGGTCGTCTACAAAGTCATGTCCATCTGGCTTGTATTTTATGATCTGATTTTTTTTGCCAATGTGTAAGACAGAGCATTTGTTGGTTGAGATTTGAAGTTGCCACTTGTTTGACCAATTTGACACATAGTCAAGGTCTCTTTGAAGGGTAGTAGCATTGTTGGTGGTGTTGAATAGTTTTACATCACCAGCGAAGAGAACACAGTTGCTTTTAATATGATCACAAAGGTCATTTATGTAAAGTATAGAGTGTAGGTCCTAAAATGCTGCCTTGAGGAACACCGCTGTTAACAGGTACAGGGTTTGATAGAGCACTTCCTATTTTGACCACTTGTTGCCTGTTTGACAGGAAGGCAGCTATCCATTGATGTAGGATTCCAGAAATGCCACAAGATTTTAGTTTTACAAGTAGTTTGTTGTGTACCACTGAATCAAAGGCTTTACAGAAGTCTATGTAAATTGGTCTATTGCTTTCTTCTATTGCCTTCTTCTTGACTTTGTGGACTCATTGTTTGTTCCTTGTTTCATGGACTCATTTCCCTATTGCTTTGTTTTGCTGGACTGGGTGCAGCAAGAGGCTGCCATGTGTGTGTTTGCTCTGGGACTTGCCAAGAACGTGGGAGCATTTGAGGGGACATTTGGAGCATTAAAGGGGAGTTTGAACTCTCAGCTGGCTGTGAGACTTTTGTGCCTTGTCCCAGGTCATCACAGAAATTTTGGGCTCAGTTCGTAAACTGAGATCTACCCGTAATTCCTTTACATTGTTTTTCTCACAAGTGTTATCTATTTGATTTCCCTTTTTAAACTTTGCAGATAGTTTCCAAAGTAAAAAATTGAATCAACACTTGAATTGTTAAGGAAAATTGTAGGGATAATGGAATTATCAATACAGCATCTTAGAATATAAAATATGCTTCCAGTCTAAGCCTGAAGCATAGGAAGCAATGACGCAATTATTAAATTATTAAAAGCTCTTTATCCTGATTATAAAAAATCGATTATGAACTAGAATAAAGAATTACTCCCATCCCATTTTTTCCTGTACTTTTATTTCCTGATAATTTTGCATTCTCCAGTAGTGTTCTCATACTCTGCTACATATAAATGGCAAATGATATTTTATAAAAGAAATCAAACAACTGTCTTGTTTCAAGTGTATAAAAAACTATTTTTTGAAAAGTTTTATCTAGGAAAATTTTGAAAATAAGTCAAAGGGGACTAATAACTCAATGATAGAGCAAAGAGAGAAAAAAGAAAAAATATACTTTTCTGGGTTTCATCCAGCAGTAGCTTTGAAGCAAGAGACCGACAGATTAGGTCTGAATGAAGAAAACCTAATGCATGATAGGGTTTTGAGCTCTGATATTATTATTTTTTTTATGTTTTGAGAATTAACCTTTATTTAAGTAGTTGTATGGATTGTCCCTGCAGCTTTCTCCCTTTCTCCCTTTCTTGTTCGTTATTATCAACAAGAACAAGAACAAAATCATCAACTACAAAAAAACTAAAATAAAAAATTTCATTAGCATTTCATTTACTTTTAAAAACTCTTACTGATGTTTGTATTGTGGAAGAAAATGTACAAAGGGGGGGAAAAACAATCCATGAATGGGGAGAGAATTTAGCCCTGTGGCATTCCCCACTAGGGCTCGACCTCCACACTTCCCCTTATGAATCCTACCTGGGTGAAGCCTTGGACAAAGAAGAAAAACCAGTGAAGAACAGTGTGTCCTACTCCCAAACTCCTTTGCTGCTCAGAATGATACCATGATTAGTGGTAACAAAAGTCACCAATAGATCAAGCAAGATCTGGTAGCCATCCCAGGCCCATCAGAGTAGTGGTGGGTTTTTAAAATGTTTTATTACTGGTTCTGTGGATGTGGTTTGCTTAGTGGGCATGGCTTGTTGGTCATGTGACTGAGTGGGCATGACCAACTTGACGTCACTCATGGCCATGGCCACTCAGTCATATGACCACCCCACCTACCCATGCACAGAAAAAGGTAGGAATTTTTTTGGGAATTTCTATCTATCTACTTATTTTCTGCCCAGGCTTTTCTGCCTAATCTATCAAAGACCTCCTCCTGCATGCCACCCTGCCCTCCCTTCGCCAGTTGCACGCATCACCCTGTTTCCCCTCCTTCAGTGGCCCTAGCCCCACTTCTCCCCGCCCACCTCTTTCTTCAGCTGCTTACCTTCCTTCCGTGGTGGTTGGTCTGGAGTCTGAAGGCAAGCTGCCAGGAAGTGGATGGCAAAGAGGCGGTGTCTGGGAGGCTTCTCGCAGTCATCGGAAAAGAAAAAGCCTCTTTGAAAGCTGCTTTCCAGCTGGAGCGGCTGGCCGCAGGCCACTGAAAACTACCAGAAATTGCCAAAAAAGCCGCTGCTATCACATCCCATTGCCTACTGTGTTGCGCTCACACTGATGCATCCCATTGCCTGCTGTGTCAGTCCAAACATACCAGTGTGAAGAACAGGGCAGTGATGGCGATGGCTTTTTCGGTGACCTGTGATAGTTTTTGGCAGCCTTTGGCCATCTGCCGCAGCTGCAAAGCAGCTCTCAAAAAGGTTTTTTCTGATGCGACTGTGAGAAACTTCCCAGCTGCCGCTTCTTTGCCAGCTGCTTCCTGGCAGTCGGGCGGGCGGGAGCAAGCGAGCGGGTGACCAGGCTACCAGTTTGGAGGTGTGGCCAGCTAGCAGTCGCTACTGGTTCAGCAACCCAGGCCAAATTACCATTACCGGTGTTATGTATTAATGCTGTACCTTTAAATATTTGAGCGGGAAATCAGCACGTTGCTGATTGGTCAAAACCTCCAACAGAACCATATAAAAGGAGAGGGTTTTCGCCCAGCCGGTTGCTGGGTTCACCCTATATTAAAGAGCTGTTGTCACTACCCTGGTCTCCAGCCTCGTTACTTCCCGAACTTAACATTGGCGACGAAGGTGGGATCTCGAGGTTAAGGAGAACCAGAACCGAGCTGAAGCACGATAGTCCCGAACCCAGCAAACTCAGGGCAGAAACGCGGAAATGGCAAACACGCCACCCGCACCGTACAACCCGGTCAAGGAGAAATGGGGAACGTATATGACCCGTTTCGAAAGCTTTCTAGAAGCCAACGAACTACAGGGGATCCCGGATAACCGCAAACGGGCTTACTTCTTAAGCCATTGTGGGCCGGAGGTCATCGAGATTGCGGAAGCCCTGGCAGAGCCAACGCCGATACAATCGGTATCGTGGCCGACTCTGCAGACTTTGCTGAAGAACCATTTCGCGCCGACGCCGTCCAAATACGTCCAGCGGTTTGAATTCGGAGAACGTAGACAGATGGAGGGCGAGTCCATCGGCGACTACATGGCCGCTTTAAGAAGAGCGTCCAAGGACTGCGGATACCGAGACCTAGACGAGGTGCTACTCGAGCAACTCGTCCGAGGGGTCAAGGACATCCGTCTACGGCGACGGCTGCTAGCCAAGAGCAACCTGACACTAGCCAACGCTCTGGACGAAGCCAGAGCACACGAAATGTCTACTAAAGCAGCAGAGACCCTGCAAAAGCCTCTTCAATCCAAGGCGAGCTCAAAGCCAACGCCAGTACACCAGGAGGAGATTCAGTCCGAATCCGACGGTGAGGGCGAGGAGGAGGAAGGGGTCTGCCGGACCGAGAAACGCGACATTGAGGACCGTGACGAGTGCGGAAGCTGCGGAGGGCAGCATCAGCGCCAACGCTGCAGGTTTAAAGACGCAACATGCCGGCGGTGTGGGAAGAAAGGGCATTTGGCTCAGGTCTGCAGAGCGGCCCAACCTTCCCGCCGAAAATTCAAATCGGCCAATCAAAACGCGGAACCGGAAAGGCGGCCCGCGATTGGTTCAAACAAGAAAGGCGCGAAGTCTAACCAAACGACTGTCATTATAGGCCGCGCCTCAACCAAAGTGGAAAAGAAGATTTTCACAAAGCCCAAGATCGAGGGAGTACGGTGCAGGCTTGAAGTAGACACGGGATCAGCGATCACCATCATGTCCTGGGACACTCTGGCGAAGTCGCTGCCGTCCGTCGCGAAGCGCCACCTGCAAGCACAACGGCTACGAGTGCACGACTACCAGGGGAATCGCATCCCTGTTCGAGGGACCACCTCCGTCCGAGTCGAGTATGGTCCACATAAAAGACCCTGCCCATCACGATCGTCGAAGGAACTCTGCCCAGTCTGTTGGGACTAGACTGGTTTCGTGCCCTGGGCATGGGAGTGACTGGCATCTACCGAAGTGACTGTAACCTGAAAGACATTCTCTTTAACGAGTTCGAAGATGTCTTCAAGGACTGCCTGGGCAAGTACAAAGGGACCCCTATTTCCTTCAACTTAGACCCCAGGTAGCCCCATTAGGCTTAAGGCGAGGAGAGTCCTTTGCCCTAAAACCAAAAATTGATAAGGAGCTGGATAAGCTCATTAATCAAGGGATCTTGGTGCCAGTCGATCACGCAAGGTGGGAGACGCCAATCGTCACCCCCATAAAACCGGACGGGTCAATTAGAATTTGCGCTGACTACAAGGCGACGCTTAACAAAGCCTTACAGAAAAGCGCTTACCCGGTTCCCGTAGTGCAACACTTATTGCACTCGTTGGGGCAAGGGCAAGTCTTTGCAAAGTTAGACTTGGCCCAAGCCTACCAACAACTGCCAGTAGACGCCCGCACAGCCGAAGCCCAAACGATTGTGACGCACAGGGGTGCCTTCAAGTGCACCCGATTACAATTTGGGGTCAGTGTGGCACCAGGGTTGTTCCAAAACTTGATGGAACGACTACTGCAGGGGCTCCCAGGGGTAGTTCCTTACTTCGATGATGTCCTAATTTCAGGGGAAAACATGGAGGAACTGGGGGAGCGGTTAAGAAAGGTCTTGAGCATTTTCCGGACAGCCGGGTTAAAAGTCAAGACAAACAAATGCCAGATCGGGGTCGAATCCGTCGACTTCTTGGGCTACCGGATAGACAAGAAAGGAATTCACCCTACTGAGAGCAAGGTTAAGGCAATTAGAAAGGCTCCAGCGCCCAAAAACAAAGCAGAGCTGCAGGCATTCCTAGGATTGGTTAATTTTTACGCGGTCTTTTTAAAGAACAAAGCAACCGTTGCGGAACCGCTGCATAGGCTCTTAGGGAAAAATGCTGTTTGGTCTTGGGGAAAGTCGGAAAATAGGGCTTTTGAAGCAGTAAAGAACCTGCTCTCAAGTGATAGCCTGCTCATCCAATATCACGACTCATTACCCCTAGTGTTGGTTTGCGACGCCTCCCCTTACTCAGCCTGTACTCAGCCATAGACTTCCAAACGGTACAGAAGCCCCTATAGCGTTCTATTCGAGAACGATGTCCTCCCCAGAGAGGAACTACAGCCAGTTAGACAAAGAAGCACTAGCCATTGTGTCAGGGGTCAAGAAATTCCACGAGTATGTATTTGGGCGGAATTTCGAAATCGTGACTGACCACAGACCGCTACTAGGAATACTGGCTGGCGACCGCCCAACGCCTGTGGCACTTTCGCCAAGACTGACCCGATGGACTATATTCTTAGCCGCTTATTCGTACAAGCTGCAACATCGACCAGGAAAAGAAGTGGGGCATGCAGACGCATTAAGCCGATGCCCATTACCTGGGGCGACCGAAGACCCCACTCCAGGGACACCCATCCTACTTATTGACTCTTTGGACTCTGGCCCAGTCACATCTAAGGAAGTGGCTCGGGCATCATACCGGGACATTGTGTTAAGGACTGTACTCGGTTGGGTACAGAGAGGGTGGCCCGCTGCGCCGGGCGAAAGGTTCAAAGAATTTGTCAAAAAACGAGATGAGCTCTCAGCTCAAGGGGGGTGTCTGTTATGGGGTGATCGTGTAATAATTCCTGAAAAGTTAAGGGGAAAGGTATTGGACCTCCTCCACGAGGGTCACCCAGGGATCGTAAGGATGAAGGGGTTAGCCAGAAGCTATGTATGGTGGCCACTCATGGACGCAGAGATTGCTGAAAGGGTAGGGAAATGTCAGGCTTGCCAAGAATCCAGACCTCTACCCCCAACGGCCCCAGTCAGAGAATGGGAAAAGCCCCAAGGGCCCTGGTCAAGAATCCACATTGATTTTGCTGGCCCTTTCACGGCCAAACATTCCTAATAGTTGTGGATGCATTTTCTAAATGGTTGGAGGTCATACTCATGAAATCCACTACGGCCGAAGCAGTAATCGCAACCCTCGCCACCTATTCGCAACTCACGGTTGCGGACACTCTGGTGTCCGACAATGAGCCTCAATTCACGGCAGCCCAGTTTGAAGAATACCTGGCAGAGGAAGGCATCCGACATGCCCTCTCTGCGCCTTTCCACCCTGCGTCGAATGGCCTTGCAGGCGTTCCGTCCGGGCGCTAAGGAGGCGTGTCAGGCTCAAGCCAGGTGACTGGCAAACAAAAATAGACTTTTTCCTAGCAATCCAGCACAGAACCCCAAGCACGGCCACCGGGAAAAGCCCAGCCGAATTGCTAATGGGACGGAAACTCCGGTGCCCACTGGACCGTTTGAATCCCCATTACACACCAGAGGGGTACAAAGGAAAACTAGAAAAGACCAGGGAAATGAGCATAGGCGACCCGGTGTGGGCTCGAAACTATGGGGACGGCCCTAGTTGGCTCACAGGACAAATAATTAAAGTAACTGGCCCCAAATCATACGTGGTAGAGCTACCCGACAACAGAGTGTGGAGGCGCCACATAGATCAGTTAAGGAAACGAATAACCGACCAAACTGAACCAAATGAAACATATCATGATCAATACCAATTTGATTCCACAGCCAACAATGACCCGGGGGAGGCGCAAGACTTAGCTGAGGTCCCTGAGTTCCAGCGACGCCATCAGGTTCCCGAGGGAAGCGGCAGGGAAATTGAAAAAAGTAATCCAAGGCCCGATGGCCAAGAAAAAGAGTCAGCCAATAATCCGGAGCCCGTTGGCCCAGAGACAGTGCTGGGAGGAGAAAACAGCCCCTCCGACCAGCTCAAAACACCACCCAGAACTGAACCGCGCAGGTCAGAAAGGACTAGGAGACGCCCAGGTTATTTGCGTGACTACGTCGAAAAATAACATGTAAATATTTATGTAAATAGAGGCAAAGTGTTTTCTGGGAGGGGAGGAGTGTTATGTATTAATGCTGTACCTTTAAATATTTGAGCGGGAAATCAGCACGTTGCTGATTGGTCAAAACCTCCAACAGAACCATATAAAAGGAGAGGGTTTTCGCCCAGCCGGTTGCTGGGTTCACCCTATATTAAAGAGCTGTTGTCACTACCCTGGTCTCCAGCCTCGTTACTTCCCGAACTTAACAACCGGTTCACCTGAACTGGTGTGAACCGGTAGAAACCCACCACTGCATCAGAGGTCCTCCACAAACATGAACAATGTTGTCTCAGTGCAATATTCTGGCCTGAAATCTAACTGCAATAACCCCATTTCCTCCAGAGCTTTTGAAACTATAGACCTACTGCTTCTTGTCAACATTCCATCTGTGGGAAAGTTTGTTAACTGGACAAAAATTATCCAGCACTGCTGAAGTCATGTATGAATTATTTTTAAGAGAAGAAATAATTATGGTGGGGGCTTCTAAGCAAAGCTCTGATAATCTGACAAGGCGGAGGAATCTCTGATAAGGGAAAAGGGAGGGGACAAGGGGGAAAGAAAAGGATTCTAATTGTTAGCACAGCAAAGATACAGTTTGCCAGTGTTTTGCAAGTTCCAGCACTTTAAGAGTTCTTTTGAACAAGCAAATAACCTTTTCTGCCTCTGACAATGGTGAGAGTGTCCATACTTAAAATAAAAGCCAGATTTTAGGAATTCTGTAGAGAAGGCTGATCTTTTCTACTCAACCCCCAGCTTAAAATTAGGAAGTGCGTGTGCTTATTTCCAATGAAGCAGTTTTATTTTAAAAGGTCTTATTGTTCTATCGCTGTTTTATTTGATACATAGATTACAATCTGATTATGAAAAATCAAGGCATATTTATTTATTGCCTAGGCTGGAACCCAACAAAATCATTATTTTTAATCATAAGGGGAGTTTGCACAAATCAATTTTATCATTTCAGAGTGTCATGTTATTGCAGTTTAAGAACCCAAGCAATTAAACTGGAGAGGGTGCTGTTGCAGCACATAAATATCCAGATGACAAACTGTCCACCTAGGTACCTATTCTGTCTGCGGTCTTTCCCTAACGATGGCACTAGCCAGCCTTTCTGAAAAGCCTTTCCTTTCTTCTTACCACTTGCAGAGTTTTTCCTCTGCTAAATTAGCATTTAGCCAGTTATCTGGTGAAATACTGCTTTCATAAACAAGCACTATTTATTGTCTCAAGCTAAGTGGACATGAAAAGGAAAATACTTGCTTTTTGCATTCAAATAGAAGTGTATGTATGTATGTATGTATGTATGCATGTATTTATTTATAATTTAATTTCTATACTGCCCTTCTCCCGAAGGACTCAGGGCAGTTTACAGTCATATTTAAAAACACAAAATACAAACAACAAATTTAAAACAGAATTAAAACCAAATATTTAATAGGCCAAATTAAACTAAAACGGTCATAGACCGACATAAAACCCATTTAAAAATTTCGATTTAAAAATTACTCTTAGGCTAGTCCCACACGATGAAATAATAAAGTCTTAAGTTCACGTTTGAAGGTCCGGAGGTCGGGGAGTTGGCGCAACCCCGGAGGCAGCTCATTCCAAAGGGCCGGTGCCGCCACAGAGAAGGCTTTCCCCCTGGGGGCCGCCAACCAACATTGTTTGGTCGACGGCACCCTGAGAAGGCCCACCCTGTGGGAGCGCACAGGTTGTTGGGAGGCTATCGGTGGCAGAAGGCAGTCTCGTAAATAGCCCGGTCCTAAGCCATGGAGCACTTTAAAGGTGATGACCAGCACCTTGAAGTGCACCCGGAAGGCTACCGGCAGCCAGTGCAGGCCGCGCAGGATAGAAGTTATATGGGAGCAACGGGGTGCTCCCTCTATCACCTGCGCAGCCGCATTCTGGACTAGCTGGAGCCTCCAGCTAGTCCAGTATGTGTGTGTATATATGTATGTATATACATACATACATACATACATACATACATACATACATACATACATACATATATATATATACATACATACACATACATACATACATATATGTATATATATATATATATATATTACATACATATATATATATATATATATATATATATATATATATATATATATATATATATATATATATAAATAAAATTCCAATGCATTTTTATGAGTTACAAAGATATAAGAATCTATAAATCTAAGAAAGAAAAGGAAAGGGAACCAAGTTTTTTTTAATCTACTCTTATCCTGGCCTGAATTCATTTGCCTCTTACAATAGACCACTGTTAGTTGGCTGAAATTAGTTTCTTCCTCTTGTAAAATATTTTTTCTGCAGTTATATTAGAAATATTTACCATAAATTCAACCCACTTTGCAACACTTCCTTAAACTTCTAAACTTTCTCTGAGCCTACTAAGATTTTAACTCTTTTGGAACAGCAATTGAGTTACAAAAATCTGTATTGCAACGGTGTAACCATTTATATGATGTTTTTCAAACTGAATAAGTTTGCTCTTACTTACATTTATAAAAGGTAAAAAATGAATCTCTAGTGGCATGATCATTTTTAATCAAACTAAGTCACCCTGTCAAGAACCTTCTAGCATTATTATAAACCTTTAGTACAAAAGCCTTAGAAGAAATGTCCTCAGCATGATGCAACTATTTTAGTACTGTCAATGACACTGAAGAAAGTACTATACTTAAAAATTTTATTCGGTTGAATTAAATTTAAGTCCAGACTGTACCACAATAAAGAAGAAGGTCACCACTGATGACTCAAGAATGAGTTCTCCCTGGACTAGCCCTTCATTATGTGGTAAGTGCAAAAATTAGCAATTACTCTGTCCAGCTCCTCAATTTTATGGAGGAGGAAAGGAACCAGTAAAATTGAGCTTATGTAGTTTTGGGGAAAAGATAATTGAGTAATTGATAAGAGATTTATGTTAGTCTGCTTCCAAATATCAAAATGTACATTCTCATGCTGAACAAGTTTGTTCTCTTTTTCTATCATATCTGAATGCACTTCCAGGAAGAATAAGCTTACAATAAGGTTTTAAGGAAACATTAATTATTCAATTACCTGTTCCCAAAATTATATATGCCCAATATTATCTGTTTTTCTGATTAAGACTTAGGGGTATTCAGTCCCCTAATCTTTTCAGTGACTTTTTTTTGCACTTGTCTCACTTTATCAGAATTATTCTTAGAATATGTCCAAATTCTGCATACAGTATTCTGGATGGTCACACCTCATTCTACTTGATTAATGCATCTCTTGGCAAGTTTGTAATACTGAATAGTGAGAAGGCTGCTATTCATTTTCTTCAGTTCACTTGCTCATGTTCTTAATGTTAACAGTGCAGGAATACTTTCTTCGTAACTTGGAAAGTCATATAGTATGCATTTTCATGCACTATAATTTTTTCTACAAGCAAAAGGTGTTCAGGAGAAAATTATATATTAAGAAAATGTCGATGAGACATTCTTGTTTATAAAGGCTTTAGTATATACACTTTCATAAGGCTTCAACTAATGAACTCAAGTAAATCAGAACCCTGAGACTTGGCTCCTACTCAAAGATCTTCTTTAAGGAGTACATCATATTGGCACAGTTTCAATGGAAAACAAAATCTAAATCTTTCTTGCGCTTTCAGTATAATTCAGTTCAAAGTTGACAAGAATCTCCTATAAAATTCCCAACATCTGACAAGATTTTTTGTTTTGTTTTGGAGACCCACATGTCCCATGTAATAAACAATAAAAACTTCATCTTTCTTTTTAGGAAAAAAAATGCCATACAGGCATTTAATTAAAACTTCAAAAATAGATTAATTGTAATTGAAAACATAACAAATATAACTTGGGCTAGAGGAATCTAAATTAACATAGTTAATGAAATTACTTATTTTGCTTTGTCAGGAAACTAAATCCTTTCTACCATTCTCTCAACTTGAAAAACAAATAATCTACTAAAGGAAATGATCTGCATTTTTTCCACCCTGGGACTGCAAAAGCTATTAAGGCAAATTCAAACAAACTACATCCTTGCTATTTTAGAAGTGAACTTTTAACACCTTTGCAAATGTGATTTTGCTTTAGAAAATTAGTGGTTGTTCTTTTGTATGCTACAGAGATTTTAATTGTTTAAAATAGTAATAGGGATATTTTGATTAAAAAACCTTTCTAGTTATTCCACAGGGTTTTTTTTTTTTTTGAAAAAAGAACAGATTTTAACTAAATTTGCTACAATTGTCAAAGTTGTTTCAAACACAATCCAAAAGAAGGCATTAGATAATTAACATGGGATTTTTATTGTGTAGACTGTCATTCATATTTAAATGTCTTTACACAGTAAAAATTCCGTACTGCTCATCAACACCGTATACTTCACTTTCTTTTCTTTCTCCATTAAAAAAAAAAAATTCTGATTTTCATATAAGCTCGATGAGAAACTGGATTTAACATATTAATTTTACATTCTAATAATTAATGCTTGAGAGACTCTTAGTGCAAACATCAATTAGTTTTTCACCTACTGCAAGTGAAATGCAGTTTCTAAATTTCCAGTTTGACAATATTTGGTATTATTTCCAAAGACTTATAAACAAAATTGCCAGAACAGATGGTGCAGAATATTTGCATTTAATTTTTTTCATCTACAAGATGGATAAGGGAGTTTTTTCCAGCATTGTTTAAACATGAAAAATGCTGACTTGCTTATACCATTCCTAGCTGTTTAAATAGAAGCTCCTTCTCTTCTCTTGAAATGACTATATTTTTTTTCAGAAAATGCTTGAGAGTAGAAGAAAATTTGTCTTGAATATTCCCATAACATAATAGCAAGATTTTTGATGTTATAAACCATGGTGGCACAGTGGTTACAATACAACAATGCAGGCTAATTCTGCATCCCAGTGCCAGAAGCTCAATCTTGACCAACTCAGGGTTGACTCAGACTTCCATCTTTCCAAGGTTGGTAAAATGAGGATCCAGATTATTGAGAGCAATATGCTGACTCTAAACTGTAGAGACTGCTGTAAAGCACTATGAAGTGATATATAAGTCTAAGTGCTGTTGCTATTTTTGAAAACTTTAAATATATATATATATATTTGGAATGCACCATTTAAGTAATCAAGCCCAAACCCAGCTCAATTTTTGTGTCCATATAAGAGATGACTCTGCAGGATGAGTTTGAACATATTCAGAGGAGTAAATCATCTCGCTCAGCAATTAGCTTTGCCATTAAAATGCTCTTATCTTAAAGAAATTGATTCCCAGCCCCTCAGCTTATGAGTCAACCACAAAAACCTTGGTCCCTGAAGTCTATGTGCAAGAAGAGATAAATACCATGATCTCTCATTTCTTTTTATTATTATTTATTTATTTATTTATTTATTTGTCAAACACAACAATATATATAAGTATAAGCATGAAATAACCATATGAATTGGATACAACCAAAGGGAACATAAGGACAGGAACGGTAGGCACGCTGGTGCTCTTATGCACGCCCCTTACAGACCTCTTAGGAATGGGGTGAGGTCAACAGTAGATAGTCTTTGATTAAAGCTTTGGGGATTTTAGGAAGAGACCACAGAGTCAGGTAGTGCATTCCAGGCATTAACAACTCTGTTAGTGAAGTCATATTTTCTACAATCAAGATTGGAGAGGTTCACTTTAAGTTTAAATCTATTGTGTGCTCATGTATTGTTGTGCTTGAAGCTGAAGTCGTCTTCGACAGGAAGGACATTGCAGCAGATGATTTTATAAATTATACCCAGGTCATGCCGAAGGCAGCGGAGTTGTAAATTTTTTAAACCCAGGATTTCAAGTTTGGTTGCGTAAGGTATTTTATATATAGACTTTTATATATATAAGGTATTTTATATATACTTTCTCTGGAGAAATTTCCCAGCCACTATCAACCTTCTGGTCACTGATCTCCACCTTAATGCCATGCCTGCCCCTTTAGGGACATCTAGCTCACCATGTCCTTACCAGAATTCTTTGCTGTTATTGATATCATATCGTAATGATGGCTCACCCAAAGACATTACAACCTGATTGTTATGTTATCCCTGCAGTCACATGTTCAAATTTTGAGAGCTTGGCAACCTGTTTACCTTTACAACTGTTTACAAAGTACCTTCAAACATGACAGTGATTTTGATGTTTATTGCCAGTTTCTGGTATTTATTTCTGATTTATGGCAAAAAAACCCACCCATTATGTGTAATGGATTCATTTAATGACTATTGCAATTGCTTAAGGACTGCCACATTCATTGACTGCTGCAAAAAATATCATAAAGTCAGGTCCAGTCATGTAGTGACCCACTTAATATCCACAGTGACTTAATGACCACAGAGACTTAATGATCATGTAATTCCAGGCTCATTGTGGTTGTAAGTTAAGGACTACATGTAGTGGCTAGATTCTGCATCATGCATTCTATTTTTCTAAATATGGTGGGGGGAATGGGCATCTTCCAATTATTTGGTACTTCCTACATCTTTCAAATTTTCTCATACAATCTGAAGATAATTTCTCAAATACTTTGCTGTTAAATATTACTAAATGCTAGTGAATTAACATAAAAACTTAATATTGAAAGATGTGATGTTTTTGTAAAACATCGTATCTTTTTCATTGGATATCAGCAGTAGATAATAACAAGAGCATTGCTTTATTTCTTTTACAATTATTTTAACTCAACAATACAAAGAATTCTCTGGGAATTGTATACAGTGTAAATATTTTTACATGCTGTGCAAATTCTTTTTTCTTTTTCTATTCCTTTGGGGCAATTTATGTTCTTCAATTATTGTATTATAAATTTTTTAAACCCAGGATTTCAAGTTTGGTTGCGTAAGGTATTTTATATATAGACTTTTATATATATAAGGTATTTTATATATACTTTCTCTGGAGAAATTTCCCAGCCACTATCAACCTTCTGGTCACTGATCTCCACCTTAATGCCATGCCTGCCCCTTTAGGGACATCTAGCTCACCATGTCCTTACCAGAATTCTTTGCTGTTATTGATATCATATCGTAATGATGGCTCACCCAAAGACATTACAACCTGATTGTTATGTTATCCCTGCAGTCACATGTTCAAATTTTGAGAGCTTGGCAACCTGTTTACCTTTACAACTGTTTACAAAGTACCTTCAAACATGACAGTGATTTTGATGTTTATTGCCAGTTTCTGGTATTTATTTCTGATTTATGGCAAAAAAACCCACCCATTATGTGTAATGGATTCATTTAATGACTATTGCAATTGCTTAAGGACTGCCACATTCATTGACTGCTGCAAAAAATATCATAAAGTCAGGTCCAGTCATGTAGTGACCCACTTAATATCCACAGTGACTTAATGACCACAGAGACTTAATGATCATGTAATTCCAGGCTCATTGTGGTTGTAAGTTAAGGACTACATGTAGTGGCTAGATTCTGCATCATGCATTCTATTTTTCTAAATATGGTGGGGGGAATGGGCATCTTCCAATTATTTGGTACTTCCTACATCTTTCAAATTTTCTCATACAATCTGAAGATAATTTCTCAAATACTTTGCTGTTAAATATTACTAAATGCTAGTGAATTAACATAAAAACTTAATATTGAAAGATGTGATGTTTTTGTAAAACATCGTATCTTTTTCATTGGATATCAGCAGTAGATAATAACAAGAGCATTGCTTTATTTCTTTTACAATTATTTTAACTCAACAATACAAAGAATTCTCTGGGAATTGTATACAGTGTAAATATTTTTACATGCTGTGCAAATTCTTTTTTCTTTTTCTATTCCTTTGGGGCAATTTATGTTCTTCAATTATTGTATTATAAAATTTTGAATATTATTCCACCTGAATTTAGTTATATCCATTTACACCCCAATTATAAAAGGTAAAACTCCTGAACTTTGAATATTAGTACATACACTGAAAGGAGACTGAAAATTTATGAAATAATTCCTTCCTTATTTTTGACTGCATGAATTAAAAAAATTCTGTAACTCCTTCATTCCTGCATTTCAAACTTTCTTAACTGAACTTCTTACAGAACAGAGTTCTTAGAAGCATAGTTTCTATTTCCAAAACCCTAATGATCCAGTTTGACATGCAAAGCCCTCAAATCCACTGCCGGAGAAATTGGTGGTAAAATTCAGGTCTTCTCTATCCCTATCTGCTAAAACCCAATTTCCATATACAGAGATTACTTTTGTATTCAGGTCAAAAGTGTGATCAGATTTAGATGTAACTTTAGAAGTTTTATCTCCCTCCCTCCTTCCTTTTAATGGATTTTAAAATTATATTTCCTGGTGAAGAGTTGTTAGAAGTTCAAAAGCTAGGAAGTGGTTTTGGAAACCCTAAAAACTCTAAAATCCTTTCAAAAAGTAACAAATGAAAAAGACAGAATGCCCTCAAGCCACCAACTACCTTGAGGGTTGTGTGCCACTCTCAGATTCTCATTATAAGTTGACAGAGCCAGGCCTTAATGCTTTTCTATCTCTACTAGAGCTCTGTTGTTTGTGCCATTTTGTGCAGAACCATTACCTCTCTACACTAATCCAGTCAATGTTTTGTTATTGTGCATATTTACATATTACAATAGAAAAGCTATTAAAATAAATTAATTTATCTACCAAAACAAGGCAGTTTAAAAATAGCCAGTCAAATAAATATAAATAAAACTGGCTAAAAGAAAACGTATCTTTTCTTTTATGTACACTGAGAGTATATGCACCAAGACAAATTCCTTATGTGTCCAATCACACTTGGCCAGTAAAAAAAAAATCTATTCTATTCTAATTCTATTCTATTCTAACAGGAAGGGAACAATTCAACACTAAATAACTAATTTTGAATTTGATTTAATCCAATCCAATGTGTTTGTATCTTTCCCTTTGAAATAAATGATTTTTCAAAGTCCAAAATGAGTGCCAAAACCAAAATTATAGCAGAAAAGGCAGATAGAATATTAATTAAATTAGTATGTCCTAGTACCCGACTGATGCTAATTTTAGCCTTTTTCTGGTCTTTCTGATCCCCGATTCCCTTTCAGCCAGGTACTATGTAAATTATTACTACTATATAATTTCATATGAAGCAGTTTTATAGAGAATTGAATATGCTAATGAAAGGGAGGGAGAGATGCAGATAGGTATATAATTAAAGGAATGCATCTTATTTTTCCAACACGAAGGTGACTGAAATATGGCAAGAAACTATGACAAAGATCAAATTGAACTGTTTTAGGAGAAAGGGGAGCTGCCCAGCTAGACAAAAGTGATGTGATTTTTGAACTTTTGAGGTCACATTTGATACATTCAATAAGCAATGCTTAGTAGGAACAGTTGGTAGATTTAAAATTTTCTTGGTTGAGGGGACTTTTTATGAAATCCCCTAATTTTCAAGATATGCTTAAGCATATTAATATTAATGACCTCACCCCATTCCTAAGAGGACCATAAGGGGCGTGCATAAGCGCACAAACGTGCCTACCGTTCCTGTCCTATTGTTTTTCTTTTCTTCTTCCTATATATGTTTATATGTGTATATACTATATAATCTTTTTGTATGATGTTGTGACAAAATAAATAAAAAATAAATAAATATTCGCTGTATTTCCCCAACTAATCAAATTGCCTCTTTTCATTCATAACTTGTCATGAAAAGGGAATGGAGTTTCTGGTTAGTCTGTATTTTAATTTTTGTTACCTTGTGTTTTATTTTGATTTAATGAGTAATTGTGATATATGAAATGCATAAATAAAGAAAAGAAAGGAAAAGAAAATCAGTGCATTCATAGACATTAGACTACACTCTTGTACCAAGTACAGCCACAAGAACAGATCCCATGACATCTGTACAGAGGTTGGAGGGAGAGGCAGAGGAGTCCCTTTGGAATACAATTAATAATGGATGAATTACAATAGATAATTTTATTTTAAAATAGAGAAGAGAGAATGTGTTCGAATAAAATAAGTGACAAAGTATGTGAAAAACATAAATTGGATGAGAGCAAATAAGCAGAAGAATGAGACAGACAGAGAGAAACTGAATAAGATGGGTGGATGAGTGGTTGCAATGCCTAATTTATGAGATGAGTGAGAAGTTCCTGATAAAAATGGAGAAACTTGATGTTCTTCTCATTCATCCTCCTCTCGCCCCATGGCATGAACTAGGTCCTAACAGATGGTAAGCCCATGACAAACCTCAGTTTCTCCACCAGCCCCAGTTATACCTTACATTAGAAAGAGCAAAAAACATGGTAAATGTTTTTTCCCACTTTCAGGAAATGCACAAATTGTTCTCCTTAACTTGGCCAATTTTAAAGTACTCAGGACTCACCAGCTGTTGGCCAGAGCAGAATAGAGATCAACTGTTGGAACAGAGCAAATCATGCTGGCATATTGTAGGGCTATCTCACAGACTGGAAGGGAGGAAGCTAAACCCATTTTCTGGATATGTCCCAATATTGTCTGTGTGCTACATTAAAATGGCCTTTTTAGACGTAAATTTAAACGTATTAAGTTGGAATTTCCTCAGCCATGAAGTGTGGGATTATAGCCTAAAACACTGTTATTATCCTTCAGTAATTCATTGCTATGGTTAAAAAAAAAAAAGCCTTGTTAGTTTATCAACATAAAGTTTATAAGATATATAAAGTATCTGCAGCTGAATTTGCATTTAAAATATTTGTTTGTATAATATAATGTTTTTTGTGAGGAAATTAATTTTCATGGTTCTTTTATCATAGCCTAACTAAGCATTATCATAAATCTATTTTTTTCCTATGGCTGATCTATCAAGCGATAAATGCTTAGAAAGAGGAAAAACTCATTTGTTTCTGTACTAATTGTTATATATTAACAGTTCTATACTTCATTATGAAAGGCATTTATTTATCAAAGCTCAGAATGTAGAAATCAAATACTAAGAACTATATTTTAAAAACTGAAGCAGATAAAATAATTTTCTCAATTATTAGGCAATGAAGATGTCTAATGGATTTAGAACGAAGGCAAAATTCTACTAATATTACCCTCAGAACTCTAGTTTTCTTACAGACTAGCTGCGCGGAGATAGCAATAGGACAGTGGTGAAATGCACTTACCTTCACTACCGGTTTGGGAATGTGAGCACACACATGTGCTCACTATGTTCACGTGCATCATTTCTGCACATGCACAGAGCCTTCTGCGCATGTGCAGAGAGTCAAAACAGGACGTAATGATATCCCGGTGAGTGGGCGGAGCCTCCCGCCACCAGCACTACCGGTTTGCGTAAGCCGGATAGATCCGGCCGGATTTCACCGCTGCAATAGGCCCTTGATAAATTACTAAAATATAAATTATATACTGTATAAATGAAGATAAATGATAGCAATAAATGAAGAAATAAAGCCAGCTGATTTATTTGGTTTAAAATGGTTTAACAACTCACAGAATCACAATACTGATACTTTGTTATCTTAGTGGCTAGAAACACCATATCAAAAATACCATTTTACTTTTTTAAAAATATTGAATCGATAATCTTAATATTTTGAATATATTTCTTGCATTCGTATATACTGCCTTCTCCTGCCCATATATACATCTTATAACATTCCCTTTCAGGATAAGCAGTGTTATGGAAAAAACAGAAAATAAATAAATATGAGCAAAAGGAAATAAAAGCATGGAATAAGATAAAGCAGGGATGTCAAACTCAATTTCATTGAGGGCCACATCAGGGTTGTGTTTGACCTCAGAGGGCCAGGGTGGGGGTGGCCAGAGTGGGTGTGGTCATCTCGATATCACTTATGTCAGGGCCACCTGTTGAAGCCCGAGCGTTCTGCCAGTGAAAACGGACTCCATCTCCGGCTGTGACAGCCTTCTGCAACCCTCTCCAGTGAAAACAACACTCGAGAGGGCCATACACAGGACAGTCCCTCACTGTTTCCAGGATAGCCCCACAGGCCAGATCTAAGTACCCCATGGGCCAGATCCAGCCCATGGGCCTTGAGTTTGACACCCCTGAGATAGAGGGAGAGGGGGACAGAAAACATAGTTATGACTAGTTTATGCCAATATAATTTATCTCCACATGCCTTTCTCTCCTTGTTTCTATCATGAACACATACCATTAATCCATCCAATGCCTTTTGTTCTTTTAATCTATCTTGTCACTGCTATTGAATAACTCATCAATCCATCCAACAATGACTTTCCATTCAACAATGACTTTCCTCTTCTTACCCTTCCTTTTAATCCATTCCTTCTAATATTTATTTTGCTGTTCAGTTTCTAGTCATTAATTCTGTATATTCAAATCAGTTCAGCATATTACTTTTCTACTAGTCTCTCACTTTTGTATTCAGTCCACATTCACTGAGTCTCAATCTATCAGTTCTTGACTTGTTTCTCACAACAAACTACATAATACTCACTGCTTTTGTACCAGAACTATTTTCCACTTTTCCTTTAATAGATGTTACCAGGATATACAAATATACCATCGCTTTATGTTTTAGTTTTTCATCATATATGCATAAATTATAATTGTTCACTCTTTTTCTCTCTCAAGCAACCCTAGTTTTTGATACATGTATTTTTAAATTCACATGCCATGTTATATCATATCATCACTTGTAGAAAATAATGCATGCACATATATATTCCCAACTAACACACTTCTAATATCATCATGAATATGATGTCCATAAATACAAACACATCACACATCTTTCCCTTACTCCATATTCATGGAATAAGATTTCATACAATGAATATATCAGATACAATATTTGTAATGTACTAAAGAAATTGCAGTTCCATATTTTAAAATTTCAATAGTTGTATTACTATTAGTAGGTGTAACTTCTACACCTACAACCTTAACCACTTTCAACATTTTGCTAAGTATTCCTTTTTTTCCCCCCATCAATGATTTTTCTTGGATACTCAAATTCTTATTTTTCATTTGTCTCCCAATTCAATTCAGTTCCATTTTTTGATATATCGCCATAATGTCTACACATATCTTTAAAATACTGATTCTCTCGTTCTTTGGTTGTTGCCTTGGTTCTTGCTCTTCTCATCCACACAGGGATGGCAACCTTGTTAGTTGCTATCTGTGCCCGTTGCTTCCTTTTAAGGATTGTTCCTTTTTCATTGCTCCTTGGCCTTTTTTTCTTTCTTTGCTGCTTTTTTAGATGTTTGCATATATTGCTGCCTTTATGCTCTTTTCCATTGTTCTCTCATGTAACACTAACACAGATCCTTTGTTTTGTTTTTGTAACCCCATTGTAACCCCATCCTGCCAATAATGCTCTGATAATAGAGTACAGCAAAGCCAGCGGGCTGTTCCCTTATTCCTTTGTTTCATTGTGATTCCACAGAAACAAAAGTCCAAGGAACAAAGAACTGAAAGAACTGGTCCATGGAAACAAATAAGTAGGATTCATTTGAAACTTTGCAGCTGCTTCCAATGTGGTTACACAGAAGCTTATACAATAAAAACTGGGGAAGGGATTCAGTAGCACAGGGTTCAAAAAAGGAGAATATGCTTTACCCTACCTGAAAGAATGCCCACTGCATGGATAGATGGAACAGAGGCATGCGGGCAGAAGAGGTGAAGGAAATACGGAGCCAAAAGACTTTATTAAACTCCATAAAAGTCTTTATGGACCATATAAACCAGCCTGCTTTCAAATGAAAAGATTTTAAAAATATTTTTTATATATTTACTTGCTTCCCAAGCAGCTAAAATAATGCTGTTGCCCCGAGATACACACTGTCTTATTTTTAAATTTAGTCACAATGGACATGGCTATTATATTAATTATAATCTGTCCCAAATTATCTCCTCTTTCAAAGAAATCTGAATCTGAAAATATTTGGCAAAGGAGGTAAACATTTATCCATTTAACCAGACTCTTATAATAACTAATTGATAAAGGTTTCCTCCTTGCTCCTTATTTAATTAGTTTGCCTTTTGTATTCATTAAGGCTGCAAGGTAATAACCACTTAATTGGAGGAAAGCCTAACTGAATTTATTTTTTGACAAGAGATATTCAGACCTAGAGTTGCATGTTAGAGATGTTTAGTTAATTAATTTTTTTCTATCTTACTTTATTTTAAAAACTCAACCATTGTAACTTTTGTAGCATTGTGTGTGTATGTGTGTGTTGTGAACTGAAAAATGATGAAAATGTAATAAATGTAATTTCTAAAATAATAAGAAATATAAACACATATAAAGACATAAGCAGAAAAGGGTTATTACATTTTATATTTGAGAGATCAAGTCTTTCAACCCAATGTTCAACCTACTAGTATCCCAAGAAACTAAAAAGATGAAATGACATCAGCACATCCATTCTTTTCATGTTAAAGTCAGTATAATTGCATTAAACCTATGCTGTTCCCTTCTTCATTTGCTTCTTCATCCTGATCAATAGAGGTTCTGTATGCCATATTATAAACTTGAAAATGGGCTCATTACCCTAGAAAATGTTTCCAAGTCAGGGCAATTCCCTTGTGCAAAGATAGATCGAGACTATTTTCTTAGGGAAATGGGCTCATTTTTAAAGCAAACCCATGGTATTCATTCACAAATGAGTTGTGTGTATTGATTTATTCTTACAGCTTCATGTGCCACATCATACAAGCAGCAATTTTAGCAGAGGAGAGTGTTGTTATTTTCAGGTTATGTACTGATGAACTGACCTTCAGTAATTGAAGGCATGATATATAATATTCTTTTGACTGTTTTGTAAATAATGATCTAAAGTAATAAAATAATGCTAACAGGGGAGGAAAATAAATCTCAAAGGCGAGATGTTGAGATTCTGGAAAGAGTGCCAAGAGAAGCTACATGGATGATCAGGGGGCTGGGGGCTAAAACATGAAGAAAGAAAGACCAGGAGTGACATGGTAGCAGTGTTCCAACATTTGAAGTGTGCCATGAAGAAGAGGGATTAAACTATTTACTAAAGCACCTGAAGGCAGGACTAGAAGCAATGGATGGAAACAAATCAACAAGAGAAGCAACTTAGAATTAAGGAGAAATTTCCTGACACTGAGAACATTATAACTAGTGGAGTGGCTTGTCTTCAGAAGTAATGCATGCTCCATCACTGGAGTTTTTAAAGAAGAGATTAGAAAACTATTTGTCCAGAATGAAATAGGATCTCCTGTTTGTAAGGGGGTTGGAACAGAAGACACCCAAGGTCCCTTCCAACTCCATTATTCTGTTAAAATGGAGATGTTAGAGAAATATGAGAGAATCCAGAAAAGCCCTCCCAACACACTAAGGGGAGGATACTGATTCAATCTAGGCAGCAGTAGATGGAAGTGTTAATTATTAGAGAGACATCATAAATCAGTCTGGCCAGTAATTAGTAAGAACAGATGGGGAGAGCTGGATTGGAGAAGGAAGGAAGATAAAAGCAGCAAAGGCATAGGAGTTAAAGAGAATGCAGTGGAAAGAATCTCAGACAGCAAGATTAATGACTACAGAGAAATTTAAAAACAAACCTTGCAACAGGACAGTGAAGGAGAGAGAGAGAGAACAAACAAACAAACATAACAAGAGTCTCAAGGCAGGTAACTCAAAGAAAAACCAGAGTCACTAGGGCATTGTACCTCTGATTTGGGATGAGGAAGATCATTGATGCTAGATAGCTGGTGGCTACCTTCTGAGAAGTGTTGCCGATAGAACAGTTATAATTAAACTATAAGGAAAACCAAACAGCTTGTCCTAAAGCCTATGAGTAAAAAGAGGTAGAAAAGTAATAGCTTTCAGCTTTCCCTGGATTAAACAACCAGGAAACACTCCACTCTTTGGAAATGTGTCTTTGATGTTTAATACCAATCCTATGCTACTGGTCTCTAGATTCTGGAGTCATTGAATCTTAGGTGGCCCTGGTTTCGAGATGCTGCTATTTAAAATTAGATTAGCAATAAGGCTTCCTCTTTTAAAATTTAACCCTTGATGAGTTGGTAAGTTGGTATATTATTATCAAGACCTGGTAGAATACAGGAGGGAAAGGATACTCTCTTCAAAACATCACCAGGGTATACAGCAGGGGTGTCAAAGTCGCGTTGTCATGTTGTCGTCACGTGATGTATCACAATCTTTTTCCCCTTCACTAAAATGGGGGTGGGCATGGCCAGCATGTGCCGCATCCAGTCCACAGGCTGTGAATTTGACATCCCTGGTATACAGTATCACCAGGCAGATGTTTGTGGTTTTCATGGCCACTGCTCTGCAGATAAACATATGTGAGAGATTATTTGCTCGTCTGACCAACTGGTATCAGATGAGTTTGCTGCATTCTACCATGCTGCACAGCTGCTTTCTTGTATGAGTTGATGGATGTTGTAACCAAGTTGACAGTAGAGTTCCTCAGATTTAAGGTCTATGGGGACTTCAGCTTGACTTCCTTGAATATGAAGTCTAAAATGCTTTGGGAATTCATGTCCTGGATCATAAAGGACCCAATGCATATACTAGTTCTAGTTTTTAAGCCATCACAGTATAATAGAGTGGGTAATTAAACAAATTTAAAATTATTATATTCTTGAAGACGTGAGATGATCTGGAATTTGAGAATGTTATTATTGGTGCTTGTAATGGATAGATCACTTTCTGTGACTATCCATTCACTGCAGATGGGAAGAGAAAGTTTGATCACTCTTCTCTAGGTAGAGCCTGTAAGATTTCAGAGGAAGCTTGGGGATAATCCCGATTCCCGGCTCATGTTCAATTGAGGCTTTAATTACTGCTTGGAATTAGTGGCTATGAGGGTTTTGGATTTGATTGTGCCTGTGCAGATTCTTGCTTTTGACAGACCCCTGGCTTTGGGAAATGGTCTAGGTCCTAAGAGATGAAATGGCAGAAAAGGTGCCCAAAGTGCTGCTTGTAGAAGATAAGAAGTGTATCTTTATAAGCAGAGAAAAACTATTCTAAACAGATATTTGATATATTGATATGTATAATGTATAATGTAACCTAGCAAGACTGAGTGGTTATGAGTCTTGAGTTTTCTATGAACTGAAGTATTTTAATTGGTTCTAGGTGGGCTTGGACTCCTCCACTCATAGCATCTGCACAGTTTTTGGATCTCCTGGGCAAATGATTCCTGCTTGAAACATGTAGTAAGGATAAATTTTGTACAACACCATCTTGCACCAACTGCTGTCTTTTCTGGAAGATGCAGTTCTACTCATTGTGTCAAATGCCTTGGTTACCTCTTAATTGGAATTCTACAATTCATTCTACACAGAGGTGGTATTCAGCTGATTTGCATTGGTTCACACGAACCATTGGTGGAAAGTTGGCCAATGTCGCCAAACCGATAACGATGACCAGCTGGGCACAACCCCGAACTGCTCCTCCGGTCGCCACTTGCTCGCCCTACTGCCATGTTTGTCACCATCATGTTCTTCATGCACACGCATCCCATTGCCTTCAAGTCCAACGGGATGCACATGTGCGAAGAACATGGCAGCAATGGCAGCAGCTTTTTCCATGACCTCCAGTACTTTATGGTGGCCAGCAGCCAGCAAAGCAGCTCTCAAAGAGGCTGCGGCTGGGAGGCTTCTTTGCCAGCTGCTTTCTAGCAGTGGCAGCTGGCTGGGGGCCACTGAAAACTCCAGTCAGCTTGCCTTCTGGACTCTGGACCAGCCACCGTAGAAGGTAAGCAGCCCAAACAAAGAGGTGGTTATGGGGGAGGAAGAAGGGCTAAGGCTGGGGCCACTAAAAAAGGGGAAACAGGGGCAACTGGCAGAAAAAATTTCCTACCTTTTCCTAGGTGACTAGGTGGGAGGGTCATGTGACTGAGTGGGTGTGGGTGTGAGTGATGTCAAGTTGGCCATGCCCACCGAGTCACCTGCCCCCCACCTAGCCACACCCACCTAGCAAAAATATTTGATATCCACCACTGATTCTACATGGGGCTTCCTTTGAAACCATCCAGAAGATGAAATTGGTCCAAAACATTGAAGCATGTGACACCATTAATTCATAGTAGGCTTCCAGATACAATTCAAGGTACAGTCCTGTTTATTACCTATAAAGCCCTATACAGGTAGTTCTCATGTTACGACCACAATTGAACCCAAAATTTATGTGCTAAGTGAAACATTTGTTAAGTGAGTTTGCCCCATTTTATGGCTTTTCTTGCCACAGTTGTTATGTGAATCTGAATCCCCCATTGATTTTGCTTGTCAGAAGGTTGCAAAAGGGGATCACATTACCCTGGGACACTGCAAAGGTAATAAATATGAACTAGTTTCCAAGCATCTGAATTTTGATCATGTGACCATGGGACACTGCAATGGTCATAAGTGTGTTCAGCTTTCTCAACTGGCCATGACCCTTGATCCCCGCTTACTCTTCCCTTTCTCCTGTGGCTGGTGATAGAGAGAAAGGAGAGCCATTGCCATTCGTCGCCCCAGCCCACTTCTCGCCCCCTGCCCAGACTCTCCACAGCTTCTGGGCCTCATCTGCTGCAGCTGCCAGCAGTCAGGGAGCACGAAGCTGCGCTGCCCACATCGCTCCTCTACCAGCTGGCTTCCTCGCTGGCCCGCAACCTTTGGCCTTACTTTCATGGCATCTGTGGTGACCAGAGCTCTGAGAGCCCCATGGGCTGGAACTGGAAAGTAAAGCCAACAGAAGGGGAATGAAATCCGCCCCAGACCTGCCATGCTAGGCTGAAGGGCAGCCTTGGGGGAGGGCTGTGGACACGAACCTCAGTCACCTTTCCTCTGGGTGCCTGCTGCATGCTCGCCCTCCCCTCCACCTCAGGACCCGCATCCAGCCCACAACCAAGAGATGTGTCACCCAGTGCAGCACTCTTTCCTGAGGGCCGCCTACTTACCCACCTGCCGGGTGGACTGGTCTGAAAGCGGCACATCACCTTGCATTCATCCTTGTCCTCCTCCTGCCTGGCTGCCAGCTTCTTGACATGAGCAGAGGCTGCTGATTGGAGCAAGGAGAATTGCAGTGCTGGGCATGGCTGCAAGTGCCAAGGCATAGCTATAATTGGAAGAAAAGGCTGCGCGAATGTGGTGGAAAGAACTGGAGCAACACCCAGCAGTTTGGATGAGAAGTCATGAGTGAAGCGGCGGCTGCTCTCACTGGTAACTGAGCCCACCGCGCCAATTTGTGGGCTTGGGGCAAGGTGGCAGGCTGAATTCAGTAGTGTTGCAACACACATGTCTGCAGTGTTACTTCATACCTTTCCCAAGAGTGTGGTGGTGCGTGCCACAAAAATGTGGAGGTTTTGCTTTGTTACAGCACTGCATCATCACTTTTACCTTCCTGATGAAAATGGTGAATTTTTGTGAATCCTGTTCCTTTGGGAACTGACTGCCTTGTGCCCATATGTAAATTAGCTTACCCACTTTCTTGCCTTCATTCCACAGTTGGAAAGGGCTGGACTTAGAGGATAGGGGTAGGGCCATTGGGGTCATCCCCAGAGTCGAATTCCTTCCTCTCTGATTTTTCAGGGTTAACCCTGAAAAAATTGTTGGTGCTGACAAAGCAGCAGAATTCTGAAGTCACCCACTCATGTAGTGCCTGTCTGGCCCAGTCTGAGAGAAGGGCCTATAGAAAGTCCCTCGTGAGAGACATAAAGTTTGAGTGAAACGGCAGACCTTATAAATAACCCACCTAATGGGAAACTTTTGTTCCAGAAGGATATTTTGGGTTCCATGTTTTTCTGGTAATTTTTTAGTTTTGAAACCGGTTTGAATGTACTTAGCTATTAAGCTTTTGTTTTCTCTATACAGTATATGTTCCAGAATCCTTTGAGATTGGGGAAGGTGATAAATATGTTCAATAAATAAATGTTTACTAAATAAATTCTACCCCGTGAAAGGAACCATATTTTCTAACTAAGAGAGTTTAGTATTACATTGTCATGAAAGGCCCTTCCATATTAGCATTGATTACTACTTATATGGAAAACATTCCTGTTTTCCATTCTAGTCCTATGCAAAACAATGGAACAATTTCTTTAGCAAAATATTTGTCTAATTGTCTTTAGATTAAAGCTGGAATTAGCTAGGATGTTTAAATTCTACAAAAACAAAGTTTATTTAGATTTCAAATTAAGTATAATGTATTATCACAGTTTTAGCCATTTTATGCCTAGCTGGTTTATGCAGACAGCAGCAGAAGTTGGAAACAAAATTAAAAAGATCTGGTGCCAAGAACTGGGCTGAAATTGGCTCAAGATCCACCAAGTTTGATGCTGATTATCACAGTAGGCTATCTTTTTTTATTTTTTTTAAAAAAACATTTATTGCTTCCATCGATTTATGTCCTATATTTTTCCTCCAAGATAGTAACCAAAGGTCATTCAGGCAGACATCATCAATGTTATTAGATACTTATTTTTAATTTGAAAACAATCCCTTTTTCCAAATAAACTGTTTATTTGGCACCAAACAAGCAGAAGGCAACTCCAGCATGTTCTCATCATGATGGTTTCATGCTGTAAAATTAATGATAAAACTGATCCAAACTGGCCATGTTCTTTTTTTTGTTTTTGTTTTCTCTAACGCACCAGGTATACACCCTTGTAAACAGGGAGTGAAGGAGAGTAAGGGAATAGAAAATTCAGCTACATGCTGAGTTTTCACCAGCTGAAGATGAGAGGGGATAAAAATACCAAACTGATGGTCTAAAACAGGAAATATGGTCCCTTGCATGCAGTAGAATTTGGTACCCTTCTGATCAGGGGTGAAATTCAGCAGGTTCTGGAGAACCGGTAGCAGAAATTTTGAGTAGTTTGGAGAACCAGCAAATACCACCCCTGGCTGGCCCCAGAGTGGGGTGGGAATGGAGATTTTGCAATATCCACCCCTCAGAAGTGGGGAGGGAATGGGGATTTTGCAGTATCCTTCCCCTGGAGTGGGTTGGGAATGGAGATTTTGCAATATCCACCCCCCAGGAGTGGGGAGGGAATGGAGATTTTGCAGTATCCTTCCCCTGCCATGTCCACCAAGCAACACCTACCAAGCAATACCACACTCACCAAACCACTCCCACAGAACCAGTAGTAAAAAAAATTGAATTTTACCACAGCTTCTGATGTGTTTCGATTTCCAGAATTCTCAATTGGCTACGGTAACAGGAAATCCTGGCTGTCATGATTCCAACATACCTGTGGGATACTTGGGGAAGGATGGTCTAAAATTATTTAGCTGCATCAGTATCAAACTTTACAGTGTCTGTGTGAGATAGAGATTGACAGTGAGTGAGTGTTAGAGATCTTGCAGATATGTTTGAAAGTCTATAAAAGATTCCTTTTACAGAGTAAGCTAAATATGGGTAGTCCTTGACTTACAACAGTTCCTTTAGTGACCGTTCAAAGTTACAACAGCTCTGAAGAAAGGGACTTATGAACGTTTTTCACACTTATAACAGTCACAGCATCCCCACAGCCACATGATCAAAATTTAGAAGCTTGGCACCTGGTTCATATTTATGACAGTTGCAATATCTGGGAATCCTGTGATCACCTTTTGTGGTCTTCTGATCATCAAACATGAATTTGGCTTCCCCATTAACTAACAACCATGTTACTAACTGCTACGATTCACAACAACTGTGGCAAGAAAGGTCGTAAAGTGGGCCAAAACTCACTTAACAACTGTCTCACTTAGCAACATACATTTTGGGTTCAATTGTGATCGTAAGTTGAGGACTACCTGTCCTGCATTCTCTTCTGATAGTTTCATAAATGATACTTCTTATTCAGTGTTTTTAGTTGATAATATTCGCAAGAAATATTTGACTGAGAAAGAAAACTATCTTGTTTTGACTGTGGGTGATCAACTGAGCCTCAAGGCGGTTTAACAAAAAAGCAATAATATAATTTGCCCCAGTAAGCCCATAGATTTTAAACATGAAAATTCATTGCTTGCTTTATCCAACCCCTCCAGCAAATTTCAGATGTGGGGTTTTTTTTTGTATTAAATGTCTCAATAGCAAATGTTTGTGTAGTTAGTAATTAATCAGTTGCCCTATTCTAAGTATGTGACATTTCAGTGCTGAAGAAACAATTTCTGTAAACAAATGCAAAATAGGGTTTTTCCCCCCTCTCTGTATGCAAATTTATATAACAAACAATAATGGAAACTTCATCTGCATTTCATAAGAAATATAGGGGTGGGGAAAATCAAACCATATGCCTGTGATGCAACTAAATCATTCATTTGTGAAAGTCATTGAATCCATTCCTGATACATCCAGCTGTTAACTTTCCATTAGGGACTGTAGTGCTTTTGCAAATTACAGACACACTGAATCATCTTTGTGTCACAGTCAGGCCAGGGAAACAAGGAAAGCCAGGCTACTCTCAGTGTTATGGGGCTGTGTCCATAACAGATGTTTTTGTGGTAACTATACTCCATCTGCCTTTGCTTGGAAGATGGAAAAGATGTCTCTTTCAAGATGCTATTTAAGCAGTTAATGTCATGAAAGAGAGAGGTTATTCCAGGTCCAAGTTTTAATACCATAAAATGATTTAGGTAGCTCAGTCAAGCTTGCTTTTATGCTTCAGATACTGAATAATAATTTCTGAAATACAGTATAATGTATTTTTAAGTGCCATATAAATTTACCTAGTAGACATGGATGTAGTTGTTACACTACTACTCTGTGACTGCTTGAGGGCTTAAAATCATGTGTACCATGATTAGCAAGCTTTTCTTGTAGCTTCTCTTACAAAGTAGAAAGATCTATGACAAGTAGGGGTGCATCTATATCCAAAAGTGGCAGGGATGAAATGTTTTATCCATACACCCAAAGGCTCAGCCTGAGAGCCTATAAAAGCATAATCTTAAACAGAAGAGAAAGTTTTATTCGTACTTAATTAATGCGAATCTATCCTTCAGAGTTTTTAGCAGAATGTACAAAAGGTAGGGAGACTAAAAGATGGGTTAGTTAGGATCCAGAGTTATTGGGAACAGGCTGTTGTTAATATTGCTCCGTCATATACTTGTTTTCAAGCATCTGCATTTCAAATCAATGCCTTAACCCATCTATGGCCAATGGAGCTTAAAATAAAGTTATGCTTCACTCCTGGTAACTGTATACATGTAATTTTCTTGGTGGAAGAAAATTACCACATTTTATTGCTTTCAGCCCAGTGTACAATCCTGAAATGTTTAAGAATTGCCTCATCCAAGAGCTAACCAAGGTTGACCCTGCTTAGCTTCTAATTCCAGGTGCTACCATCTGCCGTGGGAAATGGAGCTTGCTTTCAGATAAATTGTGGAAGTCTGCAATTGTAGAAGCATACTGTCTTAGTGGTCCCTGGAGGTTTCCCATCAAACTAATTAACAGCCCTGACCCTTTTTAGCTTTTTAGAATTAGCCAATTGGCTAGATCACTTTGCTCTGTCAATTAGACCAAAATTTCACTGAATAAAAGCACTTTTTTTCATCTTTCCTTCTTTACATACTACTTGGTCTCTGTCTTGTTTTCTGTGCAAAATATTCAGAAATAAATTTGCAAAAAGTACAAATAGGTTGTGCCCCTCTTTGGGTAGCCTCTTGATTCATTGTTTGGAAAAGAGAAGGAAAGAAGTTGCACTAAAGCAGAAGGCAACAAATATGACAGCTGTTTTTTTTTTCAGGCCCACATGTGAGATTGGAGAGCAATGCAGTAAGGCATATTATAAATTTATTTCTAAAATAGTTGTGGAAGAAAAAAACCAATTCACTGGCAGTCTGAAGGAAATTAGTTTATGGCTATTGTTCTTGCATGACTATATATTCCCTTATCACACTTGAAGGTAGTTTTTTTTCTTTATTGTTAAACAGCACAAACCACCACATATCACAGAAAACAATCTGAACATTCCCCATCATAATTTTATCTGTCTATTGTGAGAAGACTTAAGATTACGTTTCTTTAAGACCAAGGGAAGCATGTTGGTAGTTGCAGGCCAAGTGAAGCTAAAGTTTTTACTTAACTAGGCAAGACTGATTTATCCCTTTTTATTTGACCTGCCAGGAGTAAATTCAGATATTGTTATCAGTAACCGTGTGTTCATAGAGGGCAGTGTCCTGTTATCTACTGTCTAGATTTTAACAATGTTTCTTGATTGTTAAATAGCAGAAACAATTAGAGGTCCAAAAAGGGAATATGCACGTTCTCTAGGAAATTATTTCACCTTTTAATGTATACTCTAGACAGAATATTGTGAGAAATCTAAATCTTCTTCAGAAACAGCTCACACTTCTCACTAAAATATATGTGGGATAATGGCAACTACTTAGTTTCCCCATGTTAGCATTTTCCTCTGGTACCACTTTCTTTAATCTTCATATTCTTATATTTACTTGAATGATCCTCTACTGCCTTCTGAGCAAGTAATACATATTGTGGATTGATACAATGCTATATTATTCCTATCAACCAGTGATTATATGAACATCAGTGATGTACTTGGTCTAATATGGAGGCCGGAAGAAACATTTCCTTTCAATATCTTTTCTAGTCCATTGAAAAATATGAAAGGTCTTCTGCCACATTGCAAGTAGGTAATTAATTTCATGTTTCTTTGCCTAAAGGTTGAAGCATTATCTTGTTGTAATCATGGGTGGTAATTACTTCATAACTGCTATGACAATCATGGTCTGCTCAATGTGTTAAGAGGTCCAGCACATGCAGCTGATCACACAAAGAATTAAAATGTCTATTATAATAAAAATGCATAAAATGCTTAAGCTTATTAGCAAATGCACTGAATGTGGTGAACCATGAAAATCATACTTTCATTATAAAGTGAAAGAACAAAAGTGATGAAAGAGCAAGATGCGGAAAAAAATCCAGGCACTAAAATAGAGTTATTCTTGGTTTTATTAAGTTATTCCTCCCTCCTGCTTTTTGTCTTCAGTGATAAAAGTTTACAGGAAACTAATTATACCCTAGATATTGGTTCCTATGTGATAGTTTCCCCTTCCCTTTCCCATATCAGTAATATGGTAAGATTCAGTGATATGTATAGAGGACTTTTGCCTAAGCTGCAAAGCACAGCTCCACAAAACAGTCCAAGAAGGCTACACACCTATTTCCATTACTTGGGTGACCCTGAGGATACACACAAACCTCCAAGTAGCCTCAATGACTGTTTAAAAGAATGCAAATGACCATCTGTCTGCATGGACATTCCATTCCCCACCATCCAGTCAGAGCTGAAGAAGCTTATTGGATGAGAATCAAAACGTCTTCAAAAGAAAAACAAGAAAGTCCAGTTGCTTCTTGAAGAAGTACCTTTGGGATAACCATGATCTGGATGACTGAGAATCTCCAAATACATGCTGAGAAATCATTTTCACTATTTGTTAATGTCCCTATCTTTCACAGAGGAATGTTCCTATGAGAATTTCTTTGTTTGTGCTTGTTAAAAGGAGGAGATTAGAGCCTGGTCTTATACAGTTTTAACACATAAAAAGGAGAAATGTGTTCCACTTAATCTTGTTAAGTTATCTTACAAGGCACAACCCTGCCCTTAATGTGCTCGATTCATGCTAGTCTCTTTGAGGGAGCAATACAATGTTACCCTCTGTCTCATTTAAGAAAGAAGAGGCCATAATTCTAATATAGCTGGCAGCTTTTATGCTTCAAGGTCCCTGTAATTCAGTTGGCTTTTCTAATAGGGTTATATTTCATAGATGTTGAATATACCCTTTATGCTTGTGTTGCTCCACAGAGAACATATAGATCAGAATAATGTTGTTTATTGCATAAAGTATGCTGGTGGTGTTGCCCATTCTTTTCAGAACATTATTGTACTGAGATTTAAATAAGTACAGCATTCCACCATGTTGAAAGATAAAATGAAATGAAGATCACTAGGATTCAGATCCAAGGGTGCCATCCGTTAGCTGTGATCATTGCCATAGCGCATTTCAATCTGAATAATATGAATCACATATATTTTGTATGGTTTTAAAATTTCATATTTAGTGGAACAGATAACATGACGATTCAAGAATGCAAAATTGCAGAAAAAAAGATTTGCTCTTCTACAAGCGGACTTTGTATAATTACAAAATAATTGTGATATGTGCTTAAACATTTGAAATACAACCACCATAAAATATATGGCTTTTGTACAGCTGTCGAAGAAGTTTTAAATTATTATGAGAAATCCAGTGTAAAAATGATTCAGTAAAAAAGGATGTATACATAGAAATAGGGTTGAAAAACATCTCTTGAATAACTGCAGATCACAGAGATTTCTGTCAATTTTATGCACTAGGTTGCATTTTGTTGTGCCATATGAAATAAATAAAAAGAGTTTTTGATTTTCCTGAGGCCTACTAGTTGCCCATTGTGTGTGAATAACTGATCCCTGCTGAAGAAGCCCAAGGGCTGCTAGACAGGTTAAGAATAATATACATCCTCCAGTTTCCAGGAAGTGGATTCACAGAATGTCCTCATAGAGAAACTTCTAAGTCAACAGTGTATACTTGACTAACATAAGAGATTAACAAGGAGGATTGTTTATTTATTTATTTATGATTATTTATTAGATTTATATGCTACTCATCATGCTGCACAAAGGGACTCTGGGTTGCTTACAATGTAATAAAAATATAAATATAAATTATATAAATTATAAATTAATATAATAAAAAGTAATGTAATTATAAATTCTTATAAATGTAAGAACAATTAAAATTACAAATACACACACACGTACACATATATCCTGAAAAAGGATGAAACAAATGGAGCTTTTCTATTTTTTTTTAATTATTTATAAAACAACACAATATAACAAGCACAAAACACATAACATATATTCCATTTTTACAACTGTTTCGTAACGGTAGTTTTCTAATATTTACATTTTCCCCTAACTCCCCCTATAATATATATATCCTTCTTGTCCCATTATCCCTTATTACACTATAATTTCTTTCACTCATAATATTGATTTTATACATTATCTTACAAACACTTTACGTTTATGATTTATCCCCTTTCATTATTGTTCACTATTTCTAATCTCCAGCCAGTTGTACCATTTGTTCCATACTGCATAGTATTCTGTATCTTCCTTTTCTTTAATTTCCTTTGTTAATTTGCCAATGGAGCTTTTCTTTAATTTCAAAACAAACATGAATAATCAGTGCTGTACAGTCATGAACTGTGATGCTTGTGGCAAATTTGTCTTCCTGCTTGAAAACAAGTTAATAGATACTTTCAGGTACTGCAGGCTTGTACTGGTGCTTGAGGATACATGGACTGGGACAATAAATAGTCACATTTCAGCTCATGTGAATGAATGAAATTTATTAGGCCAAAGAAATGAAGTTTCTCAACAGGAAGCTAAGTGATGAAGCAACCATCCATAAAAAGGAAATTCAAACAAAGCCCAGTGTCTGAGAATGACAACTAGAAGCAAGTAAATGTAGAATGCATTCTGCACTGTTGGAATTCTGCAACACTGAACTTTAAGTAAAGATCTCCATCCAACTGAAAGGCGAGTGAAGAAAAAGTACAGCTGAACAGGAAACAGGATGATATATTCTGAAGGCCAGACAGAATGCAGCTTTACACAGCAGAAAGAAGAAACGTATTGTGGTAGTTGGGAATTAATTAATAGAAGAAGACATTCAGTACATATAGGCTGAATCTATCTGCTTGTGAAGTCTGCTGCCTGCCAAGAGCATGGATCAGGAATACCGTAGTATAAATAATTTATTGAAAATTCTCTCTTCTTGCTACACTATGCATGGAAAAACAATGCTGCCAAAATAATGCCAAGCATTTCACCATGGATGTTGATGATTTAGCAAGGAAACTCACTTAGGTTGACTTGGAAGTGTTCTTGTTCATGAAATAAAAGTAGAAAGTGAAAGAATATTACAGGTGGAATGACTAGTTGTACAAATGGCACTGACAGCAGAAATTCTATTTCTGAGACCACTGCATGTATGATACACTGCTGGGATAAGGTTGCACTCATAAGGACTGGTTGCAGAAAAAAAAGGTTGAACAAGGCAAATTCAAGATGGCATTTAACTGACTCCTGACATAATTGGTGATGAAATTTCTGAAATGAGAGATATACATTTGTGTACTATAAAATGATTGCTATAATTAGGCTTATTAAACTAGTCAATAAAACATTAAGGAGAACATTGGGTCATAAATTTCATGGCACTGTATAACATTAGAGCATGGCAAATAGGCAAGATAAGCTCAGAGTATTAAAGAAAGCTAAATATGATTTCATAGATAATAATGAACCCAGGGTATATGACATATACAGTTTGTTCAAAAGCAATAGAAGTCACAAGAAGAAAGAAATCATGCCGTATTTCATAAGGGTCTACACCTGCTACGGAATCCAAGTGAATGAATTTGTCAGTGTGGTACAACAGAATCTGTGTTTATGAGTGGAAAAATAAATAAAAGCAATGCCATTATGTATACCATTGCTCATTAAAATAGAATATGTGAATTGTTTTCAATGGCAAACTATTGATTATTCAAAGGGTTAATGCTGACTTTTCTTCTAAAAGGCATTTTGAGAGATACAGCCAAGTTAGCATGTTCTTCAAAGAAGATAAAATGTACCATGCTGGATCACACCAGTCCTATCTATTGAAGCCCACAACAGGATATGACTGCTCTTGCTTTTCCTAGAAAGTAAAGCAGAATAAAATGTCATGAATAGTCAATATTTCTTTAGATACTATGTGTTCACACTGTTCGCTATCTGCAACTATTTTGGTAGAATAATGTATCAAATACAGCAGTTTGGAAGCATGATTTAATTTTATCTCAGTGGGCTGGATCAAGATTTATTCATGCTTATAATAGATACGTTGAATCTAAGGTACATGTGACAACATGACCCATTGATTTGAATGGTTTATATTAAGTGTGATCTGTGTTTTTATCTAATCAGAGCCATATACAGTAATACCATTGGCTAGTTTTTCCCTTACTATATCTCTTGCACCAGTCATATTTTCTCACAAATCCTGACATGAAGCATAAAGGAAAAAATGGAAAACAATACAATTTACAATAAATCTAAGCTTCCTCATAGAGCAACAATTCAATTTAAGCATCTTCCTTCATTCTGACTTTATTGGTCAGAAAAATGGAGGGGAAAAAATAAAGGTCAGACCTTAAATTGCAAAGTGTAAATTAAATCTATTGTAGACACAATTAATTTATGCTAGTAGTGTTGCAAGGCAATTTGCTCTGCCAGATAGAAGGCATAAAATTAACTTGCATCACTGCTCAATGTATCAGACTATCCCATCTGACCTTGTTATTGATGAACTGCAGCGCATGTTTATGTCAAAAGTAAAATCTTAATCTACAAATACCCTGGTGGGAGAAATATATAGATTAAGTTGTTTTTGGCTTATTGAAACGTATCTGTTCATGAAGCACATGAAACAGTTTTATTCTGGCGTTTAGGATCAAAAATACAGTATGTGAAACAGAGAACCTATTAAAAACAATGTAACTATTCCACAGCAAAATCTCAGCAAGAAATCAGATTTAGAAGAGCTGTTCTATTCAGTTCTATTTCCTTTCTTCTGTTTTAGAATGTTGGTTGCGATAAACTACCGTGGAATGTCCACAGTACTTTTTTTGTAGAAATACTAGAAGTTTAAAATTTTGATTTATCAATTATACTTTTTTTCTCTGTGCTCCTCTCTATAGAGATACAGAATCTGAGCATTTTCGCTAGTCATGAGAAAATTGTGGTTATCTTCACCTAACCTTGATTTTCAATGGGAAAAGTATATATGTATTGCCAAAGGCTTTTGCCTGTGAACCATTGTTTCAAAGCACTATTACTACTGCAATTTTCTTTGGGCTTTTCATAATGTAATACAATTTGCTGATCTCTTTACCATGTTTCAATCATCCACTAACACAAACAACTCAAAAGTTTATAATTAAGTGCACAGGGCATAGCTTCAGTGTTATGTGATTATCTAGTGTGATTACCTGTATAGTATACACGTTTGATTTGTTTATGCAATTTCAACTTGGAAGCACTGAACCTTAAGCTAAGATCTCCAGCCAAAAACAGCCTTTAGCTTTTATTTAAAAACAGAAACAAATTTGAAAAGATGCACTATCATTTAATTTATAAATATAAAAGCCAAAGACACATACACACACAGCCCATACAGAAACACGGCTTCTGTGTGACTGTTCCTAATTCTCCAGTTTCCTGAATGCTAAATTATCAGTAATACTCTATTTACTTCATTCACAAGAATAGGACAATAAGTATCTGTCAGTTATCTTTATGCTGTGGTAGATAATGTCAGGTTTTTCTCTGAAGAAGATTCACAGGGCAATGCTTCAAAACTGCATAGATGGAACCACTATAGACCACTGCCACTGTTTCAGTAATTTTGTTATGACTTCAAAGGAGATGGATGCTTTGCTACCAACTGGATGAGGTAGCAATCTGCCATCTGAGATTTTGGTTTAATTTTTAACTGTTTAATTTTTGATGTTTCAGAGGTGTACAATGGATTGTTTTATTAGGTTTTAATTTCACAGTTGATGACACCTAAATATTTGTATTGTACAATTATTTCTTCATAAGTATTGGATTTTTTTTAGCCTGTTGGCTACTTCCTGCCTCCATAACTGTGATTCTTGTGCATCAAGAAATAAAATTAAAACTTTCGGAACGTCAGAGTGAAATCATTATTTCCTATGCTGGAAATACTCACTGATTTTCTCTACTTGCCAATCCTGAATATCCATGCTCAATATTTTGGCATATTTATATGCCTCTGAATGTTATATTTATTTTATATATTTAACTGTATTACTTTGTATATGCAAATTTAAGATTTGGTGATGTTTTTAAAAAACTGTGCCTCCATGGGTGTTTAAATAATACAGTCTGATTTTCACTGAGACCACTATTTAAAAAGTGATTGTTTAGTTATAAGTATTGAAGTATTTTAGACCATGGATTCTGCTTACGAGATAAATCTCAATATTTTCAGAATATAAACATACCATTATAAAGTCACTTGAGTTTTTCAAATTTCTATTACTATAAAAATTATTTTTGGTTACATCATTTCTGATGTAGGTTATCTGAATGTGACAAAACATTGATAAGTTATGAATGCAATGTTTAAATTAATACTAAATGTAATATAAAACAGCATAAATATATTTAAATCAGTTTATCAGAAAATGAGCCTGCATGGAAGCAGTTTGCTTTACATTATCATACACATAACAAATTATCTCCAAACTGTTATCAAGCCTCTAAAGTCTCAAGTGTATATTTAGCAATAGAAATATATTATGTGTTGGCTTCATGAAGCAGTTGCTCTTAAAATGAAGAAATGAGAGTTATCACAGCAATTAATCCTATTGGAATTCTTATGTCTGCCTTTATATATTTTCCCCCCAAACATCTTAGGGTTTGTGTCATTCTCAATAATTAAATGTATAATATCTTATCTGCTAAGCTGCATTTTGTTGCATTTGAACTGTTATGGGAAAAATGCCCACTTAAATAAGGAACCAGTGTTTGGAGATAGATGTAATTAAGTATTTTTTATCAGCATGAACAACTACAGTAATCACTGGATTTCTAGTTAAAAGAATGCAAACAGGCCTAAAATGGGCAAAACTGCTTGTTAAATACCATGCAAAGTGTTACAAAGAAATAAAAAGAAAATTAATTATAAATCACAGTAGTCTTGCTTTTGTCAGCTTCTTGGCAACTTTAAGATATGTGGACTTTTATGTTATGGACCTTTACAACTGGAATGCAGTAGATGATGATGATGATGATGATGATGATGATGATGATGATGATGATGATATGAACATATGGCATTACATTAGCCAGAAATAGTTTGGCTACCAATTTACCAGCTCTGTGGTAGGTCTGTGTGCTTCCCAAGGAGAACCACAGGAGTGCAAGAAACTCTTTTTGCAATGTTATCCAAGGCTCCCTCCCTTCTCTGGAGCCACAATAATACATTAGCACACAATAGATACAAACTCAAGGTAAACTGCTCCAAACTCAATTGCAGAAAATACAGCTTTAGTAACAGAGTGGTCAATGCCTGGAATGCATTACCTGACTTTGTTGTTACATACTCATATATAACTTTAACCTTAGACTGTCTACTGCTGACCTCTGTCTACCACCCCTGTCCTACTGTCTCCATTTATTCATACCCATTTACTATGTTCATATTTATGTTTATACTTATAACTGTTATCTTTTACATGCTTGACTAAATAAATAAATAAATAAATAATGGGTGTGGCAACCAGGAAGGTTCAGAGCGGGCAGGAATCTGACTGCCTGCACAGAACACCAACTCCCCACCCCCCCGGCCATAACAAAGTGGCACCTATTTATATACTTGGATAGAACATGCTTTCAAACTGCTTGGTGGACAGAAGCTGAGGTAAGTGATGGGAGCTCACCCTGCCATGCAGTGTGAATCACTGGACCGTCTTCAGCATCAATCCTATGGGATGTCTGTATTATGACTATCTCATCACTTCTACATTCTTCTCAACTAATGAAACACTAACTCATCCTAATTACAGATACTAACACTATGTACCATAAACAGTATTTATTGTTTCTAAAGACTGCCTCCTTCCACACCAAAAGAAGGACAAGCCATCATGCATGATGATCCTGCAGAGAGCTCTCACTACAAGTTAGGTACATGAGAAACTTGATATTTACATGCTGGTTTATACTAGACTGCTCCAGAATGAGCATTTGTATAGAAATAAAAATAACTGAATCAGTAGGAACAGCAATGTGAAATGTGTAAATATTATAGCCTGATAAATATGTCAGCCAAAGGACCTCAGTATGTGCAAGGTTCCTCCCAAAACTGAGGTTCCATCTGAGATCCAGATGGCGCCTTCCTCGGCTGTTCTTTAGAATGGCCTTGAAGACATGGCTCTTCCACCAGGCCTTTGGCAAGAAAGAATGGAGCCCATTTGCTTTATTCCTGTTCTTCTCACTGTCTTTTTTTTTTTTTTTTGGACTTGTTATAAATAAAATTTTCCCATTTTAGTAGTTATGAACTCCTCAGAGTCACCGAGAGTCAGGCAGAAAGCAAATTTTATAGTTAGGTAAATAGATAAACAAAGAGGTCAGTGGAGACAGATTTAGGCGGACTTGTATCTATTATTTCATTTCTTTGTTAACTGGTCCTTTGTGCAGATAATCTATGCAGCAAAAAGTGCAAAACATATATTAAAATAAAAAGTGCATTCTTGCCCCATCCCCTTTCCTTGGCATGTGTGATTTGTATGATGAAGAAGTCTGTATCCTACTATCCAGGTGAGTATTTTTAGTGAATATTATCTGGTTGTCCAAAATTAATCCAATTAATTTGACATTGTAATTACCTCTATAGGGTCTCTTAACTGTTGTCTCTGGGATTGAACAAGTTTCCACTAAGACGTTCTTGAGAATTCGTCCCTCCCTCCCTCCCTCCCTCCCTCCACACATAACTTCTAAAACAGATGGCAAATGTGAGATTTAAAATATCTGAATAAGGGAGAAAATGAAATGGAAAATTTCCTCTGTCCTATTACAGATCCAATCATTGGTTAAGATATTTTATAAATGCACATTTCATAATGATATCAAAGCTGGTGATAAAGTAAGACTGTATGATCCTGAAAAAGACATATAAAATGACTCCATTATAGCTTCTGCACTATGCCCAGAACATGCCCACAATAACCAAAAAGAAAAATGAAACCTAACACTTATTACTACAAATGCTCATTCCCTTCAGGGCCTTATTAGCACCTCTATATATCAACCTTACACATTATTATGAAATTTATTTCAAAGGCATTGCAAAGTATAATGATCATTATATACTAGCTAAAAGGAGACAACAATGACATGTCAGGTAAAATGTAAAAAATAATACAGCTACAATAGCCACCCATATCTTGCAGATTGATTTTTCTATCTTTCTTCTCCTTTGGATCTACCATTTATTTTTTTCAAAGAAAATATGAAATGACACACCTGCTGTTTGGATAATTACTAATAATGACTTATCTTAATAAGCTATTAGTTCTAATAGCGTCTTACAAATGTATTTACTTTTTCCATACACACATACACAATAATAATAAATTAATAAGGATTGGTTTTTAAAGTGTCCTTATCGTAGATACAATCATTCAGTAGAGAACAAATCTCTACACTCATTTAAGCAAATTGTATGTGAGCTATGCCAAGTGTTACAATCGTCTTTCATAATGTAATCTACTCCAGATGTGTCAGAATTTCCATCTTTAGCCAATAACAATGCTAGTTGGAAATTCTTTATCATCTGTCAAAGAAAAAAAATCAATTCAACATTATTTTATAAATATATAATATATATTTATTTCCTAAATGCATATACTTATTTTTTTAATGATAGGTATCTGAATTATTTCAACAATAAAGTTTGCTTTTTAAAGAAGAGATTGTATATATTAGTGCTAATGCTCATAAGATATACGTTAGAAAGCAATCCCACAAATTACACACACTTATAACTTATCAAGTTATAAGGAAAGAGTATATTTTTCATAGAAAGGTATCTTTTTCAGTCGAAATAGAAACTTAATAATAATAACAACAGAGTTGGAAGGGACCTTGGAGGCCTTCTAGTCCAACCCCCTGCCCAGGCAGGAAACCCTACACCATCTCAGACAGATGGTTATCCAACATTTTCTTAAACTTATTAAATATTTTTAATAAAATAACATTTATTTAATAACATTTAATAAATAACATTTAATAAATAACATTTAATAAAATAACATTTTCTTAAACTTATAAATATTAAATTAATTCTGGGCATTATTATGATTTAGGCTTTTGCTCTTTTTTTGAAATATTTGCTGTCTCCAGAGATGGACCAGAATATAAAAACAGCGATGGGACAACAGCACCAAGATTTTGTAGAGTTATATGCACTAATGAGGACAGTAAACGCAAATTCATAAAGACTATAAACTCAATTGCTAAATCCAACCCTACCTACAGTAAACTTAGATCACGTCCTGACCTATCCTTTCTACAAAGGATACGCTCTCGTGAACTTCGCACAGAACTTAAAAGAAGACAAGACAATGGTGAATCCAACCTATACATCGACTACCATGCTGATTGCATAAAAAATAAAACCTGCAATCAAAAAATCACCTCCAAACCCCCCATCACCCATAACAATCAACCAGCCATCCCAGTATTCAATCAAGTACCCATCCCCTACCTCCCATTCAACCAACCATCTTACCAGCTATCCAACCAACAGCCATCCAACCAACAATCCAACCAGCCATCCAACCAACCATCCAAACAGCCATCAAGCAGCCATCCAAGCAGCCATCCAAACAGCCATCCAACCAGCCATCCAAACAGCCACCCAACAATCCACCCAACCAGCCATCCAAACAACCATCCATCCAAACACCCAAACTACCATCCAACCATCTATACAACCATCTATTGTCCACAACCCCCAACCTACTAACACCCAAAACTAGGTATGCACGCCTTACCTCTTCAACACCAATCATATCAGATCTCAAATGCAAATTGATAAATGCAAGAAGCATAGTCAACAAATTACCTGAATTTATCCTCTTATTAAACAGTGGCACATTTGATATCATTTTTGTTTGTGAAACATGGCTGAATTCATCCCTTCCTGACTCCATTATCTCAAACAAAGAATATCAAGTCTATCGATCAGATCGGGAAAACCGAAGAGGTGGTGGAGTGGCTATCTTTACAAAAGACACTGAATCTAAAAATATCCAAGTAGCACATAAACTCTCTCTTCCTGAAACTATAGTATGCGACCTATCCCTTGACACTACTCTTGATTCTTACTATGCTACAGAGCCCCCGACTATGACATTACCCACGCAAATATGCTAACCTCAATGCTAACATGGACTACCTCTTGCCCATACCCTCTTATCTTCCTGGGTGACTTAAATCTACCTCTCATTAACTGGACAACCAATGAATGTTCAACTGACCCAATCCATACTACACTATACAACGCTGTTACAAACCTAGGTCTTGAACAACTTGTAACTAACAATACAAGACTCAACAACTGCCTTGACCTCATCTTCTGCAACAATCCAAACTCAATTTACGGACTACAAATTAAAGAACCCTTTTCAAACAGTGACCACTGCATGATTGATTTTCGTCTCAATATACGTCCATACTTAAATCGTCATAACACCAGAACTCCCAACTACAACTTCAAGAAAGCCAATTCGACCTTATAAACAACGATCTTTCATTTCTGAACTGGCAAAATCTGTTTGCAACCTGCATAACCGCTGATGACCTCTATAGAATCTTCCTACTTGAAATCAATAGAGTCATTAAATTATATGTACCACGAATGACTACCATGTCCAAGAAAAACAAACTACCCATATCAATAAAAAGCTTCAATCAAAAAAATCCTCTGGAAAAGAAACAAAAAGGCTATGTTACAAACTTCAGAAACCGTTACAGAAACATATGCAACCAAATAAAACTGAATGCACAAATTACCACACCAAGCAAGAAGAAAACCTTCTACGCACAAATTCCAATCGTGCCTTTTATAATTTTGTCAACAGTAAACTTAAAGATTCAAGATCCATCCCACCACTAAAAGATTCTAACAACAAAGAATGCAATGACGAAACAGTCAAAGCAAACCTCTTCAACATTTTCTTTGGCTCAGTTTTTGTTAACTCCGATAACACATATCCAACATTCCACAAACGAACCAGCAATGACTATGATGATTTAACTCATATAGATTTCACAGAAGACAACGTTGGTAAAGCTCTTCACAACTTAAAACCATCGCTTTCTATTGGACCTGATGGTCTATGTGCATATTTCTTAAAAACTTTCCATTAATATAGCTGAACCCCTAAGTATTATCTTTGATAAAGCTTTCACTACCAGTTCTCTTCCCAAACTTTGGTCACTAGCCACAGTCATCCCCATCTTCAAAAAGGAGACCCCAGCTTAGTGAAAACTACAGACCGATCTCCCTTTGCTGCGTCACCTGCAAAGTCATGGAATCTATCATCAATCAATCCATTACCTCACACTTAGAAACTAACAACCTACTCTCCAACAAACAATTTGGTTTCAGGAAAAAGTTATCATGTAACTTACAACTTCTCCACTGCAAAAACATATGGACTTCAAATCTAGATCAAGGCAAATCAATAGATGCAATCTACATAGACTTCTGCAAAGCTTTTGACTCAGTAGTACACGATAAACTTCTCCTTAAACTAACATCCTATGGCATCTCAGGACCCCTCCACAAATGGATATCTGCTTTTCTGTCTAACAGACAACAAGTGGTCAAAATTGGCAATGCTTTATCAAATCCTGTTCCTGTCAAGAGTGGCGTTCCTCAAGGCAGCGTCCTTGGACCAACACTCTTTATTCTATACATTAATGATCTTTGTGACCATATCTCAAGTAATTGTGTTCTCTTTGCTGACGATGTCAAACTATTTAACACCACAGACAACACTTCTATCATTCAAAACGACCTTGACCATCTAACCGCTTGGTCTAAAAATTGGCAGCTCCAAATTTCAACCAGCAAATGCTCAGTCTTACATATAGGAAAAAAGAACTCTAAAACTAAGTACATACTAGATGGACATTACCTTACAGACGACCCCCATCCCGTTAAAGACCTTGGAGTTTTCATGTCAAATGATCTAAGTGCCAAAGCCCACTGCAACTACATAGCAAAAAAAGCTCTAAGAGTTGTAAACCTAATTTTGCGTAGCTTCTTTTCCAAAACACCACACTACTAACCAGAGCATATAAAACATTTGCTAGACCAATTCTAGAATACAGCTCACCTGTTTGGAACCCTCACCACATCTCTGACATCAATACAATTGAACGTGTCCAGAAATATTTTACAAGAAGAGTTCTCCATTCCTCTGAAAACAACAAAATACCTTATCCCACCAGACTTGAAATCCTAGGCTTAGAAAACTTGGAACTCCGTCGCCTTCGACAAGACCTAAGTTTAACTCACAGAATCATCTATTGTAATGTCCTTCCTGTCAAAGACTACTTCAGCTTTAATTGCAATAATACAAGGGCAACCAATAGATTTAAACTTAATGTAAACCGCTTTAATCTAGATTGCAGAAAATATGACTTCTGCAACAGAATCATCAGTGCTTGGAATACTTTACCTGACTCTGTGGTCTCTTCCCATAATCCTAATAGCTTTAACCAAAAACTTTCTACTATTGACCTCACCCCATTCCTAAGAGGACCATAAGGGGCATGCATAAGCGCACAAACGTGCCTACCGTTCCTGTCCTATTGTTTTTCTTTTCTTCTTCCTATATATGTTTATATGTGTATATACTACATAATCTTTTTGTATGATGTTGTGACAAAATAAATAAATAAAATAAATAAAGTAAAAATTGAGTAAGTATCAATGAAGAAATTTTATAGTAAAAACTTTCATATCTATCTTTTCACATAATTATTATTCATACATCTGTTTGAAATGGTTTTAACTAGCATTATCCATTCTCTGATTGACAATGTTTAATCCTGCAAAGACAACTGGCCATGAAGTGGAAGATAGACAATTCTTGCTGATTTCCTTCTTCTGACTCATCTCTAGTACTGTACTACAGACTTTTACAAAGAAAATAAAAAATATTGCCCTCTCTATCACATTGCTGAAAGCTTTCACTAGAACAAAGAGCCTTCTCAATCCAAGGAGAGAAACATCAATTAAAATATTACCTCTCCCCCCCACTCCCCAAATGGAGCCACAGGGTGAAGGTTTTTTTCATACAAGAACATCTGCATTGGGAGATATGACTATGTTTTTAAAATACTTGTTCAGTAGCTTATATTATTACATTAGGTTATTAGTTTGTCTTAGGGTTGTTTGTCAAGACTGGAAAAATATTATCCCCCATTCTTGAATTTCATATTGTGAATTATGTGTGAATATACATTATGTTTCCCAATCTCCTTACCTATTCCATTTAAGCTAATATTTTAAAAACAAAATTGGATTTGAACTCCAGAAATAACTTATTATTATTATGACATAATATTATTATAACATAACCTCATATGCCCAGGACATGAATTTGTGTTATCAGTTGGGTCAGTAAATTGTGGTTGTTATATTACTATAGTTTAATTTTACACACAGCTGAAAAGGTAAATTAAATCTAGAATGTGTATATTAAAGTAAGAAAGAGGATATAACAAACTGATTATCTATCACTAAAAAAATATTTTTATATCCCCTACCATTACTTGCTGAAAAAATTAGTAATATTTTCTTTAGAAGACATAAATCAATACATATACTTGCTTTAGATTTTCTAATTGGGCTAAACATTCAGTTTACCTATTGAATTATTTTCAATCCTTCATTCATCATTTCTATCTTATGACTTGTTCTTATTCAGAATCAGCAATATGACTTGAAGAAAAGGAGACAATAAGGCTTTGCAATGGGTAATAAAACAAATCTTTTAATGAATTATCAAGCACAGATATTGCTCTAAGGAATATTTATAGTTTTCAAGATCATATTGTGATGGCCTTGGGTGGACATATGTACATTTGCTTAAAAGAAAAGAAGAGGCAACATTCTTTAAACCAAGCTGAGCATCTTCCATTTTGCAATGTCTCATAACAGCCACAGTATAACAAAAAGTTCTGAAACATATTGTAAGCTATTACAATGACTGCTGCTTTGCATTCACTGAAATAGTGGAAATAGGAACGAAGGGCAGCAGTGTGTGAAGTGATGGGTCCTTAGCAGTTGTCCAACAATGACTCTTACTCATGCCTAGCATAATTACAATTTGTTCCTATTATTATAGTTAAGAAGTACTGTAACTATGTCAATAAATAATGGAAATACAAAGGTTCAAGAAAATCTTTTCATACAAATCTGTCAATAGAGATTTGTCAGAAAAGGTGCTACCAGACTCTTGCTTTTCAATAGGAGGGCCAATCCAAATTTGCAGTTGGCAAGAAGCTAAATTTGATGAAAGCAACATTGACAGGATTTTCCATTCTTGCTACTATTTTTTTTTTTTGACAACACAGTTTAAATGGAAGAAGTGTAAGTCTGAGTTGGTGATAAATATATTTTCTCATCTCTGTGAGAAGAGATGAGTTTTACTCTATTAGAATAAAAACGGTCTAGTTTGGAGACTGGTGGATTTAGTCAATCCTTAGGGCGTCTTTTATTTCCCAACAATGCAGTCATCTTCTGCCCATAGGATAGACATTTCCAGCTGCCCTGAGTGGATTTTTTTTTAATATGAAAGACCTTGGGAGAGGTTCTGAATGCTATAAAAAAGGTCCATGCTCCTTTTAAAGGTTAAACAGTCCCTGTTTAGTTTTGTTCCTTTGTAAAACACAGGGACAACTTTTTAATGCACTCAAAAATGTTAAATGAGGTTTTTCAGATACCAGAAAACAAGGAAAATCCTTTTTTTTTCATAGCAAGTGAGCTGCCACTGTGGTTTCCTCAAATCAATAAAATATATAGACCAACACATCAGCTATGATAATGAGAGCAAAACATGTCTACGAATACACCACTTCCCTCTGTTAATATCATTATTAGTTATTCATAGGAGGACTCAATTTTAACAGAACCGAATATCTAAATTTAAGTCTGTCAGACATTTTGGCATCTGCCTAAAACAGAAAATTTTAGGCAAAGTTTTCTGACGTAAATCTTGCAATCTCTTTAGTCAGATTTATTAAGAAGAAACAATTTCCTATAGAGGATTGATACATACAGCACAGATTTCTTAATTTCCATTCAAACTGCTTTCCTGTGAATTAGAGTAAGGCAATCAGTAACAGAAAAATTTGCAGCTGATTATTTATGTAACAAAACTAAAATCCTACGGCATTTCAGGACCCTTCCACAATTGGATAACAGCTTTCCTATCAAACAGACAACAAGTGGTCAAAATTGGCAATGCTCTATCAAATCCTGTTCCTGTCAAGAGTGGCGTTCCTCAAGGCAGTGTTCTTGGACCAACACTCTTCATACTATACATAAATGATCTTTGTGACTATATCTCAAGTAATTGTGTTCTCTTTGCTGACGATGTCAAACTATTTAACACCACATACAATACATCTACCATTCAAAGAGACCTTGATCATCTAACCGCTTAGTCTAAAACTTGGCAACTCCAAATCTCAACCAGCAAATGCTCAGTCTTACATATTGGAAAAAAGAACCTAAACACTAAGTACAAGCTTGATGGACATTACCTTACAGATGACCCCCACCCTGTTAAAGACCTTGGAGTTTTCATATCAAATGATCTAAGTGCCAAAGCCCACTGCAACTACATCGCAAAAAAGGCTCTAAGAGTTGTAAATCTAATCTTGCGTAGCTTCTTCTCCAAAAACACTACACTGCTAACCAGAGCATATAAAACATTTGCTAGACCAATTCTTGAATACAGCTCACCTGTCTGGAACCCGTACCACATTTCTGAAATCAATACAATTGAACGTGTCCAGAAATATTTTACAAGAAGAGTTCTCCACTCCTCTGAATACAACAAAATACCTTATCCCACCAGACTTAAAATCCTGGGTTTAAAAAATTTAGAGCTACACCGCCTTCAACATTTCCTGAGTTTAACTCATAGAATCATCTATTACAATGTCCTTCCTGTCGAAGATTACTTCAGCTTCAATTGCAACAATACACGAGCACACAACATATTTAAGCTTAATGTTAACCGTTCCAATCTTGATTGCAGAAAATATGACTTCAGTAACAGAGTTGTTAATGCCAGGAATAAACTACCTGACTCTGTGGTCTCTTCCAAAAATCCCAAATGCTTCAACCAAAAACTGTCTACTATTGACCTCACCCCATTTCTAAGAGGTCTGTAAGGGGCATGCATAAGAGCACAAGCATACCTATTGTTCCTGACCTATTGTTTCCTTTCGTTATATCCAATTGATATAGTTATTACATACTCATACTTATATATATACTTATATACTGTATAATTATTTCATGCTTATGCTTATATATACTGTGTGACAAAATAAAATAAATAAAAATAAATATTTATATTTACATAACATACAAACATTTACATAAATGTTTGTCTAAGAACCAATTCTAATACCACCTATTGTTCTATGTAGGTAGTATTGGACTAGAGAAATCCATGTGTGTCTCACTCTCTTTTTCTCTGCCTTTCCATTTTTACACATTTACTTTTGTGTACCTCTTCTTTAGGATTTTATTTTTTTTCTTTTATTGTTGCCAGATCTTACTCCTTTGAACTGGCCTGGATTTCACTTGCTTCAGTAATTTTACAAACATCTCTCAAAAGCTTCATCCAATCTTCTTTGTTGCATATTGTTTAGTTTTGGTACAGAAATGAATATCTGAGTAACTCAAAAACACTATTGGCTACAAAATGTTATGAGCTCACAGATATCAGTTGATTTCTCTAGGGACGGAATTTGATGTTGTTACTAGTTTCTTCTCTCTGCCAGCCTATCTTCTTATGAACAAATTAAAAAGTGAAGGTATTAGATATATTATAGCATGTATCTCAATCTTGACAGATTTCAGACATGTGAGCCAACTCCCAAAATGTCTGTTTGGGGAATTCTGGGAATTGAAGTTCACATACCTGAAAGTTGCCAGGGTTGAAAAACACTGTACATATTACAGGTAGCCAGAAAATCTAGATCACTAAAACCTAGTAATTTGGATACTGGATACTGATACTGAGGGTCTAGTAATCAGTAGCATGTCAGTTCTCATTTTCTTAGTTGCATTACTGCTGTGTTGCAGGCTTGCAATCCTGGATTCATTCTCACATATTTGCTACTTGATTCTATTTCCCATCATTGTTGTGGTCCACCAGAGCTAGCAGCGCAGTCGGACAGTGAGGAGGCTGGGAGGACCATGGGCCAGTCCTGGACTCTGGGGAAGGCCCCGATGAGGGCTCTGCGTTGGAGGCAGAGATGGGGCCAGGGCCATCTGGGAGTGATGCGTGGACTCCGGAGCCCCCAGAGGTGGATAGCAGAGAGGCAGAGGAACATGAGGAGCCTGTTCCTAGTGCACGCGTGCGAAGAGCTGCCAGAAAGCAAGAGCAGCTAAAGCAAAAAGGACGACTTTAAGGCCAGGAGATGATTGGCCCCTCCCATAAGGCTTAAAAGAGCAGCAACGACCTTCCTCACACCCCTGGAGGCCCTCTGGAGGCCAGAAATGGCCCACTGGAAGTTGGCAAACAGTCAGTTTATGGCCTTCGGAGAGCCTCTGGGACGGGAGGCTGTTTTTGCCCTCCCCAGACTCCTAGAAAGGCTCAGCAAGAAAGGACTCAGCAAGAAAGGCTCAGCTGGAAAGGACAGCAAAAAGTGGGCCTTCCCCACCACCCCCAGAGGCCCTCTGAAGGCAGGAAACAACCTGTTTCCCTACTTCTGGTAGGCCCAGAAGGCATGTACCTGAGCTGAGCTCACGTGCCCACTGATATGGCTACGCATGCCATTTGTGGCATGCGTGCCAAAGGTTCGCCATCACAGGTATAAATAATGTGTAGATTGAAGGAATAGTAGTTGCTATGGAAGTTATAATTTTAATATAACATAAATTTAACATGACATTTAACCCATAAAGTTAGGTCAGCTTTATTTTAGAAGATTTTACTAGAGTGAGCCAGTCTAACAGTAAGTTCTCACACAATCTGAAACAAACTGCCTGATGCCAAATCTGGTGGTTACCAATGATAGTTATAGTGCTAGCAGGATGAACACAGTTAACCTGAGCTGAGATATCCATATAGTACATCACTGAATCTAATCCTTCTCCTTTTCCCTCTTATTACCACTGTGTTGTGTTATACAACTTACTTTTCCTTTTAAATTCTACAAGCTGAATGATTCCCTTTTGTTTTAATAGGGTAACCACAATGCTATACACAGAACATGATACAAATTAAAGGGTGAGATAAAACTATCAACTTTCCTTCTGTAAAGGGAAAGGTATTCTAAATGAATTCAGACTCCATATGCTTCAGAGCATAATAATTATTATTATTTATTAAATTTATTGGCTCTAGGGAACACATCACTGAGCTATAGTGACCAGAACTCTGACTCAATATATTGTATGCTCTTGTATTTGACACTTCATATTGTCAGAAATCATACTGTAATTTTAATACAGTTCTGAAGCAAGTCAAGCTCTATATTGGAAACTTTTGATTTTTAAAAAATCTACTTCAGCCAAATCTTCATTTTTCCAGTTTCATCTTCTGTCCTGAAAACATTATACCCTCTTTTAATTTTCAATGTGATGTTGGTTTTTTTAGAACATTCTTTCCCCCTGAGTATTTCTTGGGTTTAGAAAACTTAGAACTCCGCCGCCTTCGACAGGACCTGTGTTTCTCATAGAATCATCTATTGCAATGTCCTTCCTGTTGAAGACTACTTCAGCTTCAATCACAACAATACAAGAGGAAACAATAGATTTAAACTTAATGTTAACCGCTTCAACCTTGATTGCAGAAAACATGACTTCTGTAACAGAGTTGTTAATGCTTGGAACACACTACCTGACTCTGTGGTCTCTTCTCAAAATCCCCAAAGCTTTAACCAAAAATTCTCTACTATTGACCTCACCCCATTCCCAAGAGGTCTGTAAGGGGCGTGCATAAGAGCACAAACGTGCCTACCGTTCCTGTCCTATTGTTTCCTTTCATTATATCCAATTGGTATAGTTATTACATACTTATGCTTATATATATGCTTATATATTATATAGTTACTTTCATGCTTATGCTTATATATACTGTTGTGACAAAATAAATAAATAAAATAAATAAATAAAATAAATAAAAGTATTCTTCCAGTCATTTGTTCCAGCACTAGGGCAAATACAGTCATGCTATAAGAAACTTGTACAGTAGAGAAAAAGAGGTAGATGAGATGAAGTATTCAGAAGCCACTCCCTTCTTCAATGCATATTATTTCTTTTTTTCAAAAACCTATTTATAGAAATGGCTGCAGTTGTATTCTAAATCTGAACTATCATTTCTTTTTCCTTTTTAAGAAGATGCTTCCCTTCCAATAGGCAGCAGAGACTAAATGCTAAGGCTGTGCTGTATGTGACTTGACTTGCTTTGAGATTCTTGCACATAATGATGGATACTGACTTATCAACTGAGCTGAAATAAAATTAAACTTCCAACCTGATTTCTTTTTGCATAGATACTCAGGCAGTGAAAAGAAGGGATGTTTTCATTGCCTTGATTTCTCACATATTTATAGTTTATGGTATCTAGGGATTCACATTCCTTTAAAACGAATTATTTCTAGGATAGCAACTATTTCCAAGCAACTTTTTCCTTTCGCAAACTACCTGCTGCTATCAAACTCCTTCTACAGATTTCTCAATTCTGAAAAGGTGAGTGAAAAGCTATGTCTTGTTCAAATTGTCTTCAACCTAACACTTCTTACAGAACAGCAGAGTGGCAGTTCTGCTTGTTAGACAATTCCGGGAATTATTGTCAAGTCATTGGCTAGATTCCTAACTCATTATCTTTGATAGTCTTTCATGTGTCAGAATTAAAAAGCTGAGGTAGCTTGTAAGGCATTTAAGACAGAGGCTGGTGGTTGTCCCTAAAAATAACACCAGAAAAGAAAAGAACCCTTGACGTTATTACAGATAGCTGAAAATTATAACCTGTGCTTCAGATCCCAATCATTTACAGACACAATGGAATGCTATTATTAACTATAGGAAGCAAAGACCTACAAGAAAATACTTAGCCAAAGGAAGGCAATCTCACAATCTCTCCTTTATCTAGAAAGACTGCGCTAACCGGAATTCAGCATCTGGCCTCTGATCTCTATCATAGTGCTGTCCCCACTTCTTCAAGGACATATAGTCTACCATAAATCATCACCTGGAAGCTTTCCAGATGACTGCTCCTCACAAGTAAATAGCAAGAACTGAGATTTTTGTGATTAGTTCATGAGATGAGTGGCTGGGAGTCAAGAGTTTTCATTCAAGCTCACAGCCATATTGTAGCTTATATGGGTGCAAGGTTTGCACAAGTCTCATTTTCTTAAATACTTTTGGATGCAATTAATTTATACCTAAAGTGGGATTTTTTAAGCTATAGGATATGAGAATTCCAGTTGATGCTTCAATATTTTTCTGAATTAAAAAAGAAAAAAAAGTTGGGAGGAGTTAAAGATTTTTTAAAGTTTGACAAAAAGCTTCACTATGAGTGTATGTAAAAAAGTTTAAAACAGATAAAGGGGATAATTATTTTGAAAGATTATTTTTGGTGAAAGTGCTTTTTAACAAATTAGAATTAAAATAAACAAACCAGAACTTTGCAGAAACATTTGTTTACTATTAAATTATTACTAAAGTTTATTATTAAACAGTGCAGAAAATTGGTGAGTTTTACAAAACAAAAGATAAGGGTAATATGAGCCAGACTGTGATGATGATTGTAACTACAGAGTGCCATTTGAGACAAATATATTAGGGGCACAGGAAGATAAAATATATTTTAAAAATGTTGGGAGAGGAGCTTGCTTTTTACCTTTTCCCTTGCGATTGAGACACTTTCACTTTTGGATTACTATATTGCAATGGCAATCACCAGAAAAGCAAAAACAAAAACAAACAAACAAAAACCCAGTAGAGAGGAAGAGAGAATGGTTAGAGCAGCCTGCAGACAGAAATTACACTAAATTTATTTCAGTAAATGTTTGAGGAATTGGACAATAAATTAACCAAATCTAAGTTAACAACTTTTGAAAAAAGAGTAGATCGAAGACTTGTAAAGGTAAAAGAGAGGATAAAAGAAAAGAAGATGGAGAAATGTAAAACAAGTGTCATAAAACAGACTTCATAAGAAGATTAGAAATATATTTCATTGAGATAAACTATTGTGACAGAATCTTGCATTTTCTCTTTCTTCTGTCTAATACCCCAGCGGGTCTGGCAGGACTCAAGCTGGGTCTCTTCGTAACACTTTATTTTTCCTGAGTTCAAAGCATATTTTTGCACATGTTGAAACATCAATCTCTAAATAGTTTAACCAAGATCATCCCCATGGCTACCTACAGAAGCTGATGAACTACATAGTGCAATTTTACTGATATCATTAGGAAAAGACCATTTTTGATATGGGGCAATAAAAGATGAGTAGAGGTTACTTGGTTTGATAGCAGTCTGGGAGATGAGTTGAAGATAACATTGAGTGTTTCCATCCTTATAAAATGGTTATTAGTTCATACTCATGCTGAGGCAAGCAAGAAGTAAGGAAAAGACCACTAGCTTAGTACAGCATCTATTTCTTTATATTTATTCCCCTCCCCCACATATTTCCAATAACTCCATATTAAGAATGAAGTTTGGTCATTCCTCTAACATTTCAAGTAGTAGCTGATTTTTTTTGTTATTACTCACCTAAAGATGAGAGAGCTGCAATCAGGTAGGTTTATACCATAGAGAAACATTATTCTTTGCACATGCTCAATGTCTCCAAATTAGAAACATTGCATTTGGAGAGCCAAAATCTGAGATAACTTCTACTCAAGTTCAGTGGACACTGAAAGAATATTCTTTGTAATCATAGATTTCGGTGAGGCAGTCTTTCTTTCCATTCCCTTAAGAAATAAATCAGTTCTAAAGGAAGAAATGACCATGGAATAGTGATCTAAAATACAGTTTATGCCTATACTGTTAGTTGTAGTCTAGTATATTTTACATTGCTGTATGGTTCTATGGTTCTGTTATGTATTTTATGGTTATTGGTTAATGGATTGTTAGCTGTTTTAGGCACTTTCTGAAAGGGAGAATATAAATCTTTGAAATAAATAATATTAGCTCACATAGCTTAAAAGTTGCCCCGGGATGGGAGAATAAAAGTAGACAGGACTGCACTGAAAGTCCTATCAAGCTTCCCAAGAGTTATTAAATAAGGCATTGTATCAAAATAAACAATCGCTTGAATTTTCACATCCCAATGCTTTCAAAGAAGTCTTTTAAATATTCTAAGCACTTGCATAATTCTTTGAAAATTAAGACTAGATTGCTTTTTTTTATCCTTATAAGAATTGCCAATTTTTTTTTTGTTCAGGTCTTATTCCATTACCCCAAATTTATGTTTTTGTATATGCAAGCATCTGAAACTATGTTTGCTGAATGACACTTTCTCCAATGCTTTCTGTTTTGAACACAACATGACAAAATGTATCCTTTTTTGCATGACATTTTTTCAGGTGTAGGCATTTTTGAGTCCAATTTGTGAACTGAGAAATATTTTCAGCTGTATGCTACTGGATTTAGTGATGATTCTGGAACATGTAGGAGTCCTTGAAGGATTCCTTTTACATTTTGAATTCACATATAATGATCTTACTTTTCGAATAGTCTACCAAAATTTGAAGAAAATAAAAATCATTTTTTAAAAAAAACCTCTATCCACATCTTGTGATTAATCCAACAAGGATGATAGTTTTTATAGGCATTTTCATAATATGCCATATGAAAATCTCTCCAGACAAAATTCTGAGGAGAGCAGTAATTAACGAGCTATTATGATTGTGAGGTTGTAACATGACAAGAAGAGTGCTGGCACTATTCTCCTAGTAATCATTACAGCTTGATAAAAGAGAGCAAAAACTGTAAAGTGAATTGCTAGTAACCAGAATAATGAATTTAGAAAAGACCCTTTAACTTTCTGCTGTATGCATGCTCCTTGGAAAATGCCTTTTCACACATAGGTTTATAGAGTTTCTGTGTATGTGTATGCATACATCTATATTCATTTCTATCATATCTATCTCTATCTCTTTACATCTATCCATCCACACATCCACTTCTCTCTATATATATGCACATACACACACAGAGAAAGATTTATTTATTTATTTATTGTTCCTTTCATACCTTTATGGCTTTAAGAGATATTTTCAGGCAGATTAGAAGGCCTGCATTCTGAGCACATGGCTATAAACCTGAACCCTGAATAGTTGTTTTTCAACTATTACAGAAGAGGAATATGCTCTTTAATATTTTCTATCTCAGTGTGACACTAGATTCAGGGAATTATTTCCAAGTATAATTTTACTTCATAACAATCTCAAGTATTATACTTATTTTCCTCCTGTTTTTTTAAATGGAGATATTCTTCTCCCAAATTTTCTAGCAAGATATAAAATATATACAGTAAAAACATTTGATAAGAAGAATGTATATTTGTATTCTGTATACTCCTATTCCTATTTAGGAGAGATTTACTCCTCTAAATGATTACTAATTTAAAAATCATATTCTCATATTCAATGATTTCCCACCCATCGTTTAGCTCATATTGTTCACATGCCTAAATAGTAGAAAGAAGTATTAATAAACGGAATATGTATATGTTTATTAAGTGATAGATACAGGAATGTCCACATTTTTAGCATCATCCAGAAATTATTGGCTTCCTATGAAGCCTATCTGATAATAATAAGAAATATAGTGAAAGCAGGAAAAAAAATGCTACAATTTATCTGAAAGAGATGACAGGCACCTTTCTGGAGCTGGTAATACGGAGAGAGGGTGAGAAAGAGAATGATAGCATGAAAAAGGAATAGAAAAAGAAAGTAAGAGGAAAGAAAGTTGGATAGAAAAGATAGAGAAAGAATGAATGTGCAGTAAAGGGATAGGATCCATGGAAAATTCACCTAAGGAACACTTTTGGTGAGCATTTATGAAGGAAGAAATATTTATTGTATTTCTTATTGTACTATTCTGTATTATTGTAAGGTACCAGACCTGGGAATGGGATATGACAGTACAATTCTATTTCTTCAAAGGAGCCATCTGAATCATTGAAGTAACTGGAAGAGCATTTGATGAATGAATACTTAAAGAGGGATGTTCCATTGCAAAGGGGAGAATAACATAATTTCCTTAGGAATGGCTTGATTCTAAGCATCCTTATGACATCAGTTAGATAATAATGAGTAAATCAATTTAAAACAGTAGATTGATCAGCCATTATATAAAAACTGAATGTTTTTTTAAAAAAACTTATTAGACATGAGAATCATATGGTTATTGCAAGTTTCCCACATAATGAATAACATGTTCTGACAATATTGCTTGGAAACAGGGTTATGCATCAGCTTTTTCAGATAATATGATGAACCAATCTGTTTTAATAAAGAAAATGGGCAAGAAACAGCTGTTTGAAAAACCTTGAAGAAAAATGGGAAGTTTCTAGATGTGGCTGAAGCAGAGAAAGAGGTTCAAAACCTATTACTATTTAGTAGACGAAAAACAGATTATATGTCAGCCTTCAAGACAGACAAGACTAGGAAACCAAAGTCATGCAGCCAATATTACTTTTCTTATAACATTATGGAAACAGAATCTTTCAGGTCTGAATCTCTTCCCTCCCTACCTCCCTGCCTAGCCTAAAACTAGGCTAGGATCTTGTCTGAAATGTTTTCTCAGATTTTTTTCTCAGTTTTGCTGTAGATTTGGTGTTTTTTTTTAATCTAGCCATTGTGTTGGTAGCAGCTCTTATTCTGTGTTTCAAGGTTATTCCTTCTTCCCAATGTAATGGGATAAAAATCAGCTTCTTTCGGATTATTGCTAGAAGTATCTAGAGCCGTATCAAATGTACAAGAGTCAAGATGCATGTGACACTTAGAGGAAATTTCTTAGAAGACAACTTATGGGAATGCTAAAGCACCAGGAACAGGGTCCCTGATATTATACAAATTCGAAATATCTAGAATGTGGGAGGGATTGCAAAAACACTGCAATTTAATGTCCAATACAAGTATCTGAGTCTCCAAATCAGAAAGTCAGCTTGATTAGATGAATTGTTTATTATTGGATGCTTCTAGTTTTATTCATAAACTTCAGATGCCTCTGTGGATGATATTTTCCCAATTGATTTCAAAATCCAAACTTAATTGACACAATATAATGATCTATATTAAATGAATCAATTTTATTGAATGGACTCAGAATTCCAATTGGATTTGCAATGAGTCATCCATGCTTCAAAGATATAAATTAATTTTATAACAAATTGAACTCTTTGGCTAGTCAGCTATCTTCCTAACTCTTTCACTTCTGTCATTCTGTAATCCATTTTCCCTAACATATCAGACCATTTTATTTGGCTTATAATATTAATTTATGTTTTAGATTTTGCTTCACTTTAGTACTTGTATGTTACATTCTAGAAGGGGTATGGTTTTTTTGAGAGTCGAGTGGGTTGTTTTATATCTGCTTAAGGGTTTTTATCATAGATTTTATTTGATATGTATTATTTTATTCTTGAATTTTTAATTGTATATTTATTGAGTGTTTTTTATTTGTTCTGGCATATGGCTGTAATAAACTTACTAACTAACTATATCTGCTTAAGGGCCTCTATATAGACTTATATTGTTTCTTGACAGCAGAATTCTACCATCCTTAAGCAAGATAAAGTGCAACTTTTACTTTCCATTCATTTATATATGCCATATATGATAACTTTTGTGTCTTGGTTGGCTGATTCCCACTTCCAAATCACAGCATCCAAATCACATGCTGAAAAAGAAATAATCGTCCTTCATAATATCCTCAACTATTGTACATTATAATTGATCTGCAAGAGGAGGCACTTGTGACTTTGATGTGTCTTCTGGAATATTTTCCAGGCTTTTTCAAAAGGAGAAGAGACCCATATCTAGATAAGCAATGTTGTAAATATCTATGTACATATAGATTAGCCCAAAGCGCACATTCTGCTAAAGAGAAGTTTCCTGAGGATGGGCTTCAGCATGAGTTTGAAAGCTCGGAAGATTAAACCTCTGGTCCCAGTGACTGATCTGGATTGGATCCTGTGATATTGTAAATTTTTACCAATAATTTATGTATTAATATGATTGATTGATTGACAGTAAGATAAGATTATAAACATAATCAGGCTTATGGTAGATATTTATATACAATTAGAATTTGAGCATAAGGAAAGAATGTAAAAGAAAGAAGAAAGCCACTGCTGATGGCTATGTTTTGTTTCTCCCACTCAGATTCAATCTGGATAGGTTTAAGTTTTGTTGACATGTTAAAATGTTCAAGTCAATGTGAACAATCCATTAATATGTGAATATCTCTTCCAGCAATGTCCCAGCAGGCTTTCCTGGCTATTTGATCAGTATGGAGGAGGCCGCAAGAACAAGAAAAAAGAATAAAGAAATGGTTTAGTTTACTTTTTGAAATTTCTTAGGGAACTTTCCAAGGGATTTTTCACTTGAAGTTTCCTTGAATGAAATAGTACTCTTCAAAAGTTTGTGTATACCTAATGTAATATAATTCTAAAATTACAGGGAAGAAACCAGATTTCAGAGGCAAGGATGAATATCCCAAATCACATTTGTATATTATAAGATGGAATTCATATTGTAAGTGAATGCTTTCAACTTCACTAATAAACTTAAAATGAGGGGGCTTCTATATCATCTCTGCATCAGCAGTAAGGTATATAGACATTCTAAACAGCTTACTGCACATCATTGTTAATTGATTGCTTTCCATGGAAGTCTTACCAAAACCTAAACTTCAATTTAGAAAACCTTCCAACTACTAGATTTTGAACCAGTTGTAGCTTCCAGATAATCTTCAAGGGCAGCCCCATGGAGAGCAAATTGCAGTAGTGCAATCAAATGCAGTGATCAGAGTATCCAAGACCTCCCATTGAGGAAAGGTTAAATTGGTGCACAAAATGAACTTGTATAAAGGCGCACTTACGCACATTTGTGACCGGTTCTTTATGCAATAGTTGCAAGCCCAAGAAAATCTCCAAATCATCAGTCTGGAAGGAGGAAGAGCAACTTCATTCAAGACAAACAGTGGAAAAAATTTTCAGAATGTTATAACAAAACTTACAAAAAGGATTCAAGCAATATTAAAAAAAAATATTGCTAGGAATTCTAAGAAATGTTTGCAGAAGAATGTGCACAGCATACAAATAGAAAAGAAAGTGGGAAAAAAAGGATATAATCATGAAAATATATAGCAATAGCACTTAGACTTATATACTACTTCATAGTGTTTTACAGCCCTCTCTAAGTGGTTTACAGAATAAGCATATGGCCTCAACAAGCTGGGTCCTCATTTTACCCACCTCGGAAGGATGGAAGGCTGAGCACCTTGAGCTGGTCAGAATCAAACTCCTGGCAGTGAGCAGTGAGTTTGTCTGCAATATTGCATTCTAACCATTGCTCCACCACAGGTCTTATGGGAATTTTCATACAGGCTGTTTTGGCTTTCTTCTTCTCGCCCCTCCCATCTGAGAGATGCAATTGGATCTATTTCTCTTGTTGCACCCATTAAACACATTCTGATTTAGAATTTTATGAAATTCTGTGTCTTAAACAAGTTTATAAGGTTCACTTGATTCTATAGTGCAGGGGTAGTCAACCTTTTTATACCTAGTGCCCACTTTTGTTAGTAGTAAAATTTTCTAACTGCCCACCGGTTCCACAGCAATGCGCCAGGTATTGTCGTCTGTGCATGCCTCTCGCGCATCGTGGATTGGGTTTGGGAGGGAGGGCGCCGGCTACCAGCTCTGCTTGTCTGTTACAGCTGGGTGGTGTGGGGGAGATGTGTGAGCTATTCTGGGATGAGGCTCTTTTGTTTGCGGCCGCACTATAGACCCATTTAGTTTCACTTACGTAATGTGAACTAAACTTATGCACGGGCGATACAAATAGTATATTTTCAGAAATTTAAATTGTCACGGGGAATTTTATGAAAACCTAATGAAAATGTTTTTAAATAATGCTATGAATTTTTTTTAAAAAGTCAGTTAAATTTAAAAAAAGGAAAGTGCTTCAGTATTGGAAAAAACCCCTACCGCCCACCATGAAAGCTGGAACACCCACTAGTGAGCGGTAGGGAACAGGTTGACTACCACTGCTATTATGTATCTACAACTGCTCTGGCATGAGGTATATTTTTAAATTGAATCAACCCTCCTTCCATCTATATCTCCCTATCGTCCAATTCCATTGCTTCCTGAACTGGGAGGTAGTGCCCTGTTTTGTCACATATGATAGGAAATTTTCTCACCGAAACATCACAACAAGAATCAAAGTGATGAACAAACATTTATACTTGAGTGAAATAAGGCGCCAGTCAAGAAAGCAGGAGACTATGAGTTTAAGCCCTGCCTTAGCCAGGAAAGCCATCTGGGTGACCTTGGGCCTCTTATTCTCTCTCAGCCCAACTAACCTCACAGGCTTCTTGTTGTGAGGAAAATAGAGGGAGGACAATATGTTGGATACGTTCATCATCTTGAGTCTTTTGTAAAAAATAGTACAGGCAGGATTCAAATAAATAAATGAAAATTGATAGATGTATTTATCTTAATGAAATATGAAATGTAATATATGAATGTTTCATATATTCAGTTGTATTGATCCAACAATCTGTTATTAAGGTTCAATAAAAGAATATTGTGTGTGAAACTCTGAAGTACTGAGGTACTTTTCAAAGAAATCAAGAAAGACATGATGAGATTTTTCTGAACAGTTTTTTTTTATTCTTCCATACCTATAGACAAAAATCTTGTTAATCTAAAGGTTGTTACATTCATCATTAAAGGTATACTCTGAGAATTCTAGGAACAAGCTCTCTTGACCCCCTACCTCCCAACAAAACTAAATTTTGCTGTCCAATGTTCCTCTTGAATACACCCCTCCCTTTCCTGGGAATCCAGACTACCTTCCATCACAGGTACTATAAATAAATTGGACAATTTCCCCTATTCATACATTTCTCCCAAGAGCTTTTAAAGGCATGGAAATGATATAAATGCTTGGAATTTTAAGGCCAGTTTTTCCACATTGTGGACAAAGGGAACTAGACAGATGAGCACTATTATTATTTATTGAGGGAAAATAATAAATACTTTGGCAGCGTCCAATGCTCTGTTGTCACATTTAAGGAATACAAACTTGGAGGCATTTTGAGGATGCCATGAAGGGATTTTAACCTGCCCTTACAGTGTATAGGGTAATATAAAGAGTAGGGTTTTTTTTTTCTGTCATCCATAGGCTAGGAATTTGCAATGCTGAACGATTTATTCAGTCAACATGTCAGTCAAATTCTATTGACAAACAAGTTAGGATGCTTGCCTCAGGGCAGTTTAACTCAAATCAAATCCTTTCAATTTTACTAGTGTTTTTATATGTAGAATTGAAGGTGGCAGATAAGACTGTGACCTAAAAAGTTACCTAAAGCATGTGAAAAACAGTATGGATTTTCCTTTCTTGAAACTGTCCATGATGCACTGGGGGCAACACTAGAAATGGTGTTGAACTTTTAGATCAGTGTTGGACACAAGCAACACTCCTTGAAAGTTAAAGTAGAGATAATTTATTATATTGTTACATACAATATTTTGCTATTCATTATTCTAGATTACAATCTTTACTTTATTAAAGGGTGGGGTGTGTTGTTGGGGTGGGGACAGGTTTGACATTTTTTAATGCTGGATTCCATGCCCCTCATATCACATTTTCTGATTTTTAAAAAATGCAATATGAACATGTGATACACATAAATCTGTATGTGTGAAACTGGTATAATTTTTCAAAAAAGGTTGGTGAGTATTGTACGTCAATAATGTAGCTAAAGATAGTTTATAACATTAGTAGAATTATTGTTAAGCTAATCCCTTTGTAGCATATTGTGTGTTTTCATCTCTTAAAAAGTTGTAAATAGAGTGAATGCGAGATTGAACCCATTTTTCTGTGAGAAACGAAATAGTACATTGTTTATTAAATCAAAGAAAATAAAATGAATAAATTATAAATTGAATTTCTAATTATTAGCTATATCACTAATGATCTTTGCATGGAATATATTTTTGAAGTAAAAATATGTTTATTTGATGCAAACATTGAATTTATATGTTAACTGCAATTATTATACTATCATGTGTTCATTCATTTGTGTATGAAGCTGCTCTAGACATAATACTGACAATGTAGTGAATTCAGTAATATATTTCCATCACATAAGATGTTTCTGCATCCAAAATGACACATCCATTCCCTGAGTTCTTCAGGGAGCATCCACACAATATTGGGGAGGAGCTGCTGGGAAAGAAAGCCTGTTGAGAGAAAAGACACTTTTGAACTGGGTGTTGGAGAAGATTCTGGAAAATATCATTGACAACCAAGAAAACAAACAAATGGATCATTGAACAAATCAATCCAAAGTTATCACTCTAGGCACAAATGACCAGCCTCAAATTATCTTCAGACACATTATGCAAACACCTGGAGAAGGCTTTAATGCTGGAAAAGTTGTTGGGAAAAATAAGATAATGGCCATCTGAAAATGGATGTTACAGAAATATTACAGAAATGATGAGTGCAACATTGAACTGGAGCTGAATGACCAAGTTAAGGACAGATCATCATAAAGAACATTTATCTATGTGGTTGTTAGGAGGTTTTGTTTTTTTTTAATTTGAATTTATATCCCGCCCTTTTCCGAAGACTCAGGGCGGCTTACATTGTGTTAAGCAATAGTCTCATCCATTTGTATATTATATACAAAGTCAACTTTTATTGCCCCAACAATCTGGGTCCTCATTTTACCTACCTTATAAAGGATGGAAGGCTGAGTCAACCTTGGGCCTGGTGGGACTTGAACTTCAGTAATTGCAAGCAGCTGTGTTAATAACAGATTGCATTAGTCTGTTGAGCCACCAGAGGCCCCAATTGTTGACAATGACTTGATGGTATAAAATCATAATCATCATAATCTGTCCTATCTTTTTAGCTACTGTGAAGAAATCGAGGCTGAGCCATGCAAACTTTATTCCCATCCTTACCTGCTCTTCTCACTTTGGGACAAATCTCTGATTTCTTCCAGAATCAAAATGAATGTTGAATGTTCTAAAAATCTGATTCAGTGGGAACTGCTTTAGAGATCAAAGAAACATCAGAAAAGGAGATTTGCAATTTATTCTCAAACTCTTAACATTTATGAAATTGTATTACTGGCCCTAAGAAAAGGAAATATTACAATCTACACTGACAAAGTGTATTTCACTTGAAAAAAAAAGATTTACAGAAAGGAAGTAGATAATAAGCAATTGGTGTAAATTATAGGAACAATTCTTGTCACTGTTAAGCTATGTTTTAATTAAAAAAGAGGAAAAATGAGAAAAGAAAGTGAATTCTTTGTTTATTAATGGAAACAACAATGACATATACAACTACTTTTATGATTTCTCAGAAATCAAAAGGAATTAATTTCCATGCATATGACAGTAGATCTCTAATTGACTCTGGGAAAGTTTATAATTATGAAAAATGGTATGCTTCAAAGATGTTCAAGGAAATTTAAAGTCATTCTTTTCACATTGTAAAAATCTACAGTGCAGAAAAGTCTTGAATGATATAAAACTTTCTGCATGAGTTTCAAAGTAAATACCTGTCTTCTATTCTATCACAGGCTTTTATTTGATTTGGAGATTCAAAAGAGAACAGTACAGCAAACTTTTATGGATGACAGTCTCGTTGTTATTACATTTGTAACAGGTATTTTACATGTAAATTGCTATACCCTCCCCAAGAGGTAAAGAGTGGGAATCATGTTTCACTGTTCATGATGATATAAATTTTATCCAACAGCAAAGAATCTTGACAATCTAATTTTATCCAACAGCAAAGAATCTTGACAATTTAAAATCTTAGGAAGATGAATAAGTACAAAATTGAATATCAAATATTCTTTCTTTCAGTTTCTATCTTTAGTGCTGATGTAAAAAAAAAAAATATCTGTAATGTTAACTGAACATCAGATTAAGTGGACTGATGTATTTTTAAAAAAAATATATCTGGGGTTTTGCAACTAAAATGGAATACGCAATTGCCATCACCAACACAACAAATCTGTTTTGTTTTTTAAATTCAATATGCCGAATGTCTAATTGCTATTGCTATATTTATACATACAAATATTTGAATTTATTTTTATTCTATAAACTACTTGCAGTCACCATGAGTTGGGCAGCCATATAAATTTTCTTAATAAATAATACTGATAATAAAAAATTGACTATAGCAATTTGCTCTACATTGATTTCTCTTTTAAATACCAACCTGATGTTTAAATTTAGTACATTGCTGTCTGGGTAGCTATGGGTGTATATAAATATGCCTGTTATACAGTGGTGGGTTTTGAAATCTTTTAGTATCAGTGGATATGGCTTGGTGGGCATGGCATGGCTTGGTGGGGGTGTCTTGGTGGGCGTGGCAGGGGAAGGATACTGCAAAACCACATGCCTCCCACCGACCCGTACGCTCTCACAGAGAGGGACTTCTCAGGGTGCCGTCCGCCAAGCAATGTCGGCTGGCGGCCCCCAGGGGAAGGTCCTTCTCTGTGGGGGCTCCCACACTCTGGAACGAACTTCCCCCGGGTTTACGCCAAATACCTGACCTTCGGACATTCCGTCGCGAACTGAAGACACATCTTTTTATTCGCGCGGGGCTGGCTTAAATTGATTTTAACAAATTTTTTAATTCTTAGTAATTAATTTTAAATGGGGTTTTTTAGCTTATTATATATTTTACTTCTCAGGCCAATTTTAAAATAAGTTTTTTAACTGCATTTTAAATTTGTATATTGTACCGTCTGTTTTATTCTTGCCTGTACACCGCCCTGAGTCCTTCGGAAGAAAGGCGGTATAGAAATCAAATAAATAAATAAATAAATAAATAAAATCTCCATTCTCACCCCTCTCCAGAGGAAGAATACTGTAAATATCCATTCCCACCCCACTCCAGGGGAAGGTTACTACAAAATCCCCATTTCTTCCTGATCAGCTGGGACTTGGGAAGCAGAGAATAGATGGGGGTGGGGCCAGTCAGAATTTTTACTACCGGTTCTCCAAACTACTCAAAATTTCCACTACCAGTTCTTCAGAACAGGTTAGAACCTGATGAAACCCATCTCTGCTGTTTAACACCATTTTCTTGAGAATTACATTCATGGTCATCCCGCTTTCAAATACAATTTAAAGTAATGTTCATTATTTTCAAAGCCTTAAAGTGTTCAGGGATCACCTACTTTAAAATGAGTTTATCCATCCGGTGAGATCAGTGAGAGATCAGATGAGTGTCCCATCCCATATGATGAGCTCCCTGAAGAGACTTTCTGTCAACCCTTCTCAATGGGGATCCTCCTTTTGGTGGACCAGGTTGTTATCATACTGGCAAATCACTGCCTACCTGATACGTTTCCATGGGAGGGGAAAACAAGACTATTTGACAAAGTACTGGGGGAGGCATTAAGTTTGGAGCTCACAGTAATGAATGATGTCTTTATTATAAAATGTATATATAGACAGATAAAAAGAATACAACTTAGCTGTATTTAAATTAATTTCATTCTAGTCCTATCCCCAGTAGTTTAACAATATAGTGCCTTGTGGGAAAAGAAAAAAAAAACTAATTATATTGAGAAGCTGGAGGCATTTGGTTGCATCTTTCAGAGACTTGTTTAGCCAGCAATGTCTTGCTTTCCATGGGGCATTTCAGATGATTGCAAAACATTATTTAGATCATTTTGTGTGACAGAAAGCTGGCCTTTTCTAAGACATATTACTTGAAATGAAATGAATTAATATTTTCCCTTAGGGATATATTACATTTTAACTGGAATATTAGGATAATGCAGGCAGTTTAAATAAACAGGGCCATTTTCTAGTTTTAAACTACATTTTTACAAAGCACGGCGGATCTGCAGAACTACACTAAACCTCTAAAGCTCAATAATGTTATTACAATTGTTTCAAAGATTGACAATAATAATCAAAGCAAATAACAATGGTTCTTCTATCAAATGAAACAGTATAGAGTTAAAAAAAGTATAAGATTTAAAAATAATTTGGGTATTATAAATTTCTATCCAAAATATTTTCAATTTTTTTATGAAAACATGATACAAGTGCATTTATACCATATATATTAAAAATTGTTCAGCAACTATATATTCACATACACATCAATATATCCATGCCAAACTCTAGATTGCTGTAATTATCCATCACTATAGTTAGATAGAAAAGGCTAACTATCCACCATTCTTCAGTATTAGGACATGAAGAATAAGATTTCTGAAAGATATAGAATACTGACAGATCCAGGAGTAACTTCATATTTGTGTGTGTTTGTGTATTCTATAGACATGTGTGGTAAATGATTTACATTAGTTTTAAAACATCAGCAAGAACAATAGATTTTCCCCTCTGATGAATGGAGTTAGAAAGTCAAATGAAAATGACAAATAATGCATGTTCTTACCACTGTTGTGAAAATAATCACCACCATACTGAAAGAAAGAAAATCTTGCAGATTCTTATGAATGAACATTGCACTGCTATTAACAAGATTACAAAGAAAGAGATGAAAATAATTACTCCTAGATATAAAGAACCTGAACCCACAATGAATTGCTAGGCACCCTTATTCAAGTTTCCATTCAGTTATAGAGCTTACTGATTACTTTAGGACAGCCTAATTTATCTCACAAGGGAATTGCTTTAATAAAAATGATTATAGAACACATTTCATATGTATCTTGAATTCCTTATGTAAACTATACTAGCAATAGCAATAGCACTTAGACTTATATACTGCTTCATAGTGCTTTTACAGCCCTCTCTAAGTGGTTTACAGAGTCAACATATTGCCCCAACAATCTGGGTCCTCATTTTACCCACCTTGGAAGGATGGAAGGCTGAGTCAATCTTGAGCCGGTGAGATTTGATCTGCTGAATGGCACCTAGCAGTCAGCTGAAGTAGCCTGCAGTACTGCACTCCAACCACTGTGCCACCTCGGCTCAAATACTAAATAGATAAATTGTTATTTTTGAATAGCTTCTACTGTAATACTTGAAAACAAATTTGATGTAAAGGTTATAGGAATTGTAATGGTATGTGAGAAAGACCTTGAGAGACAGGGCGAAGAAGTGCTGCCTAGAAACAGTTAGATAAAAGAGGACATACCTGCAGCTGTATTATAGGTAGAGAAAGAGATTCAGAAGGGACCCTTCCTAACTTCTCAGAATGTAAATGAGATGATGGGAGATTTGTCCTTTCAGACAAGATTGATGTCAACCTCTCCAGGTAGAACAGACAGGAAACATGACCAGATGAGCTAATTCTACTTTATTGTAGGGCTACATTAACAGAATCTTGCAAGCCTAAAACTAGATATCTTCCACCATCTCCTTTGCAGCCTGAGAAGTTAGGGAGCTGGAGGCCATGTTTTCTGTTATTTAACTATTTTCTAGGCAGCATCTCTTTTCTCTTATCACAAGGACTTTCTCACATATCACTACATGTACCGAGTTAGAATTTAGGAGACCAGGAGTTCTAATTCTACCTTAGGCTCTGTTCTTCCCACACATTTTCTCTTTCAAAGCCAACTTTAATAAATAAATTAAAATTTCTCTTTTTTGCAGTCTAGCTGTCATTTTCAATTTTCAAGCAGTATATGATAGCAATAATTTTGTAATATAAAGTCATGCAGTTAATAATACAAAACTATTGTATAGGACACAAATTCTTCTCAGAAGAATAATCAAATTGTCCAGGCATGATTTGGGCATTTGTTTTTGTAACTTTTACTGCCTGGAAAGCAACCAGCAATTTAACAAATGTAAGGCTGTCTCCATCAGGCTTCAACTCTTACACAAATTAATCATTATTTGGCTGTAATGTTTAAAACATATTTTTTAGCGTATAAATAAACTAGACCTAATTAAGAGCAATAGCCCAAAACAGAATAATGGAATTATTCCTCTGTCTCACATACATTATCACAGGAACTTTCCTTTCAACATCTGTTTTTGTGAGAAATACGTGGTTAAAACTACCTTTTATTAATTACTTGTTTAATTTTTAAAGTTTGTTTTTATATTTCTCAAAACAATCTTTTGGCATTTATATTGAAATGGCATGTACTGACCACGATACCACTAATTCTTTAAAAATTTCAAGAGCCTGTTTCTTTGAATTGTGTCTGTATATTCCTTACAACATGCAGCGTAGTTACATACTGGGAGCTTCCTTACTGTTGTTTAGTTTGATATGTCTCTGATGCAAGAAAGATCACACATATTTGCTGGAGGTCAATTTATTGTTGAAACTAGTTTTTTCATTCACTTCCAATGCATCCCTTTCTAATGAGACAGCCCATCAGAGCAGTCATATTGACAGTAAGAGTAATAGCTTTACAAAAGCAGTAACCTGTTGTCACATAATACTATATTGAAAAATGAACACATTGGTTTGGGGCACATCTTTTTATTGAGCGAATAGAGCCCATGATGGAAGATATGGATGAGAGAAATGCTTTCCTAATCGCTAATGCTTGGATAAAAGTGCCCAATTAATCTCTGTCTCTTGGAAATGACACAGTGGAATTAGCCCTCTGGAAACTGGGGAGCTGACAAAGTTCACACAAAACTTAGTTATTAGTGTTCTGCAGCTCTCTAGATCAGTTCAACAATTTTACTTATTTTTAGTTGCTACTGAGAGATTCTAAAGCATGCATTTTTATGCCGGGATGACTGAAACCAAAACCAAATAAGGCTTGTAGATACACATTTCTGTTGAAATCTTAAAAAATCAAAAGCAGCTTGCAATGAACAGGGCGGAGCAAGAGACAATGAAGTACTGATTAAAATACACATTACAAAAGGTCTCATGGTAATTGATTTAAAGCCAATATAGCTAAGAAAAAAAGAAACCTGTGCCTTATTATTTTATCCAACCTGCCATTTCCTATGGCTACTTCTGGTTTAAAAATAGACAGAAAGAAGATGCATTGAACTGAATGGAGCTGAGCTTTATCTGGATTGGCTTATCATTGATGTGGGGGAATGAGGTTAATCGGAACATTTTTAAATGGAGAAATTGTAGCAGCGATCCATCAAGGAAACTTAACTGAAGCTGCATCTGTCCAAAGGAGACTGCAACTATTATTTCACAATTAGGATACATGGATTCCTTTTAGCTCCTTTTTGGTAACCAAACCTAAATGACTACTAGCAGAGTTCAACTTGTGTCTGTTCAGATAGCAGTTTGTATTGCATTTATGTTTTTTCTTCTGTTCAGTTATGTCCAGTTCTCAGAGACGGCCTGGACAATTCTCTGCAATTCTGGCAAGATTTTTCAGAAGTGCATTGCCTCCTTCTTAGGGCTGACAAAAAATGACTGGCCCAAGGTCACTCAGCTGGTTTTGTGCCCATGGAGTCTAGAGAGTTGTATATAAAGATGTGCAATATTTAATCTATTCATAGTTTACATTTGTTGAACTGATACCACAACTAGAATGAAGTTAACCTTTAATTTGCATATTTCTCCCTTATAACAGGTTTTTTTTTAAAAAAACATGCATCTGTTTCCAAATTTATATTAGGAAGGATGCATTTGCAAATTCATCTTTTTTTTAAAAAATGTAGAAGTTCTTAAATTTCAAAAAAAAAAAAGATGTGCAGGTTGAAACAGAAATTGAATAGAAGAGTCATGTGAACCTGGAGAAAAAAAATCAAAAGAATAGAAGAGGATGGGATAAAAAAAAAATAACAGTCTTGTTTTCAATCTGATATATGTACATTACTGTCTGTTGACTTCTATTGAGCCACAGACAAGGCAAATGACATGCATTTAATACATTCCCACTTCAATGCTATTTGGCAAACAGGCTACTAATTAAATGCTGTAACTATTCAGTGTAACCAAAAGCAGAAGAGGATTAAAGGAAAGGGAAAAATCTCAGGCTTATGGTTATTGCTTCTGCCAATTTGTTTAATGATCACGCTCACAAAATACTTACTTTGAAAATTTTCTTTAATGAGCATCTTAGTGTTTTGTTTTGTATGTGTCACTCTTTTATATCTCAAAATAGTATTATTGTTTTAAGTTCCCTTGGTGTTTTATGCACAAAACACCAATTTACTGCTCTTGTTTCTTGTTTTGCTTTTGATTTCTTAGATGCAGAAAAGGCCTTTGACAATTTGAACTGGGCTTTCTTGTTCAAAGTTTTGGAAAATATGAACTTTGGAGGAACTTTATACAATCGGTAAGATTGATTTACACTTCACAGTAACCACAAATAATTGTTAATGGAGATCTTATTAAGGCCTTGTGAGATATTATGAGAAAAAGAGCAAGACAGGGTTGCCCACTGCCTCTTCTCTTGTTTATTTTGGTTCTTGAAATACTAAATAGTGACATCAGTCAAGATGACAGGACTGTGGGAGTAAAGATTAAAAAAGAAACTTGTTGTTAAGGGCTTCTGTATGACTTGAAGTTGGTTTTGCAAGTTCATTTAAAGGGAATTGAAATATTAATGTGGTGCCAACAGATGGCAGTAATGACATACTAGAAGCTCTGATGCATTCTTCAGCATTTGTTCTTTTACTTCCATTGGCAGGAAACTGCTATGAGAAAAGGTTGTAATGTTATTGTTTATGAAATAGAAGCTTGCAGTAAGTACTTGACAGTATGCTTAAGCAAAAATGTGGGTCGCAGTATTGATGTCCTTTAATATCAGCAGGTTTGGTAGAAGACAGGTTCCTTGCATGTTGATGGCAGAGATGAAAGCTTCAAAAATTGAAATTTGCCAGCAATTGTCTTCACGCTACAAGAATGAAAGTGAGGAAATTCTTCAGAGCATCATGACAGTTGACAAAAAAATTGGCTTGTCATTATGACACAGAAATGAAACATCAGTCCATGAAATATTATTATAAAACTGCACCTGAAAAGAATATTGAAAACCAGGAGCTCCTCAGATAAACTCATGGTTATAAGTTCATTTGTTTGTTTAGAACACAGATGATGTAATTCACATGGCTTTCCTTGACCTGTATCATTATTAACTTAAAACACAATATTGCAATACTGAAAAGACTGAAAAAATATGATTAAGCAGAGTTCAGAGGATAAAAATGAAGTTGTGTTGGTATAGGATAGTGCTACACAAAAGACGGTTGCAAAGTTGGACCTCACCATCTTATCCAACATGCTACATGTTGTCGAAGTACTGTCCCGGTGTTTGGAAGCCGTACGGGTCTGGATGGGGAGGAACAGGCTCAAACTTAATCCCTCCAAGACGGAGTGGCTGTGGATGCCGGCACCTCGGTACAGTCAGCTGCAGATGCGGCTGTCTGTCAGGGGTGAGTCACTGGCCCCGATGGAGAAGGTACGCAACTTGGGCGTGCTCCTGGATGGTCGGTTGTCCTTTGAAGATCATTTGGCGACCGTCTCCAGGAGAGCTTTTTATCAGGTTCGCCTGATCCACCAGTTGCGTCCCTTCCTGGACCGGGATGCCTTATGCACAGTCACTCATGCTCTCGTAACTTCTCGCTTGGACTACTGCAATGCTCTCTACATGGGGCTCCCCTTGAAGAGCACCCGGAGACTTCAGCTAGTCCAGAATGCGGCTGCGCGGGTTATTGAGGGAGCGGCTCGGAGCTCCCACGTAACACCTATCCTGCGCAGACTGCACTGGCTACCTGTTGTTTTCCGGGTGCGCTTCAAGGTATTGGTTGCCACCTTTAAAGCGCTCCATGGCTTAGGAGCGGGCTACTTACGGGACCGTCTACTGCCGGCCTCTACTTCCCATCGTCCGGTGCATTCCCACAGAGAGGGACTCCTCAGGGTGCCGTCAGCCAAACAGTGTCGACTGGCGGCCCCCAGGGGGAGGGCCTTCTCTGTGGGGGCTCCGACCCTGTGGAACGAACTTCCCCTTGGGCTTCGACAACTACCTGACCTTAGGACCTTTCGCCGCGAACTTAAAACCTATTTATTTCGTATGGCTGGACTAGCTTGATTTTACTTTTAAATTTTAATTGAATTTGATGGGTTTTTAAATTTTTGTAATTTTATGGGGTGTATTGTTATTTTAAATTTTTGGGCAAATTTAAATCAGTTTTTTAAGGGTTGTTTTAACTATTGTGTATGTTTGTATTTTATCTGCCTGTTCACCGCCCTGAGTCCTTCGGGAGAAGGGCGGTATACAAATTAAAACATTATTATTATTATTATTATTATTATTATTATTATTACACAGTCCAGACCTGGTATTAGTTTCCACTTTCATGAGCATCTGTTTGAGTTAAATGAAGTAAAAAAGACTATCAGAATGTGACAGAAGGAACAAATTATGGAATTCTTTCCTGATGGCTTTTAGGAGCTTGTACATGATGATAGAAGTGTGCAGTTAATGGTGCTGATTCACAACATAAAATACAGGTAACTAAAGAGCTCTTTTCAATGTTTAGTTTCATATTTCAGTTGTTAAAATCCTAGTTAAACTAGTTATGGAGCTTGTGGCATTACTTTTCATTCAACACACACACACACACACACACACACACACACACACACACACACACCCTCTATTGCATATATACACACACAACATTGCTGTATCATTGAAATGTAAATTCCTGAAGCAAGGAAGAAAGCAGTCCAATTCAGAATATAATTCAAATTGAGAAAATATTTTGGAAAGCCACTTTCATATAGAATATAGAAGGGAGTATTATAATTTGAGTACCAGGTAGCTTTAATTTTGTTAACATAATATCTTGCCATGTAAATTCAACCCATGTTTTCTTGGAAATAAACTTCATTAAAATTTATGTATGAGTAAGCTTTGAGCATAGATATTTAAAATACTGTTTTCAATGACTATTTATTAATTAAATTTGCACATCGCCTGACTCCTATGGATAGTTCCCAAAATGCTTCTGTAAAAATGCAGAAAAATAACAGTAAAATGATACAACCATAAAGGGAAAAAAAGGAACAAAAAGTGCCCAAACTGAACATCAAGAGATGTACAGGTAGTCCTCGACTTTCAACAGTTCATTTAGTGACCGTTCAAAGTTACAACAGCACTGAAAAAAATGACAGTTTTCACACTTACAACTGTTGCAGCATCACCATGGTCATGTGCTCAAAATTCAGATGCTTGGCAACTGGTTCATATTTATGGCAGTTGTAGTGTCCTGGGGTCATGTGATAACTTTTTGCGACCTTCTGACAGGCAAAGTCAATGGGGAAGCCAGATGCACTTAACAACCGGAGTGAACCAACTTAACAAATACTTACTTAACTTAACAAATATGGCAAGAAATATGTCATAAAATGGGGCAAAACCCTCTTAACAAATGTCTCACTTAGCAACAAAAAATAGGCTCAATTATGGTCATACGTTGAGGACTACCTGTATCAAAGGATCTTCAATGACCTTCGAAACACCAGAAGGGTGGGAATCATCTGTATCTCAGGGACAACCTCATTCCAGAGGGCAAGTGCTTGGACAGAGAAGGTACACTTCTGATGTTCCAATAAATGGTATTATTTAATGGAAAGAGCCTGGAGTATGCCAAGTCTGTGGATTAAAGAGTGACAACCAACACCTTGAATCACACTGGAAACAAACTGGCAATTAATACAATGCAATGTTGTAATTAGAACATTGGGTTTTTGTATGGGTATGTGAAAGATGTTCATATGTGTATTTTGAAGTAACACATTTGTATGGTATAAAACTGATATCGTATTTTGCAAACATAAAGGATCAAGCCACATATTTCAATTTTGCTTGTATCTTAAAAAAAGTATAGAAAAAGAAAATATAAATAAACCTTCATCAAGGAACTGACAATCACTGTGGATTACAATTTTGTTTAAAAGGGCTTAACAACTGTCTATTTACAGAAACAAGTTTGGAATAACAATGACTGACTATTGATTTTTAACTGCTTTATTATGTTTTAAGCACTATGCTCAAATTTACAGCCTTTGCACTCCCTTTCAGAATTACTTAGAATGAAGTTTTAACACAAGAGCTCAAAGGATTTGTTTTTGGCTAATTTTTTTTAAAAGAAGAAAAAATGCTCAGTTGTTCTTGATTGAAGAAAATAATGATGGTAACTCTTTTAAAAACAGGACTTAGAAACTGTTTGTATAGCATTCTATCAATCAATAATTTTTTTAAACACACAATGAGGGATGGGAGGAAAGTCTGATGCCTGAATGATTGTTCATTTTTCTTGTTTACTTTGTTGGGGCCTGTTTTTCAGCCGAAACATCTTGATGAATCTAGTGTACATTCATGTTTTCTAACAATGTGAACATGTTGTCTAAACAAGTTTTGAAGCCACAGCACAAGAAAAGATAGAGTAAGGGATAGTGGGTAAAATATCACTTAGGCTGATATATTGAATACAAATAATATGACTTAACTCTGATTTTGCCACAATTCATTAATTGCAATGTTTGGGTATATATATATATATATATGAAGAAGGAAAAAGAAAAAAAAAATTTGTCTTGGTGCATATACCCTCAGAGTACATAAAAGAAAAGATACATTCATCAAGAATAATAAGGTACAACACTTAATGATAGTCATAGGGAAACAGTCAATATAAATCTTAAGGATACCATCAACAAGGTTACAGTCATACAATCATAAGTGGGAAGAGATAGGTGATAGGAACAATAATAGGATTAATAGTAATGCAGACTTAGTAACTAGTTTGACAGTTTTGAGGGAATTATTTGTTTAGCAGAGTGATGGCATTTGGGAAAAAACTGTACTTGTGTCTAGTTGTTCTGGTGTGCAATGCTCTATAGCGTCATTTTGACAGTAGGAGTTGAAACAATTTATGTCCAGGATGTGAGGGGTCTGTAAATATTTTCACAGCCCTCTTTTTGACTCATGCAGTATACAGGTCCGCAATGGAAGGCAGGTTGGTAGTAATTGTTTTTTCTGTAGTTATAATTATCATCTGAAGTCTGTGTCTCTCTTGTTGGGTTGCAGAACCAAACCAGACAGTTATAAAGATGCAGATGACAGATTCAGCAATTCCTCTGTAGAACTGTATCAGCAGCTCTTTGGGCAGTTTGAGCTTTCTGAGTTAGCACAAAAATAACATTCTTTGTTGTATTTATTTATTTATTTATTTTTTGCATTTTTATACCGCCCTATCTCCCTAGGGACTCAGGGCGGTTTACAGCCAGAATAAAACATACATATAAATACAGGATAAAACAACAATTAAAAAACTTATTAAATAAGGCCGAATATTTAAAATAGAAATACAAATAATAAAACCCCATTAAAACCAAATTCAAAATTTAAAAATTCTAGTCCAGTCCTGCGCAAATAAATAGATGTGTCTTAAGCTCGCGGCGGAAGGTTCGAAGGTCAGGAAGTCGGTGAAGTCCTGGGGGAAGTTCGTTCCAGAGGGTGGGAGCCCCCACAGAAAAGGCCCTTCCCCTGGGTGTCGCCAGTCGGCACTGCCTGGCTGACGGCACCCTGAGGAGTCCCTCCCTGTGAGAGCGCACGGGTCAGTGAGAGGCAATCGGTGGCAGCAGACGGTCCCGTAAGTTGTGCTTTTTTGATGATGTTTTTGATGTTGGGTGTCCATTTTAGGTCGTGAGATATCGAAATCTCAAAATTTAAAGGTGTCTACTGAGTATGTTCAGTTCCAGATTGTTCTGGTCACACCACGAAATTAGTTGTTCAACCTCCCATCTGTATGCGGATTCATCATTGTCTTGAATGAGACCGATCACTGTTGTGTCATCTGCGAACTTCAGTAGTTTAACAGGTGGATCATTTGAGATGCAGTCATTGGTATATAGAGAGAAGAGAAGTGGAGAGAGCACACAGCTATGTGGGGCCCCTGTAGTAATTATACAGGTATCTTATGTGATTCTGCTTAGCTTCACCTGCTGCTTCCTATCTGTTAGGAAGCTTATGATCCATTTACAATTGTGTTCAGGTACCGCTACCTGGTTTAGCTTAGTTAGAAGAATGGCTGGAATGATGGTGTTGAATGCTGAACTAAAGTCTACAAAGAGGACTCTTGCGTAGGTCTTTGGAGATTCAAGATGTTGTAGGATGTAGTACAGAGCCATATTAACAGCACCATCTGTTGATCTATTTGTTTGGTATGCAAATTGCAGGGGTCTAACAGCAGATCTGTGATAGTTTTCAAGTGGGACAGCACCAGCCTTTCGAAGTTTTTCATAACTAAAGATGTTAGAGCAATGGACCTGCAGTCATTCAGTTCCTTGATGGTGGACTTCTTCGGCACTGGGATGATAGTAGAGCGTTTGAAGCAAGAAGGAACATAGCACATCTCTAGCAATTTATTGAAGATACAGGTGAAGATGGGGGTCAATTGGTCAGCACAGGTTTTAAGCAAGAAGGAGTTATCTTGTCTGGTACTGGAGAGAGAGAGAGAGAGACTATAGCTCAAAATATCAATATAGATATAGATATAGATATATAAAGACATATAAATAAACAAAAATCAGAACATAAAACCCATAGGAAAAAGCATTGCAACATCGCAAGTACCAAGGTCACAGAAGTTGCAATAGTCTGAAAGAGAACAGGAAGAAAAACAATATTATAAGATATGGGATATATTTTATCAATGGCTAGAAGGAAAGATATGTTAGTAAAGATTGGAGAAAGAATACTATTAATTGAAATATTAAAATGAATAGTGTAGAACGATAGAATTAATGATGTTATCCAGTGGTGGGATTCAGGTAATTTAACAACCGGTTCTCTGCTCTAACGATTTCTTCCAACAACCAGCTTGCCAAATTGCTCACAAAATTAATAACTGGTTCTCCCAAAGTGGTGCAAACTGGCTGAATCCTACCACTGATGTTATCAGATAAAATATTTATTAGCGGATATGCATATGGAATGAGAAAAATAAAGGTTATAGCCACTGGTTAATTTAAAGTTCTGGATACAAGATGATGACGATACAAATTTAGATAAATTAAGGATATTTGTAAATTGTGAAGGCACAAGAGATTGGTAATCACCCCGCCGACACACAATATTGGGATTGAAAATGCTATCATGTATATGTGTTTTGTCTTAAAAGAAAATAAAAAAATGTGTAAAAAAAAAAAGAAGTTGCAATAGCCTTCCTGGAAAAAAAAACAAAAAACAGTATCAACTCTCCAACGGAAGACTGTTCCATATAGGGGATTCCTATAGGTAATTCTCTCTGAGCAAGCCTTTAGAGAGGGAGTTTTCAGTTATTGTATGGGTGGACACAATTGAAAGTACAAAGTAGATAGTCTTGCAGAAACTCAGGACCCTGGCTTGTAAATTTTTAAAGGTAACACATAGGCTTTAAAAGGTAATAACAGCTCCTTGAAGTATACCCTGAAACTACTGGTGATCATAATAGCTTTTGAAATAGTGATATAATGTAGTCAAATCAAAATGTATTCATCACTGTTTAAGCTCCTACAAAAAAAGCACATTACAATGGCTTAAGCATATTGAGCTGAGATGGTGAAGTGGTTGGAAAGCAGTATTGCAGGCTAACTCTGCCAATTGTCAGTAGTTCAATCCTGACTGGTTCAAGATTGACTCAGCCTTCCATCCTTCCAAAGTCAGTAAAATAAGGACCAGATTGTTGGGGACAATATGCCAACTCTGTAAAGCACTTAGAGAGGGCTGTAAAGTACTATGAAATGGAAATAAGTCTAAGTGCTATTGCTGCTATTAAGCAAGTGCTGACAAAGACCCGGGTGATATGAAGAAAGCCCCCCCTCATTTGGCTTTTCTTATTTTAAGCTTTCACATGTTAAGATTTTGGATTAAAATATAGTCTGCTTTGCAAATATTTATATATGTATTTCTCAACAGTAAATATAATAAAAGCAAAAAATTAGAAAGGCAATAACTTGCAAGGGGCCAAGTGAGAACTTTAAACTTCCCTGAGCCAGCAAAACTAATTTCTACTTGTTTCCAGAAAGTGATTGTTTAACTTTCATTGTCGTAATTGAAGGGGCAGAGGGAGAAATTTGCAAGAAAGTAAAGATCAAAAACCATTGTGAATAAATCTGCCATTGTCCTTATTTAAAGTTGATTAGGCTATAGAAGTTACGCTGAACTTAATTACTGGGGTTGCCCGTCCTACAAAAGATTCGGTCATTTTAATTCTCCAGGAAGTAGCATAACACTATCAATTTATTTCTATATGTATAATCCTTTACAATTCTCATATATGTGCATTATGAGAATGTTTATGACTCTTCTTTGGTTTTTAAGCATTTGCTTTTCTGCATCAAATGATTTGTATTTGATGCTATTTGATGTAATTGCCATCAATAAATTATCCTTTTATAGTAAGCCATTTATCAGCTCAGGATGCAGAAGAACTTATATCAATCTCTTTCTCAGACATATTAAGTAATAATTATTTTGATCAAAATGCATGCTTTTTATGCTATGGTATTAGAATGAATAACCCACTAAAACAAGAAAAGAAATTAAACCAAGATAGTCTGCATAATAAGTTTACTTCCAAATAAGTAAACTTGAATTTTTGTTGTATTCCATATACCCACTGCTGAATTTTTGTTGTATTCCATATACCCATTGCATTCATTATACTTCCCTTTTCCAGTAAAACTGAAAATACATTAGAATTACTGAATGGATTACTGAACATTGATTTTGTTTTATTTTTATTGATTAGTGTAATGAGGAGGGATTGAAGATAACTGATCAGATTCCTTTCTAGGCCATATCCAAATATTTAAATCATTGTTTGTTGTTTATCCTTACAATACTAAAAATCATAAACATCATGTTCTCAAGTATTGATATTATACCATGCAATTATATTATTGATATGTGAGTTTTGGGAAAGTGTTTATTACAATGGTAGCCACAATTTTAACCCAATTATTAAGTTTATTCTCTTAATCTGTTAATATCTTTAGAGATTTATTTAATTTTAAAAGTCTTATTGATAGTTTTAAGAATTTTAGCACACATATACAAATAGTATATTCTGTATATACAATTTCTATGAATCATCAGTGATAAAGATCTGTATATTTTTTGTTATTGAACAGATGATTTGAAAACATAACTAAAGACCCAAATGAGAGAATCAGTTACATATAAAACATAATTTACATACGTTTTCTGTTTTAGTAAGGGGAGTTATGAAACATGTTATCCAGTGGTGGGTTGCCCCTGGTTCGGACCAGTTCTATAGAACCAGTAGTAAAACCGGCAGGAGGCTCCACCCACTGACCCAAATGTCATCAAAACCCTTCTGTGCATGTGCAGAAGCTTCTGCACATGCGCAGAAAAACGCACATGTGAGTGGAGCAAGTGTGAACGTGTGGGCACGATGCAAACCGGTAGTAAGGGTAAGTAGAACCCAACCCTGATGTTATCAGCAAATAAGACAATTTTATACTGCTTAATTTCTTGAATATTACCATTCAACCAAATTTTGTTTACCAAGGGTTCAATTGCAAACCTAAAGATGATAATGGGATATCCTGCTTGGTGATTCTGCTTGCATTGGACCCCCTTTTTATGTAGCTATACATTTTAATTATGGATATATAATTAATGTAGTGCATGGATAAATTTCTTCCACATCTGCTGAGCTATCATTAATTCTTTCAACACCTCCATACCAGCACATCAAAGTCTTTAGTATCATCATCCAATGATATCAGAATAGAGGATATTTTATCTTTCTAGCAAAATATATGCAATTAAATGCTCTCCCAATAGGATTTGCTATTTGCCAAGATTAATTTGAAGGTACGAAATATGAAGATATACATCTTATTTTTCTTGCAAGAATGCTAGAGAGATTCTTAATTACTGCAAATGGGCTTAAGGGGGATTATAGTCAAAAGAAGAACTATTCAAGATTGTTTCTAGTAATCTGGGATAGTATTTCCTTTTAAGACATTTTAAAATAATTTTAGCATATAAGGTTAAGGAGGTATCCATAAAAAAGTTATAAAATTTCCCAGTGATTTCAATTCTTTTTCTGAAGATTAGTATTTATATGTTTTATTATACCTTCAATTGATGCCTCAGTAATAGGCTTGTTGAGCTATTCACTATGCCCTAAAGCATAGATTTTAATACCGACATTTTATCACTGTTCTCCTATCTCTTTCATATATTATTAAAACCCTATTTGTTTATCACATAATGTATGATTTGCCTCTGTGTGACACTACTCCTTCTTTCTTCTAAATACTTTATTCATTCCCTTTTATTTCTTTTCCATCTAATTCTTTGCACTCCTATCCTACAACAAATAAAAATAAAACATTGTTCTGTTTTCTGTTTTCCATTGGGAAGATCATATCAATGATAAAGAAAGAGCAATTGACAGAAGAGGATAACATAATGAGGGGATATCATAGCAAATTCTCCCAAGATTTGGCTGGCCCCAACCCTATTAGTCATTTATAGACCTGTCTTTTCTCCTGTGTATTGGCTCTGGTTGGTAATGGAGCCCATTCTGCAGTAGTTCATGTTTGATTTGGGTTGGGTTGGGTACTTTACACATTCCAGAGTAAACAAAAAACAAACAAACCATTCCCTTCTGAATTCTACATTAATGAGGAGCAATGTTCTTCTATTCATCCTGAGCCTTGTAGTTTATATATAAAGAGGAAGGCCTAATGTGAGAAATCCCCTTAACAAAGGTTAGGAGGGATGCTGGCATAAGCTGATAAAAAGTGTTTCTCATCTAATGGAGATAATTGCTCCTGAGTGTACTATGTTCTCTTGCACTATCTTTAGTCAAACAATGTTGGTCTCCTTGTTCACTGTAAGCAGGGAGTGATTAAGCAAAATATTGCTGCTAGCAAAGCTATGCACATCCTTCTATTTCATGCTTGAGATTTGGAGCAGCAGAAGTGGAGGTCATGTATATATTTCCCTCAGGATTTTGGTGAGCAAAATATTGGGATGCAGAAGACAAACCATCAATGGGCACTTCTATATGCCAAAATGATAGATGGGTCCCATATCATATGTGAGCTGTAAACCATATTATAGAGAAGTATGGAGAAGTATTCTCTGGGGCTGGAGAAGCTTTGCATGATACCATGGTAACAAATAATAACATTAATATTTGTTACAGCTGGTTTTCTAACTCACCTTATCTGATTGTTTTGAGATGCCTTTGAAGGACAAGTATACTTGAAAACTGTAGCATCTGGCTCTATTTATTTTTATGCATTCGAGTCAATGTTGACTCCTGGTGACACCCTGGACCAGTTTCTGCAGTTTTCTGGCAATGTTTTTGGGCACTGTTTGCCATTGTTTGTCCTTCCTAAGGCTGGGACAGAGTGACAAGGTCCAAAGTAACCAGTTGTCTTCATGCCCATCTAATCTTTAGACCAGCGGTTCTCTACCTGTGGGTCGCGACCCCGTTGGGGGTCGAATGACGATTTGCCAGGGGTCGCCTAAGACCATCGGAAATATGGGAAGTATACTTGCGAGTCGAAGAATCGCACTCCAATGGTTGATTCCACAAGCCAGCTGCAGGCTCTTCAAATCACTAGTCGAATTTGGCTTCAGGCACGATGAATTAAAAAAGAGAGAAATCTTTGCTCTGATGTTTCCCTCTCAAACCAGCTGCAATCACTCCCAATCGCTAGCCTAATCTGGCTTCAGGCGCGATAAACTTAATAGGGGGAGGAGTCTCTGCTTTAATGCCTCCGTCCTCAAGGCAATCGCAAGCAGTTCAGATTGCTAGCCAATATGGCTTCAGGCGCGATAAATTCAAAAAAACAGTTTGCCGCTTTTTTTCCCCTTCTGCGGCTGCTGAGGCACGCTGAGATCAGTTGGGGTCGCCACATTGTGGGGAATTGTATTGAAGGGGTCGCAGCACTATAAAGGTTGAGAACCACTGCTTTAGACCACTTATCTTTAAACCATGGATCAACATTACATCAAGATTGATTATCATCTTGTAGCTGTGGAGAAAGCAGGGAGTGGTGGGACACCTACTGCACTGACTTTTCAAGGATTTGATGATTTAGTAAAACTCCATGTATCTGAGCTCAAGTGGCTAGATTAGAAATCCATGAGTGGCTTTGATTGAAGTGATTGGTATGAATGAGCCACTCCACAGTGCAGACTATTTCATGAGGCCACCAACATTATAACACTTGCCCTGTCTTCCTCAGTCACATGGTTTTTCTGAAGCCTTCCAGTGGTTTATGGAGAGCTACCTTATGGAAACAGCACTAACCTTTGGTGACTGAAAGATGGAATTGGGAGACAATCGCAGCCAATGTTTCAGGGAAAATTTTATACATAATTAACATTAATAACCTCATTTGAAATGGAATTTGTGTAAGTGCAGCTCTGAGGCTCTGAAAATCTCTGAAGCAGTAGGAAGATGAATTAGTCAGGATTACATGAAAAGTACAGGACTGGCAATAGGCAAAAGAGAAGAAACCCAGCAACTCTTTTATAAGGCCACAGACCCAGCAGGGACTATTCAAATCAAACTTTCAGGAGTTGTCAAGGGCAAGTAAGGTTATTTTACAGCAGCAATTTACAAACACCATCAACCCCACAGTGAAGGAGGTTGAAGCATCCCTTACTAGAATTTGGAATCCAAACAAAGAAGGCATATAATATATAAGCCTCCATTGCACCTATCTAGCACAAGACATGGAGATTGCATCCATTGATTATTCGGAGTGCTAGGCAGCCAAAAAAGAAGGGGAGGGAGAGTGAATTTCACAGGGTAGGCAATGTTGTATTACTCCATTACTCCCTGGATTCTGAATGCTTCCATTGCTGCAGTTCTCAGCTTTGGGATCTCAGCCTAGATTACAGATTGATTTTGTTCATTAAACAAGACTCAATTTGTTTTTTAAATGTCAAAGATAGAAAAGAAAGAGTATTCTTTGTATGTCTGGAGAAAGGATAAAATTCTTATCACTGAGTGAATGGTTGGACCCAAATGTATATTATTGCTGATAAGCAAGAAAGAAAATATGGTGTGTGAACTGTGAACGTCTCTTAATTGCTGATGTGAACAATTTACTGTGTTTTAGTAGGATCAGAGCAATGGTTCTGATATCTACAAATCTGTGAAAGTTAGGAGGGGTTTTTGTCAAGAATGTTGCTTTTGAAACCAAACACATTTGCTTGGGAATGGCTTGACTAAAGTTACTTTACTATGAGCCATGGTAGCGCAGTGGTTAGAATGCAGCGCAGCAGGCTCCTTCTGCTGACTGCCATCTGCCAGCAATTTAGCAGTTCGAGTCTCACTGGCTCAACCTTCCATCCTTCCAAGATCGGTAAAATGAGGACCCAGATTGTTGGGGACAATCTGCTGACTCTGTAAACTGCTCAGAGTGGGCTGTAAAGCACTGTGAAGCGGCATATAAGTCTGCTATTGCTATTGCTATTGCTATTGCTACTGCTTAGAAGAAGAAGTCATAGTTATCTCCACTTGCCAGTCTCCTATCAGCTTCTTCTAGTCTGTCTTTCTTTGGGTATACAGTGCCATAGTGACTCAGAAGTCTGTTGGCTGCAGTGGTCCAGTAAGTGAGTACATATTATAATTATAATTTCTGTTTCTCAAATATGAGCCTGCCCAATCCTTCTCCATCGAGGTCATATTATTTCAACTCTGATAGACTGGTACAACTTTCTTCTGTTCCAACTTCTCTCTGCCAGCTTCTCCTGACTGCCTTTCTCTGTGCCCACAGTGCCACCTGCTCTTCAAATGCCACCTTGCCAACATTGCTGCCTGCCAAGTGTTCTCCACCTGGGCACCTTATTCAACTCTGATAAACTACTTCTCCCTATGTCATTGTGGCCAACAGCCAAAGTCTGCCAGCCTGTTAGAACAGCTGGCATTTATCTGCATTTTGCCAATATTGTTACTGGGGGATAGGTTCTCTCAGGGCAACCCTTCAAATCACTATTGCTGACTTCTGCCAGCAAGGCACAATCACGTAGTTGAAGTTTAAATTATACTACAATATTACCATAAAGAGCTATGCTGGTCAAGCTTGAAGCAAGCATGCCCATTGGGGCATTCTAAAAAATAAATTCCCAGGGAATGATGGAGAATACTCATATTATCTTAAAAATCTTGATTTGGGGAACTCTAACAATTGAATCTTCCCAATGAGCCATTTAAAGCATTGCCAGTCTGCTCATCCAAGCCATTAATTTTAGAGTGCCAGTTCAGGATTGGCTTGGGTTACTTTTAAATCTCAACCAACAAGAACTAAATGGGCAAAGACATAGTCATATCTGTGAATGAGTAGGAATTGCTGAGCATTTGCTAACCCACTAGCAATTTGGTAATTGTTTTATTGGTTAGTGGCCAATGTCTTAGTTGTTTCTCCAAAAGAGTATTGCTAAACAAGGCTAGATGTGGTATGGTAGCAAAGCCAAAATTGATTTGGGTTTCATTCACTTTCCTAGACTCTCAAATACTTTTAAACTTTTTTATCTCTTGTGTTTCACTTCTATTGGTCCTGCCAACACCAGTGGACATTTAGGCCTGCCCTTGGGATTCTGAGCAGATCAAGTCATGTGAGCTGGTGGGGGGGAGTTCCTGTTACTTTTTCTATGACATGATTAGGGACAGTCTTTCCCAATTACATTAGGACAAGTCTCTCCTTATTACAATGATTGAACATGTACCATGCTTTCACTATCAGGCTGCTTTTATATTAGCTGCTTTTCAAACCTGCAGGTTTGGAAGGGGAAAGGGTACAAATTATAAATCTTCTTTTCTCTCTCTTTTTTTTATTACCTCTATCATTTTGTATCCTGTTTTGACAAACTGCTTCTACTGCTTTGGCTAATTCACATAATACGTTAACAGCAAGCAAAAATACTAATAGTATTGAAGGGATCCATTGAAGGGTCTAAGCTTGCCCAGAAACTATACTACTCACCTAGCACCCCAGAAATTAGGTAGTAGGAAAACAAAGTCCTGACCCAGTAGGACAAATCAGTTTTTATTTCCTACAATCTTTCCCTGAAGAGATCAATGTCAATGTTCCCTGTCCAACCTGGCACCTTCTTGACCTTTGCAGTTATGCCGGCTCTCTTGGCATATCAGAAAACCAGCAAGGAAGGGCAGCAAAGCACAATCTTGTGTCACCCCAGGAAAACAAATATAGTAGAAAGTAAGAACTTCTTTTTGAAAATACAGCTAAAAGTTTGGATTTGAAAACCATTCAGAACATTTCAATTTTTAAGGGTGCAGTATTTGCTTAGTCACTTTCTTGATACACTGTATTTGTATTTGGAAATGTGGGGGCTTTTTGTGTGCTTCAACCCTGCTATATCTTCTCTAAAATGATTTCAGGAGAATATTTTTGTAACGTTCAGTATGACCCTTGAATCTATCTGGCTAAAAATTGGGCAGGGTTAATTTCCTTCCAAGAATTACCACTTCTGGTATTATTGAATTTAATTATGACATCTTTGATTCTTCAATCTTCAATATAAATCAAGACATATCTTATTAGCATACTTCAAAACTCTGATGAAATATGACAAAATGCTTGCTCAATTGCATAAAAAATAAGTTAATTTCTGAGGTCACTGACAGAAAATTGGTGTTTTCCAAATTTGATTTTATTTGTTTTTTCTTTGGTGATCATAGAAATATGGAATATTTCTTAATAGTAGATAAGTAGTGCAAAAAATGCAACTGTGTGAAAAAAATAGTTTTCCAGGACAAAATTAAAATGGGAAATAATGTCCATCTGAACGGTAATCAATAAAGCAGGTGACAGCATCCTATGAGCTTATCTTGCTTTTTGAGCCTCACGTCTCTCTCAACAAGTTGGAGAATGCAGCAGTTGGTTCCCGAAAGTATGCATATATGTCTATGTATATATTGCAATCAGATAGATAAAATGGAGGCGAGTGGGGGGAGTGGGGGGGGAGAGAAAGAGAGATCTGTAAAATTCTGACACAGAAATGGCATTCCAGATACAGAAAAGATTCCATAGGCATTACAATTTAATTAACCAGGAGTAGGTTTATATAATAATCCAACTGTTCACTTACATTATTAACAGCATGGTTAATTTTATTAATTCCTAAAAGTTACATTTATTTATTTGGTTTATGCGCAACTCCAATCAGCAATTCAGTTGCACCAAACAGTATACAACATCCCAGTATATAACTGAGATTAAAAGCAAACAATGTAAATCAAATAAGAAACAAGATTCTCACTGAACAGAGGTTGAACTGTTTCCTCTTATAAAGTCCCATGTAAGTGTTCTTCCCCAGCGGTAATTGGAAGAAATAGTCTCGGGATGGAGATGGAGTTTCTTTATTAGAAATTTATCTTTAGATTGCTGTCCTAATGGTTCTCTTAGGATCACTGGAATAATTATCTCTTCATTATCACCTTGTTGATAGTATGTGGAGAAAATTTGTTGGATCCTCAAGGCTCCACTGGATCATATATTGTCGTTTTGCTTGCTCCATTGGCTAAAATGATAGCTTGTTATTCCTAACTAATAAATTTGAATATATTCCCTAGAAATAGATACATTTTAGTATATATTGAAAAAAATTGCAGCAAAGAAGAAATTTCAAGTATGTTTTTCACATACAAAAGAATAGGATCTTTATTATATTTTAGTTTGTTGCACAGTCAGATGTTCAGACTTGATTTGGCATTTTTATTTGCCTATTTTGTTTGACAAATTTACCATCAGTCAATTGCAAAAGGCAGCTTTACTTGGAAAAACTTCCATCCTGTGACAATATCTATAATGCTATCAAACATCCACATCTGCCTATCCTTGGTCCTGGGGAAGGCTTTGTTAGGTGGATTAAAATGCCAAATACAGTTTAAGCATATGGTTGACAATGCGATTAATGAATAACAACTTCACAGCAAAATAGATCTTCTTGTGGTGTAAACCTACAGGTAGTCCTCAACTTAACAACAATTCATTTAGTAAATGTTCAAAGTAACAATAGCAGTGAGAAAGTGATTTATGACCCATTTTTACACTTATGGCCATTGCAGTATACCCATGGTCACATGTTCAAAATTCAGCCATTTGGCAACTGGCTCATATTTATGATGGTTTCAGTATCCCTGGAACATGTGATTACCCTTTGCAACCTTCTGACAAGCAGAGTCAATGGGGAAGCCAGATTCATTTAACAACAGGGCTACTAATTTAACAACTGTAGGAATTCACTTAATAACTGTGGCACCCCAATCCCACTTTCCATTATTTTCCCAGTGGAGTGATCTCATTTCCTTTCATGCTTGATGTTTTTGCTTTAGTAGAAATACCCTCATGGGTAAGCTAAAGCTTACTCCTTTGATTCCTTCTCACTCCTCCCTAAGGCCAGACACCCACATCTCAGTTTATTTTCTCTAGTCAAGCCTCCCCTCTCCATTGCCCCTGCTTGACCTCAGAACTGATTAAAAGAGCAGGCAGAATTTCCTGGGGAGCAGCACTGCTTGACTTAAAGTAACCAGTTTCACTGTTCCCAAAAGATCTGCTGAGGCAAGCAGAGGTAAGCTATTAGACTGCTGCAGTGGTGAAATCCATTTTTTTTTACTACCAGTTCTGTGGGCGTGGCTTGGTGGGCATGGTGTGGCTTGGTGGCCATGGATTGGTGGGCGTGGCAGGGGAAGGATTCTACAAAATCTCCATTCCCACCCCACTCCAGGGGAAGGATTTTGCAAAATCTCCCCACCCCACTCTGGGGCCAGCCAGAGGTAGTATTTGCTGGTTCTTCGAACTGTTCAAAATTTCTCCTACCAGTTCTTCAGAACCTGTCAGAACCTGCTGGATTTCACCCCTGGATTGCTGTCACCATTCCACTACTTAGAACCCACAGATGATTGCTGTGGGCTACAGAATATTACTTAGAGACTTATTCTGTGAGTTTGATACTCTTGTCATAAAGATTCCAGATAAGGCTTGGAACCTCAACATTTTCTGTTTACTACGAGCCTGTCTTTGACTTGGTTTATTGACCTTTGACTAAAAACTAAAATTATTTTTTTCCGATAATCAAAACTCACATATCTGTTCTTGCTATTTCAGCATAGCATGCAAAGACTGCATTGTTCGTAATGACAAAAATGACATTTGACATAAATGGAGCTCTCCCTGTGGCATTATTTCCGTATTCTGAAATGAAATGCATATTCATTTACAGTCGTTCTGACATTGAGCACATTAGTCAATACTGCAGAAGTTTAAACATTATCATCATTATTATTATTATTAGTATTAGTATTAGTATTAGTATTAGTATTAGTATTACTATTCAGGAATATTGCCACATTTTCAATGTTGTTTTTTCACATGACAGTTACTTATTTAATCTCTGATGAAACAAGTAGCACTATACATGGACTTTTGGAAACCTTTCAGTTAAAAAAAGAGAAATTAGTAAGAAGGGCATTCCTGGACTAATATTCTGCAAAAACAACTAATAATAGATAGGATAGAATTTTTTTTTTTTTATTGGCCAAGTGTGATTGGACACACAAGGAATTTGTCTTGGTGCATATGCTCTCAGTGTACATAAAAGAAAAGATACGTTCATCAAGGTACAACATTTACAACACAATTGATGGTCAATATATCAATATAAATCATAAGGATTGCCAGCAACAAGTTATAGTCATACAGTCATAAGTGGAAAGAGATTGGTGATGGGAACTATGAAACGATTAATAGTAGTGCAGATTCAGTAAATAGTCTGACAGTGTTGAGGGAATTATTTGTTTAGCAGAGTGATGGCCTTCGGGAAAAAGCTATTCTTGTGTCTAGTTGTTTTGGTGTGCAGTGCTCTATAGCATCGTTTTGAGGGTAGGAGTTGAAACAGTTTATGTCCAGGATGCGATAGATCTGCAAATATTTTCACGGCCCTCTTCTTGATTCGTGCAGTATACAGGTCCTCAATGGAAGGCAGGTTGGTAGCAATTATTTTTTCTGCAGTTCTAATTATCCTCTGAAGTCTGTGTTTTTCTTGTTGGGTTGCAGAACCGAACCAGACAGTTATAGAGGTGCAAATGACAGACTCAATAATTCCTCTGTAGAACTGGATCAGCAGCTCCTTGGGCAGTTTGAGCTTACTGAGTTGGCGCAGAAAGAACATTCTTTGTTGTCCTTTTTCAATGATGTTTTTGATGTTAGCTGTCCATTTGAGATCTTGCGATATGATAGAACCCAGAAATTTGAAGGTTTCTACTGTTGATACTGTGTTGTCAAGTATTGTGAGAGGTGGAAGTATGGAAGGGTTTTTCCTAAAGTCTACCACCATTTCTACGGTTTTGAGTGTGTTCAGTTCCAGATTGTTTTGGTTGCACCACAAGGCTAGTCGTTCGACCTCTTGTCTATATGCGGATTCGTCATTGTCTCGAATGAGACCAATCACTGTTGTGTCATCTGCGAACTTCAGTAGCTTAACAGATGGATCATTGGAGATGCAGTCATTGGTATACAGAGAGAAGAGAAGTGGGGAGAGCACACAGCCTTGGGGGGCCCCTGTGCTAATTGTACAGGTATTTGATGTGATCTTGCTTAGCTTCACCTGCTGCTTCCTGTTTGTTAGGAAGCTTGTGATCCACTTACAAGTCTGTTCCGGTACCTAAGCTGGTTTAGCTTAGTTAGAAGAATGATGAATCATATGAACCTCAAATTAAAATAATATAGGTAGTCTTACCCACATAAAACAGTTATATTTATATTCTGTTATATTCTGAGTACTATTTACTAGTTCATGTGACTTTTTTTTTTATCTCTAAAGCTTCTACTAAGGGCTACATTGCATAGATCATTATTTACTGTATAATAATTGAAAACTTCCCATCACAGTCACAACTTTCTATTAATTTACAGTTATAAATTATATATTACTTGAGAAGCAACATTAAATTTCTACTACATTAAAAATCCACTGCTGCCAATTTCAATTTTTCTAAATCAGTATCAGTAACTGAATGTTATCAACTACTAATGACCCCTTCCAATTCATGGACCCTTTCATTTCATGGAAGAGAAAATTAGGAAAGATTAGGCTTAATTTACACACACACACTTATCTTTGGAGAAGCAAGAAAATCTTGCACAAGGTACGATGATCTCGTACCCATGCCATCAATCTCCTTGGTTGTAGTTTGGTATGTAGTTATTAACTTTTAAATTGTTTTTATGTTTATCTTTTTCCTGTTTGTAACCCATTTAGAGTCACCTTATTGGTGAGAGTGGCAAAATGGCATAAATTAGCTAGGAAAGTTATGCCATCCTTAGTCCTGGAGATTTTAAAGTCTGCCAACAATGTTTCATAATATAGATTAAACTTGATATCTCTGAGATTGTGGTACTATAAAGTTATAACTTATTTCTATGATTAGATTCTGTTATTTCATGTCATGGCTAAAAGCTAATGACCTCCATTAATTTATAGTACATGCCTTTAGAGGACTTAGGAAAGCTTATATTTCTTTTAGATTTTGGAACAATGGTGGAAAACTTGTATGCTCACCTAGTTATTCTCAATGGTAGGACTGCTATGAGCTTTAGCTCTGCAGTGTCTGGAGGGCTGCTTTGATACCTAAATGTTACACCAATATCCCAGAAAACAATCCTTTTTCACTGATTGAAATCCAGTATGCAAGGGTGGGAGTCAGAAGTACATAGGTGACATGTCAGTGCTTTGATGACCTCTTTCCCCAAATATTGTATAGCTGTCAGTTTCTAACAGTTGCAATTAACTTGTGATATTTTATGTAATAGAAAGGAACATTTTTTTACATTTGTGGGAAACAATAATCGTAAATGTATTTAACTTATCAAATATAATTCAAATAGTAATCAAATTCTATCAAATGTATTTTTTCCAGTCCTCTCTACTTTTTTTGTTGGACCTCTGCTTATTTTCCGCAATATGGCCCTTCACATGTTATTCAAAGGCCAAATGTGGTGCTCCTCCTTAAAATACAAGAATTTGAAGCTTGGGTGGAAAAGGAAAGAGGTTATATTATTTCAAATGGAATGCCATTTCAATGAAATTTAGTTAGGCAACAAAGCAGGAAATATTGCATAGCATAATCAGCAAGTCTCATTAAAAAATAATGCTATACAAAATAATGACCCTATAATGTTTCTTAAGTTATAATCCTATAGAAGAAAGATTGAAAGACATGCAATCCTATCGATTTAAAAGCTGTTCTATGCTAGGCTTGGATTAATTACATCAATTATTTCTACACTTTGGGTGCTAAAGCCATATCTTCAATTTCCTCAGTATCATTAGTCAGTGATCAGAGTTTCAATGAACCAAATTAACATGATAAATTTGCACAAAGCTGCAGAATGAATATAAGAAGCTAAGTAGTCCTTCTAAAACAAGTAATTTGGTGAAAACACCGACAAGTTGGACAGTTATTATTAATAATTACTTCATTTGATTATTGCTGCTATTTGAATATAGTAATTAGAGGATAATAATCAGAATATTGGACTAGGGATCTTAAATTTTATAACAACAATAGTGTTATTAATGTGATGATATCCTTAAAGCAACAAGTAGTGGGATATTCTAAGTCTCAAACTTAAATAGATACCAACATTTTTAGAGACCAGGAACATTCCCGTTTCAATCTAAAGAAACTCAGGACAAATTTTGCATTTGAATGCAAATTTTATTCCTCCCAACCGAACCTAAGGTTGGGAAGAAATTATGTAACTACAATTGGGAATTTGTCTTCCTGCAAGTCTATCCATCAATAAGATAAAATTATAAAACCAGAATGGAAGAGGATCAAATGTGTGGTGGGTGAAGAAAGCAAAAGAAAATGTAGTTCAAAAACGGCAGATCCAGCTGGAATCCATGAGCGAAAAAACCTCCCATTTGAATCAGATTCCCTCAGTGCCTCCTTACAATAGTTGCTGCTGGGCAACAGCTTGAAATGCTATCAACTGCTCCATTCTCTCGTTCTTTCTGGTCATGTGGACCAACAAAGTCAACACGAGGTGGGCAGAAGCAAACATGCAGAAGGCAAATTATATAAGTTCTAATCATACCCTAACAAAAACAGACATTCAGCCAGATGCAGATTCAGATGCATTGCCTGATTAATTCTTGGAGAGGAGATTCGCATAGACAGAGACAATATGTTACTTTATGACAGAGATGAAACTACAGACAATTCTATGGCCATTGCTCATAAAGGAATTGGAAAGTTTCAGAAGTCATGCTATGCATGCTTTTTCCACATTGTCTTCTACATAGTCTCAAGATACAGTTAAAGCCAAGGGTGATTTATTGTCGGACATCAAATTTTCATATGAGATGCCAATAGCAGAATAAGATGCAAAATAATTAGTATGAAGTTCTATTAAATTACATTCTAAATCTTTCATCGGTCAAAGACATGATCATAATGATATTCCTGTGATAAAATGTTAACTTAAATAGGGTTCTTTATGCAATTACATACTGTATTTAAAAATCCCTTGGTCATCTTATTTTGTTTTAGTTTCATATCAGCTGATTTTATTTTATCTTTCCTCCAGCACTGGTTGGCCAAAGCTCCTGACCAGTGCATCTGGGAAAGACCAATGGGCAAATATCAAGCAAACCCTTGGCCGATAAAGATTTAGGAGTGGATGCTAGTGAAAGTAGATGGGCAGAACTACTTTCCAGAAAAGCTGCCTGGTCACCTCTTCTGGCATCTTTGGCAAAGCTCCATGTAATTTGCCTCAATTACAGTAAGTAATCTGCCCAGCCAGCACATCCTTTCTTTCCTCCTCATTGAGGAAGACCTTTGGCCAACCACTTCTGGAGTGGTTGCAAGAAGGCAGAGCAGAACACCCTTACTGGGAGTTTATTCAGCTCCATCTGCTTATCCCTTCTGGTACCCAGTGGCCAAAGGTTTTTGGCAGTATATCCAAGAGGTGAACTGCATTCAATGGCTGGGAGATCTTGCTGGGTGCTTGAAGGACAAACAGAATAGTGTTTTCACTTAATTTCCCTCCCATTCAATTTATTTGGGATTCTTTACTGAAGAGATCTCTAGTGTTCTGCAATGCAATTTTGCAAGCATCCAGTCTTTCAAAATTCTAAGTTAGCATAGCACCAATATCATAGTCATCCTAACATAGTGAAAGACAAAATAAATATATGGTACCAATAAGGGAGAATATTTGTAGCTCAGGTTGAAATGCAGGGTCCTTGGTGCTTTCTCACTAGCACTGATGATGTTACCTAGTTTGGATAATGAAATGTCTGCAAGAAAACAACCAGACTCAGAGAGCATCAAGGACCCCTCAAAGTATTATATTTAAAATGGAATGTATCAGTGCCTTCCCCTCCCCAAACAAAATAGACTAAAAAAATAGCTTTCATTGCTTATCGTTTTTTGCTGCAGCCCTGCTGAGCAAAGTAAGAAAGAGAAAATTATTTAAGACATTGAATGCACATGTCAACTTGCAAGAAAATTGTTGCTTCAGGCTTTCCGGTTATTAATTTCTTGCATCTAGATAGCAAGCAATAGGGCTGTGTGTTTTATACCCACTTTGATGATCTCATATATATCTCTGTAGATATGTCACTGTGTGCAAACGATGCATAAGATTAATATGTTAGAATAAGGAGTCACAAAGTACCTTATTTTTCTTAATTATATAAAATAAAACACTGGAAGATCCTTTGGACAATTTCATTGCAAAAAAATAATTGGGAATTTTGTTTGCAGAACAAATCTGGTTACTGAAGCATTATGCTGGGCTTTATGATAAATATCCCAAAGATTGCTTTATGCACAAATGAGTTTATTCTCTAATTCATACTGTTTTTTTCAACAAAATGTACTTGGAATATAAAACAGATTTTTTACATTGCTTTTGGATGGAAGGATATATTTAATAGGAAGTTCTCTGTGACCTTAGTGTGGATTAAGATATGGCTAGTTTGAACTGCTCAATGTTCATTTATTTAATTTTCAACCATCTTGTGTAGGAATGACAATAGATAAAAATTTCTTAGCGTCATTTAAAATAAAACTGAAATTCTTTATCCTAAACAGAAATGTGGTTGCTGTTTTTTATATTAGAAATAGCACCTATTGAGTTTAACTATTATAAATTTGTTTGGCTTATTTTTATAAAAGCGAAAAAATTTGCATTTTAAAAGAATAAAATGAATTTAAAAAACCTAGATACTGAAATTATTAGAATTTGTGAATCAGTGAAACACATTTGTCTCTGCCTCAATGATTTAGAGGAATTATCCCACTCAAGTGTTCGCTGCATTTCTTTGGTTCCTTTAATAGTTTGTTCTATGCCTTGAATATATAGCCTGAACAGAAATTGCTTGATACAGTTTGGTTATTGAAACTACATGTTTGTTTTTAAAATAATCAGGATTGGAGACTTCTATATAGATATTGGTAAAGAAAGAAATGTAAATGATTATGATCAGTCTACATTAGCCTGAAATCAGACAGGTCATTTACAATAACAAACAAGCAGCTGCAAGGTAAGTTTTTTTTAAAAACAAGATATTGACCACAATCAAAACATGGCCATTTTTCTTGCATCTTGCAGATATTTCTGATAACAGTATACAGATGGCAACTGTCCCTTCAGCAGAGAAATGGCCACTAGCAGTCACTCCATTGAGCACACAGGTGGGAAACAAAGGAAGGAAGGAGGGAGGGAGAGAGGGAGGGAGGGAGGGAGAGAGAGAGAGAGAGAGAGAGAGAGAGAGAGATATTCAGATTCAGATTGGAGTTTTTGTTGTAAAATTAGAGCTCTCCTAGTATTCATAACAGGGTTGTCAAACTCTATTTCATTGAGGGCCGCATCATCCTGAGTTCCGTTTTCAGCTGGGATAGCCTCCTGCAACCCTCTGCCAGCAAAAATGGAGCCCCTTGGGCAAGATCTAAGCACTCCGTGGGCTGGATTTCAGACTCCTGATCTATAATAAAGTTAACTTTGAATCTTTGTCTGTTAGCTTCATGGGTAAATAATGGTTTGGATGACGTATTAATGGATATTTTCTTTCTTGGGAAGGAATTCCATAAATGGATTACTATGATTAAAACAAAAAAGAACGTTTTTTTAATCTTTAAAAGACTAATAAATGTTTCCTCTTACCTTGGCTTTCAAATTCTTTCATCTAATTACATTCTGTTTCCTTTGAAACATTGCTATATTGCTGCTAACAGCTTAAACATTCAGACAGATTTATAAATTCATGCAGTCCATATTTTCTTTGAAATGATTGGAAGAGAAGTCTAGTCTGAGATAATATAGGAAAATGCTATCTTTTCTATGGAGCGTAATTGACATGGTTTTCACAATAAGCAACAATGAAATAAGAATAGAGATATATAGGCAGTAATAAACTTGATATAATACCGACAAGAAAGATTTGTTGTTCTGAATGGGCTATTATCATTTTTTATCTTGTAGAAAATAGATAGCTTACATAAGCTGAAAATCTCATCTCATCTTGTAAATATTAATGGGCCACAACCAACCTAAACCAATGATCATAAGAACCCAATTAAACAGCAAGTCGTTGAAGAAATAAACTGTATACAAATGGAAAGAAATAAAATGGGTAGAAGCAATTTTTTATTACTTGAATCACGCTTCCTCCCCCCTTTGCTTTGTATATTAACTGCTTGCATTTGTATCCATTTATAAAACTCAAGATCTCATTGCTGAATCAGGATAAATTCTCAATTTAAGGCTAGGTGAAATAGCCTACACAACAAACATCTATTTAAAAAACAAATTAGTATATAAACATGAAATTAATTTATCTGCAGAAGCTTAAAAAAGTTTGGGAAAAAGCAGTACATCATTAATGTTCTCTGTAATCTTTCCATGCAAATGTTCTCAACATATGGTCAAGGCTGGAAAGCAGCTGGGCCTGGACTAGCTCAAGTTCAACAATGCCTATACAGAGTCAGTACAGACAAAGCAAATTACGGTAGCTTTTTCAGGCTGGTGCAGAAATCCTTCATTCATTTTATATGGATAGTCGATTTCATAAATGCATCATTTATGAATAACCCTGTTATTGGTTAGCTGATGAACTGAAAAATATGTTCAGAAAGAAAAATTCTTTGAAAAAAGGAAACCGTCAAATGCTTTAAAAACTGTCTGAAGAAAACATATCCAGATGGTGGCTGTGACCACAGAAGTGTGTTATAATTGCTTCTTGAGGTATATATTTGTGGATGACTGTTCTAATCAAAGCTATTGGAGCAGATACACGATGCAAACCTCTGTGGTCTTGTTCTCCCAGTTTCCAGAAAACAGAACTGTACATTTTATACATATCTATCTCTATATAATCTATCTCTATATTTATATAGCAAATTACATAAAGCATACTAAACAAGTAAGTAGATCTCCAAGCTCCTCTTACCCAAGAGAGCTGAGTAAACTTACTAGGGCTGACAGGCAGCTCTCTGCAGATGCAATATGAGTGGAAAAATATTGATCTTTTACCACTGGTATCACCATCAGGTAGACCTTAATAGCGGCTATAACTCTTGTTCAATTTGATTCATCCTTTGTCTTCCTCCAGTGGTGCTCTAAGCATCTCTTGACCCATTTCTGTTCCATTCCTGTCTCCACAAACCACAGAGAATGCTGAGAGTGATGCCACAATTATCATGACTCTGTCTAAGGTCTTGATCACCTCCCTATTCCAGGCAACGGCCATTGCTTCACCAGGGCCATGCAGCAGATTCTCAAGAACAGCCCCAGTTCTCTTTGGAACCCCACCAGGTCCACCAAATGCTAAGGGGAATCCTGCATCCCTGATGAAGGGGGCAGCATAGGAGAATCTCAAAGTTACCCGAGTGTAATCTGACCATGGCAATAGGGACAATGGTAACTCTTCCTGCAGATCATCTTTTCAATGGTTCAACAAGAAAATCATGTCCAATGTGTGGCCACATTGTCTTGTTAATACATACCAGATCTGTCTGCTCTTCCATGATAAGATCAGAAATAAGGGAGACTTTATTATTAATCAACCTGACATTAAGCAACAGTAGCCTAAAGCCTCACCCTCTTTAGATTTGCTGATCAGGGACTGGCTCTGAGTATAGAGGGCCAGAACATGACATCAGTTCAAAACAGTCCCATCTTCCCTGGCTAAGGATCCTTCCATCTATCCATTCATACAGAACAGATATCCTGCTACCACCTGCAAGGTTAGTACAAAGTCCTGTGGTCTCTTCCCAAAATCCCCAAAGCTTTAACCAAAGACTATCTACTATTGACCTCACCCCATTCCTAAGAGGTCTGTAAGGGGCGTGCATAAGAGCACCAGCGTGCTACCGTTCCTGTCCTAATGTTCCCTTTGATTGTATCCAATTTGTATGGTTATTTCATGCTCATACTTATATATACTGTTGTGTTTGATGAATAAATAAATAAAAAAATAAATATAAATATAAATAAATAAATAAATAAATATAAACAAACAAACAAACAAACAAACAAACAAACAAACAAACTATCAGCACTGTTGGGAACCCTAACCACCAACCCCACTCCCATCCATCTAATTCATTTAATTTTAGAAAGTATTCTACATTTGGCTGCCTTTGAAAACTACGCTTGTTGCAAAATGCAGCCAGAAAGCTAGTTAACTACTATTAGCCATTATGATCCCATACAGCTATTTATTCTGCACCTTTGCACTTGTTACCAATAAGTACTGTGTACAATTCCATATGGTGGTTTTACTTTACACTTTGTTGCTTGATACATGTATATCATCTACTGAAAATGGATTCATCCAATTGAAAGTGGTCCTTTTAGGGTTTTCTTTAACATAACCCACTTCTGTGAAGTGCAAGGGGATGAGACCAGAACTACTACAATTCCATCATGATTCTTTTAAAAAATTCTCCTTTAAAAGTTAGATTACAATCTCAAAGGGATGGGAGGAGGAGGAGGAGGAGGAGGAGGAAGAGAAGAAGAGGAAGAAGAAGAGAGGAGGAGGGGGAGGAAGAGGAGGAGGAAAAAAGATGGAAAGAAAATACTTCAAAAGCTAAAAGAAAAGTATGTTTTCCATAGCTGCCTAGGTTCCCACTGACAATTGTTGCTTTTTTTACCAGAATCATTTTATGTAATACTTGTAGATCACACAAATTTCAGAAAACAAATCTTTAAACAACTTCCCAATAACATGAAAATAATTGTTAAAATAAATTGGATAGTGACCCCATGTCAGTCATTCCATGGGAAGCACACTATTTTGTGATTTTCTCAATTCTGAGTTTATTTTTGTATAGGAGAAAGAACAATAATGAAACCAAGCATCACTCCACTATAGATATCAATAACAAGAGTAAGTCTGAGTACATGGACAAGAACCAAGTAAGTAATACGTTTGGTAAACAGATCAGTAGAACAAAAAGAGCAACTAGATAAATGTCATTCACACTATTGTGAGAAATATATAACTGTGCAGTGTCAATAAGGAAGATCTTGATATGTTGTGAGATAAACGTGACAAAAGACAACATTCTTCTATAAATTAAACAAGTTTCTTATAATAAAGACTTTATAATATTTATAAAAACAATTGTTTCTGATAACAATCAAGAAAAAGGGAGGGAGGGAGGGAGGGAGGGAGGAAGGGAGGAAGGAAGGAAGGAAGGAAGGAAGGAAGAAAGGAAGGAAGGAAGGAAGATGGATGATGGATGATATAAAAAGGGAACCACAAACATAAAAATTTGGATCTGACCAACCTAAGGGGATAATATCAAGGTAGCTATGTGCAGCAAAAGTTCCCACCTTCTTCATCTTCCAAAACAGCCATCTTGGGCATATGTATGTACCTTTGGGTCATATCAATAATGCATTAGTAGTTTCTTCTGTATGTTATAATAGTAAAATAGTGTGATACTATATCTGGATGCTGATATGATATTCAGGCTCAAAATATATTTGTGTCAATCTTGCAGGCAGAACTGATCATTGTGCTCTCTTTGGGGAATAACTTTAGATAAAGTTGTTCCTCAACAGTATGTTGTTCAGATTCATGGATGTCAGATGGGTAACCATATGAATCATTTATATAAACAAACACTAGCAAAAAAAGCCATGAATTCAATATGGTCCATGCAGCTTTACTAATGGCACTGCTTTGTATTTATTAGTACCCTAAATTATATTAAAACTTAAATTTTAATTTAAACTTAAATTAGTTTACTACTTAGATGAAAAAAAATAATAGTCCTTGTAGACTTTGTTGAACTGAGATATATATGACATCTATAGAAAACCTTCTGAATTCCTTTTTAAGACTTACAAACATTTGAAGTGGATCTTTATTGTTTTGCCATAATTTACTCTGTCTGTCTGTCTGTCTCAAACACTATCTCTCTACTCTTGCTAACTTTATTTGCTTCTTAAAATCTAGTCAGAAATATTTGTGCAAGCAGTAAAGAACTGTTCATGTTTTGACATTTTTGATGGTTTTAAGAATAGAATAGAATAGAATAGAATAGAATAGAATAGAATAGAATAGAATAGAATAGAATAGAATAGAATAGAATAGAATAGAATTTTATTGGGCAAGTGTGATTGGACACACAAGGAATTTGTCTTGGTGCATATGCTCTCAGTGTACATAAAAGAAAAGATACGTTCATCAAGGTACAACATTTACAACACAATTGATGGTCAATATATCAATATAAATCATAAGGATTGCCAGCAACAAGTTATAGTCATATAGTCATAAATGGAAAGAGACTGAATCTGCACTACTATTAATCGTTTCATAGTTCCCATCACCAATCTCTTTCCACTTATGACTGTATGACTATAACTTGTTGCTGGCAATCCTTATGATTTATATTGATATATTGACCATCAATTGTGTTGTAAATGTTGTACCTTGATGAACGTATCTTTTCTTTTATGTACACTGAGAGCATATGCACCAAGACAAATTCCTTGTGTGTCCAATCACACTTGGCCAATAAAAAAAAATTGGTGATGGGAACTATGAGAAGATTAATAGAGTGCAGATTCAGTAAATAGTTTGACAGTGTTGATGGAATTATTTGTTTAGCAGAGTGATGGCCTTCGGGAAAAAACTGTTCTTGTGTCTAGTTGTTCTGGTGTGCAGTGCTCTATAGCATCGTTTTGAGGGTAGGAGTTGAAACAGTTTATGTCCAGGATGCAAGGGGTCTGTAAATATTTTCACGGCCCTCTTCTTGATTCGTGCAGTATACAGGTCCTCAATGGAAGGCAGGTTGGTAGCAATTATTTTTTCTGCAGTTCTAATTATCCTCTGAAGTCTGTGTTTTCTTGTTGGGTTGCAGAACTGAACCAGACAGTTATAGAGGTGCAAATGACAACAACATTTTAACAACATAGTACATCCAGTACTATGGGTTGGCTTTGTTTGGTCACTTTTCTTTCTGATAATTCAATATAACTGATAGCCATTTTTGAATGAAAGATGATGTGATGGTGGTGGTGTTTTTTTGACAGCCTTAGAATTCAAAACCCTCCTCTGGCAAAGTAGTTATTACAAATGGCTCAATATAGACTAACACTGCAGCTTATCACTTTTGAAGTAGAATTCTTTTTAGAATAGAATAACAGAGTTGGAAGGGACCTTGGAGGTCTCCTAGTCCAACCCCCTGCTTAGGCAGGAAAACCTACACCACTTCAGACAAATGGTTGTCTAATCTCTTCTTAAAAACTTCTAATGGAGCATTTAAAACTTCTGGAGGCAAATTGTTCCACTGATTAATTGTTCTAACTGTCCAGAAATTTATCCTTAGTAGTAAGTTGCTTCTCTTCTTGATTAGTTTCCACCCATTAGTTTCCATCAATTTTGTCATTTTACTTTCTTTATGACCATTTTTCCTTTATTCTTTATAATGTTTATCCAGATTTATTTTACATTTTTTAAACTACTTTTACATGCTGATAAAAATGGTTCTATTTTTTTATATGAAAACAAATTTTCTTTCTTGTAAGTATTATAATTATTTGCTATACATAGAAAATGTTTGTAAGAAAATTGGTATAACAATATACAAAGTAAGGTCTGTCAAAATCATTAAAAAGCAATAAGTGCACATATATATCTCAGAAAACATACACACACACACACACACACACACACACACACACACAGAGTATGTATATGTCCACTTGGAATCACAAATATGAAGCTCCATTATTTGGCAAAAGTTATTCATTTTCTTTATGTAAAAGGGATGGAATAACATGTCATAAAGTAGTTTCTCAGGGAGTGCAATTTCAACAATGAAGAATAAAAAATAAATATAATGGATAGTTTGTTAATATTTGGAGCAGTCTTGTACAAAAGAAAACAATGCCTTCACATTGGGGAAAAATAATTAAATGTATGTACAAATATGGATGTAATAATATGGATCTCTAAGAGAAACCTGGCCAGATTTCAAATTTATTGCAACTTGCCCCTTTCCTGCAGTGAAAAAGACACACACACCCCTCTGCTTATAGCAGGTGAAAATATGCAACAATAAAAATGAATAATCAGTCGATTTTATATTATAAGGAGACAAAGCACCTGAGACCTAAGATAACTCAGTCATACTATTTAAAAAAAAAGTAAATTAGAGCTTTCCTATATAAATGAATCAGGGGTGAAATCTACTTACCTCCCTTACCGGTTCGGAAGTGCATGTGCCGCATCACATGCGTGCAGAGAGGGTACAAAACACATTACTTCCTGGTTAAATCCAGGAAGTAACGACAGCCGGGCAGGCGGGCACTGTGATTGCTACCGGTTCTCCAAACCACCCGCCTCAATCGCTACTGGATCAGACAATCCGGTCTGAACCAGGAACATTTCACCCCTGAAATGAATTGACTATAAGGTTCTGATCAGTGTCCTCTTATGCCCATTGAAAGTCTGGCTTGTTCCATTCTTGATTGTAGAAAAGCCTTTAATGTGTCAAATCATGAGATTGACCTTTCCAGTATATAGAATATTAAGGAATGGCCAATTCTTATCCATTTTGACAATTCTGAAAAAACGGTCTTAGGTGCTCCCATTTATATTGTGAAAACAAATGTTTACTCCACTTTTACTAGCAGATGCAGCGTGGACAGGTATAGGATGCAAGTTAGAATGCGGATGACAGTTAAGTTCTCCAGTGGTTTTCCTTTTGACTTCTGCTCTGTTGTGAAGGGAGAACCTGAGCCTCCTTGTGAGTAAGCCCCATCAGCAAGGAATGTGTTTGCAGACTCACTGAGCAAAAAGCTCCTTTAGTGAAGGAGCAGGTGTGGAGATAGAAGGAGAAAATCACGACTGCTACTCTTTTTATATCAGACTTATATAAATAAGCTCCATCTTTCTATACTTTCTGGTTCTGAGACAAGTTCATTTTGTTAAATTTAGGTATTACCCACCTCACTTTCAGAATGACTCTGGGTGATTTACAAAGTTATAGCTCAGAAAAGAAAAAGAGACCTGGTTTTTTTTCAGTCTGAGAAGTCAGAAGAGAAGAATAGAAGGAAACTACACCGCCTGCAGTCTGATCTAAGCATAGTACACAAAATTGTCTGCTACAATGTCTTACCTCTCAATGACTTCTTCAGTTTCAACCACAATAATACACGGGGGCTTCTGGTGGCACCGTTTGAGTGTTGAAGACGGTCTTTTTAGACCGTCAGCCCCGCGATCGTGTAGAGCTGCTAAGACAGCGTAGATCAGCAGTCTAGCAGCTCGGAAACCTCTCCCTCGGGAGAAGAGGGGGAGGTGAGCAATCAGGCGGAGGTAGAGCTCCCTAAATAGCCCCAGGAGTAATGGGAAGCTTAAAGAAGCTCCGGATCATGGGGGGCGTCTCTGCACAGGCAGAGCAAAGCACCACGACCACCTCTGGGATCAATATTGGACTTTAATTGGATTCTAAACCAGACGGAGCAAAAACAGGAGCACCAGTAGCTGCAAGTAACAAATCCTAACTTCTTTGATACATTGTTTTTTCTTGAAATGACCTGAGAAGGCTAGAGGAAATGGCTAGAAGAAATGGCACCTGTGCTCTAACAGGGTGTGAAAGTGAAAGTTAAGGAAGTTTTTATTACTGTCGCTGGTGAGTAGCCCTCTTAAGGCTGCTGGATTTTATGTTTAATTGAAGATTAATAGTGGGAAAAAGCTAAAGAACATTGAAAGGATAAGATAATAAAACTGTGTCTAAGAAAAGAATTAAGAAACTGTTTTCACTGACTTTATTATTGCAATGTACAAATATGGATGTAATAATATGGATCTCTAAGAGAAACCTGGCCAGATTTCAAATTTATTGCAACTTGCCCCTTTCCTGCAGTGAAAAAGACACACACACCCCTCTGCTTATAGCAGGTGAAAATATGCAACAATAAAAATGAATAATCAGTCGATTTTATATTATAAGGAGACAAAGCACCTGAGACCTAAGATAACTCAGTCATACTATTTAAAAAAAAAGTAAATTAGAGCTTTCCTATATAAATGAATCAGGGGTGAAATCTACTTACCTCCCTTACCGGTTCGGAAGTGCATGTGCCGCATCACATGCGTGCAGAGAGGGTACAAAACACATTACTTCCTGGTTAAATCCAGGAAGTAACGACAGCCGGGCAGGCGGGCACTGTGATTGCTACCGGTTCTCCAAACCACCCGCCTCAATCGCTACTGGATCAGACAATCCGGTCTGAACCAGGAACATTTCACCCCTGAAATGAATTGACTATAAGGTTCTGATCAGTGTCCTCTTATGCCCATTGAAAGTCTGGCTTGTTCCATTCTTGATTGTAGAAAAGCCTTTAATGTGTCAAATCATGAGATTGACCTTTCCAGTATATAGAATATTAAGGAATGGCCAATTCTTATCCATTTTGACAATTCTGAAAAAACGGTCTTAGGTGCTCCCATTTATATTGTGAAAACAAATGTTTACTCCACTTTTACTAGCAGATGCAGCGTGGACAGGTATAGGATGCAAGTTAGAATGCGGATGACAGTTAAGTTCTCCAGTGGTTTTCCTTTTGACTTCTGCTCTGTTGTGAAGGGAGAACCTGAGCCTCCTTGTGAGTAAGCCCCATCAGCAAGGAATGTGTTTGCAGACTCACTGAGCAAAAAGCTCCTTTAGTGAAGGAGCAGGTGTGGAGATAGAAGGAGAAAATCACGACTGCTACTCTTTTTATATCAGACTTATATAAATAAGCTCCATCTTTCTATACTTTCTGGTTCTGAGACAAGTTCATTTTGTTAAATTTAGGTATTACCCACCTCACTTTCAGAATGACTCTGGGTGATTTACAAAGTTATAGCTCAGAAAAGAAAAAGAGACCTGGTTTTTTTTCAGTCTGAGAAGTCAGAAGAGAAGAATAGAAGGAAACTACACCGCCTGCAGTCTGATCTAAGCATAGTACACAAAATTGTCTGCTACAATGTCTTACCTCTCAATGACTTCTTCAGTTTCAACCACAATAATACACGGGGGCTTCTGGTGGCACCGTTTGAGTGTTGAAGACGGTCTTTTTAGACCGTCAGCCCCGCGATCGTGTAGAGCTGCTAAGACAGCGTAGATCAGCAGTCTAGCAGCTCGGAAACCTCTCCCTCGGGAGAAGAGGGGGAGGTGAGCAATCAGGCGGAGGTAGAGCTCCCTAAATAGCCCCAGGAGTAATGGGAAGCTTAAAGAAGCTCCGGATCATGGGGGGCGTCTCTGCACAGGCAGAGCAAAGCACCACGACCACCTCTGGGATCAATATTGGACTTTAATTGGATTCTAAACCAGACGGAGCAAAAACAGGAGCACCAATAGTTGCAAGTAACAAATCCTAACTTCTTTGATACATTGTTTTTTCTTGAAATGACCTGAGAAGGCTAGAGGAAATGGCTAGAAGAAATGGCACCTGTGCTCTAACAGGGTGTGAAAGTGAAAGTTAAGGAAGTTTTTATTACTGTCGCTGGTGAGTAGCCCTCTTAAGGCTGCTGGATTTTATGTTTAATTGAAGATTAATAGTGGGAAAAAGCTAAAGAACATTGAAAGGATAAGATAATAAAACTGTGTCTAAGAAAAGAATTAAGAAACTGTTTTCACTGACTTTATTATTGCAATGTACAAATATAAAAGAAGGCATTAAGCAAATAAAACCTGGTCTTTCTAAAAGTGCTGGAGGTTCCCCAGCCAATATGGCTGATCCAAAAACAGTGAATTTGGAAGCCTTACAAGACTCTTTGAAAGAATCTATGAAGGAATCTCTGAAGGAAGCGCTAGAGTTACAAACATCAGTTATTGAGGAGAAATTCAAGGAAATTACAGAGGACATATCAGAAGTTAAAAATCTGGTTGAGGCAAGAAATAAAGACATTAGAGATGACATTGTGTTAGCGTTTCAAGGTTTGGCAACAAATATGGTCCAGCTGGATGAAAGGGTGGAAGAAATTAGTCAATCTAATTTGAATTTGGAAAATAAAATGAAGGAAGTTCAGACTAAGGTAGACAGGGCTGATGAAGAAATGATTTTGCTACAATATAGATCAATGGAATTTACACTGAGAGTGAGAGGTCTGAAAGAAAATAAACAAGAGAATTTGAGAGAGATTTTTGCAGAGGCCTTTGCAGAGATTTTGGAAGAACAACCAGCAGATCTTGCATTTCAAATTGACAAAATTTATTGTGTTAACTCCTGGGTGCCAGACAGAAAAATTTGCCAAGAAATGTAGTGATTTATTTTACAACCAGGAGGATCAGAAATAAAGTGCTACAGGTAGTGTACAAAAACAAGATTCAAATAACAGTCCAAGAGGTATTAGTGCTGAAAGAAATTCCACCCAAAATGTTAAGAGCTAGGAAGGAGTATGACTTTTTGGTGAATGAACTGAAAAATCGACAAAGAAGATAAAATTTACCCCACAACTAAGTTTTTATTGGGTATAACTATGGACTGTACATCAATAGAGACTAAATTAATTTTAAATTTAATATCAGCAGCCAGACTACTGGTGGCACAATACTGGAAGAAGGAACAACTGCCTACTATTGAAGAATGGACACTAAAAGTAACGAACTTAGCAGAAATGGCAAAAATTTCAGCATATCTGAAAGACTATTCATAAGAAAGATATATACTGGAATGGAAAAGATGGATAGAATATATTCAAAACAAATATCAGACTAAAAAGTATCAAATAGCATATGAATGACTAGAAAGTAATAATTGTATTTGTATACAGTATTCCCATTTTTTAAATCTTTTCTTATATGAAATAAGGGAGTTATGGTTCTAGGGGAGGGATGGGAGTTTATGAATAATTAGCGTATTTTTGCTTATGATTGGTAAATGCTATACCCTGTATTTGCTCTGGGAAGTCGGGAGGGTAGGGGGGTTGGGTGAAGGGGGGAGGGGGGAGATGGAGGGAGGAGGAGGGTAATTATTTGTTAAAACTGTGGTAAAACTTTTTAATAAAAAAATAATAATACACGGCAAACAATCGATACAAACTCAAGCTCCAAACTCGATTGCAGAAAATACAACTTCAGCAACAGAGTAGTCGATGCCTGGAATGCTCTACCCGACTCCATTGTTACAGCCTCAACCCTCACAGCTTCAACCTCAAACTGTCTACCATGGACTTCACCCCATTCCTAAGGGGTCCATAAAGTGGGTGCGCATAAGCGCACCAGTGTGCCTACTGTCCCTGCCCTACTGTCCCCATTTATCTGTATTTACTTTCTTGGTTTATGTTTACGTTTATACCTATACCTGCAATCTTGTACATGTTTGAGAAAGGAAGAAAGGAAAGAAGGAAGGAAGGAAGGAAGGAAGGAAGGAAGGAAGGAAGGAAGGAAGGAAGGAAGGAAGAAAGAAAGAAAGAAAAGAAAGAAAGAAAGAAAGATGATACACAATAAGGAACTGCAACATACCCACAACTGAGGCTTATCCAGGTTGCTGAGAAAGAGCAGGAGAATCAGCCTAAAATTGCTGCTGCCAGATCCGCATTCAATCAACCCGTTAGGCATTTTAGTTTGAATGCTACTATGACTTCTTTGGACTGCTTATGCTCCAAAATGTCTGGTTTTTCTTTTTAAAACCTTACTCAGGGGCTTGAGAAAATAACTTCACCAGATTCTCTACATCTTTGGAGAGTCCCGTATTTGCTTTCCGCTCCATGGTAATTTGCTCCCTGCCACAGTTTCTTATGTATCTTATGTCTTGAAAGGGCTTGGAAGATTAATCTGATTGCCGAGAAGCGATGCTTCAATAAAGTTTGTGAACTTTTAAATCATAGCTCCTCATATATTTTTCCCAAGCAGCAAGATATATGTCTTTTCCTGGCTTTCATTTCACAGCCTCATCCAAAGCTTCAGCCTGGAGGATCCTTCTTCTTTATTCACAGTCCCAATTGAGCAATGAGAATGGTATACCCTGGAGTGGAAATAAGGGCAGCTTTTTCTTCTCGGTGACAGAGGTTACACACCCTGGGGTCATCTCAGCCATGGGAGTACTCTTTTGCTTTCTTATAAAACCAAAGTTCCTTACTGATGGAAATATTGCCACCACTATCATTCCCCCTGCTCCCAAATTGGCAGCCCAGCCTCTTCTGATGAACAAAAGCAGACATGATGGTGGAGCATCCAGAAAGAGGGATACATATTTGTGTACCTCTTTCCTCTTTCTCTCCAATGTTCCCACCTGGGGTGGCTGTTCTTTCAATGTGGAGGGAGCAAAGAGGCAACAGCACTTAAATTTCACACTAACGTTTTCTACCCTACCCTGAGATAACCAAGGGTTGAATATGAAGTATTTTGTATGCAGAGTTTGTGTGTTATTGCTGAACCCAGTTCTACATGTACATTTATGCTACAATATTTTGAAAATGGTACTGTTTGTATCTGTAATATGTAAAAATACCATTACTACAAGAATTACTACTTGAATTTGCAAATAGAGAAGTCCATCAAGGAGCTTTTTGAATCTTATTTAAGTTCAGTGTGAAATTCCATTTGCATCCATTCTGTGTGATACAAGGACAATTTACTTTCTATTTTCTTAGTGCCAGTCCCATGACAAATTACATTTCAGTTCACTACACTCTGCTTCTAGACCCCCACCCCCACCCCCAAGCATATTTTGATGAAAGGCAAATGTGATAGAAAAAGCACAGTGTCTTTAAAAACGGGTTACAGAAAGCTTTGGAGAACATAAGGAATTTTCCTTCATCATTTTCAGGTCCCTGTAGGTAAATGGGGCTATGGGATAAACATGTTCAAAATTACAAAATATTGGCTTCAGGTCTCTACAGTAAGAGTGGACAGACTTACAATTACATGCAGCACTTAGTTTAATTCCAAAACCCCTTTGTTTTAGAATTTGTAACTCAGATGTGTGAATCTTTTTCCTGTTTAAAAATGGATGATGAAAAGAGAAAAACCATAAAAGTACTGAACAGTAAATGAATAAAACGGTGTCAGAAGGAAAAAGAATAGAATTCCATTCAAATTAGAATGCAATGGGATTGATATCAGATTATACTTGTAGGAATATTATCTTCAATGAAGCACGCATAGAAGATAGTTTATAGTTGGAATATGATTTTTAAAATTCATTGTGGTATGATAATTATATCTTTATTAGCAACGGAAAATGTATGGCTGTTAGCAGGACTTCATTTAATTTCTGCTTTGCAGATTGTTTAATAAATGTTTAATTTTTCTTGAAATCTCAGGAAAATAAAAAATGTTTTTTAATATAAAATTAATCTTGAGATTACTTTATATAAGGCTGGACTTTTTAGTTCTGGGGATTTACTTCCATCTTCTATATTTCTATGTCACTTTCATAGAAGGTTGTCTTGGGATATTTTAAAGAGACCTTGCTGGATTATATCTGAGTTGTCTCAGGGATATGCTTTACCTCTACTGAGTATGATGGCAAATGTGATCCAACTCATTTGATTTTCCTGAAATTTCAAGGATTCTTTAGGATGACTTCTGTTCAGGTTCATAATCAGAAGCTACTTTTAATAGTTCAAATTGCAGGTGTGTAGAACACTCCTTAAATTTAATACAATTGCTCAGATACAATACTCAATGAAGCTGCAATCAGAGCAAAATGCCCCTTTGAAAATGTTCATGCCATAACAATTACCACATCTGTAACTTTCTGAAATTATATTGCCATGTTGGAAAGAGCCAGAGAATCTTCTTTAATGGATCAGAATAGCTGCTTTGCTAACATTTCCTCCTTTTCTTTAATCTTTCTTTTCCTTCCTGTACTACCACTGTATTTAGAAGCACTTTTCCTTTAGTAAAGCTGTCTAACTGGCAAGTACTGTGAAATAAGGCACTGTAGCAGCTGGAGTGGCATATCATGATAATCTGAATTATCCCAGTCAATCAGGCACTGCTTTAGGGGATACGCAGCCAGTAAAGACACTACTAGAACAATGAAAGCATAAAACTTCCTAGTACAATAGCTTGTGGCAGCAACTATGAATGAACTAATAAATTGTATTTTTAAATTTTTCTTAAAGTAGACTCCACTTTTCTGCACGTATAAGCACTCAAGACAACATTGTTCCACTATAATCAGTGTGCATTGGATATGTTTTAAAATTCATCCATGTCATGTTATAACAAATCAGGTTGGCAAAAACATGACCTCAGATTACAAAATACAAAACCTAAAATAAATTCTACTGATCATAAAAAAATTATTTACTGACTAGTAAAAGTGAAGGATGATGATGAAGATTATGATGATGATGAAGAAGATAACGATATGTTTGTAAGCACAAATAAATTAATCTGAGATACAGTAGCCAAGTAGGAAGCTAACGAATTAAATAAGATATTTGAAGGGAAAAGTAATTTAAAAAGGGAGTGAAAAAGCAGAGACCCAGAAAAGGGATTGTTGTTCCTTTCAATCTTGGCATCTCTTATTTCACATTTTAAGCAAAACTGATTTGGGAAATAAAACTGGTGTGAGCGGCATGAAAGTAGGAATTCGTTAAAAATGTTTTAAAATTGTTTTAGTGAAAAAAATATTACTAAAAATTGCTGCAAGACTATCCAATGGTATATAAAAATGCATAACCAAGAGAGAATTGAATTGCTGACAAATAAATTAATACTATTTTTTACCATTAGAAGAACATGCTCCCTAAAAGAGTCAGGAAGCTATAAAATTATTGCATTATATTTTAATAGTTAGATTTTATTCTTCAATGTCTTCAACATTATATGCTACTAAAACTCTCATTTCCATAGCCTTTAACTGGGTGAAACTAAGCATCATAGAGCAACAATTTTCAAATCAAATGGGCTAACTTAAAGAATGCACCCAAATCTGGGACCCACAACTCCCATGGGATTGAAAAATTGTGGCTGCGTCAATGCTAGAGGAGTCCTGCTGTTACCCAGTGGAGATAGACCAGTCACACCATATCACTCAGGCAGTCATAAGAAGCCAACAGAGATTCTAAATTGTTCTGAGGTGAGAATGACAACCTACAGTATTGTGGTGAATCAAATTAATTAAATTAGCATCAGCATAATTATGGCATGAGGAAGGGGGGGCATCGTGGTCAAAAGACGACACCAAACATAAGGATGTGGCAAAAAGGAAGGAATATAAAAGAAACAGAAGATGAAAGGGCTGCAGTTGAAAATAGGATTTCCCATCCTTTTAATGAGGAATTTGGATATTCCAAGGGCTTTGTAATAAAATGCAAATGATCCAGTGGTGGGTTTCAACATTTTTTACTATTGGTTCTGTGGGTGTGGCTTGGTGGGTGTGCCAGGGGAAGGATACTGTAAAATCTCCATTCCCATCCCAATCCAGGGGAAGGATACTGCAAAATCCCCATTTTCTCCAGATCAACTGGGACTTGGGAGGCAGAGAATAGCGTGGCCAGTCAGAAGTTTTACTACCGGTTCTCCAAGCTACTCCAAATTTCTGCTACCAGTTCTCCAGAACTGGTCAGAACTTGCTGAAACCCACCTCTGAGATGATCATGGAAGAACCCTATAAGAATCTCATTGTAGCAAAGATAAACACTGATGAATTCAAAAATAACATTGTCGTGATTCTAAGAATTATGCTCAATTTATTAGAAGTGAAGATGTCCCTCTTCAGTGGGCACTGTTCCCAGTACAGTCATGCTTTCAGGGGTGGTCTCTGAGCTTGATAGTTTTTCTGTAGACCTTTCATTAGCCAAACCAGGTAACATCATCAATGCTAGTAAGGAATGGAGTTTCAATTTATATTCTGGTGGCTTGCCCTGTCAATGTTGGTGGGGATGGTCTTTGAGATTCTTTTATTGGACTGTTTATATTAGTTTGTTTTGCAATTCCTTGATTGGGGTATTGTTTTCTTCTTGATTGTTGGTCTGATGTTAATCTTGGTGTTAATCTATGCTCATCTGGATGTTGATTGATGGTTGCATTCCCTTTTGGCTTGTATATTATAAAGAATAGAAAGACCTTTTGACACATTGCAACAGACAGTTTTAAGTAACCTGTATAAAATGCAGCATAAAATGCAAATTAAATGCATTGTGGGACAATGATAGAATTAAGGCAGAAATCACAAAAATGATTTGCAGTAATGCAGCATTTTTTTTAAAAAAAAGAATTGGGTTCAGTGCTATCTTTGCTGATATAAAATGTTTAGGGAAACATTTATATAGCCTTAGAGCAGTACACAATTTTGAAACATAAAATAAATCATTTCCTTACCCTTAAAAATAGTCTTTAGAAGTTGCACATTTCAATCACAGTGAAACTGGCCCATTCAAGACTTCCCACTGATTCCTGTTGACCTTCAGTCAGGGAAGGTAATTCTAGGAATCTAAACTACAGAATAGCAGAAGGCATTCCTCATACTGATTTTTTTTTTACTTCTCTTTTATTTCTCTCCTGCTTCTTACTGTCTTCTATGCTATTCCAAAACATTCAGTCAATGACCTCTCAAGGGAGAGGTAGGAGGAAACTTCCAATACTTAAAATATTCAAGAGCAACCTCTAGCTAACAGACAGCATAAAGCTACATTGAATCCCATTTTGACTGTTATAAAGCAGCTATCTGTCTTCTTTTGAAAATGAAAAACACAAACTTAATGCAATTTACTTTGATGAGATGATTTAACTTTCATAGAATCATAGAACATAAGTATTAGAAGGCACTTTCTGTCCAATGCATTACTCTATCTCATCTTGCACTGAAAAATTGGATGGAGAGAGAAACAAGCTAATTCTCAGTAAGTGCAGAAACAAACAATATCATTGATTGGTTCATATTTAAATACTTGTCCCTTGATTATTGATCAATTTTTATAATAATTATTTACTGAGCCCAAAGCAAGGATTATAGAAATGTTAAATATAATTGGGATGGTGAGGGGGGTGGGTGGGGGAAGAAGACAGGCTCTAAACAGATCCTGGAAGAGATTATTGGATTTTTCAGAGGAGCACAGATATATTTCAGTAATTCCTAAGTAATCTAAAGTCCTGAAGTATACTGTACAGGTAAATCCAAAATTCTGACAAAATATGAAGTTATAAGAAGAAAATCTCATGCACAGGATTCTTGTAGTCAGGAACTACATGAATTAAACTCTGAAAAATAACAAGTAAATTGTTTGAATATGCTGAGTAATATAGAATTTTTGTAAATTAACTGTTAATCAAGTTAACATCTAGTAGGCTGAAGTCACTTTGAAGAGAATGATGATGGGGAGTTGTAGCCAATTGAAGTTTGAAAAAAAAATATTTCTAAAGTAATCAAAGAAAGAGTTCTGTTCACTATTAAGATAGAACCTGATAAATTGAGGAGACAAGAGGGTTAGTTAAAGAAACACAATGTTTTAGCTTTCTGAATTTATTACAGTTTTCAAATCTACTATACATGAACTGCAAAGTTCTGGATTTAGCTTTATCTGTATTTGGGTTTTTTGCTCTTTGGTGTTTGTCTGCATTTTTGCAACCAATATTATATGTAATAATTATGAATGTGATGTTATTCGCTATGATCCAAACAGTAAATAAGCATTTCTAAGTGCTTTAAAAATTTGGAACAACTATTGTTTGAAGCTATTTTTGTTCCAACAAAATTATATAGTTAGACTTACATGACAAAGAATCTTTTAAGAAGGAAGAAACTTCAAGCAATAAAAGGAAAGGGGAAATCGTAGCAGAGCAGCTATGCTGTACTAATATATTAGGGATGAATTAATCTGAATCAAAGTCACGCCTGTGTGTCTACAAGGCAAAGTAAGTCTGCATGAACACACTAAAAATCTGAGACTGGCCTAGAAGCTTGGGTAACAAGAATACAATTTACTTAAAGGAAGATACAATTTGTTTAATGATCAGGGCTATCATGTTTTTCTCCCCAAAACAAGATATTCTGAAAAAGACAGTATAATTGTTTTGGTGTCTACCAACTGATACTGTATTAAGGCATTTTTTCAGTTTATTTACAGCACTTATATGGCTGTCTATCTCATATAATGTTTCTAGCATTGGCTACAATTTTGGCTTCTAATCTATTCCACTAGTATCCTCCTCCTCAAATTCAAAAATCCTCAAGTTTCCAAAAAAATCTTTGGAAACAACAATGTTCAGGAAAATTACCTTTTTATATATAGAAGACAATCCCTTTCTCTCAATGCAATGAAAATGCATTGGCTTCTACTTTGGCATGAATAAAAAGGCTTCTGTCAAAAGGAAATCAAACTTATCTACACCCAGATGTAATTTACCCAAGATGAGAAAACCTAGGATGAACCATATTGTGTTTGTTCCATTTAGCTCTCCAATCTCCACAAAAGGTACTGGCAGAAAAGCTGGTTAATTGCTACAGCTGGCAGAACTGCCTACTGATGTGCATTTGCCTTTGTCTAGATTGGAGCTCTTGTGTTGGTGATCTGTGGAAAACAATTCTGTATTCAAGAATTGTGCACTGGAGGTAACTTATGGTTTGGCTCTTGGTCCATCGGACTAGCATTACAATTAAACTGTAGAACTTTGAAATGTGCTTTACCCTTCCCATTGAATGCAGTGAGTAAACAAGTTTAGGATTGTTTTGCACATCTTTCATTTTATTTTTGAAGCAGAGCAAAGAAGGGTCAGATTTTGTTACCTTTTAATGAGGGCATCCTATTTAATAATTTGCACATAACACTATGAATCCATTAGTAATTGTGTAGGTTTGTATATTTGAACTGCTGCTGCTAATTGCCTACATCTGAGGCTGTCCATCTCAATTTGGTTAAAAGAAAAAGTGCAAAAAGTCAACATATGACATTAAGAGGATTTCACATTTATTCCTTCAGATAAGTTGTTTCATTATTCAGGAAAATAGACAGCTCTACATTATCAGCTCTCCTGATTAATGGAACAGTTTGATTCTAGGAAATAAATATGAAACTCTCATTAATAACTTCTGAGCTTGTATAAAATGTGTGCTCTGTCTAGAGACAGGCAGTGCTGTAAAGTATCAACTGGGACGATAGTGATGCTATTCTATTGATTTAATTAAATCCTAACAGCCCTTTTTAACCAGTGCTCATAAGCAAAATTGAAGATAACTACTAAAATCATTTGAATTATACTGCCGCAGTCTAATGAGAGTAAAATTATTACTGACTTCAAGACCCTCTAGACCCTTGTACCAGAGAAAAATCAATATAGCATAATCAAACTCTCCTGGCAATTCTAATTTAAGAAGCAATAACTTTTGGGATTTTTTAAAGCAAAATATTTGGTTTAGCATCAGATCATAAAATAAAAAAGTTGGAGGAGTCTTCTCTGTTTAATTTATCATAAATCTTTGCAACTTCTCTTGCAGCTAGTCAGGAAATGTAAACTAATATTTAACAAGGAAAAAGGAATGCATGAGAAAAATTCAATGTGAACATATATAAAGCTTGCCAAATTTACCAGTAGAAAAATCCATTTTATAATGGCCTAGTGAAAAATCAACTAATGCCTAAGCAGGATGAAGTATATTTCACAAATCTATGGTAGTTTGGTTTACTGAATTAACCCAGTTGTCAGAGTTTTCATAGAGTTTTCATACTTCACTGAACTAAATAAAATCACACGGCTTTTTTTACTCAAGCATATGGAGCCACACACTCACCAGTTACCATTTTAACCTAACATGGTGTGTGAATTCAGCTACAATTTCCCACCACATGGATAATCTACATTAGAGAGACTTTTTGGTTGCAATATAGAAGGCACGTAATACTTAAATTAGCACCCTGTTGACAAAAATTGGCATATGCACTTACTTAAGTAGAATCAAGCTAAGTTGATTGGTTAATAAGTCTCATGGAAACTTAAAAGATAAAAAGCTGTGACCTACTTAAATGCATTTATTGTCACTCATTTTCCCTCTGGGTATGGGGACAAATATCTCCTTAATGAGCTCAGTGTGAATTTCTTCATCAGTTATTGCCCCTTTAATTTCTTGGACTAAATTTATATTATCTATGTATATGGAGATGTGAACATTCTTCTCCTAGAATGCTTTAGGTGACTTCAATTACAGGCTAGTGAATTTTACCTTACAATTAAGAAAATAATTAAAAGGAAAATTGGAAAGCACAGCAAGGGAGAACAACACGAACTAAGGAAACTGAGCATAGTCTCTGAAAAATGTGTATCTGTTGAAATTCTTTGAAAAGAGACTTAAAATGGAAAGTGGGCAATTTATTGCTAAGCCTCTATGTTTTTCACCAAAGTCTTTTGAATAAGCACTCATGAAGGATGGTAAAGCAAAACTAATTATCAGAAAGCTGTAGAAGATACAGAAACTTCATTTCCCTCCCCCACCCCAGTACTCAGTTAAAGAAAGTGTTTGGGTAAATGACAGTTGCTAGAGAGAGAAAAAAGATTTATGAAGTATCTTCAGGATTTGGACAATACAAGCTAAACCATATTGTTCAATCAATTTAGAAACCTCCAGGCAAACTGTGTTAAGCTTAGTGCACTCATCTGATCAAGTAGTAGAATTTCCTGAAGTACAGTTTATACCAATTTCCTAGACTTTCACTGTTATGACAAAAAACCTGTATTGCCTTGCTAATTTTACAGATATTGCTTAGGATGTAGTTTAAGCCACCTCCAAGGCCCTACTGGTGAAATAAATGAATACAAAAAAGTATTTGTCATAGAGTGAAATATTTTCCTCAAATAATTAACACTATGGCTGCAAGAATTAACTAGAGAGAAGTAGGTGTGGCTGTAGGTGTTTCTGATAGTAAAATGCTAACTAAAGAATGAACAATAAATCATTGCAGCCCTTTCCATAAGAGAATCAACCCAGATGTACAATCAGTGCCTGGGGAATATATCCTATTTGCTTTTAGAGTCAAATAAGTAGTAGTTAATTTTCTTGTTTAATATCTTATTTAAATATGAACTGGCAGTTAAAGCATACTTATGCAGCAAAGAAGCATACATTTGCTATGAAGTAGATGCACATTCGGTGGGACTTACTTTTGAGGAAGACTTTATAAACTTGCATTGGCTTTCTTTGGACATTTTCTTTTGAATAATTGAGAGAGGGAAGGTGGAGGGATGTAATAGGAATTTACATTTTCTCCAGTACATAAACTTACTGTCATTTGCATTCCTCCTCTTCTTTCATAAGTTTACATCTATGTGGAGTTTGCAGCAGATATTTTCTCTTTGCACCCTGAGAGAGAAACATCTGTCACTGCCTAGGACTGAACTCTCAACCTTCCCAATGGGAGGCAAGCATCTTCACTTCCAGGCCACCACACCACTCACTCTAACTGTAACTATTATCCACATGTAATCATCATCATCATCTGGAGCACCACTTGAACATAATTGGCATTAAAAAATTCGCCATCAGTCAATTGCAAAAGATGGACTTTACTCTGAACAGCTTATATCCTGCAATTATATCTGTAAAACCATCAAACTATCCCAGGTCCTTAGAAAGAACTCAATAGGTAGACAAAAATGCCAAACTCAGTCTGAACATTTGACTGACTATGGGACAACAACAACAATAACAACACAATAATAATAATAATACAAAGCCAGAATTGAGATGACAGCAACAGATAACAAGTGCTGCCTCTGCAAATAAATTGCAGAAAGTGTGGACCAACTAGTTAGCTGTTGCAAGAAGATTGCTCAGACAGATTGCAAACAATTTGCAAAGTAGCAAAACAATGGTTCATTGGAAGATCTGCTAAAAATACCACTTGCCTGCAAGCAAGAACTGGTGGGACCATAAAATAGAAAAAGTAATAGGAAATGAAGAAGCTGCCCAAGCACTCTGCAGTCTTGGGGTACTATTGGTCAGAATTCAGGGACTTCAGGGGCTCACCTCTGGGAAGTACACTAATTGAGACATGCCGCTTGGACATAAGCAAATCTAAGGGGAAAGGCATAGGTAGAGCATCCAGTGTGGTGAAACCTCCCAATTTACTGATATACCAATTTAGTGACAATACACTTGTCAAGGACATTATAGCCTACCATAAGCAGTGAAAATATTTACAGATCCCTCACATCCAGGACATAAACTGTTTCAACTCCTACCCTCAAAATGACGCTATAGAGCACTGCACACCAGAACAACTAGACACAAGAACAATTTTTTCCCAAACGCCATTACTCTGCTAAACAAATAATTCCCTCAACACTGTCAAACTATTTACTAAATTTGCACTATTAATCTTCTCGTCGTTCCCATCACCAATCTCCTTCCACTTATGACTATATGACTGTAACTTTGTTGCTGGTAATCCTTATGATTTATATTGATATTGATTGTTTCCTGATTGCTTATTTGTACCCTATGATTATCATTAAGTGTTGTATCATTAAGTGTTAAATTGTACCCTATGACCATCATTTGTGTTGTAAATGTTGTACCTTAATGAAGGTATCTTTTCTTTTGTGTACACTGAGAGCATATGCACCAAGACAAATTCCTTGTGTGTCCAATCACCCTTGGCCAATAAATTCTATTCTATTCTATTCTATTCTATTCTATTCTATTCTATTCTATTCTACTACTGAATGAGATAGAATGGGAGGGTATGCTACCACTATGTCATGTTCACTCATAATCTTATTTCTATTTTCCATGCCTTTTGCACTGGTAGCTGTCCAAATATGCTCACTTTGACTCATGGTATCCTTAGCTCTGCAGTAACTATATGACTCTGTGTATTACAACAGTCAGAAAACTGGTGTCTTTGAGAAAGTGAGGTTTAAGTAAAGCTAGCTAAATGTGTATTTTTCTATTACACAATAGAAAACCAATGTTTTACAGCATAATGTGTGCTTACTATATGCCGAGTAGTAACAGTGTAGCACATTATTTAATGAACATTTGTATTTTAATGGGAAAAGATTGTTTGTTGAAATATTATCCTAGTTTGCCGAATTAATCAATTTTTCAGCTATAGGGTTGCTATAAATTTATACTAAAACAGGGTAATTGAATACATTATCCAATAAGTAATAGCATAATGTGGAATGGGGATGAGCAATAGGTACAATGAATTGTAGGAAAAGTCATGTGGTTTGCATTTTAATATCAGGTAATTTAAGTCTTGCAACAGAAAATATTTTTTGTGCTTTTTTCAGTTCTGAAATATATTTTCCCACCCAAAATATATGAAGGGAACGCTACATAGTAAAACATATATAATATATACTCTGTATGCTACATAGTAAAACATATATAATAGAATAACTTGCTTTAAAAACACTACATATGAAAATACATATAAACAGAGATGTTCCTAATGCCAATGTTGGTCTAGATCTTGTAATCGAGGAAGTTCTGAAATGTCCTCCAGAGCAGCATTTCCCAACCTTTCTGGCTCCACAGACAGCGGTGGCAGCAACGGTGACAGGGGAAATGGCTTCCCACATGCAAATTGGATCCTGCACATGCACAAATGAAGCTTCACATGCTTGCCCACCGCTTGGGCAGCCCAGTTCCCAGAAATCTGTGGACCAATACTGGTTCATAGACTGAGGGTTGAGGACACAAGCTCCAGAGGACAAATGTTTTAAAGATGTTCCACAGCCAATCAAGATCTGGGATACTAAATTTGAATGACCAGAAAATGGCAGCAAGGACTAATTTTTTAGTATTTTGAACAACAAACCTGGTGGCTCTTGTTCAATCATATTTTCAAACTCTTTGTGACCCAAACCCAGGATGTCAGCAGGTGCTTCTTTGAGATAATGTAATCTTATGCTTATGTCACCATCTAGACATCTTGTGGGACATTGTCAATCAAAAGGTCAGCAGTTTAGCAGTTCGAATACCTAGTGCCGTGTAATGGGGTGAGCTCCCATTACTTGTCCCAGCTTCTGCCAACCTAGCAGTTCAAAAGCACTTTAAAAAATGCAAGTAGAAAAATAGGGACCACCTTTGGTGGGAAGGTAACAGCGTTCTGTGCGCCTTTGGCATTTAGTCATGCCAGTCACATGATCATGGAGATGTCTTCAGACAGCACTGGCTCTTCGGTTTTGAAATGGAGATGAGCACTGCCCCTTAGAATTGGGAACAACTAGCACATATGTGCGAGGGGAAGCTTTACCTTTACCTTTAGATATATTGTCTTCTATCACTTTATCAAACAGCCTGAATTTTCCCAAGTATCAGATTATTATCCAGTGACTATTGCCCTCACATTGGGATGGTGGGGTGGGATATCAAAGCTATAACCTCACTATTAGAGCTTCCGATTTTACTTCATCTAGTACTGAATGATTTATTCTTCTTTCAGGCCAGGGCATTATAAATATTTTTTTAGCATTACATAATTTAAAATATTTTGTTCCCTTTCAGTTTTTCTGATGAGCCAGGTTTTCCAGACATATTTTACAACTGTGAAAACCAAGTGTTTGCTTTAAAATGGTTTTCGTAAGCTCATTACTGACAGGCCTTTAAATTAAGAACCCTGCATTGTATTTACTATTGAAAAATGGAAGGGACGAAGAAACTAATGGAGAAGTGATTCTTGTTATTGTTAGCAGTTTGTGAGGTAGTGGTAGCCTATTTAATATTGGAATAACCAGGGGAATAAGTGTAGCAGAGGCAGCTTTTCCTTAAGCTCATTATATACAAAACTCCATAGAAAGTAGTACCTTGCATTAGGTGGTTATGCAGCAGATTATTACATAATGCAAAGTAATAAAACAGGATGTAATGAAGCAAAAAAGACAGATCTATCAATTTCTAATATAACTTAGTGACTGTATTCATTCACCATTTTAAAATGGCTTTTCAAAATGTCATGGAAGAGAATACTTTCCAATTAGGGGAACAGATGACTTCTGCTGTTGTGTCAATATACAATCAATAACTCTTATTCCTAGCTGAAAAGCCCAGCTGCACCCACTGGGGGAGACCGCCATTGTTGCAGGCTTTTTTGGGATTCAGCTAATGCCTAGCCTATCTCCTTAGTCTATTAATTCATGTTATCTTTCATCCTCAACATATGATCTGTTTTCTATCTCCCTTTATTTTATTAGCTTTCCATCTATCTTTAGTGTAGCATTGTATATGTTGAAGTGCTATATCCTTTTTACTAACTTTGTTGATGTGGCTGTCAAGCACAGTTTTCCATTTTATGGCTAGCCACATCTGTTAAGCTGTAGACATTTCCAGTATTTCTCTATGAGCATGGCTCATTGACTAGGGTGCTAGCCTGCACAATAGGCATGCTGTTGTGGAGCCTTTTTGCTGCCTTTTTTGCTACTTTAACTCCAGTTCTGTGCACAGCTGAATAATGGGTTGTAATTGTCCATTGTCTTTGGTCTTTTTTATAACAACTGGCTGACACTCAAGGAAGAGAAGGAAACTCTCTCTTCTCCTTGTGTTTCCTCTCCTGGGACCCAACCTATTTCTGCCAAGCTTTCTGTTTCTCTGTTGGACTCTTCTTGATGCCACTTGCCCTTACAGTAGATTATAACAACCAAAGTCATCCATCTTTCCATTAGCTTCTTCAGCTATGGAAACTCGTACTTTCCAAAATGGCAAAATAATAGTCATGCTCTAGGACCATGATGGCAAACCTATGGCACGCGTGCCCAAAGTGGCATATGGATGTATGTCACCTGGCACGCACAGCATCGCCTGTTCCTTTTCCAGGTTTCTGGCATGCATGCGCACATGACAATCAGCTTGTCTTTGTGTGTGCAGCAGTGCCAGAAACCAGAAGAACTGGTCTTCCGTTTTCTAGCATGAGCATGTGCAATGGCCAGCTGATCAGCACATGCGCATGCACAGCAGTAACCGGAAGACTTGCTGGATAGCATGCGCATGCCGGAAACTGGAAGTACCTTATCTGGTTCACACATGCCCCCTGGGCAGCTCCTCTTCCTGCTACATTCAGTGCCAAAAAGGTTTGCCATCACTGGTCTAGGACTCTTTAAAGGAATTGTTCAAGGATGAAGAAGTAACAGTGGTAGTCTTAGTTCAGCATTTTCCAATACCTAGATTTTTTAAATCTAGGTGGATAACACTAAAATATTAGGAAAAAAAACTGAATTTCAAGGATGCTAAATTGACTTATTTAAAGCAGAAGTTAAAAAAGTAAGTTCTAATGCTTCATAATATTATATATTCTGAACAACCATAGCATCTACTTCACAGTTCAGCAACTAAGCTTCCCACTACAAAGTTGTTGGAATATTTGTTAACACTAAAGAAAACGAAATGAACATTCAGGTACTCTTTAAAACAGTGCAGCAAATGCAAGCGGGAGTGACATTTAAGCAAATTCTATTTGAGGCTTTTGACAGATCAATTTTCATTTTTTGATATAGAGAACAGAGCCTATTTTGTATTTTATTACTATTTTTGGTTTTGTTTTCTTCCCTCCTTCAATAATTTTTTCATGTTTAAAAGAAATCTTTCTGATGCCATGAATAATATGGAGAGAGTGCAATTTAGCTGCCATAGTGCAATTTTGGAATAAGGTGCACGATTATGCAGTGTAACTCATAAAGTAGCAGCCTTGATAAGATCTGTTAAAATTTTCACTGGGTTATGCCTGCCACATCTGAATTACAGAAGTGATTTGCATGGGATTCCAGCTGAGAGTAATAAAGACAATCGTAGAACAGGTTCCAAATGAAAAGACCTCCCAGTACGTAGGTAGATTCAGTAGATGTTTTATATAAAAACATAATACTCACATGAATATTTCAGTAGAGGTTTGGGAAGCCTTGGGTTTTCTTAGCAACTAAAAAGGCTGCTATTAAGACTGGACAGCTCTATATACTCCCAAGTATTCCTGAATAAATTGGACTTTACTTAGGAATAACCCTAAATCATGTATATTTTTAAAAAAATCACTGCGAAAACAAGCATGATCATCAGGTATGGCATCTGTAATATATATATCTCTCTCTCTCTCACACACACACACACATACACACACACACCCCAATAGCAATAGAACTTACACTTATATACCACAGGATCTTACCTTCACTGTAGAACTCTGACCTTGTTCCTGGGATCTGTTGGAACCCCTTTCCTATTTTAGGAGTCATAGCCTCAACTATCTGTCGATGATACATCCCATGCAGGATCTTGGATTCATCTCTCTCTCTCTCATTCTCTTTCTCTCTCTCCCCCATCTCCAATTGAAACTTCCCAGCAATATCTTATAAATTAAACTAAACAATTGTTTGTTATATTTTAAAATTATTACTCATGAATGCATAATTCCCCTAAATCTGTTAATCTATTACACTGTGCCATAATTCAACATATTTTGTGAAATTATAATTTTGTAACAACATTTACAAGTTCTCCCATTAGTAGTTTTACCTATGATTTTATGACTAGAGCAGCCCAATTATTTATTTTTATTTTATCTGAATTTATATCCAGCCCTTCTCCGAAGACTCAGGGCGGTTTACACTGTGTTAAGCAATAGTCTTCATCCATTTGTATATTATATACAAAGTCAACTTATTGCCCCCAACAATCTGGGTCCTCATTTTACCTACCTTATAAAGGATGGAAGGCTGAGTCGACCTTGGGCCTGGTGGGACTTGAACTTATTAATTAAACAACAGCCAGAATATAATATGTTCACAAGCATTCCTTATGATGACCATAGGGCATTTCATGGGCAATATATTTTCTTCCTTTTGTCCTATTCTGAAAGTAGCAGGATCTAAGTTTTGTAAAGTGGCATACAATGGAGAGGTTTCAGATAGTCACCTGAACATATAGAGACATGCTGGATAGAAATGGGATGGCAGGTGCAGTTCATTACCCTGCTGTATCTCACCTCCAACTTTCCAGGTGGGAAGTCTGAAGGAGAATTGTTTACCTATAAACAGCGTTCACCATGCAAATTGAGAACCTAATGGATCTCATACCATGGTTAGACATTGGGCAGAGAAACAAGTAGGTATCTGAACTTTCCTTACAACATGGCTGGAAATCTCTTTTTAGAAATTTAACCAGAACTAATATGCTAACAGAGAAAAATGGAAGTCAAGATTCAGATGATGCTTTTATTGCAAATATAAGAAGATCTAAAAATGAAGATCAAACTTCCATATTTAAATAATCAAATTCATGATTTACAATTGTTTCAGTCTCTCTTTCTCCCTCCCTCCCTCCCTTTCTCTCCCTTATGGATAATGCTCTTTTGCCATTCATTTCTTGGCCTTTGATACAGAGGATCAATATAAAATATATATTGATAAAAAAACCTATGTGCTCTCAGGCTGTTTGATTCTGGCCCTACCAGCTTCAGCCCTCATAGTGGATATGCTCTAATCTTTACTCAGTTTGAAGGTTTCCACATTTTCCTGTTGTATACTTTGTGACCTGCTGTAGATACAGAGCAATCAATGAACATGTTCCAGTCAATGAATTAGTCATTAGGTGTGACCAGTCACAGCCAAAGTGTACACTTCATGTCAAATAAATATATTGGATCTAACAAGCACAACATGAAAATAAATTATGTTTCCTAAGTTTCTTCGAATGGTACTAAATTAGTATGAGAATAAGATAACATATTTATTTGAAATATTGTCGCTGGGACTAAAAGACATGGTCACCCTAGAATTTTTCTTAGAAACAGAAAAGATGTAAAGAATTCATTTACAACCTTTCTGCATGCAGAGGTTATAAAGGGCTTCAATTTGGAATGTATGTTTCTTATTCTGAGCAACCTATTGCACTGTTTAGGTGCTCCTTATTAAATATTCAATATTCAATCCAATCTTGATTGTAGAAAATATGACTTCAGTAACAGAGTTTTTAATGCTTGGAATGCACTACACGACTCTGTGGTCTCATCCCAAAATCCCCAAAACTTTAACCAAAGACTGTCTACTGTTGACCTCACCCCATTCCTAAGAGGTTTGTAAGGGGCGTGCATAAGCGCACCAGTGTGCCTAACATTCCTGTCCTAATGTTCCCTTTGGTTGTATTCAATTTGTGTGGTTATTTCATGTTTATACTAATATATATTGTTGTGTTTGACAAAATAAATAAATAAATAAAAATAAATAAATATTACTTCTCCCATAACTACAATTTAGCTGGGGAGAAAAAGACTTTCCTTAAGCTAATTACACTCACAGTCTAATGTTGTCTAACAATGACAATGGTAACACTTTGAATAGAAGAGAGTTGAACTGTAGAGTGCTTGGTGATCTCTCAGCTTGGTTAGCGGCTAAGGTCACCACAACAATACTTTGTTTTTGATGATCAAAATTTGATCTTCCATTTTACACAGGCAATGTTCATGGGTGTTGAGAACCAGGTAATAAAAAGACCACTTAAACAAGGGCATCCAACTTAATATCTCCAAGTAGATTTGCATCCCCATTCACTACGGTGTACAGTTTATGCATAGAATGTGCATATAGTAAATGAATTGGCATTTCACTTTTCATTTTAGCTACCATCTTTCTGTATAAGATCTAGGCACATGGGTAGTTCTTTTTCGTCTATAGGCATAACTGTAAGAGAGTGAGCAAGGTATTTTATAAATGCTTATTTTTTGTTGAGGTCACATTTTAAAAGTAGGCATCTGAAATGGTGAAAAGATTTTCCTACTTTGCTTTGGTTTTCAGAAAACAGAAAGAAAATAGCCTGATCATACTCAAGCTTTTGGTTTTGCCTAAAGCTCCTTCCTGATACCCTAGCTCCATGATGGCGAATCTATGGCATGTGTGCCTGAGGTGGCATGCAGAGCCATCTTTCTGGGCACGCGACCTGTTGCCCAACTCACCTGCAGCTGCACATGTGTGCATGCCCAGGCTGGTGTTCAGGCCTCCAATGCGCACACATGCAATTTAGGGGGCCCAGCTGGTCTTCAGAGCTCTGCTACATGTGTGTGCGCATTTGCACCTGCATGCAAGAGTACTTGTGCACAGTGCATGCATGCATAGATGGTGTTTGCACGTGTGCATTGCATGCATGAAAACCACGCCCAGTGCACGCATGCATAGATGGTGCGATTGCATGTACAGCACACGAGGGACACCCATAAAAGCTGTGTGCATGCACAGATGTTGAGGTTGCGCGCACAGCGCACAGGGAAAACGCACATGAGCACGGATATCATGCATGCAGGCAAAGTAAGCGAAGTACGTTCCTGTCTGGCACTCAATGAGTAAAAGGTTCACCCCCACTGCCCTAGCTATTATTTTTTAATTAATTATTTAAAGTAAACCATAAACTGGTTTATGGATTGGGAAACTTTTTAACTTTGATTCTCATATGCTACTAAACTGCCTTTGTTTGCTAAAAGGTTGCCTCTAAATATTTTTTAAAATAATGTTAAAATCTATTCTTCCCCGGCTTTGAGGAAAGCATCAAGTAAATATGAGAGGAGGCAGAATTAGCTGTTGGCAGATCTGAACAGAATCTATAGTTTAGAAACATTAATTTTAGATAGAAATTCCACAAAGGAAATCCCTGAATATCTGAAGAGATTCTTTTAAGAGCCAACTCACTCCGTCTCTCTTTCTGCCAGAGCTTGTGCTCATAAGATCACATCTGAGTGCATGGAGATTTCATCCTAATGGATGCTACCAGGCTAAATTCCACAGAGTTTCCTTTGAAATACACCCCTAATTGACATTGTCAACACTACACATTTGAACTCTGAATAGGCCAAAAAGTGGGTCAGCCTAAGAATCTTTTTGCAGATTTAATGAGCAATTTTTCACTTATTTTTAGGGCACAAAGGCATATTTGAAAAACCTGGCTAGGCTAAATCAAAACTGACATTTGGCCAGTTTCTGCCCATATAGTGGCTATTAAAGAAGCTTTCTGCAGCACTCTAATCCATGTAGAGAAGCATGTAGTACTTACAGGGTAAACCATAAAACAGAACAATTTATGTCCTATCAAAACACTACATTCTTCGGTAATGGGGGTACTTTCAAAATTAGATAGTGCATGCAAGGAAAATATAAAAATAAAAAAAGAAGATGCATTTCTTTCAATGGTATTTATTTCATCGATGGCAGGAAAAATGCATTAAATATCAGTCAGTGCTTAGGCAAGTGGGAGTAACCCAATCTTTAACCCAACATACACAGTCAATTGTCAGAGTATGGTTATCTTTACTCGGTTTTGTAGACAATTTGCTTGTCAGGCTCAAGCTCAGAGGTGAGACAGTGTGATCCCAGTGTGAGCCAATCCTTTATTTGCTTACACCTAACAGAATCTTGACAAACTAAAGCCATAATTTTCCAAGCTACTTGTTATATCCCGAGAGAAGATTCTAGAAGGTGGTTACTCTGAATCCTCCTTCCCCTGCCCCACCTCCGGTTTGGGACTGTCCAGACTCTTAATCTGAGCCTCTTTCTGGGAAGCTCTGAGGTGGCAAAATCTTCATTCTCCTGCTACAAGTGCACATTCCACCACATTTCTATACATTGATAGGCTCGCTACTGAAAAGATATTAAATTAAATAGACAGCACACAACACTCCTTCACCAATGGTACCAGAACTGTACCTCTCTTGCTGGTAGGCAGGTAATTGGGGAGATATGGTCTTACAATAACCCAGCCCCAAGCTTTAAGAATGAGAACCAGTACCTTGAATTGCACCCAGAAGCAAACCAGAAACCAATTCAACTTACAGAGTAGTGATGTCACACACACTGAGTAACTAGTGCTACTAGATGTCACTTAATTTACTAACTGATGATTATCTCCCTGTTGCTATTCTCACCAGGACTCAGTTGTATCTGAAGGATTCTTACGGTGTCTGAAAGGTAGACAGTGATATTGTTTAGATAATTCCTAATGTGGACCTCCTTATTTCTTTTATGAACATTGATATGGTATGGTATATATGATATGGATGAGAGAATGTTTTCAGGGGCAACTGTGAGCTCTCACAGCACAAAATGAAATAGCACAAAAACTGCAAATCAATAAATATAGGCATGTCTAAAATAATTTTCATTCTTTTTTCTGTATCTATCAAATGATCCATCTCCCTTCTCTTCCAGAAATCCATTTAAAAAGATACCATCTATTTGACACACTCTTTCTTGCTTACTTTGGTTAAGCTATTAAATATAAATAACAAAGTCTAAAAATAGGATAAAAAAAATCCTAGGTGTGATAAGCCAATTTTCAGGGGCAATATCATCCCAAAAAAGTAGCACTTGTATCATTCCCTGATGGGCTGATTACAGTAACAATCACTGGTGTTCACAACTACAGCGTAATTGACTGCATTGGGGAGCTTCCTAGTCTACTTAAACAGAAACCCTGCAAAATTAGAAATCAATAGATTCAGAATTGTAGCATTCTTTTACTGTATTCCCTTTTCAGCAGAAGTTGCCTCGTTTCATTTTTTCCACATTTAATATAGTTTACCTAGTTTTAGATGGAAGAGACTAATAAAGACAACTTTTTAAATCATGTTTTCAAAGAATTATTAATGTGCATTAGCTCTGTTATTAGATGTATCCAAAGCTTGACTGTCATACAGCAGACTGAAGCCTTTTATTTGATGTCAATTAAGGTTGGAGTTGTCTGAATGGACTGTATTTTCTGAATTGTCAAAATCCGAGAAAAAGAGAAACCAGGTTTTGTTTGCCTTCTTTTCACTGATTTTATCTAGCTCTCAGCTCCATTCAACGTTAAAATGACATACTTTTTCATGAATCATTTATTCACATAAATTCCAAATAGTTTAGCTCTTGTCTCCCTCATTAGGCAGATTATATAGACAGATTGCTACCTTGAGCAAATCATCTTTCTTATTATTTTTTTCTTCCAGTATTCTAAATTGTTTCTCTGGCTTTCCTTGTCTAAACAATGCTTCTTGCTCTGCCTTCTTTAATAAAGCTAAGTGATTGCTGATATGTCATCCTGAGGATGCTTGATGGGGTAAACAATTCCAATATGCATCTAGCCTGACTTTCAGTTATCTCAGATTTAAAAACCATAAAGTCTCTGTAATTAATCAAAGGTGCATGAAAGAAAAAAATGTTGAAACCTATGAATATGGCATAAAAGAAACTGATCTACAAAGCATTTTGGCCTATTTGGCAGAGTTAATTTGTTATGTGAATATACCTTAATGTGGGCTGAATGGACATATTTTATGCCACGCTTGGTCATTTTTTCAAGGAAAAAATCACAGAAATCTATGTTCATTTAACATATATCAATATGATCCTGTAACTTTAAGGCATTATCTCAGGCTAGTATAATAGTATATAGTATATTGGATTAATATATATGGATTAATAAATTCCATTAAAACATGTTTGCTTTCACCATGATTTATAAATAAAGTAAAAATAACAGTTCAAACAAGCCAAATAGCTAATTTTAAATGAGAACCAAACAATTTAAATTTAGCATAATGCATAAATCAGGCCATTGGGATATTGTCTTAAATATTGGTTCAATTGTTCTCAATTATTTAATTTTGTTTATATATTACATCTTATTTTACATTTTTATCCCACCTTTATTATTTTTTATAAATAACTCAAGTCTGTGAATATACTGAATACTTCTTCCTCCTTCTATTTCTTTGACATACAACCCTGTGATATGACTTGATCTGAGAAACAGTGACTAGCCCAAAATCAGATGGCTTTCATGCTTAAAGCAGGACTAGAATTCACAGTTTCCTGGTTTTTAACCACTCAATCAAACTGACCTTTTAATAAATACTACCCTGACTGATATTAAATTAAATTATTGTGTTATTAAATTATTGTATTGTATTTGACTGAGTGTTATTCCTGCCTTAGACACAAAATTTGCTGGATGACCTTGGTCCAATCATACTCTTTCAGCTTTAAGAGGAAGAAATAAATTGCAAAAATTCATGCCAAGAAACTCCAGAGACAAGTAACCAGGATTCAGAATTGACTTAAAGGGAGAAGGAGGGAGGGAAGGAGAATGACTTAGGAATATTTAAAGGTACAGGAGAAAACATACATTGAATTGAATTAATAGAGACACAGATTCTGTTTGAACTTTAAGAAAAAGAATCCTAGTAGAATAGTGTAATCAACTACTCAGAGTGGTGCTAGGGTCCCCTTTAATGATGGATTCAGTCAACCAGTCAATCAGAATAGAGCTGGAAGGGACCTTAGAGGTCTTCTAGTCCAAATCCCTGCTCAAGCAGGAGAACATATATCATTTCAGACAGATGGCTGTCTAGTCTTTTCTTTTAAAAAAGCCCAGTGATAAAGCACCTACAACTTTTTTACCAAAATGTTCTACCTGTAAATGAATACTTTAATTTCAGCCATAATAATACAAGGGCCATCAACAGATTTAAGCTCAATGTAATTCGCTCTAATCTTAATTGTAGGAAATATGACTTTTGCAATAGAGTAGTAAATGTCTGGAACAAAGTATCTGATCCTGTTGTTAGTTTCGCTAATCCCTCTATCTTTTACTGTAAACTGTCTATCGTGGACCTTTCATGCTTCTTAAGAGGTCCCTAAGGGGGCGTGCATAAGCGCACCAGTGTGCCTACTGTCCCTGTCCTACTGTTCCCAATTTTATGTAATCATTCTATGTGTTTATGGCTATGTTTTGCCAATTTATATCCTTTTTTTTGGTGCCAAAATTTTTTTCATGCGTCCATGTCTGTGTCTACTCTGTTACTTGTTTTCTTGTATTTGTTGACAAAACAAACAAACAAACAAACAAACAAACTTCTGAAGGCAAGCTGGTCCACTGGTTAATTGTTCCCACAGTTAGGAAGTTTGTCCTTAATTCCAGGTTGCTTCTCTCCTTGATGAGTTTCCATCCACTGTTTCTTGTCTTGCCTTCTGGGGCTTTGGAAAATAAGTTCTTTGTGGCAGCCCCTCAAATACTGGAATACTGCTATCATGTCACCCCTAGTCCTTCTTTTCTCTAGACTGGCCATACCCAATTCCTGCAACCGCTTTTCATACGTTTTTGTCTCCAGGCCTTTAATCATCTTAGTTGTTCTTCTTTGCACTTTTTCCAGAGTCTCAACATCTTTTTTGTAATGTGGTGACCATAACTGGATGCAGTATTCCAGGTGTGGTCTTACTAAGGCTTTATTAAGCAGTATTAATATTCATGTGATTGTGATTCTATGCCTCTGTTTATACAACCAAGGATTGTATTAGCTTTTTTGACTGCTGCCACACACTAGCTCATGTTTAAGTGATCACCCACTAGGACTCCAAGGTCCTTCTCACAGTTACTGTTTTTGAGCTAGATTTCACTTAATCTGAACTTGTATCTTTGGTTTTTCCTGCCTAGATGTAAAATTTTTGGCTACATTAAATTTCATGTTTTGGATAGGGCCCATTGTTCAAGTCTGTCAATATCTTTTTGGATCCTGAGCTTGTCTTCTGGGGTGTTGGCTATTCGTGCTGGTTTAGTGTCATCTGTAAATTTAATGAGACCCCTTCTATTGCCTCATCTAAGTTATTTAGGAAGATATTGAAGAGTTCTGGGCTTAAGACAGAACTTTGTGGTTTCCCGCTGCTAACTTTCCTCACTTAGATGTAGTACCATTAAAGACTACTCATTGGGCCGTGGATAGCTCAGGCTGTAAGGAGCCTGTTATTAGAACACAGTAGCCTGCAATTACTGCAGGTTCAAGCCTGGCCCAAGGTTGACTCAGCCTTCCATCCTTTATAAGGTAGGTAAAATGAGGACCCAGATTGTTCGGGGAGCAATAAGTTGACTTTGTAAATATACAGATAGAATGAGACTATTGCCTTATACACTGTAAGCCGCCCTGAGTCTTCGGAAAAGGGCGGGATATAAATGTAAATTAAAAAAAAATTGAGTATGGTTTGTCAGCAAGTTACAAATCCACCAGGTGGTGATACTATCTATCCCACTTTTTCTAGTTTACCAAGAAGTAGGTTGTGGTCTACTTTGTCAAATGCCTTACCGAAGTCTAAGTATATTATTTCCACAGCATTTTGCTGGTCTATTCATTTAGTCACTTTGTCAGAGAATTAAATAAGATTGGTATGGAATGTTCTTTTAACAAACCCATTTTGGCGTCTAGGTATAACTTTATTTGTTTCTAAATCTTTGCAGATCTGTTTTCTGATTATTTTTTCCAGTATCTTCCCAGGTATTGATGTTAGGCTAATTGATCTGTAGTTTCCTGAGTCTGTTTTTTTTTCTTTCCCTTTTTTTGGGAAACACATCAGCTCTTTTCCATTTCTCTGGTAGTTCCCCAGTACTCCAGGATTTTTGAAAGATATAGTATGATGGTTCTGAGATAACATCTGCCATCTCCTTCAGGCCTCTGGAATGTAGTCCATAAAGTCCCGGTGATTTATATTCATCAAGATCAGACAGGTGTTCTTTAACCATTTTCTTGCTTTTAAAATTTTTATTTCTAGTCTTTTACAGTTATGTTTTGGTAGGTTGGGCTATAATTTATTTTTCCATGAAGACTGATGCAAAGAATGAGTTAAGCAGCTCTGTTTTCTCTCTGCTGCATGTTACTTCCTTGCTATTTTCTCTCTTTAGAGGACCGACTGTTTCCTTCACTTTTTTCTTGTTATTTATATGTTGAAAGAAACTTCTTTTTTATTATCTTTGATTTTTGTTGCAAGTATTTGTTCATTCTGAGCTTTGCTTTCCTGGCTTCACCTTTGCAGATTCGGGCTATTTGCTGATATTCTGACTTGGTTATGTGGCCCTCTTTCCATTTTTTTGTATTTGTCTTTTTTGTCTTTCAGTATATCAGAGAGATCTTCGTGCAACCATGCTGGTTTCTTCTTGGATTTTTTTTTCTTTTTCAGTAGTATTGGGTTGGACAGTCAAAGTTGGATATTCTTTTTCAGAATTTCTATTCTATTGGCATCCTTCAATCTCAAAAGACTATGGTATCGTGCTCTGGAAACAGTGTGACTAAAAAGGCCAATTCGAGAGTGGCAATCCCTTCCACGCTGAGGGCAGATACATTCTGTCCCCTGACCAGCCCCCAGTTTTCGCTGGTTCCGGGACTGCCTCTTTGCCTCAGCCTGCTGAACAAATGTCTTTTCGAATTGGAGAAGGCCATGCTGCGTCTTTAGCCTCCAAGTTGAATGATCGGAGGTCAAGGTTTCCCAGTTGTTAATGTCCATTCCCAGGGCCTTTAGGTCCCTCTTGCAGATATCCTTATATCGCAGCTGTGGTCTCCATCTGAAGCGCTTTCCCTGTACTAATTCTTTCAGAATCCGACCATCAGCCATTCTCACAACATTCCCAAGCCAGCGCAGGCATCACTGTTTCAGTAGCGTATACATATTAGAAATTCCAGCACGTTCCAAGACTGCGCTATTTGGAACTTTGTCTTGCCAGGTGATGCCAAAAATACATCGGAGACAGCGCATATGAAAGGTGTTCAACTTTCTCTCCTGCCGTGCATAAAGGGTCCAAGACTCACTGCAGTACAAGAGTATGCTCAGGACACAGGCTCTATAGACCTGGATCTTTGTATGTTCTGTCAACTTCTTATTAAGCCATACTCTCTTTGTAAGTCTGGAAAATGTGGTGGCCACTTTACCAATACATTTATTCAGTTCAGTATCTAAAGAGAGAGTATCAGAGATAGTTGAGCTGAGGTACACAAAGACATGGATGACCTCCAGTTCTTGTGTAGCGATTGTAATATGGGAAGGTGAATCCATGCCCTAACCAAGTCGAAAGCCTTCGTAAGATCTATGAAGGCTACAAAAAATGGCTGTCTTTGTTCCCTGCATTTCTCCTGCAATTGTCTAAAGGAAAATACCATGTCAGTAGTGGACCTGTTGGCTCAAAAGCCACACTGTGATTCTGGATAGACTCTCTCTGCAAGTACCTGGAGATTCTTCAGTACGACACAGGTAAGCAGCTTCCCTACAACACTAAGAAGAGAGATGCCTCGGTAGTAGTTACAGTCACCCCTGTCACCTTTGTTCTTGTACAGTATGACAATATTTGCATCCTTCATGTCCTATGGTACTCAACCTTCCCTCCAACAAAGACAGAAGATTTCATGAAGTTCAGTGAGGATGTTCTCTTTGCAGCACTTCAGAACTTCGGAAGGGGTGTTATCTTTCCCGGGTGCCTTGCCAGAGGCATTTAGTTCTTCTAAAGTTGGTTCACTGCAAGCTCCTCCAAGACAGGCAGGCATTCAATGTTATTTAATGCATCTTCAGTTACCACACTTTCTCTGGAATATGCGCGAGGATGGCGGTTTACTAGAGGAGCTCGGATCGGCGTGGGGTGCTTTTCCCGAAATGGGGGACTCCGGATGACTTACCAGGCTGCTCCTGTCCCTCGGTGTGCTGTATCATCTACTTGGCAGCCGCAGGAGAGGTCTTTTGGCCCTCTCGGATGTGCGGCAGCCAAGAACGGGCCGAGGGAAGAGCGGCGGACCGGTTGGTGGTGGCCATTTTTGGGGACGCGAGGGAGGCGAGGGAGGCGAGGGAGGCCTGCTGCTGCCTGTGCTGATTGCAGGCCTCGATTTCGGCCCGGCTCCAGCCGATTCCAGCGGCGATGAGAATTCGGCCCGATTCCAGCTGGGGCATGGATTCCGGTCCGTTCGCCTGGTTATGGGCCCGCCAGTTCCATCGGCGCTTTGTTGCGCCTGGCGAGGCCTTGTGGGCCGCGAGGCGCCCGTCCAGCGGCGTCCAGTGTTCTGCGGCCCCATCGGTTCCATCGGCGGCGGGCGTGGTGAGGCCGTGGTCGGAGATGAGGCCGGAGGCAAGGCTATGGTTTGGCTCCCTCTTCTGGCACTTTTGGCACATTACATCGTGCTTTGTTCATCTGCCTTTTGCTGTATGGCCTGCCTTCCTCCCCCCCCCCCGGACTTTTGACCATCGAAGCTGGGTCGTCAGGTATTTATACCCACGGGTTCCTGGACTGGACTGGACTGGACTGGATTGGACTATGGACTATGAACAGACTGGCCATTTCTACCTTATTAAGACCTTCTGTAGAAACATTTTCCATAGGTTTACCATGGAGGCTGCCGGCCTGTTTACCTGGGCTTATCATCTTCATCTGGTTCCAGCTTTATTTGTCCTCTTTGACATCTGGACATCCGTTGGAGGATCCATCTTTTAACGTCTTACCATCTGGGATGTTACCATCTTAGCACCCTCACCGATTCGTACTTTTCTATGCGTTACGCTGCACATGAACTCTTGCGCCTGCGAGGTGCCCCCGCCTCGCAGGAATGGCCCGTCTCACTACCAAGGGCCGGCCTCAATGACGGGTCTTGGGACCCACAGAGGTGGCATGCGAAGAGGAAGAGCCTTTGGGGTTTTTTAGATAGGGCATTTTTAAGGGGTGGGAGGGTTAGGGCGGGTGTTGGGGGTAGCCCGTCGGGAGGGAAACCAGCCCCTGCGCGCGCGCGTGGCGATTATTTAGTGGGTTGGGAGGTTATGGGGGGGGAATGTGTTCCTTTTTGTGAGGGTGGTTCCATTTGCACGGTAAGTGGGAGGGGCAGATATGGCGGAAGGGGGGGATCGTATCGGTCTAGGGGGTCACGCGTTCGATGTCTGCAAGCGATCGCGTGCCCCGATCCCTCTGACTTTTCCCGTTCCCCGGATGGTCAAGACCCTCAGAGCCTGGGCCTTCGTCTTATGTTATGCAACGACGGTCCGTGGCCAATAAGGCCCCCTAATACGATCTTATCCAGGGGCGCGCGGATCTTATGGGGGTAGGGGAGCCCTGGTGGGGCACGGAAGGGGGCGTGCCCCTGGTCGAAATGTGCCCACCGGGTTCCCGTGCATTCCATCAGCCGAGGGCCCAGGGTAGGGGTGGGGGGGTGGCGGTTGCTATTAAAGAGAGTCTAGAGCCGAGGGAGACCACTGTACCTCAGATCGCCCGGTGTGAATCCCTCTTTGTGAGATGGGGTCATAGGTGTCAGATGGGCTTGCTGGTCACGTACCTGGCTCCTTGCTGCGTGACAGCTGCCCTGCCTGAGCTCCTGGAGGTGCTTGCCGGGGTGGCAGTGGAGACCCCCAAACTTTTAGTCATGGGGGACTTTAACTTGCCATCTGCCGGCTCGTCATCGACAGTGGCTCGGGAGTTCATGGCTTCCATGACGGCCTTGGACCTGACTCAAGTAGTTGATGGCCCCACTCACATCGGGGGTGGCACTCTGGATCTTATTTTTATCTCTGGTCAGTGGTTGAAGGATCTGGATTTGAGAGATGTAGTCATAGAACCTTTGTCATGGTCAGATCACTCTCTCCTTCGCCTGGACTTTCTGACTGCCACTCAACACCGCAGGGAGACGGAACCACAACGTTGGTTCCGTCCCAGGCGCCTGATGGACCCAGAGAGGTTCCGGACGGAGCTTGGGCCACTTCCTGAGGGTCTGGCTCACGGCACGGCAGAGGAACTAGCCGCAGCCTGGCAACGGGCTGCGGCTGGGGCTTTAGACCGTGTCGTGCCTCTGCGGCCTCTGACCCGGCGCAGATCCCAACCGGCTCCTTGGTTCTCCGAGGAGCTGAGGGGGATGAAACGCCGGAGAAGACGCCTAGAGAGCTCCTGGAGGTCTAGCCGTTTAGAAGCTGATCGGACACTAGTTAGGTCCTATACTAGGACCTACCTAGTGGCACTGAGGGAAGCGAGGCGTTGCTACGCCTCCTCCCTCATTGCGTCGGCAGATAACCGCCCAGCCGCCCTTTTTCGGGTGACCCGTTCCCTCCTTCACCAGGGGGAGCGGGATGACCCGTTGCAGGGACGTGCTGAGGAGTTTAACGGTTATCTATACGATAAAATCGTTCAGCTCCGAGACGGTCTAGACCAAAATTGCGGCGATTCAGATGAGGCGTCTGAGGGTGGTCTTGGTGACATTTGTTGGGATGAGTTTGACCCTGTGGCTCCCGAGGACATGGACAGGTTGTTGGGTAGGCTGAATGCCACCACGTGTTTACTGGACCCGTGCCCCTCCTGGCTGGTGCTGGCCACTCAGGAGGTGACACGAGGCTGGCTCTAGGCGATTACGAGTGCCTCCTTGTTGGAGGGAGTCTTTCCGACCGCCTTGAAAGAGGCGGTGGTGAGGCCCCTCCTCAAGAAGCCCTCCCTGGACCCGGCTGTCTTAGGTAATTATCGTCCGGTCTCCAACCCGCTCGCGCGAAGGTTGTAGAGAATATGGTGGCATATCAGTTTCCTCTGCACCTGGATGAAACTGTCTATCTAGACCCGTTCCAGTCCGGTTTCCGGCCCGGTTACAGCACGGAGACGGCTTTGGTCGCGTTGGTGGATGATCTCTGGAGGGCCAGGGATAGGGGTTGTTCCTCTGCCCTGGTCCTATTAGACCTCTCAGCGGCTTTCGATACCATCGACCATGGTATCTTGCTGCGCCGGTTGGGGGGATTGGGAGTGGGAGGCACCGTTTATCGGTGGTTCTCCTCCTATCTCTCCGACCGGTCGCAGACGGTGTTGACAGGGGGGCAGAGGTCGGCCCCGAGGCGCCTCACTTGTGGGGTGCCGCAGGGCCCGATTCTCTCGCCCCTTCTGTTCAACATCTATATGAAGCCGCTGGGTGAGATCATCAGTGGCTTCGGTGTGAGGTACCAGCTGTACGCTGATGACACCCAGCTGTACTTTTCCACACCGGGCCACCCCAATGAAGCTATCGAAGTGCTGTCCCGGTGTTTGGAGGCCGTACGGGTCTGGATGGGGAGAAACAGGCTCAAGCTCAATCCCTCCAAGACTGAGTGGCTGTGGATGCGGCATCCCGGTACAGTCAGCTGAGTCCTCGGCTGACTGTTGGGGGCAGTCATTGGCCCCGATGGAGAGGGTGCGCAATCTGGGCGTTCTCCTGGATGAGCGGCTGTCTTTTGAAGACCATTTGACGGCCGTCTCCAGGAGAGCTTTCACCAGGTTCGCCTGGTGCGCCAGTTGCGCCTTTCTAGACCGGGATGCCTTATGCACGGTCACTCACGCCTCGTGACGTCTCGCCTGGATTACTGCAATGCTCTCTACATGGGGCTCCCTTGAGGGGCATCCGGAGGCTTCAGTTGGTCCAGAATGCGGCTGCGCGGGTGATAGAGAGCCTCGGGGCTCCGTGTTACCTATCCTGCGCAGACTGCACTGGCTACCTGTGGCCTTCCGGGTGCGCTTCAAGGTGTTGGTGACAATCTTTAAAGCGCTCCATGGCATAGGGCCGGGCTATTTACGGGACCGCCTACTGCTTCCAAATACCTCTCACCGACCCGTGCGCTCCCACAGAGAGGGACTCCTCAGGGTGCCGTCAGCTAGGCAGTGCCGTCTGGCGACACCCAGGGGAAGGGCCTTCTCTGTGGGGGCTCCCACCCTCTGGAACGAACTCCCCCCAGGACTTCGTCAACTTCCGGACCTCCGAACCTTTCGTCGCGAGCTTAAAACGCACTTATTCATCTGCGCGGGACTGGATTAGATTTTAAAGTTATTGGTTTTAAGGGGTTTTTTATTATTTATATTGTTTTTAAATTAGGCAATAGAATAAGTTTTTTAATTGTTGTTTTTTAATTTGTATTTATATGTATTTTAACTGCCTGTGAACCGCCCTGAGTCCTTAGGGAGATAGGGCGGTATATAAATTTGAAAAATAAAATAAAATAAAATAAATAAATAAATATAATTCAGAGTAGTGCTGTATATTTTTCAGAATATACTTTCAGTATGTGGCATCCAAAGATTATTTAAATGGCCTTTCAAATACTAAACATAATAGATTATGTCTTTTTAAAAAAATATTCAAGGCAAATATACCATGAAAACAACTCAGAACCATACATACACCTTAGAAACAAATTGAGTCAGGACATTTGGAATAAGTGAGTAAATCAACAAGATCTAATCTATATATTACTAAAACTCTCTTTGTCTGTTTGTTTGTCTCTTCAAGTTAACCCCAACAGTGTTGAGGCTGTTTATGTTTATGTTATGTTTGAAGGTTGTTGATATGCACACAGAAACATGGCATTCAAAGCTGACAGATTTATTGCAGTTTTAGACAGATAACAGCAGACAACAATGTGAATCAAATGTCTTGCAAGAGAGCCTGATTCAAGAGAGCCAAATACAATCTAAGAAACAACAGTGTAATCCAAATACATTCCAAGAGTCACAGGATGCCAAATTGAGTAGACAGCTAGTCCAATGGTGAAGAGTCACAAAAAAGAAGCAGAAACAAGATGCAAGAATTGGAAAATCAAACAGTTACCTCCAACAAAGACTGGAAGTAACAGAGCTAGCTAAATCTCTGGAGCCAGCTAGCTACAATTACAATTACACAAGGCTTACCCTTTACTTAATGATAGACCTCATTGAGGAACATTGCTTTGCTTGTCTCTGGATTCACCTAGACCTGAGGCTTGAGGGATGTGCCTTGTCATCCTACTTCAGCTAAACAAGAGATGCCTATGGCAGATCATCTTCCACTGAATCCTGGCTCCCTGTTTTCTCAGGCTGACCATTCTAAAGCATATGCTCAACTGAGCAACATCGTCAGATTCCAGGTCAGAAAGACTGTGGATTATAACCCATTATAGCAATAGCATTTATATGTCTTCTCTAAGCGGTTTAGAGAATCAGCATATTTCCCCCAATAATCTTAGTCCTCATTTTACTGACCTTGGAAGGATGGAAGGATGAGTCAACCTTGAGCTGGTCAGGACTGAACTCCTGGCAGTTGGCAGAGTCAGCCTGCAATACTACATTCTAATTACTGCACCACCATGATTCCTTATTCTGTAATATTCTTTATTACATTATACTACAATATTTTAACCAAGGTATCTAAAACCTGCTAACTTTAAAAATGTATAATAAACCAGGCACCTATTACTCCTATGGAATTGAAATTTACACAGTGTTCATTCCCATAGTTGTGGCCATTGAAGCATTCCCACATTCAGTATTGATTTCTGAAGCTCCTTCCCAGTTTCCCACCAGCAAAGTCAATAGGGAAGTCAGCAGGAAGTTGGATGTCACTCCCACTCCCATTACTTTTTGTCCACCTGTGATCATGCTGTTTATCTGTTTAGGTAAATATTGACTTATTATTGACGTTTGTTTGCCAATACAATTATTTTCCTATTTATGATATATACTCTTCTTAGATGATCATAGGACTATCCAGCAATAGGATAAATAAAAATATGATCAACCTAATATTTAAAGTTCATTCTGGTCATATCAGATTGCTTCTTTCTCTCAAAAAATGTCCCAACAAGTCAAAAGGTTTTCTAGTAATTCATAAATGTAGAAATGGCAAAATTAGTTATTCATTATTTCTAAATCTCCTAAATATGACTGAGTAGAAGCATGAGCAACTCAACTCAGACAAATTCAAAAAGAATGTCCTACAATGCCAAGGCTTTACAGGCCATGGAAATTAAATGCAATTGAACCTAAACATCCAACCACCTATTTTAATATTCTCTTAGACTTCTTATTATAGTTGTACTTGCCAACATCAGAAAAGCTGATTTGCAAACTTTCCAATTCACCTACAAAGAATTTCCATTTTAGGGAGATTTTAAGACTGGCTGAAGAAGAAAATGTGTAACATTCTCAACATGGGATCTTTTTTTCTTTTTTTTTGACCCAGGTAAAATACCCTCATTTTAAATAAATGAAAACAAACGAAAAGAACAAACCGTTAACCTTTAAGTCTCAATGTAGTCATATCTCTTTTTTTAATTTGTATCAAGACTGTGTTTAATTACCCATGCAAAATAGTACAACTGCATAACACAGAAAATACACCATTCTTACTTTTAAAAAGTTATATATTGGGTTACATTGGTGCAGTGCTAAAAGATCCAAAAGAGACCTATGAAGAAAACACTGCTGAGACATAAATATTTAAATACAGGTTTCTTGTGAAAGTAGTGTTCTTCATGGCTAGAATGAAAAGAATTTTTTATTGAGAATCTGTAGAAATAAATAATCAATGAGGTATCTGTTTCAATATAAAACTTTGCTGTAATTTACAGAACTTAATAATTATGCCATTTGAAACATAGGCCAGATGTTTGATTATTTCTGACAGAAATATAAAAGGTTCTAAGCGTCTATATTATATTTGTTCTTCAGTAGCACCTATTCAGTTAGGGGTCCTCAAACTTGGCAGCTTTAAGACTTTTGGATTTCAGCTCCCAGAATTGGCTGGAGAATTCTGGGAGTTGAAGTCCACAAATCTTAAAGCTGCCAAGTTTGAAGACCTCTGGTTCTAGGTTATCATTATCACTTATCCAGCTCAGCGCAGGTGTTACAATAAGAACTCAGCCACACAGGGCATATTGCAATGGTTATCATATTCAAGGTAAAAAAATATAATCAAGATAGTTTCAGTTTATTACAGTCACAGACCAGAGACCCAAACAAATAAAAACACTCAGTGCATATCCAATTAAAAATTCCAGAATGAAATAATAACAGATAAAATTTATGTTAAAATCCAGTCTGTCAATTACACATGGCCTAACTATGCTAAAATAACAATCCATAAACTGTGAAGCCTGGAGTCAATTTAATACTAAAATGCAAAGGAATAAGCAGTGCAAAGGGTTTGCCACATTTGTTGTATAAAATAGTCATGACGGATTAGACACGTGTTTCTGATGAATCGTCAGTGCTGCTGCTTAGAATCTAGCCAATCAAGATAGTTGCTGCCTGGGTACCCTCTATTTCAGTGGTCCCCAACCTTTTTTTTGGCTATGCCCCACCTAAGCATCTCTAAAATCCTGATGCTGCCCCCCCCCATGACATATAATTCTTACTATATTCAAAAAGTGAACTCTACTCACGCAGAGGAAGCCAAAGGCCATTAACTTGGTTTAAAGAATTGCCCCCATTAAAAATTAAATGGTCCCCCTGTGGGGTGTGGGCCCCACGTTGGGAATCACTGCTCTATTTGCAAGCAAAATTAACATTTTAACCAATTACTCAATTAAATTATACTATTCATATTGGATGGTAGGCTGCTCTATTTTATGAAACTTTGGGATATAAAAATAGCAGTGTTAGATAAACAGAATAAGGAACAGCTAAAATGAGTTGACTAGTACCGGTATTAAAGAGCTTTTCTGTGCTAACATTCAGTGCCTCTATAACAGTGACCAGGACATCAATAGTGCATCTAAGCTGCTCAGAATAAAAAGACTTCATGATGTAAGTGCTGCTAATAAATGTACACACTACTAAGTAATGTCAACTTAAATTGTGCCTTTCCGCTCTTTACATTTATGAGCACAGTTGCAGTGTAGGGAAGTAATACGCTGTTTAGCAATATCTTCACACACACTAGTTACAATAGCCACTTCTCACACCATAATTTTAGCACTTCAGAAACTTATAAGCACCATTGTCACATATGATAGTGCTTTTAGCAGCTAAATATCACTCACACATACTGCTTAATGTTACCAATACTTAACTGTGTTTTATATTAAACATAAAATGCTACTTGCAGAGATTCAATAGAGAAATTCTAATAGAAGTCACCAGAGTAATAATTCACGAGTGTAGAAACGACAAGGGTGATTATAGTTTCATAAAAGCAAAACAAAACCATATTGAAAGCATGAAAAAGAACATTACAAGTGGGAATCAACTACACAATTATCTTGGCAAATTAAGGCATGTGAAACATTGCTTATCAAATACTCTGCTGGCATTGGATACAGATGATCTTAATCTTTAGTCACCATTTGACTTTACTACCATTTTCATTTTTTTCTGATATCTCAAAGATCAAGATATTTAGCAGGTATTTGCTAGTTGCCATTAAGTTTCAAATGGGGAGGAGGTTGGTCAGCTTGCCTTTATGAGGAGTGTGTACTCTTCAGAACTACTTTGAAAGAAATGCTTTGGATTTTACATAGCACAAACCAGCACATCACTGGGTCATTCAGTGATTAAAAGCAGTTTGATTCTCATTATTTAGATTCATGACTATAGAATATTTGTCATTAGGTCACTAAATCTGGGCTGCAAAAGTCTCGATGGCCATTAGATGGGACAAGAAGTTAAGAGTTTTGTGTTTCTCTTCCGCCATCTGTTGGATATCTAGAGTTTTGCAGTGCAGATATGGTAGACTGTTCGAAACAAATGCTTTGGACTCAACATATATTCAAACTGAACTTTAGATGAAATTTGTTGATGTTAAGAGCTGTTAAGCAGCAGAACAGCCTCCCAAAAATGTCAGAGCATTCTGGAGAGCTACCTGTTGGAGATGATTTAGTTCAGGATTTTTTAAACAATTCCAGGGCATGGAACCTATTAGTTAAAGAAATAAAAAAAGAAAGAAATCCCTGATCAAGAGATAAAACACTAATGGCCAAAAAGTGGAAATAAAATGAAAAGCAAACTGTTTACTGTAAAAAGAACAGCTATAAATAATAAATGGCAACAAAGGCTTTAGGAATATTGGCTCACAGATTGTTAAAGTTATTGAGCTTTATCAAAATTGTAATTTGAAGTGTGTGTGTGTGCGCGTGCGTGCAAGTTTATTGTATGCAAATGATAATCAGTTTCTGTATAAATGTGTATCATGATTATCTGGTTAGTTTCCCCAGTTGTCCAATCTGAGAGCCATAACTTGAAACTTTAATTTGAAACTCTACCCACATTCCCCTGAATGGAATATTCTGTTTTAATATCCCTGATTTAACAACATGTACCTACATATTTCTGCTCAAGTATATATTGATTTTGAACCCCCATGTGGTAATCCATCTAAAAAATTACTTCTTTTATGCTAAATGACTAATACCCAAACCCAGAGACCATATATTTAAAATGTGTTCTTACTTCTTTTTGATAAACTGCTTTTAAAGCCAAAGTTGGAATGCTCGGCAGGCTCAGGACTCATTTGTTCTCTGTGCATTCCTTTGACAAGGGAACACTATGCCAAGTAAATCCAATTTCCTCTCTTCTAATGTTCCTCTAAATGGTTATAATTTTCTGTTCACGTCCTTCTCATTGATTCAATTCCAAAAACATCTCTGAAGACTGTATGAGGCTTTAGGATATTAAGGCTTTCTGGTGTAATAAAAGGATGGGGAGGGTGAATGGGCTGCTATTTTCAGCATCTTCAAATTGTATTTCCTTCCCATCACACCTTCGCACTTGTTTCTTTGCTGCTATGCTTGCAGAAATACTAATATTATTGGAGTCTATGTTAGATTGCCTAGGCACAAAAGCAGAATTAAGTCTTCACATATGGTAAAACACTTCTGTTGTGGGGGAAAAAACCTGTTTGTTCTACATATGTGTAATCCAACATTCCCCATTTCACACTTTTGAAATAAAGCACCATCCAAAATATCTTAATTTGCATTTCTTTGCATTCTGTGATGGTAGTTGCTAAGGAGAAATGTTGTATATATGTGTGTGTGTGTGCTTGTAAAAAAAATATGCAAAAATCCACTGACTTATATAGGCTTCTTGCAAAATGTAGGTGTCAGCAACTAGCACATGCAAATATATATATATATATATACAAACACCCGCGAAAACCTCAGAAAACACACACACACATATTTATTAGGAGAAAGAAAAATAGAAAATGCATGGAAATTCTCGTTCAAGCTGTTAAATGATAAATCGTCCAAAATAAAGGAATTGGTAAGAATATGAGATAAAACAAAGAGAAATACCTGGAAAGTCTAGCATTATTAGATTCCCTTAGTACTTATATACTATAATAATAAGGTTTAGTAAGTTATTTCCCTTTGTGTTCTCAAATATTTCTTTTTTCACTGAATTGAAAATTCTGGAAAGAGTGCAGAAAAGAGCAACAAAGATTAGGGTGATAGAGGCTAAAATATATGAAGAACAATTACAGGAATTAAGTTTGTCTAGTTTAGTGAAAAAAAGGACTATGGTTGACATAATAGTCATATTCCAATACTTGAAGGGATACCACAAAGAAGAGGGGGCTAACCTATTTTCAAAGCATTAGAAGACAAGACAAGAAAAAATGGATGAAAATTAATCAAGGAGAAAAGCAACCTAGAACTAAGGAGAAATTTCATAACAGTGAGAACAATTAACAGTGGAACAGCTTGCCTTCAGAAGTTGTGGTTGCTCCATCACTGGAGGCTTTTAAGAAGAAACTGGAAAGCCTAGAATGGTTTAAGATCTTCTGCTTGAGTAGGGGGTTGGACTAGAAGACCTCCAAAGTCCCTTCCAACTCTGTTACTCTATTGATTCAGTTGTATATAAACTATAAAATATAATTAACAAAAATTAGATCTTATAGTCACCAATAATGAGGTAAATTAGACCCGCCCCCACTTTGACACTCTTTTGTGAGGCCCTGATTTTGTCAATGGGCCTGGGAAACTCAGAGTGGGCTGGAGCCAACCAAATGATTTATTTGACTGATTGTTGTCGGGCGGGGGGGGGGGGGGGCGTTTTGTTTTTTTATTGTTGTGTACAGGTTTTTATTTTTTGTAAGCTGCCCAGAATTATGGAGAGTGAATGGGCAGCCATATACATTTTCTAAATAAATAAATGCTTCCAGTAGTCTCAAAACTGAATAAAAAGAGGATGGGGGAATGATGTGAGCCCCAGACAAATGTTTACAGATTAATTCAGTGGATCCCATAAAATTCTGTAAGAAAAAGACAATGGTATTTCCCATCATTTGGTTATTTGGGGAGGCTAAATCTTTTTCTGAGCTTTCACCCCTAAATAAGTTGTACTTCCTGGTCAATGCTTAAAAGACAGACAAATAACAAACAGCTTTTTCTTGGTTTGTTTTAACTATACAGGAATACTGCCATAACCTTAAATCTTATGCAGATGTCCATGTATTTTTATAGAATAATTGATCAAAATCAGAAACTCACAGTCAGTCATCCTAGACAAGTGTCGGAAGGAAATTAGATGATCTCATTATAAGATCTATATGATGCATTCAAAATGCTGCAAAAAGCAATTGTATTCAGTTGTGCCTTTTCTATTGATCAAATGAAAGGTACTAAAGTCAAGAGTTTTCTATGGCTGATTTTACTGAAACTTCTAGGAGAACTAATTCCAAGGGATTTCCAATTCCAGGAATTTCAGCATATATCTGCAGGCACAGATGTTTGCGTAGTGTGATCAAAAAAAAAGACAAGATGGTAGCCAGGATGATGAAACAAAAGCTCCAGTGTTTAGATGTGCATCAGATAAAAATGGGCAGAGTTTCTATTGCACTGTCATGGCCATCATCTTTGACCGTAGCTTATGGAAATCCCTGCAGGGCAGGCCAAGCTAATCAAATAACAATGCAGGATCCCAGGCATGTCCCAAAGGTGCTTCTTCAAAAGGCAACTGGCCTTTTTTTCCCTTGAAGTTTCACTTCTCATCCAAGAAGCTTCTTCAGAACAGAAGAAGAAAAACAAAGTCCAATTGCTTTTTGAAAAAGCACCTTTGAGATAACCATGACCTGGATGACTGAGAATCTCCATAAATGATCACAGGTATGCTTAATCAGTATAACTAATAACTCTCTCAGAAACCACAATTGTTTCAATAACTGATTATACTAAATTCCCTCTATCTTAGCAATAATGTCCATGTTAGTAGTTTCTTTTTACTTATATAATTATCCTTCCTTCCTTCCTTCCTTCCTTCCTTCCTTCCTTCCTTCCTTCCTTCCTTCCTTCCTTCCTTCCTTCCTACCTACCTACCTACCTACCTACCTACCTACCTACTCCCTAGTCCTACATGTTCCTTTAGCTTTTTCTTTAGCTAATACTTGGAGAGAAGAAGAAGAGAAAAGAAGATAGTTATCTTTTCCATTGTTTTTACTATGGATTTATGACGATATGCCTGATTGGGTACAGTAGAAAAAATTAGCCTGATATCCACAGAAATAATATGTACCAGAAAGTGATACAGAAGAAAGCTATTACTTTCTGATGACATACATAATTAAAGGGCCACTACCTTTACTTCATTTGTTCTTATCAAAGAACAATGCTCTCATTCATTCAATAAAAATGTACATTGTATACCATTGTATACCACATTGTATATGGGGACCCTGGGAAAGAGGTAAGATACTAGTTATTCTATTTCAAAGATGAATACACTGTTTTTCCTATGTAATATGGATATGCTTTGATTGATTATTAACTTATTTTTTTCAATTGCACTATGGTCCAAAACAGCATAATAAAAACTATAAATGTACATAAAACCATAATGTTACATTATATCAAGCATGCAAGTTACTAAACTTGTTCAATTATAATACAGCCCATGTGAGAAGAAAAGAGGAAGATTTTTAGCAGCATAAAAATGAACACATCTGTGAACAAATAAGATTTTTAGAAATATAATTCTTTTTGCTTAATAGGTTCTCCAGCATTTATACCATTGCATTACATTTTAGGCAGATCTCCTGAAAGAAATAAGAGGATGAATAGGCAATACAGAATGTGAGCAGTTTGTGGGCCTGAAGAAAAGGAATGGCTTATCACTCAGTAAATGAAAAAAACCTAGAATCCAACTCAAACTCAAAATAAACACATCCTCAAATGTAGTGAAAAATTAATTTCAAAATTCATTGTGGAGCAAAATCAGTGTGCAGTCCCCTAAAACAAGGCTTTTTGCATGGCAACTACACAATGATGTGTATTGTTTTTGTCAGCCCTGCCCCAGCTTGATCTTCTAGGAAATTAAGACTCTTGATTCCATATGTAGTGAAAAGAATACTTTTACTAAAAGCCAAGTAGTTACAATTGATCACAACCAGAACTGAGGTTTTGCGCATGAAAGCTTTCCAGTTAACTTTCTTGTTCCATCCCCCTCTGCTATCTCCCATTTGTTCAGTCACATTAAACAAGTTGTTTTGGTAATTGTCCCTGCAAAGGTGGGCTAGGTCTTGAGTGTGGCATTCCATTTCCCAAGCCCATGACTTTGGAATGATAAGCTGATGTCCTGGGATAGCAGCACTAAGTTTAGTTTCAGTTTCCCCATTCCCGCAGGTCCTTCCCTACATAGTTTATGGCAGTTTGACAATAGCGAAGCAGGGCTGGAGTGAAGGTTGGCAGTTCTGACAGTATGAATTCTTGACAATAAGTTCCAAAATAATAATAAGTCTGCTTAGGGTTGTAGTCTTAAACACTATTTTCTACACTGTAGAACTTCTATATTCTACCTACATGTATAAAAAAAAACTTAAGACATTTTTTTCCAGTCCTGCACTTTCATGTCACTGAATTGCTTAGAAATCATTTATTCCAGTGAAAGTTGCTGGTAAGCAAAGTGTTCGTGCCTCAGCATAAATGGAAACAGCTTTAACTGCAAATGAAACAAAACACGTAAGTGGCATAGAGACCCTAAGCCACTTCAGCAGACTCTTAAAATCTAACATAATATTCAATTCACATCTTATTGACAAATGCAGGATACAGAAGTATTTTTATTCATTTTCAGCCAGCAAGAAATTACTTTTTTTAGTTATTGGGTTTTTGGTTTTGGTTTTTATAGGAATCAGGAAGAATGTTGTCTCTTCTTTCTTGCTATAATTGCATCCATGATTGTTTATCAAGGCTGAATTAAAGTATTGCTTGTTTTCTTGTGTTTTGTTACATTTGTTTGTTAATAAATCCCCTTGTTTGTAAAATGTGGCATCTCTAACAAGAGATGGCAATCTCTAAAAAGGAGTCTGAAGAAACTGAATCTGCAAGAAGTACTGCCTTTATTAGAATTATATTTAAAACAACAATACAGCTTTTACTAATATGGAACTGATATCTAAAGATTACGATTTGGGGGCAATAATAGAAGTGAATTCTTTCTTCTGTCACTGTCTATAGAGCTAAAGGGTTTGAATAATTTCAAGTGGAAGATGATTCTTGCTTTCTACAAGTCAAGGCCAATATGTTCACTATGGTCTTATTTGGATTGGTAAACTTTTGCCATAGTGACCCATGTGTTCCAAAGAGCCAGATAAAATTGCCGTAATACCCTATATGTGGAACTCTGTTTTCTAATCATCCAATAGCTTCTTCTGGTCCAGATAACAGTTTAAGTGCTAGGTAGGGATGTCTGCAGCAAAGATCACGGGTTTCAAAATAATAGGCATGGCTAAGTGAGCAAAGTGCCAAAGCTTTTTTTGTGTATGCATGTGTACACTGTTAGGACTTTGGGGATGGGACTTTGATCTCCTAATCATACCTATCATTTTGAAGCAATAGCTGTCATTGTAGATCTGCCTGGTGCTAGCAGATGCAAAGTTATCAGATCATGCACCATTTATTAGGCTCCAGCTAATAGATGGAGCAGTGGATTCCCAGGAGTTGGGTTAAAGTATCATTTTATTTCATGCTTGGCCTTTGATGTTCTGACCCCCCCCCCTCCACCTTCCAAATTTGGATGGTTTATACTGGCCCAGGAAGAGATAAATGTTCAGAAGGCATTAGAAAATTCTAAAATGCAAGTTGAATCAAAAACCTCTTCTGATTTGATTATAGGTATCAGATGTTGATACCTATAATCTCAACCTCAGAATAAATACAAGGACTATTAGTGCAGTGGGTATAAACAAAATGTGCAGAGAACACATATAAAAAAAATGAATATAAGAAGCATGGGTCAGTTTGCACAATACCTATTTTTCTTCTACTGTATTTTGAGTGTCCCATTGTTGTCGTTCTTCGTGTTTATCCCACATCTTCAAAGGTCTTCTTGTTTATGCACTACACCTACCTAGTTCTTACAGTGAATCTTTCAGTGTAGGATGCATCAGAAGTTTTTGTTTTTCAGTTAGCTTACTGCAGAACCTGATGCTGGTTTAGGCTGAGATAGAGTAACTGGTCCAAGGTCACTTAGCTGGCTTCCATGCCTATGGCAAAGCTATAATGAGGCTCCCTACTCCTAGTCCAGCATCCTAATACTACATCAGGCTGCCTGTTCTATTTTGAATATCTTATTGAAACTATACTGAATTTTAATGCCTTGTTTTAAAATGGAATCTTTGTGAGCAGACTGCATATACCTGGTACTCAAGAAAGTGGTATCCAATCCAGGAACTATTGGATAAAGTTATTTTTAAAGAATAATTTCAGTCTTGTTTCAGGCCCATATTGAGCATTGAAGTTTTGTTAAGATATGTATAGGGTGGTCTTCGCAACCATGACATCCTTCTGGACCAATTACCTAAATTGAGAATTGGCAGCTCTGTTTTATACTAGCTGACCAATTCCAGAAGGTGGTGCTGGAGGATTATCATTAGGCTCTCTGGCAGCTTTGTGTTGTAGCATGATGACTCAGGTCCATGAGGGCTTGATTTTATCCTCCTGCTATGAAATACCTATTTGAATCCACTGGGCAAGAACTACTAAGATATGAATTGACCTGTGACCAATATGCAGATAATAAAAACTTTACTTTTCATTTAGCCTAGATAAAGTAGTCAATCAAGACAGTAATGTTCAAGTACCTCAATTTTAAGCTTCAGTCAGAAATGACAAAGATGCAGTTTGTGGATAGGTTGTCTAACTAGATGGGAGAAGATCAGCCTTTCCTGGCATATATGGTTTCAATATGATAGTAGAGTCATCATTCTCACTGTAGGAATAGGTGATTTATTGCTGTAAAGTTGGCTACATGTTAAGCTTATACAAGTACATGTACTTCTTAAAATCCAACAGTATAAAGTGTAAGTTTATTAAAAGTAAGTAAATTAAAATTTACTATTTACTTTGTCATACTGATGGAAATGGTTTAGATTTTATAATGCTAATCCAAAATGATTCACAATTTGAGGCTTTAGAATCAATAAATACCACAGTAATACCAATCAGTATACATTTATACCAAATTCCAATTTCAGCATTGCTTTTCATCACTTTCAAAAAGTAACAAATATGAAATTGATTATTCTATTCATATGAATTAATAAGAAACTCAGTCTTACTTCATATGAAAATTTATTGCTTTCTCCTTTTCTTACAGGGAAATGTGTAAATGTTAGAATATTGAGGAGATACAAAAGAAACTCTATAAAAATGTCCACAATTAATACTAATATTTTAGTCCATAGATAAATATATCCATATATAGAAATATATGAGAGAGACTGAGAAAAAAAGAATGTTTCAATTTCTCAATACTTTTTTTTAAGCACTAGGACTTAGGAGTTTGGTACTTAAGTAAGTAAAACAGAATATATATTAGTTTTTCATTAATTTTCAAAAATATTTACCAGTCAAAATAGAAATATAACATGAACATGGAAAAATTATTTTGCATTTTCCTCCAAAATGAAACTGAACTTTTGATACTCTATTAAAGGTATAGAAGCTGTTCAAAGGATCAAAATGTATAGCTTCCTCTCAATAAAGAACAGAAAATGATTTATCTTGCAGACAAGGTAGATAATGGATGGGTATCTCACCTTCTTTCAACTCAATAAAAATTTCTTTATTCACAAAATGCAAAAGGAAGAAGATAAAGATGCCACTAATCTTAAATTTGAAAGATCTTCTGTTAATTCCATGGCAAGAATTAGATTAGCCCATTTGCTTTTATTCTCATGAAACCCACACTTATTTTAGCCAGACATTTCTATTTTTGTATCTGATACTAATGTCTAATTATTAACAGAATTCCATATTAAAAACCATTTAACCTATTAGGGATATTATAAGAGTACAGGACAGGATAGCAGGACCTTCCCATAAACCAGGAAAGAAAAAGTTAAAAAATAAAGCAGTAAATGTATGTTCTGATCTTTTCCTTATTCTGTAAGAGCAGGACATTCTAAAGGAAAAGCCCAGCTCATACTAGTTCTATTTTTCAAATGAAATCTCAAGTATTCTGACATAATTGTTAGTTCTTATTTTGTGCCAACATTTAATTTTTTATTGTGAGTGTTTTACCAAACACTCATAGCATCATAGATTAAGCATCATAGCATCATAGATTAAGAAAAAAAGTTTAAACACCCTTATTAGAAAGTAAGAGAGCAGTAGGTTATATTGATGAGAAAATATACATAGAACTGTACTATTCAGCTGAAGGTCTATTACCCTTATTAAGCAGTTATCCCCACGGGACTCAGTGGCAATTGTTTCTCAGTAGATCTGGAAAGGACTGCACTATGTATTACCAACTGCTCTTTTCTTTGAAGGCTAAATTATAGCACAATTCTTCTTAACAACAGCTATCAACTTAAAAGATTAAATACATAATTTAATTTAATTTAATTTAAAGCATGTTTGCTTATCAAAATACATAGGGAGATTTATTACTATATGTATTTCAGTGTGCCGGCGTGTGTATATGTGAGATGTAGCATAAATGTGGAGAGAGAAAAATCTTGCAATTGAGAGAGAGAGAGGGAGGGAGGGAGGGAGGGAGGGAGAGAAAGAGAGAATGAGATGGGATGTCTTTTGGTATTAAGCTTAAACTCTTTTTATAGCAACACTGAAAGACACATTCCAAATCTCTATTTCATTATATTTATGTATATATTAGTGTGTCAAACTTACTTTAGAAGAATATTGTATAATCAGATTTCATGAAATACAGAAATGCTCAAACTGCACAGATTCAGATAACAATGCTAATTTGTATGCAAACAAGTATCTGCCATTATCAGATTTTCATCATAGACTGAGTATACAGGAGGTCAGCTGCAGCTCAACTGCCCCAGTGGCATAATGATTTATTCTCAGATAGGGGAAGGGGCAACAGTAATTTAGCACTATGAAGATGGAAAAATATATAAGGTTAATTTCCAGGCTTTAGGAGCTAGGAGTGGCACATTCCCTTTTTCAATGGTCAAATGTACAACATTCATTTTCTTTAGATTTCAGGTTTTTCCATATTATTTTGAAAGTGTGACAACCAATCGTGATGGCTTCTTATAAAGCTAAACAAAACTCTCACTCTTCCTTTGTGGCCCTTCAATAGATGAAAGTGTTGTTCTAACATGCTTTAACTATAATTGACATTCGGCATTGCACTCTCTTGTGAGCACATGAAAGACGATAGCCTGGATCCCTAAGCACATTGTTAGTCCTTGCAGTACCACTCATTCAGATCTGCCTGAATGATTGTACAAGCTCAACCTCTGAATGAAGAGGGCAGGTGCTTTCTTCCGTGATCACAAGTGACAAGCAATAACTTTTGAGTATCTGCTATATGGCTTTCTATCTAACTCAGCCTTTTTCCACCAGGGCATTCAATAAATGTGCGGTCCTTAACTCATAGAATTCTTAAATATAATTAATTTAGCGTGAAAACTCTGGGAATTAGTAATGATCCAGAGGCTCTAGCCTGGGATGGCTAGCCTTGTTATAAATCAATAAGTGCTGTAAGTTTATGTTATCATATAATGGTAAGTTAAACTTTGTACTCAAGCTGTATTGATTTTATTTCTCTGTTTATTCAGCTGATAGCCTGTCTATCAGAACCAAGTGCATGCAACACATTAAGCTCTTTGGAATTCTAGATGTATAACTGCTCAAAAGTTATTTAAAAGTTGACACTGTTCTTTCTCTATCACTACACACACCTTCTGCATATGTGCTATACATTTAATATTTATCACTGAATGCAGATAGATAGATTTCACATTTTATCTGAAAGGACAAAGAAGTGATAATCAAACCCTTGTTTATTCCAGGCCTGAAAGAAAAAAAAAGGGGAGAGTTTGGCATAGTCTAAATAAAACAGATAATATAATAGCTGTGAATTGATTAGGTGAAAAAACGTGCCACAGATGTGCAGAGTGATATGAATTATCTTTGAAACCATAGGGCCTATTGCTTCACAACTGTTTATCCACAATTGTGTATGCACATATGCTTTATAAAGATTTTGTTGAATTATGTTAAAAGCTTGCTTATGATCCCCCCACCCCAAAAGAAAACAAAGGACTAAATGCTATCCAAATGATTTTTATCAGATTAGTTGGAGCCAAGTACAGAACTTAGAAATATGGTTTTGAGAATGTTCTTTTGTTCTTCAACTATTAAATCTCTCAAATTCATGACCATAAGCATCCTTAACTAAACACAATGACACATAAGCATCCTTAACTAAACTAAACACTATGACACAAATATATATATATATAAAAAGTGAATATTGTGAAATCTAACTCAATGGATGCAAATATGGGACAAAAGGGTGAGATTTGTACTGTGATGTCTTCATGCATGTTCATCGCTTGTTCCATATTTCCCTGCCCCTCAACTGGATGCTAAAGATCACAGTTGCATTTGTTATTGACTTTTTATTGATAGCTTGCCCATGTCTTCGAAACAGAATGCTTCAAGAGAAAGCAGTCATTCCTCATTTCACATTTTGGCATACATTTTTCAATTTGTGGAAATATAATCAAAGTCATAAACAAGGAGATGACATTGGTAATCAGATATACTGTGGGTATAGCAAATGTGACATCTTGAATTGAACAATTTTGATTGGAAAACTCCAAAACTGATGACAATGCATCATGCATTGCATTCACAAAGTGATGTTGATTGATTATATAGAGCATAAATATTTTGAGACTGTGGTTTAGTGCAGATCAGATAGTTGAAAAAATGTGGATTAAATAATTAGATCAAGGCAAACAAAGACAAAATGCTTGTAACAGTTTGCATAACTGTTACAAACTGCACAAACAAAAATGACTATAAACATGAATTCTTCTAAAACTGTTTAGAAAATTGGAGAAATAAATCTTTACATGGTCAATACATAAAAGAAATTGAAAGTTAAATGAACAAGACCAAGAATTGGCAATTGTTACAAGTTGGTACTTTCAAAAGGGAAATGGTTATTTTTGCAGAAGAAGGACGAACATTAAAAGTAAGCACAATGACATCAAAAATTCAACATGTATAAAATAGAAAATGCAGATTTTGTAAAGAAAAAGATGGAATCATAAATCATATAATTGGTAGAAAAAATTTGTTCAAACTGACTATAAACAATATCATGATAAACATTCATATAAAAGTTATAATTTCCAAGTTTTCAAATATAATCAGAATTGAAAAAAGTTGTTGAAACTGATATTAAAATTTTATAAGACTTTGGTATAAAAACTGATAATCCTAGACTATACCAGATACAACAATAATTAAAAAGAAAACATTAAAATTTATAATTGTAGCAATATCTAAGGAGGGCACAAGGAAGAACAGAAAAAAAATACAAAATATAGAAAACTAATGATTGCAATCTGTAAATTATAGGGAAAATGCAAAGTAGTTCCTATAGTTCATGATGCATTAGACTAAAACGAGATTTTACAAGAATTACATATTTTTGCTATATAATTTATGAATTTATTTAAAAACCTCTCATCTTGTTGGGCATGTTATTTCCTTGTATTTTCAAAAAACACCAGTCAGAAACATAGTTACAATAGTGGTCAAAATTGTAGAAACCTTTTGGGAAAAGTGTATTTTATAAAACTAGCTAATAACATCACTTTTTTGGGGAGTAGTACAATAAAATTATACATCAATGGAAAAATAATTTAATCAAGAATGTAATGCAAAAACATCCCATGAAGGATTTGCTATTAGCAGTTACAGTATAAAAAAGAAAAGTGAAACAGGTAGAAAAAATGAGATATACAAAAATTATTACCATAAAAAACCAGATATACAAAAATTATCACATCAGTTAATACTTAGCATGAATTACGTCCTTACAACGTCTTCCCATGGAGTGAACTAAGTCTTTTAGTTCTGCAGCTATTATAATGTAAAACCAAGATTGAATGATTGCTTCTATTAACTGGGTTTTATTGCTGGGTTGCTTCTGACTAACAAGTTTCTTTAGTCGGTTCCATAGATTTCCAGTTGGGTTAAGATCTGGGCTATTCCCAGGCTATTCCAGCAGTGGAATATGATTATCTTGAAACTTTAAAAAAGAAGTGATGTTATTAGCTATCAAACTTCAAAAATATACTTTTCCCAAAAGGTTTCAACAATTTTGCCACTACTGTATTTTTGTTCATTTTGTATACTGAATAAACATTTCATATAGCAATGTGCCTTTACTAAGGCATAATACAAAACACACCACATAAAAATATTTACAGTTCAATAAAATTATCTTAGAGCTTAACAGTAATCCAGTAAACAAATAATAATTCTGAATCCACCACCACCACAACAATACATTTAAAACAATATCCTGTGACAGGGTATGACTATCCATGATCCAAGATGAACAGGCGTTAATGTAGAAGTGTCAGCTAAATAAGAGTGGAGTGGAACAGCTGGGCCTATAGCAATCCACTAAACAAAAGAAAAGTTTTTTCCTCCCTTTAAAAGGCCATCAAATTTTGAAGCTGTGAAGAGTGTTACAAGGAAATTGATCCACGAATGGAGAACTATGGTTTGGAACCTGGAGTTCACATCTTGGAACCGAGGAATTGACAAAGGTCCTATTCAATGTAAAGAACAAACATAATTGCAGATAGTAATAAGAGTAAACGAGGAGAGAATGTTAGGGATGGAGAGGAAGATCAGAGACCTCTAAACACAAGCACCAGTAGTTTAAACTCAGTTGTCGCTTGAATAAATAGCCAGGAAGAGCTCTGCTGTTAACTAAGGCATGAGTATAAGATGGAAGGTCCAAAAGAACTCAACAATACTGTGGGATAAGATCAGAGTATCGAAAGAGGAACTGAGAATACTCCCAGGAGAAAATTATAGTTATCTGCACTTTAGACACATAAGGCATACACCAATAATGTGCAACCTGCTCCATCCCAAATCCTTGCAAATTGAAGATCCTGCAAATATTAATAAAGTGAAATCAATACATGCTATAAAGGGGTATCAAACAGGTAGCCCATGGGCCAGATGCATCACACTCTCTACGAATGGGAAAAATATCGTGAAATAGCAACATGACACAGTAAGTTTGACACCCGTGTGTTATAAAATCAATAAATGGGCATAAGGATCAATAAAAGGAAGACTCATTAAAAGATGGAGAAAATGATTGGGATAAAACTGAAAATCCTGAGTTTAGTTTATGTTCAGCTGTTCTGTTCAAGTATGTGGTGCTGTATCATCTTTTCATGCTTATAAATTGTCTGCTCTATATATGTACTGGATAAAAACAATTATTGGACTAGGTGAGAGTTGAAAACATGTGACTATCCAAATATTTAACATCTATGACAGTGGTAGTCAACCTGGTCCTTACCGCCCACAAGTGGGCGTTCCAGCTTTCATGGTAGGCGGTAGGGGTTTTGTCCGATACTGAAGCACTTTCCTTTTTTTAATTTAATAGACTTTAAAAAAAAAATTCATAGCATTATTTAAAAACATTTTCATTAGGTTTTAATAAAATTCCCTAGGATAATTTAAATTTCTGAAAATATACTATTTGTATCGCCCGCGCATAAGTTTAGTTCATGTTACGTAAGTAAAACCAAATGGCGCTATAGTGTGACCACAAACAAAAGAGCCCCTTATTTCCTCTACACCAACCACTGCAAAACTTAAATGCAAACTGATAAATGCAAGAAGCATTGTAAACAAAATGCCTGAATTTCTCCTCTTGTTAAATACTGGTACATTCGACATTATATTTGTATGCGAAACATGGCTGAACTCATCCCTCCCTGACTCCATCATTTCAGACAAAGAGTATAATGTCTTCCGGTCCGATCGCAACACCCGCAGAGGAGGTGGAGTGGCTATCTTTTACAAAAAGTCACTGAATCTAAAAAATATTCAAGTTGCACATAAACTCGCTCTTCCAGAAACTATTGTCTGTGAACTGTCTCTTAACATCACACTTCGCTTCTTGCTATGCTACAGAGCCCCCGACTACGACATCGCACATGCGAACATGTTAACCACATTGCACATGCGAACATGTTAACCACACTACAAACATGGGCTGCCTCTTGCCCATATCCTCTCATCTTCCTGGGTGACCTCAACCTACCTCTTATTAACTGGATAACAAACAAATGTACAACTGAATCCATCCATATTACTCTGTAAAATGCTGTTACAAATCTAGGTCTTGATCAACTAGTAACTAACAATACAAGACACAACAACTGCCTTGACCTCATCTTCTGCAACAACGCAAACTCAATTTATGGACTACAAATAAAAGAACCCTTTTCCAACGGTGACCACAGCATGATAGACTTCTGTCTCAATATACGCCCTTACAATAATCTCCATAATAATGGTATACCAAACTACAATTTCAAAAAAGCCAACTATGAGCTTATAGACACCGACCTCTGATCTCTTGACTGACAAATTCTATTCTCTAACTGTATCACTGCTGAAGACCATTATAGAATTTTCCTACTTGAAGTCAATAGAGTCATTAAACTATACGTACCACAAACCACCACCAAAACCAGGGAAAACAAATTACCCATATCAATAAAAAAGCTCCAATCCAAAAAAAAAAAAAATCCCTCTGGCGAAAAAACAAAACTGGCTATGTAGCCAACTTTAAAAACCGTTAAAAAAATATATGCAACCAAATAAAGATTGAATGCACCAATTACGACATCAAACAAGAAGAAGACCTTCTGCGCACAAAATACAATCCTGGGTTTAGAAAATTTAGAACTCCGCCACCTTCAGCATGACCTGAGTTTAATTCATAGAATCATCTGCTACAATATCCTTCCTGTTGAAGACTACTTCAGCTTCAATCGCAACAATACACGAGCACACAATATATTTAAACTTAAAGTGAACCGCTCCAATCTTGATTGTAGAAAATATGACTTCAGTAACAGAGTTATTAATGCCTGGAATGCACTTCCTGACTCCGTGGTCTCTTCCCAAAATCCCCAAATCTTTAACCAAAGACTATCTACTGTTGACCTCATCCCATTCCTAAGAAGTCTGTAAGGGGCATGCATAAGAGCACCAGCATGCCTACCATTCCTGTCCTAATGTTCCCTTTGGTTGTATCCAATTCGTATGGTTATTTCATGCTTATACTTATATATACTGTTGTGACAAATAAATAAAATAAAAATAAAATAAAGAATAAAGAATAGCTCATGCATCTCCCCCCACACACCTAGCTGTAACACACAAGCAGAGCTGGTAGCCGGCACCCCCCCAAACCCAATCCATGATGTGCGAGAGGCATGCGCAGATGACAGTACATGGCACATAACTGTGGAATCGGTGGGTGGTTAGAAAATTTTACTACTAACAGAGATACAAAAGTGGGTGGTAGGTATAAAAAGGTTGACTACCCCTGATCTATGATCTCCAGTCAGCATGAGCAATAATAACTGATAAGCAGAAATATAGTTAAACGCTATCAAGAGTCAAACATTGATCATTCTGGCCAAGGGTAATTCTGGCTGATACATAGTATAGGCCCTATTTTAATATGTCTGCAATTTACCAAAATGTCCTAGTCAAAATCAAAAGCTATACAGTATCTACTTGGGATATTTTTGCAATAACATCATGTTGATCTGAAAAGTCAGGAGATATGAGAAAGACAATCCAGTAGCATTTCTTTAGTCTGGTCTATTGGTTTTTGATGAAGAATATAGTTCGTAATTCTGTTATGTGTTTGGATAAAACTCAGTGTCATGAAGTGGGGAAAAATATACAGAAGTCGTACTCTGCCAAAGAATACATGCACCCTAACAAGCATGCACACAAACATGTACGCACAAAAGAAAATGATCTACAAATGCCATATGTGATCTTTGTTGAAGTTCCTAGAGATTTCTAAGTGAAGGCTAGAAATCCAGTGTCATGCTGGATAGCTTAGAGACAAGAGTTGTTTCATGTTCTTCCATGTTATATTTACTAATAGTAAGCTGAATGCATAAACAGGATTTCTGTTTATTCTGGCTAATTGTCATTTTTTGACTTGTTTACTTAATATTTGACCATCTATGGCCCTGTGAGTTCCCAAATTTTTCAGAAGTATTTCTAATTTCATATTTCTGTTTCTTTCATTTCTAGCATTTTACCCAATAGACCATGAATAATAGCATCTAAGAGGCACAAAGTGACTCACTGATGGTACACAACAATTTGATGTGATAATTTAATAATAGTGCATTAGTAAAGCTTAAGTGCTATTGCATAATTAATATTAGAAGCATATATTGAAAGAGAAAATTAAACTGTAAACATGTAAGCAATTTCATATCCTAATTCTCAAAGGAATAACATGAGACAACTGTAAATCCCTATTAACAAAATGGTGATAAAACAAATATATTTCAACTGTCATTCTTGCATCCCATTAGTTTCTGTAGTTAATACTACATGAATAATGCCTATTCATTTTTTTTGACAAACACAATTTTACTGTAGTTTCCTGAATAGTTGGATTGTTATACAGATAGTAATATAGTAATATGGAAATCAAGAATAGCTGTGCTGGTGCACAGAGAAAAGCGAGATCCATTTTTAGTGGCTAACAAAATGCTACACAATGTGCATAATAGCAATAGCACTTAGACTTATATACCACTTTACAGTGCTTTACAGCCCCACTCTAAGAGATTTACAGAGTCAGCATATCGCCCCCAACAATCTGAGTCCTCATTTTACCCACCTCAGAACAATGGAAGACTGAGTCAACCTTGAGCCTGGTGAGATTTGAACTGCCCAAATTGCAGTCAGCTGGCAGTCAGCAGAAGTAGCCTGCAGTACTGCACTCTAACCATTGCACCACCATGGCTTTTAAGTGTTTGTATTACATATTTGTAGGGACGCGGTGGCTCAAGGGCTAGGACGTTGAGCTTCTTGATTGAAAGGTCGGCAGCTCAGCGGTTCGAATCCCTAGTGCTGCCGTGTAACGGGGTGAGCTCCCATTACTTGTCCCAGCTTCTGCCAACCTAGTAGTTTCGAAAGCACATAAAAATGCAAGTAGAAAAAATAGGGACCACCTTTGGTGGGAGATAACAGCGTTCCGTGCGCCTTTGGCATTGAGTGATGCCAACCACATGACCACGGAGACGTCTTCAGACAGCACTGGCTCTTCGGCTTTGAAACAGAGATGAGCCCCCCCCCTAGAGTCAGCAATGACTAGCACGTATGTGCGAGGGGAACCTTTACCTTTACCTAGTACATATTCAGTCCAGAATGTAAGAAAAGAGAAATAAGCAAATCTACTGACTATAATATACTTTGTATACTTTGTCAGTAGACTATATATCTACTGACTATACTTTGATACATTTAGATTCAAGCTGATAACACAGACTACAGATTGCATTAACCACAATAAGAACACATGCTATATTTAAAACCTGGCATCAGTTGATACTCTTAATTTAGTATATGAAATATGTGAGGACCTAATTCCGTTCACACTCTTTCCCATCTGTTTTACTTCTAAATAGCATTTTAAAAATTATTACTATATTAAATCTACATTATAAAGAAGAACATCCATGATGTTTGTTCTATACCCAGCCAAGAATCCCAAAGGCATTAAACTTGTCCTCTAAAAAAATTTGAAGGAGCCAAAAAAAAGAAGACATTTTATCTTTTTCCTATGAAGCTAAGTATTATCTGGTATTTCAAACAATGACTATTTGACCTGTTGACCCCTCTGCAAATAGCATCTTCAGACAAAGACTAAATTATAATCCATAATGGCACATCTAGAGTAATTTTTCAACTCTTTGTTTCTACTACTATCTTTTTTGTGTGTATTAGTTTGTGTGCTGAGAATAATTTAAAAGAGTTTATATTATTGTTTTTCTATTTTGGTTGGTCTTAAAGAAAACAGATTATGCTTCATGTACCAATGGCCTCTTAAACTTGATGGCTCATCAAATAATGGTCTGCCTCAAAAAGCAGAATAATACAGATTATTCTCCCACTGCAGGTTATCACAAAGCTCTGTAGAGTACAGTATTGTCCTATGCAGTGTTGTGTACTCTTTCTGCTTTCCTCTGCTTCTGAGAATTTGCCACCTCTCTTGTGGGTGTGATTTCCCAGAATGATTTGAAATATTGGACTTGATGCTCATTATCACCTGTTAATTACCTACTGTGAATTATCTGTGACTTGATAATGACACATTGTAAAATATTGATTGCAGTTTCTTATAGCATATCTAGGTAGCAGTGTGAAAGCTTTGATGTTCTCACCACCTACAAGCAATATTGGAAAAAAATTATATGTTATAACCATATAGCTATATCAGCTTTATCTTTCTATAAATGGACTTTTTTCAGCTATAATTTCTTCCTTTTCTTGTGGTCTGGCTTCACGGTTTAAATATGTGTGATTAAAGTTTTCCTTAAAAAAGTCTTTAATGCAATTCTATCTGTGGTTGTTCAGAAGTAAATTAAACTGAATTCAGTTGGTTCTCTAGGGGATCTTTGTTCATGAAGGGACTAAAGATATTCTGCCCACCAGTTGGGCACAATCAGTTTCCCATTGTTCGGATTTATCACAATCCTCAAGGAACTAGTAACCTTCAGCCTACTGACTGTGGACTACTAGTTTCCTGCTCTTTGGGATTAATTCTTTCTAATCACACTCTGTGTTTCATCCTGCCATGGCAAATATATATCCTCATGATAACCCTTCATATTCTTTGAGAAGTTCTAAGATAAGGACTGTAATCTGACCAGATTTGCACTTTATTTTATTATTTTTATTAAAAACTTAGGTGAGCATGAAGTAATAGTACTTAAATACTGCTTCTTCTACTTTAAGCTCAGAAATAGTTTCAAATTCTTAACTTCAAGGACAGAGAAAGGAAAAAAAGAAAAACAAGAGCTGGATGAAAGGGCTTCAAATGATTTTTGGTATTTAAACTATAGACATGTTAAATTCCCACCATCTGTTGTCAATTAATACTTAATATTTCTTAGAGGTAGACTCAGGTAAAAATGGGGTGCTGAGGAAATCAGGAAACAACAGGACATTTCATCCTGGGAGGAAAGCCTAATCTCTCCCTACACACACACTTTTTGTGCAATCTTTAATTTTCAGCTCATTTCTTTCATTCATTTGATAATAGATTGGAATGTTTTGTCTTTGCAGAAATGACTCATGATTTTGGAATCCTCTTGGAGTCATGTCTCCTTCTAGAACAGTACATGGAAGCTGTGGTCAAGGCAGCATTTGCATAACACTTTATGATGTGCCAGTTGTGGTCATCCTGGATCAGGACACTTTGTTGATGATTACTCATACCTTTATCATCTTACATTTGGACTATCACAATATACTTACACGGTGCTATCCTTTAAGATCAGAAACTTCATCTGATCCAGAGGGAAAAGGCCTGAGTAATAAGGAACTCTAGTTGGTTTGCATACATGTACTACTTCAGATGGTACACTGGCTATCCTGCACTGGTTTCAGATGCAATTCAAGGTACTGGTAAACCAAAGGACCTGGGTATCTACTGGTCTACCGCCTATAGATGGCAAAATTGGGTTCCTAATCACAAGGAATTATCAATATCAGGGATTCTGAGAGGAAGTATTTTTTATGACATCCTTGCTCTCAAATAGCATATCTCTAGAAATAAGAATGATTTCTTCCTTGCTTTCTCTTCTTATTCTCTCCTTTCAGAAAACAAACGAAGATCTGACCCTTCTGGATATCTTTGAGTATAATATTCTAATGGTTCCTAAAAATAAAATAGAAGCGTTAGATATTAGAAATTTTTTAATCATTTTTTTTGTTATTTTGTTTTTGTTTACATTTCCTCCTCTGCCATTGGATTGATGGTGTCCTAATTATATTTTAATTACTGTATTGGAAATGTGTGCTGCTTAACTGTTTTTTAAATAGGGAAGCATGTAAGCCTAAATAAATAAATAAATCCTTATAATTGGATTTCATTCGGGCACTTGACAAACTAGACCAAAACCTATTTCTTAGTAAGTTAGAAAAATGTGGGACAGACAACTTCACCATCAGATGGATACATAACTGGCTGATAAATCTCACTCAACTTGTAATTCTTAATGGAACTACATCTACGTGTGGGGAAGTAAGCAGTGGGGTACCAAGGTTCTGTCTTAGACCCTGTACTCTTCAATATCTTCATAAATAATTTAGATGGGGAAATTACAGATTACACCAAGTTGGCAGGGATAGCCAATCACCAGAAGATGGGTTAATGATCCAGAAGGATCTCAACAGACTTGAACAGATATGATTTCCGCAATAGAATAGTAAATGTCTGGAACACTCTATCTGATCCTGTTGTTAGTCTCTCTAATCCCCATACATTTCACCATAAACTGTCTACTGTGGAGCTTTCATGTTTCTAAGAGGTCCCTAAGGAGGCGTGCATAAGTGCACCAGCATGCCTACCCTCCCTGTCCTACTGTTCCCAATTATATATAATCATTCTATGTGTTTATGGCTATGTTTTGCCAATTTATATCCTTTTTTTGTGCCAATTTTTTCATGTGTCCATGTCTATGTCTATTCTGTTACTTGTTTTCTTGTTCTTGTTGTCAAATAAATAAATAAATACCGTATATACTCGAGTATAAGCCGAGTTTTTCAGCACATTTTTTGTGCTGAAAAACGTCCCCTCGGCTTATACTCGGGTCTATACGGCTTATACTCGAGTTTGTTTTTTTTTAAGCTCCTCGGCTTATACTCGAGTATATACGGCTTATACTCGAGTTTTTTTTTTTCTTTTTTTCACATTTTACCGGACGGAAGCCCTGCCGGTGCAGTGAGAGGGCGGGGCGGGGGAGCCGCCAGCCTTCTCAGCTGAGGGAGGGAGGGTTTCCCCAACCGGTAGGTGCCTCATTTCCCACCCTCGGCTTATACTCGAGTCCCCAGTTTACCCCAGTTTTTGGGGTAAAATTGGGGACCTCGGCTTATACTCGGATCGGCTTATATTCGAGTATATACGGTAACTAAATAATCACAAATAAGAATGAAATTTTGAATGTACTATATGTTTGCACTATCTAGTCTGACAACTTCTGGTTCCTGCCTTACCAATCTCAGCCATTTCAAGATACATAAGATATTCCCTAATTTAAAATATTTTGTGCCCCCAACCCACAACTTTATCAAACACTAAAATAGCACTATTGTCTGACATTGAAATAATCTCAGTTAAGAAGCATTCTAACAGTTTTTCAGGGAAAGAAAGCAGAAATGAAAACTAACATATGGGCTGTTTCTTTCATAAGATGACCTGTTTATCTCATATTTTTGTATAACTAAGGCTCTTCTATTATTCAAGTGGTATAAAATGCTGTGTTCTATTCTTTAATTTTGTCCAGTGCAATCTTCACTCCCATGTTACATCGTCCATGTGATTGATTCTGGGATATATCATTCTTACAAATCTGCAATTACTGTCTTTGGTCTTATTTCAATAACTTCTTTCTTTTCATTTAGAATTCAGGAACACTGCAACTTATTTCATAAAATATTTCATAAAGAAATGTCTGTTAGAAAATCCTATAAAAATTATTTGCTGTCATCATTTGCACTGGTTTCAATTACAGTTATCTTGAGACTATGTGATCTGAAGTCAGTAATAACGGCTTTGTAAATTCTATTCCTTTGTGTACTAATTTTCTTAGATTAAATGCTATATGCATAATCAAAGAGATAAATTATGTACCTGGAAAGCAGGAATAAAATAAAGTGAGATTTTACATGTTGTTGACTGTTCATGATGAAACCATCCCCAACATTCTCATTTTAAAAGCACAGCCACTGGTGACAGTTGTGAAGAGTTTGCTTTCTTTCTTGCTTGTTTCTGTTAGAGATTAGAACAAGTTGCTTGCTGCGGCTCATTTGTGCCTGTCTACCTCCTTGCGACTTTGATGCGAACTTCAGCCTCTCTCATCTGTCTGTAGTCTTCAGTGCTGTCAACAAGCAACCGATTTGGCTATCACAATGCTATCCCGTGTTGTCATTAGAAGCAGCAAAAGAAACAAGGAGAGGTAAGGAAAATGGTCTATAGTAAAACTGTGCAATGATAATCTGAGGAATGACTCAAACATAATGGTCAGTAATTGCAAATTTGTAGGAAGAGTATCTCCTATACTCAATCACATGGACGATGTATCATAGACGTGAAAATCGCACTGGACATTTTAGCAGCAACAATTGCTGGTGCAGAAAATCAGAAGCCCACATACAAGAAAATCATGTTTATCCATTAAACATATGCAGTACATGAAGAACTATCATACTGAGGCATTTTTTTGCCAGTGCAGTGCAATGAGCCTGATATTTGAATCAACTATTAAGAACCGTTCAAGTAAACAATTTGGTTTGTGATGATAAAATTCTTAGGATGATTCCATGGACACTATTTAGGCTTAGATATTTGTGAAAATGGATGTACCTAATATTAAAGTAGACTGAAGGATGCAACTGAGGATTTCTTTTTTAAAAAAGGCAGAGATAAAAATAACTGGCTTAAAATCACAGTGACACTTTAAAAATATTTCACCAAAAATATGCTGATTAAATTTTAAATTATTTTGCGGACATCTGCGCCAGGGGTGAATTCAGCCAGTTCTATCCAGCTCGGGTGAACCGGTAGCAGTAGCTGAGCGAGGCTCTGCCACCCACGCGGACATAATGATGTCGCTTTTCTGCAATGATTTTAAGTGCATGTGCAGAAGGCTTTGCACATGTGTGGATGATAATGCATGTGAGCAAAGTATGTGCGCGTGTGGAGCGTGCACATTTGCACACTGATAGAGAAAGTAAGTGAATTTTACCCCTGATCTGCACCAAGTGATTTTGTTCAGTTTAATGAAGAGATTTGCCTTGGGAAGCCTTTTATGGATGTGATAGTAGCAAGATTAGTCCTATAAACCCCAGTCTTATCACTTCAGATTGTTGTGGGCTAGTGCAAAGGAGAAGGCTCCTCTCAGCCTTTTCCAGCCTGGCACTGACAGCAGTTCTTCCAGGATAGGTGACTTCAGTAGATCTGCAAGAGTCAGCATGTGACAAAGCTGCCCTAACCTTCTGGTATGCTCTGAAGGGTTTCAGGCTTGATGGCTTTGACGTGTACTATGAGATTATCTGCATCTGCTTGGTTTGGGGACAGAATAGCAAAAGAGTAAACTCTATCAAGGTCAAAACTCTGCCAAATTTAACTGGATATTAGATTTAGCTGGTTTTATCAGAAGATTGGCAAAAACTGTTTTAATATAATAAGCTCTAACTAGAATAAGGAGTCTGTCTAAGCCTACAGCTCTGTGCTACATGGTTATCCCACCTTATGTTTCCAACAGTAAGTTTCTAGCCTTGTGCAGCAATGAACAAAACTCACTTCCCAGATGCTGGATGACATTGCTTCTCAATGGCACAAAAGAAGGCCATCCTGCATTGGACTGCATGGGATGGGTATTGATTATATGAGAAAAGGGATCCTCAGATAACTAGGTCCTGTGCCATCAAGGGCTTAAAAGTGATAACAAAAACCTTGAATTACATACAGAAGTTTACTCACAAACACTTCATACAGCAGTGGTACATATTGAAACCCATCACTGCTCATGCTGCTGCATTCTGGACCCACAGACATTCCCAGAGTCTTCAAGGGCAGCCCTGTGTAGAGCATATTACAGTGGCATATTGTAACCTGAGATGACTACTGCATGGTGATTGCAGGGGAGCACCCAATCTAAGTATAGATAAACTGGTACAAAAATTGATCCTGCACAAAGGCCTTCCCAGTCATCGTTACCATCTACAAGAACTGAAAATCTAAGAAGATCTCCAGTTTGCGCATTAGTCTTGAGTAGGTCAATGGATTTGAAAGACTAGAAGAAGTGGCAATTGCCAAAAATTCTGTGGTCCAAGAATCCCTGGCCACTTATTCTTGTGTTTGACCTAGGCCCAAGTAGTTATTACCAGACACAATCAGTCCTAAACAAATGTATTTTATTAGAACAGCTGAGAATTACTTCATTCTCAACTTAGTCCAAATTAATTCCAAAACAAATCCTCCAGAAAAAGTCCTTCGGCCTTATCACAAACCTTTGTCCTCTTTGGCACCCTGCCAAAGGCTTTTCTTGGCAAAGCCCCACAAAGTTCAGAAACAAGAGATGACAGCTAGAACAAATGTAGCAACATTGCTTTCCTACAAAGAGCCCAAGAGCCGTTGCTGCTTTTTTAAGTTATGGGAGGGGCCAATCCAGGAGTGAAATGCTCCCAGTCTCGGCTGAAGAGATTGTAAAAAAAAAAAGGTTTTAAAAGGTTCCTCTGGAGATCCCACCTGAGTTGCCTGATCACCAGAACCTTTAAAAAACATGTTTTTCACAAGCTCTTTGGCCGAAGAGGTTGTTAAAACAAATCTTTTAAGAGGTTCTGGGCTGCAATGAGGCAACTTCAGCTGGGATCATCAGAGGAGCTTTTAAAATCTTTTTTTCCTTTGGCGATCCCAGATGAGTTTCCTGATCATCACAGGCTTTTAAAATCATTTTTTAACAACCTCTTACAACACCCCCCACCCATGCCCACCCAATCCCCCTCCTCACTTACCTAATTACAGCTCCTTTCGGGCTGGCAAAGCCATGCTTTACTTCACCTACTGCAATCAGTTGCACCAGCTAGCAACTGAATCTGCCAGCCTAAAATCCATCTCCTCGGTGAGCAACTCAATCTGCCTGTTTTGCTGGCTGAGGAACTCTGGGAGTTGAAGTCCACAAATGTTAAAGTTACTAAGGTTGAAGACCCCTGATCAGAAAAATATAAATAAAATAAAATAATAAAATAAAATATTTGTGCAGCTTTGTGAGATTTTGTGTGTTTCTGTAGTGTTTCTGTAGTGTTTCACTCTAACTACACAAACACAAAGCTGAACGTGGTATTTTGTGTGTGTGTGTAAGTCAGTTGTGTTGTGTTGTGTGTGGGTAAAGTGTGAAAGTTGGTTTTTGGTACCTCTCATTGTTTTGTATACTTTGTTTATTATTTTTATTATTTATTGTTATTGGCCACACCCACCCAGTCATCTGACCACTAAGCCATGCCCACCAATTAAGCCACTCCCACAGAACCGGTAGGGAAAATTTTTAGATTTCACCCCTGGGCCAATCATCTCCTGGCCTTACTCCCGAGTCGTCCTTCCCAGCTAACCAAGAAAGGCCAGGTCTTCATTACTTGTTGTTAGTTACAGACACAGAAAACTTTTATGTTTTAGTTGCCATTTCATGATAATCTGCTTTTTTTCCAGCCTAAATCTGACAGTCCTTAAAACATGGTTGAAAAAGACTCTCCTTCAGAGCTAGAAATAAATAAGAACAAGCTTACTAATTTGAATTTTGATAAATAATTAATCATTGCCACAATCATAACCATTTTATACATAGGGTTTGCTCCCCATGACATCTATTTTGTGAGACTGACTAGAAGTAGTTGTCAAATTTCTAAAAATACCTGTGGTCTCTGAAACTTTCTGTTAGGTGTCTCATAAGAAAATATAGCAAAGGAAAAATTAAACTTGTTCTACTGATTTTTACTTCTCTGTATATCTCTGTAGCTCCAATCCCACTATACTAATAAACATTTTCCAACAATTTACACAAACTCAGTTCTTAACTGAATGCATTCTAAAATGTAATAAACCACCTTATCTGATAGTTTGTATGAATAAAAAGGTAAAGGTAAATGTAAAGGTTCCCCTCGCACATACGTGCTAGTCGTTGCCGACTCTAGGGGGCAGTGCTCATCTCCGTTTCAAAGCTGAAGAGCCAGCGCTGTCCGAAGACGTCTCCATGGTCATGTGGCCGGCATGACTCAACGCCAAAGGCGCATGGATCGCTGTTACCTTCCCACCAAAGGTGGTCCCTATTTTTTCTACTTGCATTTTTACGTGCTTTCGAAACTGCTAGGTTGGCAGAAGCTGGGACAAGTAACGGGAGCTCACCCCGTTACACGGCAGCACTAGGGATTCGAACCGCCGAACTGCCGACCTTTCGATCGACAAGCTCAGCTGTCTTAGCCCCTGAGCCACTGAGTCCCTATAGTTTGTATGAATACAGTGGGTCTAATAGACGTATTTAATACAATGTAAGATATCCTGAAGAGAAATGTTAAGTCATACATTCTTTACTAAGAATTTAAGACTGGAGTTGTTTGATCTTTCTTCTGTTCTGTAAAACATAATTCTAAAAACATACATACAACTAGACCTGGTCTAACCCTAACCCTTTCCCAAACTAAGACAAACAGTATTTTATAAGGCAACATTACCTTATACATAAGTACATTTTACTTTGATTAATCAATCTCATTGCCAAGCAAGTATAGGTATAAACATTATGATGATGATGTTACTGCCCAGTATCTCAACTATATCCACATATTTTTTTAGCATAAAGCTTGCTACTTCTGATGATCTAAGATGCTTAGCAATAATGCATTTTACCTTTAGTAATTAGTAGGCTGAAGGTTCCATCATATTTTTCTGGCCAATATATACAAGCTGATACTGTAATTTCATTTCTCTAGTCATCCTTCACATCCTACCTCTGACAAAAGTTTCATGGAAGTTGTCATGCATTGTTGTCAGTGACACTGATCAATTGTGCAATTAGTATAATAAAGAAGATATACAGAACAATAAGTTTATTAAAAGAAATACATAAAATATTGTATCATTTCTAAGAGAAGGATATTCAAAGTAAGCCAGATCAGTAAACGTCAGGATAAATTTTGTTCTTCACTCAAAATATGTCAAAAACCAAAGTATGAAATTCAAGGTCTTTATGGATCTTTTGCCAATCTCTTTCTAACATTACAGTGATGAAATCCAGCATGAATAACAAGACTGTAGATCTAGTTTGACGATAAACATTCTATTGAAGGTGTTATGTATTCTTGTATGTACCTTTAAATATTTGGGCGGGAAATCAACACGTTGCTGATTGGACGAAGCCGCCAGTAGAACTGTATAAAAGGAGAGGTTTTTCCCCCAGCCTGTTGCTGGGTTCACCCTATATTAAAGAGCTGTTGTCACTACCCTGGTCTCCAGCCTCGTTACTTCCAGAACGTAACAGAAGGTACATCGTCTTTTCTTCCTAAGTCAGGAGTATGTTCTTAGTTAACCTGAGAGCCACAGATTGAACTAGAAGGAAATGTCTGCTACTCCTGATTCCTTAAAAGCAGAATGGAGGTAAATTGCTAACACCATACAGTTCTGATCTGCAATGTTTGAGGTCTATTTCAGTTCATACTTTGGAACAAAGGGACATATTTTCACAGCAAGGACAAACATAGAATCATTTCTAAAAAATAAGTCAACAAAATGGAGCAATTAGTGACCATACTTCAGCTGAGTAGGGAACAAATTAAGGAAAGGAAACCAAGTGGTGAATACAGTTGGTTTCATTTCTCCTCCTACTGAGTGTCTCCAAATATTCTTAATATGTAGTGGGACATGGTTAGGAAAGTGTAGGCTGATATTTTGAACAACTTGGATGACTAATATATCACAGATGTGGAGGTGCTCAGTGCCTATGACTTGTCACTTAGGCTATTTTAGATCAAAAGTTTAGAGCTGTTTTGAAAGACACTAGATGTGTGTCCAAAAATAGCTCACTGACACATTTGGAAAACAGGTGTGGGATGAAGCAGGTTGGAAAACAGGTGTGGGATGAAGCAGTCTCTACTTGTGATCTGTCAGTCTATTTCTGAAGATGGTTTTCGAAAAGGTTATACCAAGTTAGGGAGATAAGGATCTGCACAGATGGTAGTGATGGGGAATGAATGTATTGCAGAAGAATGAAGGAGGTGAGAGAAGGAGAAAGAATGGAAAATATTTATTGCAGGAAGCATCCAAGAAAATTGTGATGAGGAAATTGGATCTAGGAAAAGTCCATAAGCAGAACAGTAAGGAAGAAAATCAGCTAAAAGATTCTTGTACAGATTGGTTCATAAAATGCAAGAGACAATTATGAAAACAGCAAACTACACACTTCGATGTTATTAGTAAAAAGACCCATCGTGTTATTGGATCACAGGAAGGTTTTTTAAGAAAGAAATTCCAAAGACTGTACTCTAATATTCTAGAAACATTTAACACAGTCCCTTCTGCTTAATAAAATTTGCTAAAGAGCAAGATTGACTTATCCATTAGGCATAGCAGGGTTTAGGGCTCATGAAATGTTTTATACTGTTTTTAATCAGAAATAATAAAAATGAAATACTGTAGAAGTTTATTTATTTTGATGTCTTGACTTTCAGTCTTGAAAACAGACATAATAAATAAGAATAAAATTAAATAAAATTAAAATATCAGTATCATATTAAATACCACTAAGATAATTTTGTTTTATTTTTTATGGAGAGAGGGCCAAAAAATGCCCAATGCCCACAAAAGTCATAATGTGACCCTGCTAAAGAAATTCTTTATTTTATTTATTTATTTATTTATTTATTTTGTCACAACAATATATATAAGTATTATACAGAAAAGATAAATAAACATATATATGTATACATATATATGTATACATATATATGTATACATATATATGTATACATATATATGTATAAACATATATATGAGTAAATAATAGGAGGAATAAGCATATATATATATATATATATATATATATATATATATATATATATATATATATATATATATATATATATATATATATATATGTTTTCTGAGGTTTTCATGGTGTTTGTATGTAGATCTTTGGTTATTCGGGTTTTCTCCGCGTAAAATTGGAAGTGTCTTGGCGACGTTTCGAAGTCTCATTCGTCATCTTCAGGCTTCAGCTTCGTACTTCTGGGAGCAATGTGTGACAATGTGTGAAAACCCGAATAACCAAAGATCTACATATATATATATATATATATATAAATATATATATATATATATATATATATATATATATATATATATATATATATATATATATATGAAGAAGAAAAATAAAACAATAGGACAGGAACGGTAGGCACGTTTGTGCTCTTATGCACGCCCCTTATGGTCCTCTTAGGAATGGGGTGAGATCAATATTAGAAAGTTTTTGGTTAAAGCTTTTGGGATTATGGGAAGAGACCACAGAGTCAGGTAAAGTATTCCAAGCACTGATGATTCTGTTACAGAAGTCGTATTTTCTGCAATCTAGATTAAAGCGGTTAACATTAAGTTTAAATCTATTGGTTGCTCTTGTATTATTGCAATTAAAGCTGAAGTAGTCTTTAACAGGAAGGACATTACAGTAGATGATTCTATGAGTTAAACTTAGGTCTTGTCGAAGGCGACGGAGTTCCAAGTTTTCTAAGCCTAGGATTTTAAGTCTGGTGGGATAAGGTATTTTGTTGTTTTCAAAGGAATGAAGAACTCTTCTTGTAAAATATTTCTGGACACGTTCAATTGTATTGATGTCAGAAATGTGGTGAGGGTTCCAGACAGGCGAGCTGTATTCTAGAATTGGTCTAGCAAATGTTTTATATGCTCTGGTTAGTAGTGTAGTGTTTTTGAAAAGAAGCTGCGCAAGATTAGGTTTACAACTCTTAGAGCCTTTTTTGCTATGTAGTTGCAGTGGGCTTTGGCACTTAGATCATTTGATATGAAAACTCCAAGGTCTTTAACAGGGTGAGGGTCATCTGTAAGGTATTGTCCATCAAGTATGTACTTAGTGTTTGGGTTCTTTTTTCCAATATGTAAGACTGAGCATTTGCTGGTTGAGATTTGGAGTTGCCAAGTTTTAGACCAAGCAGTTAGATGATCAAGGTCTTTTTGAATGGTAGATGTATTGTCTGTGGTGTTAAATAGTTTGACATCATCAGCAAATAGAACACAATTACTTGAGATATGGTCACAAAGATCATTTATGTATAGTATTCTTTGAGGGTCATGCTCAGGAAGAATGATTTTCAGTTTTAAGCTGCTGCCAAAATCTTTTGTACAGAAATTGGGTAATGGGGACATGGAAACTGAAACAGCCAAGACAAGAAGACTGCAAGAAAAATGAAAGATTTTGATTCATGCGTACTGTAGTACCCTGAAAATTAGAATTGGAAGACAAAAAAATGAGGAATAGCTTATGAGAACGTGAAACCTAGTACGTTTCTGCCAGTCTTTGAACCTGAACAACCAGGAATCTCCTTGGATTCCTCTGTCCAGGTATCAAAAATAAAGATCAGAACAGGGCTCCCTCCTCTGCTGTCCCCTCCCCCAAAAGCAAAATGCAAAATGATTGGATGTAATTCAAAAAAGTGCTCCAACAAAGTTTGGAGTTTCAGAGAGGCTGGAAAGAGGGGGGGGGGAATCACAGAATCTGTGATTTTTGTCTTTTTGTTAAGCATTATAAATCTGAGACAGTCATAACACAGAATCTGGTGTATAGTTTGTGCAGTTATCTGCTTTTATTCTTTTTTTCAAACATTTGGTGGGGGGGATGTATTATCCATAGGAGAAATGCCAGATCAGACAAAGCTAAAACTCTTCCAATTAACTCATGTAATTAGACTCTGAAATATCTCCAGTGAACTTTTCATATTTACTATAAAAGAAAGTAGGAATACATTGATGCTCAGAAAGGTATGAAAAAGATATTGTCCAATAAAGAAAGTTCAAGAAAGACTTCTCTGTGGACCTCTGTGGGAGGAACAGAATATTACTTCAGTGAATACCATATGGCATAGCAGAAAGAACTATACTGTAAATTACATAGCTCTATTTCCAATATGTCATACCTATATTTCATTTGAACAGAGTCTTTGCAAATCTAAAAAGTGTAATTCTTATAGTGCATCCTAACTCCTTAAAAGAAATAAGGATTTGATGGGAGTTTCAGCACATAAAGTTACTCTATAAAATTGCCATAAAATTGCTCCAAGACTGTCCCCACTAGAATTCTGGGAGCTGGAATAAGTTTCAAAAATCAAGCCATTAAGGTGGAATGGTAAAGGCCTAGTTTTGAAGTTAAAGGATCCAGAGCCATTTATATTCTGGATTACCAGCTCTGCCCATTATAGAACTGACACAGCTAATTTCTTCCCTTCCTGCATTTTCTTTGGAAGGTGGACATTTAAATACAAACCTGTGCCAAACTGTACTATCTAGGAAATATCCACACACACACATTCACACCCTCTGGTAGCCTGACTAGCCAAAATAGAACTTGGATACAGCAGTAGATATGCTATTCCACTCCTCTCTAGTCTAATTTAGGATAGCTTTCTCTATACTTATTTACACAGAATTTGACAAAAACATTAATCTCATGACTCTGGAACTCTTTTTGTTTCTAAAGTGCAACTGACAGCAAGTAGTGAATAGTCCTTAAATTAATTCCAGGTTTTTAAGAATTGTTCATAATGGAAATCAATAAGAACACTTACTTTCCTCCCTTTATCTGCTAGTTGGTTAGGTGGCACTGAATCATGCTGAGCTCTGGAAATTGCATAGTCAAATGCCTGCCATCTCAAATTGTTTCTGGTAATAATTTATTGTCATGCAATTTGCAATAACTCCAGATTTTTTTGGTCTCCAATCTTGCATGCCAAACACCCTTCTTGTTGATTTAATCAAGTGATTTAGTACCTCTTGAAATTTGCCATAGAATTTTTCAGTCTCTGCCATCACAACACTTGTAGTAGATGCATATACTTGCACAACATTGATGTTCACTGGATATCCACCAATTCTTACAGATATGATTCTGCCATTTATTAAATTATGGCTGAGTACATACTCAGCAATGTCCTTTTGGAGTATCATTGCCACCTCATTACTTTTATGTTCTCATTTCCTGAATAATGTATCACATAACCAGCTGATTTTAAAATGCCTCACTGTGGTCATCTAAGTTGAGTGATTTCTGAAATACCCAGTTTAGTATGCTTCATTTCCATGTTGACAGTTTGAACTATTCCTTGTTTCACATATACCATGTTTCAATTCAGGAGCCATAGTGGTACAGTGATTAGAATGCAGTACTGCAGGCTTACTTCTGCTGACTGCCGGCTGCCTGCAATTTGGCAGATCAAATCTCACCAGGCTTAAGGTTGTTGGAGGCATTAAGGATTGTTGGGGGCATTATGCTGACTCTGTAAACCATTTATAGAGGACTATAAAGCACCGCGAAGTGGGATATCAGTCTAAGTGCTATTGCTATTCAGTTGTATGTGTCCATGTAGGAAAAGAAATCCTTCTTTCAAGACTGACATCAAAGTGATCAAGTTTCATTGCAGCTTTAGGCTGTTCAACAGTAACTGTTCAACATTATTCTACATATAACTCAGTGGTGGGTTGCTACCAGTTCACCCCAGATCAGGCAAGCTGGTAATGGTGGCAGCAGGAGGCTCTGCCCACCCTTCCAGACGCTTCTGCACATGCGGAGAAGTATCGCGTGCACACACACACGCACCCACAAGCAAACCGGTAGTGACGGGTTTTGAAACCTGCCCCTGATATAACTACAGGAATATCGTCTGATCTTTATTCTTATTATCTACCCAAACCTGTCTAAATGTTTCAATAACACGCATTCTATTTTCTTTCTGATAATACAGAAATGGTTTGCTATTACCTTCTTCCATGTTTAATTTTGGAGTTCCCTAAATGATTTGGCTTCCCACATGTCTACAGAGTCTTATTAGTTCTCATTCGCACTGTAAATTGCTCTTACCATATAATGACCACAGCAGAAATTCAAACTTGCAAAGAGCACTTTAAGGTCACTGAAGATACTGAATTCTCCTATCAGATTTCTTTTATTTATTAAATTTTTATGTCACTCGTCTCCCCTACAAGGTAACTCTGGGTAGCTCAGGGTAGCAATTGCCCAAAAGGATTTATTTATTATTTATTAATGCCTATAATTGCTAGTCTGTCTCATTGAATATACATGGAATGAAAAAACACTATAAAGCATTATTTCATATCAGCTGCACCATAGAGATATGATCCCGTCCATCAGGCAAAAGTCATATTTATTTATTTATTTATTTATTTATTTATTTATTTATTTATTTATTTATTTATTTATTTGTCATAACAATATATATATACAAGCGTTGCATAAAGGGTTATAAATATATGAACGTATATATGAGGAGAAATGAGGTACTAAAAACGTATATATACATAGGGAAAGAAACAGTAGGACAGGAACGGTAGGCACGTTTGCGCTCTTATGCACGCCCCTTTAGAGTCCTCTTAGGAAAGTGGTGAGGTCAACCGTGGACAGTTTTTGAGTGAAACCTTTGGGGTTATGAGAAGAAACCACAGAGTCAGGTAATGCATACCAAGTATATACAATTCTGTTACAGAAATCGTGTTTTCTGCAATCTAAACTGGAGCGGTTGACATTGAGTTTGAATCTGTTTGTAGCTCTTGTGATATTGTTATTGAAACTAAAAAAGTCATTGACAGGAAGGACATTACAACGGATGATTTTATATGCTAAACCCAGATCCAGTCGAAGGCAACGAAGTTCCAAGTTTTCTAGACCCAAGATATCAAGTCTGGTGGAATAAGGTATTTTATTAGTTTCAGAGGAATGGAGAATTCTTCTCGTAAAATACCTTTGGACACGCTCAACTGTGTTGATGTCAGATATATGGTAAGGGTTCCAGACAGGAGAGCAGTAATCAAGAATTGGCCTAACAAATGTTTTATATGCTCTGGTCAGTAGCGTGGTGTTTTTTGAAAAGAAGCTACGTAAAATTAAGTTGACAACTCTTAGAGCCTTCTTAGCTATGTAGTTGCAGTGGGCTTTGGAACTTAAATCGTTAGATGTAAAACTCCAAGGTCTTTGACAGGGTGGGGTCACCTGCGAGGCAATGTCCATCAAGCATGTACTTTGTGATTGGGTTCTTTCTTCCAATGTGCAAGACTGAGCATTTACTGGTTGAAATTTGTAGTTGCCAAATTTTAGACCAGGCAGATAGATGATCAAGGTCCTTTTGAATTGTGGATGCATTGTCAGTGGTGTTGAAAAGTTTGACATCATCAGCAAAGAGAACACAGTTACTTGAGATATCAATACAAAGATCATTTATGTATATTATAAAGAGTAGGTCCAAGAACGCTGCCTTGAGGAACACCACTCTTGACAGGAACAGGATTTGAAGAGCATTACCAATTTTAACTATTTGTTGTCTGTTTGACAAAAAAGCAGATATCCAGTGGTGTAAGGGTCCTGAAATGCCATAGGATTTTAATTTTAGGAGAAGTTTATCATGTACTACTGAGTCAAAAGCTTTGCAGAAGTCTATGTATATTGCATCTATTGATTTACCTAGATCAAGATTAGTAGTCCATAGGTTTTACAGTAGAAGTTGTAGATTGCATGATAATTTTTTCCTGAAGCCAAATTGTTTATTTGAGAGAAGGTTGTGCATTTCTAAGTGTAAGGTAATGGATTGGTTGATGATGGATTCCATAACCTTGCAGGCGACGCAACATAGGGAGATAGGTCTATAATTATCAACTAAGCTGGGGTCGCCTTTTTTGAAAACTGGAATGACTGTGGCTAGCGACCAGAGACTGGGAAGGGAACTGGTTCTAAAGGCTATATTAAAGATTATACTTAGGGTTCTGCTAGATTACTAGAGTTTTTTTTAAAAGTAAGCACAAAGACCATCAGGTCCAATGGATAGAGATGGCTTCAATTTACTTAGAGCTTTACCAACATTTTCTTCTGTAAAATCAACATTTGTTAAGTTGTCATGCTCATTGATTGTACAAATTGGGAATGTGGGATGAGTGCCATCACTGTTGACAAAAACTGATGCAAAAAATTTATTAAAGAGGTTTGCTCTAGATTCTTCATCATTGTATTCATTGCCATCAGGATCTTTTAGAGGTGGCATGCGTCTAGAGTTTTTAAGCTTGTTGTTGACAAAATTATAGAAGGCACGACTGGAATTTGTGCGCAGAAGATCTTCTTCTTGCTTGGTGTGGTAATTTGTGCATTCAGTTTTTATTTGGTTGCATATAGTTCTGTAGCGTTTTTTAAAATTAGCTACATAGCCCTTTGTTTCTTTTCAGAGAGATCTTTTTTTAGATTGAAGCTTTTTTATTGATATGGGTAGTTTGCTTTTCCTAATCTTGATGGTAGTTAGTGGTACGTATAGTTCGATGACTCTGTTGATTTCGAGTAGGAAAACTCTATAGTGGTCTTCAGCAGTTATACAGGTTGAGAACAGATTTAGCCAGTCTAGAAATGAAAGATCATTGTTTATAAAGTCATAATTGGCTTTTTTGAAGTTGTAAATGGGAATGCTATTGATATGATGGTTTAAGTCTGGCGTATATTAAGATGGAAGTCAATCATGCAATGATCACTGTTGGAAAAGGGTTCTCTTATTTGTAGTCCATAAATGGTATTGTTATTGTTGCAGAAGATGAGGTCAAGGCAGTTGTTTAGTCTTGTATTATTGGTTACAAGTTGTTCAAGACCTAGGTTAGTAACAGCGTTGTATATTGTTGTGTGGATTGGATCAGTTGTACTTTCATTTGTTATCCAGTTGATGAGAGGTAAATTTAGGTCACCCAGGAAGATGAGTGATATGGGCAAGAGGCAGCCCAGGTTAGTAATGAGGTTAAAATATTAGCATGAGTAATATCGTAGTCGGGGGCTCTGTAGCATAGAATGAATCGAAGTGCGGTATTAGATGATAGATCTCATACAATAGTTTCAGGAAGAGAAAGTTTGTGGGCAACTTGTATGTTTTTTAGATTAAGTGACTTTTTATAGAAAATAGCCACTCCACCACCTCTTCGGTTTTCACGATCTGAACGGTGAACTTGATATTCTTTGTTTAAAATGATGGAATCAGGGATGGAAGAGATTAGCCATAAATATAATATCAAATGTACCACTGTTTAGCAGGAGGATAAATTCAGGTAATTTGTTAAGAATACTTCTTGCATTCATCAATTTACATTTAAAATCTGTAGAAAGAGGTGTTAAAGAGGTAAGAGGCGTGCATACCTAGTTTTGAATGTTAGTTGGTTGAGGGATATGTATAACTGGTGGTTGTATTGGAGGTTGGATGGGTGGATGGAAGTAAAATGTTATATGTTAAAACTTCAGCAAGTTAGAGCAAAAGCCGCCTCCTCCTTCTCACTGATGATTAGGATGATGTTAATTTTTACGAGATCATCTTATAAAAGCTGATTGCCATCTAGAACACTGCAAATCACGTATAATTATAATCAAAAGAGTAATTTTTGTAAATGCAGTAAACCTGAGTAGAGCAGAACTGAGAAAAAGAGTGTAACCATCCTGCAGCGGTGCACCTATCACCTCTATCAATGCGTCTACCCAATTTTCTGCTGGCCATTCTCTTACTTTTGTCTTCCATCTTTCAGAGCATTATACAATTCTTTAGAAGCCTAGGTTTTTGCATAATGTGTCCAAAAATATTTATAAGTTACATTACTGATTATTTCACTGATTATGTCAAAAATGCAAACATCAGAATATATGGATGTGCGGACTTCCGGTTTGGCTCTGCTTCGTTGAAAGCAGTCTTGTTTAGACTGCTAACTCCTTAGTCTGTAGAGCTGTCAGGACATCGTAAATCTATTGTCCGACAGCTTGTAAGTCTCTTCCCTCAGGCAAAGAGGGAGAGATGAGCATTCAGGCTGAAGTTGAGACACCCAAAAAAGCCACAGAAAAAGTTTCTGGGGGGCTTGAGGGCAGTGCTCCTTCCATAGCCTGAAAAGCTCCAGACTAGGAGATGCATCTGTCTTCTGACAGAAAAAAAAGTAGTGTCCAGTCTCCGTGGCGGAAATTGATTTATGATGGATTGTAACGCGGATGGAGCAGATACTGGAGATCTAGTATTTGTTTGTAAGAAGACTGCAATCCCCTGAGGATATACTTGTTGCGAAGATAGGAGAGAAGAAAGCAAATGGCGTTTTGTGAAATGTGTGTATTAGAAACGAAAGTTAAAGAAATGCTTATTAACAGCTAGTGTGGAACTAGAAGATACTGACTAAATGGAAGAAATGAGAATTTTATGATTTATATTTTTTCTTCTTCTTTGGGATTATAGTGATTCAGAAGAAAAGCTTTTTGAATTTTTCTTTTTTAACCTCCTTTTATCCGTTATTAGGCTATATTTTAAAAAATGGCTTTTAAGCAAATAGTACCAAAAGTCACTAAAAACTTAGAAATTTCTTCAGTTCAGATTCAAAACTTAAAAGAAGAGATTAAAAAGGAATTAAGAAACTCTTTACAGGAGTTTTTGGAGACTTGTTTTTCAGAAATAGATCAAAAATTTGATGAAATAGAGAAAGAGATGTTGGATTTTAAGGAAGTGGTGGAAGAGCAGAAGAGGGAAATGAAAATGGTAAAGGATGCAATTTCGCAAATATTAAGCTCTTGTATTCAGATGGAAGATAATCTTGAAGAAATTAATAAAGCTAATTTAGAGTTGCAAAGGAAAATAGAGGAAATTCAAAAGAATCAAAATAACTGGAACTTAGATAATAAGATGGAAGATATACAGGCAAAGGTAGATAGGGCAGATGAAGAAAGAGTAATATTACAATATAGATTAATGGAATATGCTATAAGGGTGAGGGGATTGAGGCAAAATAGGAAGGAAAATTTAAAAGAGATTTTTATGCAAGCCTTTGCTCAGATAAAGGGTGTGGAGCCAGAAGACTTTGAGATTAATATTGAAAGAATTTATCGTGTTAATTCTTGGTGGGCAAGACAAAATAGATTACCGAGGGATGTGGTTATTTATTTTACAACTAAAAAGATTAGGTATGAAATCTTGCAAGCCTTTTATAAAAATAAATTTCAAATATTGGGACAAGATATAAAAATGATGAAGGAAATTCCTCCTAAAATGTTAAGAAAGAGAAGAGAATTTGCTTTTTTAGTGGATGAGTTTAAGAAACATCAGATATATTTTAGATGGGAAGTTCCAATGGGTTTGTCAGTGAATTTTAGAGGCAGAAAGTATTTTCTTAATTCAGTTACGAAAGCAAGACATTTCTATATTAATGTTTTAAAGAGTGGGAATCCTTTGTTGTTAGATGCTAAGTTAAATGGTTTGGAAATGATAGAAAATGGAGGTGAGGGGAGGAATGTTTAAGATGTGAATATGATGATTATGGTTAATTTTTGAAATTGATTTGTTTAGGTTACAAATTATAGGATTTTTGTTATTTGCTATTGTATGGTATAAACCTATGGGATGATATGATTAATTGTGAAGGATGGAAAGTAAAATTTATGAATTTAGATAATGTTCTGGATGTAATGATTTTAATTGTTTACTGTTATATTGTGGATGTAGCTTAAATGATTATTTGTTTTAATTGACACATTTGTAGATAGCAAAAGTTATGAAGTTAAGTTGGAAATATTGTATTTGAGAGATTTTATTCGTAATGATATTTGATTGATGGAGTAGTATTGGAAGATTGGACATTAACTGTTATGACAATTGAAGAAAGATATAAGTGATGAGTATTTGAGTTTGAGAAGCTGGATCGTAATTTAAGAAATGGACTTATGAAATTTGAAGAAATATACAAGTGGGAGAAAAAATTTGAATTTGAGAAGATGGACTAATTTTTAAAATGGGCTGTAAGAAGAACGGACATTAAATGTTACGACAATTGATATATAACTGATATATATAACTGATGAAAATTTTGAGTTCGGGAAGATGGACTGTAATTCAAGAAATGGACTTATGAAATTTGAAAGAGTATATAAGGGGGGGGAAATTTGAATTTGAGAAGATGGATCAATTTTAAAAATGGATTGTAAGAAGAAGTAATATGTGAAGTTGGTATTGTTTCTTGTCTTTTTTCTTTTTTATTATTCTTTCTTATCTCTTTATTTTTATTGTGAGGGGATTTAGCGTTTTAAATTTTTGAGGGTGGAAGTTTATGTATATTTTGTATATTTTAGCTTGTGATTGTTGGTCATAATACCCAGTATTTGCTCTGGGAAGTCTGGGGGGTGGGGAGGGGGAGGGGGGCGAAAGAGGGGGAAAATGATACATGGATTGGCTATTAATGTACAGTAATGTTTGAAGATATGAAATTAAAATTTAAAATGATATTGGGGCTGCTCGAGTGTCATTTCAGAAAGAAAAGGAGAGAGGAGTAGAAGGAGGGACGAAAGTAGGTAGGAAAGAGTTGAGAAGGAGGAGGGGAATAAGAAGGTTAGATAGGGTGGAAGAAGGGAGGAATGGAGAAGGAGGAGATGAAGTAGTAAAGTGAAGGAGATGAGGATGGATGGGAAAGTAGTAGAGGGTAGAGAGGGAGGTTGTAAAGAAAGGAAGTGGCAGTCGGGCAGGCCAGAATCAGTAATAAATAAAAATTAATGATTAATGATGGATAATAGTTTGTACATAAATATGATGTTGGAAAATGGAAATAAAAATTATTTTTTTAAAAAAAAAGAATATATGGATGTGCCCATTTTTTCATGCATCTGGATGTGGGATTTATTCTTGTGTAACCTAATTAGACAAAAGGTGAACAGATCTGACGTCTTATGGTATCAGTGTACTTCTAATCATAAAACTGTATGCATATTATTGTATATATTCCATTCTTACAAATGTTAACAGTTCTTTTGGAAAGAAATACACTTATGAGAGATTTAATAGCTCCACTACATGTTTTTCATTAGCTCAACAACCTCCAGAAAGACATGAAAAAATATATGCTGGCTTCATCGTATCTCTATCCAGTATAAAATTATATAATTAGTTCCATACATAAGTCTTCAGTTAAAAGGCACTTTAATGGCTATTAATTATTACTTTGCAAACCTCTGAAAATAATAAGTTTGTGAACAGATTTACTGAAAGTTCAGTAAGTATAAAAAGGACTGTCCAATGAAATACTTTTTTTCCACCTTGTCTTAATTATAAAGAGACACCATTAGAAATCATTACAAGTACTTAATTTTAAATTCTGTCATTCTATCTAATGCTATTGGGATTAACACTAGTAATTAAACTCCCAGATGTAGAAAGGTCAAGTCTTTTTTCTAACATCCTTTGGTTACTTATGTATGGCATCTGAGCAGCACATCAAAGATAATTAAGAAATACAAGCTGTTTTTCCTAAGGGTGAAGTATAAGGACATCCAGTCATTTTTCAAAAGTGAGAAACCACTGCAAAGTGTAAAAGTGCAATTATATGCATAATATTCATATGTAAGGCAATTTAGATCCGATGAGGTTTATTTCCTTATAAACATGTTTGAGATTGCAGCATAGAAGTATTAGATTGCATGCGTCTAGTTCGGTCAGATACAATGTTACCACATGAGGCTGTGATTTATTTTCATGAATAGCAGAAAAATCTCATTTGCAAATATTTTATAAATATTTTTTAAATTTCCATTGATTTGTTGAAAAATCATGTGGAAATTTAGTTCAATAATTGCTCTATGATGGATCTCAGCTTCTGGATAGGCCTAAGAGACTGTAAATGCAAAGTTCTGCAAAGTTATATGACTGTCTCTGAAAATGTTGATTTTATAATATTTTGATGTTGTCCAGGTATGCAATAGATGGTTGTGGAATTAACTTAGCTGATTATGGCTACTCGTTGGAATATCAAGGATAAATGATTGTGCCTAATAAAGACAAAGTTCAATGGAAATGAATGAAATTATTCTAATAGAAGACAGGAAAATCTTTCTGTCTTCCTCCTTTCCTGGTTTATTCCAGACCAAATCTCAGTGGGACTTGCAAATCAATATGCTTGCCAAACGTTCCTTAAGGCCAAATGTATTATTGATCTAAACCAGTGTTTCTCATCCTTGGCAATTTTAAAATGTATGACATTTGGTTCCGAGAATTCCTCAGTCAGACTGGCTGGGGAATTCTGGGAGTTGAAGTCCATACATTTTAAAGTTGCCAAGGTTAAGAAACACTGATCTAAACAGTATTACATTAGGGTTCAACAAATATAAACATATGTTGTCATGTGATTGGTAATATTATATAACAAAATAACTTTTACCGAAAGGAATATTATTCCTTTATCTTGCAAGTTGCTGGCATAGCAGTCATTGTGATTCATAGATCTAAAGAACTATTGTTGGAGCATGGCTTGAGTTTTGATGTTGTATCTTCATAATGGAAAACCATTTTGGTATTCCATAAATCATTCCAAAAGAGCCATATTTTAGAAAGGAGAAACAATAAGCGTGAGCAACAGATACAGGCAAACAATACCTCTATTGATTACCTATTTTTTAAGTTTGAAAACCAATTCTTCTGAAAGAAAAGAAGTCATCTGTGGAACCTATCTAACAACAGGACTGTAGACTGTGAGACTGTAGACTATGAGAAATGGTTTAACTTTTCGACTCCAAACAATTTCTTCTTCCTGGTAGCCTCACTTTATTTTTATTTTGTTACAGAATTGTTGTGTTTATCTTATTTCTTTAATGTAAGCTCTAATATATCTAGTGCCAACGTTTTCCAAAAGGGATTGTGTACTTTTCATGAAGTATTCTTTATTTTTCTTTGTAGCTCTCATAATAAAACATCTGAAATAACTTGGAATTCTGTAAATTTATTCTTATAAATTGGAAGGAAGGAGATTAAATTAATTCCATACGAAAGTTTCTTCAGATTTTTCTTGCCGCTGAAGTGCAAAAAAAGAATAGAAATAGGATTTTAGCTCAATGTTCACTTTTTCTTCCTAGCCTGATATTAAATGCAAATGCTATTACACTTATTATAATTTTTTTTACTGATTTATAATAAATAGCAAAAAGAAACTAGAAGGATTGATGGAGTAAGATGAATATTAATGATAATGAATTGAAATGCAAATCTCAAAGAGGTTCATGTGAGCTGATTGCTACAATTTAAAATTTTAAAAATGATTTATGTAGCCTCACACTGTAACAATAAACAAACTGATTAAGCAATAAGATTTTGCAGGGGATGGGATAAAATTTCAGTACTTCCTATAAAAAAAATCTCTTTTCTCCACTTGCTCCTATTTACAATGTAAGTGTGTCCTAACATCATCTTCATGATGTCATTGTCTGCCCCTGCATTTTTTAAAACCATACTGTTTTCACTTTTTCACCAACATAGTATTTCCTGTGGAGATGATATGGTGGGCTTCATTTATTTTATTTATTTATTTATTTATTTATTTATATTTATATACCGCCCTATCTCCCTAAGGACTCAGGGCGGTTCACAGGCAGTTAAAACACATATAAATACAGATTAAAAACAACAATTAAAAAACTTATTCTATAGCCTAATTTTTAAAACAATATAAATAATAAAAACCCCTTAAAACCAATTTTTAAAAATCTAATCCAGTCCCGCGCAGATGAATAGGTGTGTTTTAAGCTCGCGACGAAAGGTTCGGAGGTCCGGAAGTTGACGAAGTCCTGGAGGGAGTTCGTTCCAGAGGGTGGGAGCCCCCACAGAGAAGGCCCTTCCCCTGGGTGTCGCCAGACGGCACTGCCTAGCTGACGGCACCCTGAGGAGTCCCTCCCTGTGAGAGCGCACGGGTCGGTGAGAGGTATTTGGTAGCAGTAGGCGGTCCCGTAAATAGCCCGGCCCTATGCCCGGCCCTATGTCATTGATTATTTGGATGCTCATGAAGGTGACATCTGGATCTGGTCAGCTCTATTGTCCACTTTAGATTGTTGCAGGCACACACCCTACTTTTCAGTTGCTGGATATTGTCTTCCATGGTCATTTTGGTTTAGATTTCAGGAGACACCTACCTTCTGAAATATATCTACCCAGGTCATGCCAGAGTTGTGAATTCCATGTAGTTTGTCAGTTTTATGTAAGCTCTTTGTAACAGTTTGGTATTAATTTCAAGAGGAACTAAATCTCTTTTTTAAACAGCACTCTTGAGAGAGTGCTACTCCTATGTTGCACAAAAGAAATAATACCAATCAGGTCAGAAACAGATTTTCTGCTGCTTCTGTCAGTAAAAGTATTTGCAAGGTCATATTTTATTGGTTTTACTTTTCATTATTTCTGACCATGAACACCTGAGCACAACTATTACCCCAATCAATCAATGATTCCAGAACCGTTCCTGAGAATCTACAGTTCTTTCAGCTGTTTGTTCAGCGATCATGCTTACTAATGTCACCCTTGGTGATAAGGGCAGAAACATTTTGGGCGTCGTAGTCAAACAAGGAGGTAATGGTTGTAGTTGTTATTACATGTGGACATTCATATGAATATAGAATGTTTCTTTAGTGGGCATGTGTTCTTTATGGCCATCCAGTGGTTATTTTTGATACTTTCATCCATAAGATCAAAATAGATTCCTTGGTCACATTATCAGAGCAGCATCTCCTTTGCAGGACTATTCAGGACAAAACCTCACTCATTATTGATTGCTTCCTTTTTCTTTATCATCTTGTGCCCCTTTACAGTTTTTGCTTATTAGCAAGACTGACAGTATTTCTGAGTACAGGTTTAGCTCTTTTTCAAATACCTATGTCCAAAAATAGCCTGACTGACAGGTAACGGGAACAGAGAAAGGGTTTTGTGCCTGTGGGCATCGTGTTAAAATTATATACTGAATATGCGTGCAAGACCATAGTAATTTGACTAGCCTGAATTTTTCATCCATCAAATATATTCAGTTTGGTTGCCATAATTGCCTGTACACAATCTTCTAGTCCCATTTAACACAAAAGTGATGATTCTCTTTTCCCCCCTCACATCAGAGATCCAATTAAATTTGGTGTACATTTTAGTGATCAGGGTATTATTAGACTTAGATGTGGGAATAAACTAGGCTCAAATACTAACTAATCAGGGAAAATCACTCAGTGGACTTAGGCACATCAATTAACCTTCTCAGCTTAATCTAATTTAGAAAGACATTGCCAAAACAAAAAGTCTCTACTGCTGTTAGCTTTTGAAGGAAAGCAATGGACTTTCTGAATTAGGGAAATCAGGGTGGAATACTGAAATTGGCTATATTAAACAATTTCTTTTACTTTTTAAAATGTATTATATTTGTAATTTTTAAAAGTAGAATAAATTTAGTGCAGTTTAGTGTAGATAATTTCTGTATTCCACCCTGGTTTCTTTAATTTTTAATAGACAGACAGACAGATAGATCTGGTGTCAAGACAAGCAAGAACATCCAAAGGTAAAGATACGGATTTCTGATAAGGAAGAATCTTGCATTTCAATAATAGTACCGTTTTTGTTATAACCTTGTAAGAAGGTGAATCTGGTGGAGCTTACAAGAGATTTTCATGGGCAGCATATGTGCTGGGACTCTAATGCTCAGATTTCTCAGCCAATATAATCACTGGAAAGCCCATTTCCTAAAGCCATTGACCCAATTTATTTGAAAGATATGAGATTCAGAAAGGCCAGATTTGGTCCTGTCGATCAGAGTCAAACTGTACATTACATTAGAAATGTAGCCATGACTATATTAAAAAATCTTGGATGAGCCACACATAAAATAGAGGGGGGGAGGGAAGGAGGGAGATTAATCTCTACTAATATACACAGCTGCGAGAGTTTGGAAAAAAGATCCCTACTGGCATTAACTATGCCTTTTTTTTCAAAGCCTCATAGTTGTACAGGGAAAATAAGTAGAATACCTTATACCACCAGGCTTGAAATTTTGGGCTTAGACAACTTAGAACTATGTTGCCTTCAGTCTGACCTAAGCATAGTACACAAAATTATCTGCTACAACATCCTATCTATCAATGACTACTTCAGCTTCAACTGCAATAACACACAACCACACAATAGATACAAACTTAAGGTAAACCTCTCCAAACTCGATTGCAGAAAATACGACTTCAGCAACAGATTGGTCAACACTTGGAATGCTCTACCTGTGGTTTCTTCCCCAAACCCCGATAACTTTAACCTTAGACTGTCTACTGTCAACCTCACCCCATTCCTAAAAGGTCAGTAAGGGGCATGCATAAGCGCACCTACATGCCTACCATCCCTGTCCTACTGTTCTCATTTATTTGTATCCATTTCCTGTATCCATAATCATGTTTATACTTATATCTGTTATCTTATACATGCTTGACAAAAATAAATTAAAAAAAATAAAAATAAATAGTTTTTAAGTCAATCACGATCCATCATATAAGGCAGTAGTTGTGTATCTTAAGTCTGTCAAAGAATCTGGGACTCTCCAGGACAAAAACAATGCTCCCTCTGCCCATCATATATACTGATTCCAGGAGACACAGATTATTTTTTATTTAAGCATTGAGTTTCAAGGGATTTACAGGGCCACATCACAAGAGTTATAGAGTATCTTGTGACTATGGAGCTTCAAACTTCTGTCCCTCATTTAGGTTTTGTGAGATAAAGTGACTACCTTGGGAGAATCTTTTAAAAATCTGAATAGTGAGAGGTTTGTACATTGCTGTGTTTCTTTTCCTTTAACATGCTGTAAGTTTGATATAAGCAATTTGTGTTTGAAAAATTGGTGTGCTTTTCACAAGATGACCTGTGGTTTATGTGCACTGAGAATAAATAAACCATTGGCAATATTATTTAATGCCCCATTCTTATGAAGTCTTGCAAGGACTATCATTACATACCAATCATGTGAATCCATTATAATCTCATATTTCTAAATGCTGATTTGTCCATTAATGCAGAAGCAATTCAGTCTTGTAAGTTGTACAAGAAAACAATAGCATTAAACAATTGCTTTTTTTTACCCTTATCACACTTTGCCAAGATATGTGTAAGGCAACTTTATTCCTTACTTTTTAATATAAAAATAGATGATGCTATCAAATCATATACAAACTGTTTGGCAAATAGGGGCTTTTTGATTTAATCCTCATATTTCCTTACAGGAATAAAAACTGATTTGGATAAAGGAGGCATTGGAGGCTGAACTGAAGAATTTGAATAAGGAAAGACATTATGAACTAAGCCTGTGATACCCACCTATATTATTTCATGCTATATGATTAATTAGTTTCTCCATACATTTGGATTGCAAAATACTAATATCAAAATAATATGTAAAAGGGGAAAAGAACTCATAGCAATTAATAAACACAATATTTATGCCCACAAAGGTAGAAATGGAGATGCCATTAAGTCAACATCCTGCTCATAGAGGAGTCCAAATTAAAGCATTCCTGACTTGTTATCAGAAGTTGTGGGAGCTTCATCACTGGAGGCTTTCACAAAGAGATTAGACTGCCATTTGTCAGAACCAGCAGGAACACCGGAGGTGTGTGTGAGCTACTGGAATAGTTAGGCAGGCAGGCAGCCTTGACTATTCAGCTGGTCCGCAGAACTCCACAAAGATTTAACAAATGGTTCTTCTGAACTGGTACGAATCGGATGAATCCCACCACTGGCTAGAACCTAGCTATGTATATCCTACCAATAGAAGAGGTTTCTTTTAAAAAAAGAAAAAAAGAAAATGTGATTTGTTTGAGCAGAAGACAATGACTTCAGATTAGCAATCCTTTAGACAAAGAACACAGTGAGGATGAAGATGAAATACAGAGTAAATCCAGAACTATCCATTTGTACTTTATTGCTCCTTTGTCATCAGTAAGTCATGAGGTATTAAAGAGGCAATACTATTGGATTTCAACCTTCAACAGTTTCTATAGTCAGAGATCTTTCTTTTCAGAAAAGTGGCTATTTCTAAAATTAATATGTAGCAAAACAAAACCAGAACAAAATTAAGGGAAGTAAATAAAATGTCTCCCTTACCAAATAGAAGAATGACATTGTCTTCCCATCCCTCTTGAATGAAAGCAATTTTAGTTGAAGTATTGCTAAGTAACTCTGGTCAATTTTGTTTTCTGCCTGCTTATCTGGATTAGTGACAAGGTTGGAATACAGAGGTTGGATAAAGAGTAGGTTAGACAAGGATAGTTGGCCAGTCACAGGAGCCAGAATCAATCTCAGGTTTTTTTATGGATTGAGAGTTGAACTGAGAGTTGGGGGAAAGAAAAGCTGTTAATTTGAATAAACTGTAAGAATTAACATAATATTCTGCAATCAAAGCCTATCCATTTTAATTGGGCCCACTGGCCTGAATCAAGGATCTCTGAACAACCTTTCTTTTGACTCATAATCTTCAACCATTTTCACATTGCTTTAACTCCAAAGCATGAAAAAAGTGCAGATAGAGTCGCATCCAATTAAACACGAATCCAACCCCACTGTGAGTTGAGGAAGGCCATCTGTTTATCTGGCTTAAACTGCTTTGATTGATTCTGTCTTAACTACAATATGCATGGCAGCTTCCCCGGTACCTGGATGAAGCTGTCTATCTAGACCCGTTCCAGTCCGGCTTCCAACCCGGTTATAGTATGGAGACGGCTTTGGTCGCGTTGGTGGATGACCTCTGGAGGGCCAGGGATAGGGGTTGTTCCTCTGCCTTGGTCCTATTAGATCTCTCAGCGGCTTTTGATACCATCGACCATGGTATCCTGCTGCGCCGGTTGGAGGGATTGGGAGTGGGAGGCACCGTTTATCGGTGGTTCTCCTCCTATCTCTCTGACCGGTCGCAGACAGTGTTGACAGGGGGGCAGAGGTCGTCCGTGAGGCGCCTTACTTGTGGGGTGCCTCAGGGGTCGATTCTCTCGCCTCTCCTGTTCAACATCTATATGAAGCCGCTGGGTGAGGTCATCAGTGGTTTCGGGGTGAGTTACCATCTGTACGCTGATGATACTCAGCTGTACTTTTCCACCCCGGCCCATCCCAACGAAGCTGTTGAAGTGCTGTCCCGGTGTCTGGAAGCCGTACAGGTCTGGATGGGGAGAAACAGACTCAAGCTCAATCCCTCCAAGACAGAGTGGCTGTGGATGCTGGCACCCCGGTACAGTCAGCTGCAACCACGGCTGACTGTTGGGGGCGAGTTATTGGCCCCAAGGGAGGGGGTACGCAACTTGGGTTTCCTCCTGGATGGACGGCTGTCTTTTGATGAACACCTGGCGGCCGTCTCCAGGAGGGCCTTCTACCAAGTATGCTTGGTTCGCCAGTTGCGTCCCTTTCTAGACCGGGATGCTTTATGCACGGTCACTCATGCTCTGGTCACTTCTCGTTTGGATTATTGCAATGCTCTCTACATGGGGCTGCCCTTGAGGTGCACCCGGAGGCTGCAAATAGTCCAGAATGCAGCTGCGCGAGTAGTAACGGGAGCCACTCATTGCTCCCACGTAACACCACTGCTACGCAGTCTGCACTGGCTTCCTGTAGTCTTTCGGGTGCGCTTCAAGATTTTGGTTATCACCTTTAAAGCGCTCCATGGCTTAGGACCCGGGTACTTACGGGACCGCCTGCTGTTACCTTATGACTCCCACCGACCCGTACGCTCACACAGAGAGGGTCTTCTCAGGGTGCCGTCCGCCAAACAATGTCGGCTGGCGGCCCCCAGGGGCAGGGCCTTCTCTGTTGGAGCTCCTACACTCTGGAACGAACTTCCCCCTGGCCTATGCCAAGTGCCTGATCTTCGGACCTTTCGCCGTGAACTAAAAACACACTTATTTATTTAAGCGGGACTGGCTTAATAGTTTTATTAAATTTTTAATTGGGGTTTTATTATTATTTTAGGGTTTTTAAATTTTAAATTTTTATATGTCGGCCATTTTGTAATATGCTTTGTTTTAAATTTTTTGTTTTAATTGTATATATATTGGGTTTTTATCTTTTGGCTGTACACCGCCCTGAGTCCTTCGGGAGAAGGGCGGTATAAAAATCTAATAAAATAAATAAATAAATAAATAAATAGCATTTCTTCATTCAGAAGCAACATCCAGCTACTGTTATTTTATTATTTATTTATTATTTATTTATTTGTCAAACACAACAGTATATATAAGTATAAGCATGAAATAACCATACAAATTGTATACAATCAAAGGGAACATTAGGACAGGAACGGTATGTATGCTGGTGCTCTTATGCACGCCCCATACAGACCTCTTAGGAATGGGGTGAGGTCAATAGTAGATTGTCTTTGGTTAAGGCTTTGGGGATTTTGGGAAGAGACCACAGAGTCAGGTAGTGCATTCCAGGCATTGACAACTCTGTTACTGAAGTCATATTTTCTACAATCAAGATTGGAGCGGTTCACATTAAGTTTAAATCTATTGTGTGATCATGTATTGTTGCAATTGAAGCTGAAGTAGTCTTCGACAGGAAGGACATTGTAACAGATGATTCTATGAGTTAAGCTCAGGTCATGTCGAAGGCGGCGGACTTCTAAATTTTCTAAACCCAGGATTTCAAGTCTGGTGGCGTAAGGTATTTTGTTGTAATCAGAGGAGTGGAGAACTCTTCTTGTAAAATATTTCTGGACACGCTCAATTGTATTAATGTCCGAAATGGGCTATGGGTTCCAGACAGGCAAGCTGTATTCAAGAATTGGTCTAGCAAATGTTTTGTATGCTTTGGATAGTAGTGTAGTGTTTCTGGAAAAGAAGCTACGCAAGATTAAGTTTACAACTCTTAAAACCTTTTTTGTGATGTAGTTGCAGTGGGCTTTGGCACTTAGATCATTGGATATGAAAGCTCCAAGGTCTTTAATGGGGTGGGGATCATCTGTAAGGTAATGTCCATCGAGCTTGTATTTAGTGTTCTGATTCTTTTTTCCAATGTGTAAGACAGAGCATTTGTTGGTTGAGATTTGGAGTTGTCAAGTTTTTGACCATTCACTTTGGATGAGGTTAATTGGATTGGAAGGGAAAATTTTATTCTATGTTTGGTTTATGTATAACAATACCTTGTGATTGACCCGGGAAGCCTGGGGGGAAGGATGGGGAAAGGGTTTTTGGGAGGAGGGGAAAAAGGGAAATGTTTTTGTTTTTTAAAAACTTTTTCAATAAAAAAAAAAGTTTTTGACCATTCTGACAGAAAATCAAGGTCTTTTTGAAGGGTAGCTGTATTGTTGGTAGTGTTAAATAGTTTAATGTCATCAGCGAAGAGAACACAATTCCTTATAATATGGTCACAGAGATCATTAATGTATAATATGAAGAGTGTTGGTCCAAGAACGCTGCCTTGGGGAACGCCGCTATTGATAGGAACAGGATTTGATAGGGCACTGCCTATTTTGACCACTTATTTATTTTATTTATTTTATTTATTTATTTTGTTGTAACAATATATACAAGCGTTGCATAAAGGGTTATATAATATATGAACGTATATATGAGGAGAAACGAGGTACTATAAACATATATATACATAGGGGAAGAAACAATAGGACAGGAACGCTAGGCACGTTTGTGCTCTTATGCACGCCCCTTAGAGTCCTCTTAGGAAAGTGGTGAGGTCAACCGTGGACAGTTTTTGAGTAAAGCCTTTGGGGTTATGAGAAGAAACCACAGAGTCAGGTAATGCATTCCAAGCATATACAATTCTGTTACAGAAATCGTGTTTTCTGCAATCTAAACTGGAGCGGTTGACATTGAGTTTAAATCTGTTGGTAGCTCTTGTGATATTGTTATTGAAACTAAAAAAGTCATTGACAGGAAGGACATTACAACGGATGATTTTATATGCTAAACCCAGATCCTGTCAAGGCGACGAAGTTCCAAGTTTTCTAGACCCAGGATATCAAGTCTGGTGGAATAAGGTATTTTATTGGTTTCGGAGGTGGAGAATTCTTCTCGTAAAATACCTTTGGACACGCTCAACTGTGTTGATGTCAGATATATGGTATGGGTTCCAGACAGGAGAGCAGTAATCAAGAATTGGCCTAACAAATGTTTTATATGCTCTGGTCAGTAGCGTGGTGTTTTTTGAAAAGAAGCTACGTAAAATTAAGTTAACAACTCTTAGAGCCTTCTTAGCTATATAGTTGCAGTGGGCTTTGGCACTTAAATCGTTAGATATAAAAACTCCAAGGTCTTTGACAGGGTGGGGGTCATCTGCGAGGCAATGTCCATCAAGCATGTACTTTGTGATTGGGTTCTTTCTTCCAATATGCAAGACTGAGCATTTACTGGTTGAGATTTGTAGTTGCCAAATTTTAGACCAAGCAGTTAGATGATCAAGGTCCTTTTGAATTGTGGATGTATTGTCAGTGGTGTTGAAAAGTTTGACATCATCAGCAAAGAGAACAAAGTTACTTGAGATATGATTACAAAGATCATTTATGTATATTATAAAGAGAGTAGGACCAAGAACGCTACCTTGAGGAACACCACTCTTGACAGGAACAGGATTTGATAGAGCATTACCAATTTTAACTATTTGTTGTCTGTTTGACAGAAAAGCAGATATCCAGTTGTATAAGGGTCCTGAAATGCCATAGGATTTTAATTTTAGGAGAAGTTTATCATGTACTACTGAGTCAAAAGCTTTACAGAAGTCTATGTATATTGCATCTATTGATTTACCTAGATTAAGATTTGTAGTCCATAGGTTTTTACAGTGGAGAAGTTGTAAATTGCATGATAATTTTTTCCTGAAGCCAAATTGTTTATTTGAGAGAAGGTTGTGTATTTCTAAGTGTAAGGTAATGGATTGGTTGATGATGGATTCCATAACCTTGCAGGCGACGCAACATAGGGAGATTGGTCTTGTTGTCTGTTTGACAGGAACGCTGTTATCCAATTATGGAGGGGTCCAGAGATGCCGTAGGATTTTAGTTTTAGGAGAAGTTTGCCATGTACCATTGAGTGAAAAGCTTTGCAGAAGTCTATGTAAATTGCATCTATTGCTTTGCCCTGATCAAGATTTGTAGTCCATATATTTTTGCAGTGTAGAAGTTGTAAATTACAGGATAAATTTTTTTCTGAAACCAAATTGTTTATTAGAGAGTAGGTTCTTTGTTTCTAGGTGGAGGGTAATGGATTGGTTGATGATTGATTCCATTACTTTACAGGTGATGCAGCATAAAGAGATTGGTCTGTAATTTTCAACTAGGCTGGGATTTCCTTTTTTAAAGACAGGGATGACCGTGGCTAGTGACCAAAGTTTGGGAAGGGAGCTGGTCGCGAAAGCTTTTTCAAAGATTATGCTTAGGGATTCTGCTATATTAGTGCAAAGCTTTTTTTAAGAAGTATGCTCATAGACCATCAGATCCAATAGATAGAGATGGTTTCAGTTTGCGAAGGGCCTTTTCCACATTATCTTCTGTGAAATCTATTTGTGTTAGGTCATTGTACTCATTGTTGGTACAACTGGGGAATGATGGGTATGAGCCATTACTTTAACAAAGACTGAGCCGAAGAATGTGTTAAAGAGGTTTGCTTTAACTGTTTCATCATATTCTTTGCTGTTAGATCCTGTTAGTGATGGGATGGATCTCGAGTCTTTAAGTTGTTGTTCACAAAATTATAAAAAGCACGATTGGATTTTGTGCGCAGAAGGTCTTCTTCTTGTTTGGTGTGATAATTGGTGCATTCAATTTTTATTTGGTTGCATATATTTTTGTAGCAGTTTCTGAAGTTTATTTATTTATTTATTTATTTATTTATTAATCGTATTTGTATACCGCCCTATCTCCCGGAGGACTCAGGGCGGTTCACAGGCAAGTAAAAAATATATATGTACCAATTAAGATAACCATTAAAAAACTTATTCTAAAAGCCAAATTATTAAAAAATAATATAAATATTAAAACCAATTAAAACCACTATAAATTTAAAATCTAGTCCAGTCCTGCGCAGATGAATAAATGTGTTTTAAGCTCACGACGGAAGGTTCGGAGGTCCGGAAGTTGACGGAGTCCTGGGGGGAGTTCGTTCCAGAGGGTGGGAGCCCCCACAGAGAAGGCCCTTCCCCTGGGCGTCGCCAGACGACACTACCTAGCTGACGGCACCCTGAGGAGTCCCTCTCTGTGAGAGCGCACGGGTCGGTGAGAGGTATTCGGTAGCAGTAGGCGGTCCCGTAAGTAACCCGGCCCTATGCCATGGAGCGCTTTAAAGGTGGTTACCAAAACCTTGAAGCGCACCGAAGGCCACAGGTAGCCAGTGCAGTCTGCGCAGGATAAGTGTCATCACGGGAGCCACGAGGGCTCCTCTATAACCCGCAGCCGCATTCTGAACTAACTGCAGTCTCCGGATGCCCTTCAAGGAGCCCCATATAGAGAGCATTGCAGTAATCCAGGCGAGACGTCACGGGCGTGGTGACCGTGCATAGGGCATCCCGGTCTAGAAAGGCGCAACTGGCGCACCAGGCGAACCTGGTAAAAGCTCTCCTGGAGACGGCCGTCAAATGATCTTCAAAAGACAGCCGTTCATCCAGGAGGGCGCCCAAGTTGCGCACTCTCCATCGGGGCCAATGACTCGCCCCAACAGTCAGCCGTGGACTCAGCTGACTGTACCGGGATGCCGCATCCACAGCCACTCTGTCTTGGAGGATTGAGCTTGAGCCTGTTTCTCCCCATCCAGACCCGCACGGCTTCCAAACACCGGGACAGCACTTGATAGCTTCGTTGGGGTGGCCGGTGTGAAAAGTACAGCTGGGTGTCATCAGCGTACAGCTGGTACCTCACACCGAAGCCACTGATGATCTCACCCAGCGGCTTCATATAGATGTTGAACAGAAGGGGCGAGAGGATCGACCCCTGTGGCACCCCACAAGTGAGGCGCCTCGGAGCCGACCTCTGCCCCCTGTCAACACCGTCTGCGACCGATCGGAGAGATAGGAGGAGAACCACCGATAAACGGTGCCTCCCACTCCCAATCCCCCCAACCGGCGCAGCAGGATACCATGGTCGATGGTATCGAAAGCCGCTGAGAGGTCTAATAGGACCAGGGCAGAGGAACAACCCCTATCCCTGGCCCTCCAGAGATCATCCATCAACGCGACCAAAGCCGTCTCAGTGCTGTAACTGGGCTGGAAACCGGACTGGAACGGGTCTAGATAGACAGTTTCATCCAGGTGTAAGGGAAACTGATATACCACCTAAGTTGGTTACATAGTCAGTTTTGTTTCTTCGCCAGAAGAATTTCTTTTTGGATTGGAACTTTTTTATTGATATGGGTAATTTGTTTTTCCTGATTTTGGTGGTGGTTTGTGGTACGTATAGTTTGATGACTCTATTGACTTCAAGTAGGAAAACTCTATAGTGGTCTTCAGCAGTGATACAGGTTGAGAATAGATTTTGCCAGTCAAGATATGAGAGGTCGGTGTTTATAAGTTCATAGTTGGCTTTTTTGATATTGTAGTTTGGAATACCATTATTATGAAGATTTTTGTAAGGGCGTATATTGAGACAAAAGTCTATCATGCTGTAGTCACTGTTGGAAAAGGGTTCTTTTATTTGTAGTCCATAAATTGAGTTTGCGTTGTTGCAGAAGATGAGGTCAAGGCAGTTGTTGTGTCTTGTATTGTTAGTTACTAGTTGATCAAGACCTAGATTTGTAACAGCATTGTACAGGGTAGTGTGGATGAGTTCAGTTGTACATTCGTTTGTTATCCAGTTAATAAGAAGTAGATTGAGGTCACCCAGGAAGATGAGAGGATATGAGCAAGAGGCAGCCCATGTTAGTAGTATGGTTAACATGTTCACATGTGCGATGTCATTAGTCAGGGGCTCTGCAAGAAGCGAAGTGTGATGGCATAGCAAGAAGCGCATAGCACATAGAAGGGCATAGCAAGAAGCGAAGTGTGATGTTAAGGGACAGTTCGCATACAATAGTTTCAGGAAGAGCGAGTTTATGTGCAACTTGAATATTTTTTAGATTCAGTGACTTTTTGTAAAAGATAGCCATTCCACCTCCTCTGCGGGTTTCACGATCTGACCGGAAAACATGATACTCTTTGTCTGAAATAATGGAGTCAGGGATGGATGAGTTCAACCATGTTTTGCATACAAATATAATGTCAAATGTACCAGTATTTAACAAGAGGAGAAATTCAGGCAATTTGTTTACAATGCTTCTTGAATTTATCAGTTTGCATTTGAGATCTGCAGTGTTTGGTGTTGAGGAAATAAGGGCGTGCATACCTAGTTCTGAATGACGGGTGGTTGGAGGTTCTGAACAACGGGTGGTTGGAGGTTCTGAACAACGGGTGGTTGGAGTTTACTGGAATCTATTTACATGATGCATCTATTACTGAATTATTTTTCTCATACATGTTTTCAAGGAGATGAATAAGATCTTTAAATCTTTAGTGGTTTGGCTCAAAGATGTTTAAAGTACTGGTTACTATAAGCTGATTTCTAAACTGAAGATTCTAGTTTACATAGATTTATGAGAACAAGCTTTAGTAAATTAGTCAGTAATTGTACCAACATGTGCTGACACTGATGGGCACTGATGGGCACTGTCATTATTGTTTTTCAGGCAGATTGCATATAACATGGAGCCTAGTAACAGTCTATACCTTTTATATCTATATCTGATTAAAAGATTTAAATAGGCAGTAGTTAAACCCTTACTCTCCAGTGAATTGTGATAGAAGAACCTGAAATAAGATTTAGTTTTTTAAAAAAATGTTCAACCTTTTTCAATAAATGTGAACCAGCCTGGGTGAAGTGGAAGAGATTATTGAGTTAGGTAACATGAATGAGAATGAAATGAGAGAATATAAAAATAACAACTACAATTGGGCTATTAAGGCACCGTGAAATGAAAAAATAAATGATCATTTGGTGAATATCTGCTTAAAAAAGGGTATCTTCCTTTCAAGTACCTGGTTGAAGGAACTCTATTCATTCCTACATATGGCAAAAATGAATAAAAAACCTATGATTTATTTCACTGTTAAACATAAAAGAGTGAGAACGTTAGAGAAGGATATAAAGGCAATCAGGGGTTATGAATCTGAGGCAGATCACTTTTCAATAGAATCAAAAGTGGAATTTAGAGAAAAATTATAAAAAAAGAAAAGAAAGTGAAAATAGAATGACTACAGGAAGAGAAAGTATAAGTTCTCTATGAAAAAGTAATACAAGATAAATTAATTTCCCAGCATAATGAATAGAAAGTAGATATAAGGAATGATTATATGTAAGCAGCTTAGAACAGTAATAGAGAGAAAAATGTTACAAGATCATCAAAAATGTATGAGTTATTCTAATATATGCTGATTTGATTTTTTGTTGCCTTTTCAATTGTACTTTTGAAATGTTCTTACATATCTATTTTATGAGAGTCCTTTATATATATATTTTATATGGGCTGCCAAGAAATATTTGGGTTGCAGTGGCATAGAAATAAGTTTCTATGGCCAAATAAATTAAATAAATAAATATATGAAGAGAAGTATGGGAATGATTATTTTAATGATTTGTTTGAGAATGACAGTGATGGGGTGAAGAATACAATTGAAATGAATGCTACAAATGGTAATGTCTAAAACAAGAACAATTTAAAAAAGTCATATAAAATGTGGAACAGTTGACAAATGGAGGTGTTCATGTGGACACTAAATAGAGAAATGTTAAAATATGGGTGCACTTTGTTTCAGAAATGTCTGTTTTTTTAAATATGTGTGTGAATGTTATTTAAGACTATAGAATGAGTTTATTAGGTGTGTCTAGACAGGTGCTTTGTTCTGACTGAAAGGACATTAAAGGAGACACTGAACAAATTTTTAAAAAGTCCACTGTGGGTTTATGCTGTAAAGGATATACTATTTTCAGAAAAAAATTGAGAAAGGTATCATTATGAGAAAGTTTACTGTATTGTAAGTTAAAAGTCTTAAATTACGGATAATTTTTCAAAAATATTGAAGTTAATTTTATTGAATTTGATGAGACAAAATTAAATAAATAAATAAATAAATAAAATATGATGAATAAAGCATGAATGAGAATTAATGGAATGCTTAGGAAATGGTTCAACAATGAGCAGGGAATAAAACAAAAGATGTGATATTCGTTTGGTTGTTTAATTTATTTATGGACAAATATAGAAGGAATGTGGCAACATTAAAGATGTTTTGGTTTGGATGTCAATGTTGTGTACTTTTCTATGCAGACAACGCCTTGTTGGAGCAAGGAGCAACGCTCCTGGAGCAATGCTTCCTCTCCAGCCTTTTCCAATTTCCCTCTTCCCAAACTGCTTCTCCTTTTCTTTCCCTTGGGTTGATGGGCCCTGTAGTTGTATTTCCTGTCACTTTGATTCAATCATTTCTTCCTCCATCTCCCAGAAGTCCACTTCTTATTCAGAATTTGGAGGGGGGATTTTCAGCCACCCAATCAGAGGCTGCTGGCTGACTAGTCTATCAGAGAACAGCTGTCTGTCCCGTAAGTTTTACCTGTATAAAAATACTTGGCTGGTCAGGTATGCAAACAGCAGCAGCTGTAAATCTTTCTGTGAATCTCAGGTATGAGAAAAAAGCTGCTGAAAGAGCAGGCCTGCATTTACATATATATTTATATATAAATGTAAATATATACATTTACATATATATGTTTTCTGAGATTTTCGCGGGTGTTTGTATGTAGGTCTTTGGTTATTCGGGTTTTCTCCCACGTAAAATTGGAAGTGTCTTGGCAACGTTTTGATGAAGTCTCATTCGTCATCTTCAGGCTTCAGCTTCGTGCTTCTGGGAGCAATTTGCTCCCAGAATTTGCTCCCAGAAGCACGAAGCTGAAGCCTGAAGATGATGAAACGTCGCCAAGACACTTCCAATTTTATGTGGGAGAAAACCCGAATAACCAAAGACCTACTTACATATATATATTTACATATATACATATCTATTACAATTTCCTTCCTGTCAAAGACTACTTCAGCTTCAATTGCAACAATACACGAGCACACAATAGATTTTAGCTTAATGTTAACCGCTCCAATCTTGATTGCAGAAAATATGACTTCAGTAACAGAGTTGTTAACGCTTGGAATACACTACCTGACTCTGTGGTCTCTTCCCAAAATCCCAAAAGCTTCAACCAAAAACTATCTACCATTGACCTCACCCCATTCCTAAGAGGTCTGTAAGGGGCGTGCATAAGAGCACAAATGTGCCTACCGTTCCTGTCTATTGTTTCCTTTCATTATATCTAATTAATATAGTCATTACATACTTATACTCATATAGATGCTTATATATTTTACAATTATTTCATGCTTATGCTTATATATACTGTGTGACAAAATAAATAAATAAATAAATAAATAAAAACTTATGGCAGAAAAAAATATCCAAAACACCTTCCCTCCTCCTATTTTCCCTACAACAACAAACCTGTGAGTTGGATTTAAGAGTGAGTGACTGGCCCAAAGTCACCCAGCTACTGATTTCTAGCCTCCTGTCTTACCATGAGACTAAACTGGTTCTAAGTTATGTTATATATTAAGGCTTATTTCTTTTCAAATGCTGATCATTACGGGGTGTAGATACAATTTATTCTGCTTCATGACCTGGATTCAAGCTCTGCAAATGGTAAAAACTATTCAGCACTTTTTTTTTTGAAAGCACTGCTATCTGATTCAGTTCCCAGATCAGAAGCTCTGCCCTCCATTTATTTACCAAGGGGAAAAACTTCCTAGCTATAATTTTTGTTTGCTTGTTTATCAGAACAGAATGACAGTTGTGGGAAAGTTATATAGGGAGGAAACAAGTCAGCTTTCACAGTTGATTTCACAGCACAGAGGTTTTCAACCCACATGCCCTTTAAATTTGCTTTTAAAGTGCCCGTAACACTTTTTTTTTCCAGTAGAACACAATGAATTTCAGAGGGCAGTTAGGTCACTTGTCACTTTGAAGTAAGAAAGAAGTTCACAGAAACTGGTGCTGGTGTTTTCAAGCTGAACTCCTTTAAATCCAATTTTTAAAAGGTGCCGATTTTTTGTTTGTTTTGCTTTAAGATGAGTGTAATGACAAGTGTAAAAAAAATGGAGTTTACAGTGAAGGAATCCTGTGGTAAATTACTGATAAATAAGAAAATAATGGTTCTGTTGATGTAAAGTGAAAATGGTGGAAATGATAAAGAATATTTATTCCCCTTCTGGAGTGTGGTCAAACTACATTGGAGTGATTAGCTAAAAAGTAGAATAGGGAGGGAGGGAGGGAGGAAGGAAGGAAACCTATCATCATACAATGGTCATAATAAGGTAATAACCAAATCACTAAATTAAGGATCTTTGTTATAAATTCTCTCCTCCCTTCCAAGAGGCTGTTACAGGGGAACTGCAGGTGGTCTGATTTGACAGCAGATTTATCTGTCATTAATTCCAATCCTCCTCCTCCCAATCCTGATATTTTGACTCAGCCTTCCATCCTTCCGAGGTCAGCAAAATGAGGAGACAGATTGTTGGGGGCAATAGGCTGACATTGTAAACCACCCCCGTGAGTCACTATGGGACAGTATATAAGTCTAAGTGCTATTGCTATTGCTATTTTTTTTTTTTTTGAAATCTCTTTCTGCCTTCTTTCTGCTGCCACGGCTATTTGCATATAACATAGAACAAAGCAGGTTGGACTCATTTGCTCTGCCTCAGAAAAAGGAAAAACCTGTTACAAATCATTCCAATCTGCCCAAATTTAGTTTTCCCACTTCTATATAACACTGCCTTATTAATTAAAGTTGCACACTGTGCTGTCTGAGAAACAGTATTGCATGCTAACCACCCAACATGATATAATAAAATGTGATTATGTGTGGAGTAATAAGTGCTATCTTGTCACAGCCATCAAATACTATCAAATGCAGTATACTAGCAGTTTTCAAACAGTTATTATGGAGAATCCATGATTATTCATATGTTCATTTGAGATTACTTAATGAGAAGAACAGAGAAACAAAACCTAAATCTCCATTATGGGAACATTGAGCCACAGGAAGTGTTAAGTGTATTCTAGTTCAGGTAGAATTTATATAAATTGAGCATTCATGTCCCAAGTTCCTTCGCTGTATACAAAAATTTAGAATTTCCCTGAGAGAGGTTGAAGTTTCCCCTGGAGAGAGCGCGAGAGAGAGAATTGCATAGAAGCTATCAGCATTGTTAAATAATGAATGAACAGTTTGATCAGACTATGAAGATATTCCCAGAAGAACAATGCTTGAGATTGCCTAAAATGCTCATATTTTGAATTAATTAAGAGCCACAAAGAAAGAACGATAAAGGACCTCCTTTTTTCTCTCTCTTCTTACTCTTATTCTGCATTTCATTTCTATTACAAACCTATGTATCTTTTCCACTATGCTGTTGAGAATTCTCTCAACTGACAATGATAGATCACCTAGATGTTTGTTAAGAGAAAATGTGAGGAAAACTGTATTTGTTCAGACTGTTGATTTCTACCAGCAATCTCTTAGATAATAATAAGTGGTTGTCAAGTTTTCTTTGATTTTTGTTGAATCCTTCTCACTTCTTCCTTCACTATGTTCTTGAGACTTGAGTATGAATGACACAATTCAATACCAGTATTAAAATCATGATAACTAACATTCTATTGCTTTGTAGAGTTCCCAAAAACTATTAAAAGAAGGTGAGAGCATAAAACAGCTGATCTTGTATTTAATGAAATGTAACACAGTGAATTTGCCACAAAAGTGAACATTGCTTTTTCCAAAAACACGAGGTTGCTCATTCTTTAAAAGAAACATTAGACTTTTTTATCCTATTGTAGACAAAAATATTTTTAAAATGTCAATGATTATTTAGTTCCTAGTACTTCTGAACAATCCAAATTACTTTCTACTATTTCAATATTGTGTCCAGCCTGATTAAAGATAAATTGCTTTCATTGCCCTAATCTTTGCTGGTTGAGAGGCAGCATATAAAAGTGACCAGTAGCATATTTTCCAGAAAAAAATTACCCATAATAATGGCATCTGCAAAATCTATTTTATATGTATGATTTCATAAGGGCTACTAGCTGTTAGGTTGAAAACATAGAAAGCCTCTAGATGGCAGCAAAAAGTATATCTATTGCCATCTAATAAGTCACCCAGATTTTTGCACCCCAAATCTGGTATCCCTTGGTTGCAGTTGATATATGCAGTATTTTTGAAAATTAAGTCTTCTGTAAAATAATAAAAAGATATATTAACTTTCATGGTTAAGATTAAGGCTGAATAAACCAGTTCCAATCCAATTTGATTTAGTTCAGATCATTAATCTGCTGTGATTCAGAAAATTTGTTCAGTTTAGAAATTTGATCAAACTGGCTTTTAATCATCAGTTTGAATCAATGCTTTGGGAAATTCGAAATAAGGTGTTATTTAAAATGCTTCCGATGTTAAACTGGCAAAAATATAGCACAAAAATGCTGCATGTGCTGTAAAAGCAAAAAAAAAAAAAAAGTAGCACCCAGAAGGAAAATGTTTTGTGTAATTTATTTATATTTATTTATTTATTTATTTATTTATTTATTTATTTATTTATTTATTTATTTATTTATTTATTTATTTATTTATTTATTTATTTATTTATTTATTTATTTATTTATTTATACAATTTCATGGCTGCCTATCTTACCATAAGGTAACTCTAGGTGGCTTACAGTCAAAAGATATATATGCACTAAAACATAAATAAATTAAAAGTAAAAATTAAAAACCAAAGTCGCATGGGGAGGGCAGGGGCAGAATGGGGAAGATGGGATCTATTGTATAATATAAGTGACTACATGAAAATCAGGAAAATTCAAGTAAAGAAATATAAACCCTACATTTTAATGTATCCACTGGGTTTGGCTACCATAAACTATCAATAAATAGAACAACTTCTAGCCATCTCCCCTTTTATATGTCTTATAACTGTCAACTAAAATGTACAGGAACTTCATTACCTATTGTTTAACATGCTGTATGCAGATATTATCAGTAGCGCTCTCTACAATGATCAAACCATATTACTTTGGGGATCCAGGTAGATGTCATTCATTATACTGAGTACATATCCATAAATCAATCTCCTGGAAACTAGACATTTAGATTACAACTGGTGAAGAGGTGCAAATGACAAGTCATTTAAAACATAAATGGAAAGGATGTCCAACCAAGGGGATATGGGAATAATGAATTGGGCAGAGACAAAAAGCTGAGAAATGGTTTGTTTTTATATATATTGAACGATACTTGCAAAATAATAAAAGTATACAAATAATGTTTTTGTTTTAGAATATCTAGAAATCAGGAGAAAACAGAAAAGTTATATCTGACTATAACTTTTGGGATCTGGCAAAGTAATAAAAATGAACTTAGCACCTTATCCTCAAATGATATCAACTCTTTGGAATTAATAGTTGAAGTCAATATAAATAATCCTAATCAGGTTTGGTAATTCATGAAACTTTCATGAAAGCTTATAATGTATTCTATTCTATCTATTAATAAATTCTATTCTATCTATTCTGTTCTAGATGTTATAATGCATAAATACATTAAACTTTATAAAGAAAGTTTACAACATATCTTTTCTAACAGCTCTCTGAAACTGTTGTTAAATTTCTTCCTGAGATTTTTGTCGGCTTGGCTTTTCATCTTGGCAAATTTCACAGTTTGTTTTGACATCCAATTTGCTTTTTTCTGTTTCTTTATCTTTGACAGTCTCTACACATTCATCCTTAACAACTCCTTTAAATTCATTCCACAGATCTTCTGGCTTTTTATCAATGAGGTTAAGACTTTATTGCAATTCCTGATGTTCTCCTTGAAAACTGGTTATGTGAGCTAAATCATATTGTGGAAACTGGTTGACTTTCTCCTTTAGCTTAACTTGAAACTTGCAAATGAACAATTGATCACTTTAGAGAGTGAGATTGGTGGCATATAAATTTAATAGATAATAGCAGCTAGATTTATGATTTGTTCCACAGTCTTTTATGACGTAACTGAGCTCCTGTTTCTGTACCTTGTGTACCTTCTTTCAGCAATAATTATTTATTAGGCAAATTTGAATATACACCCATTGCACAAAATGTGACTCTGGCAGCATGAAACAATTAAACAAGAAATATAAAAAAATAAAAGTTTATAAAAACAAAATATAGCCAATTTGATTTCCATTTGGTGATGTCCAATTATAAAATGTCAACGAAATCAGAAAATTTTGTTGACATTTTTTCAGTCACTGATTTTATTGTAGCAAAGTACTTTCCTTGCTAATTAGAAAAGTAATGCTGTTCTTGCTTTGCTTTTTTTCCTTCAGTAGTAAACAGTGTGATCTTCTGACTGAAAGGGTCAGTTCCAGTCTGCTAGTTGATGCCTAAGAAGTCACGGTGAAGTTAATAATGCCATCTTTTACTATGGTAATCTTTCCTGTGCTCATGCTTCTAATGTTCCATGTTTCAACTGTAATTTGTTCTTAAGGTTCAGATTTTCTTTTCCTGTATGATAAGATCAGCAACTAGATATCACAAAGGTTTTAGTCGAGGCACATCATAAGCTCTTTTAGTATCCAAAAGGATTGTCAGTCATTACTCAGTGCATGTTGAGTGCCATCTGACTGGAGGGAGGCATAATGCACCGCTTTGTTATCAATTATTTTGTGTTTTATATCCATGTGATTTTCTTGATAAAAATACAGAAATGCTTTCCACTACATTCTCCTGAGCAGTATGAATTGATGCCTTCATCATTGTCTCCAAAACTTTCCTGTATTGCTGCTGCCCGATATAAGTGACTCCTGGGCAGCTGGGATGACTTTCAAATCTTAGCTGACCTTGCCGGTAATATATATTCTTGGCATACAGCATCCTTGCTCATTCCTGTAGGGAACACCCCACTGCCACAACGAGGCAACACAGCTGGAATGTTAATGGGAGGACAGATTATGACATCGTAAAGACTGCTAAAATTATATTTGGTGCTTTATTTAATAGTAGACAATCCAGTCCCCATTGGGTGATCATTTCAGAGATCTTTCCTAACCTAAAGAGAGAAATTCATTGTCTACGGGTGGGCAAAATAGCAGTGGGAGTGGGAGTGACCTCTAATTTACTGGTTTTCCCGTTGAATTTTCCTGTGGGAAGCTGGCAGGGAGCATAAAAAATCCCTTCCTTCCTTCCTTCCTTCCTTCCTTCCTTCCTTCCTTCCTTCCTTCCTTCCTTCCTTCCTTCCTTCCTTCTAGTGCAAAGAGCAACAAAAATAATTAGGGGACTGGAAGCTAAAACTTATGAAGAATGGTTGCCGGAACAGGTTATGTCTAGTCCAAAGAAGAGAAGAACTAAGGGTGACTTGATAGTATCTTCCAATATCTAAGGGGCTGCCACAAACAAGAGGAAATCAACCTATTCTCCAAAGCACCTGAAGACAGGATAAGATGCAACAGATGGAAATTTATGAAGGAGAGATACAACCTAGAAATAAAGATAAATTTCCTGCCAGTGAAAACAATTAATCAGTAGAACAGCTTGCCTTCGGAAATTGTGGCTGCTCCATCATTGGAGATTTTTTTAGAAGAGATTGGACAGCCATTTGTCTGAAATAGTATAAGGTCTTTCTGCTTGAGCACAGGGTTGGACTATAAAACTTTCAAAGTCCCTTCCACCTCTGTGTTCTGTTCTGTTCTGTTCTGATCCATGCTCCCTTTCTTCCAGCCATTCATCCTTTCATCTTTTCTTCCCTACATCCTTCTTTCCCTCCTTCTCCCTCTGTCTTCCTCCTTTTCCCTTCCTTTCCTTTCTCACTAGAATTCCTGCCAACTTCTCCATTTACTTTGCTTGTAGGAAGTTTGCACAGACAAAGTCAGTGTGGAAGCCAGCTGGGAGTTGCAAAGCCAGCAGGCAGATGTGGTTGGTGCCAGATCAGAGAAGGACAAGGTGCAAGGGTCTACAGGCCAGAAATGGAATGTGGTGTGTATCAAAGATGCTGTGTGGATCAAAGAAGACAGCACAGATTGGGAAATATGTTAGGAGATGTACTATGTGTGTTGGATAGAGCATACAGGAGGGTAGTGAAGTTCAAGAAGAATGCATGGGGGTCACAGTTGTGTATGACTGATGCACAACTGTGGCTTGCACATCACAGGAGTGCATTTTGGAGAAGGTGCACAAAATGTGCCATATAACATAAAATGAATCTAGGTTATTAAAGATGCTACTTTAATTTATAATCTTGAGTGCTTGTCTTAGCAAAATGATTTACCTAATAGTAAGTCTCACTGAATTTGAATGGATTTATTTTGAGGTAGACTGATATAGAATTGTACACTAAACAAGTTTAAAATTGCTCCCATGTCTAATGGATTCCGCTTGTAGGAACGTTAGGGGTTGAAGTAAAATAAGTTATTGCATATAATGGGAACTCATATCAATATATGAGGCATAGAGAAAATTGTGCAGAAAGTATCAAACAGCATGCCTCAACAACTTCTTGTGGTAAGAAGTCACTCTTCTTATTTCTGAGATATTATTTATTCTTATCTAATTTGATATATTTGAGATACAATTTCTCCAAACATATTTAATTTAATTTATTTAAGAAATAGAGATGGAGGACACATTTTCCACAGAATGCATACCACTAACCCATTCCTCACTTCCATAATAATTCAAATTGAAGGACTCAAGAAATTGACTGCTTGGCTTCTTTATTTCTCAAATTCTCTGTCCCTGCTGGACAAAGAATCATAAATAGGTATGCACAATCATTTACTAAGAGTGGGAATATTTTTTTCAAACTTTAGTAAAAGCATCCTCTTTCATTTCCAGTTTCAAAGAATGAACACAAAGCAGATATCTCTAACCTCCTGATGTCTGTAAAAACATTCAGAAATCTAAAAATCTATATAGGCATTACCATAAAATGATTGCCATCTTCAGGCACTTTAGTCATAAACAATATATGTCAACAGCAAAGCAGAACCAGGGTTTCAACCTAAACCAATATGACCATGAAGAGTTCCAGCTGAATTCCCTTTAATGAAATAGAATGCTTTGATCTGATATATTTCAACAATAGTCTAGCCAAAGCCCAAGTATGATAGTGTAAAAGTAGGATGCTGTAGTTATTTTAATGGACTAGAGCAGGATGTTCTATAGCAGCAAAGCTTGGGATGATCAAATTTTGTCAGCTTTGAAAGATTTATAGTTACTGCAGGGAAGTAATTCAAGATAATTCAATCATCCACTAGGCTTTGATCCTTGGATATGATTTCCTCTCTTTTCCCAAACTAACATAAGCCAACTGAGCTGGGGCTTAGAAAGGAGATCCACTTCACCTTTGCTTCATGACTATGTCAGGTTTATTTTGCAATTTATTAAAATCCTAAATTCTATATATTTTACTTTATACCTATCTTAGTAAAACTGAAATATTTTTATTTTATTGGATAAGAATTAGCCCCATCAAGGAATATACAGTATTTTTGAATAGATACACAGTGAATTGTTTATCAATCCCATTAAATTTTCTGGGACTTACTTCTGATGCTAGCTAGCTATCATCTAAAATATCTCTGCAACATGTAAAAGTAAATAGACTGGGATTATATATAGGTTGTTTGGGTTGGCTGTTTTATTTGATGCCAGTATGTGCCAGCTATTTAGGAGATAAATGACAAAATAAAGACTTTGTAAAATCTTTTTGATCCAAGTTCTGAAGACAAACTAAAAACACATGATTTCTGAGATGAAAATAGGCAGTCCCTAAGAACCTAATTATATGGGTATTAAGTTTAGAAATTCACTGTTCAGGTTTTCATTTCATTTTTATAAAACTACATACTAACTAATTTATATCATGTGATTGAGCTTCTTCTCTCTTGCTAATAGTAGTCATAGATTATACAGAGCAACACTAAATGGTTAGTTTGTTGAATATGCTTTGCACTCAGAGAAAATGTATGCCATTTTTTTCTTGCCAGGTTATTTTCTTATTATAAAATAATTACAATATTATGCAGTCTGCACTTCTATCCCAAACCAGAAAGAAGTAAGAGCAGGCACTCCATAGATCAAGAAAAATAACAATGATCTACTGCTGATTTCTGTGGTCTCAGCGAGTCATTAAGCAGGCATGCCTGCTGCAATAATGATTAGTATGAATCATCACAAGAAATTCTACTTTCATGGTTACTGAATCTCTTACAACAGGCTTCCGCAGCGTACGACATTCTTCTAACAGAAAAATTCTGTGCCCTATCAGAGTAAATGGATTAATGAAACCAGGAGGGTCCATTTTATTTAACTGTTCCACTTTCAAAGGTATTTTTTTCATCTGGCAGAATTAAATGTGTTTTTTAATTAAAAAAAATCTGTAGGAAAAGTCACACAGTTTGCCCAGGAGACAGATAGCATATTTTAAAAAGCCTGACATGTTTATAGCAATGTGAAGTTCTTTAAAGTTTAGAGCTTTTTTCCAAGCAATTTCTAGAATGGTCACTTATATATATTCTCTCTCTCTCTCTCTCTCTCTCTCTCTCTCTCACACACACACACACACACACACACACACACACACACGTATACTACCTTGACTTCATTTGGTTTTGCACTCTGCCAAGCATGAAAACATAGCAGTAAAATTGCCAACTTGCAGCCATGAGGATATGTGACAGAATTCTTTTTTATTTAATTCATCTAAGCAGTGTGTGGAGTGCCATTAAAAAGAAACTAAATTATGACAAAAGGGAGACTGGGAAAGACAGATGCTTTGCTATCTTTCTGTTGGCCAGGGTGGATATGTTTGTTATTTGGTATTAACTGTGGAAGTCCCTGAACCAATTCTAACATTTTAATAAAATTGAAACCTGTTTAAAAGCTAATGACTGGAAAGAGGAGGTGAAATATGCTTACTTACTTTTCTTCCAAAATACTTTTGTACTATAATGTCTTATAGATCTATCCTGGGACATATATGAAGTAGATGGTGGAAGATATTATGCACATTGCATTTATTTTCACATATAACTTGAACATTCTTGATAGTCATGGTATTTTCTGAGTTATATTTAAGACAGGCCAGTGGGACATTGAAATCAATATAAAAGAACAAATGATGGATTTCAACAGGCAACTAAACCTGTCAAAGCATGTATCTTCCAGTCAGCTGCAAAATATTAATAGCCCCCCTCCCACAGAAAACCCTTTACAACAAAACCAGGAAAATGCTAAACAACATTCAACAATCATTGATAACAGCCTTGACAGATAGAAAAATGCATTCTTATTGCATTTGTTTTCAGTCATATACTGTAATGTAAACTTTCTCCATGGTGCAGGAAATGTGTTGCTATATAGCAAATTATACACACACACACACACACACACACACACACACACACACACACACACACACACACATATACCATCTGTTTTCAAAATCAGTTCCAGATTTTAATGCAAAACTACTTTTGAAGTAAGGTCCAATTTTAGTTTATTGACATTCATAATACCTTCAAACAATTTCTTTGAATTGACTTGGCACTTGCTGATTATTTTTTTATTAGTGAAGTCTTTTTTAGTTAAAAGACAATGGTAGTATTAAATTTGATTAGGAACAAAACAGGATTCTTTTATCTTAATCCTTCTATGGAAAATATCCTTTGGACTTGTTACATTCTGTTGTATTAAAGTTTCATTTTTTAATTTAATTATGCATAGAAGATTATTTCCAAAGGAAAAGGAACTGGAAATTAGAACTTCTCTTTTGAAAATACTGCTATTTTAATCCAAATGATCAATAGTATTTTTTTTAATTGGACTGTTTTACTTCATAATTACAAAAAAGCCCTCACTTTTTTCTATTATTAAAACTACAGATCGTAAGTGCATTTTTGTTTCGTGCAAAAAGTTTGTAAGGATTTTCAGTCCACCATAAATATACATACTATTTGTTATCTAATCAAAGCTTATCTATCTCTTTAGCTATCTCTGCAAGTTTCATCATCTTGACCAACTATTCCTCTTTTGTAAGTAGTTTCAAACCTTTTCACTTTTGAGCATACAATACAGGCAGTCCTTGACCTATGGCCACAATTGAGACCAAAATTTCTGTTGCTAAGTGAGACAGTTGTTAAGTGATTTTTGCTCCATTTTTTAACCTTTCTTGCTATAGTTGTTAAGTGAATCACTGCAGTTGTTAAATTATTTACGTGTTTGTTAAGTGAGTCTGGCTTCCCCATTGACTTTGCTTGCCAAAAGATCACAAAATGATCACATGACCTCAGGACAATGCAGCTGTCATAAATATGAGTCCGTTGCCAAGCATATGAATTTTGATCACATGAACACAGGGATAATGCAATAGTTGTAAGAGTGAAAAACAGTCGTGTCACGTTTTGCAATGTCATTGTAACTTTGGTTACTAAATGAATTGTTGTAAGTGAAGGACTACCTGTAGTCTCACTGCAATATATATAAATAAATTCAAAGTCATATGACTTTTTTCTAGTTGCTTGTTCATTCACCAGAGAAAGGTCTCTGGTTTCAGTTGTACTTTACCCTTTAAAATCAGAAAGTAAGAGATAATTTTGTGATTATATTTATACTTACTGCAAGGGAAATCAGAATTTGTTTCTTTCATTTTTTTCTTTCCAGTTCTTTCTTTTTGCCTTTTTGCTTTTCTACCTTTTTCTCTTTTTTAATTGCTTTTGCTTTTTAGTTTTTATGTCTTTTATAAAACTTTAATAAAAATTTATACCCTCCAAAATTGATCTGTTTTTACAAACGTAGTCATTCAAACTTTTGTGTCTGCTTCTTTCTCTTCCCTCATTCATTGACAAACTTGACAGCCTAGATTTAAGCTATTTAATTTATTTTCTAATTTCAGCAATCCAATCCAGCCTCTTCAGATTTATGAACACTGCAATCTGTAGATTATATAACTTGTCATAGGTTTTAATGGTAAAATTTGAAAAGTGTGTCATCATCAATTCTATCTTATCACTGGCATATGTTCTTGAAAATAAAGATTAGATAGAAAAATATTGTGAATGAAAAACCTTTTTTTCTGATGCTAGAAAAAGTAATTTCTGTGCATGGAAGCCTAAGTACTTTTTTTCCTGCAGCTTCTCAGTGTAATTTTTGTTACCCATCTTTGTCCTCCTTTCCAAATGTCTATTTGCTGTTCAGATATTTGGTAGCAATATCCCTTAAATTTACAGTATATACTACTTCACAGTGCTTTACAATCCTCTCTAAGCAGTTTACAGAGTCAGCATATTACCCGCAACAATCTGGGTCCTCTTTTTACTGACTTTGGAAGGATGGAAGGCCTGTATCAACCTTAAGCTGGTCAGAATCGAACTCCTGGCAGTCAGCATAATTAGCCTGCACCACTATGGTAGCTGTATCTATGAGGCTTATTCCGTGCAGACTATTTTATATATTAGCCATCACTCTGCTAAACAAATAATTCCCTCAACACTGTCAGACTATTTACTGAATCTGCACTACTATTAATCGTTTCATAGTTTCCATCACCAATCTCTTTCCACTTATGACTGTATGACTATAACTTGTTGCTGGCAATCCTTATGATTTATATTGATATATTGATCATCAATTGTGTTGTAAATGTTGTACCTTGATGAACGTATCTTTTCTTTTATGTACACTGAGAGCATATGCACCAAGACAAATTCCTTGTGTGTCCAATCACACTTGGCCAATAAAATTCTATTCTATTCTATTCTATTCTATTCTATTCTATTCTATTCTGTCATACAGCTATGACATTGCTATTTTTTAGTTTACATAAATATATGCTGAAACATAATTTTTGTAATTCAAAAAGTATTTAAAAAATATTTGTATTTATACAAAATAAACTGTGTTTGAACCTAAATGCACAATAATCTGAAAAAATATAATGAAGTATTAAATGCTAAGTCTTCCTAAAATGACCACAGTTTATTTCATTATGTGTTCTCAAGGCATAATTAGAATGATGGACAATGATGACTTAAACAATTAGACTAAGTAATAGAAAGAACATTTCTTTCCTAGTCTGTACTGCAGGAATGTCTCCAAGTGTTTCTCACATTTTACTGTAGCAGATTCAAAATGAAATGCTTCAGCAGTGTTCTGTCTGTGCCATTGTTACTAACTTTAACGTCATCTTGCTTGTTTACCTAAACCTGTGGACAAATGCCAGCAAAGCATGTTTCTTGATAAGCTGATATCTAACCAATTCATGAAAACTCTTTTATGTTGCATTTGCAAGATTTTTCTCTCTCTGCCATCTGAGCAAATTGTGTGCATGCACAGTTAGAAGTTCACAGAGAAGATCATTTGTTTTTTGCAAAAACGAAATTGAGAAACAAGCAGGAGTTGTTATTTCCCCTCCCCAGTCTTCATCAGTTTGTCTATAGTACAAGCCCTTTGTAAGCTGAGCAATCTGTTTGCATAGGAATAGAGAGAGCTGCATGTAGCATTACAAATTTGACCAGTGTTTTGTTGCCAATCCAAAGAACTGGAATTGGTTTTGGGAATATCAGATCATTTCCTTATAAAATAGGAGAATACTAGGACCGAATTACCTCTATGGAAAATAATGAACAAATAGAAGAATTGGAATGCTGTGGAGAAAATTGGAGGTTCTAGAAAAACTAGAAACTGGAAACCATGAAATCTAGCTCTTCCTTAGCCATGAAATTTGGCTAGGTGGCCAAATTTATCAGCCCGACTCACCTCACAAAGTTATTGTGGGAAAATAGGAGTTATGAATGTTAGGTTTATTATCTTGAATTGTACAAAATAAAAGGTAAGAAATGTAGTAATAATAGTGACAAGAACCAGAAATTAATAGAATAATAAATAGATCCTACAGTTGGATCATTTTCCTGAAGAAATATCTTCATGCACACAAAGATATGCAACCAAAATGACATTTGAAATAAACAAAGCATTCTGGTATTGTCGAAATTCCCTTATATTGAAAGGTTTCTAGAAATGAAGATAGCATTATTATACTGGTTGTATAATAATTACTTGGCTAGTAATTACTTGATTACTATCAAGTAATACATTATTTCCCTTAACTTCTACCCACTTAGCAGTTCAAAAGCATGCAAATGCAAGTAGATAAATAGGTACTACTTTGGTGGGAATATAACAGAATTCTGTTTGCCTTGGTGTATAGTCATGCTGGCCACATGACCACCAAAATGCCTTCAGACAATACGGGCTCCCTTGGCTAAGAAACGAAGATGAGCACCATCTCTTGGAGTTGAACAAAACTGGAAAGGGGAAATCTTTACTTTGACCTTTTACTGGTAGTGTAGTATATAATAAGGATTATTATTCACTTTTAACAAATGTTGCACAATTTAGTTTTAATCATTTATGGAGGCAGTTTTAAGTGTTGGCTCAAAATAACAAATTCCAGAGCCAATTATCAACTACAGTATCTTTTTTGCATATCAGATCATGAAGATTTTTATCCTCCCATTTATTGCTTATGGACTTACTAGTATGAACAATAATTGTATATTTGCCTCCTGCCATTTCACTTTCTTTTTTAAGCTAATTGTTAACATCCAAACATTGTTTCCCACTCCCACTCCCAAGGATGCTAAGAAAATATAAAGGCAAACATTTTTTTTTCCTGCAAATAAGTTTCATGTGACCCCAATGCAAATTTTACAGCTATAGGATGATCTCAATATCTGATTCTTGGGTTCCATGTCAGCAAAACACTTACTATTTGCCAGGAAAAATTGCTGAGGACATAGTAAAGGTCCAAACCAATGAGCCATTTAATAATTTATTTCTACTGTTACTGCTTTGCCCCTTAATTCATCATTTTTGAAATGACAAGGCTGCTCACTATTTAATCCATTAAATGTAATAACAAGGAAAAACTCTCACAAATCAATCTATACTTAACTACAAATTCCAACAAAAATAAAAGAACATAGCAAAATTAAGAAATAGATATTGTAAGCCATTCTTGAGACAAACCTGGATGTTTACCTTCTATTTCCTTTTCCCACTTTAAATCCCATTTTCTTTTTCATTGTATTCAAGATAGAGGAGGAGATTGATTTGAAGATACAGAAACAGATCAATATTCCCAAGGGGAAAAATGTGTATTCTGTCTGTTTATCCAAGTAGTTCAAAGACTATTTGTAATTGCATTGAACTGTAGTCTAAATCTAACACAATGCTGTTGGAAGGTGGTATACACTATCTTGCCAAATTATTGTAGATTGTGATAATAACATTTCTTAAACTCAGTATAGACATAGGCACAGTTTTAGCCACTGAAAGACATGTATTTACACATGCAAAGAAGGCGCCTCTGACAGAAGTGGAAGCTGTTCTATTCACAGGGAGACCCCTTTCATCAGTGAACGGACAGTTACAGGTCCAGTCAATTAAATTTGGATGTGTGAAACTTATACAGCTTAATAAATGGCAAAAGAGAATCCTTGTTATAGGAGCATTATAAATAGATAATGAGAAAACAAGGGAGGAAAACCAATTAAGTGGATGGAAGAATAATAGGAGTAGTAATAATACTGTAAAACTTGAAGCCTTTTACAATAAATTGTTTCAAACAGCATAAAAATAGCATTCACACTGAAAAACTATAAAGATAGTAAAATAATATAAAATAAAAGAGGACGCACATTATTTCTCTTTCAGATAGATGTTACTCATGCATTTTGCAGAGAAAGCATTACAGAATGTAAGCACTATCAGAGAAATGGCCTACTTGCAAGTAGGCAAGTTGCCATTCTGCCAACACCAACAGAATCAGCAGGTTCTGACCAATTCTGGAGAACTAGTAGCAGAAATTTTGAGTAGTTCAGAGAACTGGTAAATGCCACCTCTGACTGGCCTCACCCCCTTCTATTCTCTGCCTCCCAAGTCCCAGCTGATCAGGAGGAAATGGGGATTTTGCTGTATCCTTCCCCTGGAATGGGAAGGGAATGGAGATTTTACAGTATCCTTTCCTGCTATGTCCACCAAGCCATGCCATGCCCACCAACCCACGCCACGCCCACCAAGCCATGCCCACAGAACCAGTAGTAAAAACTTTTGAATCCCACCACTGATCCCATATAGGACCTTCCCTAATAATCAAGTCTATATTGGCAATGCAGTTTTTTCAGACATCTTGATCTCAAGTTCTATAGGACTATATTCATTTTTAAAAAATCACCTGAACGTGGCTTACTAGCCAATCAGAAACTGTACACTTACTTCGAAATAGAATCCCACCTCACTATCAAGTGACTCTGGACAGCTTACAATGTCATAAATAATATAAAATAATTAGAAGGTTAAGAAAATTAAAACATTGAAACATTACAATTAAAAACAAACTTCGGTATATTAAAAGGACCAATGCATACCAAAGATGGAAATGGGATCTTCATCCGTGATATCAACAGCCGGCTGCCCACCTCACAAATCTGTTTACCATATTCTGGAATAAGCACACTGGAAATAGGTAAAAAAAGCTAATTCCTCTTTGCAAAAATTACGATTTATCCAATAGTGGGATTCAAATAATTTAACAACCAGTTCTCTGCCCTAATGATTTCTTCCAACAACCAGTTTGCCAAACTGCTCAGAAAGTTAACAACCGGTTCTCCTGAAGTGGTGCGAACTGATTAAATCCCACCACTGGATTTATCCTCCTCTATCCCATCACTCCACTCAGAAATTGGTTAAGAACATGTTCAACCTGTCCTGATTTAGCTATTAGGAAACTAAAGTTAACTATCATCATCTATACATTAATGACACCTCCCCCTGCAATGTGTAACAATTGCTCTAACAATATCACTGGAGATAAAAAGAAATTTATGGTAGCATAGCTTCTAGAAAGCCAAGTTACAAATCTGCAATACAACTATCAAAGACTGTTCCTACCAAAAGGATTAGCAACACTATAACAAGCTTTTAATTCCCATCTCATATGCAATCCAGAAGGGTACCATTGTTAACTATATCGAAAACCTCAGTCAGGCAGTGTCAACAGAAACAAATTTCCTGTCTTCTACAGAAGGGTGTCACACAGGATGACAATGCCTGATTATCTTCCCAAACCAGGCTAGAATTAAGGCTGGAAAAAAATTCAAAATAATCGGTGTCTTCAGAATAACTGCATCTGTGCAAGTATCACCCAATCTTGCTACCAGACAGTAATAAGGCTACCGTATATACTCGAGTATAAGCCGAGTTTTTCAGCACGTTTTTTGTGCTGAAAAACGCCCCCTCGGCTTATACTCGAGTCTACCCTTGCAGAGCCGACCCAGGGAGAGGGTTTTTTGCCCTCGGGAACAGCTGGGCCGGCAGGACGAGCCCAAATGCTGCCGGCATGCTTTGCCAGCTCGGCCGGCTCGTTTTGGGGCGGCGGCTGGCCTCCGGCGTTTTCTTCCGCCCCCTTTTGGTGGCGGCGGCGGTGGTCGGCGGAGGCGGGGCGGAGGGGCGTTGACATTTCGCCCCTCTCACTCGTCCTCCTCTTGCCCGCGGTGGGGGCGGAGGGGCGGGGCGGAGGGGCGTTCGACATTTCGCCCCTCTCACTCGTCCTCCTCTTGCCAGCGGTGGGGGCGGAGGGGCGTTGTCACGAATACATCCCAATAAAATGCAAAGGTTTCAAAGCATGTTTTGGAAAAGCAGCGAGGGATGGGGGGAGAATGCTGCCTTGAATGTGAAAGAAACGTGGAAAACTCCAACTACAGTATAAAAAAAAAACATTTGCACTCAGTACTTTTTATTTTATTTTATTTTTTGCCAAGTTTTCCCCAGGGTTTTTTTTTCCCCCTATGGAAATTGGGGAGGTGGGGAGAAAGAGGTGAAAAAGAAAAGCCTCTTGGAAAGCGGAGAAATACGGCAAGAACAAACGATTTCTCCCCCCCGCCCCTCCCGGCGCCGTCCTTCTCTCCCGCCAGTCACACGGTTCAGTTTTTTTTCAGGCTAACTATACTTTGCGTTTCACTCCCCCGAGTGAACATTGTAACCGAGACTTGCTCGTAAACAGTGAGCAAAATTACGGTAATCTCCTCTGCCAAATCTATTCCCAAACCCTCCCCAACCCCCCCGCTCCGCAAAGGCAAGAAATGAACGCCGAATCTGAGAGGGGGGCAGGAGGAGGAGGAGGAGGAGAGATGGGGGCATTGCAAGCTAGGGTGGGAAGAAGGAGGAGGAAGAAGAAGGGAGGCAAAAGAAACCGACCCTCGCAGATCAGCAAATTAGCTTTCCTTCTCCAAACCAATTTTTTTAAAAAACCCGTTCTACCAGAGCAAATGGCAAATAAGCAGCCCGTTTTGAGTCTGATTATTGTTTCGGTGGTTGCCCTCTCTGATCTCCTTGTACATGACAAGGCACCTCTAACCCAGCGCTTTGTGTTTGTTATTGGTAATTCTCCTCTCCTTCTTCCATTGGAGTCCTCTCCCTTCCTTTCCGAGCAGGCGGGCGATTTACCTTCTCTGCCTCTTTTTATTTTCCTGGAGGTGGAGGTGTATTCCTAAGGATGCCTTCAGTGCTGGGGAAGGAGCCGATCCATGGAGGGAGGGGCGGCGCTGCCGAGAAGCCGCTGCTTACAGAGGCGAAAGAGCCAGGAGACCTTGGCATGGGTGGGCGGCTGGTGTAAGGCAGGGCAGAACCTTGACCCGCAAGGATCCCGGGAGGTGGGGGACGAAAGAGAGGCAGAGAAGGAGGAGGAGGAAGGAAAAGAAAGAAAGGGGAGTGAAAATAAGAGCAGTCCGAGCAATAAATAAATATTGCTGGGCTGCTTTCCAAAAATCCTCAGCACGGAACTAAAAGTTGCAAGTGTTTTGTGAGTTCAAACAGTCCCTTCCAGACTAACACGTTTCATTAAAAGATACAAAGTTTGGTAAAATGAAGCTCGCTCTGTCCAATGCAAAAAAATCATCATCATCATATAATAATAATAATAATAATGATAATGATAATAATAATAATAATAATAATAATAATAATAATAATAATAATAATAATAATAATGATGATGATGATGATGATAATGATAATAATGATAATGATAATAATAATAATAATAATAATAATAATAATAATAATAATGATGATAATGATAATAATAATAATAATAATAATAATAATGATGATGATAATGATAATAATGATAATGATAATAATAATAATAATAATAATGATGATGATGATGATAATGATAATAATGATAATGATAATAATAATAATAATAATAATAATGATGATGATGATGATGATAATGATAATAATGATGATAATAATAATAATAATAATGATGATGATGATGATAATAATGATAATGATAATAATAATAATGATGATGATGATGATGATGATGATGATAATGATAATAATAATAATAATGATGATGATGATGATGATGATAATGATGATAATGATAATAATAATAATAATAATGATGATGATGATGATGATAATGATAATAATGATAATGATAATAATAATGATGATGATGATGATAATGATAATAATGATAATGATAATAATAATAATAATAATGATGATGATGATAATGATAATAATAATGATAATAATAATGATAATAATAATAATGATGATGATGATGATGATGATGATGATGATGATGATGATAATGATAATGATAATAATAATAATAATAATAATAATAATATTCAGCCGTGCTTCGCTTTGATGGCAGCCTGACGTAAAATGGGGGGCAGGGGGATACATACACGGTTAGGGAAAAATAACAAAACAATGTTTTGGGCTCAATTGCAGTCTTAAATTGAGGACTACCGGTACTTGCAATTTGAACCTTATTGGACACTTCATTCCTGGAGGGTTTTTAAAGAACAGACTGGACAATCCTTTGTCTGAAACAGTATAGGATCTCTTGCTTGAGGAGTGGGGACTGGACTAGAAGATCACTGTTAGTTTGGGATATGTTCAGAGCCCACACATCTGATGACATAAAAAAATTGGCAAAGTCATCTCAAGTCACTTTGGCCGTTATTCCAGGTGGGCTTACATCTGTATTGCAGCCCCTAGATGTCAGTTTAAATAAACCTTTCAAGGACCGTGTGCGAAGGATGTGGCATGAATGGATGACATCTGGTCAAGCTCGTCTGACAAAAGTTGGAAATCTGAGAAAGCCAGACATAGAACTAATAGCACAGTGGGTTCGTGATGCATGGGAAGATATTCCAGAGGACATGGTGCAACGTGCCTTCAAGAAATGTGGCATTAGTAATGCTATGGATGGCAGTGAAGACAGCGCATTGTATGAGAGTGACAGCAGTGATGATGGCAACTGTGAACTCAGTGATGACGACAACGTATATGCGGATAACATCACAGAAGCTGAAGTAGCTGAAGCTCTGTTTGGACAAACAGATGATGAGGAGGAGAACTCCAGTTTTGAGGGATTTTAGCTCTCGTTAGCTTGGTTGCTGTTACTTTTAAAGATACTGTATTTTTGATACCATATTCTTTTTGGGGACCCCCTTTTGCACTTTTATTGTTTTTCGTTCAAATAAATATTCATGTTATTTTACTTGGCTCTATCTTTATTTTTTACATTGACCAGTAGCTGCCTCATTTCCCACCCTCGGCTTATACTCGAGTCAATAGTTTTTCCCAGTTTTTGTGGTAAAATTAGGTACCTCGGCTTATATTCGGATCGGCTTATACTCGAGTATATACGGTACTTATTATTAGATTATGGTGGGCACAATTTTTAGGAGTGAGTGAGGGCTTCCTTAAGACCACAGAAAAAAGAAAAAGATTCATTAAGCCTCATGGCACCACTCCATCCATAATTCTTTGATCCAGCATTCTGTTATCCTGAATGAACCATGGCAGGCAAGACTCCACAGAGCATATGGAAAGCCTGGGACTGCCTGTTTCACAGTTTGGAAGCTATTCTACACAATGGATTAAATAGTATATTGGACAGTTCAGTTTGTATTGTATCATAAGCAACATTCAAGTTGGTATTAAGACAAACAATTTTATCCTCAAAGTGAAATTTTGTTATCCTGGGTCTCTGAGGGTTTCAGCTTGATTGCCAAAGTCTAGGCAAAGAAACAGAACCATTGTCTGAGCCAGCAAGAGAAAGAGAAAGATAAAGCAGCTTAAGAAGAATTTGAAAAAGCAACACAAAGATTTAGAAGAGGAGAAAGAGGTGACAGTGATAATGAAGGGCAAGATCCAACTGAATTTGGAGCCAAAATACAGCTAGCTCTTTTTTGTGTGTGATTTATTATAGTTCTAAACTGTTCTGCTGCAAAAGTTCTCTGGGCACATTACAAAGTAAGCTAAGATAAGTCAATAAAGTATAATATAAAATAATATAATGGAACAACTTTTGGGGAGTATGAGAGGCATAAAATTTAAGAAGATATTGCTCATTAGGTAAATATTGACTCTTCTTCCCAGGGAAACTGACCATTTGGACATCCTACTGATTTTTCTAAGCTGTTGGGCAGTGAATATAATAAACTTTGACCTAAGAAAGGGCTTAGTACTTGTCATTCCATGTCAAACATCAAAATGCCTTTTTACCACACAGAGATAATTCTGACACCTGGAAATAGCAATCATGAAAAACAATTTTTAAATGATTTTTTTTTTAAATGCTTCTTTCAAACAACCAGAAGGGAGAATTAGGAAAAGAGAGACAATGATTGATCCTGAAAGTGGATTTAGGGTATTCTTCTTTCAAGTAATACCACTGGTATACATAAAGGCATGCTATTATGCAGCATCTTTACTATTAATGAGCCTAACTTAAAGCTACAATTTTGTAGGCTGGCTACTTTCTCAAACACTGAAGAGTTATATCTTTAAAGTTTTCCTATTGTTATTCCATGACTCCTTCAGAAATGCTTTCCTTTCAGCAAGCCCTACTGCCTGTCACTATGATTTAAAGCCTTCTATGGAATCTCTCACACAGACTATGGCTGCCTAAATTACTTTGAACGTAATTTTAGATAAACTGCTATAGAAAGTGTTGCATAAATGCATGAGTAAGCAAAGAAAAAGAAAACAGATATTTAACATTGGTGTTATTTTCTTAGAGAATTTGAATAGAAGCATTTAAATTTGTTAATTATGTGCCATACTCTTACACACAAAATCATCTTCAGGTTATATTATTCTTGTTTCTTAAAAGCCTGTTGGTATGTTCCTATTTGATAATTTCAAGCACTGATCAGCACTTCTTTTTTTCCAGGAATATTTTACTATATCCATAGAAATTTAAATCCCTAAGCATTGCAATCTGAAGAAACAAAATATACCAAATAAAGCAAAACACATCTAAACTCATTATAAAGCTAAATTACATGATCCAAAATATGTAAACTTTTTATAATTTAATGAAATGACTGCATTGATTGATTTTAAAAATATATGCTATAATTAGCAGCTTGAAGTAAGATGAAAAATCCACTGATAAAGGTAACCCTGCAGGCACCATTTAAAAACCCACAAAGAAAGTTCCATAACACTTCACAAAACTGGAATCTATCAAGTTCTGAATCTCCATTCTTGAGGAAGGATTCAGGGAATATTTTGCAAACTCTGAAATTCAACCCCCTCAAATCTACAACTATTCTATCTTGCCTACTTCAGCTCTACTTTATCAACTCCTTGAGACCTGAGACATCTCTGAACTTATCTTATTATTTGCAGTATAATAATTAGTATAATAAATAATATATAAAATAACATGGAACCTAGCAAGAACCTACAGGAAAATTCTGAATGATCAAGCAAAATTCTTCAATAATGACAAATTCTTCTTTCTCTGATGACAAACCAGACACAAAGCTGTGTGAAGAAGACAATAATTAATGGGATCCACATTATTTTCTGTTATTTATTATGCTAATAATAAATAACATGGAAAACAGAGATGTGTTGATATCTTGTTAGATATGTATGCACCTTTGATTTTGCTGAGCACTGGTGACATTAGGAATAGAGATAACCAAGTATCTGTTTCTCTTTTTTTCTCAAAAATGTTCCTATTCCAAAGCCATTGGAATCCAGAACAAGACATTGCATTTCTTATATCTCTTTTTTGGTACAGACCTTACATCAGACAAACAATAGTTGCATCTGTAATTAAAAAGCAAAACAAAATCCCAAGTCTAAACCTTTGAAAGGGGATATGGTGGCTCAGTGGCTAAGACATTGAGCTTGTCAATCAGAAAGGTTTGGCAGTTCAAATCCCTAGCACCACATAATGGAGTGAGTTCCTGTTACTTGCCCCAGCTTCTGCCAACCTAGAAGTTCGAAAGCATGTAAAAATGCAAGTAGAAAAATAGGGACTACCTTGGTGGGAAGGTAACAGCATTCCGTGCGCCTACAGCATTTAGTCATGCCAGCCACATGACCACAGAATTGTCATCAGATAGCTCTGGTTCTAGAAACGGAGATGAGCACCACCCCCAAGAGTCAGGAATGACCTTTACCTTTAAACCTTTGAAGGAAGGATGAGTCTCTATCATGGTTAGTTGAGCCTTTCCCTGATTCTGTTCTCCTGGAATATGCCAGTCCAAATGCTGGTTTATGTCTTGAAGGTTGAAGTCTGGTTGATGAAAGATGAGGCTATAATAATATGGACATTATATTCAATCCTAGATTAAGTCACTTTATATTCAATCCTAGATTAAGTCACTTTAATTTGGGGAAATAAATTCCAATCTATAGGAGTGATAGATTGTGGCAAAATATCTGATGAGCTGTCATTTATTATTTTCTACAGTGCACAAGATAAACAAGAACCAATGAGTAGACACTTATAAAGAGATCCAATCTCAAAATGAGGAGGACTTTCTTGCCCATAAGAGCTATTAAACAATGGAAAAGGCTGCCTTCTAGAGCTGTGAATACTATAACACTTGAAATTTCCAAACAAAGATTGGACAGTTTTTTTGTCTGGAATGGTGTGAGAATGGACAGAGGAGGCAGATAATATTCCTTATTATAATCCTATTATTCTATTATTTCTACATCAAGCATTGTCCTTGTCCTTGGTGAAATATGCTGGAGGCTATGCTTCAAAAAGTTATGGATGAGCCACGACAAAAGGTAATTTGATTTTACCCCACTTACATATACATTTGATTAAAATTAAATATAGTTGATATGATTCATCTTACCCACTCATTATTTAATAATTTCCCCTTCTGCCACATTAAAAAATAGAATTTGTAACACTTGGTGATCTGCAGCTCAGTAGACAAACAATTTAATGATCTTTGAGGGCTGCACCCAAGACTTTCACAGATTGTACTCTTTTAATTTAGAATCAGAAGGGAGGGAAAAAGTATTTTCATACACTTTCTTTACAACATGATTAATTTATAGCAATCTAGAAACTGCTATCATCTCTCCTTTATCAAAGCAAATCTAAAAGTACCCTCTTCCCCCAAGGATGGTTATAATTCATAACTGTAATATTATTAAATAAAAGCTCATTACAGGATTATTCTACTGATTTATAGAACAATTATAGCCGTGTATCTCTATTTCACTTCATTAAACAACTGAAAGCAAAAACCATTGGGAATTTCTTTCTTGTAGTCCTGGTTGAGATAGATGGCAAAATACAAATAGGGGGTTTTCATTTTAGTGACGTTCTAAAACCTAAATTCTAAGGCATTATGAATTGTTGCTATTAAAATGAAACCCTAGCTATTGAGTAAACTAAAAAAGCAGACCCTTCAGTATGGGATTACTATTTATGACATGTTAAAGTAAAGCCTATTAGATAGCAATAGGTCCCCTGTCTCAGGGAAAGGTTAATTCTAGAATCTGAAATGTAATAATACATATAACTAGTGACTCTGCAATAGCAGATGGTAATTCCTACACATTTTGGTTTCTTGTCTACATCCTGCTGTTCACGAGTAGTAATTACCACGTACATGTTGAAGATGTCGGGATCCATCAAAAATAATTTTATTAAACCATAATGCTGTGCAAAGATTGCTTTATTTTGAGACAATAATGATAACAGAATAGTTGCCCCTCTGTAGGCATTAAATATATAGAAATCTCAAGTGGCATTCTCAGCTTTAGTGGCACAGTAAGAAGCAGCACTAGCTCTGCTTTGAGTTTCATATGCTTTGAAGGGTTAGAATCTACAAAAATAATAAATCAAAATAAACTAAGCTCTTCCATCTTTTATCCACAAAACAATTGTCTTTAAGAGATTCTTGAAATGCAGAAACCAGTTTAGGTTATCTTTAAGAAAAATAGCTCAGAAGACTGTCTGAAATTGAGGTACTCCTATGTTATCTCTTTCAATTAAACCCTGACAGTACAGCTCATATGCCACTCAAATCAATAGAACATATAAGACGTCTCACTACCAGTGGTGGGATTCAGCCAGTTCACACCCCTTCGGGAGAACCGGTGGTTAACTTTCTGAGCAATTTGGCAAACTGGCTTTTTGGAAGAAATTATTAGGGCAGAGAACCGGTTGTTAAATTAGTTGAATTCCACCACTACTCACTACCATAGTTGTACAATTAAATGTGGAGGAAAATATTACTGTTTATTCTAATCCTTTATGATTCAGTAAAGATCCAAGATTCAGTAATCACTGCTATATATTAATAGCACTGGTGAAATACTTTGCATTAGAAATTTTTCTCTTTGTCTCTTTGTCTCTCTGTTTCTCTCATTCTTTTTCCAGTGCTCAGGTTTGTCATAGTTCCAACATCTGGTGTTGTGCAGTTTTAGGTACAAGAATCAGCAGTTAAAGTTATTGACAAACCCTGTTGTATTAATACTAAGGATGCTTTTTATAAGATTGTAGTGCAAAATGCATGGAAATAGTATGAAAAGGGACCTTTCTTCTCTTCTACTCTTTTAAATATCTTTAAGATATGACAACTTAGTATCTTATTAATATTTTTTTCTCTTACTCTCAATCCCCTGGTTTGTTCAGGTTTCATAAATAGTTTCTGCAGTGGCGTATTGTCTTTTTAACCTCCACATTCCTTCTCCTGGCTTTGATGCAGAGAGTTCTTTCTTTTCTTAAATTAAAGCACCTTGTTAAGTCTAAAAGTGAAAACTTTATTTTAGTGCTGATTAGATATTAAATTAGAATTGGATAGTAGATCAGTGCAACTATTTGTTTCAAGACTACAATTTGCTATATATTTCCCAATTTGGCTTTTCATTAGACAGGTGCAAGATGGCCGTTTGCCTCAGTGAAGGTTTTGTATTGCAAGAGATGATGTGGTTCTCTTCGTCAAAGCAAAACAGTATTATGTTTTGTCTTGACAAATCACTCTGGATTACCTCGTACTTTTTAAGTCCCTTGGAAAAGCAGGAATCTGTTCTACAGAAACACTTTTCTAGCTTTGCAAGAGATGAAGCATTCCAAGAAGGCCTGTGGGGAAAGTCTTCTTCACATTCCCTGGCATTTGAAAAAGCTCTTTTGAGAGGAATGGAAGGGCATTGGTGGGGCAAAGCAAAGGGAAGCAATGTGGTTGTTTCAGTGGTGGGATTCAAATAATTTAATAACCGGTTCTCTGCCCTAATGACCAGCTGGTAGTAGTGACTGGGTGGGCATATGGCTGGGTGGGTGTGATCAACTTGATTGGTCTCGCCCTTAGGAAATTTCTCCTTAGTCCAACCCACAATAAAATAGCACAATAAAATAGCACTCTTCCAATATTTAGAATAGACTAACAGAGTTGGAAGGTAACAGTAACAGAGTTGGAAGGGACCTTCGAGATCATCTAGTCCAATCCCCTGCTTAGGCAGGAAACCCTACAACACTTCAGACGAATGGTTGTCCAGTCTCTTCTTAAAAACTTCCAACATTGGAGCATTTACAACTTCTGGAGACAAGTTGTTCTAATGATTAATTATTCTGTTGGGAAATTTGAGGGGCTCCTACAAAAATGAGGGGGTCAAACTATTTTCCAAGCACCAAAAGAAATAATGGATGGATGCTAACCAAAGCTAGAAGCAACCTAGGACTAAGAAGAAATTTCCTAATTTCTTCTTAGTCCTATCAATCAACCAATGGAATAGCTTGCCTTCAGAAGTTGTGGGTGCTCCATCACACACAAGCAACATAGTTACAAGATAATTTCAGTTTTGGAAGTCTATTTTCTTTTTTGCTTCTTAACTGCCACATATTTTAGCTGGGGAAGTTGGGAGGGGATTATTGTTGGAGCAGTAGAAAGTTAAGTCATAATAACATTCCATATTCAAGGACTTTTGCCTGCGTCTGATAGAGACTACCTGAAGATTGTATCCAGTTGAGTGAGAAGAGTTGATTGGACAATGTGATGAACTTGTGGGTGTGGGGCAGGGCTGTGAACTGTCAGCTGGGTGTGGAAAACCTGGAAGCTTTCAGATTCGGGTTCTCCAAGACATGGCTATGTGGTTATTTCTTCTTTTTCTTTTCCCTTCCTTTAGTTACTTACAAACAAGCAGGAATATCGGAGGTGTGTGTGAGCTACTGGAATCGTTAGGCAGGCAGGCTATTCAGCTGGTTCACAGAACTCCACAAAGAGTTAACAAACGGTTCTCCCAAACTGGTGCAAACGGGTTGAATCCCACCACTGGGTTGTTTCCCATTGCTTTGGAAATGAGGAGGCCATGAGGCTTTAGGAAGCAACTTGAGAAAAACTTTACTCAAAGTGAAAACATGTCTCTGAAGGTTTGCACTGCTGTATTATTCACTTGTCTAGTCAAGTATCACTTTCCCCAATATTTTGACATCTTCACAAAGAATTGTGTACCAGTTTGAAAACATGTCTGGACCTCTATGATCCCACCTGTGATCAAAAAATGAGCCTATTTTCAGCTCAGTGGTTTATTTGAAATCACAATAAAACCCTAGAATCTTCTTTTTGCACAAAACTTGCTGATTTTCCTGGGGAAATGTCCTGACCTCAAGACAACCATTAGTGCTTTTTTTCTTGCAAGAACTTCAGTTTAGAATATAACTCCTTTTCAAGATAATGAATTAAACTGGGAGTGGGGGAGAGATACTTGAGAAGTAAGAAGAGGAAGCAAGCATTTCTTAGCAATGTTTTCTCTTCCTCACTTTCCATGCCTGCAGGATACAACAAAAATGGAAACATTCTGGATGAATCCAATTTGCATTCACACATGTCTGCCACCATAGCAGTAAACAAGTATGAAGCTATAGTAAAAAGTGCCTGGTTTAAGCAGAAGCAGAAGATAGGCTGGAAGGCCTTCCTTATAGCAAGAACTCTGATTTCCTTTCCCCCCTCCCTGCACACACCAGCCAGATGAATGACACAACAAACTTATAATGCTATGGAGGGGAGGGGAGGGAAAGGAAAGGAAGGGAAAGGGAGGGAGGGAGGGAGGGAGGGATAAAGGAAGGAAGGAAGGAAAGAAGGAAGGAAGGAAGGAAGGAAGGAAGGAAGGAAGGAAGGAAGGAAGGAAATTATTTTCTTTTTTGCTTCTTGTTGTTATTCCAGGAATTGTAGTAGTTCTAGGAAAAGGAAACAGATTGATTGTCATTCCTTTTTGCACTACCCAATTAGCACTAATTATCTATTCTGTTACTAGAATTTCAAGATCATCAGAAGTGGATATAGTCACAAGTTAGTTTCAAATTCTTTTTAAAGGAATGAAAATAGGAGTGCCTTATACATTAGGTATATAGTCAAATTTGTAAGCAATTACTAATTTGTAAGGCTGGAAGTCAGTTTAATGACTGACTTATTTAAACAAAAGATGACATTCCAAAGGTCCTGAAATCATTCATTATAAACATATTCATTGTTGAAAGTATGGTCTCAGAACTGCTTATTGTCTATCTATAAGGATGGCTTAATAAAGGTATTAGAGACTGAAGTTATTGATATATTAAAAGTTGTTAGATGTAAGAGGACAGATAGTAAACAGATATTTATTGAGAAATTAATTTGTTTTAGTTTATTGGAGGTTTTCTGTGGCAGTGCAACACTCAATAACAATTTGTTTGAACAATGCATATTAAAAAAACTCCACAATGAACAGATCATCAATTTTTCAGCTGAATTTTTAAACACAGAAAGACAGAAGAGAACTAAAACATCTAAAGCATTTTTCCTCTTGTTATATATCTTTAGTGTTTATGAAGTATTGTTTTTTTCATTGGACAAATAGAAATAAAAGAACATTGGGAAAATGTCAAGCACAGTTATGCAAGAATTTTGGGTTGCTGGCTCTTCTGCATATAGAACATAGAGTAATAGGTTTTACTATTAATATTAATAGGCATTTTACATAGCCATTCAAGACATCACTAGAAAAATTTTTCTTGCCAACTGTCAACCCCATTTCTTAACCTTATAACCTTATAACAAGTTCATGCAAAGAACTTTCCATTCAATAAATATTGTTATCTGATTGTGGTAAAAAGCCATAGATGGAACATGTTTTTTCAGATGTGTTCAGCAGCCTTTCTTCTCATTCCTTCTGAGGTGGTCTAATCTCAGTCTAATTGGTCTAATTCAAGTCTTCTAAGCCAAGATAATTATGATATTACCAATTCCATCTTGTTTCAGGCATCAAAAGATATAACCTCATTATGAAACAAATTAGGAGATTTTGACACAAACCAAAGACATCTATCTTGAAAATTCTGTGATATGAAAAGACAACCAGGCTAGTCATAAGCATTCACTTCTCAATGTGATAATGAAATGTGTGTCATGATGCCACAATACAAACGATGTCCTGACAACTAATGTAAGTATGCAAATCATGGTATTTGCATCATGACATCATTATGCATTTGGTGTCATTTGACATTGACCCATACCCTTAGGACATCTCTTGTACTAGCTCTTCTATCTGACAACATGAGGTGACTGCTACAAGGAGCAGATACTGAGAAGACAAGAATCAACATAAGCTCTTGGAGGACAGAGTAGGGTTAACCAAATGGCTTTCTCCATAGCCCTAAAGTAGTCTTCTGCTGTTCCACCACTGATTGGTTTATGAACATGAATTTGGGAGAATTACACTCTTAACCTTAGGCAGCAAAAGTCTTTAGGCTGTGTATGTAAAAGGGTGTTCAGCAGAAGAGGACAAGCTAGATTCTAGAGTTGTCAGTGATGATGAAGTACTGAAATTTTAAAACTATCCAAGGCAAGAACCATATTCATCCCACATATGAAACCATTTTATTTTTTTTTTTTATGCATCATTGGGTGGGAGCAGGCCAAATAAAGTTCACCCCAGATCTTTGCAAAATGTTAACACAATATACAGTTAATTAATGGTATGCAAAACAAAACTCTGTTATAGGTTATATGGTGCTAGAATGGATTCATGTAGAACTTGGGGACTCATACTTTTGAGTATAATACAGTTATTATATGTAATATACCAAAATATCATAAAGAATGCTTTCAAGCATACTCCAAAAAGAAGAGTAATCTCTAAAGCAGTTAAGAAGGGATGTCAAACTCTGCATTTGTTTTTCTGAATGACTTCTCAGGGCAGCACAATGAAGATGGAATTATTAGAAATACTTTAATTGTTTAGACCCAATGGTACTTGTGCTGCTATTCTACAGCTGTTTCTATAATAGGTAAACCAATATCTATTGTTTTAAGAAATGTAAAAGCTGGTGCAGCTATTCCAAATCAGTCCCCAATTGTTCTCTTTGACAATCTGATATAGCAAACTGTATAAAGTTCAACATCTGGGCAAAATAGTATTGGATTATATATAACTGATTTAGAATTTGAAAAGCATCCAACAACTATTTATGCTATTTATTATAAATATTATAATTAGAAAAATTGGGACTTCAGAAGTAGGGATCTGTAAAAGCCTGTCTTTTATATTCATAGCATTCTATAAGTATGATCTGGTAACAGCCTCTATAATTTATTTCTGTGCCTTTTCTAAAACTTGCTGAATAAAACAGTGATAAATATAAATAAAAGTAATGGCAATATGTAATTCAGTTGTGTGAAATATTGCATGGTATCCAATGGTGCATTATTTCTCTCCTTCTCCTTCTTCTTTCTCTCTCTCTTCTTTTTTCAGGAAAGTTGCATTTCAATGCTGGCCATATTTTTCCTTGCAGTGCAAAATCCAGAGCTGCCTCGAAATATCCAAGAAAAAGCCCTAAACGGAGAACAATATAGTTACATCATGTACCACTTGACTAGACCATGCTATCATATTTAGAATTTATTGCACAGACTTAGCTTTAGAGAAAAAAAAAGTTAAGACATTTGAGTCAGAAACTGGCCTGATCAGAGATGGAGTAAAATAAAAAAGGAGGAATTCAATCAATAAACTGAAATAAAAATGTAAGCCTCCTTCTTTTGTTCTGGAGTCTGTGGAAGCAGGCATAGCTATTAGAAGTTAATCCCCAATTGTTCTCTTCTTTGACAGTCTGATATGTGCAAGATTTAAACTGCAGAGAATGAAAATATCACACTTATACCTTTAGGCTTGTTCCCATCTGGGTGAGTTTGATGTGATTTGATGGCTCAGAAGCTGATTTAAAAATTATTGTAGTCATGTTCAATACTTGACCTTCCAATTGTTGCTTGTGGCCTGAAAAACACAAAACACTCTCAATATAGCCTATTCTCGCCTTCACTTTCCAATACTGTTTTCCGTCACCTTGGCACACAATTTGGGGGAAAAAAGATGTCATTTTCCAGGGTAATTAAGGTTGTCATATCATTTCTCACAAACGTAACTCCTCATACCAAACCTTCATGTACAACAAACCTTCAGAAAAGTTGTTTGGAGAAGGTGTTCTGAACAGGGAGAGATAAGCAAAACTCAGTCTAGTTTCTTTCTTCAGTGCGGAGATAGGCAGGAAAGGGAGAGCCCATGAGGACATGTGGCAAAGGCATCTTAACATATGACAAAAGAAAAAAGTGAAAGGATGTGCAATGTTTCTTGTCTAGCTATCTTTGGGGAGGTGACATTTATATATTTGTCTCGAGCTACTTCTTTCTGTCTTATTAACAGGACTGGTTCCAAGTTGAAGGAAAGAAACCATATGAGGCAGGAGAGCTCAGTTTTTCTCTTTCTTCTCTGCCTGTTATTTATTTCTTCCATACGGGGTGTCAGGTGAGACTGCTTTCTGAGTGAAGGAAAAGAAGACAGTAGCGCTGCTGTGAGATTTCAGAAACTGCCATTATAACACTGTATTTGAGACCAACTTTGAGTTCCTGTGATTACCCTGTGGGCATATCTTTCATTTCTGCAAATTTTGATAAATAAAACTATAATTATAATAATAATAGCATCACAAATCATATTATGACAATACACTTCAAAACAGAGATGCATAGCAGTACATATCAGACATAAGCTACATAAACTGAAAGAATAGGAATGATAAAACATTTTTAATACTGAAACATTTCAAATGTCCCCCCAAAAGCCAAAAACAAATTGAACTGACCACTGAATCATTATAAGAAGATAGCAAACTGACCATCAATTTCCTCAGGAAAGACATTTCAGAACCAATGTGGCAGAATCAGGAAGGAACTTTCTATTATTTATGTCATGATTTATTAGCTATTCATGAATCTGAGGTGGTCCTGAGCACTGTAATTTTTGGATTGTTGGAAATGAATTGTAACTGCAGTACAAATAGGAGTTTAACTTTTTTCTTCCACACAGCTTGTTAAGATCAGCATTCAATTATCAGATGATTATAATAAATTCTGACTTAATTACAACCTGTTGGCAAAAACAAATATATCAGCATCTATAGAAATTTCTGGGTACTCCTATTTGCCATTTGTTTACAATGTCATTTGTTTATAAAGACAGCCTTTGTTGTTGTTGTTAGTTGCAAAGTTATGTCCGACCCATCGCGACCCCATGGACAACATTCCTCCAGGCCTTTCTGTCCTCTACCATCCTCTGGAGTCCATTTAAACTCATGCCTACTGCTTCAGTGACTCCATCCAGCCACCTCGTTCTCTGTCGTCCCGTTCTTCTTTTGCCCTCCATCTTTTGCAGCATTAGGGTCTTCTCCAGTGAGTCCTTCTTTCTCATTAGGTGGCCAAAGTATTTCAGTTTCATCTTCAGGATCTGGCCTTATAAAGAGCAGTCAGGGTTGATCTCCTCTAGAACTGACTTGTTTATTCGCCTTGCAGTCCAAGGGACTCGCAGGAGTCTTCTCCAGCACCAGAGTTCAAAGGCCTCAATTCTTTGGCGCTCAACCTTTCTTATGGTCCAACCTTCACAGCCATACATTGCAACTGGGAAAACCATAGCCTTGACTATACGCACTTTTGTTGGCAGGGTGATGTCTCTGCTTTTTAGTATGCTGTTTAGATTTGCCGTAGCTTTCCTCCCCAGGAGCTAGCATCTTTTAATTTCTTGGCTGCAGTCCTCCATCTGCAGTGATCTTGGAGCCCAAGAAAATAAAATCTGTCACTACCTCCATTTCTTCACCACCTATCTGCCAGGTATTGAGAGGGCTGGATGCTATGATTTTAGTTTTCTTAATGTTGAGTTTCAAGCCAACTTTTGCACTCTCCTCCTTCACCCGCATCAAGAGGCTCTTTAGTTCCTCTTCGCTTTCTGCCATTAGAGTGGTATCATCTGCATATCTGAGGTTGTTGATATTTCTCCCGGCAATCTTAATTCAATTTTTGATTCATCTAGCCCCGCCTTTCTCATGATGTGCTCTGCATATAAGTTAAATAGGCAGGGTGATAGTATACAGCCTTGCCGGACTCCTTTCCCAATTTTGAACCAGTCAGTGGTTCCGTGTCCAGTTTTCACTGTTGCTTCTTGACAGATTTCTCAAGAGACATATAAGATGGTCTGGTACTCCCATCTCTTTAAGAACTTGCCACAATAATGACAGCCTAGCCACTATCATATAATTGCATATGGAAAGAGTAATGAAACTTGACTAGCCATCAGTAAGAAAGCATTATAAAATAAGAGTGTGCCTTTCATCTATCGCAAGGCATGTACAGACATTTTCTCTCCCCCCTCCTTCATCTGAGTTTGTCTCCTTAACTTGTAGCTGATGGACCCAGAGAAAAGCTATTGTGTTTATGAGTAAAAATCTGCTTAAATAACATAAAAAATTGGCGGAAAGGCTGATGACTTATACTGATTAGGAAAATCTCCGTATCTGTCTTATGTCTTGCATATCAAGACAATAAAAATATCAAATGTATCTTGATGAAACTCTCCTTTTTCAGAGATTTGCAAAATATACAGGGAATGCTGAACCTGCAGTCAATAATAGCAATAGCACTTAGAGTTATCTACCACTTTACAGCTCTCTCTGAGTGATTTACAGAGTCAGCATATTGCCCCCAACAATTTGGATCCTCATTTCACCCACCTCGGAAGGATGGAAGGATGAGTCAACTCTGAGCCTGATGAGATTTGAACTGCCAAGTTGCAGGCAGCCAAAAGTCAGCAGAAGTAGCCTGCAGTACTGTACTCTAACCACTGTGCCACCATAAACAGTTATAGAATGATGTACTTATATAAATAGGTCCCTGATACTTACTGCATTGCAACCAATGTACCAGGCTAGGGCAATATGACTAGTCCTGCACAGCTTTTTATAGATGAATATGAAATGAGACTTTAAGTATCATCATTTTATTAAACCTTCCTAAAAAAGTAAACTCCCCCCATGAGTATGCAGGACTGACATTTATAGACAGAGACCACTGTTCTAATCTTGATTTGGGACTCCCAAACTAGGAAACTTAAAAGCATGCTAAAATTTTTACTTTTTGCCTGCTCTTATCCTGAATGTTATATTTTTTTCACATGTATGACCTTGCTACCATTTTTATTTTGACTTCATGTAAATAGTTTTCATCTGCTTAGACTCATCTGTTAGGTCTTTCTCCCTTATGTCATCAGTGGACACATATTTATAAAGGAAGAGAGGGACTCAGCCTTCTCTAAATCCTACTCATAGGCAAACAGTTTATGCCAGAGCCATCCCATTAAGCCAATGAGGTAATTCAGTAAAGAGTGAGCATGGTCCAAATGATACTCCTCAATGGCACATCCAGAAAACTGCTCTCTTTATATGATAGAAAGATAGCAGCTTGAAAGATCAAGGGAGAATGTTCCAACGATTAGGCTGTGATTAAATGTATTAAACACTGGGCCCATCTAACAAAATGAAATTCAGTATAGAGAAAAGTAAGGTTTTACATTTACATTACCAAAGGTATTTTACGAGAAGAGTTCTCCACTCCTCCGTAACCAATAAAATACCTTATTCCACCAGACTTGATATCCTGGGTCTAGAAAACTTGGAACTTTGTCGCCTTCGACAGGACCTGGGTTTAGCTCATAGAATCATCCATTATAATGTCCTTCCTGCCAATGACTACTTCAGTTTCAACTACAATAACACAAGAGCTACCAACAGATTTAAACTTAATGTCAACCGCACCAGTTTAGATTGCAGAAAACACGATTTCTGTAACAGAATTATCTATGCTTGGAATGCATTACCTGACTTTGTGGTCTCTTCTCATAATCCCAAAAGTTTTATTAAAAATCTATCCACTGTTGACCTCACCACATTCCTAAGAGGACTCTAAGGGGCATGCATAAGAGCACAAATGTGCCTACCGTTCCTGTCCTATTATTTCTTCCCCTATATATATATATATATATGCTTATGCTACCTTGTTTCTCCTCATATATATGTTTATATATTATATAATCTTTTGTGTTATGCTTTTTATGCTTGTATATATTGTTATGACAAAATTAAATAAATAAAATAAATAAAACATTTAGGCAAGAAAAGCCAAATGCACAGATATATTATAGGTGGTATCTGGCTCAATGGTAGTAACTGTGAGAGGGATCTTGGAGTCCTAGTGGATAATCACTTAAATATGAGCCAGCAGTGAGCTGCAGCTGCCAAAACACAGTCCTAGGCTGCATTAACAGAGGGATAGAATCAAGATAATATGAAGTGTTAATAACCACTTTATAATGCCTTGGTAAGACCACACTTGGCATATTGCATCCAGTTATGATTGTCATAATATAAAAATGATGTTGAGACTCTGGAAAGTAGGCAGAGAAGAGCAACAAACATAAGACCAAAGCATGAAGGGAGGACAAGAAGCAATGGATGGAAACTAATCATGGAGAGAAGCAAGCTAGAACTAAGGAGAAATTTCCTGACAGTTAGAACAATTAATCAGTGAAACGACTTGCCTCCAGAAGTTGTGGGTGTTCCATCACTGGATGTTTTAAACAAGAGATTGGACAACCATTTGTCTGAAATGGCATAGAGTTTCCTGGTTGAGCAGGGGATTGGACTGGAAGACCTCCAAGGTCCTTCCAACTCTATTATTCGGTTATCACAAACTTTGGGGCCACAGAGGAAGCAGCAAGAAAGGAGGACACATTACTATTACAGAAGGGATTCTTGAGTCCAGGAAAGGTCAAAAGCATGAGAAACAGAGTCATGGCAACTCCATCTTAACCACACCAGGTATAAATTGCATGGGAGAATTACTTTAGTAGACTTTTATTATCCTTTACGATAATATGATACATTAATATCAATGAAGAGCTTTCAAAGAAATCCACAGAATTAAGGTTTCTTGAGTTTGTTAGACTTTTGTTAACAGGAAAGGAAAAGGCTGGCAGAATCTAAAAAAAAAAATATTTGAACGGCAGATTTTTGTTTCTCCCCCTCTTTGAATATTTTGACTTTGTGCCCAGATGCATTTGAAAACTGAAATTCAAAGAAGTGCAATAAAGGCTGAAAAGCAGCGGCAATTCACTTTTAGCTTTAAGAAATTCAGGTGCATTAGATTTCCTCTAGGCTACCTGCAGGGAAGAAGACAATGATGTGTATGTACTATGTAGCATCTACAAGGGGATTCATGGGGTTTTTATTATTTTCATAAGTATCTTTCTCTAAAGATAGGAATTAGGATGGTAGACCTGGTGGTACTGGCACTAAAACCAAGTTGGGCCAAGTAGTGTATCACGAAAACCAATTTTTCAAAGCAGCAAGGAAATGAAAACTGTTTATAGCTGCTTAAATTAGGGGGCTAAGAGACAAATACACACATACACACACATACATATGTTCCTAAGTCATTCTGCTCCATAAAACAATCACCAAAATGTAATTGTTGTAAATGCTAAAGAAGAACAATATCTCTTTGAATTCCCTGCAAAGAAGTGTTTCTGTTTCTTTGGGTTCATAATTACAAAAGCAGTTTTCTTTCCCACATCAAAAGTTGGTGGATCTATTAAGTACAAGCACATTTATTTGTAAGCCTCTCTAAGGGCATTTGACAACTGACCGATGGTAAATAAACACTGCAAGACTAATGGGACAAGAGTTGCAGCCTGGCAGAACAGACAACCATTGAAATATAATTGTGTAGGAACATTTATTTTACATTTATATCTAATCACTTCTGATGGAGCACCATGATTGCATTTGAATTATCTTATGTTACTGTTCATCAATAACCAGCCTCAGTCCAATGAAATTTCTCTCTCTCTCTCTCTCTCTCTCACACACCATCCATCCATCCATCTATCATCTATCTTTCACTCCTTTCAGTTCAATCTATAGCAAAAATTATAGAATGTTTCTTGATATAAAACCAACCAACCAATTAACAGAACAAAAACTGGGAAGGGAAAGAGGAAAAGTCTTAATTGGATGTCCACACATTTGATAAATGCAGGGAAGTTTTTATAAAGCTTCCAGATGTTTCCAAGTTTTCTGAACTGCAGACTGATGGTACACACATTTAACACTATTTTTGATTGTGTGCCTTATATGTTAATTAAGAAACATCTATAGGGAATTCAGGGCAAAGAAATAGCTGGAAAGACAATTTTTCACTTGAAATAATTATCATAGTTAAATTATGCTGTTGGAACTAAAAACTTTCCTTAACCTAAGAAAGCATGTCTGCAGATTGAATAGATGTAAACATTCGAGCTTAAAAAAAGTGAGACTTTTAAATCATAAAAATGATCAATCAAGAGAAACATATTTTTTTCAAAAAATACCATAATATTGGCAGGAATTTCTTTCATTTTTATTGTAATGAGCTCATCTAAAGTGTTGGGGTTTCATTGTGGGATTTTACCTTACTCTAGAAACTTTGACTCATGATTAATAGCTTCTACCATTAAGAAGACTATAATCACTCACTATTTTATTTCTCAATATCTTGATTTCTATTCTGTCATTGTCCATTCTTTTTATTGAGAAAATAAAAAGCATACTTTAAGCCAAAGGGGCTATATTAACGGTCAGCTGCTCTTGTCCCTTGTGATCAAAAGTTGGAGGAAAATATATGCTCTTCTAAAAGAAACAGAATGTGGGTAACTGTGACTACACCATATGCTGCCCTTGGTTGTAGCAGCTGGCATTTTTAATATTTACTCACTGGCATTTGTGTTGCACACAAACATTACCTTGCCAAAATACAAAGATAATGAACATTTTTGGACATGAAAATAATGATGTCCTCTCTTGCAAATTCAGAGAGAGCAAGAAATTGGGAGCAGGATACATTTTACATTTTCTGTCAGAATTTGTATTTGAATTTCATTAGAAAGAAATAAAACATTTTAAGATACGAGTTAGAAAACAAAAATAAAATAGAAATAATATTTTATTTGAGAATAAACGCTCAAAGCAGAAATGAAGTCTCCAGCTGAAACCAATGGTGGAGAATACATCTACATTGATTCAAGTCAGGGGTGAGTTCTACTTACCTTTACTACCGGTTCGCAACGGGATCACACACGTGCAGTCGCTTTCCTCACACACATGTGCGTGCTTCTGCGCATGCGCAGATAGTCGATGATGATATCCGGGTGGGTGGGTGGAGCCTCCCGCCAGTTTTACTACTGGTTTTCAAGGACTGGACCGACCAGGGGCAACCCACCATTGGTTCAAGGGCTTAGATCACAGCTCAGTTTGAAGCATGTGTGGGAGCCAAGAAAAGCTTTAAATGCTACATAATCAAAGGCTCTTCTGATATGGTTAGGACTCCTCTTTTCCCATTTCCAGCATCATTGCTCTAGTACAGCAAAAGGACGGAATTTCCCCAAGAGAAATGGGGAAATGCTCTCTTGCCCAGAGAGAGAACATTTGGGGTTCCACTACTCTCTCTGGGATCAAACCAACTTACTTTTGGAGATCCAAACACCTAAAATTGCACCTATAGTTTTTGCATCATCAGAGTCAAGCTCTGATTGACAATGCAACTATCCTTCAAAAAGACCTTGACTATGTGTCAGATTGGTCTAACAAGTGGCAACTTCAAATCCTAACCAACAAATGCTCTGTCTTGCACATTGGCCCCCCAAAAAATAAAAATCAAAACATAAAATACAAATTAAATAGACATGACCTTGTAGATGACCCCCACTCTGTCAAGGACCTTAGATTACTCATTTCTAAAGATCTAAGGGCCAGAGCCCACTGTAACAACATTGCCAAAAAGGCATTAAGAGTTGTTAATCTAATCTTGCGTAGCTTTTTCTCTGGTAATATTGTACTACTAACTAGAGAATACAAAACATTCGCTAGACCAATTCTTGAATACAGTTCATCCATCTGGAACCCGCACTGCATATCGGACATAAATACAATCGAGAGAGTCCAGACATATTTTACGAGAAGAGTCCTCCATTCCTCTACCCATAATAAAATACCTTATGCCACCAGACTCCAAATTTTGGGCTTAGACAACTTAGAACTACGCCAACTTTAGTCTGACCTAAGCATAGTACATAAAATTATCTGTCACAATGTCCTACCTGTCAAAGACTACTTCAGCTTCAACCACAACAATACATGAACAAATAATAGATACAAACTCAAGGTAAACTGCTCCAAACTCGATTGAAGAAAATATGACTTCAGTAACAGAGTGGTCAATGCCTGGAATGCACTACCTGACTCTAGTAGTTTCTTCCCCAAACCCCCAAAACTTTAACTTTAAACTGTCTACTGTTGACCTCACCCCATTCCTAAGTGGTCTGTAAGGGGCATGCATAAGTGCACCAGCATGCCTATGTCCTGGTCCTAACATTCCTTTTTACTTATTCTTTTCACATATTCAAATTATGTTTATACTTTTACCTGTTATTTTATATATGCTTGACAAATGAATAAATAAAAAAAATATAATCATCTTAAATACCGGTAATTGTTACTCTTTCACTCAACCTCCCATTTAATTATCTCAAAAAAGCCAAAATACAAAGATAAAAGCCAGTCTTCTTAAGGCCCAACCAAGTAATGCAAAAATATCTGAAAACTATTCTAGACATAATCATAAATGAATATGGAAGTCAGCAGAGAATGTTTGACTTTTTATCAGGGCTGCAGAACAACCCAGTAGTAAGTCTTGTCATTACTGTTATACTTAGATTTTAACATAGTAACTACAGCTATCGTTATATTTTTTTTTAAAAAAACTTTCTTTTTCTACAAAATAAATTCTGCAGCCCCCCTCTTCATTCCAATAGATCTTGTTAATGCATTAGCACTTGAAAGAAACATCTTTCAGCACATCAACTTTCTCTCCATGCAACCTCTGATCCATTAACAAAAGCTTTTTACCAAGTAAAGTGCATTTTCTTCACCATTTCAAAATCCCACCAATCTGATTGCCATTCTCTGCCTGCTGTTTTGTGGAAGCTTAGCCCTTAGTGGACCTCAAAGCACTTGACTCATCCTAGATATAAGAATTACCAAAAGCTGTTGAGACAGAGGAAGAATCCCATACTGTTTTTATTCCTGCCAGTATGGTGTTGACTGTGGAAAAGCTAGTCTGAAAAAAGCTGGTCTGAAAGAAAAGCTATCAAGAGCTTATAAAGCATGGAAGAACTTCTAATATGTGATTGTTCTTTTGATTCCTTATTTAATTGTAAAAACTGTGCATTTAAACAAGTTCATATATCCCATTGCAAAAAAACTTTATATAATCAAGAAAGGAGAATATTTGTTTGTTGTTGTTATTAGTTGCAAAGTTGTGTCCAACTCATCGCGACTCCATGAACAATGTTCCTCCAGGCCTTCCTGTTCTCTACCATCCCCCGGAGTCCATTCAAGCTCACACTAACTGCTTCAGTGACTCCATTCAGCCACCTAGTTCTCTGTCATCCAGTTCTTCTTTTGCCCTCCATCTTTCCCAGCATTAGGTTCTTCTCCAGTGAGTCCTTCCTTCTCATTAGGTGGCCAAAGTATTTCAGTTTCATCTTCAAGATCTGGCCTTCTAAAGAGTAGTCAGGGTTGATCTCCTGTAGAATTGACCGGTTTGATCAGTTTGCAGTCCAAGGGACTCACAGGAATCTTTTCCAGCACCATAGTTCAAAGGCCTCAATTCTTTGGCGCTCAGCCTTTCTTATAGTCCAGCTTTCACAGCCATACATTGCAACTGGAAAAACCATAGCCTTGACTATATGCACTTTTGTTAGCAAGGTGATGTCTCTACTTTTTAGAATGCTGTCTAGATTTGCCATAGCTTTCCTCCCCAGGAGCAAGTGTCTTTTAATTTCTTGGCTGCAATCTCCATCTGCAGTGACCCTTGAGCCCAGGAAAATAAAATCTGTCACTACCTCCATTTCTTCCCCATCTATTTGCCAGGAATTGAGAGGGCTGATGATACGATCTTAGTTTTCTTAATATTGAGTTTCAAGCCAACTTTTGCACTCTTCTTCGTCACCCTCATCAAGAAGCTCTTTAGTTCCTCTTCACTTTCTGCCATTAGAGTGGAATCATCTGCATATCTGAGGTTGTTGATATTTCTCCCAGCAATCTTAATTCCAACTCTTGATTCATCTAGCCCCACCTTTCTCATGATGTGTTCTGCATATAAATTAAATAGGCAGGGTGATAGTATACAGCCTTGCTGGACTCCTTTCCTAATTTTGAACCAATCAGTGGTTCCATGTCCAGTTCCCCCTGCTGCTTCTTGACCTGCATATAGGTTTCTCAAGAGACAAATAAAATGGGCTGGTACACCCATCTCTTTAAGAACTTGCCATAATTTGTTGTGATCCACATAATCAAAGACTTTAGCATAGTCAATGAAGCAGAAGTAGATGTTTTTCTGGAACTCCCTAGTTTTCTCCATGATCCAGCATATGTTGCCAATTTGATCTCTAGTTCCTCTGCCTCTTCGAAATCCTGCCTGTACTTCTGGTAGTTTCAATCCACATACTGCTGGAGCCTAACTTGTAGAATTTTAAGCATAACTTTACTAGCATGTGAAATGAGTGCAATGAGTGCCTTTCATTTCCCTTCTTTCCTCGGCTATTTGCAAAGCTTTCCCAGACAGCCATTTTGCTTTCTTGCATTTCTTTTTCTTGGGATGGTTTTAGTTGCTACCTCTTGTACAATGTTGCGAATCTCTGTCCATAGTTCTTCAGGCATTCTGTCTTTCAGATCCAATTCCTTAAATCTATTTGTCACCTCTACTGTATATTCATCAGAGATATAATTTAGTTCATACCTGAGTGGCGTAGTGCTTTTCCCAACTTTCTTCAATTTAAGCCTAAATTTTGCAATGAGTAGCTCAAAATCTGAGCCACAGCCAGCTCCTGGTCTTGTTTTTACTGAGTGTATAGCGCTTTGTCATCTTTGGCTGCAGAGCACATAGTCAATCTGATTTCTGTGTTGACTGTCTGGTGATGTCCATGTATAGAGGTTGTTGGAAAATAGTGTTTGCTATGACCATTGTATTCTGTTGACAAAATTCTATCATCCTGTGCCGGCTTCATTTTGTACTCCGAGGCCAAACTTGCCTGTTATTCTGGTTATCTTTTGGCTTCCTACTTTAGCATTCCAATCCCCCATGATAATAAGGACATCATTTTTTGATGTTAATTCTATGAGGTGCTGTAGGGCTTCATAGAATGGTCAATTTCATCCCCTTCAGTACCAGTGGTTGGGGCATAGACTTGAACTACTGTGATATTGAATGGTTTGGCTTGGATTCGAACTGAGATCATTTTGTCATTTTGGGGATTGTATCCCAGTATTGATTTTCCTACTCTTTTATTGATTATGAAGGCTACTCCATTTATTCTGAGGGATTCTTGCCCGCAGTAGTATACCTGATGGTCATCTGAATTAAATTCACCTATTCTTGTCCAGTTTAGTTTGCCGATTCCTAATATTTGTATATTATTTTTATAATTATTAAAATATTATATTATTATATTATCATATTATTTGAATATTTGTAACTCAGGGTTAAAATGAGGGGCCCTTACTGCTCTCTGAGCTTGGTTGTTTTCTTGCAAATGTTTCATTATCCAGACAAGGTAACATCATCAGTGCTGACGATGTTACCTAGTTTGGGTAATGAAATGTCTGCAAGAAAACAGCCAGGCTCAGAGAGCACCAAGTACCTTACATAATGCCCTCAACAAGATTAAGAAGTATGGCTGGAGAATCCTGAAGTCCATATAGCTTAAAACTGCTGAAATTGAGAAGCACTATCCTAAACAAAATTTACTTCACTTTTGTGTTATTGGACAACTTAACTCTAGCAATGATTATGATCTCATCCTTAGCCTATAAGAAGGAACATTTTTTTCTATGTAGTACACAATATGGTTGGTATTGTTCTTTCAGCTTAACAGGTCTCATGTTTACTTCCAAGTTGAGCAAATAGAAAAGAAAATGGAGACTTATAAACCCTAGCAAGAAGTTGAGAGATATACCTTGTGTTTCTATTCTAATTTACAAAAGAACAACTTCTCAGACCTTCTCTTAATGCCATTCATTGTGTACATTGCTGCAGGCTTTTCAGTTTCTCACTATGCTTGGACCAGATACACCATTCATATATATTCTGCATATGTTGAAATATTTTGGATGAAATTTTGTTTTGTTTCTTTTTAGGGAGGTGTTTGTTTTTTGTTTTGTTTTTAACGCAAAGGTCATTGAGGCTTATGGTGTTTTTCTTGTTAGTACAGATAATTATGACTGCTAGAAATGAAGATGCAGACTTTTTAAAAAATGTTAATAACACTAGATGTAATTTCTGTCCTTTTTAGAGATTCACTGATATATCCCCTAAATCTCTTATTGGATATTTCTATTATATTCTCTTCTGTAAACTCATATTGCTCATGTTGTGTTCTTTAGTGTTCTTAAAGGTATATATTAAATATTAATGAAGTCCAACTCAAATCCTAATAGCATAGTTTCTCTATGCACCCAAACTTAATATCTAATTATTAGCATTTAAACAAAAAATATATACAGCTTTTAAAAGTTAATTTAATTTCTGCCTTGTTTTAAAAAAAGGTACAGCAATAAGATGCTGGAAATTAGCTAGGTTTTATATTTTGTTTTGACCTACGGCATACTAATTTTGTTCTAATAATGATCGCAATCATTATTGGGTCAATATAAAAGGGGTGAAAAACGATATTGCCATAGGTCTATACTATAGGCCACCCAACCAAACAGAGGAAGTAGATGAACTTTTTGCTAGTCAGCTAACTAAGGTATGTAGGAAGCACATCACAGTAGTAATGGGGGATTTTAATTACCCTGACATCAACTGGGAAACAAACTCTGCACCAAGTGGAAAATCCAACAGGTTCCTAACAAACCTAGCAGACAACTTTGTTTCCCAAAAAATAGAGAAGGCGACAAGGGGGTCAGCCATATTGGACTTAATTCTCACTAACAGAGATGAAATGATAGAAGGTGTTGAAGCTACAGGAACCTTGGGGGCAAGTGACCACGCAATATTGGAATTCAACATTAAGCAAATACAAGTAGTAGAACAAAGTCAAACTAGAGTCTTGGACTTTAAGAGAGCTAATTTCAATAAACTTAGAGAGATCTTGAGAAGGATTCAATGGATGAGAATCCTCAGGAAAAACAACTCAAGAAGCTTGGGAAATTTTGAAAAGTGAGATTATAAAAGCACAGTCTAACACAATACCAATGAAGAAGAAAATAGTAGATCACAAAAGAAACCAGCATGGATGCATAAAGAACTATCTGACAAATTGAAAGACAAAAGGACAAATATAAAAATGGAAAGAGGGCAAATAACTAAGGCAGAATATCAGCAAATAGCCTGAGCCTGCAAAGATGAAATGAGAAAAACTAAGGCTCACAATGAACAAAGGCTAGCGACAAAAGTAAAAAATAATAAAAAAAGCTTCTTCCAACATGTTAAAAACAAGAAAAAAGTCAAGGAAACAATTGGCCCATTGCTGGGAGAAAGTGGCAAGAAGATGACAAGCAACAGGGAGAAAGCAGATCTACTTAACTCATATTTTGCATCTGTCTTTACACAAAAGGAAAAACAATCCAACCTATCAAAACAGCACTACAAAAAACAGATTAGAAACACAAGTTAAAATAGGGAAGAAAATGGTAAGTGAACACCTGTCTACCCTAGACGTGTTCAAATCACCAGGACCGGATGGATTACACCCCAAGGTTCTGAAGGAACTGGCAGACGTGATCTCAGAACCACTGAACTATATCTTTCAAAGATCCTGGAGCACAGGGGAGCTGCCAGAGGACTGGAAAAGAGCTGATGTAGTTCCCATCTTCAAAAAGGAAAAAACAGATCCAGGAAACTACAGACCTATCAGTCTGACCTCAATACCGGGAAGATTCTGGAAAAGATAATCAAGCAACGAATCACCGAACACCTAGAAGCAAACAAAGTAATAACCAAAAGCCAACATGGGTTTGTCAAAACAGATCATGCCAGACTAATCTTATCGCATTCTTTGACAAAATGACAAAATTAGTAGACCAGAGGAATGCTGTTGATATAATTTACTTGGACTTCAGTAAAGCATTTGATAAAGTAGACCATAACCTACTACTAGATAAAGTAGAAGATGTGGGTTAGACAGCACCACCACCAGATGGATTCGTAACTGGCTGACCAACCGCACTCAACGTGTAGTCCTCAACGGAACTACATCCACATGGAGGGAAGTATGCAGTGGAGTACCCCAAGGCTCTGTTTTAGGCCCAGTACTCTTCAACATCTTCATCAATGACTTGGACGAGGGGTAGATGGGGAACTCATCAAATTTGCAGATGACACCAAGCTGGCAGGAATAGCCAACTCTCCAGGAGATAGGCTCAAGTTACAGAAAGATCTTGACAGACTTGAACATTGGTCGCTATCTAACAAAATGAAAATCAACAGTGTAAAAAGTAAGGTTCTACATTTAGGCCAAACAAACAAAATGCACCAGTACCGTATATGTGGTACCTTGCTCAATAGTAGTACCTGTGAGAGGGATCTTGGAGTCCTAGTGGATAACCATCTAGATATGAGCCAGCAGTGTGCAGCAGCTGTTAAAAAAGCCAACACAATTCTGGGCTGCATAAACAGAGGATAGAATCAAGATCACGTGAAGTGCTAGTACCACTTTATAATGCCTTGGTAAGGCCACACTTGGAATATTGCATCCAGTTTTGGTCGCCACGATGTAAAAAAGATGTTGAGACTCTAGAAAGAGTGCAGAGAAGAGCAACAAAGATGATTAGGGGACTGGAGGATAAAACATATGAAGAACGGTTGCAGGAACTGGGTATGTCTAGTTTAACAAAAAGAAGGACCAGGGGAGACATGATAGCAGTGTTCCAATATCTCAGGGGCTGCCACAGAGAAGTGGGAGTCGGGCTGTTCTCCAGAGCACCTGAGGGTAGAACAAGAAGCAATGGGTGGAAACTGATCAAGGAAAGAAGCAACTTAGAACTAAGGAGAAATTTCCTGACAGTTAGAACAATTAATAAGTGGAACAACTTGCCTTCAGAAGTTGTGAATGCTCCAACACTGGAAATTTTTAAGAAAATGTTGGATAACCATCTGACTGAGATGGTGTAGGGTTTCCTGCCTGGGCAGGGGGTTGGACTAGAAGGCCTCCAAGGTCCCTTCCAACTCTGATGTTATGTTATGTTATGTTATGTTATGCAGCACCATGTCATAAAGTTTTGAGGTCTTCCCAAGAACCTAGAATGTTGTACAACATAGTATAATACGGATCTAAGTAGTGTGGCCTTTTGTAATTGACGGATGGAAAATTTATCAATTTGTATATTTTATATGCATCCTCCAAGATTTTTTTGGTGTGATACTCAATATTCTAATAGCTACCCAGTGCTTTATGGCTGGTTTATACCATAATGTTTCAATTTCAATTTTCAAATCTTTATATGTGTGATTTTCTTCAATTCTTTGTCTTCTATACTACTATCTACTGGCAGTGCCACATCAATTATTCATACTTTCATAAATAATTTATATGCAATATTAATATATTCATATATTATTAATGAATTAATATTATTCTAATTAATGAAAAAATGACTGGACAATCTGGATTTAGTTATTTAGTTTTTCTTCTTTTTGGATCAAAATCATAAAAACTCTAAAGTGAAACCAGAAAGAAAAAAAAACTCGGGCAGGTTCCTATTCTAGCAGAATGAATGAAAAATTGGGCTAATATGATAAATCTACCACACAAACCTAGGATTGTCCAGTGAACAGTAGTTACTATAATTTATTATTGCCATTAAATCTTGTAAATGCCTTAACTGCACATTTATCTTTCCTAACTGTTATTCGCTGCTTCAATATCTTAATGAGGAAAAGGGAAACCCCTGAAAGGAGAAGAAATTTTAAAACCTATGAAGGATATTTTGCCAGGGAATTAAATAATATAATAACACCTTATTATTTTTACCCAAACATATACTATAACATATACTATATATAAGAAATAACTACATCTCTACAGAAATAGAGCACAACAATGATGAAAATCATCTTGAATGTATTTGGGTCAATGTAAAAGGGGTGAAAAACGATATTGCCATAGGTCTGTACTATAGGCCACCCAACCAAACAGAGGAAGTAGATGAACTTTTTGCTAGTCAGCTAACTAAGGTATGTAGGAAGCACATCACAGTAGTAATGGGGGATTTTAACTACCCTGACATCAACTGGGAAACAAACTCTGCACCAAGTGGAAAATCCAACAGGTTCCTAACAAACCTAGCAGACAACTTTGTTTCCCAAAAAATAGAGAAGGCGACAAGGGGATCAGCCATATTGGACTTAATTCTCACTAACAGAGATGAAATGATAGAAGGTGTTGAAGCAACAGGAACCTTGGGGGCAAGTGACCACGCAATATTGGAATTCAACATTAAGCAAATACAAGTAGTAGAACAAAGTCAAACTAGAGTCTTGGACTTTAAGAGAGCTAATTTCAATAAACTTAGAGAGATCTTGAGAAGGATTCAATGGATGAGAATCCTCAGGGGGAAAACAACTCAAGAAGCTTGGGAAATTTTGAAAAGTGAGATTATAAAAGCACAGTCTAACACAATACCAATGAAGAAGAAAAATAGTAGATCACAAAAGAAACCAGCATGGATGCATAAAGAACTATCTGACAAATTGAAAGACAAAAAGGACAAATATAAAAAGTGGAAAGAGGGCAAATAACTAAGGCAGAATATCAGCAACAGCCCGAGCCTGTAAAGATGAAGTGAGGAAAGCTAAGGCTCACAATGAACAAAGGCTAGCGACAAAAGTAAAAAATAATAAAAAAAGCTTCTTCCAACATGTTAAAAACAAGAAAAAAGTCAAGGAAACAATTGGCCCATTGCTGGGAGAAAGTGGCAAGAAGATGACAAGCAACAGGGAGAAAGCAGATCTACTTAACTCATATTTTGCATCTGTCTTTACACAAAAGGAAAAACAATCCAACCTATCAAAACAGCACTACAAAAACAGATTAGAAACACAAGTTAAAATAGGGAAGAAAATGGTAAGTGAACACCTGTCTACCCTAGACGAGTTCAAATCACCAGGACCGGATGGATTACACCCCAAGGTTCTGAAGGAACTGGCAGACGTGATCTCAGAACCACTGAACTATATCTTTCAAAGATCCTGGAGCACAGGGGAGCTGCCAGAGGACTGGAAAAGAGCTGATGTAGTTCCCATCTTCAAAAAAGGGGGAAAAAACAGATCCAGGAAACTACAGACCTATCAGTCTGACCTCAATACCGGGGAAGATTCTGGAAAAGATAATCAAGCAACGAATCACCGAACACCTAGAAGCAAACAAAGTAATAACCAAAAGCCAACATGGGTTTGTCAAAAACAGATCATGCCAGACTAATCTTATCGCATTCTTTGACAAAATGACAAAATTAGTAGACCAGAGGAATGCTGTTGATATAATTTACTTGGACTTCAGTAAAGCATTTGATAAAGTAGACCATAACCTACTACTAGATAAAGTAGAAAAATGTGGGTTAGACAGCACCACCACCAGATGGATTCGTAACTGGCTGACCAACCGCACTCAACGTGTAGTCCTCAACGGAACTACATCCACATGGAGGGAAGTATGCAGTGGAGTACCCCAAGGCTCTGTTTTAGGCCCAGTACTCTTCAACATCTTCATCAATGACTTGGACGAGGGGATAGATGGGGAACTCATCAAATTTGCAGATGACACCAAGCTGGCAGGAATAGCCAACACTCCAGAAGATAGGCTCAAGTTACAGAAAGATCTTGACAGACTTGAACATTGGGCGCTATCTAACAAAATGAAATTCAACAGTAAAAAAAGTAAGGTTCTACATTTAGGCCAAAAACAAAATGCACCAGTACCGTATATGTGGTTCCTTGCTCAATAGTGCTACCTGTGAGAGGGATCTTGGAGTCCTAGTGGATAACCATCTGGATATGAGCCAGCGGTGTGCAGCAGCGGTTAAAAAAGCCGACACAATTCTGGGCGGCATAAACAGAGGATAGAATCAAGATCACGTGAAGTGCTAGTACCACTTTATAATGCCTTGGTAAGGCCACACTTGGAATATTGCATCCAGTTTTGGTCGCCACGATGTAAAAAAGATGTTGAGACTCTAGAAAGAGTGCAGAGAAGAGCAACAAAGATGATTAGGGGACTGGAGGATAAAACATATGAAGAACGGTTGCAGGAACTGGGTATGTCTAGTTTAACAAAAAGAAGGACCAGGGGAGACATGATAGCAGTGTTCCAATATCTCAGGGGCTGCCACAGAGAAGTGGGAGTTGGGCTGTTCTCCAGAGCACCTGAGGGTAGAACAAGAAGCAATGGGTGGAAACTGATCAAGGAAAGAAGCAACTTAGAACTAAGGAGTAATTTCCTGACAGTTAGAACAATTAATAAGTGGAACGACTTGCCTTCAGAAGTTGTGAATGCTCCAACACTGGAAATTTTTAAGAAAATGTTGGATAACCATCTGACTGAGATGGTGTAGGGTTTCCTGCCTGGGCAGGGGGTTGGACTAGAAGGCCTCCAAGGTCCCTTCCAACTCTGATGTTATGTTATGTTATGTTATATATTTGTTATACTAATATACTCTACCTCCTTGAGGGTAATCTAAACAGTATGCCTGAGATTCACATGGAAATATTGATTGCACAAATATTGATTGGAAACATTAAGGCCTTCTCAATGACTTTTACCCCCCAGGATTCCCCAGCTAGCATGCCAAGTGTGTGTGTCTTGAAATCCACACATTTTAAAGTTGCCAAGGTTGAAGAACACTGTATGAAGGTATTCAGTCTCAGATGCTGTGGATCATTCACCATTTTAAATGTAACAATTTAGTTATTTATATTTAAGTAGCATAGAGTTATAAACAACCATGTAGGAAATACAATCTCAGAAAAGCTAATAGTGCCAAATTAGTATTGTGCTAAATAACAAAATAAAAATGAATAGTCCTAAGTAGTGCACTGCAGAGTCTAGCCAATCAAATTTAAGGTTGAATTTGAGGGCATCACCTATTTAGCCATTCAAAGCACCAGCCATCCCTTCTTGTGTCAACCAAAAACAATTCTGCCACATATTTGATGCACAAGATAGTCAACAGCATCTTGGATCTTTATCATCTTTGTGACTACCGGTATATATCAAATCATACCATCCTCACTACCAGCAACTAAGGCAGTATTTTTTCACAACTATAGCTATGATACCCTTGCTAGCTTCCCCTCCCTTCCAGCTTTGTTATCTTCTTAATAAGTCAGCCTACTAGCATTAAATCACCCAGAATGAGGATGCTGCAACATTAGCCAGCTTGATGTTGTTTCATGACTACACAATTATTCAACTTGCCCTTGGCTTCCCTTGGCAGGCTGTTCTGCCATTCTTGGCGCAAATATATTTTATTAATCCAAGACTTCAGCTTGGGCTGTTTATTTTTACTGAATTTGGATTTCCAGAATGTTCATAAACCTGATGAAAACATGTTTTTCATTTACACCTTGCAATACTGTTAATCTACACTATGTGTTTTTTATCACTGAATCATAGATTGCTTGTTAAACTGCAATTTTAAATCTGGCAGAAAAAATAATGAATCATCTGATTCTGTTCCAAATGAGTATGCATAAGATCTTGTGATAAAATCAGTCACTAAGTGAATGATATTTTCATAAAGCTGATTTGATTTGCAAACTGTCGAAATGTTATAAAACCGTTTCTGAAATATCATTTCTGTGTGTTATCATGTGTGTGCTACACACGTAACTTCCATTGTGTAAGTTTAAATGATGGATTGAATTGAAAGCAACATTTAATAAACAAAGGAGAAACTTTATTTGTTTATTGGATGATATAAGTACCCACTCCTAAGGACTTTTTTACTTCAGAGCTTTCACATAAGAATGCTAAAGATAAAGTACCAAGCTATGACTTTTTAAAAATCAGTAAAGTGGTGAATATGTGTAAATTCATGTTACGGACTAGAATCACATTGTGATTTTAAAAATACATAAATTGTTAATGCAAATGTGTTAATGTTCTATTTCTGTATTTGAAAGTAAGGATGATTATATAATTTTCTAAATATATTATATATTTTTCTAAATATGTAATATGAATAAAAGTTTTAACTTCGCAAAAAAAAAAAAAGAATTCTAAAGATAAAAACCCATATTCTTGGCATTCTCAAACTGTGAATTGTAACTATCTTAAAAACAAATTCTATTTGTTTTCTAAAAACAAATTCTATTCTAGTCCGCTTCTATTCTATCTGAACTTTACATTGATCATACATGGTTGAAGTTTTTATGACAAATAGCTTCCATGGTAAAAAGTGTTAATTAGGAAGAGGTATCAAATGGATCTTATGCAGAAGTTTATTTTTATAGCACAAATACTACATATCAGTCACCTTTTCTCCATTCAGCCATCACACAAAGTCCACTTACTCGCATGGATAGGGATTAAGCCACAATCAATATCAGTAAAATCTAAGCAAAAATATTCAGCAAAATTATTTGTTACATAATACTATAATGTTATGTAAAATTACTAGTATCTATGGTATCATAAACAATTTTAAAACCTATAAAAATGCATGCATCATCTTAAAATCCAGACAACAGATTAAAAACCTATATTTACTACAGGAGGAAAATTAAAGCAAATATATACAATGTCACATTTTTTAAAAAACTAGCCAAAAAAAAAAGAAGATGCATTGAATAATTAGGGGGAAAGAATTATAGTATGCTGGAGCCATCACTAATAACAGACTTACTGACATAGTTTGTAAGTGGTGTCCCTCCATGACTATACATATAGTAGACTAGACTTTTGATATAAGTCAACTCCAAAAATACAATACATGGGACCAACATTTCTTTAAGAAGACATAGTCCAAGCTTTATGAGAATTTATATCCAATAGCAATCATCTTGAATTTAACTCAGAAATCTATTGAGTGCCAGTGCAATTCAGCCGAAACAGGAGTTACATGCTGTGCCTAGAAGCTGGCAGAAATCTGGCTGCTTCGTTCTGGACTGTTTGCAATTTCCAGTTCTCCTTTAAGGGCATCCTCCCTTAGAGAACATTGCAGTAGTCTAAATTGGAAATAAGTGATCCATGGATAATGGTAGCCACTTCAGACCTCTTGAAAGAGTGCATTGACAGATCCCATCCATTAAACACCCAAACCACTGTGATGACTTTAGCAGAGTTTAAAAGCACTTTCTCGTGGACCTGCTTTTTCAAGGTAAATTTTTTCTCATCTACAGCAGAAATAAATTTTGCTATCTGGATGAGATCTCTCTCAATCACTAATGTTCCTCCTTTGCTTAGATTTAGTTCTAACCTGTTTCATTTTGTTTCTTCCGCAATCTGGTTCAAACAAGCGTCAACCACAGAGCTCAGCACATGTCATGAAAAAAGAATAGTGTGGTAACAATGGAGGCTATGCTAAGAGACATCTGAACATTGGTTCTCCAGGTGAACAAGAACGTTATATATTGTTTATATTCCACCTTGCAAGATTTGGGGCTGAAGAATAGGTGATAACATTTAATTAAACAAGGTATATGTCAGGTCATGATGAATATTTTTTAGATTTGATTAAGATAAAAATGTTAGTAGACAAAAATCCTGTTGAATTGGAACTAAAATGACCATCCCCCATCTCCAAAAGCATATTCAAATCTATTCACATTGATACTCTGCTATCCATTAAATTCTCTACATTGGCCAATCATCACAAAATTTTCATCTTTTTACTTTTAAAATTCTTCTTTAGCTTAAAAACAACGTATGTTAGCCACCTGGAAACTTTGCCTTTTTTTTTTTAAGAACTGAGCATATACCCTTTATTTATCTTTCTTGCATGGATGACAATAAATTTTTGTATTCAGCTGTGATAATATCCTCTGATCTGAACATATACATCTCAGTATGAATCTGACAACAGACAACTGACATCTTGGCAATCTCCTTATTTCTTATGAAAAGTAGAAACAAAAGCATGTATACAGACGTTTAAGTGAACTAGACAGACAAAAAAAAATGTTCTGAATAGCCAGGTTTTAAAACATTTGTTAATATATTTAAAAGTTTGTTTTTCATCTGCTTTTCATTTTCATCTGCTTCAACTAAGGGGTACAAATATCAAGTTACCATCTTCAAATATATGTATATGTTATGGGCGGAAAGGGGACTGATGAAGGCTGAGATTTTTAAGATAATGGATTATTCCCTTGAAGAGTTGTTCCCATTGTTTATGCAACACTCTAGTGAATCATGTTAAATTATTCGAAGCAACCTGTAAACAATGTGACAATGCATTAATTACTTTTAAAAGCAGTTAAATATTTTGCAGCCAGAATTGCTAATACCAAAGTCGAAAATTCTTTATTAAAACAAGGCTTTCATTTCTACTCTTTCATAGCATAATTGCATCAATACATCCTGTCTGTGATGATTTTTTTTAAAAAAAAAGATGCTTCCTGCACTTAATACACTCACATTAAATTTTGCCAGCTTGCTAGTTCCTTGCAGTGAAAAGGAGATTACTATTTCTATCCTCCATAGTAACGGAATTTCATACAAAAGGGTGATTTCTTTCATAAAATATGCATTTTACATCTCCATTCATCACTACATCCAATCTCTCTCCTCCTTCTATAAGAGTTTTCAGATGCATTTACGTCAGTTGCTTGTTAGCAGAAGACAATGACACGTTCTTGAGCATATCTTTTTATTAAAATGCTTTAATTTACAAGGTTGGAGTAGATGTTTTATCCCTTAATAGAACAAAAGATCAGTTAAAGCCACTGGTTCCCATTACCTGCATCAAGTAACATGTAAGCATATATAAGTCAGACTCTGAACACCTTCAAAGAAAAGCAAAAACCAACAGAGCTTCAAGAGATTTGAGCCCCCTTTCAAGAAAGGATGGAAAAGAACCAATTAGTTGCTCAAGAGAGACGGATGCTTTGATCCTTCCAGCTCACCTGTTTGCCTCAGCAAAGGTATCAGGATTGTATTATATTTGGCATTCAGTTTTCTTGTGGCTACTACTCATATACTCTTAATAGTTTATAAATTCTGTCATCTCTTGGATTACAGTGTCTTTTCCTCAAAAGGAGACAGCAATGTCTGCAGGATGTCATTCAAAAAGTCAAGATGGTGGCCATGATGGCGCAACTGAATCTCTTATGTGTGCAGCAAACATAAAAATATGGGGCAAGTTTTGATCGCACCATTGTGGCTATCATTTATTTATTGTATTACTTTATATGCCTATCCTTGTCTTTTGGGGCCATACTTTATAGATCCCCCAAAGGAAAATCTACTAGGTTGCTCCTGAAATAAAGGTGGGGGATGATTTGAAAGCAGATTGTTGTTGTTGTTTTGTTGCTCTTCTCTTTTTACTCTTAGATCTTGCCTCTAAAAATGAACTACAGAAGAAATTCCTGCCCTTTTTCTCCCAAATGGTAGCAACAGCAAATCCCTAGGAATCTTCACTACATCATTATCTCTTATGCGTGATTATGCATCTTCTTCTCCTAAAAAAGAAGAGATTATTCTTCTCCTAAAGAAAAAGCCATAATATTTTACTAAGTAGGAGTCCGCTTATGTATGCATGTAGTATGCATGCAGGTATCTTTGTACAAACTTGCTGGATTTGGGCATCCAAAGTCAGTTGGAATCATGAAAGATTTACTTACTTGGGATTCTTCTAATTCACCTAATAATTGAAAATTCGGTGAATGGAATATAAAGTAAGTTAATATATTTAAAAATTTTAAAACATTTAGAGGGAGGAGAGGAAAACATGAAAACAACAATATCTAACTGGCAAACTACACAGGAAAAATATTCAGTGTATAAACTCTGCTCAGTGGAAGAAGGTTTCTTAGGGTCATTTTATATCATTTTACTGATATACAGAAAAGCTCCTCAAGGGAGAGTGACATAAAAAACATAACTAGAGGAGTGAAGATTGCACACATACTCCATACTCCCATTTCCTTTTTAAAAAACTAAGAGACAGTCTCCAACAGCTGCTTTGCTGTGAAGCATTTAATTTGCCCCCCATGATTTCAGCTACTTAGAGTTTAGCAAAAGCTAAACTGCGCAGGAATACCATAAAAGAAAAACAAAATTCAGTTCATAGTTGTCTCCTCCTCCTCTCCCTTCCCCTTCTGCTTCCCCTCCTCCTCTCCTTCTTCTCTGTCTTCCTCCCTTCTCCCCCTCCACTATAGCATCTACTTTTCAAATCAACAAATGCCATTTCAGAGCCCTACAATAATATTTGAATATGGATGTTGATAATTTGCTTGCAACTAGAATTGACCGACCGGATATCACCAGAGCCTGATATCAATCGATCTGAGTTCAGCTCAGCAGCATGTTTATGGGAGGGCAGTTTCCAGTGGCACCAAGAAATGGACCTTTCCACCAACTGATTTATATTGTGGATTACCCTTATTTTGTGCAAATATTTTAATTCTTCCATTCTGAATTGCATTGAAACTTTATGCGGACTCCTTATTTAAACATTAGTTTTCTTATTTATTAAGTCTGTTACAGTTATACTATGAAAAGTAGAGATGTTAATTTGCCTAAAAAATACAGTTGTTTCTTTTATGAAATAATGACCTAAGACCAGTGGTGGGATTCAACGGGTGTTACAACCGGTTCTCTGACGTTGCGCTTCGCACAAATGCAGTGCGTTTGAAAACTTACCTCTAAAACTTACCTTCTACTGAAGCCCTGGTGAGTAAAACAGTTGTAATCTGCTCTGCCACACTTATCAGTTGGGCTTCAAACAAAGAAAATAATAGGTCGGTATAGTGCAGATGTGGGTGGATGGGTCCAGCTGATTGTTGGAGCTACCAGTTCGCCCAAACCACTCCGAACCAGCTGAATCCCACCCCTGCCTAAGACAAGTATGAATATATTTTTGTAGCAAAGAAGTCAAAGGTTGGAAAGCATATAGATATATTCTCTATAGTCCAAAAAAAGTTAATATTTTTTAAGTGATTTGGCCTTCTATGTAGGGTGAACTTTGTACTTAAGACAAAAGTAGAACTGATAGGAGAACATCAAATTTACTTTATATAGATACATATATATATATCATGCATTGTTTGGAAGTTCATTTTGGCCCTATTGTCAATAATTAACCCAAGAATTGTTAAATCTTTATGTGAACTTGTGTATTTTTTGGATTTTGTAAACATTGATACCAACCCTATGTTTTCTTTTAATTTTGTTGAAGGCTAATTTTATTATAATGCAGTATATAATCTTATATACAAGAGATTAATATTTTGATTTCCACATAATTAAAATATATGTAATATGAAAAATCACCAGGGGAAAAAATATTTCATAGCATAGAATAAAAATATTATGATTTCATGGGTTCCTACCACAGTACTTTAAATGACAAATCCAATTAAGAAATGCAGATAGTTTATGTAAAAGAATTGGAATTATTTCACTCAATCACAATTGTAAGAATAAGAATAACTTTCAATCATGAATACTTTATGTTAAAATTAAGCTTTAGTTATATTTTTCTCAAAGTGTACTTTTTATTTAAATGAATTAATTGGATTCATATGTTAATAAACTCAAGTAAAATTCTCCACTTTTCCAATATATTCAATCATTTGTAATTAATTTTGTGAACCTACCTATTCATTATGAAATAAGATTTCGCTAACACTTTAAATTTAATAAACTATTTTTACATCTCCAAATAATTCTTATCACAAATTATCCAAATTTTTATTGACCTACTAAAGAAGTAATGATATTTCCTTTTTGTCCTTTTTTTATAACGGTGCTGATATGTTTATTTTGGTGCTTTTTATGAATGATAATGTATCTGCAGGTTTTACGCTCTGGGATTTAATTCTTTATTTCAGGCTAAAATAACAGAGCCAGAAATTTTGATCTTGATTGTCATGGATCTAGTGATAATGTAGAGTGTTCAGTTCCAGAATCACTGGTTGCAACTTATCCAACACTGGTATAAACCAAATTAAAGAAAGAATTAATGTTTGTAGCAAACTGTATGTTTTTTTTTTTAATTCAAAAAGTTTTACAAAAAAATTTTTCCCCTTTCCCCCCAACCCCCCTCCCTTCACTAATCCCTCCCCCCTCCCCCCTGACTTCCCGGAAGAAGCACAAGGTATAGTTAAAAATAAAACAAACATATGCTAAGAAAATTTTCCCCCAAAACTATTATACCAATTTTCCCTCTCTAGCTCTGACTTCCTCCTAACATAACCAAAATACTTCAAAAAAAAAATTAACAATTAACAGTAATAAAATATATAAATCAATAGAACAAATTAATCCTAAAATATTTAAAACCAGCTAAAGCATAAAAATCCAATCCAATTCAGAGAATATCTCCCTTATAGCTTCTATAACCATATAATTTCCCCCCCAGGTCTTTCTTATATAAGATCTTTCAAGAATATTCTATTTAAAATTCAGTACAACACATTATAAAATTTCAATACAGAAAATTACAATATCTATTCAACTTTAGTCCTTCCTCGTCAAAATCCAGTATAAATCCAAATACCTAGTCTTTTATGATAGATATAAAACATATAATCAACCCATTTCTTCCAGATCTTCCTCACATATTGTCTTTCAGGGACACTAATATTTTTGTCTGTTAATAATTCAAAACAACCTCGTTTCAAGGATAATACTTTTGTCTCTTGCCATTTTTTTTATGCATTAATCTCTGTCTTTCCTTCATTACTCCTTTTGAAAAGTTAGTCACAATATTTCCTAATAGTTCCTTATGTCCAAAAATCCACAAATTACTACCATATATTCCATCAGTCCAAAAAGAGAACTCTTGAAAAGCATTAAGTCTGTAAATATTTTCGGTTCGGGAGACAGCCTCCTGTAGCACAAATTCTGACATTTCATCCAAACTATTTAAAGGAAACTTCTTTACATCAACTTGTTTATTCACAATCATATCTTCATATTTATCCACTTTTGTTTGTATCTCCTCCATTCCATTTTCCAAGTCCTGATCACACTGGTTAATTTCCTCCAAGCCTTGATCCAAAAAGTCCCCATTTTTTATCAGTTTGTATTTTTGAATAATTAAATACATTCTTTCTGTGTAATCCTGTGTAAAGTCATGAATCCATTCTTCTGAAAGAACCTTAGATTGCTATTTTTGTCCAATTATAATTACCATATTTGTCACATAATTAATGAAGTGATGTGACTAGCACTGTACAATACTTTGATATGCAAATTCAGGTTGACAGTGATTTGATGAAACCCCAGACAGATTTTTTGAACTGTTTGGATGATACAAATTGAAGCAGTACGTTGGAAGATTGAGTATCAAATCAATTCAGTTTTCCAAATTGTTTTAAATAGTTGAATCAATTCAGATCTGACTGGAGGTGATCTGCAAACACATAGATGTCACTAATAAATTTATTCCAAAGTAAAGTTTTATTGGTTATACCTACTTCATTATATTGGTTTTATTCTCTATATACATCCCAGTGATGTGAAATTCTTTGGATTCAGTGAAAAACTATTTTTGGAGTCCAGGAAACGGAATAGTCTGTGACTATTTTAGACTTTTGCAATTTTGCATAGAACTATGTAGCTGCTCTGTAGCTATTATTTCATACCAGCAAATGACACAGTGGTAGACAAATACTACATTCAGAACCCTGCACTCCAAAGTACTTTAGTGGAACTGAATCCAAAGTATTGTAGACTCCTAATATATATGCAATATGTTGGGAGGGGAATACTCTTTACACTAATTGAAATGCATAAGACCTCAACTGTGATAATTAACTCCTGACAGGGACCATTGACAAACTGAATTAGCTGGACCAATAGACTCAGACTATAATACAGCAAAAATTTATTCCAAATTTTTCTGAATATTTATGAGTTTCCTATGGCTATTCTCATGCTATGATTAATTCAAATAAAATATACATCTACTTTATGCCATTCATGTAAGAGTGGGATTAAGGACACAAATGCTCTGTTCTTGCAGAAGAAGAAGGACAACATGCCAAGAATTTGTCAGGTGATGTGATGCACCATGGTTGGTTACCACCTTTAAAGCGCTCCATGGCTTAGGACCCGGGTACTTACGAGACCGCCTGCTGTTACCCTATGCCTCCCACCGACCCGTACGCTCTCATAGAGAGGGTCTCCTCAGGGTGCCGTCCACCAAACAGTGTCGGCTGGCGGCCCCCAGGGGTAGGGCCTTCTCTGTGGGAGCATCGACGCTCTGAATGAACTCCCCCCTGGCCTACGTCAAGTGCCTGATCTTCGGACCTTCCGTCGTGAGCTAAAAACATACTTATTTACTCAAGCGGGACTGGCATAATAGTTTGATTTTAAATTGGGGTTTTATTAATATTCTTAAATTTTAAATTTAATTTTAATTATTAGCCGTTTTTGTAATTTTGCTGTTTTAATTTGTTTTAATTGTACATATTTTGTATTTTATCTCCGGCTGTACACCGCCCTGAGTCCTTCGGGAGAAGGGCGGTATAAAAATTTAATAAATAAATAAATAAAAAGGCATACCAGGCACGTAAACAGCTAAGAAATGTCATTTATTCTACCCTATCCTATAAATTCAATTTAAGCCCCTCTTTTTTTTTCAAAGAATGCTAAAATGCTGAGGAAAAAAGTTTTCACAATTTCTGGGAAAATGTGATCTTGAGATTTCTAATGATTGTCAACTGTAGTATAAAGATTAGGGGGAAATTGCATGGTCTACTGCCACTAATTTTCACATCCATCCAGTATCAGGATCTCCTTGCCAATGGTCCTCTTTTGCCTCATAACAAAGAAAGGGTTGTCAGGTAACATTTCACATAGATGCAAAGCCAAGCAATAAAGAAAGCAACAAATGAATGCAATGCTGTTATGTTTTTTCATGGTAAACAAAATGGGATTAACCTAATTTTCTCTACCGATTAAATGTACAAAATTGTGCATCTTCAACTATATAACAATTATATGCTGGCAGAGGCTGTGGGTTTAAATACTCTGCTGCCCCACTCAATGACACACATGTGTAAGTGTGGTTTATACAGAATTTTACTGATGTTCCCCAGCAGTCCCTTCACCTGGCCTCAGAACTGTCCCAAATAAATCCAGCTTCAAGCAGGCCAAGATTAGTCCACAAGGCAATGACCAATAGTCCATAAAACAAATAGAAAGCTGTTCCCACAAGTAAGTCCACTAAATAAACTTAAATCCACCAGGCAAATCTGTAAGTACATCCACAAGAGCTCACTTGGCAAGAGAAGTTCAGAGTCTCCAAGGCAGAAAGCTCACAAAACAAATGCACACAGCCATAAACCAAACATGTTGTTGTTCCCAGCAATGCACCCTCTGTCCGCCAGGATAAATAGCTTTCCAGTGCAGCCCATCAAGACATGTGGGGGTTCTCCCAAGTAATCTGGCAGATCTCCGTTGCTGTTGTCTTTTCTCTATCCTGCGTGCTCTGAGATCCACCACAGAAGGCAGTTCCTCCCCCTTCTCTTCACTGACCCGCAACCTGTCCCCAGCCAAAGTCTGTAAATCTCTTTCATCCAGCATTTCAGTCATTAATTAGCCCTGTTCCTGATGTGCCAGGAATGAGCTCATCTTCTCTTGAGCCAGCTTTTGAGGAAGAGTCAGAGGATTGGGACAAATAACTAAGGCAGAATATCAGCAAATAGCCCGAGCCTGTAAAGATGAAGTGAGGAAAGATAAGGCTCACAATGAACAAAGGCTAGCGACAAAAGTAAAAAATAACAAAAAAAGCTTCTTCCAACATGTTAAAAACAAGAAACAAGTCAAGGAAACAATTGGCCCATTGCTGGGAGAAAGTGGCAAGAAGATGACAAGCAACAGGGAGAAAGCAGATCTACTTAACTCATTTTTTGCATCTGTCTTTATACAAAAGGAAAAAACAATCCAACCTATGAAAAACAGCACCACGAAAAACAGATTAGGAACACAAGTTAAAATAGGGAACAAATCACCAGGACCGGATGGATTACACCCCAAGGTTCTGAAAGAACTGGCAGACGAGATTTCAGAAACACTGAACTATATTTTTCAAAGATCCTGGAGCATACGGGAACTGCCAGAGGCCTGGAAAAGAGCTGATGTAGTTCCCATCTTCAAAAAAAAAAAAAGGGGGGGGGGAATCCAGGAAACTACAGACCTATCAGCCTGACCTCAATACCAGGGAAGATTTTGGAAAAGATAATCAAGCAACCAATCACCGAACACCTAGAAGCAAACAAAGTAATAACCAAAAGCCAACATGGGTTTGTCAAAAACAGATCATGCCAGACTAATCTTATTACATTCTTTGACAAAGTGACAAAATTAGTGGACCAGGGATTGCTGTCGATATAATTTACTTGGACTTCAGTAAAGTATTTGATGAAGTTGACCATAACCTTCTACTAGATAAAGTAGAAAAATGTGGGTTAGACAGCACCACCACCAGATAGATTCGTAACTGGCTGACCAACCGCACTCAACATGTAGTCCTCAATGGAACTACATCCACATGGAGGAAAGTATGTAGTGGAGTACCCCAAGGCTCTGTTTTAGGCCCAGTACATCTTCATCAATGACTTGGACAAGGGGATAGATGGGGAAGTCATCAGATTTGCAGATGACACCAAGCTGGCAGGAATAGCCAACACTCCAGAAGATAGGCTCAAATTACAGAAAGATCTTGACAGACTTGAACAATGGGCGCTATCTAACAAAATGAAATTCAACAGTGAAAAAAGTAAGGTTCTACATTTAGGCAAAAAAACCAAAATGCACAGGTACCGTATATGTGGTACCTTGCTCAATAGTAGTAACTGTGAGAGGGATCTTGGAAGTCTTAGTGGACAACCATTTAGATATGAGCCAGCAGTGTGCAGCAGCTGCCAAAAAAAGCCAACACTGTTCTGGGCTGCATAAGCAGAGGGATAGAAGCAAGATCACGTGAAGTGTTAATACCACTTTATAATGCCTTGGTAAGGCCACACTTGGAATATTGCATTCAGTTTTGGTCGCCATGATGTAAAAAAGATGTTGAGATTCTAGAAAGAGTGCAGAGAAGAGCAACAAAGATGATTAGGGGACTGGAGCCTAAAACATATGAAGACCGGTTGCAGGAACTGTGTATGTCTAGTTTAATGAAAAGGAGGACTAGGGGAGTCATGATAGCAGTGTTCCAATATCTCAGGGGTTGCCACAAAGAAGAGGGAGTCAAACTATTCTCCAAAGCACCTGAGGGTAGAACAAGGGTAGAACAAGAAGCAATGGGTGGAAACTAATCAAGGAGAGAAGCAAGGAGAAATTTTCTGACAGTTAGAACAATTAATCAGTGGAACAACTTGCCTGCAGAAAATGTGAATGCTCCAACACTGGAAATTTTTAAGACAATGTTGAATAACCATTTGTCTGAAATGGTTTAGGGTCTCCTGCCTGGGCAGGGGATTGGACTAGAAGGCCTCCAAGGTCCCTTCCAACTCTGTTATTATTATTTTATTTACACAAAATGACAGTGTACACAGCAAACGAGATAACTATGCTGGATTTCATATCATAGATCACTAGTCGAACACTTCCCAAGCGTTTAGGACTGCGTGATGTATCGGCGAATTATGCGAGCAGATCCCAGTAAGGTGACCTTCTGCAGATGACCATTCTGATGATGGTGATCTTGTCAGCACCAATTGCTTTTAAATGCTTGCCTAGGTCTTTAGGCACAGCTCCCAGTGTGCCGAGTACCACTGGAACCACCTGCACTGGTTTATGCCAGGGTCTTTGCAATTCGATTCTCAAATCTTGATATCTGGTGACTTTTTCAAGTTGTTTCTCATCAATTCTGCTGTCACCAGGTATAGCAATGTCAACTATTCACACTTTTTTCTTTTCCACAATCATGATATCTAGGGTATTGTGTTCCAAAACTTTATCAGTCTGTATTCGGAAATCCCACAGTAGTTTTGCATGCTCATTTTCAATCACTTTTTCAGGCTTATGATCTCACCAGTTCTTTGCTACAGGCAGATGGTAGTTGTGACACAAGTTCCAGTGGACCATCTGAGCGACTGTGTTGTAACGTTTGTAGTCGGTCTGAGCTATTGTCTTACAACAGCTCAGTATGTGATCAATGGTTTTGTCTGCTTCTTTGCAGAGTCTGCATTTAGGATCATCAGCAGATTTTTCTATTCTGGCTTTGATTACATTTGTTCTAATGGCTTGTTCTTGGGCCGCAAGAATTAGGCCTTCTGTTTCTTTCTTCAATGTTCCATTGGTCAGCCATAACCAGATCTTTTCCTTATCTACTTTTCCTTGGATCTTTTCAAGGAACTGTCCATGCGGTGCTTTGTTATACCAGCTGTCAGCTCGAGCTTGCATCCTGTTTTTCTATATTGATACTTGGTTTGCCGTACTTTTAGCAGCTTCCTCTTGTTGACCTCCATTAAGCTGGTTGAACTCTGTCTTTCACATAATCTGCCAGAGCATGTTTCTCTTCTTTGACTATCTGCTTCTCTTGCAAAAGTCCTCTGCTGCCTACCTTTCTGGGCAAATATAGCCTGTCAAAATCACTACGCGGATGCAGCGCATAATGTATGATCATCAGTTTTCTTGTTTTCCTATCCAGACTGTCCAGCTCTGCCTGTGTCCAGTTTACAATTCCAGCAGTATATCTGATAACGGGTATGGCCCAGCTGTTTATAGCCTTGATGGTGTTACTGCCATTCAGTTTACTTTTTAGAAGTTTCCTGACCCTTTGTGTGTATTCTTTGCTGACCACATTTTTCACTTGCCCATGCTTGATATTGTCCAGCTGCAGTATGCCCAGGTATTTGTAGGCTTCGGGTTGGTTACACTTGATGGTTTGTCCATTGGGCATTTCAATTCCATCACTTTCTACGATCTTCCCTTTCTTCAGTGCCACTGTGGCGCATTTGTCCAGGCCGAACTCCATGCTGATGTCAATGCTGAAAACTCGAACTGTATTGGTCAGTGACTGGATTTCAATTTCTATTATTATTATTATTATTATTATTATTATTATTATTATTATTATTATTATTATTATTATTATTATTATTATTATTTATTCCCCCTGCTTTTGGCACACGATGGCACGGTGGGCCTAGTAGTCCTGTTTTCTGCCTTCCTCAGGCTCCATAGGCTTTTAAGGAGGGCAAAAACGACCTCCTCCCCCCCGGAGGCCCTCTGGAGGCTGGAAACAGCCCTTTTCCCAACTTCTGGTGGGTCTGGAAGGCCTAAAAATTAGCTGGCCAGTGCATGCATGTACACTGGAGCTGAGCTAGGGCAACGCTCACGTGCCCACAGATTTGGCTCTGTGTGCCACCTATGGCACGCATGCCATAGGTTCACCATCACGGGTCTAGTCCAACCCCCTGCTCAAAAGCGATGCTGTATGCTCAAAAACCTGCAGACTGCTCAAAAGCTATGTTTTTCCTCCCCTTATTGGTCTGGGTAATGGATCTGGCCTATTAACCTTAGCAGTGGGAAGACATCTGAACTTCAACTCCCAGAATTCCCCAGCCAGCGGAATGGGGAATTCTGGGAGTTGAAGTCCATGCAGGTCCAAGTTGGTGAGGGGTGAGACACAGTGGTCTACATCAGCCTGGCTTTGGGTCCTAGAGGGCAGGATTGTCCCAAACTTTCTTGGGCTGAGTAGAACCAGGTTCCTGGTCCAGTGGCTTCACCGCCAGCCCACTCTGTCTCGAACTGCTTACTGTGAGCTGCCCAACCCCATGAGATGATCCACACTCTTCTCATCAGCTTCTCCTTCATTGCGTTTGCAGATTTTGGGCAGCTCCTAGGGAACGATTACAGACATGCATGAAGCCACTGAACTGCCATATGTGATGACAGGTAGTCTTTGACTTACAACCAGTTCAACCAGCGACCAAAGTTATAACAACACTGAAAAATGTTACTTGTGACTGTTTGTCACACTTACGACCATTGTGGCATCCCCATGGTCACATGGTCAAAATTCAGACATTTGGCAACTGACTCATATTTATGACCGTTGCCGTGTCCCCAGGTTACGTGATCCCCTTTTGTGACCTTCTGACAAGCAAAATCAATAGGGAAGCCGGATTCGTTTAACAATCATGTTACTCACTTAACAACTTAGCAAAAAGGTCGTAAAATGGGGCAAAATTCACTTAACTAAAGTCTCTTTAGTTACAACTGTGGTTGTAAGTCGAGGAATAACTGTACCATCTTAAAAGCTGCATTTGCAATTTTTTTCCAAAGTGACGGCATTTTTTCTATTCTTGTCAAAAAATTAAGCATAAAAAGAAGAAATCCAAGCAGATCCAATTGTGATCCTCTTATTAAAACCGAAATACTTTGAAATTAATAATTGACGTCTGAGGAAACCGCCAAGTGAAGTAATTCACAACCTTATTTTATTCTGTTGCTGTTTATTATGAAACCTGGGGTACCATTCACTAAAATCACATTTAAGACGAGGCTGGACAGCCATAGGGTTTCCTGCTCGAGCATGGGGTTGGACTAGAAGACCTCCAGGGTCCCTTCCAACTCTTCTATTCTGTTATTTTTCTGTTATTCTGAGTCCTCCAAAGGAGACATGATACATACATACATGCATCCCCCTTCTCAAAATCCTGACTAAAGGAAATGTTATTAAATCAAATAATTAGCAAAGCTATCACCCTTAAAAGATCAGAGCTGGTTTGGAGTTGTCTTCCTGAATTTTGATTGGAGTTCGAAAGACACTTTTTGTACAAAAACACCACTTCCTCTGTTTATTTATCTATTTATTGGTACCTGAAGCAGGCTGAAATATCACTTCTTATCTCAGACAATATCCATAGCTTCTTATTCTTTATTCTGGCCTTCAGAATCTACCAACAATGCTAAGGCTACCAGGTGTGGGCAGCAAAACTCCAAATGAGTACTAACTGGTAGCAACAAGTTAAGATTTTCCTGTATCTCTTTCCTACCATCTTTTGCTTATAGAATTTTTGTGAGCTAAATCTGATTCTAGATTAAATAAAGATTAGGATGACCTTTTCACTATGGATGTTAAAACTTTACTTTCTAACTTTTTGCATTATCAACCCTGAAAAGTAAAGCATGTGGAGAAACAGCTCCTAAAGCAGCCTTCCCTTTTGTCCTCCTCCCAAAAGTGTTAGGCATTTGCCTACTGACCAGTGGAAGTTTATTTATTTATTTATTTATTTGTCACAACAGTATATATAACCATAAGCATGAAATAACTATATGATATATAAGCATATATATAAGCAAAAGCATGAAATAACCATTTTTTTTATTTATTTGTCAAACACGACAGTATATATAAGAATAAGCATGAAATAACCATACGAATTGGATACAATTTATTTATTTATTTATTTTGTCACAACAATATATATAAGTATCATACAGAAAAGATTATATAGTGTATAAACATATATAAGAATAACTATTAGGAGGAATAAGCATATATATATATATATGAAGGAGAAAAAGAAAAACAATAGGACAGGAACGGTAGGCACGTTTGTGCTCTTATGCACACCCCTTATGGTCCTCTTAGGAATGGGGTGAAGTCAATATTAGAAAGTTTTTAGTTAAAGCTTTTGGGATTAGGGGAAGAGACCACAGAGTCAGGTAAAGTATCCCAAGCACTGATGATTCTATTACAGAAGTCATATTTTCTGCAATCTAGATTAAAGCGGTTAACATTAAGTTTAAATCTATTGGTTGCTCTTGTATTATTGCAATTAAAGCTGAAGTAGTCTTTAACAGGAAGGACATTACAATAGATGATTTTATGAGTTAAGCACAGGTCTTGTCGAAGGCGATGGAGTTCCAAGTTTTCTAAGCCTAGGATTTCAAGTCTGATGGGATAAGGTATTTTGTTGTTTTCAGAGGAGTGAAGAACTCTTCTGGACATGTTCAATTGTATTGATGTCAGAAATGTGGTGAGGGTTCCAGACAGGTGAGCTGTATTCTAGAATTGGTCTAGCAAATGTTTTATATGCTCTGGTTAGTAGTGTAGTGTTTTTGGAAAAGAAGCTACGCAAGATTAGGTTTACAAGTCTTAGAGCCTTTTTTGCTATGTAGTTGCAGTGGGCTTTGGCACTTAGATCATTTGATATGAAAACTCCAAGGTCTTTAACAGGGTGGGGGTCATCTGTAAGGTAATGTCCATCAAGTATGTACTTAGTGTTTGGGTTCTTTTTTCCAATATGTAAGACTGAGCATTTGCTGGATGAGATTTGGAGTTGCCAAGTTTTGGACCAAGCGGTTAGATGATCAAGGTCTTTTTGTATTGTCTGTGGTGTTAAATAGTTTGACATCGTCAGCAAAGAGAACACAATTACTTGAGATATGGTCACAAAGATCATTAATATATAGTATGAAAAGTGTTGGTCCAAGAACGCTGCCTTGAAGAACGCCACTCTTGACAGGAACAGGATTTGATAGAGCATTGCCAATTTTGACCACTTGTTGTCTGTTAGACAGAAAAGCAGATATCCATTTGTGAAGGGGTCCTGAAATGCCATAGGATTTTAGTTTTAGGAGAAGTTTATCATGTACTACTGAGTCAAAAGCTTTGCAGAAATCTATGTAGATTGCATCTATTGTTTTGCCTTGATCAAGATTTGTAGTCCATATGTTTTTACAATGGAGAAGTTGTAAGTTGCATGATAATATTTTCCTGAAACCAAATTGTTTATTAGAGAGTAGGTTGTTTGTTTCTAAGTGTGAGGTGATGGATTGGTTGATGATTGATTCCATGACTTTGCAGGTGACGCAGCACAGAGAGATTGGTCTGTAATTTTCGACTAAGCTGGGGTCTCCTTTTTTGAAGATTGGGATAACTGTGGCTAGTGACCAAAGTTTAGGAAGGGAACTGGTAGTGAAAGCTTTATCAAAGATTATGCTTAGGGGTTCTGCTATATTAGTGGAAAGTTTTTTAAAGAAGTATGCACATAGTCCATCAGGTCCAATAGATAGTGATGGTTTCAAGTTATGAAGAGCTTTTCCAACATTATCTTCTGTGAAATCTATATGTGTTAAGTCATCGTACTCATTGCTGGTACGTTTTGGGAATGTCGGATATGAGTCATCGCTGTTACCAAAAACTAAGCCAAAGAATATGTTGAGGAGGTTTGCTTTAACTGTTTCGTCATTGCATTCTTTGCTGTTAGAATCTTTTAGTGGTGGGATGGATCTTGAGTCTTTAAGTTTATTGTTGACAAAATTATAAAAGGCACGATTGAAATTTGTGCGCAGAAGATCCTCTTCTTGCTTGGTGTGGTAATTTGTGCATTCAGTTTTTATTTGGTTGCATATATTCCTGTAGCGTTTTTTGAAGTTTGCTACATAGCCTTTTTTGTTTCTTCTCCAGAGGGATTTTTTTTTTATTGAAGCTTTTTTATTGATATGGGTAGTTTGCTTTTCCTGATCTTGGTGGTCATTTGTGGTACGTGTAGTTTAATGACTCTATTAATTTCAAATAGGAAAACTCTATAATGGTCTTCAGCAGTTATACAGGTTGCGAACAGATTTTGCCAGTCCAGAAATGAGAGATTGTTGTTTATAAGGTCATAGTTGGCTTTTTTGAAGTTGTAGTTAGGAATACTATTGTTATGACGATTTAAGTAGGGACGTATATTGAGATGAAAGTCAATCATACAGTGGTCACTGTTGGAAAAAGGTTCTTTAATTTGTAGTCCATAAATTGAGTTTGGGTTGTTGCAGAAGATGAGGTCAAGGCAATTGTTGAATCTTGTATTGTTAGTTACAAGTTGTTCAAGACCTAGGTTTGTAACAGCGTTGTATAGTGTAGTATGGATTGGATCACTTGTACATTCATTTGTTATCCAGTTAATGAGAGGTAGATTTAGGTCACCCAGGAAGATGAGAGGATATGGGCAAGAGGTAGCCCATGTTACCAGTGAGGTTAACATCACAATCAAAGGGAACATTAGGATAGGAACGGTAGGCACGCTGGTGCTCTTATGCACGCCCCTTACAGACCTCTTAGGAATGGGGTGAGGTCAATAGTAGATAGTTTTTGGTTAAAGCTTTGGGGATTTTGGGAAAAGACCACAGAGTCTGGTAGTGCATTCCAGGCATTAACAACTCTGTTACTGAAGTCATATTTTCTACAATCAAGATTGGAACGGTTAACATTAAGCTTAAATCTATTGTGTGCTCGTGTATTGTTGCGATTGAAGCTGAAGTAGTCTTCAACAGGAAGGACATTGTAACAGATGATTCTATGAGTTAAGCTCAGGTCATGTCAAAGGCGGCGGAGTTCTAAATTTTCTAAACCCAGGATTTCAAGTCTGGTGGCATAAGGTATTTTGTTGTAATCAGAGGAGTGGAGAACTCTTCTTGTAAAATATATCTGGACACGCTCAATTGTATTAATGTCCGAAATGAGGTATGGATTCCAGACAGGCGAGCTGTATTCAAGAATTGGTCTAGCAAATGTTTTATATGCTCTTTGTTGTAGCTCCATCTACCCAGGAGACCCAATCTGAGAAGGACTGCCTTAAGGCATCAGTTTTTCCAAATCTTCAGTTGTATAACTTTCATCTTGAGATAAGTATTAATTAAAATCAGTGTTGATACACTCTGTTCCACAGCAAACTTCAAAACTGTCACAGATATTTCTGAAAATGCATAGTTCAGATCAGTCAGGTATAACTTCAATGAATTATTCAATAAGATGTTCTGCAAATGCAGAAAATTGTATTTCTTTTTTCTCATTTAGTTTCACTACTTTTTGATTAAGGCACCAAGTCATTCAAAAACATATTCAGATTTGTTTGAATTACTTCACAGCCCTGTCTCCTAAAAGAAAGTTCAGTCATTTTATTCCCTGATAACAAGCAACTGTGATACTTTTAAAAGCAAAAAAAGAAAAGAAAAATGCTACTCATGCCATGAGGGCAAATGTTTTAACCATCATAAGTTTGACTCATATAAATTATTGTGGAGGAAAATATAACAGGTACTTTTCCAAATAGAAATGTATCTGATCACTCTTTCTTGATTTGTCTTGTAATCGCAGCATTGTAATCGCAAGGATATGATTATTTGTCAAAAAATCAATTTCAGAGCAATAAAAATGGTAAAATGAGTTACATTAAGATTTAGTTGAATACAGCTATTTTTGTTTTGGATGACTAACTTGCTTCCTTAATTTCAAGTGTAATTCGGCATAATTAAATTCTGAATCAAGTCCACTAAGAGGAATCAAGACAATCATGATTGCTAAAAAAAAATTAAGATATACGATAAATAGTTCTGTAGTTCAGCAGTCCCCATCCTTTCTGGCTTGGCAGCTGGGGTGGGGAGAGGGGAGAGGAGATTACTTCATGTGAGTGGGAGGTACATGTGCACACAGCTCCATTTATGTAAGCAGCGGGTGGACACAAATGGAGTTTTGTGCACGAGCATAAGTGCCCGCCATTCACACAAGCAGAACTGCATGAGCACCTGCTTGTGCAGCCCAGTTCTGAATGGGCCTTGGCCCATTAGTGGGCTGTGGCCTGAGGTTGGGGATCCCTGGTATAAATGCATTGTTTCTGCGTAGGTGCTTTCTGAGCATGAATAAATGTAGGATGAGCAAAAATGACCATTTTCTGTGGACAATACAGCCTGGCTCTTTGCTTTGTATGTAGATTTCTGCAGGTGGAAAATGCAATTAAATATCTTTTAAGATTTGGTTTTACTTATTACTGAATTGCATTCTTACACATATATGATATGGATGGAAATAGAAATGGCTCACATTCATCAATTCATAAAGCTTGACTCTTCTGTTCTACACACCATGGTCTTTGTTTCTAAAAGCAAGTTTGTGAATTCTTTAGAATATGCAGAGGCTGTTTACTTTCCTCCAACACAACTTGGGAAGCATTGTTGGATTTGAAGGGAGAGGTAAAAGTTATTTGAATAATATAGAAGCTATTGGGTATATGTTGATTGCATGAGTATTTGTGTGCTTATGTATTTTGTAGCCAATCTGCAAAGATAATTTTTTTCAACAGTCTAATTAAATATAAATATTTATTATTATATTATATATAATACTAAATATTATATATAATATAATGGTCTAGATCTGACCAACCACTGCCTATCCAACACATACTTCATCTATAACGGACAAAAATACAAACAAATAGAAGGCGCACCCATGGGATCACCCCTCTCACCTGTCATTGCCAACCTCTACATGGAACACTTTGAAACCCAAGCACTAGAAAAATCTGATCACAAACCCAAACTCTGGCTCAGATACGTAGACGACACCTTCATAATCTGGCCACACGGGAAAGAAAAACTTGACAACTTCCTCACACACCTCAATAGCCTACACCCCAAAATACAGTTCACCATGGAAACAGAAGTTAACAACCAACTTCCCTTCCTAGATGTCTTAGTCTACAAGAAACCCAATGGCTCCCTAGGACACACCATCTACCAGAAGAAAACACACACAAACCGCTATCTGCATGCACTCTCACACCACCACCCAGCACAGATCAACTCCGTAGCCAAGACACTCATCTCTAGAACAAAACACTTAGCTGACGAACAACACCTAAAAACCGAACTACACACTCTCACAAATGTACTAACATCCAATGGATTCCAGAAATAAGATTACCAAACTAATCCAAAAAGAACCCCCCACTAAAACCCAAGACAGAGAATAAGAAAACGGCACAGCCCTCCTCCCATATATAAAAGGCACTACAGACAGAATCAGCAAGATCCTCCACAAACATAGTATCAAGACAGCATTCTGCACAAACCAAAAAATATCCACCATCCTAAGAAACCCCAAAGACAAAATTGAGTTAGAAAATCAAGGAGTATATGAAATCCCATGCACCGCCTGCCCCACCACATACATTGGACAAACCAACAGAAGAATAAGTGCACGATTGAAGAACACAAGAACTCATTCAAAAAGAGGAACCAACTTCTTCCCTGGTCCAACACCTTAAAGCCACAGGACACGATATTGACTTTAAAAAGACCAGAACTATTGCCAAAACTGAACACTTTAACAACAGAATAATCAGAGAAGCCATCGAGATAGAAAAACGCCCACACAGCATGAACAAACAAGATGATACCTCCCGCCTACCAGCCATTTGGAAACCCGCCCTTATTGACAAACGAGTCCTTAACACGAGGAATGACACCAGACCCACACTCACGAGGTCCACACAGGATGTCACCACCACACATCCACCCAGAAAGCAGACCCAAACCCACACTGATCAGGAAGCACGACCAAGGACCAGAAGCCAGACCACAGCTGCAAGATCAGCCATTTCAAACCCCTCCAATCCATACATGCAGCAGACTGACACCCACTATGAAGATGTAGCACGACCATGAACACGAAGCCAAACAACAGCAGTGCAGCTCGCCAGCTCAAATCCCCCTGCAACTCAGACTAATCTGAGCACAACCAACCCCCCACCCAAACAGGACACACCCCCAGCCAATCAGAGCACAAAAAAACCCCATCCAATCAGAGCACAGCCAAGCTCCCACCCAATCAGTTCAAACCCCCACCAGCAGTTAAAAAGGAAGAAACAGCTGCAATCACACATTGCTCCCAGAAGCACGAAGCTGAAGCCTGAAGATGACGAATGAGACTTCGTCGAAACGTCGCCAAGACACTTCCAATTTTACGCGGGAGAAAACCCGAATAACCAAAGACCTACATACAAACACCCGCGAAAACCTCAGAAAACATATATATATATATTATCTAGTTTGCTCTGGAATAGAGCAATTAAGAAATTGAAATTATCCATTTTATCTTTATTTATCAGATGACCTAAATTACTTACTTTTCCTATCATTTGAGGGGGGGATATTTTAGCTTTTGACTTTAGCTGTAAAATGATCTTTTAAAAGATATTTTTAGAAAATCTTTAAAAATATTGCTAAGCTGCAATTTAGTTTAAAAGTGCTATATCTTGTTTACTGATAAAAAGTAGTAGTGAAAACTAACAATAAATAATACTACTCAGACAAAAATCTCTGCATCAGTGAAATATAATGAAAAGCAATGGGAATGCTTTTTGCATTATATTATGTCTGAAAACTATTATGCAGCCTAGCTGGAATTTGGCTTGGTCATCATCAATGAATAGGAAGCTTATTTTGAGATAATTACTTTCTAACTGCAAAAATGATTATTCTTAAATGTACAAAGATACCAAAAGAAACAAATTACTGTGAAACTGTTATGTGTTTTTCTATGTTTTATTCCAGTTATATGGGTAAAAATATAGCTTCTAACAAATTTAAGGCTGATAGAGATGAATATCCAAACACATTGAATATTATTTATTTACAGCATTAACACCCAGCTTCCCAATTTGAAGCCATCAGACCAGTCAAAATTGAAATTACATTCTGCAATAAAATTCAAGGTATAAAACAATATAACAATAAAATCAAGTTAATAAATAATTATTAGAGCAGCTGTTGATGAGGTAGATGTGGAAATTTTAGAACTAGATGGGCAAATAGAAGGTTTTTAATTTATGGTAGAAGCTCTGAAAAGAGGACCACACTCCATATTCAGTCAGAATAGAGCTGGAAAAGACCTTGGAGGTCTTCCAGTCCATCCCCCTGCTCAAGCAGGAGACCCTATACCATTTCAGACAAGGCTGTCCAGTCTCCACAATGAAGCAACCACAACTTCTGAAGGCAAACTGTTCCACTGGTTAATTATCCTCACTGTTAGGAAGTTTCTCCTTAATTCCAGGTTGCTTCTCTTCTCAATTTTCTAGGACCAACACTCTTCATATTATACATTAATGACCTCTGTGACCATATTTTAAGTAATTGTGTTCTCTTCGCCGACGATGTTAAACTATTTAACACTACCAACAATACCGCTACCCTTCAAAAAGACCTTGACTTTGTGTCGGAATGGTTAAAAATATGGCAACTCCAAATCTCAACCAGCAAATGCTCTGTCTTACACATTGGAAAAAAGAATCAGAACACTAAATACAAGCTTGATGGACATTACCTTATAGATGACCCTCACCCCATTAAAGACTTGGAGTTTTCATATCAAATAATTTAAGTGCCAAAGCCCACTGCAACTACATTGCAAAAAAGGCTTTAAGAGTTGTAAACTTAATCTTACGTAGCTTCTTCTTCAGAAATATTACACTACTAACCAGAGCATACAAAACATTTGTAAGACCAATTCTTGAATACAGCTCGCCTGTCTGGAACCCACACCTCCTTTTGGACATTAATACAATTGAGCGTGTCCAGAAATATTTTACAAGAAGAGTTCACCACTCCTCTGAAATACCTTATGCCACCAGACTTGAAATCCTGGGTTTAGAAAATTTAGAACTTCGTCATGACCTGAGCTTAACTCATAGAATCATTTGTTACAATATCCTTCCTGTTGAAGACTACTTCAGCTTCAATCGCAACAATACACGAGCACACAATAGATTTAAGCTTAATGTGAACCGCTCCAATCTTGATTGCAGCAAATATGACTTCAGTAACAGAGTTGTTAATGCCTGGAATGCACTACCTGACTCTGTGGTCTCTTCCCAAAATCCCCAAAGCTTTAACCAAAGACTATCTACTATTGACCTCACCCCATTCCTAAGAGGTCTGTAAGGGGCGTACATAAGAGCACCAACGTGCCTACCGTTCCTGTCCTAATGTTCCCTTTGATCGTATCCAACTCATATAATTATTTCATGCTTATACTTATATATATGCTTATATGTCGTATAGTTATTTTATGCTTATGCTTATATATACCATTGTGACAAAATAAATAAATAAATAAATTAGTTTCCATCCATTATTTCTTGTCATGCCTTCTAATGCTTTGGAAAATACATTGATCACCTCTTCTTTGTGGCAGTCCCTCAAATACTGCTATCATGTCACCCCTAGTCCTTTTCTCTAAACTAGCCCTACCAATTCCTGTAACTGTTCTTCATATGTTTTTGACTCCAGGTCTTTAACCATCTTAGTTTTCTTATCTGCACTTTTTCCAAAGTCTCAACATCTTTTTTGTAATATGGTGACCAAAACTGGATGCAGTATTCCAGGTGTGGTCTTACTAAGGTATTAATTCTTCATGTAATTTTGATTCTACGCCTCTGCTTATACAACCAAGGATTATATTAGCTTTTTTGACTGCTGCCACACACTAAAGGTAAAGATAAAGTTTCCCCTCGCACATACGTGCTGGTCATTGCTGACTCTAGGGGTGTTGCTCATCTCCGATTCAAAGCCGAAGAGCCAGCGCTGTCCGAAGACGTCTCCGTGGTCATGTGACCGGCATGACTCAACACCAAAGGCGAACAGAATGCTGTTACCTTTCCAACAAAAGTGGTCCCTATTTTTTCTACTTGCATTTTTACGTGCTTTCGAACTGTAGTGTGCTGCCACACACTACTGATTCATATTTAATTGATCATCCACTAGGACTCCAAGTCCCTCTCACAGTTACTGTTTTTGACCCAGGTTTTACTAACTGTACTTGTACCTTTGGTTTTTCTTCCTATATGTGAAACCTTGCTTTTCTCAACATTAAATTTCATGTTGTTGGATATAGCCTATTGTTAAGTCTGGGTCCTGAGCTTGTCTTCTGGGCTGTTGGCTATTCCTGCCACCTTAGTGTCATCTGAAGATTTGATGAGTTCCCCTTCTATGTCCTCATCTAAGTCATATATAAAAATATTGAAGAATATTGGGCTTAAAATGGAACCCCATGGTTCCCCACTGCTTACTTCCCTCCATGTAGATGTAGTATCATTAAGGTCTACTCAATGAATACAGTTAGTCTACCAATTACAAATCCATTGGATGGTGATGCTGTCTATCCCATATTTTTCTAGTTTACCAAGAAGTAGATTGTGGTCTACTTTGTGAAATACCTTACTGAATTCTAAGTATACCATGTCCACAGCATTTTGCTGGTCTACTAATTTAGTCACTTTGTCAGAGAATGAAATAAAATTGGCATGATCTGTTTTTAACAAACCTTTGCTGACTTCTATTTATAACATTATTTGTTTCTAAATTTTTGCAGATCTGTTTTTTGATTATCCTTTCCAGAATCTTCCCAGATATTGATGTTAGGCTGATTGTAGTTTCCTGGGTCTGTTTTTGGATACGAGTGTATCAACTATATGGTTGATCCCACTGTAGAAAATGCCTCTGTACAGAATACATAGCATGTCAGAAGATTGTGTTACAATCATCCAGATATTCTTATCAGGTAGACTGGATTGGGGAGTTTTTACATAAGCTGCTATGCATATAGGAATGTGCACTTCAAACACCTGAACCATGAACTCACATTGATTATGGCAATTCATATTGTTTAGGTCATTATTGGTGAAACAGAGGAGCTTAGGTTTGTGGAGACCTTGGTAATCTCTGAGTTTGGTTGTTTGCTTGGAAACATTTTATTGTAGAGTCCTTGGTGTTTAATCCTGAGCTACATATATTCTCTTCTATTACAGGTTTCATTACCCAACAAGGCAACATCATCAGTGCTAGTGATTGTGGGGTTTGCTTCCTGTTTATATACAGCAGGTTGCTGGATAATGAAACATCCACAAGCAAACAACCAAGTTCAAAGGGCACCAAGGACTCTACAGTTTAACCTTGAGCTACAGACATTCTTTTCAATCAGAGTTTAATTTTCTTTGAAATTCTACTCCTTTGCTTTTGCACAAAAGGCTATCTGGGCCATGTCCTGATATTTACCACAGTTATTCCTTACTTTAGGTTCCATTTTCATCTTAGATTTCATTAAAATCTGTGTCTAAACAACCCATGAATAGACTATTTATTTATAATGTAAATCTGTAAAAGTACCATCTTACACTGTTTATCATGGATTTTGGAATATTTCTGTTAATAGTAATTTAATAGTTAATAGTAAACTAGTTCAAAATAAATGTCCCATTATAGCTTTTAAAACTTGAGATATTTTAAAAATCAGCCCTTAAAATGCCTGCAACATTTTTATGAATTTTGCTTCATAATATTGTAATTTGCTACAGTTTGAAATTTTCCCTTCCTATGTAAAGGGAAGAGAAGGTTCTGGTTTATATAGTAGGCTCTTAGCAGATACTATTATTCAGCCACCTGGTGGGTTCTAGGCCTTCTGTATTACGGTGCCTGCCAGGATGAAATCCAGCAGGTTCTAACAGGTTCTGGAGAACCAATAACAGAAATTTTGAGTAGTTTGGAGAACCGGTAGCGGAAATTTTGAATAGTTTGGAGAACCGGCAAATATCACCACTGGCTTGGCCCAGGCTGGGAAGGGAATGGGGATTTTGCAGTATTCTTCCCCTGGAGTGGAGTGGAAAGGGAGATTTTGCAGTATCCTTACCATGCCATGCCCACCAAACCACACCATGCCCACCAAGCCACGCACACAGAACTGGTAGTAAAAAAAATTGGCTTTCACTACTGGTGCCTGCCCTATGGAACAATTTCACAGATCTCATGATTAAAACTTTAGATATTTATATATGTGTCCCAATGCTAGATACAAATACAATAGTCATGAGGCTTACATTATAATGTCATGATGCAAAGGCTGTCGCTTCCCCCCTCCCCTTAACAGTTATGAATGCCATTACCTATCCAGAACAAAAGAAATTAAAAACAAAAGATAAGGATGAACTCAAGGAAATCTGACTAAATCTATTTTATACAGAACATGATTAACGGTAAGTATCCATACATTTCTGTCCTTGTGCATTATTCTTGCTACTATCAAAGGCATTTCATTATTTTGTACTTTAAACTGCTCGTTTTCTTTCCAGGATCTCATCAATACCATCCAGCTTCCCTTTTCCCTCAACCCACGTATTTGTTCTGACATTATGTCAGATAAAGTCAAATAAAAGAAATTTGGGTGTGAGGCAGAAATAAAATTAAAGAAAATACCTCAGACTTGACCCACTATAGTTCTCATGAAAATAAAGGGAGGGATGGGGAAGTGTATTCAGACTTGCAAGATGTCTATTACTGTTTATTACTTTAATAAAAGTAGCCTAAGTATTCATAACTTTGGTTTCCTAGTTTGATGGACCTCAAAACACTGATCAGCCAGGTCAGCACTGGAAGATTAATCCAACTTCTAATTCTTTTTCATGCAGGACTCACACTTTTCCTTTCCTGTAATCATTAAACTTGCATTCTAGGCTCTTTCATTTTCTTCTTTTCCTTTCATGTCCCTTTTTTGACACTATTAACTAATGTTTGGCTGCCAAGATAAATTTCCCAAACCTGAATAGAACAAGACCAAATTTGTTATAGATTTGTTATAGATTGCACTTTAATCTAGAAGTTGCTTGTAATTCTTTGGAACCAGGGCAAAATGCATATTTTAAAAATGCATCAGAGTTTTGCCAGAGAAGGAGAAGTTGAATGGAATAGCTGGAAACTTGAACAGAAGCAGCAGCAAATGCTTATCATTTAAGAAATCTCCTATCAAAAACTAGTGCAAGACACTGTATTTTGATTACATCATTACCATGAAACAGACTTGCAAAAAGAAGCATATTTTGCAGTATTGAGAGTTATTTTTCTTTCAGATAAGTGTAGAGTCTTTAAACTTTGGGGGAAAACCACTTCAAACATTTCAAAATAAAATACTGCTTTTTGCTGGCATGTTCATTTTTAAGACATATAAAGATATAGAGATAACTTAATTAAGAAAAATCAATATAAATCACTTCAGATAAAGACATTTTCATTTTTTAAAAAAAAATCAGTTCCTTTGTAAGTACTAATTCTTGTCAAAACTTTGTTTTACAATCATACTAAAACAGTTTCAATAATTTATCCATATAGAATCATAGAATCACAGATCTGCAAGCTACTTCAGAATATATCTAGTCAACACACAAACGTTAAGAGTATATGATCCGTTAGACCAGAAGTCCCTAACATTTCTTCTTTGGTGGACTGGTGATGGGGAGAGGGGATGATTCTATGTGAGTGGCAGGTGTGTGCATCAGTGTGTATAATTCCATTTGCACCAAATGGAACCACAAGTGTGAGAGTGAACGCCCAATGCTGGTGCAAATGGAACTGTCCATGCATTCTCGCCTGTCGCTTACATGGCCCAGTTTCAAATGAATCACAACCCAGTAGTGGGCCATGGCCTGGGGGTTGGGGACTCCTATATTAGAGCTTTTCTGATAAATTATCATCTAGCCTCTGTTTGAGGACCAGTAAAGGAGAAGTTATTACCTGATAACCTGTTCACTGACTGATAAATTTCTAGATTGAACTTTTTTTCTTATAGAACTGGACAGAGTATTCCAAGTGGAGCCTAACCAATTACTAAACGATTATTTCTCATGAACTGGGCTCCATGGTCTTGTTAATGAACACTATGGTATCATTTGCCTATTTAGTTGCTGCAATGTACTGTCAGTTCATGTTTATGTTGTGGTCAACAAGGATGAGCCAGCAGTATGCAGCAGCAGCTATAAAGCCAACACAATCCTAAATTGCATTAATAGAGGGATACAATCAAGATCAAGTGAGATACTAATATCACTCTATAAAGCCCTAGTAAGACCACACCTAGAATACTGCATCCAGTTTTGGTCACCACACTATAAAAAAGATGTTGAGACGCTATAAAAAGTGCTGAGGAGAGCAACCAGAATGATTAGGGGACTGGAGAATAAAGCATATGAAGAATGGTTACATGAACTGGGCATGGCTAGTCTAGTAAAGAGAAGGACCAGGGGAGACATGATAGCCAACTTCCAATACTTGAGAGGCTGCCACAGAGAGGAGGGGGTCAAGATGTTTTCCAAAGCACCTGAAGGCCAGACAAGGAATAATGGATGGAAACTGACCAAGGAGAAATTCAACCTAGAAATGAGGAGGAACTTTCTGACAGTGAGAACAATCAACCAATGGAACAGTTTGCCTTCAGAAGTTGTGGGAACTTTGTCACTTGAGACTTTCAAGAAAAGATTGGACTGCCATTTGTCAGAAATGGTATGAGGTCTCCTGCTTGAGCAGGGGGTTGGACTAGATGACCTATTAGGTCCCTTCCAACTCTGTTAATCTGTTAAAGGATATCCAAATCTTTTTCACACGGTAGTACTTTGTACTCAATGTTTGCATTTTTCTAACTCATATGCAGAAGTTTGCATTTCTCTTTATTAAATCTCATCTTATTTATTTCAGCCCACAGCCCAAGCCTTTCTAGAATGTTTTAAATCTTCTCTCTTCCTCTGAAGTATTAAGCTCCTCACATTTTGTCATCTGGTAATTTGATAAGTATCTTCTCAATTCTTTCTGCAGGGAATCTATGGTGACACTGCAGAACCGAAGACAACTTTGTGGTCCTCTACTCAGTATTTCCCTCCAAGTTAAATGGAAATCATTAGAAAAGACTCTTTGAGAGCATTGAGCCAATTGAAAATCCGCCTAATAGTATTATCTATCTCACATTTTCCATTTTATTAAAGAGAATATCATGAGTCTGTCAAAGGATATGCTGAAGCACAGGTATGCTATGTCTATGGCATTCCCTTGATCAAAAAAGCTAATAAGTCAAGGATGAAAATAAAGTAAGTCTGGTATGATTTGTTTGCAACAGATCTGTGCTACCTCTACAAATTATAGCATGCCTGGTGAAATAGTCACAATTGTGCCATTTAATGATCTTTTTAGGACCTTGTTGAGTATAGAGATCAGGGTCACAGGTTTAGATTTTCTGATCCTTGTTCTAGAAGAACAAGTTATCAGTGTTAATAATAATAAGAAGTTAGAAGTTATCAGTGCTTGGAACACACTACCTGACTCTGTGGTCTCTTCTCATAATCCCAAAAGCTTTAACCAAAAACTATCTACTATTGACCTCATCCCGTTCCTAAGAGGACTATAAGGGGCGTGCATAAGAGCACAAACATGCCTACCGTTCCTGTCCTATTTTTTTCTTATATATATATGCTTATACTTCCTTATATTTCCTCATATATATGTTTATATACTATATAATCATTTTGTGCGATGCTTGTATATATTGTTGTGACAAAAATAAATAAATAACATAAAAAATAAAAAGATCGGGAGAATATTTGCTCTCCAATCTTCTGGAACCTTACCTTCTGAATCAAATATTCAGAACTTTTCAAAGATTACTGAGATTATTCTGTAATCATCTATACTAGTGTCTTCAGTATATAATCTACCCAGTCTTGAATATTTAGATTATTTTAATCAGCTAAATTCTCTCTTTCTGGTCCTTGTACATCCTAAACTGCAGCTCACTCCTTCACCTGGGGGCATAAAACTGGCCTGCTAGAGATTTACGTTCTTATGAAAGACAGACACAAATATGAATTAATTTCTGCCTTCTTGAAATTCACAAATTATAAAATCAGCACTTCCTAAAGTCTCTTTGGCTTTTCTTTTTTGTTCTACAGCCAAAAAAAACCCCTTTAAAAACTGTTTTTAATAACTTTCACAAGCTTTTGCTTGGTCTGAGCTTTAACTTTGCTGACACAGTTCTTACAGTTTCTGGAACTCTGGAGTCTCATAGCACCTTAGAAAAGGTGTGACTAGTACAGATGAAAAAAGAATACAACTTCAGGCAATCCATTCAAATTACAACAGCACTGAAAAAATGACTTATAACTGTTTTTCACACTTATGACCTTTGTAGCATTCCCCATGATCATGTGATCAAAATTCAATTGCTTGGCAACTGACTCATACTTATGACTGTTGCTGTGTCCCGGGGGTCATGTGATCACCTTTCAGGACCATCTGACAAGCAAAGTCAATGGCGAAGCCAGATTCACTTAACAATTGTGTTACTTATCAACTGTGAGATTCATTTAACAGCTATGGCAAGAAAGGTTATACAATGGGGCAAAATTCACTTAAGAAATATCTCACTTAACAACAGAAATTTTGGGCACAATTGTGGTGGTAAATCAAGGCCTATCTCTGTTCTCTGGTGTGGGAAGAGGGCTATATTAGTCTATAGAAGCAAAGAATCGGGAGTCTGGCAGCATCCTTTCCAATTTTATTAAACTGTGTCAGAAATTTTATTAAAATTGGAAAAGATTCTGCCTGCTAATTCTTTGCTTCTATAATATGGCCTTTTTCCACTCTGTAGAATACATGTATTCTTCTTAGAGTTATTTATTTATTTATTTATTTATTTATTTATTTATTTATTTATTTATTTATTTATTTATTTATTTATACCGCCCTTCTCCCGAAGGACTCAGGGCGGTGTACAGCCAGGATAAAAAACAGTAAATATACAAAGTTAAAAATATCAATTTAAAATACCTATTCAATAGTGGCCGAATTAAAACCGTCAGATTGACCAACCTAAAATACCCCATATAAAATTACAAAAGATTAAAAAATTTAAAATTTAAAATTTAAAAATTTAAAAATCAGTCCAGTCCCACTTGAACAAATAAATGAGTTTTTAATTCCCGGCGGAAGGTCCGAAGGTCAGATATTAAACGCAACCCGGGGGGAAGGTCGTTCCAGAGAGTAGGTGCTCCAACAGAGAAGGCCCTACCCCTGGGGGCCGCCAGCCAGCATTGCTTGGCGGACGGCATCCTGAGGAGACCCTCTCTGTGAGAGCGTATGGGTCGATGGGAGGCATACGGTAACAGCAGGCGGTCCCGTAAGTACCCGGGCCCTAAGCCATGGAGCGCTTTAAAGGTGGTAACCAAAACCTTGAAGCGCACCCGAAAGACCACAGGTAGCCAGTGCAGACTGCACAGGAGCGGTGTTACCCGGGAGCAATGAGGAGCTCCCTCGATCACCCGTGCAGCTGCATTCTGGACTAACTGGAGTCCCCGGGTGCACTTCAGGGGTAGCCCCATGTAGAGAGCATTGCAATAATCCAGATGGGAAGTGACGAGAGCATGAGTGACCGTGCATAAGGCATCCCGGTCCAGAAAGGGACGCAACTGATGGACCAGGCGAACCTGGTAAAAGGCTCTCCTGGAGACGGCCGCCAAATTATCTTTAAACGACAGCCGTCCATCCAGGAGAACGCCTAAGTTGCGTACCCTCTCTGTTGGGGCCAGTGACTCGCCCCCAACAGACAGCCGCGGTTGCAGCTGACTGTACCGGGGTGCCGGCATCCACAGCCACTCCGTCTTGGATGGATTGAGTCTGAGTCTGTTTCTCCCCATCCAGACCCGTACGGCCTCCAGGCAACGAGACAGCAGTTCGACAGCTTCGTTGGGGTGGCCCGGGGTGGAAAAGTACAGCTGAGTGTCATCAGCGTACAGCTGATAACTCACCCCGAAGCCACTGATGACCTCGCACAACGGCTTCATGTAGATGTTGAACAGGAGAGGCGAGAGAATCGACCCCTGTGGCACCCCACAAGTAAGGCGCCTCGCGGTCGATCTCTGCCCCCCTGTCAACACCGTCTGCGACCGGTCAGAGAGATAGAAGGAGAACCACCGATAAATGGTGCCTCCCACTCCCAACCCCTCCAACCGGCGCAGCAGGATACCATGGTCGATGGTATCAAAAGCCGATGAAAGATCCAACAGGACCAGGGCAGAGGAACAACCCCTATCCCTGGCCCTCCAGAGGTCATCCACCAACACGACCAAAGCTGTCTCCGTGCTGTACCCGGACCGGAAGCCGGACTGGAACGGGTCTAGATAGACGGCTTCATCCAGGTACTGGGGAAGCTGCCATGCCACCACACTCTCTACAACCTTCGCCACAAAGCGAAGGTTGGAGACTGGACGGTAATTACCCAAAATAGCTGGGTCCAGGGAAGGCTTCTTGAGGAGGGGTCTCACCACCGCCTCTTTCAAGGCAGCGGGGAAAACCCCTTCCAACAAAGAAGCATTTATAATTCCCTGGAGCCAGCCTCATGTCACCTCCTGAGTGGCCAGCACCAGCCAGGAGGGACACGGGTCCAGTAAACATGTAGTGGCATGTAACCTCCCCAGCAGCCTGTCCATGTCCTCGGGAGCCACAGAATCAAACTCATCCCAAACAACATCAACAAGACGTATCTCAGTCATCCCATCCGGATCATCACAATCTTGGTCCAAACTATCCCGAAGCTGAACAATTTTATCATATAGATAACCACTAAACTCCTCAGCACGTCCCTGCAAGGGGTCATCCCGTCCCCCCTGATGTAAAAGGGAACGGGTCATTCGAAACAGGGCAGCCGGGCAGTTATCTGCCGACGCAATGAGGGTGGAAACATAGGAACGTTTCGCAACCCTCATTGCCACTAGGTAGGCTTTCGAAAAAGACCTAACTAGTGTCCGATCAGCCTCGGAACGGCTGGACCTCCAGGTACTCTCTAGGCGTCTTCTCCGGCGTTTCATCTCTCTCAGCTCCTCAGAGAACCAAGGAGCCAATTGAGATCTACGCCGGGTCAGAGGCCGCAAAGGCACGACACGGTCCAAAGCCCCAGCCGCAGCCTGTTCCCAGGCCGCAACTAGTTCTTCAGTCGTGCCGTGGGCAAGATCATCAGGAAACGGCCCAAGCTCCGTCAGGAACCTCGTGGGGTCCATCAGGCACCTGGGACGGAACCAACGCATTGGTTCCATCTCCCTGCGGTGGTGAGTGGCGGTCTGAAAGTCTAGGCGGAGGAGAAAATGATCTGTCCATGACACCGGTGTTGTCACTAAATCCCCTAATACCAGATCATTAAACCACTGTCCAGAGATATAAATCAAGTCCAGTGTAGACCCCCCCGTGTGTGTAGGGCCATCAGTTACTTGGATCAGGTCCAAGGCCGTCATAGAAGCCTGGAACTCCTGAACCACCGTCGATGACAAGCCGGCCGATGGCAGATTGAAATCTCCCATGACCAGAAGTCGGGGGATCTCAATCGCCACCCCGGCAAGCACCTCAAGCAGCTCGGGCAGGGCTGTAGTCACGTAGCAAGGAGCCAGGTACGCGATCAACAGACCCATCTGATTCTTATGGCCCCACTTCACAAGTAGGGATTCACAACCGGCTATCTGAGGAACAGTGGACTCTCTCGGCTCAAGACTCTCTCTCATCACAACCGCCACCCCGCCACCCCTACCTTGGGCCCTCGGCTGATGGAATGCTCGGAAACCCGGCGGGCACAGTTCAACCAGGGGCACACCCCCTTCTGCGCCCAGCCAGGTCTCCGTAATGCCCATAAAGTCCACGGACTCCCCCCAAATATGATCACAAATCAGTGGGGCCTTGTTAACCACGGACCGGGCATTGCACAACATCAGCCGAAGGCCCGGGCCCTGAGGATCTTGGCCTTCCAGGGAACGGGTAAGAACTGAGGGACCGGAGCACGTTATCGCTTTTAAACAGCGAGTCCGTGCTCCCGGAAAATGATACGGCCCCTTGCTTCCGCCATATCTGCCCCTCCCACTTACCATACAGATGGAACCAACATCAACCCCTGGAACGAACCCCTCACCCCCCTCCCTCGGACTGGATAAAACGCCATGGACAACTCCCGGGACTGGACTTACCCTCCCTGATGGGTTTCCCCCCCCCATCGCTTTCCTCCCCCCCTTTAAAAGACCCTTATTAAAAAACCTATCTACAAAACCCCAAAGATTCTTCTTCCTCGCATGCCACCTCTCCGGGTCCCAAGACCCCTCGTTAAGGCAGGCCCTCAATAACACAGAGGGCCATTCCTGCGAGGCGGGGGAACCTCGCAGTCGGAGAAGGTCAGCCGACGAATATTTCATGCAAGAGATTAAATAACAGTGGGAAAAAGGTAATTCCTTAGCCGTTTGATGGTATCGCGGCCTACGGACAAGTCAGGGTAGTCCCAGTCCCAAGGCCTAAAGGCCGGTAGGGGCAATAAACAAGATGGAGTTCGGCTGATGGATTCTGCCGTTCAATGCCGCCCCTAATGGGTGCAGCGAAAGTTTATGCCCACTGGTGTCGCCCATGATCCAGTCCGGGCCTTCCAGAATTGATGCCACCGCTGAACAATGCCGCTAGAAAACAGAGCGGCAAAACTTCCAGCCGCTGATGACAAGTGCGGCCGGCAGCAGTAAACCATGATCTAGCCCGGCCATTTCTAACGAGCGCCACTCCGCACCCCTCCAAAATGGCCGGCGCCATCTGCCGTTGCCGCCGATGGTATCAATGCCGCTGAAGGTATCTAAGCGGCTGATGCCAATGCCGCTATACGATACCGCCGCTGGCCACCGTCGGCCGCCACTGTCCTAAGCGGCCGCCTATGTCATGGGCGGCCGCCAGTGTCCTGCCGGGCTGCCGGGCCGCAAAAACGGTATCAATGCCGCTGATGGTATCAATGTCGCTGGAGATCTCTAAGTGGCTGATGTCAATGCCGCTATATAATATTGCCGCTGGCCAACGTCGCCCACCAATGTCCTGAGCAGCCGCCAATGTCCTGAGCGGCTGCTGGGCCGCAAAAACGCCCTTTCCAGCGGGCGCCGCGCTCCAAGCCCAGCCAAGATGGCCGCCGGCAACCGTCCGCCGCTCGCCCGCCTCACCAGCCTCGTTCCCGGCAGCCGAGGGTCTAAAAAGACCCCAAAAGATCTCCTTCGGCTGCCGGAAAGATGTTCTCTGAAGCAGTGAGCACAGATGGCTCAAAAGCCGCATCCGAGGCATCGCGGCCAGGGAAAACGCCGCCCCACCGCTTGCATGATTTTCAGGATGCCGCCATTCCCGCGCATGCGTAGAGAAGAAACGTAGAGAAGTTCTTCTTATGCTTCTTCTACTATTTCCATTTCTTTTTCTCTTCAGTGTTTTAGAGAATCCATGATGATCTCCCCTCCCCCCTCCGTTTTTCTTCTTACATGAACTGTGTACAATTACTGCTTAAATATCTTGTTCAATAGCATGTTCCAACCTTCTTACACACTTTTCTCCTTCAATATTTCAAACCTTTGGATCCAACCAATTTTCCCTTGGAGATCATCAAAATCCAATTTTGTCTAATAAAGTACAGTTTTGGTTTTACAAAATAGCATATTCTAAAGCTTTCTTTGAATTCAATTCTGAAGAAATAAGAATTGAAAAAACGTGATATGGAAGAAAATGAGTGTGTCAGATATTTCCATTTTTGAATGTCTGGATACTTTATAAATGTAACTACAGTGGAATTTTCCTCCACTTTAGAGTGCATGTATTCCCTGAATTATAAATTTTTTAAAAGCTGTAAATATACTCTCAGAGTTGTTTAGTCATATTTCTGTGACTTCAACAAAACAGAATGTTTGGTTTATTAAAGATTTCTAGCAGAAACAAGGCAGCCTACCATGTTTTCAAATGTATATATAAAGCAATGTATACAAACTAGAAAAAAATAGTCAATCTAAATTTAAAATGATTTGTGGCAGTAGGACTATTCTCAGATTTCCAGATACTAAATGAATCCTCCAAAGTATCTTTATCTACCAGTGAAAGATACCAAGGAAGAATAATTATAACATTCTTGGGTCAAGAATATCTTGTAACTGTATTTTCATAGTACTTTAGTATACACAGTCTTTGCTTAATGAATGTATCACAATAGCAGTCCTTTCTATTGGATAATTTCAGGCAGATGGATGGATGGATGGATGGATAATATTTGCTAGCCCACCACTAGCTGGAAGATTTAAAAATGAGTTACAATTCTCCCCCCACCCCAAAAGAAAAACTAGGTAAAAGTATAAAATCAAGTTAAATAAATAGTCATATTTAAAACATACAACAATTATAATAAAACTGATGAAGAGGCATTTAAGGAAGAGAAAGAGTACTCAAGTTATAGATGCTAAGTCAGAGATATGAAAATAAAATACCAGTTCTTCACTTGGCACTGAAAGGCAGATATTATTGGCGTGAGCTTGCCTCCAAGATAAGGACATGCCAAATATTGATTTGGTATTATAAGAGGATTACAAATGATAACCCATCTAATTTAGTATTACTGTAAAGTTGCTGACTCTTTCAGCTTTTATCTACTGTAGCACAAGAGCGGCTTTCAAACTGTATCTAGAATTAAATATATCACAGTAATGTGTTAGCCATTACATAATCTCTAAAAGGAAAGAGTGTTGCATTTCGAGAATTAACCCATATTCATACATAGGAATTTCAAAACTGAAAACCTTTGGTCCTACTATTTGTTTTTCTCTAACTGCAAAAAGAAAATTGTCATTTAAAATGGATAGCAACTCTGCTACTTTTTACAATATTAATCATGCCATGTTTATACTAGAAGAGGAGAATAAGATGTTCAGTCATGACCCTGTTTTTCTTATCACTATTTTTAAATTTTAGTATGACTTGGTTTATCTAGTTTATATACTATATAATCTTTTTGTATGATACCTACATATATTGTTGGGACAAAATAAATAAAATAAAAATAAATAAATAAATAAATAGTTTTAAAGTGTATTTTGTTGCAGCTGAATGAAAGTATGATACAGTGGCAAACCAAGATTTAAAAATGCATTAAAAAGTGGCATTTAAGAAATATACAGTATATATTGCTCTGTTCTTCAATTTAACTATTTTTTCTCAAGCTATCTCCACCGCAAAAAGTCCTGGATATAAGAACTATATTTCTTTATTCCACTATCTCTTGTACATCAACCTTGATTCTTTCTCACTTATTATTTCTTTTCTCACATGATATATATAGAAAAACCTGCAAGTTTGGGGGCTATTTAGTTTAAGGGAAAAAAAGGCGAGTTATACAATAGAGGTATACACAATTATTATACAATTATTATATAATGTTCTGGAGAAAGTTTCTCCAGGTGTTCTGGAGAAAAAGAGCATTTGTTTCCTCTTTTATATAAATGATCCAATGAAATTTAATGGTAAGAAATGTAAAATGGTACATCTTCAAATAATGCATATTTAAGCAAGATTATGAAAAAAGACTTTACAGATCCGATTTATCTCTCCCGTATTCTGAAAAACTATATGTGTCTCAATTTTTTTTGGTCTCAGGACACCAAATCATCTAAAGTCACGGTGTCTCTTCCAAGTTACTCAAATTGTCCTCCAGCTCTATAATATTTTTCCCCAGTGCCCATGGGAAAAACTTGCCCAGATTTATACCAGTGAGGGGGTTACCCTCACGTTCCATTAAGTATAACATGAAAATGCTAAGCTGTGTTTAGAAGACATGTTGACATAATACAGGTAGTCTTCAACTTACAACTACAATGGAGCCCAAAATTTATACTGCTAAATGAGTAATTTGTTAAGTGATTTTTGCCCCATTTTATGACTTTTCTTGCCACATTTGTTAAGTGAATCACTGTAGTTGTTAAATTAGTAACATGGTTGTTAAGTGAATCTGCCTTTCCCATGGACTTTGCTTGTCAGGAGATTGCAAAAGGTGATCACATGACCACAGGACACTGCAACCATCATAAATGTGAGTCAGCATCCAAATATCAATCATGTGACCATGGGCATGCTGCAGTGAACATAAATGTGAAAATTGATCATAAGTCACTTTTTCAGTGCCGTTGTAACTTTGAATGGTCACTAAATGAATTGTTGTAAGTTGAGGACTACCTGTACAGCTTTTTTTCTGATTCCTAACTCTCCATAAGGCAGCTCACATTCCTCTTTAAATGTTTCACTTCAAAATTAATGTTTCTCATGCTTTCCCAACAAAGTGTGAACATTCTACAATAGTAAATTGATGGTCTTGATGCAATAGAGGTCTTGGATCTGCAAGGCAAGCTTTATGGACAGCTTGCACTGTTGCATACATGCCTTTCCCTCTCTGATTACTGGCAACAGTTTGTTTGGACTGCAGGAGTAACCCCTGGCCTATATATGTTCTATGGAGGAAGTGGTGATTCTGTTTTTTAATCAAAGGTGTAACCACACACACACACAACTAATTCTAATCTTCCTCCAGAAAGCTGCTGAATCTGTACGTGTGTATTTGATTAAAGAACAGAACCAGCACTTCCTCCATAGAAGGTCACTCTAAGATGAAAAAGAAAGCCAGGTTCTGCCAGATGTGTTTTGCTGGCTTTGTCCCAAATGAGTTTTTAGCAACTTTTGTTGACATGGGATTTCATATCAGTCATGCTTTTCATTCATTTTATTAGAACAGCAGATATTATTTTGCCAATTCCAGGGTTTTTTTCCCCTTCTGAATAGTGTTAGCTTCTTGCTGCTTGTACTATTTTAACTTTCCCTTGCAACACTTAGCAATTTGGGGGGAGGGGAGTGGAATCTCACTAATATTGACAGAATTCTGCTTCTAGATTAAATGATAAATCATATGTCTGATGAGGGATGCAGGTTGATGTAAAATGTAATGTCCGCAATGCTCTTCATAACTTTTTCCTCACTGATTATGATCCAATTCTAAAAATGTTTCTGAACTCATGTTATTCTGTTCTTCTGGTAGACTGGTAGACCTATCTCTCAAAATAGCATGACTGATAAGTTGAAAAGGCAGAGAATGGACCTGTGATGAAGTGGAGGTGATTTGTTTTCATCCACTAGGTGAATTCCCACCAATTTCCCCCTTTATCCCTCCTCAAATCCATCAACCTTGCAAGAGACTGTTCAATCCAGGTCTAACTACATCCTGAACATAGTTAGAGTGGCATGTCACCAGCATGGAAAATTTTCATGCTCAAAACTAGTCATTCAGGCAACTGGAAAGATAGCTAAAACTTTTAACTCAAGCACCTGTGCATATTTAACCAAGTCTTTCCACTGCAAGTTAAGGAGAGCCATTGATAGTAATTTTAGGTGACATTGATTTTAAGATGAATCAAGACCAGGGAAATTCACTGACCTTTGTCATTGAATTACTGGCTGTGAAGAAGATTCCATCAACTGTCAGCAATACATTTTGTAGATATTGTCTTTGGTCCAACATCACATGCTCTTTGCATAGCAGGGTTCACAACTTGGATACCCAGCCTATAACTGGCATCTTCAAACATCCGAACACAATTCAGCAAATTGTGCATCACAATCGTTCTCATTTGGACTTTTAACTAAAAATTTAACAGACACATTTGACGTATTTAATTAAAACCAAAGTTATTGTATACTGCCAAAGATCTGAAACTGGAACCTTCTAAAAATCTGGATGATTGCTCTTATGTCCTGGTTATAAATATTTCAGGGGCATCAATTTGAACAATAAAAAATAGGATGCTGTTCTAGATACCCTTTGGTCATGTATTCTGAATGCTGTTTTCAAAGTCTACTTCCTAGGCTATCTAGTGTTCATTTATTATGCAAACTATTAAGTTGCCCTTATTCTTAGAATCTATATAAGACAATTTCCTTGTGAACATTCCATTCTACCATACTGCTTTGGGATTACAATATTAATAAGTGACAAATGTGTTCTCTCTTTCTCAGCAATAAAATGCTCAGTTATCAGCCTTTCCAGTTCTCTTGATTATGGATCTTTCCTTGTTTTACCATATCAGCCTCAGTCAGCAGTGAGGATAATTAATTCTACTTTATTGCATTGAAAGGCACAAGAACCAATTTTCTTTTCAAATAGAAAACAGAGAGAAAATGCCTCAATTTTAACATAATTTAAAACCAGCAATTCTTGAACAAGGTTATTGCTTCTGCTAATTACGCATTTAACCGTTACAGCTACCAGTGATCAAATGCAGGTAGACATCAATGTGCCAACTTTTCTTTTAGAAAACTTGTTCTAAATCTAGTCAGCATTCAATTCAATTTTAGCATGGAATACTTATGCTGGTACCTGATCATAAAATACTTTTCTCAGTATATGGAAATACTATAATAGCAATGGGCAAGCTATAAAAAGCAAATAGCCACATAGATAATCTGCAGAGCTATTGGAAATTTTTGACAAATATGACATCATTATGTCAAGAGCTAATTTCTGTTTCTAAATGCTACTGTTTCAACTTTATTGTTATTATTTTCATATTACATGTTTATTCTTTAATATTGCTTCCCATAATCCCTTGCCCATGATTCCCTTCAGCACTCTGGAAATTGAATGGAATCACAACCACAATCAATATTTGAATACCAAATGTTTGCTCCAATTCAGAATGAATTCAGAATTTCATTTGTGCAGTTAAAGGAAAAAATTAACATGAATAAAAAGACAATTGGAATGAAAAAACACAGAATGCAATTTGAAATTGAACTATCTACAAAATGATGAATATGTAATAGCAAAGATGTATACATTTTTGTTAAGATTCAAAACAGAAGAAGAAAATGTTTAAAATTCATGACAAAGTGAATTACTAATCTTAGATATGACGAAAAGGTACATTTGGGAGAGAATGTTGCTTCCTTTTACAATCTGTAATCCCTTAATTCAGGGTAGAGTCGGGGGGACGGATGGAAGAGAATGTGGCTAACTGGCTAACGTGAAGTGTTAATACCACTTTATAACGATTTAGTAAGGCCACACTTGGAATATTGCATTCAGTTTTGGTCGCCACGATGTAAAAAAGATGTTGAGACTCTAGAAAGAGTGCAGAGAAGAGCAACAAAGATGATTAAGGGACTGGAGGCTAAAACATATGAAGAACGGTTGCAGGAATTGGGTATGTCTAGTTTAATGAAAAGAAGGACTAGGGGAAACATGATAGCAGTGTTCCAAAATCTCAGGGGTTGCCACAAAGAAGAGGGAGTCAAAGTATTCTCCAAAGCACCTGGGGGTAGAACAAGAAGCAATGGGTGGAAACTAATCAAGGAGAGAAGCAACTTAGAACTAAGGAGAAATTTCCTGACAGAACAATTAATCCGTGGAACAACTTGCCTGCAGAAGTTGTGAATGCTCCAACACTGGAAGTTTTTAAGAAGAGGTTGAATAGCTATTTGTCTGAAGTGGTGTAAGGTTTCCTGCCTAAACAGGGGGTTTTACTAGAAGACCTCCAAGGTCCCTTCCAACTCTGTTATTCTATAATTCTCTTAAACTCATGTTAATAGTAATGTTATTAAAAGTAACTATTAAAAAGATAAAAACTAACACAAACTAAAAAGAAAAGAATAAAAGAATTAAAAAGAAAAATAGGAAGCTTTTCTGTAGATCATTATGTGGATCAAGCAGTTGGAAAAAAATGGTGACAAGAAATTTATGCCTCAAACTTGCAAGATTGATTTCAGCCTTTTCAAATATACCAGACAGGAAACAAAACTAGATGAACTAGCAGTGGGGGTGGGTGGGTGTAATGTATCTTTAAAAGTTTTGGCGGGAAAATAGCACGTTGCTGATTGGTTGAAGCCCCCGGTTAAACTGTATATAAAGAGAGGTTTTTCCCAGCACTGGTTGCTGGGTTCACCATATAGTAAAGAGCTGTTGTCACTATCCTGGTCTCCTGCCTCGTTATTGCCCGAATCTAACACTGGCGACGAAGGTGGGATCTCGAGGCTAAGAGCGCCAGGAAAAGAGCTGAACTCACCAGGAAGACGCGAACCCAGCAAACAAGGGGCGGAAAGCAGCGATGTCCGGCTACACACCGCCAGCGCCATTCGACCCAGCTAAAGAAAAATGGGGGTCATACATGGCTCATTTCGAGTGTTTCCTCGAGGCGAACGAACTTCAAGGAGTTTCAGACAACAGGAAACGAGCATATTTCCTGAGCCACTGCGGTCCAGATGTTTTCGACACCGCAGAATCCCTGGCTGAGCCAACGCCGGTACAGTCGGTACCGTGGCAAACTCTGCAAACTTTATTGAAAGCCCATTTTGCACCAACGCCGTCCAAGTACGTGCAACGGTTCGAATTCGGGGAGCGCAGACAGCAAGAGGGCGAGTCCATCAGCGCATACATGGCCGCCCTGAGGAAAGCCTCAAAACATTGTGAATACCGAGACTTGGATGAGGCATTGCTGGAGCAACTCATCCGCGGGGTCAGGGACATTCGTTTGCGGAGGCGGCTGCTGTCTAAAAGCAACCTAACGCTGGCAAATGCCTTGGACGAAGCCAGGGCTCACGAGATGTCTTCCCAAGTGGCGGAAACCCTACAAAAGCAAGTCACACCAACGGCTGGTGCGAAATCAACCCCGGTCCACAATGAAAAGGTCCAGGCCGAATCGGAGGGTGAGGAACAGGAAGGAGTCTTCCACACCGGGAGGCCGGAGAATGAAGACCGCGGTGACTGCGCGAGTTGCGGAGGGCAACACCAACGACAACAATGCAGATTTAAGGATGCAACTTGTCGGCGATGCGAAAGGAAGGGGCACCTAGCACAGGTCTGTCGAGCTCCCCAACCTTCCCGCCAAAAATTCAAACCGACCAACCAGAGCGCGGGAACGGCGAAGCGGCCCGTGATTGGTCAATTCAAAAAAGGCGCGAAGTTGAATCAGACTGTCGTGAGAGTGGGTCACGCATCAACACGCCTAGAAAAAAAATCTTTACAAAGGCAAAGATTGAGGGGGTGCCGTGCCGATTGGAGGTGGACACCGGCTCATCGATCACGATCATGTCCTGGGACAATCTCGTGAGAGCCTTACCCGCCATCGCAAAGCGCAAGCTGCAACCACAGAAATTAAAGGTACAAGACTACCAGGGGAATCGCATCCCCGTCCGAGGGGTAACGTCCGTCCACGTCGAGTATGGACAATACAAGAAAACTCTGCCCATCACCATCGTCGATGGGACCCTGCCAAGCTTGTTGGGACTGGACTGGTTCCGAGCATTGGGCATGGGAGTGACTGGAATCTTCAGAAACGAAGTCGACCTCAAAGACGCACTCGTGAAAGAATTTGGGGACGTTTTCAGAGACTGCCTGGGCAAGTACACGGGGACCCCTATCTCTTTTAACTTAGACCCCCAAGTTGCCCCTATCCGTCTAAAGGCTAGGAGGGTCCCGTTCGCCCTAAAGCCCAGGATTGACCGGGAACTGGACAAGCTAGTAAACCAGGGAATTCTAGTGCCAGTTGACCATGCTAAGTGGGAGACCCCTATAGTCACCCCAGTCAAACCGGACGGGTCGGTCCGGTTGCGCTGACTACAAGGCAACGCTTAACAAAGCGTTGCAAAAGAGTGCTTACCCCGTCCCGGTGGTACAGCACTTACTGCACTCAATGGGGCAAGGGCAAGTTTTTGCCAAACTAGACTTGGCCCAAGCCTATCAACAGCTGCCCGTAGATAGCAGCACAGCCGAAGCGCAGACAATTGTGACTCACAGAGGGGCTTTTAAGTGTACCCGATTACAGTTTGGGGTTAGTGTGGCTCCAGGGTTATTTCAGAACCTGATGGAGCGGCTATTGCAGGGCCTCCCAGGGGTGGTACCATACTTTGACGATGTACTGGTATCCGCTGAAAATCTAGAGGAATTAGGGGTAAGGCTGCAAAAAGTTTTGGGCATTTTCCGGTCTGCCGGTCTCACGGTTAAACTAAACAAATGCCAGATCGGGGTTGAGTCTGTGGAATTCCTGGGCTACCGGATAGACAGGGAAGGGATTCACCCCACTGAGAGCAAGGTACGGGCCATCAGGAAGGCCCCGGTTCCAAAGAACAAAACGGAGTTACAGGCATTCTTAGGTCTGATCAACTTCTACGCAGTATTCTTAAGGAATAAGGCTACAGTAGCCGAGCCGCTGCATAAATTACTAGCAAAGTCGGCTGCATGGGCTTGGGGAAAGGCGGAAGCTAGGGCATTCGAAGGGGTAAAGAATCTCCTAATGAGTGATAGCCTCCTTATCCAATACAATGGCACGCTGCCATTAGTGTTAAGCTGCGATGCATCTCCCTATGGGGTGGGGGCTGTGCTCAGCCACAGGTTACCAAATGGCACAGAAGCCCCTATTGCATACTACTCCCGAACCATGTCATCAACTGAAAGGAATTATAGCCAGCTTGATAAGGAAGCCTTGGCTATAGTCTCAGGAGTAAAGAAATTCCATGAGTATGTATTTGGTCGTGATTTTGAAATCATCACGGACCATAGACCTTTGCTAGGTCTGCTGGCAGGCGACCGCCCAACGCCCGTGGCACTTTCGCCAAGACTGACCCGATGGACTATCTTCCTGGCAGCGTATTCTTACAAATTACTACACCGGCTAGGAAAGGAATTAGGGCATGCAGACGCCCTGAGCAGATGCCCGTTACCAGAGACTATCGAAGACCCCACTCCGGGGATACCAGTTCTGCTAATTGACTCTTTGGACTCTGGCCCAGTCACATCCAAAGAGGTGGCTCGGGCTTCGTATAAGGACATTACAATAAGAACTGTAATTGGTTGGGTACAAAGAGGTTGGCCGCTGCGGGCGAGCGTTTTAAAGAGTTTGTAAAAAAACGTGGGGAGCTCTCGGCTCAAGGGGGGTGCCTGCTATGGGGGGATCGAGTGGTGATCCTGGAGAAACTGAGGAAAAAGGTATTGGATCTCCTTCACGAAGGTCACCCAGGGATCGTAAGGATGAAGGGTCTAGCGAGAAGCTATGTGTGGTGGCCCTTAATGGACTCGGAAATTGCTGAGAGGGTAGGGAAATGCCAGGCCTGCCAGGAGTCCAGACCGCTACCCCCAACGGCCCCGATTCGGGAATGGGAGAGACCCCAGAGCCCCTGGTCTAGGATCCATATCGATTTTGCCGGCCCCTTCCACGGCCAAACCTTTCTGGTAGTAGTCGATGCCTACTCCAAATGGCTGGAAATCATTCTCATGAGATCCATGACAGCCGAGGCCGTGATTTCAGTCCTACGGCACCTATTTGTAACCCACGGGTTGCCCGACACTTTAGTCTCCGATAACGGCCCGCAATTCACGGCAACCCAGTTTGAGGGGTACTTGGCAGAGGAGGGCATCCGACATGTCCTCTCGGCGCCTTTCCACCCTGCGACGAACGGGCTTGCAGAACCTTTCGTTCGGAGTGCAAAAGAAGCATTGTCCAGAATCAGGCCAGGCGATTGGCAAACAAAAATTGATACATATCTAGCAGTCCAACACAGAACCCCCTGTGTAACAACTGGCCGCAGCCCGGCCGAGCTATTAATGGGTCGGAAGCTTAGGTGCCCACTAGACCGTTTAAACCCAAACTACACACCAGACGGTTACAAAGGGGCACACGGTAAAACAAGAGAGATGGCAATAGGCGACCTAGTGTGGGCACACAACTACAGCGAGGGCCCGACCTGGTTAGCAGGAAAAGTCCTAGAAATAACAGGACCCAAATCATATCTGATAGAGATAGAGGATGGCCGGGTATGGAAACGCCACATAGATCAAATAAGGAAACGCATAACTGATAACACAGACCCTGACTATTCAATATATGAATACACAGCTGACTCAAACCCGGAGCAAACGCGGGACTTATCTGAGTTCCAAGAAGTCCAGCGACGCCAACCGGTTCCTCCTGAAAACAGCAGGGACGACTCTGCCAATAATCCAGGGCCGGATGGCCTAGAGGAGGAGCTGAGAGGAACGAACAGTCCCTCCGGTCAGCTCGACTCACTCCCAGAGAATGCATTGCGCAGGTCCGAAAGAGTCAGGAGACGCCCAGTCTACTTGCGTGACTACGTTGACAAATAAGATGTTAATTTCATGTAAATAGTGGTAAAGTGTTTTCTGGGAGGGAAGGAGTGTAATGTATCTTTAAAAGTTTTGGCGGGAAAATAGCACGTTGCTGATTGGTTGAAGCCCCCGGTTAAACTGTATATAAAGAGAGGTTTTTCCCAGCACTGGTTGCTGGGTTCACCATATAGTAAAGAGCTGTTGTCACTATCCTGGTCTCCTGCCTCGTTATTGCCCGAATCTAACAGTGGGTGGGTGGGTGGTTTTACATTGTGATTTTTAATTTACAATTTACCTTGTGCAAATTTGTTAAATAAATAAATAATTTTTATTTTATTTTAATTCTACATGAGCAGAATGCTGCTCGTCTGACGGCACAAACTTCCCACCACCACTTTTAGCTGCTTGATCCATTAGGGTAGGTCCTTCATAAGTTTCCTTCTCTGATTGGTAAGTCACTGAAGGCTCCCTTCCTCTCTCATATGAGTGTTTCCTAGAAAGCATCTTTTCCCTTCTTTCGTTTACACATTTCTTTACAGAAGAATAATGAAATTTCCACAGTGAAGAAATGGACTGTGAAAATGCCAGAATTTTCAGAAATGGCAAAATTCACCTGTTTGGTCAGACTTTTTTTTTTCTGAAAGACTGGAAATTTTTTGATAAAAGTAGAAGGAAATATATTGATGTTTTATAAATTTGAAGATGAAGATAGATGTGGATTAAATGAACACTATTAGGCTCCAGATTAAAACATTTTCGGTAGGAATGTTGTGGAAATCCATTTTTAAACTAGATGTAAATTAAAAGATAATGGATAAATGTGTTCTGTTAAGAAATAATAATTGACACATTTCCTAAATATCTGAGAAGGCACAAAATTATTATTATTATTATTATTTACAAAAGGAACAGAATACTGAAACCTAGATTAGCCATGATATGATTTACAGTACATGTTTGCTTGCTTGGTTTTTTAAAAAAAACCTACTAAATTTGAATTTAGATTATGCATTGGGAGTAGATGGTTTATTCCCTTTTTCCTATTGCAGACTTGCATTATTTATTTGTTTATTATTTATTTATTTATTCACATTTTTATACTGCCCTTCTCCGAAGACTCAGGGTGGTGTACAGCAAATAAAACGACAATAATCCAAAAACAATTTAAAATACCATAACAAGATTAAAAATCTAATTTAACCGCTGTATACTTAAAAATATTAGATAAAAAATTACACAAGATAAAAACCCCTGTTAAGAAGCCCGCTAAAACCCCCAAATATTAAAATCAATCAATCAGGCCAGCCCCGCTTGGTGAAAAAAGAAAGTCTTGAGCTCGTGTTTAAAGGTGCGAAGATCAGGGAGAAGACGGAGTCCCACCGGTAGCTCGTTCCACAAAGCCGGGCCCCCCACAGAGAACGCTCTTCCCCTGGGGGTCGCCAGCCGACATTGGTTGGCTGACGGCACCCTAAGGATAAGGATTAAGCATAGCTTCTATGTAATTCTCTGATACTAAAGTAGAAGTATTAAAGTTTTCAAGATTCTGTTATTACTCCCAGCCTGAGGTATTCATATGTTTTTGGATTATATTTTTCATCATCTATTTGAATCAGCCATTTGGGAATTATGAAAGCTGTAGCCCAACAGGCTACAGTTATGGATTCATGTTTGTAAAATGCTGTTTTACTCTCCTAAACAGTTTGGATCGAACCTGGTAGAGTAAAGATCTCTTGCATGAATGTTCTCATCACTTCACATCAATAATAAGGCAATATATTTCTAAAGTTTTTAAATTCTATTTCTTTTTATTGTGCTGTCAATTGATTATTGCTCTTTTTCAAGCCTAGATACCTTCCAAACATTCAGACCTGAACTTTCACAATTTCCTGGACAATGTGATAATTATTAAGAACTCTGTAATCTAAAACCCACTCATCTAGAATGTTAACTAAGGGTGGTTCATTGAACTATTAGTTTCAGCATGCTTTTCATACTTTTTGTTGCAGTATTTCTTTTAAGCACCTGTTGTAAGTATTGACAAGCAAGATAAAACATTATAATATAAATAATACTATAAATAAAGTTTTTCCTTCTGCTGGAGTTAGAAGTAGAATTCAATAAAAATCAAATTTCTCATGTGAATCAGAAAGGCCTTTGAATTTGTTTTCCTGACCACCAGCATTCAATAATACTTTGTCATACTGACTGAACCTGAATAATAGATATTTTAATTATCTGAGTTGTGCAAAAAATAAGAAACCGCTAAGCAATTGTGAGTTGCAAGAAAAATGCATGCAACCTGCTTTGATCACCAGGTGAGGAAGTCAAGTGTCTCTATGTCCTGGGCAGTGGCTTAGCTTCTGAATGGCTAAATGGCCATGAAAATAAGAGGGAATCACACTTTTTGTAAAATTGGAAATTAGACACTATTAAAGTTTATTATCTAAAGCATCATTTTACATGCTTTCTGGGTATTTAAGTTCTGATTCTGGAAAAATCAACCAATATTTTCTAAAGTTCAGCCTCTATCTTGTACAATCCACTTTTCATTGCAAGCTAATAATAAAACAACTACATTGTACAATTTTTCAAAAGTGAGAGTGCAGAAAAAGCAGAAAAGTTGTGTGAAAAGCCCTGTTAAAGTATGCTGCAGCCTAGCTACATGAACCATGTTAAGGAATCACAGGTTTCAAAAATTAGGCATATCTATCTTTCCTCTTGCAGCTTGATGAAAACACTTCCACTTCAAATATGGCCACTTTTCCATCTACTTCAACTCAAGTTGCGGCCAACCCAGATAAGATATCTGCTTTTGGCAATTCCTTGACTCTGCTCCTATGATTCTTTCATAAGAAGACACTACCAAGGAAGTACATCACATTTTGTTGCTATTTCAGCAGTTCCCTCTATGGCAATCCACTCCAACTTTCTGATCTTTATATTTTTTACATATTTGTTGCTCTGAATTTTTTTTATTCAAGTCAAGACATCACAGGCAGGCAAGATCAAAGTTGTCAAAACCTCTACTGGTAGCAAGCATCCAATAGAAAACATCTACTAGTTGAAAGCATCTAGTAGAAGATATCTGACGGAACATCTGAAAAGATCTCTAGGTGTATATAGACTACAGTTAAAAAAAACCCATGGCTGCTACAATGGATAATCAAAGTTCTATTCTTATTTCTGTAAACCATAAATGTGACATACATAAAAAATCTGGCGGCGCTTCAATTATACCATTGTGATTGACACTCTGACTTTTTTTTAACCATATCCTATATACACCCCTAAAGAATGTAATGCTGAAAATATTTTAGTAAAGAGATAGCCCTGCTCCTTGTTTGAGGATCAGATCTTCTCAGTTTTAGAACCATGTCTTGTTTCCTGTAGCTTTTGGTCTCTCCATCCATACATATTTTTAACTTTTCAGAAACTTTTTATTATCCTTTATTTGCTACTTTGTTTCTCTGTCTCAGACAGTCACAAGCATACCTCTCTTGACATAAATCTGACTTGGGGGCAGCAGGAGTGGGGAGTAAAGAGAAAGAAATAGAAAAAAATGGAAAAGAAGCCTGACCAAAGAAATCATAGAAACTTAATGATAGGATATAATACAAAGTCAATCCATCATACAATGGGAAATAGATGGGAGATACAATTTGCTTCAGCATGATTTCTCTTATTGTTACCTAATAGAATCAGCTGCAGACAATGCAAAGCTATGCCAGGCAGCTTGCCTGCCAGCCAAGAATTACTATAATCCAATATGAAGAGGTCATGAGAACATGAATGTAATGAATCTAGGCTAATAATTACAGCTCATTAAATTACCTCTGAGATGATAGCAAGAGTTGTAAATTTTTTTTGTAATTGATGTTGCTGACATTTTTGCACCTTTCAGGTTGTGTTAGTTATAAAACCTGCCATGTTAATGTTTAAGTTGATAAAAATGTCACAAATTAATGGAACTCGAGAGTCTCTAAATGTCATGGAGGTCTGAGAGGTAATGATAGGTGGATCTTTTAAAACATTTCTATTGCTTAAATTGAAGCACAAATGATAGAGGCTGCCAGATCAAATGCTTTTACTTTATGCTGTTGATTAACCAGATATTTGCTGCAATAGCTGATTATTAATGATATTAAAATAATTTCTATTAATTAAAATATGTGCAGTAGGTATTTTTATTAACATATTATTTGCCTTTTGGGGAAATGTAGAGAGTTGAACTTCGAAACAATCTATTGAACTTCAAATCACTTTTGATAAATGTATACTTGCTTAGAAAGTTATAATTCTTTGCTACATACTCTTATGTAGATGTAGCTGCATTAATAAATTTTGTCTTGCTCCACAAATCTATAACTTGTGATAGTGCATTTAAGTGAGTTCCTTTCCCTGTTGAATGATCAAACTATAAATTAAATTGGATTAGCAATCAGTCCCTCACTCAAGGCAAATGAGGAAGCAGTGAGCAATTTGTAGTTCCGAAAAGCTGATAAAAGTTTTCTTGCTAAATCATCATCATCATCATCATCATAGCTATTGTCTATCCACTGAAGAATTAAGGCCTCTTCTGCATATTTGCAACCTATACGGTACTGAGCTTTCTTTTGCCAATGAGACCTGCAATACTTGCTAATGTTGTCAATCCATCTTGTTTTAGGTCTCTTTCATGGATGCTTTTTTATCAAGTGGGATCCATTCTACGACTGCCTTGGTCCACTTGCCATCAATTCTTCTTGCTATGTGATCAGCCCATTTCTATTTCCATTCTTTTACTCTCTTGATGATATCACAGAGTTTTGTTTGTTCTCTACTCCATGTGCAGGTCTTTCTATTTTGTCTTGTAATGCCATGTTTGTATTTTTCCATTGCTCTTTGCACCACTCGTAGCTTTTGTATCAATTGTGAGGTTAGTATCCATGTTTCACTGGCATATGTTAGAGCAGATAGCACACACTGATTAAAAACTTTTCTCTTGAGGTGCAGGGGGAGGTTGTTTTTGAAAATTATACTTAACTTGCTGACTGCCCACCATATTTACTGTAACATACTGTTCAATTTCCTTTATTTTATCATCTTCCATTGAGATCCGTTGGCCAAGTAATAGACCATGTAGTGGTCTACTATGTCTAGTTCTTCTCCAGTTATAAAAAAATATTTCTTTTGTGAATTCATTAAACATAAGCTGGCTCTTTTTCAAGTTTATTTTTAAGCCAAATGGTTCTCCTGCTTCATGTAGCTCTTGTATGTGTCTTCGTAGCTCTTCTGGGTCTTGTGAAAAGAGAACATCACCTGCAAATCTTAAGCGATTTAAATAGGTGCCATTGGTTTTTATTCTATCTTTTGCCCAGTCTAATTTGCGAAATACTTCTTCAAGGCAGACTGAGAAAAGGATAGGTGATATTGTATCTCCTTGTTGTACACCTTGTTCTATATTCAGTAAAATTATGTTATTCCTAGAAGAAAGCTTGGAATGTAAGCTTTTCTCTCTTCTCTTCCATTCTAATTATTTTGTTTGTTTGTTTAAACAAACTAAAATGTGAGGTTTTATTTTACAAATTCTAGTGCTACTGTGGTGACACATGGGACTCTTCCTCATACCCTCTTCATGACAGCAAGGACATGCCATATCTTCATGATGTTGCATTTACCTCATTACCAGTGGAATAATGAGGAAGCTTAAAGACTTCTTTTTTTTATTATTGTAAAAGTTTTACAAAAACAAATGCATTTTTTCCCCTCCCCCCTCCCCCCTCCCTCCCCCCTCCCTCCAACACCATCCTCCCCCGCCCCCAGACTTCCCGGAGCAAACACAAGGTATGGTTCAATAAACAAACATTCATACATTAAATTTTTAAGATCTAACACCATTATAATCCTTCTCTTTCGCATATCCTGACTTCCTCCATTAAAATCAAAAATTACATCCTTCATTCGCTTAAAGACTTCTTTATTTTTTTATTTTATTTATTTATTTACATTTATATCCCGCCCTTCTCCGAAGACTCAGGGCGGCTTACACTATGTTAGCAATAGTCTTCATTCTATTTGTATATTTATATACAAAGTCAACTTATTGCCCCCAACAATCTGGGTCCTCATTTTACCTACCTTATAAAGGATGGAAGGCTGAGTCAACCTTGGGCCTGGTGGGACTAGAACCTGCAGTAATTGCAGGCTGCTGCTGTTAATAACAGACTGCATTAGCAGCCTGAGCCACAGAGGCCCTAGCTCCTCCAGGTTGAAAGTACTTTTGCTCCTCTTCTTTTGAATCTTTTTTTTTTTTTTTGGTCATGGATAGGCTTTAGCAAGCTTTCTTGATGTGATCAGAGATTGGGATTTGCTGAACTACTACTGGCCATTTAGGGTCCTGCAAGCATGATTTTACTCTCTACTGCCTTGGCATTGTGTGGCCTCTGTGGCCATTTTGGCCTGTATTATAGCAAAGATCAACCCTTAGTTTTGACAGAGGCATTTGCTTGCATCATGCTTAAATGACGTTTTCCAAATTGTTCATTTGATTATATCCAAATTCTTTATTTACATACATTTAGCATACTTTCAGGAGCTTCTTTTTTAAACACATGTTCAGATCACTAGAATTATCCTTATGCTTAAGGAAAAGAGTAGCATTTCTTGAATCCCACAGAATATTGATTTATTTTTTATTTATTTTTTATTATTATTATTTTTTATTGCTTTTTTCTAACAAACAAAAAAGAAAATACATTATTGCACCCTTGTGCTATACATAAAAAAAGGAAGATTTGGGTCTTCGGATATGTCCTCATGATTGCCAAAATCCACGTTCTCGAGGTACAGGTACCGAATCGTCCAATTTTCCAAGCGCATAGTCCACAAATGGTTTCCAAGTCTTCCAGAAAATATCTTCTTTATACACACCACTTCTAATTTTAATATCACATATCATTTTATCATTTAAGGCTAATTTCCACATTTCAGAATTCCACTCTTCTATTCTAAAAATCACATCTAATTTCCAATATCTAGCTATTATAATTCTACCTATTATAATCATAATTCTAATCAATTCTTTTTCATATTTTGTTAATTCTATTTCCTTAATTATCAACAATAATATAGTTTCCACTCTCAATATTATTACTTTCCCCATCATTTCAAATATCATTTTCTCCAATTGTTGCCAAAACTTTTTAACCTTATCACATTTATACCACATATGTTCATAAGTCCCCAATTCCATCTCACATCTCCAACATTTTTTACTAATTTTTTTATCCATTTGTGACAATCTTACTGGAGTCAAATACCATTTCCAAACAACTTTATAATTATGCTCTTTAATCCTTATAGATAAAGTTCTCATAATTCTACTATTCCAATTCACATTCCAATCTGACTCTGGTATTTCAGTATTTCAAGAGATTTACCAGAATATTGATTTAAACCAAGGAAGAAAGTCTTAGCTTGTTTAGTTTGTTCCTTTACTATTTTGCCTACTTCTATTGCAAGTGTCACATACTCACTGATAGTATGACAATTCCCAGTTTAGTAGTTTTAGCCAGGGACAGAATTCTGTTCCCCCCATTTCACCCCATAATCCTCTACAATTGTGACCTATTAACCTGGCTATTTTTGAACATGCTAGAGATCTTTTAAAAGGGACACTCATTGGAATCATGTTCAGAAGTAGCCTTACTGACTAATGCCTGCAACCAGCTAGTCAAGCAACTTTTTTTCAGTTTTTGTCAACAGTGATGGCACTTATCCCACATTCCCAAATTGTACAAGCAATGAGCATGACAACTTAACAAATATTGATTTTACAGAAGAAAATGTTGGTAAAGCTCTTTGTAACTTGAAACCATCTCTATCCATTGGACCTGATGGACTTTGTGCTTACTTTTTAAAAAAACTCTCTAGTAATCTAGCAGAACCCCTAAGTATAATCTTTAATATAACTTTTACTACCAGTTCCTTTCCCAATCTCTGGTCACTAGCCACAGTCATTCCAGTTTTCAAAAAAGGCGACCCCAGCTTAGTTGATAATTATAGACCAATCTCCCTATGTTGCGTCGCCTGCAAGGTTATGGAATCCATCATCAACCAATCCATTACCTTACACTTAGAAATACACAACCTTCTCTCAAATAAACAATTTGGCTTCAGAAAAAAATTATCATGCAATTTACAACTTCTCCACTGTAAAAACCTATGGACTACAAATCTTGATCTAGGTAAATCAATAGATGCAATATACATAGACTTCTGTAAAGCTTTTGACTCAGTAGTAACATGATAAACTTCTCCTAAAATTAAAATCCTATGGCATTTCAGGACCCTTACACAACTGGATATCTGCTTTTCTGTCAAACAGACAACAAATAGTTAAAATTGGTAATGCTCTATCAAATCCTGTTCCTGTCAAGAGTGGTGTTCCTCAAGGTAGCGTTCTTGGACCTATTCTCTTTATAATATACATAAATGATCTTTGTAATCATATCTCAAGTAACTGTGTTATCTTTGCTGATGATGTCAAACTTTTCAACACCACTGACAATACATCCACAATTCAAAAGGACCTTGATCATCTAACTGCTTGGTCTAAAATTTGGCAACTACAAATCTCTACCAGTAAATGCTCAGTCTTGCATATTGGAAGAAAGAACCCAATCACAAAGTACATGCTTGATGGACATTGCCTCGCAGATGACCCCCACCCTGTCAAAGACCTTGGAGTTTTTACATCTAACGATTTAAGTGCCAAAGCCCACTGCAACTATATAGCTAAGAAGGCTCTAAGAGTTGTTAACTTAATTTTACGTAGCTTCTTTTCAAAAAACACCACGCTACTGACCAGAGCATATAAAACATTTGTTAGGCCAATTCTTGATTACTGCTCTCCTGTCTGGAACCCATATCATATATCTGACATCAACACAGTTGAGCGTGTCCAAAGGTATTTTACGAGAAGAATTCCCCACTCCTCTGAAACCAATAAAATACCTTATTCCACCAGACTTGATATCCTGGGTCTAGAAAACTTGGAACTTCGTCGCCTTCGACAGGATCTGGGTTTAGCATATAAAATCATCCGTTGTAATGTCCTTCCTGTCAATGACTTTTTTAGTTTCAATAACAATATCACAAGAGCTACCAACAGATTTAAACTCAATGTCAACCGCTCCAGTTTAGATTGCAGAAAACACGATTTCTGTAACAGAATTGTATATGCTTGGAATGCATTACCTGACTCTGTGGTCTCTTCTCATAACCCCAAAGGCTTTACTCAAAAACTGTCCACGGTTGACCTCACCACTTTCCTAAGAGGACTCTAAGGGGCGTGCATAAGGTAATGCCTACCGTTCCTGTCCTATTGTTTCTTCCCCTATGTATATATATGTTTATAGTACCTTGTTTCTCCTCATATATACGTTCATATATTATATAACCCTTTATGCAACGCTTGTATATATTGTTAGGACAAATTTTTTTTAAAAAAAACTTGACTGATGATGAAACTAGCTATTCTAACAATTTACCTAGCTTGCCCATCTCAACCACACAATTAAAAAGAGAAACTGATAGTTTGCCTTGCAAATGAGGGGAATTCATTGGTTAAAGGAGCAAAGCTAAGAAATTCTCTACTCATTTTCCTTCATTTGTCTTGCCTTAATACAGTTAAGGACAGCGCCATCCACTGGCATTACTAAAGCAAATCAGCAATTTATGCATCACATTTTCTGCTGTCTACTCTCTCTCTCTCTGCTCTCTCTAGCAATCATATAGAGCATGAGGGTCAAACTCAAGACCTGGGGACTGGATCCGGCCCGCAGGGTGCTTAGATCTGGCCTATGGGGCTGCCCTGGAAACAGCAAAGGACCGGCCCTCGGTTCTTCTGCCAACAAAAATGGAGTTTAGGAAGGCCTCATGCAGCCCCCCCACCCCCCAAGCTCAATTTTCGCTGGCACAGGGTTGCAGGAAGTTATTGCAGCCAGAAATGGAGCTCAGGAGCCCACTTTTGCTGGCAGAGCACTCGGGTCACCACAAACTGGCCACGCCTCCAGTGGCCACACACACCCTGCCCCCCCAATGTCAAACACAACCATGATGTGACCCTCAATGAAATTGAATTTGACACCCCTGCTATAGAGTATAGGATTGTACAGTAGTATGGCCATTCGATTGTGCTGCACTCACATCAGGGGTGAAATGCTCCCAGTTCAGACCAGATCACCCAATCTAGTAGTGATGGTGGCGGGTGGTTCGGAGAACCGATAGCAAAAATCTCCTCCCCTCCCCCTGCGGTCATCAAAGGTGTTTTTTTTTTTAAAGCATTTTTTTTCTTGGGCTGAAAAAATGTTTTTAAAAGTAAAAAAAAAGCCTCTGATGATTGCACGGCTCAACTGGGATCATCAGAGCCTTTCAAAAGCATTTTTTCTACAAACTCTTCAGTGAAGAAGTTGTAGAAAAAATGTTTTTAAAAGTAAAAAAAAAAAAGTTGGCCATGCCCATCCAGTCACATTACCCCACCACCACCAAGCCTTGCCCACAGAACTGGTAGTAACAAATTTTACATTTCACCACTGACTCACATATTATTGAAAAATAATTTAGAGCACAAGAGAAACTAGCCCTGGAAGAAAATAGGTAATCAGCACCTGTATATTTCTAATAGCAATGGCCACTATCTCTGTGAAGTGTGGAAGAGCTTGCAAACAGGTTTCTAGGTATATGTGTTGCCAGGCAGGCAGAATTTAATAGATAGGAAATCTGAAGAAATTCCATTGCCTTTTAATGGATTATTTAGAACAGATTACATTTGCAGAATTATCTGGCATCTCATAGTGTTAGCAAAATCTCCTTAAAGCAATTAAGAGAAGAAGAAAATGAAGAAATTCTGATACGATGGTTTTTTTAGATTTTAAATCTATGTTCTTAAGAAGTAGACCATTGATTATATGCTTGGGATCAATCCTGCCTCAATGCTCAAAATACTTTTTCTTGTTGTTGCTGGGTTGTTGTTTTTACTCAAAGAGAGTGTGATTGAGCTCTGTGTTTTTAATGGACCTTGAAATTAACACAACTTTATATTCTTGTTTTTGCATTGGTATTATCGCATCATCACAAATTTTGGAGTGGTGTGTCCTTAGCTTGCTCATTTTCTATCTGCTGACTCAATAGCAACAAAAGTAAGTTGTTTTGTAGCTTATGGTAGAACCTTCTTCTTGCCTAACCATTAGCTTGGGGTTTTTTTTCCCTTCCTTGTGTGTGTGTGTGTGTGTGTGTGTGTGTACAGCCTAAAAAACTAGAGGTTTTTCAGAAATGTTCAGAGAAAGCTCAGAACCAATTAACCCTAACCCTCTAAGATCTCCCTGCTAGTCCCATTAAATTAAATGAGAAGGCCAAAGCCAGTAGTTAGAGAGGATTAAGTAATAAGAGAAGAAAATGTTTAGTCCTATTCACTTAGACTGAATATTCCTATTCAGAAAACTCAGATAAATTCTTTTATCACTAGGATTCATTTTAGTTTTTAATACCTTTCTCAGTTATGAAGGCCGGGCACATTTATGAAGCAGCCTACAAAATGTCAACAAATTTTATTTCATCTGCTTTCCTGTATCCTCATTGATCATTTTAGCGAGCAGAGTAAATCTCATTTGGGATCAAGTCTTGGTGGATTCTAACTGTCTAATTCAAAAGTATCCTCTGTTACTAGTTTAAGGTTTTAAGAAAAAAGGTGGGGCCCTTTGGGCAGTTAACTCACAGTTTTATGTTTGTTTGTTTTTAATTTGAAGAGGTATCCAAAAATCCTAACTTATCTGTGGGGCTGTCACAAAAAAACAAAAAAGGTGACACTGTTATTTCTGAGAATTGGGGGAAGAAGTTGTGTTTTGCTTATAAATTAAGCCCCAAACAGATTTCAACTCCTTATCTATAATTGCTTCTCAGTCATTTACTATTAGAGACCAGTATAGATGGGTGATGGGGTAAAAATTCTGACAACACAAAAAGATGTTCAAAAGCCACTTTCAATCTGCAGGTCATAGTCTGTCTATGCCTACTGAAGAATAATAGCAGTCAAAGACAAATTATAGTTCAAACCAAGCCTTTTCTTCTTCTTCAAAAATACACATTGGATTTGGATTTTTATTTATTTATTTATTTATTAATCATATTTATATACCGCCCTATCTCCCAAGGGACTCAGGGCGGTTTACAGGCACTAAAAACAGATAAATAGAATATAAATACAATATAAAACATTTAAAAAACTTATTCTAAAGCCCGTCCAATTAAAAATAGAAATAAAACCCAATTTAAAACCCAAAATTTAAAATCTAGCTCAGTCCTGCACAATTAAATAAGTATGTTTTAAGCCCATGGAAGGTCCAAGGTCCGAAAGCTGACGAAGTCCGGGGTAGATCGTTCCAGAGGGTGGGAGCCCCACAGAAGGCCCTTCCTGGGCGTCGCCAGACGACATTGCCTCGCTGACGGCACCCTGAGGAGACCCTCTCTGTGAGAGCGCACGGGACGGTGGGAGGTATTCGGTCGCAGTAGGTGGTCCCGTAAATAACCCGGCCCAATGCCATGGAGCGCTTTAAAGGTGGTCACCAAAACCTTGAAGCGCACCCGGAAGGCCACAGGAAGCCAGTGCAGTCTGCGCAGGATAGGTGTCATATGGGAGCCACGAGGGGCTCCATCTATCACCCGCGCAGCTGCATTCTGGACTAACTGTAGCCTCCGGATGCCCCTCAAGGGGAGCCCCATGTAGAGAGCAGTGCAGTAATCCAGGCGAGACGTCACGAGTGCGTGAGTAACCGTGGATAGGGCATCCCGGTCCAGAAAGGGGCGCAACTGGCGTACCAGGCGAACCTGGTAGAACGCTCTCCTGGAGATGGCCGTCAAATGCTCTTCTAGAGACAGCCGTTCATCCAGGAGGACGCCTAAGTTGCGGACCCTCTCCATCGGGGCCAATGACTCGCCACCGATGTTCAGCCGCGGATTTAGCTGACTGTACCGGGATGCCGGCATCCACAGCCACTCTGTCTTGGCGGGATTGAGCTTGAGCCTGTTTCTCCCCATCCAGACCCGTACGGCCTCCAGACACCGGGACAGCACTTCGATAGCTTCGTTGGGGTGGTTCGGTGTAGAAAAGTACAGCTGAGTATCATCCGCATACAGCTGATACTTCACACCGAAACCACTGATGATCTCACCCAGCGGTTTCATGTAGATGTTAAACAGAAGGCGAGAGAATCGACCCTGCGGCCCCCCACAGGTGAGGCGCCTCGGGGACGACCTCTGCCCCCCTGTCAACACCGACTGCAACCGGTCGGAGAGATAGGAGGAGAACCACCGATAAACGGTGCCTCCCACTCCCAATCCCCCCAACCGGCGCAGCAGGATACCATGGTCGATGGTATCGAAAGCCGCTGAGAGGTCTAATAGGACCAGGGCAGAGGAACAACCCCTATCCCTGGCCCTCCAGAGATCATCTACCAACGCGACCAAAGCCGTCTCCGTGCTGTAACCGGTCGGAAACCGGACTGGAACGGGTCTAGATAGACAGTTTCATCCAGGTGCAAGGAAGCTGATATGCCACCATACTCTCTACAACCTTCGCGCGGCGGGTTGGAGACCGGACGATAATTACCTAAAACAGCCGGGTCCAGGAAAGGCTTCTTAAGGAGGGGCCTCACCACCGCCTCTTTCAAGGCGGCCGGGAAGACACCCTCCACCAAAGAAGCGATCGTAATCGCCTGGAGCCAGCCTCGTGTCACCTCCCGAGTGGCCAGCACCAGCCAGGAGGGGCACGGGTCCAGTAAACACGTGGTGGCATTCAACCTACCCAGCAACCTGTCCATGTCCTCGGGAGCCACAGGGTCAAACTCATCCCAAATAATGTCGCCAAGACCACCCTCGAGCGTCTCACCCGAATCACCGCAATCTTGGTCCAGACCATCCCGAAGCTGAACGATTTTATCGTATAGATAACCGTTAAACTCCTCAGCCCGTCCCTGCAACGGGTCATCCCGCTCCCCCTGGTGGAGGAGGGAGCGGTCACCAAACAGGGCGAGCGGGCGGTTATCTGCCGATGCAATGAGGGAGGAGGCGTAGCTACGCCTCGCTTCCCTCAATGCCACTAGGTAAGTCCTAGTATAGGACTTCACTAGTGTCCGATCAGCTTCCGAACGGCTAGACCTCCAGGAACTCTCTAGGCGTCTTCTCCGGCGCTTCATCCCCCTCAGCTCCTCGGAGAACCAAGGAGCCGGTTGGGCCCTGCGCCGGGTCAGAGGCCGCAAAGGCACGACTCGGTCTAAGGCCCCCGCCGCGGCCTGTTCCCAGGCTGCAACAAGTTCCTCGGCCGAGCCGTGAGCCAGACCCTCAGGAAATGGCCCAAGCTCCGTCCGGAACCCATCCGGGTCCATCAGGCGCCTGGGACGGAACCAACGTATCAGATTGCTAATGCAGTTAAATAAATAAACTACTGTACTTTCTGAAGCCAAATATGGAAGAGGCGCAATGAAAAGAGTTATTAAATCAAGTTCAATATTCCATTACTTTATGTCTGGGTAGAAGTTTTTTTTAAAAAATGTGTTTTCCACTGCTCTATGTCTGGACTCAGTCTTGAGATTCTTACTACTCAAGATTACAGTTTCTTTTCTTTTTTTAAATCAATTTTGTATTGTTGGAGAATATATATTAATCTCATTTTTATTGTTGTCTTTTTTGTGTGACCAAGGAGTTTAATAGAAAAATAATCATCACAAGTTTCATATGGTAGAGGTTGACTATAAAATTTTGTTTAATAAATATATAAGTCAAATAAAAAAACAAAGCAAGTATGCCAGTACAGTAAATTGACACAGTAGGATGGCCAACACGATGGATGAAGATGCCAAATGGACCAATCTCTCAATTGCTTCCATGTGATTCCCCACTTATCTTTCATGGTATTTTGGCTACATATCAAAATAACTACAGTATTTGGAATTAAAAGGAATACCTATAGTTGATGTGACTTACATTTGTCATAGCTAATCCATTTTGAACTATTATAGTTATTCTTGAACAAAGAAAGTTACTTTTAATAATACCCTTAAGCTTTTTAATAATAATTTATTAAATTTATGTTTTGCCTGACTCCCAGAGACTATGAGTGGTTTCCAGAGAAGAAACCAAGCAATCTTTCTTTTTCAAACAATTATTATCAATTTGCTTTAACCATCATAATAAAATCTGAAGGAGAAATTAATTGCAATTTTCAGTTTATCTTATCAGAGAAAGTCTGCTTCAGAAAAGCATTTAAAGAAGAGAATTTCAAAGAAAGTGGAATCTGTACTTATTTAGTTAAGAGGTCCTGTATTATTTATAGAAATACAACGGTTTGTGCAATTTTTTATTGAAAAATAACATATCTGATAGACCATGGTCTCCTTAGTTTCTAATACTTTAATTAAGACTGCATGGAATTTTAATTGAAAAGAGGGGGGTTTCTTGATTCCTCTTACTAAGCTTTTTTTCAGTATTTTTATAAATTAATAAATTATAATTAACTTTAAATATAATTCTTGATATGTCATCCAGGAGCTGAAACCAACCTGCACTGCTCTCCTCTTCCATTTTTCCTACTGACAATAAACCTATAAGGGTGGTTGAGCTGACAAAGGCCCCATTACTATCTGAAACATTACATCACAATAGTCTTTACAATTTAGTATTTCCAATGTAGCATATAGATTCTATTCATCTCAGACACCTTTGAAATCAATAATGGAACATACAATAGGTTTGACTCACAGAAATTCAGAAGTTATTGCTAGTCCTGTGGAAGAAAAAAAGCAGAATTATGCTTTGGGATTGTCTTCCATTTATGTTCAGCATCTTGAGTACATTGTGAGTTGATTTCTTTCCTTTAATTTCACTATTTTCACACAATGGCAATTTTCCCTCAGCTGCATCCTCCTTCCTTGTGATTCTTTTTTATCTTTGCCCATTGTGTGTGTGTGTGTGTGCCAGGAGAGAGAATATTACCACTGAACAAAAGCATATGCTTGTTCTTGTACCAGATATAAAAGATGACAACAAGAGAAACAGCTGGATGGTTGCAAGCATTTTTCAGTTTCTTTTGTCAGTTTTTTGATCCATTCTCTCCTAGTATTTTATAACACCTGCATCAGTTTCCTACTCACAGTTGGCAAAGGTGATGCTGTGAGTACTGATTCATTTCATTAAAAACATCAGGGATGCATTGCAAGTTCTAGGGGAATATCTTGTCCTCTGCTTTGAGTATTAAAGAAAGTTTATTTAGCTCAGGGAAGTGGTTGCTTTCTATGGTATGCAGAAATCAAGCTCTCTAAAAATAACACTAATGATCTCCGTGCCCACAAATATGAATGCACCGAAATTATTAAGCTATCCTGATTCATTTGCTCATATACAAAGCATCAAAAACATTTTCATTTTCAATGTGATTTTCTTGCAAATGTTAACACTGAATGTTGAGTTTTAGGCTACCAGGAACACTTATCAGGTTGCAGATTGTGACACAATTATTAAAGTTAAGGGTTAGCTGCAAAATAAGCTTTGTTGAATAATCAACCATAGATAAACAGGAACAATAATAGAATATAGGAACAATAAGTTGTCGTGAATGTTACTGGCTTGAGAAAAATGTAACATATATTCAAGGCTACTGTTATGGCCTGGTAAAGAACGCAACCAATATCTAATCATAATGTTGCTGGAAAGAACTACTCTACCAGTAGCAACTACAAGTAGGTTGATATCTGGAACAGTTGTAGTGGCATATACAACGCTGGAGATGAAATACATTAATAAAACAATGTAACAGTGTTATGGAATTTAGGACTATACAGAGAATTCCTGATGAACAGAACAGGTTTAATGTGCATGTTCAGTGGCAAGCATAAGCAATCGCAACACCGAACATTGATGAGTTCTGACGCACTTTCTTTTATACTTCAAAAGTACAGGAAACAGGAAAAACAGGAAAAAACATTTTTCTATATATGGTTATACATACACTTATCATATCATGATTGGTTATAATACCAACGGCCCCCTGCTGTCCCCTTGTTGCTCCCCCATTGCCCCCCTTGCTGCTGTTCTCAGAAGCTAAATATCTTGTTTCCTATTACTCACTAGTGACCAGTATCTTGCAAAGCTTATCTAAATTTCTATCTAAGTAAATTTCCTGTTGTACTGTCTTGTGGTTAAGCTAGGTGTGACTTTTGCTTCATGATGGTTCTTCTGACAAATATGCACTTTTATCTGTCTAATATGAGTCCTGTATTAATGAGAGTGATGTTTTATCAGGATTCTGTACCTTTTTCCATCTTAACAGGAGTGCAAAAGGCAATAAAAAATTACTGCAATATATTTTCCCAGAAAACCCACCAATAAAATGATGGTCTTCAACCCTTAATACTGATACTGTATTCTGGATCCCTGTGCTTATCCCCAAAATGAGCTTTGAACTCTGAAGCTTTGGTAGCTCTGAACTCTGGTTGCTGCTATTTGAAACACCATGAAAGCTTCCCTCATTCATAACTTTGATAGTGGATAGCATAATTCACCTAGCCAGTATCATTGAGACCCACAGGGTGAAATGTGCCCTCATGGGTTTCAGATGTGGCACCAACCATGATTTCAGGGCAAGGATAGTGAGCGATGAGTGAGTAGTGGTTGTCTTAATATGCTACCCCAGAAATAGACAGAGATGGGACTCTCTTTGTGAAGTTGGGCCATAGGGATCAGTTGGGATTGCAACTTGCTTATCTTCCTTTTTGCAATGTAACAGCATCCCTGCCAGAGCTCCTCAAGTTTGGCTATTTTCTCTAACTAGGCAACCTATCTTTGCCCGTATTATCTTCCTCTGGGCCCTATCTTCATGACTTGTCTGAGAGATAGGATTAGATAGTCCAAGAAAGCTGCATCTTTTTCTCATGCCACTAATGGTTCTCACACAGAACAGGACAGTGAACCAAACACATAAGCAAAGAGTTGGAAAAGCAGCAAATATTTGATTTGGGCTGCGAATGTGAGATACAAATCTTTATGAGGCTCCTGAACATTTCTAGAAAAGCCAGTTTGAAGTTAGAAGGCACATAATTTAATATAAAAAGATAAATAGGCAACCATAATATGGCATAGTCTTCTTTTTTCTTATAGTAATTCTATTTCTGTCCCTTTTTACACCAGTTCTTAAACAAAGCATTCTTGCAGTGTCTAAATAGGTGCTACCAGTTGCCCACTGATCCTGTAACTAGAGTTGCTAAAGTACAATTGGAATTTCAGTTCCTTCTATGGTAATCTATGAAATGCAACCTGCAGATTACCTGATTCTTTTATTCCATTATAACATAATAGAAATGTGAAATATCTGACTCTTATTGATGAAGTCTTGAGATAGGTGACTAGAACAAAGGCAGAGATTAATGTCCATGTTTCAGGACATGCCCAGTTTTATAAACACAGGATTTAGGGCCTATATTAGGTTTCTTTTTAAAATTCCACTTAGCACTACAATCAAATATTGTCCTAAATACTTGTAAGCTGTCAGGATATGTGCAATCATTATTAAAAAATAACAGAAGAGAAGACATTGGAATGTGAGCAAAAACTAATTTACCTCCTGCCAGGTAAATAATAATGGCTTTCTTGGAACAAAGAAGAGCCAATCAGGATTCACTTATTTGCAAGTATAATTTGGTTTCCTGATTTCAGGCTTCATTATTCACTACTCAGAACACAAAACAAGAAAATCTTACAAACACCACATGAATGTTTTCAGTCTGTCATAAGTAAGGCTGCCTTTCCAGATTCTTCTAGTTAATTTTCCTTAACAAAAGGAACTCGTTTTTCTTCTTTTGTTCAGGTTCTTGTTGTGCATATTTAGAGCTGTGATTGGCAGAAAAAGTTCCTAGAACATTTCTTTGAATTGCCTGTTACTTGACTTTGTGGTGTACTTGGGGAAAATATGCATTTGTAATTTATTGTAACTTGAGACATCTTGTGCAATGGACCTGGAACAAACAAATTAAAGGCTTGGTTTTATATCAGAAAAGGTTCTGTTCAAGAAAACAAACAAAACAAACACATAAGATGAAGCAATTGAAACAATTTTCTTTGTGCTTTAGAAAACAAACATTGGACCTTAAACAGCTTCCATCAATAAAAATAAACACCAAAACTGGAGGATATTATACACCGAATTTGTTTCTATTTCTGCTTACATATCAATGCAGATCATTTTATCAGTTCTTAACCAGTAGTTTAACAGTAGTGATAGTTTCAGATTATTGTTGTTATAAATTTATATGCCAGCATTCCCAATTGTTCTGAAAATTGTTCTATAAAAATATCAATACTAAAACCACATTCACATCTTATTTTTTAAAAAAAAATATATATCTAAATCTTCAAAAGTCTTTCATTAAAAAATACATTTAGACCTTTCTCCTAAAATATAATGAAGGAAAAATGTCAAGTAGAAATGGGAAGCATACATAAAGAAAACTTTAGGATATCAGTTGTAGTCTAGTATACTAAAACAATCAGTAGATGACATCGAACTCTTAATTTTGAACATAAGGTAGCATACATTAATAGGAAAGTGTTCCATAACTTCCACCTTTCCACAGATATGCCAAGTTCCTGTCCTATTTAGTTTTATCTATTTAAGTGAAAATTGCTAGATGGAGTTTAACATTCTTAAGGAATTTATTCTGCAAAGCTTATTACTGTCTTCCTGTCTTTAAAGCAATCAATAAAAATCACACTAGGATCTTCTGATCCTTTTCTGTCAAGGGTCTTGTTGAGCAACCAAAGCATCACATGATTTACCCAATTACAAATTAGAAATTATGAATTTTTATTAGAAATTACCTCTTATTCTTTGGCTCAGTCTTTGTTAACAGTAATGGCTCTTACCCAACTTTCCCCAATCGTACCAACAATGAGTACAATGAATACAACATTCAAGGTGTTGGTTACCACCTTTAAAGCGCTCCATGACATAGGACCGGGCTATCTACGGGACCGCCTACTGCCACCGATAGCCTCCCATCAACCAGTGCACTCCCATAGGGAGGGTCTCCTCGGGGTGCCGTCGGCCAGACAATGTCGGCTGGCGACCCCCAGGGGGAGGACCTTCTCTGTGGGGGCTCCAACCCTCTGGAACGAGCTACCACCAGGGATCCGCCAACTCCCTGATCTCCAGACCTTTCGACGCAAGCTGAAAACGTTTTTATTCCATCGTGCAGGACTGGCCTAATGGTTTTTTAAATGGGGTTTTTTATTGGATTTTATAGTTTTCAGCCAATTTGAATATTTGTCTTTTAAATTTGTCTTAATTTTTGTATTTCGTTGTTTTTACTCTGGCTGTAAACCGCCCTGAGTCCTTTGGGAGGTATAGAAATTAAATAAACTTAACTTAACTTAACAACGAACTAAAACATATAGACTTCACAGAAGATAATGTTGAAAAAGCTCTTCACAAACTGAAACCATCTCTATCTAATGGACTATGTGCATACTTCTTAAAAAAACTTTCCACTAATATAGCAGAACCCCTAAGCATAAACTTTGAAAAAGATTTCACAACCAGTTCCCTTCCTAAACTTTGGTCACTAGCCACAGTCATCCCTGTCTTCAAAAAAGGAGGTCCCAGCCTAGTTGAAAATTACAGACCAATCTCTCTATGCTGTGTCACCTGCAGAGTAATGGAATCAATCATCAACCAATCAATTACCCTCCACCTAGAAACAACCTACTCTCTAATAAACAATTTGGTTTCAGAAAAAAATTATCATGTAACTTACAACTTCTTCACTGCAAAAACATATGGACTACAAATCTTGATCAAGGCAAAGCAGTTGATGCAATCTACATAGACTTCTGTAAAGCTTTTGACTCAGTAGTACATGATAAACTTCTCCTAAAACTAAAATCCTACGGTATTTCAGGACCCCTCCACAATTGGATATCTGCTTACCTATCAAACAGACAACAAGTGGTCAAAATTGGCAGTGCTCTATCAAATCCTGTTCCTGTCAAAAGTGGCATTCCCCAAGGCAGCGTTCTTGGACCAACACTCTTCATATTATACATCAACGATCTCTGCGACCATATCATAAGTAATTGTGCTCTCTTTGCTGACGATATCAAACTATTTAACACCACAGACAATACATCTACCATTCAAAAAGACCTTGACTTTGTATCCGAATGGTCTAAAACCTGGCAACTCCAAATCTCAACCAGCAAATGCTCAGTCTTACATATTGGAAAAAAGAACCAAAACACTAAGTAAGCTTGATGGACATTACCTTACAGATGACCCCCACCCTGTTAAAGACCTTGGAGTTTTCATATCAAATGATCTAAGTGCCAAAGCCCACTGCAACTACATCATAAAAAAGGCTCTAAGACTTGTAAACCTAATCTTACGTAGCCTCTTTTCCAAAAACACTACACTACTAATCAGAGCATATAAAACATTTGCTAGACCAATTCTTGAATACAGCTCGACTGTTTGGAACCCATACCACATTTCTGATATCAACACAATTGAACGTGTCCAGAAATATTTTTCAAGAAGAATTCCCCACTCCTCCGAATGCAACAAAATACCTTACACCACCAGACTTGAAATCCTGGGTTTAGAAAATTTAGAACTCCGCCGCCTTTGATAGGACCTGTGTTTAACTCATAGAATCATCTATTGCAATGTTCTTCCTGCTGAAAACTTCTTCAGCTTCAATCACAATACAAGAGCAAACAATAGATTTAAACTTAATGTTAACCGCTTCAATCTTGATTGCAGAAAATATGACTTCTGTAACAGAGTTATTAATGCTTGGAACACATTACCTGACTCTGTGGTCTCTTCTCAAAATCCTAAAATCTTTAACCAAAACTATCTACTATTGACCTTACCCCATTCCAAAGAGGTCTTTAAGGGGTGTGCATAAGAGCACAAACATGTCTACTGTTCCCTGTTTTATTGTTCCTCTTCATTATATCCAATTAATATAGTTATTACATACTTATGCTCATATATATGCTTATATATTACATAGTTATTTCATGTTAATGCTTATATATACTGTTATGACAAAATAAATAAATTTTTTTTTTAAAAAAGCCATTTAGATTAGGAGCATACCCCCTCTCTCACACATGCATACAAACAGCATTTTAAGCAGAAGAAAACTCCAATTAGTTTTCTTCTTGAAGTAAGAAACAGATAGTTGAGTCTGTAGAAATCCAGATTGTGGGACAAAGTCTAGGCTGAAATGAGGTCATTCCCCTTGGTTGATATGTATGAAATAATCAATTTAATAGTGTCAGGTGCCATGTGACTATTTCCAACCTGGTATGCTTGAGACATAACCTGGTATGTTTGGACAATAAAAGTTCAAAATAAAAGCAGACTCAGACTAAATTAATATTAGTCCACAGTCTTGCAGCCCAGAGGCAGGGTTATAAAAATACATCTGTGCCATCTGCAACATTTCTTTTTTACCAGTTTCACAAAAGAAGGCTGAACTTAGATTCCTTGAGATTTATACCAAAGCATAGTTATTCATGACCTTGCTACCTCAGAGCTTAACTAGTGTAATGTGCTGTCCTCAGGACTTCTTTTGTGACTGTTTGACATTTAACAGCTGTTTGGAAGCTGTAAGTGGTACAGAGCGCAATGACCCAACAATAGTAAATGTCCTTTTAAAATCCTTTATTGAGAAACTCATTTACAACAAACAGCTCAAGTAAACTTTACCTTTCCTTTTCTCTCCTACTTCTTGACAATTTTTATGGAATCTTACTGTCCTGAAAACACTGTCCTAAAATGCGCAATTAGATCTTTGCTAACAATTTGGGGATTTCACCTTCGCATGGAAGGAGAGAGGGTTATTATTGTATATAAATATTATTGCAACATATTTATTATCAGAAAAGTTTGATTTACAAATTATCTTCTCCTCCTCCCACTTCTCCCCTCCTCCCCCTCCTCCTCCCCTCCTCCTCCTCCTCCTCCATGTATAGGGTTAAGATGTCGAGCAGACCTCAGTCAAATTTCATGCACGAAAGAAGGGAAAAATACGAAAGGGAGTGGGAAGCTATAATAGATGGAGATATGGACAAAAGGAGGAGTTACTGTACATACTTATTTACCTGTAGTAGTATGCATGAATAATTCAGTAGAGCTTCACATTTCCCATTTATTTTTGACAGGCTACTTTTACCTTTTATCATTTAATACAGGCTGAAGGTTGTTCCCCTTAACAACACAAAGAAAAAACATAAAAGCATCCAGGGAGAACATTTTCTTTGTTAGGCTTGTTTTGCAACTAACCAGATAACTCTTATATAGATCTTCAAAGTAACAACCTGTCTATTTTTTTTTTTTAAAATGATCTAATGCACAAAGATGCTAAATATGTTTTATGCAAAAATGAATGATATCTTGGAGATGAATGTGACAATTAAGCTTCTGCAATATTTAGCCACTGTATGGTATATAATATAGATATTATATCTATTAATATAGATATACCCTTGTGAATGAAAGTATTATCATTGCTCTTGCAATTCCCAGTTGACAACGACATTCTTATTATAGGCTTTTCTAGTGTAAATTAATGATTACTTCACAGCAGCACATTTTTATCAACTATGGAAAGTATGGGATTGATTTTCATGTAATTTAAAATACTTGCTTTTGAAGATTTTTTCCCTATATTATTTAGTTGAGTTGGGCAGGGCTACAGACATCATAAAGATACCTGAAATGATTTTTAGTTCTTACATGAATCTGATGGTTCTTGAATATCACCCACAACATTGTGCCAACTACATACTGTATACAGTGATACATTCTACATTCTAAACAATATGGTATTTTTCTTAGTTTGGGGGGGGGGGTTAGTTTTTAAGATGGTGTGCCTAAGTGAACATTGTTTTACCTGCCTAAGAGGTGGGGAGAGGTGTAGAGCTCTGCTCCTCAATGACATGGGAAGTGAGCTCTGGCAACTGAATAGCATGTGGAAACTTTATTGTTAGGATTGAGAGACCAGAAGGAAGATATGTATATCTATATAAGATCTGTATATTAGAGACTGTAATGCTTTACTTGGTTGAAGCAACCCAACTAGGTAACAGGTGGTTAAAAATCACATGACAAAAGGGCTTGCAATTAGGGCTAACAGAGGTCAGGACTGGAAGGAGAATGTAGAACTGCTGGGGAGATGGAAAGTGAAGAGTGGATTGTTACAGCATTGAGCAGATGGAGATATGATAGAACACAGCACACTGATCATGAATTCAGGACAAAGGGGGAAGAGGGGAAGCTTCAATTGCAACAACACATGAGCACATAATAGATTTAAGCTTAATGTTAACCGCTCCAATCTTGATTGCAGAAAATATGACTTCAGTAACAGAGTTGTTAATACTTGGAATACACTACCTGACTCTGTGGTCTCTTCCCAAAATCCCCAAAGCTTTAACCAAAAACTGTCTACTATTGACCTCTCCCATTCCTAAGAGGTCCGTAAGGGGCGTGCATAAGAGCACAAGCGTGCCTACCGTTCCTGTCCTATTGTTTCCTTTCATTATATCCAATTAATATAGTTATTACATACTTATACTTATATATATGCTTATATATTGTATATTTATTTCATGATTATGCTTATATATACTGTGTGACAAAATAAATAAATAAAATAAATAAATAACTATTAATTTTCAGCAAGACTCTATTGGTGACCAGATTCATTGCCTCCCAAGCAATTGAATATAAAGCCCTTTAGATGATGTTAATGTGTTAATCCCTCTGCTATTGGCTACTTCCTATCTTGACATCCTGAAGCCCATTTCTGGGCAAGTAATGGATTCCCCAGGCTTTTTGTGCCCTGTAAATCTAGTTGGGATGACTTGAGTGTTCCTTGCTGCTGTGACAACTATGAATCTATCTCAAGTCGCTACAGCACAAATTTAGAGTATCTAATTTTTATTTTGGAACAGTTAATAGGTTATCTGAGAGTGGGAGATGTTAGCATCAGTCCATTGTCATAGTTAGATCTATCCATAGCTGCTGCTGACTCTGTGTGAGTGTGTGTGAGAGAGAGAGGGAGGGAGAGAGAGAGAGAGGGAGAGAGAGATTAAATTTGTCTGAACTGGATACCAGATGATCAGAATCTCATGAGATGACAAAGTCTTGCAAGATCATTCAAATTCTTGAGCCTGTGATGCCTGACATAGTTTACAAAGTGTTTAGTGAGACATGTTCAGTCATCTGCAAATTATTGAGATTGGATAACTATTTGTCTGAAATAGTGTAGGGTTTCCTGGCTATACCTCCAAGGTCCCTTCCAACTGTTATTCTATTATTCTGTCAAATTAGATCCTTGCTATAGATATAGGAGACATAAGGGATAGTCTGTGCTTCAAAGAAGCAGACAAGGTGACTACCAAAAATAATGCTTCTTCCTAAATATAGGAACTAATTGTTGATACTTAAGCAGAAGCAAAAAAATTGCTCCATACAATAAATAAATGAAATCAGTGTTCTCTGTCCTGATATTTCTCCATTTTTTTCTAAAAGATTATAATTGGAATAAGTGGTAATGATCTGTTTCTAATTTGAGTTTCTAATGTCTCCTTCATTTTATCCAATATTTGCACTCCTTTCTATTCCTACTTGGATATTTATGTCAAATACCTTTTCCCTCTTTTGGATGGGACAGCATCACATGGTATAATTTGCCATTGCTCAGTAAAAAAAAAAAAAACATACCCTGGAAACTTCATAGATGGTTTTTAATACAAGAGGATGAATGACAGGAATCTGTTTTGAATTATCCTGATCTGCCTAGTTGCAATAAGATTCAGTATACAATTTATGGTGAATGTGCATATCTGAGAAACACATGATTCTAACTTTCCACAGGAACATGAACTCTATACAGTTAAGAGTTGTGCTGTCATTGAGCATCATAACGAATGAAGTTATATCCTTACTACCAATTTTTTTCTACATCAACATAACAATGTCCAGTGGGAAAGAAGAAAGGCAAAGCAAGTATTTTTACTGACTGTGTTCTCTTTTTTTTCTTTCAATAGGTTTTAATAGGGTTTTAGTTTTTGATAAAATTTTAGCTAATATTTTTAGTATACAGCGGTTGAATCAGATTTTTAAACTTGTTATAGTATTTTAATTGGTTTAGGATTTCTGTCGTTTTATTGGCTGTACACCGCTCTGAGTCTTCGGAGAAGGGCGGTATAAAAATATGAATAAATAAATAAATAAATAAATAAATAAATAAATAATCCCTCACAGTCTTCTCTGGATTATCTAAATTATTCAATCTCTTACTCCTTGTCTGGGATTCCAAAATCTATGCTATTAGAATTGATGGATTAGATAATTAAAAGACTAAGTCACTGCAATGATCTCTTTCAAGAACTCTATATAGATGTTAACCAGTGAAGAAGTAGGATGGAATGTTATAATATACCACATGATAATTCCCACTAGCTAAAAGAGCAATTTCAGCACCTTTCTTAAACCTGTCTTGTGAGAGAACTGCAGAATCGCTTCAGATGAAAGTTTCCATTCTCTGTAAATGGTGCAGGAATAGCTGTGACCAATGTTATAAAAGTTACTTATGGGTCAAGTAGAATTAAAGAAACAATTCTACTTCTTTTCACTGTCAGATGCAGTTACCTACTAGGAATGCCAGTGCATTCTTTTCCCTGAGAATTTGGTTAGGATCTAGCTTAAGGCATACATTATATGATGTATATTGATAAGAGAGAGAGAGAGAGATGAAAAAAATAGCAATTATTGTTGGATTCGGGCAATAACGAGGCAGGAGACCAGGATAGTGACAACAGCTCTTTACTATATGGTGAACCCAGCAGCCAGTGCCCGGGAAAACCTCTCCTTATATACAGTTTAGCCGGTGGCTTCAACCAATCAGCAACGTGCTTTTTTCCCGCCAAAACTTTTAAAGATACATTACACTCCTTCCCTCCCAGAAAACACTTTACCAATATTTACATAAAATTTACATCTTATTTTTCGACGTAATCACGCAAGTAGACTGGGCGTCTCCTGACTCTTTCAGACCTGCGCAATTTATTCTCTGGGAGTGAGTCGAGCTGGCCGGAGGGACTGTTTGTTCCTCTCAGCTCCTCCTCTAGGCCATCCGGCCCTGGATTATTTGCAGAGTCTTCCCTGCTGTCTTCAGGATGAACCAGTTGGCGTCGCTGGACCTCCCGGCACTCAGATAAGTCCCGCGTTAGCCCCGGGTTTGAGTCAGCTGTGGATTCCAACATTGAATAGTCAGGGCATGTTTCGTCTGATTCTGTATTACCTGTTATGCGTTTTCTTATCTGGTCTATGTGGCGCTTCCATACCCGGCCATCCCCCAACTCTATTAGATATGACTTTGGTCCTGTTATTTCTAGGATTGTTCCTGCTAACCAGGTCGGGCCCTCGCTGTAGTTGTGTGCCCACACTAGGTCGCCTGTTGCCATCCCTCTTGTTTTACCGTGTGCCCCTTTGTAACCGTCTGGTGTGTAGTTTGGGTTTAAACGGTCTAGTGGGCACCTAAGCTTCCGACCCATTAATAGTTCGGCCGGGCTGCGGCCAGTTGTGACACAGGGGGTTCTGTGTTGGACTGCTAGGAATGTATCGATTTTTGTTTGCCAATCGCCTGGCTTGATTCTGGACAATGCTTCCTTTGCGCTCCGAACGAAACGTTCTGCAAGGCCGTTCGTCGCAGGGTGGAAAGGTGCCGAGAGGACATGCCGGATGCCCTCCTCTGCCAAGTACCCCTCAAACTGGGTTGCCGTGAATTGTGGGCCGTTATCGGAGACTAAAGTGTCGGGCAACCCATGGGTTACAAATAGGTGCCGTAGGATTGAGATCATGGCCTCGGCTGTCATGGATCTCATGAGAATGATTTCCAGCCATTTGGAGTAGGCATCGACTACTACCAGAAAGGTTTGGCCGTGGAAGGGGCCGGCAAAATCGATATGGATCCTAGACCAGGGGCCCTGGGGTCTCTCCCATTCCCGAATCGGGGCCGTTGGGGGTAGCGGTCTGGACTCCTGGCAGGCCTGGCATTTCCCTACCCTTTCAGCAATTTCCGAGTCCATTAAGGGCCACCACACATAGCTTCTTGCTAGACCCTTCATTCGCACGATCCCTGGGTGACCTTCGTGAAGGAGATCCAATACCTTTTTCCTCAATTTCTCCGGGATCACCACTCGATCCCCCCATAGCAGGCACCCCCTTTGAGCCGAGAGTTCCCCACGTTTTTTTACAAACTCTTTAAAACGCTCGCCTGGCGCAGCAGGCCAACCTCTTTGTACCCAACCAATTACAGTTCTTATTGTAATGTCCTTATACGAAGCCCGAGCCACCTCTTTGGATGTGACTGGGCCAGAGTCCAAAGAGTCAATTAGCAGAACTGGTATCCCCGGAGTGGGGTCTTCGATAGTCTCTGGTAACAGGCATCTGCTCAGGGTGTCTGCATGCCCCAATTCCTTTCCTGGCCGGTGTAGTAATTTGTAAGAATACGCTGCCAGGAAGATAGTCCATCGGGTCAGTCTTGGCGAAAGTGCCACGGGCGTTGGGCGGTCACCTGCCAACAGACCTAGCAAAGGTCTATGGTCCGTGATGATTTCAAAATCACGACCAAATACATATTCATGGAATTTTTTTACTCCGGAGACTATAGCCAAGGCTTCCTTATCAAGCTGGCTATAATTTCTTTCAGTTGATGACATGGTTCGGGAGTAATATGCAATAGGGGCTTCTGTGCCATTTGGTAACCTGTGGCTGAGTACAGCCCCCACCCCATAGGGAGATGCATCGCAGCTTAACACTAATGGCAGCGTGCCATTGTATTGGATAAGGAGGCTATCACTCGATAGGAGATTCTTTACCCCTTCGAATGCCCTAGCTTCCGCCTTTCCCCAAGCCCATGCAGCCGTCTTTGCTAGTAATTTATGCAGCGGCTCGGCTACTGTTGCCTTATTTCTTAAGAATACCGCGTAGAAGTTGACCAGACCTAAGAATGCCTGTAACTCCGTTTTGTTCTTTGGGACCGGGGCCTTCCTGATGGCCCGTACCTTGCTTTCAGTGGGGTGAATCCCTTCCCTGTCTATCCGGTAGCCCAGGAATTCCACAGATTCAACCCCGATCTGGCATTTGTTCAGTTTAACTGTGAGACCGGCAGACCGGAAGATGCCCAAAACTTTTCACAGCCTTACCCCTAATTCCTCTAGATTCTCAGCGGATACCAGTACATCGTCAAAGTATGGTACCACCCCTGGTAGGCCCTGCAAGAGCCGCTCCATTAGGTTCTGAAATAACCCTGGAGCCACACTAACCCCAAACTGTAACCGGGTACACTTGAAAGCCCCTCTGTGAGTCACAATTGTCTGCGCTTCGGCTGTGCTGCTATCTACGGGCAGCTGTTGATAGGCTTGGGCCAAGTCTAGCTTGGCAAAAACTTGCCCTTGCCCCATTGAGTGCAGTAAGTGCTGTACCACCGGGACGGGGTAAGCACTCTTTTGCAACGCTTTGTTAAGCGTTGCCTTGTAGTCAGCGCAAATCCGGACCGACCCATCCGGTTTGACTGGGGTGACTATAGGGGTCTCCCACTTAGCATGGTCAACTGGCACTAGAATTCCCTGGTTTACTAGCTTGTCCAGTTCCCGGTCAATCCTGGGCTTTAGGGCGAACGGGACCCTCCTAGCCTTTAGACGGATAGGGGCAACTTGGGGGTCTAAGTTAAAAGAAATAGGGGTCCCCGTGTACTTGCCCAGGCAGTCTCTGAAAACGTCCCCAAATTCTTTCGTTAGTGCGTCTTTGAGGTTGACTTCGTTTCTGAATACTCCAGTCACTCCCATGCCCAATGCTCGGAACCAGTCCAGTCCCAACAAGCTTGGCAGGGTCCCATCGACGATGGTGATGGGCAGAGTTTTTTTGTATTGTCCATACTCGACGTGGACGGACGTTACCCCTCGAACAGGGATGCGATTCCCTTGGTAGTCTTGTACCCTTAATTTCTGTGGTTGCAGCTTGCGCTTTGCGATGGCGGGTAGGGCTCTCACGAGATTGTCCCAGGACATGATCATGATCGATGAGCCGGTGTCCACCTCCAATCGGCACGGCACCCCCTCAATCTTTGCCTTTGTAAAGATTTTTTTCTCTAGGCGAGTTGATGCGTGACCCACTCTCACGACAGTTTGATTCAATTTCGCGCCTTTTTTGAATTGACCAATCACGGGCTGCTTCGCCGTTCCCGCGCTCTGGTTGGTCAGTTTGATTTTTTGGCGGGAAGGTTGGGGTGCTCGACAGACCTGTGCTAGGTGCCCCTTCCTTTCGCACCGCCGACAAGTCGCTTCCTTAAATTTGCATTGTTGTCGCCCCCCACAACTCGCGCAGTCGCCGCGGTCTTCATTCTCCGGCCTCCCGGTGTGGAAGACTCCTTCCTCTTCCTCACCCTCCGATTCGGCCTGGACCTTTTCATTGTGGACCGGGGTTGATTTCGCACCAGCCATTGGTGTGACTTGCTTTTGTAGGGTTTCCGCCGCTTGGGTAGACATCTCGTGAGCCCTGGCTTCGTCCAAGGCATTTGCCAGCGTTAGGTTGCTTTTAGACAGCAGCCGCCTCCGCAAACGGATGTCCCTGACCCCGCGGATGAGTTGCTCCAGTAATGCCTCATCCAAGTCTCGGTACTCGCAATGTTTTGAGGCTTTCCTCAGGGCGGCCATGTATGCGCTGATGGACTCGCCCTCTTGCTGTCTGCGCTCCCCGAATTCGAACCGTTGCACATACTTGGATGGCATTGGTGCATAATGGGCTTTCAATAAAGTCTGCAGAGTTTGCCACGGTACCGACTGTACCGGCGTTGGCTCAGCCAGGGATTCTGCGGTGTCGAAAACATCTGGACCGCAGTGACTCAGGAAATACGCTCGTTTCCTGTTGTCTGAAACTCCTTGAAGTTCGTTCGCCTCGAGGAAACACTTGAAACGAGCCATGTATGACCCCCATTTTTCTTTAGCTGGGTCGAATGGCGCTGGCGGTGTGTAGCCGGACATCGCTGCTTTCCGCCCCTTGTTTGCTGGGTTCGCGTCTTCCTGGTGAGTTCAGCTCTTTTCCTGGCGCTCTTAGCCTCGAGATCCCACCTTCGTCGCCAGTGTTGGATTCGGGCAATAACGAGGCAGGAGACCAGGATAGTGACAACAGCTCTTTACTATATGGTGAACCCAGCAGCCAGTGCCCGGGAAAACCTCTCCTTATATACAGTTTAGCCGGTGGCTTCAACCAATCAGCAACGTGCTTTTTTCCTGCCAAAACTTTTAAAGATACATTACAATTATGACATTTGCAAACAATGCAATGAAAAGCAGAAAAACTCAAGAGCTGTTAAAATCTTAGAATATTGTCAGTCCCACAAGCTCTTTTTGTTTTTATGAAAATTTAAAGGAAAAAAATCCCTAAGCCCAAAATCCTGTAATTGCACTCTTTAAATGGCCAAAGTTCTCCTTTTCACATTCTTTTTCCCCCTCAATTGTTACCCTGTGAAAAAGGGGACAGATTTCCCACTGATTACGTGTTGGGAGAGAAAATTCATCATACTTTACATACAAGATGGCCAAATGTGAGCATTTTTCATTTTTTTTCAAACTATTCATAGGGGCACAGAGTTCTCTCTGCAGATTCTTAACACTATATTTATAGGAATGCCTAGAAATGGATATTCTGTCAGTCCAAGGCCATGCTAATAATCAGAGCCCGTGTGGGGAAAGTCTTGTGCTGCTTCCTTGCAGCTGAACAAGACCATCAAACTGACTACACAGTCATGTACAATTCAGCTTAAAAGGTTGCCTGCAGTCATCAGTCCAATTAAATGTTAACTAATATGGTTCTAATTCAAAATTGGGCATAAAATCTAAACTGCAGACTGACTGTAGTTTTATTTGTCTGGAAGAAATAACTGTCCTATCTCAAGCGTGCTTCTCTAGTAATGAATACATAAATGGTTGTCAGTTGATAAACTTAACTGATCGTAAAAGAATATTCATTTTACAGAAAGTATTATAGAGTAAAAGAGCTAATGAGAAATGGGATTTATCAGAAAAGAAGTAGAACCATAGTTTCCTATTCTAAGAAGATCAGCTTAATAAAGGAAATATTGGCTGCAGTCAACCTGTCTTTGTCTCAGAGGTGAAATCTCCAAAAAGGCAAATGAGCATGAAAATAATACAAGCCCCCATTAAAGTGATTTAAATTTAAGCATAAATTTTGCTAATACCACTGAGCAAAGGGAATAATTAGAAAATTTTCAATAATGCCAGAGATTTAATAATTAAAGGCACAAGATTAATTTCAGAGGCATCATTACCCTAAATCAAATATTAGATTTCTGGAAAATATGATGGAAAGAGGCTTAAGCCATAACCATGCCTTTTTATTCTAGTTAGGGAGGATCATTAAATACTATGGTTTTCATTTCTTTTTGAACCCCGAGGATTCACTTGCATAAATATAAAATTAATGTGTATTGGATATAAGCCCTGAAATCCCAGGGAAAGGCCCAACATATTTGTAGTATATAAAAGTACTAATTTAATAATCTTGTCATTACTCTAAATCGAAAATAGTTAAATAAAGGTCACTTTCATTTTTAACAGAGGGACATTATAAGCATCCGAAGGAATTTTCCATCTGCCAGAACAATGCTTTCCTTTAACTGTAACATTTTTCTCAATATATATCACTGCCTTCCTTTAGAGAAAGTAACAATGCTTTCAGCAAGCACAACAATAATATAAATGCATCATACAATGCTGTTCATTGCAGATATCCCAAACGGCACAATTTAAAGAGAATAAAAAGTTGACTACACATTTAAATTTCTGAATTATAACCAGTGTTGCATTTCTAAATGTATTCATTTTATTTAGATATCTAGGTAGTAACAGAAAAACAAAAAACCTCACGTTATTAAACTTTTACTTATATAATCCAATATGTGTTTGAAAAGATCAGAAATTGATAACAAATGCTTGACTACCACTATAATAATTATTTTCTGAGTCCTAATTTTAATGAATGTTATTCATTATGAAAATCTACCTAACTCTTGTATTTTTTATGAAGACAGTTCTTGCTTTTGAAATTTTGGCCACAGTTACTGATATGCACAAAACTGTATCATATCATTAATGATCTGCTTGGGGAATTTATTAATGACATTCATTAGAGTCTAATATTCTCTTGCTTCCATTGTTTAGACATCTGCTCATTTTAATTTTTTTTCCTGTCTATTATTTCTTCTATCATGCTGAGATGACAATTTTAATGAAAATACATTGTAATTTTGAAAGATTTTTTTTAGGCCAGCATTTATGGCACAGCATGGACTTTTGAGTACGTAATTACCATCGATAACATTTCTAAATCTTCAGAGATTTGGAGACAATTGTTCAGTATTCTGGCTTTTATTTAGCTCCTAGTTTATGTTCAGCTTCAAAAAACATGAAATAGCTAAATGCCTAATTTTCTATTTGTTGTAACTGATTTTAGACACTGAGTAAAACTTTACTGAGTATAATTATCTCCCCAAACCATTACAAATACGACTTATTGAACCATAATACCATGTCATAAAAATTAATCGTATTATTTCTCAGAAAGATCATCTCAGTGATGAAACTGGGCTACCAGATAGGAATTGCAACTGCATATTTTTTGCTTCCATCTGTTGATCTTTCTGATTTTGCAGTTCAGAAGAAGGGGGAAGGTCTAAAAGGACCACATACTACTAAGTATTGTAGGAAACCTAAAGAGCTTTATACCTGATTGGGGAGATTGCCTCATTTTTGTTCCATCAGCTGTTAGAGAATATTTCCATCCAATATGGCGTCACTCACATAGTCTGTACAAAGGACAGTCAAAGGAATAGTCAAAGGAATAAGACTGTTGCACCTGCAAGCCACGCTATTGCCTAGCAATGGAAGCATCACCCATTGGATGAGACATGACAGCTCAGTGGGAAAAATAAGCATGCACCATTGGCTACCGCCTGACAGCTTCTATATAAATAGCAGCTTGAGAGAAAGTTGTTGTTGCCAGTTTCCATTGTTCTAGTTGTCTCTTAGCTGTACCCTAATAAAGGGAATTACCTTTGAACCCGTCTCGCCTCATTTCCTATCCTCGTTCTCCAAACAAAAACAATCTCTTTTAGCTAATAAGGAAGTCTCAGGTAGAGCACTGAAAACTTAATACTTAAAATTTGTGACTGAAGAGTTTTTTTTAACCAGATTTATATCTATTGTCTTTGCTGAATCAGTTACCTTTTAGTCTACAGGCAGTCCTTGACAATTGAACCCAAAATTTATGTTGTTAAGTGGGACATTAGTTAAGTGCATTTTGCCCCATTTTATGACTTTACTTGCCTCAGATGTTAAGTGAATCACTGCAGTTGATAAGTTAGTAACCCGGTTGTTAAGGGAATCTGGCTTCCCCATTGACTTTGCTTGGGAGAAGATTGCAGAAGGGGATTACATGATCTTGGGACACAGGAACAGTCATAAGTATGAACCAGTTGCCAAGCATCTGAATTTTGATCACATGATCATGGGGATGCTACAAAGGTTGTAAGTTTGAAAAATTGTCCTAAGGCATTTTTTTCAGTGCTGTTATAACTTTGAATTGTCACTAAATGAACTAAGTTGAGAACTACCTGTACTAGGAGAAGGAGAGAGAGCGATAGAAAGAGAGACAGGGAAGGAGGGAGGGAGGGGGAGAGAGAGAGAGCGGAAGAAACAAAAAAAAATTAATAGAAAAAGAAAACTACCAAAGCATATTGTAATAACAACAACAACAACAACAACAACAACAACGAGTTGGAAGGGACCTTGGAGGTCTTCTAGTCCAACCCCTATATTGTTTTTCATATAAGGTATCATTTAGCCTATTTTTAAACAATAATTAAATTTGATGACATGAAATAATATTTCTTAGTTTTTCCATTGCATTGAAAATAAATGACAGTTTCTGACTGTAAATCTATTTTTGCACTAACTTTCCAAACTGAAGAGCAATCTTGTTTTAAGAGTATTAGATGCTGCAAACAGAATCCATGAGGAGGAGGGGGAAGTAGCAAGATGAAAACCCCACACCTTCTGTACATGCCTCACAACATCTCTCACACACACTGCTTTTATCAGAATGATGAGAACAGTGAAAGCCTGTAAATGCCATAATGCATCTAGACCATCTAGACTTGAACTAGGGGAGACATGATAGCAGTGTTCCAATATCTCAGAGGTTGCCACAAAGAAGAGGGAGTCAAGCTATTCTCCAAAGCATCTGAAGGCAGGACAAGAAGCAATGGGTGGCAACTAATCAAGGAGAGAAGCAACTTAGAACTAAGGAGAAATTTCCTGACAGTTAGAACAATCAACAAGTGGAACAACTTGCCTGCAGAAGTTGTGAATGCTCCAACACTGGAAATTTTTTTAAAAATGTTGGATAGCCATTTGTCTGAAATGGTGTAGGTTTCCTGCCTGAGAAGGGGGTTAGACGAGAAGACCTCCAAGGTCCCTTCCAACTCTGTTATTACGTTATGTTATATGACCATGGATGTCAAACTCGACGCTTATGATTTAATAGCAACAACCCACTCAATTTCAAATTTCAAACTGGGATTATTCTGGAATATAAATTTGTCATGTTTGAATGAAGCTGAAAATGATACTTCCATACTAATATCTTCAGCAGGTACCTTATGGTATTTCTTACCATTAACAGTATAACGAAATAAAGTTAAAAATGTTCTTGCCATGATGCTCTACAATATTAATTATCTTATTTGTTAAATCCTAAATTGAATGGATTAACAAATATAGTATAGGTTGTTAAGTTCGTGCAATGAAGGGACAGACAGCTCTTTGGTTTGTTGTGATCCCAGCGAAACAGGCAAAACCCCTCTTTAAATAGTATTTTGGCTGAGGCACCAGCCAATCAGCAACGTGCATTTTCCCGTCCAATTTTCCCTCCTAAGATTCAAATACATTACACTCCTCCCCTCCCAGAACACATTGTAACATATTTACATAGTTCTTTGCATAACATTTGCATGTTATTTTTCCACGTAGTCACGCAGGTAGACAGGGCGTCTCCTGACTCTTTCTGACCTGCGCAATTCATTCCCTGGGAGTGAGTCGAGATGGTCGGAGGGACTATTTGTTCCTCCCAGCTCCTCCTCTGGGCCATCCGGCCCTGGATTATTGGCAGACTCATCCCTGCTGTCCTCCGGAGGAGCCGGTTGGCATCGCTGGACTTCTTCAGGCTCAGATAAGTCCTCCGATCGCCTCGGGGTTGAGTTAGCTGTTGGTTCAAGTATTGGGTAGTCAGGGTCTGGCTGTTTGGTTTCTGGATTGTTTTGTAATCTTTTTTGTAATTGATCTATGTGGCGTCTCCACACTCGGCCATCCCCCATGTCTACTATGTATGACTTTGGGCCTGTCACTCCTACAATTGTTCCCTGTAGCCACGCTGGGCCCTCACTATAGTTATGTGCCCATACCGGGTCACCTGTTGACATTGTTCTGGTTTTTCCCTTTGTGTTTTGGTACCCATCAGGGGAGTATGTTGGGTTTAACTGATCCAGGGGGCACCGGAGTCTTCTACCCATTAATAACTCCGATGGGCTGCGGCCAGTGGTCACACAGGGAGTTCTATGTTGGACTGCTAGGAAGGTATCGATTTTTGATTGCCAATCTCCTGGGCTAATTTTAGATAGCGCTTCCTTGGCACTGCACACAAAACATTCTGCAAGACAGTTCATCGCCGGGTGGAAAGGCGCCGAGAGGACATGTCTGATGCCCTCTTCTGCCAAGTATCCCTCAAACTGGGTGGCCGTGAATTGTGGGCCATTATCAGATACTAGAGTGTCGGGCAACCTATGTGTCACAAATAGATGCCTCAATACTGTGATTACAGCTTCCGCTGTTGTGGTTTTCATGAGTAGAATTTCTAACCACTTCGAGTAGGCATCTACCACAATTAAGAAGGTCTGCCTATGGAACGGCCCGGCAAAGTCTATATGGATCCTGGACCAAGGACCCTGGGGTTTCTCCCAATCCCTTATGGGGGCTGTTGGGGGTAGTGGCCTTGATTATTGACATGCCTGGCATTTCCCTACCCGGTCGCTAATGTCTTTATCCATTTGTGGCCACCATACGTAACTTCTCGCTAGGCTTTTTATCCTTACAATCCCCGGGCGGCCCACATGCAATAGTTCCAACACATGCCCTCGTAATTTCTCCGGAATAACAACTCTATCCCCCCATAACAGACAACCCCCTTGTACCGACAGTTCCGAACGTTTTTTTGTAAACTCTTTGAAACGATCCCCCTGTGCAGTGGGCCATCCCCTCTGCACCCAACCGATCACAGTTCTTATGACAATGTCTTTGTAAGAAGCCCTAGTCACTTCCGTAGATGTGACTGGGCTAGAGTCCAAAGAGTCAATTAACAAGACGGGCGTCCCTGGGGTCGGGTCTTCGATAGTCTCAGGCAATGGGCATCTACTTAATGCGTCCGCATGTCCCAAGTCCTTGCCCAGTCGGTGAGACAGTTTGTACGAGTATGCCGCCACGAAAATAGTCCACTGTGTCAGCCTGGGTGATAATGCAACCAGTGTTGGATGGTCCCCCGCCAAGAGTCCCAATAAAGGTTTGTGGTCTGTGATTATTTCAAACTGCCACCCAAACAGGTACTCGTGAAATTTTTTAACCCTAGAAACTATAGCCAGGGCTTCCTGGTCTAGTTGGCTATAGTTCCTTTCTGTTGCGGACATCGTGCGGGAAAAATATGCGATAGGGCTTCTGAACCGTTCGGTAACCTGTGGCTGAGGACAGCCCCTACCCCGTAGGGTGATGCATCACAAACTAGTACTAATGGCAGCGTCCCATTGTACTGAATTTAAAGGCTATCGCTGGACAAGAGATTCTTAACACCCTCAAATGCTTTAGCCTCAACCCTGCCCCAAGTCCAAACAGATTTTTTAACTAGCAGTTTATGTAGCGGTTCGGCTACCGTTGCCTTATTTTTTAAAAATACCGCATAGAAGTTTACAAGCCCCAAAAATGCTTGTAATTCTGTTTTGTTTTTTGGGGTTGGAGCCTTTCTAATGGCTTGCACTTTGCTCTCAGTTGGGTGGATGCCTTCCTTATCTATCCGGTAACCCAAGAATTCTACAGCATCAACTTCTATCTGACATTTGTTGAGTTTAACCTTAAGCCCCGCAGACCTGAAAATGCCCAAAACCTTCCGCAATTTGACCCCTAAGTCTTCCAAGTTTTCTGCTGATACCAGTACATCATCGAAATATGGAACTACTCCCGGTAGATCATGTAGGAGTCGTTCCATTAGGTTTTGGAATAACCCAGGGGCTACACTAATTCCGAACTGAAGTCGAGTGCATTTAAAAGCGCCCCGATGTGTGACAATCTCACAGTGGTCTGATTCAACTTCGCGCCCTTTTTGAACTGGCCAATCCCTGGCCGCTTCGTGGATCCAGCGCCCTGTTGATTGGCCGGTTTGAATTTTGGGCGGGAAGGTTGAGAGGCTCGGCAGGCCTGAGCGATGTGTCCTTTCTTTTCACACCGCCGACAAATTGCGTCCTTGAACCTGCAATTCTGTCGTTGGTGTTGGCCTCTGCAACTCACGCACTCATCCCGGTCGCCTCTCTCCAGCCGCCCGGTGTGGAAAACCTCTTCCTCTTCTTCACCGTCCGATTCGGCTTGGATTTCTTCGCTGTGGACTGGCGTTGCTTTCGCCGCAGCACTTGGCATGTTTGGCTTTTGTAAAGTTTTCGCCACTTTGGTGGACATCTCGTGCGCCCTGGCCTCATCCAGGGTTATCCACAGGGTTAGGTTGCTTTTCGACAGCAGCCGCCTCTGTAGTCAGATGTCCCTGACCCTACAAATGAGTTGTTCTAATAAAGACTCCTCCAAGTCCCTATACTCACAGTGGTTTGCGGCTTTCCTCAATGCGGCCATGTACACGCTTATCGATTCGCCCTCTCACTGAACTCTTTGCCTCAACTCGAACCGTTGTACAAACTTTGATGGTACAGGTGTGTAGTGCGCCCATAGCATTGTCTGTAATGTTTGCCATGGCACCGACTGAACAGGCGTTGGTTCCGACAGCGATTCGGCGGTGTCGAAGACTTCTGGCCCACAGTGGCTCAGGAAGTAAGCGCGCTTCCAATTATCCGATACTCCTTGCAGTTCGTTCGCTTCGAGGAAACACTCGAAACGAGCCATGTACGACCCCCATTTCTCCTTGGCTGGGTCGAATGGCGCTGGCGGCGTATAGCTAGACATTGCTATGTATCCGCCCTTGATACTGGCTGGGTTTGAATTTTTGATGCTCCTTCAGCTCTTTTCCTAGTCTCACTGCCTTCAATATCCCATCCTTGTCGCCAATGCTAAGTTCATGCAATGAAGGGACAGGAGACGATACAAGTGACAACAGCTCTTTGGTTTATTGTGATCCCAGCGAAAACCAACAGACAAAACCCTTCTTTAAATAGTATTTTGGCTGAGGCACCATCCAATCAGCAAAGTGCATTTTCCTGCCCAATTTTCCCTCCTAAGATTCAAATACATTATATAGGTACTATCTGATCATTCGTAAGTAACATTGTCATCCTCTCGAAAAGTTGTCTTTTAATATATTTAAATATATATTATTTAAAGGATCTATTTATATTATAAAACAGATGGAACAAGAGGTTGAAAAAATTACTTGTTATAAATAACCATTCTCTGAATGTATTAGTTGTTCAAGGCAAGTATTTTTTAAAAAAATAAGAAAAAAGCTTTGAACTGCATATGCAAGATGACCTATACCAGAATCATACCAGTTTTTCTATTGCCAAGCAGACATTTTATTCTTTTTATGTACTTGAAGCAGGATTTTAAGTATTAATAATGTAAAGCAAAGTTACTGGGAACAAGGCAAAAGATTATTGGCTTCTCAGTTGAAACAATTTTTGCAATATATTATATTTACTATTAATGATAACCATAGTGAACAACATCATGATTCTGTTTCATTATTGTTTTATTTTTATCTTGAACCAAATGTAGCTGGGGAAGAAATTAATTAGTTTATATAACTCTTGATTGTCAAACTCCTTATTTAATTACACCTTATCTTTCCAGTAACAGATGCCATTAAATTTATGAAGATAGAAAAATTCCCAGTTTACATGGTAATTCTTTTGAACAGTCAGAGACATATATTGAACGTCTATTCTTCAGATGCAAGTTTTATACCTGCAGGACTGCCTACTCCAAGCTGAATTGGCCCAACATTCTACACATTATCTAGAGCAGTGTTTCCCGATGGTACCCATTTTAAGATGTCTGGACTTCAACTCCCAGAATACCCCTGTCAGCAATTTTAAGACATCTTAAAATGGCTCCCATTGGGAAACACTGATCTAGAGAGAAAATCCTGAAAATTTCACACTTCCAGGAGATGAAGGGAACCATTTTTTTAAAATTAAAATACAAAGAAGAATCAGTTTGGTCTAGTGGTTAAGGCACCAGGTTAGAAACTGGGAAAATGTGAATTCTAGTCCTGCCTTAGGCATGAAAAACTGGCTGAGTGACTTTGGGCCAGTCACATTCTCTTAGCCCAACTCACCTCACAGGGTTGTTGTTGTGGGGAAAATAGGACTCAGAAGTATTAGGCCTTAAGTTATTTATAAAAATAATAAAGGCAGGATATAAACAAACAAACAAATAGCTGCTGCTTTTCATTGATAGCATCCATCCATTGGAAAAGCCTTCAATGGGAATAAATGTAGCCCTCTTCAGACAGTAATAAGGAGGATGTTAAAAACTATTTTAGAGGAGATTATGTTAAGAATATGCACTATTCCATATTTTTTCTCCTATTTTTATTTTATTGTATTTATTTATTTATTAAATTTGCTGCCCATCTCACTAACAAGCAATTCTGGGCAGCTTACAAACATTTATTGACGTCATATTGTTTGCTGGTCTTGTGAGTTTATGTTACTATTTTAACATATGTAAGCTGGAAGAATCAGTGGGTTGCAGCACGATATAAATGCAAGAAATGCAAGAAATAAACAAACAACTGTGCCTTTTTACAGGAAGCTTTTCTAATCTCTTCATTGAGACATGTGGATCTAATTAATAGTGTTAAGCATTTGTCAGATTTTCTTGCTAAGACTAAACCAAAAAATGTCAGCACATAGAATGCAAAATCTAGTACTTTTGATTACTCTGGTGATATAGAAATTTACCAAGATGTTGATAATAGATGATTGGGTGACCTACTCAATATATATATATATAAAACAAAGTAGAAAGCAATGGTAGTTCATTGGAAGCAGAAGAACTCTCTCATATGGTACATGAAATTTTTAAGAAAGCTCTTGTTTAAATATTTATTTCCTCAAATCAGTATGGAATGATATACCATTTTTTGATAGGGTTATTACATTTGGAATTACCGGTTCAGCTATCAACTATGATTTGATCAACAAGCTATACTTAAAGTGTGATTTAGCACAGGGGTCTCCAACCTTGGTCCCTTTAAGACTTGTGGACTTCAATTCCCAGAGTCCCTCAGCCAGCAAAGCTGGAGACCCCTGATTTAGCACACTGCAAAAGTTATTCAAATGGATCTCAGGGAAGCTCCACACAGCAACTTTGTCGTATTTTCTTCCCATCCTTTAGTTAGCATGAAATCATGTCACCCTGAATTTGACTGCCCCCAAAGCATATCCTTGCTACACACCTTTCAGTGACAGGCATTAAGGCTAGTCAATTTCAAGGCCTGCACCATCTCATTCATTGTGTGGACCAATCTGTTTAGAAAAGAAGAGAAAAGGTGGTTGTGATTCTGATCTCCTTTGCAGCCAGACAAGTAATGCAGAACAGATGATGAGCTCAGGGACAAAACAGAAAGAACTATTTAGATTATTCAGATTGCAGGTCTTTTGTTGTGCACTAACAATGAGATATTTGACAATAAGAGCTGGCAGGAGGGTATGACTAGGTGGCTCAGTGGCTAAGACACTGAGCTAGTCAATCGGAAAGGTCGGCAGTTTGGCAGTTCAAATTCCTAGTACAGGTCTCCTGCATGGGCAAGGGGTTGGACCAGTTGACCTCCAAGGTCCCTTCCAACTCTGTTACTGCTAAAATGTCCTGCCAAATTGAGACTATACAAACTGATCTGAAATTACTAACCTTTGGATATAACTGTGATAAATAAATAAATAGTAATAATCCTCAAAGTAGCTTTGTCATTTCCATTTACCATCATCTTTTAAATTTCTTGATCCACTTCTTCAAATAGTAGCAACACCAACACCAACAACTTTATTCTCCCCTCCAATATGTCTAGGTCTATATTTGAATAAATAACACAACATTTAAAAAGTGTCATGTTCTCTAATTAATAATTGGTCAGCAGCTTTGTGAATAAGTTTCAGCAGTACCCTTATTCTGATCAATAACTGCTGACATTAACCTTCTGTCAACCATGTTCTTTACCAGAATGGCGGCACTTAGCAAAAGCCATGCTTATTCTCTCTTGGGCATTCATATTTTTAGCACCTCCTTGGTCATTTTCACTGAAATCATTAAACTCAAATGCAACACTATCCAATATATCAGACCCATCATCAGTGGTAGCAACTTCCACTAAACAGCTGAATGAATTCAATTCAGGCAGTTGTCCTTGTTAGGAAATAAAGCTATGGACTTCTGATTGTCACTCTAATTTGCAGACATTTAGCTGGATGGTTTGGGGCTTAAAGCTCAATTCATACCCACAAAATGTTCAATCTGGCTCTTCTTGAAGAGGTGATTTTATCTAAATCAAAATAGCTCTACATTTGTTGTTATGATATATCTCCTATTCCAAATGTGAGGAGATATTATAAGCTTTAGAGAGTTTCTTTCAGACAGTACCGGGAAAAGGAATCTCATTTGAAATATTTGCCTGGAAAAAACAAACATACAAATCTATTACACAGATAGAAAAGGAGACTGCAATGGAAGCAAGCAGAATTCCTACTGGAGATGTGAACTTCTGAGTGAGCAACTTGGACAAGTCTCCCAAAGCCACATTTGCAAGTTTAACTGATATCAGTTAGGAGATCCATCTCTCTGCTATTTTTTTCCTATCTCCAAAAGATATGTTTTTTACTTATGACAATGTTTATATATACTGTTGTGACAAAATTAAATTAAAAAAATGTTCAAGGTAACAAATTAGGGTTCAAAAGAGTGGGAGGATAGAATTGTGATTTTATTGGTGGAACTACAGAAGAAGACGGAATACTAGAAGCTTACTTCATTACACCATTTTTTTTCAGGTATTTTGGGAGCTCACGAAATACCAGAAATGTGTCTCATAAAGATTCCTTCTGAGATGAGAAAGGGAACCTTGCAGTTCAAGCAGAAATGGAGAGCAGCTATCATACCAGTGACCAGAAGAGAGGAGCTGCCTGCAGAAACACGTTCTTGCTAACTGTAGTGTAAAAACTGCCTACAACAAATGCCATGATCAGTCTGCTCAGCCATCAATATTTTACAATAGTTTTATACTAACTGTAAAGTATAGGAATCATATAAAAAGATATTGGGTTTTTGTAATCTAAGCATCACTAGAACTAAAACCTTATCTGTTTGCCTTCTTTTTGATATATACAAAAATAATCCATCATATTGGCCATTTAAGTTACTTAAAATAACACTTCAAATGCTTTTCATGTAACTTTATTTCCTGAGAACTAAACACTGTTCCAAATTATTTGTTGAAATTCAAATAATTAATGAAGAGAAGTATCCACTGCCTATAAGCTTCTTCCAAGTCCCAGATACATTTAATGAATATTCAAGTGCATGCTATCCACTGATCTGATGAAGCTATTATGTCAATACATAAATATGTTCTATGTAGTGTATTTGCTATTGAACCTATAAAACAACTAGAACAAGAACACTTAAAGAGTCTTAAATTCACTCCATTGGCATAAGAGGTTGTGTGCTGAATTTAGATGTCATGCCACAACCCACTCAAAACATAATTATTATCTACAAGATATAGAACACTAGACTCTCTGTAGTCTTTTGTGTTTTTATTTCAATTACTTTCTTCCAGAAGTATTAGAAGTGTCATCAGATATATGTATGTTATATATCTACATGTTAATTAAAATGCATTCTTGGTAATATACTCACCTAATAAAATAAATAGAAATTGTCAATACAGTGATGATGGAAAGCATAGGAATCCAAGGGGGAGGGGGGGAAATGACAAAAAGTGTATCACAACATTATGACACAGCTTCATAGTACTTGCTGGTTAATTTGCACCACCACAATAATGAAAAGGTGATGCTTAAGCCATGATATCATGATACTGTGTTATAATTTTGGCATCATTATGGTTAGGGACAGATATCTAGAACTGAAAATCATATATGCATTGCAGTTTATGTAAATACAATACTGAGGATAAAATAAAATCTCCCGTCACTCAAGCTTAATTCTTGTCAATTTGATATATCCATATAGATTATTGGTAATTTCAGAGAAGTGGTGTTTAAAGTCTTCAGTGATGTTTTTTTTTTACTCGCTCCCCCAATCTAGTTTATCATTCTGGTACTCCCTAATAGTCTCCCATTCAAATATTAAGCAGGGCAGATGCCACTGTTTCTTGAGCTAGATATAGACAGACAGCCCCTGCTACCTGTTGAGAATGCCCTTAGGATATCTACAATTTGACTTTATACCAAAGGCAGCAAAAACAATTGACATTTCTCAATTTTTGGATTTAATTTGGATTCCATAAATAAACTTAGTCTATGGAATTTCACACCTTACAGATATTGCATTACCTTTATATCTCTAAGAACAAAAAAAGAGCGCAAATCCTTCATCTAAAAGTAGGGCTTCAATTCTTGTTGCATCAATTGCTGCTATTGCAATAATGGTGTGTCAGATCAAAAATGTTATAGCCTCATTTCGTTAGTTTTCAAAAAGTACTAAAACAGACTATAAATGCGAGGAATTCTGGCATGTATTATTTTCCCATGTCTCCTATTGTTTGTAATGCTGCTATGACAGCATTTGAAAGAAGATGAACTCAGATTGAAAAGGAAGATTTCCCTTCCTATCTTTTTATCATCATATTGTACCTAGTTGGTTTACCTAGCTGTCTGACTGCTTCAAAGTTATGCATGGATGTTTCAATGTACTGCTCTACTCTATTGTTGTTGGGGGTTTTTTAAAGCCAAATATTGTGTGTCACATATCACTATTGGTACAGTCTTTGCATGACTTGAAAATATATTCAAGAAAGATCAATAAAACACCAACATCCACACTGTTTCTAATTCACAGTATGTTTTGCCTAGCCTAGCCATAGTTCGCTAATTAAGCCACAATTGGTTTATTCACAAATTGCATTGTGCGTAAAGAAGATTTAGAAACACAGTGATTATATTAACGGAACATGCTATGCCAAACTAAGTGGTTTATGGCAATGTTTGAACCCAGACACATAATTATTCATTGCTGTTTTTATTTTTATTTTTCTTAGATGTTCTGCTGAATGTGTCCTTCTAGGAAAAGAGTATGTAGATATAGCTATAGGAGAACTATTCAAATAATTCTTTTGTCTTATTTAGGTGAAACACTTGTGTGTTCATTTGGCACATGAGTATTTTGTTTGAACATACCTTTTACATCTAAGAGGTGTAGCAAATAGTATTTTAAACTTTTTTGATAGGGGAAAAAACTGTTCCTTATTTATTCACTACTCCATTTTAGAGACGATCAACATAAGAAGGTAGGTCAATACTCACTGATTTCAATGTGGAAGTAAGCTGTAACCTAATTAGATGCATTCTCATGAGTCTAGGAAATCCTGCAGTGTATGCAAATAATTTGTTCAATTTATGTCTGGAGACTTTAAAATATACATGACTGAACAAAAGTTTAACCTTTTATATTGCATATTAAACGGAAATAATTAAGCCTTCTAGTAAATCACCATTTCTTTGTGCTTAATACAAATAATGTTTCTGATATTCAGCTCATGTATCTCACAGATTATCTGAACCTGTTGCTTTAGTGAAAGCATTAAAGTTGTTCACTCCCTTTTATTTAGCAATTTGCACACCATAATGGATCTAGTTTAAATCATTATGCAGAAACATGAAAGAACCCAGAACTAAAAAGGAAACTATTGTAATATTTTGCTATCTCACCTTGTCATTTGTTCAATTGTTTATTTCTGCTATAACTTTACTTTTCTCCGGTGAGAAAACCACATATAATAATAATAATAATAATAATATTTTAATTTGTATACCGCCCTTCTCCCGAAGGACTCAGGGCGGTGAACAGGCAGATAAAATATAAATACACACAATAATTTAAAACAACCCTTAAAAAACTGATTTAAATGCCCAAAACGTTAAAAACATACTCCCCTGTAAAATAACACAATTTTAAAAACCCATCTAATAAAAATAAAAATCAGGCTAGTCCAGCCATATGAAATAAATAAGTTTTAAGTTCGCGGCGAAAGGTCTTAAGGTCAGGTAATTGTCGGAGTCCGAGGGGAAGTTCGTTCCACAGGGTCGGAGCTCCCACAGAGAAGGCCCTCCCCCTGGGGGCCGCCAGTCGACACTGTTTGGCTGACGGCACCCTGAGGAGTCCCTCTCTGTGGGAGCGTACCGGACGATGGGAGATAGAAGCCGGCAGTAGGCGGTCCCGTAGATAGCCCGGTCCTAAGCCATGGAGCGCTTTAAAGGTGGTAACCAATACCTTGAAGCGCACCCGGAAAACCACAGGTAGCCAGTGCAGTCTGCGCAGGATAGGTGTTATGTGGGAGCTCCGGGACGCTCCCTCAATAACCCGCGCAGCCGCATTCTGAACTAGCTGAAGTCTCCGGGTGCTCTTCAAGGGGAGCCCCATGTAGAGAGCATTGCAGTAGTCCAGGCGAGAGGTAACAAGGGCATGAGTGACTGTGCATAAGGCATCCCGGTCCAGGAAGGGCCGCAACTGGCGGATCAGGCGAACCTGATAAAATGCTCTCCTGGAGACGGTCGCCAAATGGTCTTCAAAGGACAACCGGCCATCCAGGAGCACGCCCAAGTTGCGTACCCTCTCCATAGGGGCCAATGACTCGCCCCCGACGGACAGCCGCATCTGCAGCTGACTGTACCGAGGTGCCGCATCCACAGCCACTCCGCCTTGGAGGGATTAAGTTTGAGCCTGTTCCTCCCCATCCAGACCCGCACGGCTTCCAGACACCGGGACAACACTTGACAGCTTCACTGGGGTGGCCCGGGGTGGAAAAGTACAGCTGGGTGTCATCAGCGTACAGTTGGTATCTCACCCCAAAGCCACTGATGATCTCACCCAGCGGCTTCATATAGATGGTGAACAGGAGGGTGAGAGAATCGACCCTGTGGCACCCCACATGAGGCACCTTGGAGTCGACCTCTGCCCCCCTGTCAACACCGTCTGCGTCCGATCAGAGAGGTAGGAGGAGAACCACCGATAAACGGTGCCTCCCACTCCCAACCCCTCCAACCGGCGCAGCAGGATACCATGGTCGATGGTATCAAAAGCCGCTGAGAGGTCTAATAGGACCAGGGCAGAGGAGTAACCCCTATCCCTGGCCCTCCAGTGATCATCCACCAGAGCTGTCTCCGTACTGTATCCGGGCCGGAAGCCGGACTGGAACGGGTCTAGATAGACAGCTTCATCCAGGTACTGGGGTAGCTGACATGCCACCACACTCTCTACAACCTTCGCCGTGGCGAAGATTGGAGACTGGCCGGTAGTTCCTAAAACAGCTGGGTCCAGGAAGGCTTCTTGAGGAGGGTCTCACCACAGCCTCTTTCAAGGCCGCGGAAAGACCCCTCCCGCAGAGAAGCATTTGTAATCCCCTGAGCCAGCCTCGTGTCACCTCCTGAGTAGCCAGTACTAACCAGGAGGCACGGATCCAGTAAACATGTGGTGGCGTTCAGCCTGCCCAGCAACCTGTCCATGTCCTCGGAGTCACAGGATCAAAGTCATCCCAAACCACCTCAACAAGACGGGCCTCGGAACCCTCGCCTGGATCTACCCAATTTTGATCCAATCCGTCCCGAAGCTGAACGATTTTGTCGTATAGATAACGTTAAACTCCTCGGCACGCCTTGTAGGTCCTCCGCCCCTCCTGTTGGAGGAGCGAGCGGGTCACCCAAACAGGGCGGCGGGCGGTTATCTGCCGACGCAATGAGGGAGGAACGAGGAACGCCGCAGCCCTCATTGCCACTAGGTAGGTCCTACTATAGGACCTAACTAGTGTCCGTCAGCCTCAGAGCGGCTGGATCTCCAGGCACTCTCTAGGCGTCTTCTCCGGCGCTTCATCTCCCTCAGCTCCTCGGAGAACCAAGGAGCTGGTTGAGACTGGCGCCGGGTCAGAGGTCGCAAAGGCACGACACGGTCCAAAGCTCCAGCCGCGGCCCGTTCCCAGGCCGCAACTAGCTCTTCAGTCAGTCGTGGGACAGGTGTTCGGAAACGGCCCAAGCTCCGTCAGGAACCTCTCCGGGTCCATCAGGCGCCTGGGACGGAACCAACGCAATTGTTTCGTCTCCCTGCGAAGGTGGGTAGCGGTCAGAAAGTCTAGACGAAGGAGAAAATGATCTGACCATGACAAAGGTTCCACAACTAAATCATTTAAAACCAGATCATTAAACCACTGGCCAGAGATAAAAATCAGGTCTAGGGTACCTCCCCCGACGTGGGTAGGGCCGTCAATTAACTGAATCAGGTCCATGGCCGTCATGGAAGCCATGAACTCCTGAGCTGTCGAGGATGCTACGCCGGCTGATGGCAAATTGAAATCCCCCATGACCAGCAGTCTGGGGGTCTCAACTGCCAACCCGGCCAGCAACTCTAACAACTCAGGCAGGGCTGTAGTCACGCAGCAAGGAGCCAGGTACGTGATCAACAAGCCCACCTGAGTTCTACGACCCCACTTCACGAAGAGGGATTCACACCCAGCTATCTGAGGCACAGTGGTCTCCCTCGGCTCCAGACTCTCCTTGATGATAACCGCCACCCCTCCACCCCTACCCTGGGCCCTCGGCTGATGGAATGCTCGGAAGCCTGGTGGGCACATCTCCACTAGGGGAACCCCCCCTTCAGTGCCCAACCAGGTCTCCGTAACGCCCATAACGTCTGCGGTCCCTTCCTGAATAAGATCTGAAATCAGGGGGGCTTTATTAACCGCGGACCTGGCATTACATAACACCAGCCGGAGGCCCAGGTCCCGATTATCCTGGCCACTCGGGTCACGGGAAATTCCTGGGGGGCCGGAGCACGCAATCGCTCGTAAACAGCGAGGGCGAGCCCCCAAAACCTGATGTGGCCCCCCCCTTCCGTCATATCTGCCTCTCCCACTTACCGTAATAATAGCTCGACCCTGACAAACTGGAACGACACCCCTCGCCATAACCCCAGGACCTATTAAGTTACCGCCGCGAACACATGGTGGACCTAGCCCCTTCCCTGATGGGCCCATCCACCCCCCCGAACCAAACCCGTCAGTTTCCCTCCCCCCCTTAAAATTCCCCTTAAAACTCCCTGGTAAAAAACGATTAAAACAGTTCATTAAAAATCCCCTAAGCCTCCTAGATTTCGCATGCCAACTCTCGGGGTTCCAAAACCCGTCCTCGAGATGTGCCCTCGATAGTGTGGAGGGCCAGACCTGCGAGAGAGGGGAATCTCGCAGGGCAAGAAGGTCCGCAGTTGAAAATCTTCGCATCAATAAAAATACAGCACAGTCAGCAGTCCATCCATATAGAAGGACAATGAAAGTAGTGATAGTTGGAGAGTTATAATTTAAAGCAGTCTCCATACCTGCCAACTTTAAGACTTGTGGACTTCAACCCAGTGGTGGGATTCAAGTAATTCAACAACCGGTTCTCTGCCCTAATGATTTCTTCCAATGACCAATTTGCCAAACTGCTCAAAAGGTTAACAACCGGTTCTCCCGAAGTGGTGCAAACTGGCTGAATCCCACCACTGCTTCAACCCCTAGAAGTTGCTGGCTGGGGAATTCTGGGAGGTGAAGTCAACAAGTCTTAAAGTTGGCAAGTTTGGAGGCCCCAGATTTAAAGGATAGACAGCTGAAAAGTTGCTGGACAATACTATAGACCAGGAGTGTCAAACTCGTGGCGTCACAGCGGTGTCACGTGACGTATCGAGACTTTTTTCCCCTTCACCAAATTGGCATGGGCATGGCCAGCATGTAACACATCCGGCCCACGGGCCATGAGTTTGACAGCCCTGCTATAGACTATCTTTGCCCTAATCCAGATTGTTAACTTGCAGGATATTCAGCTATAACTCTTTGGCAAGTATTGCATATACGATTGAAGAGACTACGGTAGAACAAATAGCCTTAGAATCTGCAATAAAGATATTGAAGTTGTTATTGAAGTTTCTGCCTTTTAGGATCAGCTATCTACAGGAACAAGCAGTCAAGAAATATGCCCCAGACTAGTACTACGCAGAGCAGATATGAAGTCCCTGGAAAAGATATTTAAATGCCATGAAGTGTCTATATCAGGCGTGTCAAACTCAAGGCCCATTGGCTGGACTCGGCATATGGGGTACTTAGATCTGGCCAATGGGACCACCCTGGAAACAGTAAAGGACCAGCTCAGGGTGCCTCAGCCCGGCCCAGGCCAACTGGGTGCTGATCTACAACCTGGTGGCGGCCATTTTCGCTATCAAAGTGCTGTAGGAGGGTGTCACAGCTGAAAACGGAGCTCAGGAGGGCCACCCACACCTCTTCCAAGCTCTGTTTTCACTTGCAGGGTGCTGGAAGAATCTGTCACAGTCAAAAATAATGCTCGGGAGGGCGGTGTGTGCCCCTCCTGAGCTCTGTTTTCACTGGCAGAGTGCAAGCAAAACAAACTACTAGCAAAAGTGGCATTTGATCACAGGAAAAGGAGCAGTGATGGGATTCAATTTTTTTAACAACCGGTTCTGTGGGCGTGGCTTATTTTGGGGTGTGGCTAGCTGGTCATGTGACTGGGTGGGCGTGGCTGGGTGGTCATATGACTGAGTGGGCGTGGCTGGGTGGTCATGTGACTGGGTGGGTGTGGCTTTGGGCATAGAAACTACTCAGAGGGCTAAAAAAAGTCATTTTTGACCAGTCCTTGCACTTTTGACCGGTCCTCGCACTTATGACCATCCTCACATTAATGCCCATTGCAGCATTTTTAGCAACCAAATCACTCATTTCACAACTGCTTCTCTTCACCACGGTTACAAGATAGGGCGCAAAATGTAAAATGTGCAGTGTGTGAGTGTGTGAGGACAGGTCAAAAATAACTTTTTCAGCCCTCTGAGAAGTCCCTATGCACAAAATGCTGCAAACAGGCATAAATGATGACCGGTCATAAGTGTGAGGACTGGTCAAAAGTGCGAGAACCTGTCAGAAATCACTTTTTTCAGCCCTCAGGGTAGTCCCTATGTGCAAGTTATCTTGTAACCATAGTGAAGAGAAGCAGTTGTGAAATGAGTGACACGGTTAAGAATGCTGCAACAGGCATAAATGTGAAGATGGTCATAAATGCGAGGTCTGTTCAAAGGTGTCAGAACCTATCAGAAATCACTTTTTTCAGCCCTCTCGGTAGTCCCTATGCACATAGGGACTACCCAGAGGACTGAAAAAAGTGATTTCTGACAGGTTCTCACACTTTTAACCAGTCCTCACACTTATGACCGGTCATCATTTATGCCTGTTGCAGCATTTTTAATAGCCATGTCACTCATGTCACAGCTGCGGTGCTTCATGTGACCGAGTGGGCGTGGCCAGGTGGTCAATGTAACATAGCTTTTTTGCCCTAATGACAGTTTGCTGCAATGTTCATAAGTGTGAAAAACGATCATAAGTCACTTTTTCAGTGCCATGCTTGTTAAACCAATTACCAGAACAAATCCATTCTCCCTCCCTCTTTCTCTCCATCTTTCTCCCCCCTCTTTCTCTCAATCTTTCTCTCCTTAATCTCTCCTTCTCCCTCCTTCTCTTTCTCTCCATCTTTCTCCCCCCTTTCTCTCCTTCATCTTTCTCTCCCTTCTATCCTTCATCTCTCTTTCTCTCCTTCATCATTTTCTGCCCCCCTCTTTCTCTCCATCACTCTTTCTCCAAATGGGGTAGGGTAGGCTGGCCCTGCCCTGGTATTCTAACATTTCTTGCCTGAGAATTTCCTGTATATGAATCCTGTTGTGGAGTCTCATAAAATGACACTGTTTTCCCAATCAAGCAGTTATGTACGATTTTTTATTTAAAATGCATCACAGTAATTGTCAATTACACCTGCCCAGAGAGTCATCTCAGTTCTTCCACAATTGTTGTGGTTGAATTTATAACCTGGCCTCTAAGTTAACTCAGTTTCTTAACAATAAATCGGCTGGGTTCACGCCACATTCTGAGCCCCACAAAAACTCTGCTTGCATCCAGTTACAACTCCAAGCTGGATAAAGCTAAAGGTGTGTGTGTTAGCGGGAGAGAAATATGAGCAAGGAATCAAATAGTTCGGGGGGGGGGGGGTTTTAAGAAGAAACAAAGATAAGAAGGGAGAAGGAAGAAAACTCATGTTGCCGGAGGGAGCAGAAGCACCAGCTGTTTGGGAAGAACGGAGGGAAAGAAATGCAGGAGAAGATGGGGGGGCTACGATGGGGACAGAGACAAGAGACCACCCGGGGGGCGGGTTTAAGAAGAAACAAAGATAAGAAGGGAGAAGAAAGAAAACTCATGTTGCCGGAGGAAGCAGAAGCACCAGCTGTTTGGGAAGAACGGAAAGAAAGAAATGCAGGAGAACATGGGGGGGGCTACGATGGGGACGGAGACAAGACCGCAGTGAGTGATGGGTGGCTGAAGCCAGAAGTCGTTGCAAAAAGGGATGCTGCCTAAGGAACTGGTGACGCCACTGGGCCAAGGAAAGGGGTGGGGAGAATGGGAAAAGTGGGGGAGGGCAGGAGGATGAGGGGCTGGGTAGGAGGGAGGAAATAGCAAAGGGGCTTGAAGAGGGGCTGAGGAGAGGCGGCGAAGGGTAGAAAGGAGGCTTGGTTCAGGATTGGCGCGGGGAAGGGAAGAAACGCCCGTGGAGGAGTGCGAGGGGCTTCGCTCCTTCTATGCCCACTACCCCCTCCTCCCTCCCTCCCTCCCTTCCTTCCCTCGCTCCCTCTGCGGCCTGCATTCCTCTCCGCTTCCCTCGCCTCTCTTTTGCACCCAGGTCGAGGCAGAATTAGCAGGCCGCACCTCAGGCCGGCATCGGCTCCCCTTCCTCCCCCCGCCCCCATCCCCATCCCCACCACCAGCCTTCCCTTCCCTTCCCGAAGCCGGGATCTCCCCGGGCTGGGCCATGACCGAGCCAGCTCATCCCCGTCACACCGAGGCCAGGACCGCCACGTAATGAGACGAAGCTGAACCCATCTTGACAGGCGAAGGGGGTGGGGAATCGGCAGCGGCGGGAAGGAGGGAGCGCGAGCGGCTGTGCATGCGCCTGGTGGCGCCGAAAGCTATGGGGAGAGAGGAGTGAGAGGGGGTTTACCATGCTGAGGGCTCACAGCCTAGCGGAGTGTAGAAGCTGCAGCAGCTCCCTGCTTGTCAGGGTAATGGAAGTGGCTGCTAAATTGGGGGGGGGGAAATAGAATGGAAAAAGCTGGGATGAAGATGCCCCTCCCCACCATTACTTACCAGTGTCTATCAGCGGCCGCGTGGTGCTTGGATCGGGTGTGCTGTGAAGCCACCATACAAGCGTCTCTCTAGCCAGTGATTAAAGCGCCTCGCTGGCCACGTGGCCAGCGAGGTGCTTTAATCGCTGGCTAGAGAGACGCCTGGATGGAGGCCTGATTCGGTCGGCGGCCTGCAGCCCACCGAATCCAAGCGCCACACGGCCACCAACAGACACCGGTAAGTAATGGTGGGGAGGGGAGGGGCAAGGGGCAGGGCAAACTGGCAATTTAACAAATGGTTCGGCCGGACCATCTAGAACCAGTAGAATCCCACCACTGAAAAGGAGGCATTGAGAAATGTTTCCCCTTTTGCATTTGTGCATCCAAGAAGGGAGAGGAAAGGAGAAAGGGAAAGACATAAGACAAAGAAAAAGAAAAAGATGGGAAGAGAGCAAGAAAGGAAAAAGAAAGAAAGAGGGGAAAGAAGAAGAAAGAAAGGAAAATGAAGAGGAAAGAAAAAGGAAAAAGAAAAAGGAGGGAGGAAAAGAGGGAGGGAGGGAGGGAGGGAGGGAGGGAGGAAGGAAGGAAGGAAGGAAGGAAGGAAGGAAGGAAGGAAGGAAGGAGATTATAATGAGAGGGAGGGAGGGTCTGAGGGCTATCCTGCCTTAGCACTTGGGTATTAGGAGCCCTGCTGCTCTTTCGCCAGCCCCTACAGACCTCTTCTGGTGGTCTCCCATCCTATTGCTAAGGATGCTTTGGTTACAAAGCCAGAGCTCCTTGCATGGAGAGGGAATGGGCCTCCCTGTAATCCACACAGTTTGCCCTCCCACACACACCATGAGCAACCTGGCCAAGCAGAGCGAGCACAGCAGCAGCAGCAGCCTCAAGGAGGAGATAAGCTCAGGGAAATGGGGCTGGGCTTGGCTATGGGGTTCTGTGCCCTAAGAGCTTGAGGACCAGGCTTGGCACTTGCCGTCCATTGCCCAAGGCTTTGGACAGACTGCACCACCATTTATTTTATTATTTATTTATTTATTTATTTATTTATTTATTTATTTATTTATTTATTTATTTGTCAAACACAACAATATATATAAGAATAAGCATGAAATAACCATACGAATTGGATACAAACAAAGGGAACATTAGGACAGGAACGGTAGGCACGCTTGTGCTCTTATGCCCTTACAGACCGCTTAGGAATGGGGTGAGGTCAATAGTAGATAGTCTTTGGTTAAAGCTTTGGGAATTTTGGCAGATGATTTTATGAGTTAAACTCAGGTCATGCCGAAGGCGGTAGAGTTCTAAATTTTCTAAACCCAGGATTTCAAGTCTGGTGGCATAAGGTATTTTGTTGTAATCAGAGGAGTGGAGAACTCTTCTTGTAAAATATTTCTGGACACGCTCAATTGTATTAATGTCCGAAATGAGGTGTGGGTTCCAGACAGGTGAGCTGTATTCGAGAATTGGTCTAGCAAATGTTTTGTATGCTCTGGTTAGTAGTGTAATCTTTCTGGAGAAGAAGCTATGCAAGATTAAGTTTACAACTCTTAAAGCCTTTTTTGCGATGTAGTTGCAGTGGGCTTTAGCACTTAGATTGTTTGATATGAAAACTCCAAGGTCTTTGATGGGGTGAGGGTCATCTACAAGGTAATGTCCATCAAGCTTGTATTTAGTGTTCTGATTCTTTTTTCCAATGTGTAAGACAGAGCATTTGCTGGTTGAGATTTGGAGTTGCCAAATTTTTGACCATTCCGACACAAAGTCAAGGTCTTTTTGAAGGGTAGCCGCATTGTTGGCAGTGTTATATAGTTTAACATCATCGGCGAAGAGAACCCAATTACTTATAATATGGTCACAGAGATCATTAATGTATAATATAAAGAGTGTTGGTCCTAGAACGCTGCCTTGGGAGACACCGCTATTGACAGGAGCAGGATTTGATAGTGGAGAACCATGTGGAGGACCACCATCTGGGGGTCCTCCACATGGCCTGAGAGGAATGGCAAGGCTCCTCTGGAGGACAAGGGTTTGGCCCTCTCCTTGGTCTTGCCTTCCTCCACTGGAGACAATCGATCCCCCCAGCCCCACCTCTGTTCACACCACAGAGCCACACCCACCCTGGTCATGCCCCCCAGCCCCCCCAAGTCAAACACAACCCTGATGTGGCCCTCAATGAAAGAGTTTGAGACCCCTGGTCTATATCTACAAAGATGAGAATCATATAAGTCATGGCATTCCCTGACACTCTATGGGAGGAAAGTGGATTTTAAAGCAAGATAGAAAGCAGTGATATTTCTGAACTGTGGTGTTGGAGAAGACTCCTGAGAATACTATGGATAGCAAGGAAACTGTTAAGGGTAATCTGGGTTCACAACCAAGGTTGTGGACTGTTGAGCAGAGTACCCTACGCATGAAAACGACTGAGACTGGTTGTATACAATAACAGTCACTTGCAGACAAACTGGGGTATGATATTCTTTTACTTTTAGGGAAAAAGGTATAGTCCAAAAACAATTCCAGGTCATACACATAGAAAGCCAGTCAGGGATGTTACAAATATCAAGTCTTCTTACCAACATAGATTTGCACAACAAACAAGGTCTTCTTTCAGTTTGGCAAAACACAGTTCAATTCACAACAGTCAGTATCTTGAGGAATCAGTAACTAGTCATGATCAAGCAACAATCATAAAGTTCAAATATACAGTTGCAGCACGTCATCAGGTTACAATGCTGTAGTATCCCTGTAGATTCCCCACAAGCCATAATTTAGTAGTCCTTTTATACATTGGCTACAGAGCTCAACCAATCAGGATGCTTGCATGATGCAGCACAACCTTAAAGCAATATCATGCCTTTCTACAAACATACATAGTTAGTTTATATATTGCCTGGCCAACTAATTAGGCAAATAACAATTTCCTGACAGAAACAAACAAATGGATCATCAAACAAATCAACCAAGAGTTCTCACTCAAGACACAAATGACTAGGTTCAAATTGTCCTACTTCAGCCACATCATTTGAAGACTTAGATCTCTGGAGAAGGCTCTAACGCTGGGAAAAGTAGAAGGAAAGAAGAGAAGAGGGCAAGCAGTAGCAAGATGGACAGACTCAGTTACAGTAACAAGAATGTACCATTTGAAGATCAGGTTAGGAATAAGAGCATCATAAAAATAAAAATCTATGTTGTTGCTAGGAGTTGAAAACAACTTGATGGTACATAATCATCATCATATGCCTCTAATTGTCCATTTAAATAATAATGATAATAAGTTCCTATAAGAGTAATGTCTCTTCATCATCATCCTAGCATTTCCATAGATGCAAGAGAAAATTTGCTTTTCAGGTCAACAAATACCATTTCACATGACTGAACACAACAACTCAGTCCAACCATATAATTTTCATGTCTGAATTAACTATGTCCTGCCAACTTTGCTTTGGTCTTCTGTGTGGGTGCTTGCCATTAATGTTAAAGTGATAGGGATTGCAAGTGTGGGATGCTACTCATAAAACAGATTAATGAAAGTAGGGAATTATTTAATAGGCTAAAATATAATCTTCACTACTAGAATTGGACATTTTACTTCTTGAGCAATGCTCAATGTTCTGGGCATATAAGTCTAGATATATAATCAAGTATGTTTTTAATGCAGATAGATAAATTATTTGCAGCATTAAGACCCTGAGCCTGATATTCATTTTCATTAACAAGAAATATTACAAGTGCTCTATGATCATTGTTTTTGTTATTGTTAATACCCATGGCAGACATATTTAAGAACAGAGTTCTATTATATGCCTGAAAAAAATTGTGAAAGTGGGAGATAAAGAGATTCGATTTCCCTAAGAAAAAGCAACCCACTCCAGGAATGAAAGAGGTAGGAAGAAAATGTTTCAAAGACATTTTACCTCAACTAACTCACTATAAATGAGACTGGGAAGTTAGTCTTGGAATTTTCAAAATTCTGTTTTTCTCCCTGACTAGCATTAAAGAAAGAAACTAAAATCTTTGTCATTCTTGTTTATTTGGTTTTGCCAGTTACCTAAGGCCTATATTATCAAACTAGAGCTAACTGTAGAACCATTCTATTTCTCACTGTTATTAATACATGGACCAATAAAGGAGACCTACTCAAGTAGGATATACAGGCCATGGTCATCTATGTTTTCTTGCTACCAATATTTCAAATTCATTATTAGTTCTGAATTCACTAATGACTATTTTAGTACTCACCACATTAAACTTAGAAGTTTTCTGGTGATAAACGTGGTATGTTCTGAACACAGGATTATATGAACCATGTTGATGGATAATACTGGATGGAGTTACTGTAAAGATAATAAAGGGCCTAGAAAACAATTTGAGATTTTTTTCCCTTCTGTAAATATAAAATCTATTCAATTGAGTTCAGCTGTTTGTTAATATATGGATTATGTAAGTATTTTGCTATTTTCTTCTGGAAAGGTTCCTGTTTATAATTTATATCACTAGGATTCTGATTGAATCAATTACTTTGATCTTGGAATAGGTCGGAGTTTAAAGACATCTTTCTAGTTCAGTTTTTTAATTAACAGTAGAGCCCTTCTATTTAGAAATATGATAATACTAGAAGGTTTTTCCTCTTCCTCCTCCTTATTAACCTTTTTATTACAGTCTTAAACTGGGCAGATACATTGAGGAGATAGCTGATGCTCATACAGAAGTGATAAGCAAGTAAGCTTGATATTGATTTTACAAATTAAGAGTTCTTATATTGAGCTTATAAATTCCAGACTTCAGTTACATTCTATATCTTTAGCATAGTAATTAGTAACAACATTGATGGATAGGCATATTTCCTTTTCTCTAGTCAATAGACTCCAAACAATGGCTCATTATTGTAGGAGAATTGCACATTGGAAACTTCCTTTATGCCAAAGAACTTAACATGCAATTTTAGCTAATATTTGTTGAATGTTCCTAGATAAATAACTACACTATATATTAACCTGTCATATTGTTTGAATTACCTTTCAACATTTCATCCACCATATCATCACTATTCCCTTAATGTGCATTAAAGAACTTCGAAGGGTTTCATTTGTTAAAGTTTTATGAAAAGAAAAATAAATATAATGAAGAAGCTAATTGCAGTCTACTCCACTGCATACCTTACGAACAGAGCGAATATTAAGGAAATACCAAATGAATGCCAAAAGAGAAAGATTTATACATAATTAGAATTAATGTAATTAAAACTTTACTGTTACTATGGGAACATTGATCTGTGAAGATAAACAGAAAGATATTCAATTAAAAGCAATGAAATTAGAATTTACACAGTTCCAAAATAAGGTCATGATACAGTCTATTCTTATTTCTGCACATTGTTAGTGTAATCCCATGTATGATTACTCAGAAATAATGGACATGTACTCAATTTCTAGATAAGTGTGCATGAGACTGAAGCCCTGAAGAAAATCTGGTGACATTTCCATAAAAAGATTAAAGTGCCCACAGGAAGTTTTAACTGTTCCAATATAGGCTAAGTTATAAACATCCACAAAAAAATTAAGCATTTGACTTATAAATACTAAGAATTCATTTGGGCAAAATAAATCAGTGTTAACAGAGAAAGCTTTGGTTGATATATTGTGACTTGGTTAAGGAATTTCCATGTAAAAAAGATGGAACAATTCATGATTAAATGAGAAGCATAATTCTATAGTAATTGTCTAATTTTGAGATTCTTTTCTAGAAAATCATTAGATGAAAACTGATAGTTCAGAATTTGTTTTCAGATTGTTAATTGTTAATTTACAGGGAAGAGATCTGTTTTTATTAGGGCTAGGCAACCTTTTAATTTGGTGGCAATATGTTGAGAAGTACGTGATAAAGAGGATTGAAGCAAATAGTGGATGAGACAGAGTCCAAAGTGGGTTAACCATTCTCCATTGACACTATTCTTGTCAGATAGCTTTTACCAGAGATATGAACTAATTTCTAGGTGGGGGAGGTGGGTTGAAATTAAAGGCTACATTAAATAAGTTTGAAAGTTCTATGTTGACATAAGGTCCTGATTGTCCAGTCCTGCTTTTGCAACTAAATTAATGATTGGAGACCATCCACTGTGTTATACAGATTACATTAATCTACTTGCCTGATTAATCAATTTTATGGGATTGTTGAAATTTCAACAATTGGGTGATTCTACCTGAATGCACTCGCTCCTCTCCCCCGCCCCTTAGGTTATGAAGGTCACCTGTTGAAAAAAATGTATGCAGATTTATTGGGTCCCACTTTCTATTACAGATATATGGCTGTAGTACATCAGTAGTAATGACAGGAATATTCTGTAAGAACTCTTATGTCCATTCAAGAGGCCTTTGATGTATGAAAATCTGAATTCCCTTCCCTTTTGCATTAAGTGATATAACTTTTTTCTTCACACTCCTAAGATTCTCAGGAAGTTTAACTAGGAATTTAAAATATGAACTATTAGAATGTACATTTGTTGGATCAACAAATGGATGAGAAGAAAAATGTTTTTATATGGTAGCATATTGAAGGGAACTAAAAGAGCTATGAAGAGGCAACTGAAAAAAGGAAGGAACTAGATAATGAGGAAGTGGGGAAGGAAATTAAAGAGACTGAGGATAGAAAATAAAAATTCTTTGAATAGATTTTCTCATTCTGGATCAGTCCAGTTGTATGGAATTCAAATTCCATCTATTATTGCAAATTTGGAAGATGAACTCCAGCCTGAATTTAGAGAATAACAGAGTTGGAAGGGACCTTGGAGGTCTTCTAGTCAAACTCCCTGCACAAGTGACTGTCCAGGAGTGTTTATTTTAACACAGAAATAAACACCTTTTTTAACAGAAAAAAATAGAAATAGAAAAAAAAATTATAGCTACCTGACTTAACAAGAAACAAAGCAAACAAAAACAGAAAAGGGGAATACTATCTGGATGTATTGATTACACATCAAATAGATTTCTAAATCTACCTTGAGGGAAAAAATGATTAACTAACATTACAAAATATCATAAAATCAAAAACATATTTCATATTTTGATATGTTAACATTATTGTTAATGTTAATTGTCACATTACATCCTTAACACTAAATACATTAAAATATGTTAGTGATTCATGGCATCATGTCATATAATTCACTGACCCTTCAAATTGCCAAAACAGAAACTATGATATGGATCTTTTTGAATACATTCTTTAAAATTTCCAGTAAACTCTAAATAAGATCTTTTGATGAATTGGTTTTAATTTAATTTAAATTTACTGGAGCAAATGTAATTGTATTAAGACCTGCAACTATTGACAGACCATTGTCATGTGTCCCAATTATTTAATCCATGAACCATAAATGCCCTAGTGCCAACTTTTCATATGTTAATTAAATTTTTGATATAAAAAGGATGGTGGTTTAATTTCAAACACTGATTCCATGAAATATAATAAGACATCAGGTTTCTCAGACAGAGCCAAAGCATCTGGTTTCCACTGAGATAGTAAAACATGCTTGAATTGTATATTACCAACATTGTGAATTAGGGAGACAAAATTCCACTTGAAGTTGAAGAAAAAAAATCCCTTTAAAATAGTTACTAACAAAGTAAGTGACTTAAAGTATATATTCCAGATTCCACCCACAGCTTTTAATAGACTATTTTCATACACTAGTCCATAAAGTTAAATATTCATGAGCCTGGACATCAAAGCATAATCTAAAACCCAACAAGACCAAAGCATATTAACTGTTCATAGACCCAGGAATGAAATATCCTTTCTGCATATCAACCTTTATCTACATATATCAACCTAAGCAATTGTTAGGATCTTAATGGAATTATATTAAAATTATTCAACAGAGTTCATAAAGTTTGATGTTCAATCTAGAACATCATAGAAGCTGTCTATCTAGACCCGTTCCAGTCGGCTTCCGACCCGGTTATAGTACGGAGATGGCTTTGGTCGCCTTGGTGGATGACCTCTGGAGGGCCAGGGATAGGGGTTGCTCCTCTGCTTTGGTCCTATTAGATCTCTCAGCGGCTTTTGATACCATCGACCATGGTATCCTGCTGCGCCGGTTGGAGGGATTGGGAGTGGGAGGCACCGTTTATCGGTGGTTCTCCTCCTATCTCTCTGACCGGTCGCAGACAGTGTTGACAGGGGGGCAGAGGTCGTCCGTGAGGCGCCTTACTTGTGGGGTGCCTCAGGGGTCGATTCTCTCGCCTCTCCTGTTCAACATCTACATGAAGCCGCTGAGGGAGGTCATCAGTGGTTTCGGGGTGAGTTACCATCTGTACGCTGACGATACTCAGCTGTGCTTTTCCACCCCGGACCACCCCAACGAAGCTGTCGAAGTACTGTCCCAGTGCCTGGAAGCTGTACAGGTCTGGATGGGGAGAAACAGACTCAAGCTCAATCCCTCCAAGACAGAGTGGCTGTGGATGCCGGCACCCCGGTACAGTCAGCTGCAACCACGGCTGACTGTTGGGGGCGAGTTATTGGCCCCAAGGGAGGGGGTACGCAACTTGGGCGTCCTCCTGGATGGACTGCTGTCTTTTGATGAACACCTGGCGGCCGTCTCCAGGAGGGCCTTCTACCAAGTACGCTTGGTTCGCCAGTTGCATCCCTTCCTTGACCGGGATGCCTTATGCACGGTCACTCACGCTCTTCTCGTTTGGATTATTGCAATGCTCTCTACATGGGGCTGCCCTTGAGGTGCACCCGGAGGCTGCAGTTAGTCCAGAGTGAGTAGTAACGGGAGCCACTCATTGCTCCCATGTAACACCACTGCTACGCAGTCTGCACTGGCTTCCTGTAGTCTTTCGGGTGCGCTTCAAGATTTTGGTTACCACCTTTAAAGCGCTCCATGGCTTAGGACCGGGTACTTACGGGACCGCCTGCTGTTACCTTATGCCTCCCACCGACCCGTACGCTCTCACAGAGAGGGTCTTCTCAGGGTGCCGTCCGCCAAACAATGTCGGCTGGCGGCCCCCAGGGGCAGGGCCTTCTCTGTCGGAGCTCCTACGCTCTGGAACGAACTTCCCCCTGGCCTACGCCAAGTGCCTGATCTTCGGACCTTTCGCCGTGAGCTAAAAACACACTTATTTATTCAAGCGGGACTGGCTTAATAGTTTTATTAAATTTTAATTGGGGTTTTATTGCTTTAGGGTTTTAAATTTTTAAATTTTTAATGTCGGCCTTTTTGTAATTTGCTCTGTTTTAAATTTTGGTTTTAATTGTATATATATTGAGTTTTTTATCTTTTGGCTGTACACCGCCCTGAGTCCTTTGGGAAAAGGGCGGTATAAAAATCTAATAAATAAATAAATAAAATAAATAAATAAATCAATGAATCAAATAAAATCATAACTTTACTATGAACATAGGACATCACTATTAATAGTGTAGTTGGTCAATTTAAACCCAATGAAGATCCAGCAAAGTAAAATCACACAATATATAATCTTAATTTAGCTAATGAATCCATCCAATTTAGCCATCTATCTACAGGAAGTATTTATATGGGATTAACATTGGAATATCTCTTAATATATAAATTAATCTTGGCATGATATTCATTTTAATTAAATTTACCCCACCAACTTAATCTAATTTTGATCCACTGATTAATATAAAAGGCAATGTTATCCAAATTTGTTAGCATACTTAATTCAGATTTATATTCCTAACAAATATTTTAGGAATATAAAATCCTAGATATTTAATGTAATCCATGGAATTACAAACCTAAATCTTTACATTGAGCTATTAAAATTTCAGAGCCTAAAGGAATAAAAAAGACTTATCCCAATTAATCTTATATCCTAAACACTTACCAACATGTTGAATCACTCATATAACATTTGACAGTAAATTATAATTATATAAAATTACTAAAATATTATTTGCATATAATTTATAATCAAAAGCTGCCAACATCATACCAGTAATAGCACTAGATTGCCGAACAGAAATTTCTATTTCTATCACTTCCATTAGAGTGAATTATACAAAGTGTAAATAAACATGATTTGATTAATTGCTGCTATTTTCTTTCTTGGTTGGCTTTAAACTTTACAAAATAGTGAGGTCTCATAACTTGTGTCTAATATGCTTTCATTTCAGATATATACATTTACTAGATTTACTGAAGAATGGTATGGAATTTTGTAGCACAAATCACAGCAAAAGCTTTAAAATGCTTTAAATTATATATTTCTCATTACTTAGGCAGTAATAAAGTAACACAGTATAGTAATTTAACTTTCATGGACTTATGCAATTTACACTGCGCATATTAAAAAAAAGATGTTTAATTACATAATGGCCACGTGCTTAAAACACCCCAGAGAACATCTGGGAGACCAGACAGGGACTAAAGGAAGTTTGACTAGACATTAGTCAATTATAGGAGTTGTGATTCAAATAGGGAAAGGCTGCTCTTGATAAAAGGCAGAGCATTGGCTTAATACTCATGCATCTGCTTACAAGAAATCGTACAGCAATCTGCAAATCTTGAATGTCTCAGGTATTGTTAAAACTAATTGCAAGGAGAGATTCAAAATCGATAAAATGAAGTATCTCTCTAAGCAGAAATAGTTAACATATAGAAAGAAAAATTTGAAGCTAAAAGTCTTTTTGAACCATTGAAGCTGTCCACATTTGGTAAAATAAAAATTTCACTACAGGTAGCTCTCGAGTTACAACCACAACTGAACCCAAATTGATGTTGCTACTAAGTGAAACATTTGTGAGTTTTGATCCATATTATGACTTTTCTTGCCACAGTTGTTAAGTGAATCACCACATTTGTTAAGTTAGTAACATGGTTGTTAAGTGAATCTGGATTCCTTATTGATTTTGTTTGTCAGAAGGTCACAAAAGCTGATCATGTGACCCCCAAAAACTGCAACTGTCAGAAATATGAACCAGTTGATAAGCATCTGAATTTTGATCATGTGACTACAGGGATACTGCAACAATTGTAAGTGTGAGAAACGGTCATGTCACTTTTTTCAATGCTGTTGTATCTTTGAACGGTCACTAAATGAACTGTTGTAAGTCGAGGACTACCTATATTCAAACTCAATTTCTGTTAATTTTGTTGTTAGTTGCGAAGTCATGTCCAACCCATCGCAACCCCATGGGCAACATTCCTCTAGGCCTTCCTGTCCTCTACCATCCTCTGGAGTCCATTTAAGCTCACACCTACTGCTTCAGTGACTCCATCCAGTTACCTCGTTCTCTGTCCATTTCTTCTTTCGCCCTCAATCGTTCCCAGCATTAGGCTCTTCTCCAGTGAGTCCTTCCTTCTCATTAAGTGGCCAAAGTACTTGAGTTTCATCTTCAGGATTTGGCCTTCTAAAGAGCAGTCAGACTTGATCTCCTCTATCACTGACTGGTTTGTTCGCCTTGTAGTCCAAGGGACTCGCAGGAGTCTTCTCCAGCACCATAGTTCAAAGGCCTCAATTCTTTGGCACTCAGCCTTTCTTATGGTCCAACTTTCACAGCCATACATTGCAACTGGGAAAACCATAGCCTCGACTATACACACTTTTGTTGTCAGGGTGATGTCTCTGCTTTTTAGTACGCTTTCTAGATTTGCCATAGCTTTCCTCCCCAGGAGCAAACGCCTTTTAATTTCTTGGCTGCAATCCCCATCTGTGGTGATCTTGGAGCCCAGGAAAATAAAATCTGTCGCTACATTCATTTCTTCCCCTATCTATTTGCCAGGAATTGAGAGGGCTGGATGATATGATCTTAGTTTTCTTAATAATGAGTTTCAAGCCAACTTTTGCATTCTCCTTCTTCACCCTCATCAAGAAGCTCTTTAGTTCCTCTTCACTTTCTGGATATCTGAAGTTGTTGATATTTCTCCCAGCAATCTTAATTCCAACTTTTGATTCATCTAACCCTACCTTTCTCATGATTTGTTCTGCATATAAGTTCAATAGGCAGAGTGACAGTATATAGCCTTGCCAGACTTCTTTCCCAATTTTGAACCAATCAGTGTTTCCGTGTCCAGTTCTCCCTGTTGGTTCTTGACCTGCATATAGGTTTTTCAAGAGACAAATAAGATGGTCTGGTACTCTCATCTCTTTAAGAACTTACCACAATTTGTTGTGATCCACACAATCAAAGGCTTTAGCATAATCAATGAAGCAGAAGTAGATATTTTTCTGGTACGCTTTAGCTTTCTCCATGATTCAGGGTATGTTGGCAATTTGATCTCTAGTTCCTCTGCCTCTTCGAAATCCTGCCTGGTATTTCTGGTAGTTCTCGATCCACATACTGCTAGAGCCTAGCTTGTAGAATTTTGAGCATAACTTTACTAGCATGTGATATGAGTGCAATGGTGTGAAAGATTGAAGATTCCTTGCATTGGTTTTCTTTGGAATTGGAATGTAAATTGACCTTTTCCAATCCTGTGGCCACTGCTGAGTTTTCCAAATTTAATGGCAAATGGCAAATTTAATGGCAAAAACTTTTACTGCATCATCTTTTAAGATTTTGAATAGCTCAGCTGGAATACTGTCACCTCCACTAGCTTTGTTGTTGCTCAGATTTTCTAAGGCCCATTTGACTTCACATTCTAGGATGTCTGGCTCAAGGTCAGTGACCACCCCATCTTGGTTATCAGGGATGTTAAGTTCATTCTTGAATAGTTCTTCTGTGTAATTTTGTCACCTCTTCTTAATCTCTTCTGCCTTTGTTAGGTCCCTGCCATTTTGGTCCTTTATCATGCCCATCTTTGCATGAAACATTCCCTTCATATCTCCAATTTTCTTGAATAGAATAGAATAGAATAGAATAGAATAGAATAGAATAGAATAGAATAGAATAGAATAGAATAGAATAGAATAGAATAATTAACTAAATAACTAAGCTAAACCAGCTACAGGTACCGGAACAGACTTGTAAGTGGATCACAAGCTTTCTAACAAATGGCTTAGGGCCTGGGTACCTACGGGACCGCCTGCTGTTACCACATGCCTCCCACCGACCTGTACGCTCTCACAGAGAGGGACTTCTCAGGGTGCTGTCCGCCAAACAATGTCGGCTGGCGGCCCCCAGGGGAAGGGCCTTCTCTGTGGGGGCTCCCACACTCTGGAAAGAGCTTCCCCCAGGTTTACGCCAAATACCTGACCTTCGGACTTTTCTCCGTGAACTGAAGACACACCTTTTTATCCGTGCGGGGCTGGCTTAAATTGAATTTTAAATGTCAAATTTTATTAATTTTAAATGGGGTTTTTTAGTGTATGGTAAATTTTTAAATTTTCAGGCTAATTTAAATAAGTTTTTTAAATTGCATTTTAATTGTATTTTGTATTGTTTGTTTTATTCTGCCTGTACACTGCCCTGAGTCCTTCGGGAGAAGGGCGGTATAAAAATCAAATAAATAAATAAATAAAAATAAATAAAAATAGGAAGCAGCAGGTGAAGCTAAGCAAGATCACATCAAATACCTGTACAATTAGCACAGGGGCTCCCCAAGGCTGTGTGCTCTCCCCACTTCTCTTCTCTCTGTATACCAACGACTGCATCTCCAACGATCCATCTGTTAAGCTACTGAAGTTTGCAGATGACACAACAGAGATTGGTCTCATTCGAGACAATGACGAATCCACATATAGACGAGAGGTCGAACAACTTGCCTTATGGTGTCACCGAAACAATCTGGAACTGAACACACTCAAAACCGTAGAAATGGTGGTAGACTTTAGGAGAAACCCTTCCATACTTCCACCTCTCACAATACTAGACAACACAGTATCAACAGTAGAAACCTTTAAATTTCTAGGTTCTACCATATTGCAAGATCTAAAATGGACAACTAACATCAAAAACATCATCAGAAAAGGACAATAAAGAATGTTCTTTCTGCGCCAACTCAGTAAGCTCAAAATGCCCAAGGAGCTGCTGATTCAGTTCTACAGAGGAATTATTGAGTCTGTCATTTGCACCTCTATAACTGTCTGGTTCGGTTCTGCAACCCAACAAGAAAGACACAGACTTCAGAGGATAATTAGAACTGCAGAAAAAATAATTGCTACCAACCTGCCTTCCATTGAGGACCTGTATACTGCACGAATCAAGAAGAGGGCAGTGAAAATATTTACAGATCCCTCACATCCTGGATATAATGTTGTGTCTGCGCCCCCCGAACCGGCCCTCCTCCCAGAAAGTGACTTGGAGCCGGGCCTGCTGCCAGACAGTGAGGGGGAAGGGCCATCAGGACTTACCTCGGGAGCATCGGCTTCCCTGGCTCAGCTCCAGGAGCCAGAAGTAGGCCAGGTGGAAGAAATAATGAGGCCTCCATCCCCTGACTCTTTCCACCCCCCAGGCCACGCCTGCACACCCAGCTGACAGCAATCAAGCTTGGTTGAATCCTAGGTTGCATAGGCAGGAGAGGAGGGAACAACAGAGGCAAGGGTGGGGCAGGCCTAGGAAGTGCTGAGTCATGGAGCCACACCCCACAGGTTATAAAAGGCAGCGAGAGCTGGTGTGTCTCTTTGTAACAGGCAAATCCACTGATTGACTAGAGCTGAAGTTTGTGACTCACCAGCGTCATGGAAGATAACGAGGGCTCTTGGCAGACGCTGGCTCTTTTGCCGCCAGAGCTGATAGTGCCGGCTAATTAAGCCATCATTCGGACGGAGGCGGAGGAGGACAGAACACATAAACTGTTTCATCTCCTACCCTCCAATGCACACCAGAACAACTAGACACAAGAACAGTTTTTTCCCGAAGGCCATCACTCTGCTAAACAAATAATTCCCTCAACACTGTCAAACTATTTACTAAATCTGCACTACTATTAATCTTCTCATCATTCCCATCACCAATCTCTTTCCACTTATGACTGTATGACTTCAACTTTATTGCTGGTAATCCTTATGATTTATATTGATATATTGACCATCTTATGTGTTGTAAATGTTGTACCTTGATGAAGGTATCTTTTCTTTTATGTACTCTGAGAGCATATGCACCAAGACAAATTTCTTGTGTGTCCAATCACACTTGGCCAATAAAAAATTCTATTCTATTCTATTCTATTCCTTCTTTCCTCAGCTATTTGCAAACTTCCTCAGAAAGCCATTTTGCTTTCTTGCATTTCTTTTTCTTTGGGATGGTTTTAATTGGTACCTCTTGTACAATGTTGTAAACCTCAGTCCATAGTTCTTCAGGCACTCTGTCTATCAGATCTAATTCCTTAAATCTATTTGTCACTTCTACTGTATATTCATCAGGGATATGATTTAGTTCATACCTGAGTGGGCTAGTGCTTTTCCCTACTTTCTTCAATTTAAGCCTAAATTTTGCAATGAGAAGCTCATGATCTGAGCCACTGTCAGCTCCTGGTCTTGTTTTTACTGAGTATATAGAGCTTCTCCATCTTTGGCTGCAGAGCACATAGTCAATCTGATTTCTGTGTTGACCATCTGGTGACGTCCATATGTAGAGTCATCTCTTGGGTTGTTGGAAAAGAGTGTTTGCTATGACCATCGTGTTATCTTGACAGAATTCTGATCTCTGGAGGGCCAGGGAGATCTCTGGAGGGCCAGGGATAAGGGTTACTCCTCTGCCCTGGTCCTATTAGACCTCTCAGCGGCTTTTGATACCATTGACCATGGTATCTTGCTGCGCCAGTTAGAGGGGTTGGGAGTGGGAGGCACCATTTATCGGTGGTTCTCCTCCTACCTCTCTGACCGGACGCAGACGGTGTTGACAGGGAGGCAGATATCGACTCCGAGGCGCGTCATGTGTGGGGTGCCGCAGGGATCGATTCTCTTGCCTCTCCTGTTCAACATCTACATGAAGCCACTGGGTGAGATCATCAGTGGTTTTGGGGTGAGATACCAACTGTACGCTGATGACACACAGCTGTACTTTTCCACCCCAGGCCACCCCAACGAAGCTATCGAAGTACTTTCCCGGTGTCTGGAAGCCGTACGGGTCTGGATGGGGAGGAACAGGCTCAAACTTAATCCCTCCAAGACAGAGTGGCTATGGATGCCGGCACCCCGGTATAGTCAGCTGCAGTCGCGGCTGTCTGTTGGGGGTGAGTATTGGGCATGCTCCTGGATGGGCGGCTGTCTTTCGAAGACCATTTGACAGCCGTCTCCAGGAGAGCTTTTTATCAGGTTCGCCTGATCCGCCAGTTGCGCCCCTTCCTGGACCGGGATGCCCTATGCACGGTCACTCATGCTCTCGTTACCTCTCGTCTGGACTATTGCAATGCTCTCTACATGGGGCTCCCCTTGAAGAGCACCCGGAGACTCCAGCTAGTCCAGAATGCGGCTGCGCGGGTTATTGAGGGAGCAGTTTGGAGCTCCCATGTAACACCCATCCTGCGCAGACTGCACTGGCTGCCTGTGGTCTTCCGGGTGCGCTTCAAGGTGTTAGTTACTATCTTTAAAGCGCTCCATGGCTTAGGACCGTCTACTGCCAATGTCTATCTCCCAACGACCGGTGCGCTCTCACAGAGAGGGGCTCCTCAGGGTGCCGTCAGCCAAGCAATGTCAGCTGGTGGCCCCCAGGGGGAGGGCCTTCTCTGTGGGGGCTCCTACCCTATGGAACGAGCTTCCCCCTGGACTCCGACAAATACCTGACCTTAGGACCTTCCGCCACGAACTTAAAACCTACTTATTTCATCTTGCTGGACTCGCTTAAATTTTATATTATCAAATTGATTTATGTGTTTTAAATTTTTTAGTAAATTTTAGAGGGTAATATTTTTATCTATAAGTAGCCATATTAAATAGGTTTTTTAAGGGTTGTTTTTAGTTTTGTATTGTTGTTTTCTTTCTGTATTTTATTTGTGGCTGTACACTGCCCTGAGTCCTTTGGGAGAAGGGCGGTCTATAAATAAAAATATTATTATTATTATTATTATTATTATTATTATTATTATTATTATTATTATTATTATTATTATTATTATTATTATTATTATTATCAGCCTGTGCCCTGCTTCATTTTGTACTCCAAGGCCAAACTTGCCTGTTATTCCGGTTATCTTTTGGCTTCCTACTTTAGCATTCCAATCCCTCATGATAATAAGGACATCATTTTTTGATGTTAATTCTATAAGGTGCCATAGGGCTTCATAGAACTGGCCAATTTCATCCTCTTCAGCACCAGTGGTTGGGGCATAGACTTGGACTACTTTGATATTGAATGGTTGCCTTGGATTCGAACTGAGATCATTCTGTCATTTTGGGGATTGTATCCCAGTATTGCTTTATCTATTCTTTTATTGACTATGAAGGCTACTCCATTTCTTCTGATGGATTCTTGCCCGCAGTAGTATACCTGATGGTCATCTGAATTAAATTCACCCATTCCTGTCCATTTTAGTTTGCTGATTCCTAAAATGTCAATGTTCAGTCTTGTCATCTCTTGTTTGATCAGGTCCAGCTTGCCTTGATTCATGGATCTTACATTCCAAATTCCTATGGAGAAAAAATCTTTGTAGCATCGGATTTTCCATTCACCACCAGATGCATCCACAGCTGAGCGTCCTTTCAGTTTTGGCCCAGTCACTTTATTCTTTCTGCCGCTACTAGTACTAGCCCTCTGCTCTTCTCCAGTAGCATATTGGTCACCTTCTGACCTGAGGGGCTCATCTTCCGGCATCATATCTTTTTTCCTTTTTGTACTGTCCATGGGGTTTTCATGGCAAAGATACTGAAATGGGTTGCCATTTCCTTCTCCAGTGGATCATGTATTGTCAGAACTCTCTGCTATGACCTGTCCATCTTGGGTGATCCTGCACAGCATAGCTCATAGCTTCATTGAGCTAGTCAAGCCTCTTTGCCACAACAAGGCAGTGATCCATGAAAGGGTTCTATTGATTACATGCGTGTAATTCTCTTAGTGAAGAAATGACTTACCATTGTTATCTTTCAGGATATTTTATCAACTTTCCAGTTTAATGTGTAGCTGTACTCAAGTGTTATTTGAGTCCTGTCCCAAATCTTATGGATAAATGAAACTTTCTAATATAGTAATCTGTATTCGACCCATAAACAGTTATCAGATGGTATGCAACTTAACTCTGCAGTGTCTAAACATGTCAAAAGACATAAGAGCAACTGGAAAAGTTAATTGCTATTGTTTATATTTTGATTATCTATGAGCTTGTTTTCCATGAACTTTGTACATTATAGGTTATTATTACTTAATCCTCATGTTTTTGAAATGTGAAAAATTACCTGAAATATTACTTGACAAATGACCATTTATGGGATTTTGCTACTACGATTAGTAAGAAACAAGAAACCTCTCAGAAAAAAGCTGCAGAAAGGGTTACCTCTCAACATAACAGGTGTGTTCAACTGTATTAATTTCAAGTAACCTTAAATCATTACATATATAAAAGTATATTTGTACATATTTCATGTTTTCAAAGATTCTATGCCTTCCAAGCATGATCTTTTACATTTGTTTGCTGTTTCAAACCAATTATCCTGGAGTTGCCCTTGCCTCCGTCTTTAAGGACATCTCCTGATCTTCACTTTGTTCTCTATTAGTCATGCTACTTATGCTAGGCAGGCAGATCAGAGCATAAATTCAAAGGCACATCTACTCCAGAATCATTTCTCCATCAATGGTTAGCCATTGGATATCCTTGGGAGCCATCCCAAGAAACATTGGCAGAGTTCTGAATATTTGCTATTCATAGTGTATTCTTTCTAAATCAAATGGATGAAGATGTGCTGTTAAGCTGCTATACTGAGACTTTAAGAGTTCAAAATTTATCATAGACCTGTATGTGCTCATTGAAAGCAGAGATCAGTGATTATGCAAAAATGTCTTTATTATATTATTATCTGAATAATCCATATTACTGGTTATCCAAACAGATTAAAGTACAAATGTTTAAGTTTTAAAAAAAGTGCACACACAAAGACTGGATTAGCAAGTCACTTCCAGGGTCTGTTTGAATTAATCTTCATGCTATGATTTTGTTTGGAAAGATGAGGCCTCTTTTACATAACAATGCTTATTTTCTGAGCCCTGACAATTATTCATGACATTTGGTCTCTTCCTTCACACTTATTTCTGTGAAAGAGGTGGAGAAGAGAACCATGTGGCAGAAGTCAAAGCAGGAAATGTAACTGCAAGTTTGAAATACATTTTAAAAGCAGGAGTTTAAGATAAATGTTTAAACTTTCCAAAACAGTATTACAGAATGAAGCAAGCCAAATGTAATTAAAATATCTTCTGTATCCTTCCTTTTTAGAAAGTTTTCAACTAGAACCACAATCTGGTTTTGGTATCTCATTTAGCAAATGAGAAAATGAGATAAAATATGGGAACAATAGGCTCAGTGAAGCACTAAGTTTTATTTTGTATAATATAACTCATACTTATTTCGACTGGAATGCATCACTTCCTGTAAATTTACTGCATTAACTTTGATTTTACCTGGATTCTACTAGATCAGTATCTAGTGCAAACATAACTCCATTAGTCATGGTCATGCGACAGATAGAGGAGGCCAGAGAGGATATATTTTATCTGACACATTAGGAATTGCCTTATTTTATCTGGCACATTAGGATGATTTTTAACGCTGTATGAACCTCTGTGCCTGGTGATCAGCAAAAATAGGGAAGAAACATTGAAACAACAACCAACATTGTAGTCGCTCATCAGGTTTCTAGAGATTACAGTTGAGTACAGTTTCTAGCGAACCTAATGAACCACTGTTGTATCAGAATGTTAGACTAAATTGGTTTTTAGTTCAAACAAGCAAGGCAAACTTCAAACTACCTACTTCTCCAATGTATGCATGCTGATAAAATTCAGCAGCATGGGACTCTTTCTAAAATAGTAGCTATAAGGAACAAGTATAGAAGAGATAAATCAGTGCCGATTAATGGGTCCTTTTTCTGTTTCCAGAACATGACTTTTCTGAGGTTAGACAACCTGCAGAGCTACTAAAAGAGGAGCAAGGAATAGGAAGGCAAGAACTCTCACAAATAAACAGCAGGAAGCTGGTAGTGAATCACTCTAGCATGAGGCATTCAGTGAAAATCCCCTCAGGGGCTGCTTGTGAAACAACCTCTCCAGGGAAAGAACCTTATCAGACAAAGCTATTCTGCTAATATGCAGAACAAGGCTCTATTATGGCATGCTATTATTCCTTCCTGTGGTATGAAGAGACCTTACCTCGTTAGGATATGCATACTAGAGAGAAGGCAAACAAAAGAAGTAAAATTCAAGGCAAATATCTTTATGATTCAGATTCTTTCATTCAGCTGTTTTTGGCAATATTCCCAGAGCTTCTTGGTTTGTACCTTAGGAATTGCCTATTGCATCCACTTAAAGGCCTTTTTATGTACTGTTGTTCTTTTTACTACTGTACATTCTTTCTGAAGCACTGTGGGGAAAACATTTATTCTCGTTGCTTCCATACCTATTAATTAACTATTGAGTAATGACAGCAGAAGAGTTTGCTGGGAAGAAAAATACACCATTCCATCCATTAGCTTTTGGAACATTATTAACACTGGGAACAAGACATCCCTGATAAAGATTTTAAGTCCAAAAGCAATAGTTTGTAACTTGTTACCCAAAAAGGGAAACACTCCTAACAACACTCCCAAGTTTGGGCAATTGGTAAATTCATATCTGGTTGACAAAATGGCATGCAAGTTATAGACCATTAGGATAAGGTACACGTTACTTTTATATACAGTTACAAGTTTAGGTTCTTTTTCAGAAGAAGGACATTATGAAACTTGTTAGCCCAAGTTAGCCCATCCTTCCTCAGAGCAGCCACATCTTGGGGAAGATTTGTGCAACTATTTTGAAGATTGCCCTGGCCACATGCCCAGGTAAATACATGCACAACAAACTGAAACATGCAGTCAAGCAGGTTTAGCACCAACAAAATAAAGCCTGAGTAAACATTGTAAGATTTAAGCCACATTCCCAAAGCCTTGAATTGATGCAAGAAACAAATGATCTGTCTGTTTATAATGGAATCAATTGTGCAACAGATAAAATTGTTTTTAGTAAACAGAAGCATGACTGTTCATTTTGTCCTTCCTGCTACAAATAATTAACACTTATAATCATTTTTTCCGATTATTAATATTTTAGTAGTTAAACAAAATATTTATCACATGGTGAATTAGTACCCTTAGTAAAAGAATTAGTTTTGGCCTGGCTACTAAATGCTTGAATTAAAGTATGTCCTATTGGAGATCATGGATTATTATAAAAACATTAATACATGTTGCTATCAGGTCAATAAACAGTTCTACATAGTGTAATGTGCTAAATAACTATTTCTGGTAACAAATTGCTTTACATATATATTATAACTTCAAAGATTGTAGAAACTAGGTCTGTGGGGAAGTAGAGACATGAGAAGTATGAGAATATTTTTTTAAGTAACGGGGACCTCAATATGTATGTAATTTTAATAGACAATAAGAAAAATATCTGTGTGCAGCATAGTGGCCAAAGAATGTGTCAATTACTATCAACTATGATTTAACTGAGGTCAAAACAATGCCTATTGTAGTATTCTTTGGCAGTTTCCTGAGATCCTGGGACAAAATATATAGAATATATCCCTGTTGGTATATCTCAATCTATGCTTTATAAACATTCCATCAATCTCCATTCATTTCAAGGAGGCATCCATCAATAATCTGAGTTCAAAATCCTGTTAAAACTGAATGGAAGAACTAATAAACTGTTATTAAGGATTGATTAATGAACTTGAGAATATATGAAATTACAGACAGCATGTGCACCTTTTTTATTTTACGTATTATTATAATTGACTAAGATCCATGAAGCCTTCCAAAGAGAGGGGGGTGCTTTTATTGAGTTTAATTCTCAAAGTTTCATTCCTTCTGAATGATCCCTGATCTTCAAGAATAATTTCAGTTGAATGAGGACACAGCCTCATGTTGCAAAAAGAATGAAACTGACAGAATTATTTGAATCTTCTTTCTATTGTCATGAAGAATGTTTATGATTGAATTATGATTGATACATATGCAGTTCAGTGTTATATCACAGGATTCTGTTGAGCATTAAATGGTAGGTCAGTTTTCTTTATCGTCAGCTGAGTGCTATTTAGTTTCATTATTCTCTGATTATATGAAATATAAACGAAGAAAGTTAATGCAGTTAGCTAAGGATATTGTGTACAAAATCATCTTTTAATCTCTATTTCTTTGGTTATTGTAATGTATCTTTAAAAGTTTTGGAGGGAAAATTGAGCGGGAAATAGCACGTTGCTGATTGGCTGAAGCCTCCGACTAAACTGTATATAAAGAGGGGTTTTTCCGAGTGTTGGTTGCTGGGTTCACTATAAACTAAAGAGCTGTTGTCACTCACTGGTCTCCTGCCTCTTTATTGCCCGAATCTAACAGTTATGCTACAATTAAACTAGGTTATCTGTCCCATTTGATCTTTTCAAAGATATTTCATATAATTTCAGAAATGCACCTGGGGTAATGCAAAATAATTGCTACCAACCTGCCTTCCATTGAGGACCTGTATACTGCACGAATCAAGAAGAGGGCCGTGAAAATATTTGCAGATCCCTCGCATCCTGGACATAAACTGTTTCAACTCCTACCCTCAAAACGACGCTATAGAGCACTGCACACCAGAACAACTAGACACAAGAACAGTTTTTTCCCGAAGGCCATCACTCTGCTAAACAAATAATTCCCTCAACACTGTCAGACTATTTACTGAATCTGCACTACTATTAATCGTTTCATAGTTCCCATCACCAATCTCTTTCCACTTATGACTGTATGACTGTAACTTGTTGCTGGCAATCCTTATGATTTATATTGATATATTGATCATCAATTGTGTTGTAAATGTTGTACCTTGATGAACGTATCTTTTCTTTTATGTACACTGAGAGCATATGCACCAAGACAAATTCCTTGTGTATCCAATCACACTTGGCCAATAAAATTCTATTCTAAATTCTATTCTATTCTATTGGCAGCATGAAAGACATAGAGTCAGATATCACCTGCTATAGCTCATAAGGCATTCTCTGCAATCAGGACATCCCAGGTCCAGATGTTCTGGAAAAGTACTTCTAAATAAAAGCCCAGGAAATATGTCTTCTCTGTCTTGTTTGCAGTAGGGCAGAACTAACAGGAGCATGTGGACTGCAAACGTGGCAAGGGAATATTATGATCTGGCTTGTATAAATATCTTGTGAAATATTCTGAAGAATCCAAGCCTACAGGCAGCTTTCATCTGCACGGTCTGCTCAGGCAGCCTTTCTTTCTTAATGCTTCCTGTTCAGAGTGGTTGAACTTTGGGGCAAGACTAACCAAAGTACAGAAGAATAACGGACACAGATAATTGCAGCTAGTTTAGAGAGCTCTCAGCTGTGAAGCTTTGAGTTGTTTTCTGTTTCTTGAGAACAGAATAAAAATCTGCTCTAAAATTTCACCACCTTTTTATTATTATTTTTTGTATGTGGATTCTGCATAGGCAATCTGGCAGGTGGGTGTCATACAAGTCAACATGGTGGCTGCAGTGCATATTCAAAGCCCTTCCCCCTTTTATGGACATTACTACTGGCTGGGAGAAATGGGAAAGTCAATATCTATCCCCTCCCCCCCTATTTTGCCACTCTTTAGAAGAGAATTATCTACTAAGAGGCCTTTATATGTCTGCTGAAGGTTCTCTATGCAGTAATAAAGGAATTCAGGAGAAATTCAGGCAACATTTTAATTTAATTGAATATTTTAATAGTGTCCCTTCAGATAAGGGGTCTTTCTGATGAATGCATTCATCTTCAGTGCATAGAGAATAAATAGCAATGTACCATTTGTGTTTTTTCTCCTCACAGATAGAGATGACATATTATTAAAGTGATATCTCAAGAGTAGGAGAATGAGATTACCATATAGGATATTTTTCACCTTGCTTACAAAATCTTGTGCCACAATTAATTTAAACATTTTAGTATTTGACCGAAGACATCTTGGTGATTGATTAATCTTTTACTAAAACATGCACAATATCATTTAGAGAGCAGAATGACAAACTGGGGAAATGTAAGATTGACTCTCAGGTCAACTATAAAATTCACTTCATAATTTTGGGCCAGGAACTACCTCTCAGTTCAGCTTTCATCATAAAAATGTGGTAAAATGTAACCTGGAATGAATTCCTTGGAGAAGTAATGGGAAGAAGGGAAAAGTGGGCTTTCTATGTTTGAGTTTTACAAGTCTCCCAAGGAGACTTGTAAACTATTTATTCAATTGTTTGAACTGAAATGCATTAAGGACTTATATGAATTAATTTAACAATACAAAGCTACATTATGATATGATTTAGAAGGCATGGGACAAAACTATCAATTTTGCCCCTCTGAGTATTCTCTAAGAAGTATTTGTATTTGTTTACACATTTTAAAATCAATCAGAAGGGAATTTGCTAGACACTAGTTGTATAATTTTGCAAATATAGAATCAATATGTGTCACTGGTGTTTATGTCATTTTAAACAATATAACATTGTGCAATAAAATTACATTATGATTAAGACTCATGGGGCAAATTTTGTCAATTTTTCCTCCTCTGAATATTCTGTAAAATGTATTTGGACTTGGTGATACATATCTAAGGAATTTGCTACCCATGTGTGATCTAATCTTGTAAATATATACTGATAATCAGTGTGTATCACTGACTGTTTATGTCATTTTAATAATGTATTTTGGAGATGTCTAGAAGAAATATTTTATCTTGAACATTGAGCTTTACATGTACTTTGCTGTCTTGGTATATTATCCATCTTTTTTGACGTATCTCTAAAAGAAGCTTGTATTCTTCAATATATACATATTATGACAGAATTCTCTGAACTTTGAATTAAACACATTTTCAAAATTTTGCATAAGAAGGACAGTTTTGTGGTATCAAATAAATATTTAACTTCCTTCCCAGTAAACCAGAAAAAAAATCAAAGCCCTCCACTGTAATATACTTACTGAATAATGAAGACTAAGGTACACACATCCAGTTTCCTATATCCTGTAAACTAACCCTTCATTCTCCTTTAGTGAACTTGTCTACTAGAATCTTGGTGAAAATTTTGCCTTCTAAGTTGTGAATTGTTTAATTTTCTAACAAATTAAATAAAAGGAAAATTCAAGCAAATTTTATGAAACAACTAATTGGAAACCAGTGCAATAAATATGTGACGGGAGGTTAGAAAGAGGATTCAGAAATTCTGAATGACATTTGGGCAGATGCTGTTGTCCCTTCAAAATAGCAGCAGTCACTCTAGCTCCCTCTTGTAACTAAGAGCTTCTTGTGCAGATCACAGGGGAAGAATTTTCTAGGAAGGATAGACGTGGAAATAGAACCCACTCTTTAAATTTAATAATTAGGGCAAAACAAAGTCTCTCTCTCAGAAACCCATTTAACAGAACTTTCTCAGTAAACTGAAAAGCTGAATAATGCATATTGGCACTTAAAATTGTACCCAGAGGAACCCAATTATATATATCAAACATGTTGCTAAGGCATAGTTGAATTTGTTGAATAAACTTCACACAAGTTTATTCAACTTGTCAAACCAGAGTTGACAAATAGAAATGCATCGGTTCACCCAACAGCAACTGACATGTACATATTGGCTCAAAACTTTCTGTATGTTTAAAATATGATTTTAAAACCTATCTCATTCAAACATGGTATTCTATCTACTGTACTCAGAACAAGAATTGTATCCTGAGGGCAAGAATCCAAATAGGTATCTGTAAGATATAGCTTTATCTTGAGTTTTAAGCTGTGAGTTATTATTATTATTATTATTCAGTCAAATCATAATAATTAGGATTTCACAATTTATGCACAAAATCCCTCAAAATACCTGCCATGAATACTCTTATGTCAGCTCAATGAAAAATAATTACCCTGAGATTTCATAATAAATCTTATAGGCTACAAAAATTAATCCCCATAATACTGAGGAAATCCAAAGACAGCGGCGTTAAAAGTTAGAACCTACGGTATATTGATTGAAGTTGTATGCCACAAGATTTTCTTGGAATCACTTGAAAGAAATCAGTGGCCTTTGAATATAAATTCCTGACAGGAAACTAAGATTAAGGAAATGCCAAAGGCATCAGAAGCTAAAGCTCCTACTACAAGCCATTCTCTAAATTTTGACTTCCTGTCATATAAAGAAAGTATTTCAAGACATGGCAGCCATCCATTCTGCTAGCTATAAATTAACCAATAAATTGCTCTAAGAAAAGAATGGAAGTGTCTGAAATACCAAAGGGTTATATCAACACAACAACCCATGTGAGATTTTAAAATGTGCTAAGATTTCAGACTGTTCATTTTGCACATTCCAAGGGATATGTTTTCACCTGAAGAAAAATGGGAAACAAATGGGATTTTACATACAAATGAAGAAGGCATACAAGGATTAGGAATTAAGCTCCAGACAAATCTCAGAATTTTGCTAGGGATCTTGAACACATTTCTCCCAAAGAATTGGGGCGAAAAAGATTCCTCTAAAATTTCTGTTCGTTAACAGTGCATTGCACACACATACACATATAGAGACACAAACAAGGCCTTTCAACAAATTTCCAAAGACTTCTGTAATTAAGCAGCTCAGAATTTATGGCTTACCCAAAAGGAATAGCAAAAAATATTTCCTATCACACTTATAAGACTATAAGACAGTAATGATATGTGTTAGTTGGTCCCTGAATATTATTTGATACAAATCAGAGAATGTTCTGTTCTTTAAAAAAATTTTTTAAATATATATAGAATAAATTTTAAAGAAAAAAAAGTGCAAAAACAAGAACTGGAAACTGAATTGTTAACTACTAATCATAGTTGTCCCAAAGGTGCTTTTTCAGGAGTCAACTGGATTTTATTTATTTATTTATTTATTTAATTTTGTCATAACAATATACACAAGAATAACACAAAAGATTATATAATATATAAACATACATATGAGGACAAACAAGGAAGTATAAGCATATATATATATATATATATATATATATATATATATATATATATATATATATATATATATATATATATATATATATATATATATATATATATAAAGGGAAAGAAACAATAGGACAGGAATGGTAGGCACGTTTGTGCTCTTATGCACGCCCCTTACAGTCCTCTTAGGAATGGGGTGAGGTCAACAGTGGATAGATTTTGATTAAAGCTTTTGGGGTTATGAGAAGAGACCACAGAGTCAGGTAATGCATTCCAAGCACAGATAATTCTGTTACAGAAATTGTGTTTTCTGCAATCCAAACTGGAGCGGTTGACATTAAGTTTAAATCTGTTGGTAGCTCTTGTGTTATTGTAATTGAAACTGAAGTAGTCATTGGTAGGAAGGACATTACAACAGATGATTCTATGAGCTAAACCCAGGTCCTGTCGAAGGCGACAGAGTTCCAAGTTTTCTAAACCCAGGATATCAAGTCTGGTGGAATAATGTATTTTATTGGTTACGGAGGAGTGGAGAACTCTTCTCGTAAAATACCTCTGGACACGCTCAACTGTACTGATGTCAGAAATATGGTATGGATTCCAGACAGGTGAGCAGTAATCAAGAATTGGCCTAGCAAATGTTTTATATACTCTGGTCAGTAGTGTGGTGTTTTTGAAAAAGAAGCTATGTAGAATAAAGTTAACAACTCGTAGAGCTTTTTTTGCTATGTAGTTGCAGTGGGCTTTGGCACTTAGATCATTAGATATAAAAACTCCAAGGTCTTTGGCAGGGTAGGGGTCATCTGTGAGGTAATGTCCATCAAGCATGTACTTAGTGATTGGGTTCTTTTTTCCAATATGTAAGACTGAGTATTTGCTGGTTTAGATTTGTAGTTGCCAAATTTTAGACCAAGCGGTTAGATGATCAAGGTCTTTTTGAATTGTAGATGTATTGTCAGTGGTGTTAAAAAGTTTGACATCGTCAGCAAAGAGAACACAGTTACTTGAGATATGGTCACAAAGATCATTTATGTATATTATAAAGAGAGTTGATCCAAGAACATTACCTTGAGGAACACCACTCTTGACAGGAACAGGATTTGATAGAGCATTACCAATTTTAACTACTAGTTGTCTGTTTGACAGAAAAGCAGATATCCAATTGTGAAGGGGTCCTGAAATGCCATAGGATTTTAATTTTAGGAGAAGTTTATCATGTACTATTGAGTCAAAAGCTTTACAGAAGTCTATGTATATTGCATCTATTGTTTTACCTAGATCAAGATTTGTAGTCCATAGGTTTTTACAGTGGAGAAGTTGTAAGTTGCATGATAATTTTTTTCTGAAGCCAAATTGTTTATTTGAGAGTAGGTTGTGTATTTCTAAGTGGAAGGTAATGGATTGGTTGATGATGGATTCCATTACTTTGCAGGCGACGCAGCATAGGGAGATTGGTCTATAATTTTCAACTAAGCTGGGGTTGCCTTTTTTGAAGATTGGAATGACTGTGGCTAGTGACCAAAGATTGGGAAGGGAACTGGTTGTGAAAGTTTTATTAAAGATTATACTTAGGGGTTCTGCTAAATTAGTAGAAAGTTTTTTTTAAAGAAGTAAACACATAGTCTATCAGGTCCAATGGATAGAGATGGTTTCAAGTTGCGAAGAGCTTTCCCAACATCATCTTCTGTGAAATCTATATTTCACTAGATTTTCTTGTTTTTTCTTTTGAAGACATTTTGCTTCTCATCCAAGAAGCTTCTTCAGCTTCTTCAATTATCCCCAGGATAGTGGGAATGGAAGGATTTATATTCCTTGTAGCTGGTAATCTTCATTCTTTTAGCAGGTTGTTGAAGCACTTGGAGGTTTATCTGCATCCTGGGGCAGTGGTGGGCTGCTGCTGGTTTGGACCAGTTCTAGTGAACCAGTAGTTCCGACCATCAGCTGGCGCCACCCACCCACCCACGCCTTATCTTGTCCTCTATTTCCTTCTTTCTGGCTCAGCTGATTTGCACAGCACAGCTGATTTCTGTACTTCCACTGTTCTACTTACCAGGGCTGCCTTAGAAAGTAAGCAGATGAGCTTCAAATTGCTGTATTTTGAATGCTGTTGTTAAACCAGTTGCAGCCCACCCCTGCTCAGGGCCCCCTGAGTAGTGCTCCTGGTTCCTGTAGTCTGCAATTTTTCCTCTGGAAATCCATTCCTACTCCCACACCATTCAAAGGGTGTTCATCCCAAATTGTACAGATACTCTACAGACTTTTACTAAATATAGTAGTAATCTACAGATAGTACCATACCTTTCTAAAACTGCATTACACCCATTGAAAGGTTGCGTTGGAGTAGCTGTAACAGACATCAAATCACTTCAAAATTCCTAATATTTCATTAGCACAAAAACATTCATGACCCATAATTATAGAAATGGTTTTTTGTACAGAAATATTTAACATAGACTAGACAATCTATGACCCATTGACTCAGCCTTCCAAATATATTTTTTTACCTAAATAGAGGAGCAAAATGACCATGGATGGGCAAAAAAGCAGTGGAAACATGAGCAACATCTGAATTCCTGCTGGCTTCCCAACTGACATTCTTGTGGGTAGCTGGCAAAGAGTTTGGAAATTATCCCTCCTCAGTTTACCCACAGAACCACCTACCATTTTGTTGGGGGAAGGGGGATCAAAGGGAGCCATGGACCATGAGAGAAACTGCACCCCTGTTCCCCATCCTGGCATATCCTCAAGGACCCTCCTTCCTCCAGGGAAGAAAACAGCTCATCCACTGACTGCCTGAATTCACCAGCCAGCCATAACTCACCAGCAGTCATCCCAGTTGCTCCCTTGTCCTTCCCTCACTGATTACCACTATTAAAAAAAATTCTGTTTTCAGCCTCATTTCCAAAGCAGCCAATCACTGCTCTCCTGTCAGGCCTTGCTACCTGTCCTCTCCCAGGCCAAACACCCCCAAGCACATAGAAACATAGCTCCACACTTTACTAAATAGTTTTTACAAGGTAAGATAACAAGTAAGTATGAGTCCATGCACACACACAAATATGCACATGCAGTAGAAAGAAAAGTCCCTCCAAAGTTTAGCAAATTTGTCTTAAAAGAGTTTCAGTCCAAAATGATAGGCAGAAGAGTGGTCAGGTGGAAGATCCAAACTTTGTCGAGGGTTCATCAGCTGGTCTGGTTCCAGAGTCAAAGTCATAAGATTTGCAGGTCAGGAGTCAAGGCACATAGAGTATGAATTATGAGATGGTTGTCATTAATGGAGAGGCTTGAGCTTGCTGTTAATGTTAAGCAGAAGCAAGCCAGGTATTGGTCATTTAGGAGGGCAAGCTTCCTTTCTTGGAAGCAGCTTTGCAGAACTCCTTTGCCCTGCTTTCTTCTTCTTTGCACAGTGTTGGGAGGGGGTGAAAGTTCAGACTTTTCATATTTGGAGATTGGTGACAGCTATGCCTGCTAGATACAAGACAGCCATCTCCTCTGCCTGCTCAGCCAGTTTGTTTGATAATTTTGGAACTGGCTGCTAGATCAGTTTCCTCCTCTGTTATCTGTGCATATCATTGCCTCACCAGCTAATTGAATACTTGGGCCAGGAGGAGACAGGAAAGCGAGTAGGGATACAGCCCACCCATCTTTATTTATGCCATGCAATCTACAGCTTTCAAGGAAGTGTAGTAAGAAGGTGTAGTGATGCTGAAGTGATCACAAATACCCCAAATTCATTCCCAAGGAGTCAGTGCTCCCAGCATTTTGTACATTGAGGTCATTTAACTTATCTTGGTTCCAAAATAAATAATGCAATATTATTTGGACTTGAAAACACAAACGAACCAGATATCAATAAGATTCACAACATCATTGGAAATTATAATTCATCAACCATCTCCCCAAATGAAATAATTGCTGTCTCCAGAGATGGACCAGAATATAAAAACAGCGATGGGACAACAGCACCAAGATTTTGTAGAGTTACATGCACTAATGAGGACAGTAAACGCAAATTCATAAATACTATAAACTCAATTGCTAAATCCAACCCTACCTACAGTAAACTTAGATCACGTCCTGACCTATCCTTTCTACAACGGATACGTTCTCGTGAACTTCACACAGAACTTAAAAGAAGACAAGACAATGGCGAATCCAACCTATACATCGACTACCGTGCTGATTGCATAAAAAACAAAACCTGCAATCAAAAAATCACCTCCAAACCCCCCATCACCCATAACAATCAACCAGCCATCCCAGTATTCAATCAAGTACCCATCCCCCTACCTCCCATTCAACCAACCATCTTACCAGCTATCCAACCAACAGCCATCCAACCAACAATCCAACCAGCCATCCAAACAACCATCCAACCAACCATCCAAACAGCCATCCAAGCAGCCATCCAAGCAGCCATCCAAACAGCCATCCAACCAGCCATCCAAACAGCCACCCAACAATCCACCCAACCAGCCATCCAAACAACCATCCATCCAAACACCCAAACTACCATCCAACCATCTATACAACCATCTATTGTACACAACCCCCAACCTACTAACACCCAAAACTAGATATGCACGCCTCTTACCTCTTCAACGCCTATCATATCAGATCTCAAATGCAAATTGATAAATGCAAGAAGCATAGTCAACAAATTACCTGAATTTATCCTCTTATTAAACAGTGGCACATTTGATATCATTTTTGTTTGTGAAACATGGCTGAATTCATCCCTTCCTGACTCCATTATCTCAAACAAAGAATATCAAGTCTATCGATCAGATCGGGAAAACCGAAGAGGTGGTGGAGTGGCTATCTTTTACAAAAAGACACTGAATCTAAAAAATATCCAAGTAGCACATAAACTCTCTCTTCCTGAAACTATAGTATCGACCTATCCCTTGACACTACTCTTGATTCTTACTATGCTACAGAGCCCCCGACTATGACATTACCCACGCAAATATGCTAACCTCAATGCTAACATGGACTACCTCTTGCCCATACCCTCTTATCTTCCTGGGTGACTTAAATCTACCTCTCATTAACTGGACAACTAATGAATGTTCAACTGACCCAATCCATACTACACTATACAACGCTGTTACAAACCTAGGTCTTGAACAACTTGTAACTAACAATACAAGACTCAACAACTGCCTTGACCTCATCTTCTGCAACAATCCAAACTCAATTTACGGACTACAAATTAAAGAACCTTTTTCAAACAGTGACCACTGCATGATTGATTTTCGTCTCAATATACGTCCATACTTAAATCGTCATAACACCAGAACTCCCAACTACAACTTCAAGAAAGCCAATTACGACCTTATAAACAACGATCTTTCATTTCTGAACTGGCAAAATCTGTTTGCAACCTGCATAACCGCTGATGACCTCTATAGAGTCTTCCTACTTGAAATCAATAGAGTCATTAAATTATATGTACCACGAATGACTACCATGTCCAAGAAAAACAAACTACCCATATCAATAAAAAAGCTTCAATCAAAAAAAAAATCCCTCTGGAAAAGAAACAAAAAAGGCTATGTTACAAACTTCAGAAACCGCTACAGAAACATATGCAACCAAATAAAAACTGAATGCACAAATTACCACCAAGCAAGAAGAAAACCTTCTACGCACAAATTCCAATCGTGCCTTTTATAATTTTGTCAACAATAAACTTAAAGATTCAAGATCCATCCCACCACTAAAAGATTCTAACAACAAAGAATGCAATGACGAAACAGTCAAAGCAAACCTCTTCAACATTTTCTTTGGCTCAGTTTTTGTTAACTCCGATAACTCATATCCAACATTCCACAAACGAACCAGCAATGACTATGATGATTTAACTCATATAGATTTCACAGAAGACAACGTTGGTAAAGCTCTTCACAACTTAAAACCATCGCTTTCTATTGGACCTGATGGTCTATGTGCATATTTCTTAAAAAAACTTTCCATTAATATAGCTGAACCCCTAAGTATTATCTTTGATAAAGCTTTCACTACCAGTTCTCTTCCCAAACTTTGGTCACTAGCCACAGTCATCCCCATCTTCAAAAAAGGAGACCCCAGCTTAGTCGAAAACTACAGACCGATCTCCCTTTGCTGCGTCACCTGCAAAGTCATGGAATCTATCATCAATCAATCCATTACCTCACACTTAGAAACTAACAACCTACTCTCCAACAAACAATTTGGTTTCAGGAAAAAGTTATCATGTAACTTACAACTTCTCCACTGCAAAAACATATGGACTTCAAATCTAGATCAAGGCAAATCAATAGATGCAATCTACATAGACTTCTGCAAAGCTTTTGACTCAGTAGTACGATAAACTTCTCCTTAAACTAACATCCTATGGCATCTCAGGACCCCTCCACAAATGGATATCTGCTTTTCTGTCTAACAGACAACAAGTGGTCAAAATTGGCAATGCTTTATCAAATCCTGTTCCTGTCAAGAGTGGCGTTCCTCAAGGCAGCGTCCTTGGACCAACACTCTTTATTCTATACATTAATGATCTTTGTGACCATATCTCAAGTAATTGTGTTCTCTTTGCTGACGATGTCAAACTATTTAACACCACAGACAACACTTCTATCATTCAAAACGACCTTGACCATCTAACCGCTTGGTCTAAAATTGGCAGCTCCAATTTCAACCAGCAAATGCTCAGTCTTACATATAGGAAAAAAGAACTCTAAAACTAAGTACATACTAGATGGACATTACCTTACAGACGACCCCCATCCCGTTAAAGACCTTGGAGTTTTCATGTCAAATGATCTAAGTGCCAAAGCCCACTGCAACTACATAGCAAAAAGCTCTAAGAGTTGTAAACCTAATTTTGCGTAGCTTCTTTTCCAAAACACCACACTACTAACCAGAGCATATAAAACATTTGCTAGACCAATTCTAGAATACAGCCCACCTGTTTGGAACCCTCACCACATCTCTGACATCAATACAATTGAACGTGTCCAGAAATATTTTACCAGAAGAGTTCTCCATTCCTCTGAAAACAACAAAATACCTTATCCCACCAGACTTGAAATCCTAGGCTTAGAAAACTTGGAACTCCGTCGCCTTGACAAGACCTAAGTTTAACTCACAGAATCATCTATTGTAATGTCCTTCCTGTCAAAGACTACTTCAGCTTTAATTGCAATAATACAAGGGCAACCAATAGATTTAAACTTAATGTAAACCGCTTTAATCTAGATTGCAGAAAATATGACTTCTGCAACAGAATCATCAGTGCTTGGAATACTTTACCTGACTCTGTGGTCTCTTCCCATAATCCTAATAGCTTTAACCAAAAACTTTCTACTATTGACCTCACCCCATTCCTAAGAGGACCATAAGGGGCGTGCATAAGCGCACAAACGTGCCTACCGTTCCTGTCCTATTGTTTTTCTTTTCTCTTCCTATATATGTTTATATGTGTATATACTATATAATCTTTTTGTATGATGTTGTGACAAAATAAATAAATAAATAAATAAATAATTGTTGCTCTATATTGCTCCAATTTCACCCAATTGAAGGTTACAAACAAAGAGTTATGAGAATTTTAATATATAGATGTATTTCCTAATATTAAGAATTTGGCAACCGAATACAGTCTTGCGATGGTTTCTGTTTAAGCCAGGTAGTCAAAATACAATTATTCCTGACCTTTGTCTGCTGTACAAATATAAAACTTAGAAGTTATAGCATTGATATTTGATATATATTCAAATACTAACTAGGAATGCATCTATTAGTTTTGTTTTTATTCTATCATTGGTCTACCTCTTGAGATTTTTATCTTCTCTTATATTAATATATAAAAGTAAAAATGCACATTTTGTGTACCTTTCTCTCAATATACATATTTTGCACAAAAATTATGCAATTATTTTTGTTTTTGTTATGTTATTTTATTTATGTATCTCATTTTCACTAATGTATGCAATTTTCTGTGTACTTTCTGCAATGCGCACACTTTTATTCACATGTATTGCTTGAAAATCTGCACTGGAAAAGCAAGAAAAATATACTGAAAAATGAGTGCACTCCAGTAATCCTTCAATACACGTTCATTTTTAGGAAGAGATTTAGATGAATTCATTTTAAAATGGAAACTGAATGTATTTTTCCCCCGTACCTTGAATGTAATAGTATATTCTGATCTCCAATGTGTAGCATATTCTAACACAGTACATTTTACCAATTATAAACCTGTCAGTAGAGTAAATAAGATGTTCTGGGAAACAGTATCTTCAAAAAAATGTGTAACTAGCTATAAAATGAAAGATTGATAGTTTGTATGTGAGCAAAATGCAATAAAAATTTATTTTAGATGACTACAAAGAGATGAGTGAGACAACAGAGACAGATAGGTGCATTAGCTAATATCTATGCTATTCAAAAGTAAAATCAGAGAAAAGTCACAGTGATCCGGTAATTAAGAAAAATATTCCATTTCAGAGTATTGGATCAAAATGCACATAATCTTGTCATATAGCCAGTCCCACTTAATTACTTGAAGTCTGTGTTCAAAGACCATATCTGTGCATGGATGGAGCACCATTGGCTTGAAAAGAAGTTTCATAATTTTGCAAATTATGAAGGAATACATGCTGAAAAGGAAGATTTCCATTTGTCTGATTGACACAAACACATGTTCAATCGCCTGAACTTTGATCAAAATACTATGTCTAAAAGAGTAAGCCATAGGCATTATTTGTGGCTGCAGTTGCAGAATTAGTGAAAGAAACTTGAAGGAACTTCTTTTTTCAAAGCTGAATGATTAATTTTCAGGTATTGAGCTACAGCTCCTACCAACCCTCCCTTTATTAACTGTGTGTGCTAGACTAATATTTTCCATGCATAAACTATTATCACTCATTTGCCTGATTCATAAAGATGAACCAACATGTATTGTATATGCTACTATCCAAAAGATTTACAGTAGCTGGTATTTCATTTCCATTCTCCAAATCAATGGAGATTCAATGGGTGTTGTGTCTCCTGAATGACTGATATTACCTTGACAGTTTTATAATGCTTTATAATGCCTAATTACCACAATGTTTGGCCCAAATGGTGTGTTTAATAGCCAAAAATCCATCTCACAATCATTAATATTCACACTGGAAATTACAAAGAATGGAAGAATCCTCTGAAGTAGTACATTCTCGTCTACTCATTCTTCTTGCTTGGTCAAGTTAAAATAGCATGCAAAATAGAGAGGTTGATTAACTATAAAAGTTGATCTTGAACCCCCTAAAGTCCCTGAACTTCAGCCTGATATGTAGGACTGAGCTTTACAAAGGATGAAGATGCATGTTGAGAAGGACCTTATCAGTACAAAGGTACCTAAGCCCGTGCTTTTCCTAGAAATCTCATTTCCATCTCATTTTTTAATATTTTTATTGATATTAAGTATTATAAAATACAAAATACAAACGTAAATAAAAGAGCAGTGAGAAGGGAGGAGAGAAGGAAAAGATAAGGGAGGAAAATTAGGGAAAGAAAAGAAAAAGAAGTATTGACTTCCGACTCTCTCTGTTGCATTAGAATAAGGCTTTAGCATCAAATCACAGCTTTTTGTTTTTCCATAATAACATTAAGTCATTTCTATAAAGATCTATCAATCTAATCTCTAAAACCCAAAGTCAAAGTTAAATTTTTTTCCACATCAAGCATGAAATTCAGAAGGGGTTTCCATGTGGAAACAAAGTACTTGTTTTCTTTTCTCATTTCCTATGTATAAGCAGTTCTTTATTAGGTCCATAAGCATCTCTCTTTTAAATTTTAGTAATATTTATCTCATTGGTTGGAATCCATACAAAATGATTTTTTACTCACATCACACATTTATCAATTGTTATTTTTGGGGAGATGGGAAGGAATAATATTGGGCTTGTGCCAAAAGTTTCTATGTTCAATTTTGCCATTTCATTCCTGGAACAACCTTTAGATTTCTGCTAATTCTGTACTTTTAGAACAATTTACCCTAGAAGAATGTTAGTGTATTTCTCATTATATGGCACTTTGTCCTTTTTTTTTTTTAATCTGAAACACTACAGGCTCATAAACTGGCTTTTTAAAATCAGAATCAAATTCTTCTCAGTGCAGCCAATTTGCCTTATAATTGCTGTTTACAAAGATAGAGATTATTCCCTTGCAATCTAGTAAAATTCATAGACAGATAGAGTATACAGCACATATTTTTTAATCTTTTGTCATCACTTCTATGCTAGTGCATTATCAGAATGGAATAGTTGGACATGCCTTTCAGATTATATTCTTTTATTTCCACATTTTGAAGTCCTTCCATTTCAAGCCTTAATATGTTTTCACGCTTTCTGGTTTAAACAATCATAGGCTGTCAGCTCTTGCTTTAACAGCAATGAGCTCCCATCAATTAGAAGAGAATTGTTGATGAATGTATATAATGTACCAAGAATCTTCCTGAAAGCAAGCCTCCTTAAATATATAGAATATTCCCAGAATGAATCAAGAAGAAACACTATTGACAAGAGTACCATCAAATGATAATCATTAAGAAAATTATGCTAGATGCAACCTTGTATCCTGGTATGAGCAAATAAATTTCAATGGACCTTATGAATGAGTAAGAGCAGGCATTGTCTTCTGTGATTCAGTAACAATTAGTTTCTGCAGCCAAGAGCTAAACTAAATGGCAAACTCTTCTGACAGAAGGCAATTTCATCTCTTTAGCATAATGAAATCCTAATGAGAGTGTGAACCAAAGATTCTTGGAGTTGTGCAGTAATAATTTCAAATGTTTATGATTACAAATAACTTGTGGTAAATGAGAAAGGAAAGGAAGCTTGAATTCACACACAGTAATTCACAGGCTGGTTTTGAATAGGGCTTCTCCATTGGTATAGTCCAATATGTTCAAGTCCTTTGTGGTACATTTTCAGCTCACAACCTACGCACAATCTGTGATGGTTCAACTCTTGTACTAGAACATTTATGCACTTGGGGAAAAATCACCTCCTACATAATTTCTCTAGTCTAAAGATACAAAAGAGGAGGACACGAAAGAAGAATCACCTAAGAAATAATCTAAGAGGAGAAATATCAGGGGTGAAATCTATTTACCTTCTTTACCGGTTCAGAAGTGTACGTGCATGTCACATGTGCACGCAGACCTTCTGCGCATGCTCAAAACCTTCTGTGCATGCGCAGAAGGTAAAAAACACATTACTTCCTGGTTAAAACCAGGAAGTAATGACACTCGGGCGGGTGGGTGAGCTTTGCTTCGCCATCACTATCGGATCACCAAACCACCGCCCACAATCACTACTGGATCACTGAACCACCGTCCATGATCTCTCCCGGATCACGCAATCCAGTCCGAACCGAGAACATTTCATGCCTAAGAAACATGCTACATGCAACAGCCATTGCTTTTTTCTAAATTATAAACATCTTTTTTTAAAGTAAACTTTGATTTCTAATACAGATGTGGGAAAAACTTAAATGTTCCTCATTGCTGATAATTTGTAAAAATAAAGACTTTGTGATATGTATATATGCTTTGGATCATGGGATTCCCATTAGAAGCAATTTCTCCTTACTTCTGCAAAATAATAGTGGCATGCAGAGTGAAGGGCTTACACAAATCACCCCTTTGAATTGTTTGGATATACTGAGATATATACTTTTGATGCCTTTGTGAGATAGAATGCCTTGACAAAATAGAGTGCCTCAATGAGGCGTGTGGAATCTTTCACACATTCTAGTAAATGAGAGCCGAATTGCAACTTCAAAACTGTAGAAGCAGTTATCTTTGCACACTCATTTCCAGTTTTATCCCCCAGAAGAAATATGATTTGGCCCTAAAAATTGTTATTAACAGGATGCCAGTATCAGAAGAAAGTAAGATAATAATGTAGTACAATAGATTTCCCAAAAGAAGTATGGATTTTGTATTTCCACTAGAATTGAGCCAAAAATTGCCTTTACTAAACAAGACAGTTGAGTTTTGCCCCATTTTACGAACTTGCTCGCCACAGTTGTTAAGTGAATCAGTGCCGATGTTAAGTCAGTAAAATGGCTGTTAAGTGAATCTGGCTTTCCCATTGACTTTGCTTGTCAGAAGGTCACCAAAGATAATCACATGACCTCAGGGTACTGCAACCAACGTAAATATATGCCAGTTGCTAACCATTCGAATTTTGATCACATGTTCATGAGGATGCTACAATGGACGCAAGTCTGAAAAGCAGTCATAAGCCAATTTTTTCAGTGCCGTTGTAACTTCAAATGGTCACTAAATGAATGGTTGTAAGTTGAGGACTACCTATAATTCATTCTAGTCATAAATATTGAATCTCAAACAGGCCACATCCAATTAAGGTTCCACAGTTCAGCTGAATCGCAGTAAGATGGAGTGGCTGTCGGTACAAGAAGGCTTAGGATCTGGAGATTTATCGTTTTAGTTTTAGGGTTGCACTACCCCAGGCAGACCCTATGTGTCACCTTTCTTCTGGATTCCTGCACAAAGAGCAAGTGGCAGTCATGGTTAGGAGATATCAAAAACGTCATCAAAAAAGAACAACAAAGAATGTTCTTTCTGCACCAATTCAGAAAGCTCAAACTGCTCATGGAGCTGCTGATCCAGTTCTACAGAGGAATTATTGAGTCTGTCATCTGCACCTCTATAACTGTCTGGTTTGGTTCTGCAACCCAACAAGACAGACACAGACTCCAGAGGATAATTAGAACTGCAGAAAAAATAATTGCTACCAACCTGCCTTCCATTGAGGACCTGTATACTGCACGAATCAAGAAGAGGGCCGTGAAAATATTTACAGATCCCTCACATCCAGGACATAAACTGTTTCAACTCCTACCCTCAAAACGACGCTATAGAGCACTGCACACTAGAACAACTAGAAACAAGAACAGTTTTTTCCCGAACGCCATCATTCTGCTAAACAAATAATTCCCTCAACACTGTCAAACTATTTATTAAATCTGCACTACTATTAATCTTATCGTTCCCATCACCCATCTCCTTCCACTTATGATTGTATGACTGTAACTTTGTTGCTTGTATCCTTACAATTTATACTGATATTGTTTCCTGATTGCTTATTTGTACCCTATGACAGGGGTGAAATGCTCCCGGTTCGGACCAGCTCATGCGATCCGGTAGCGATGGCGGCTGCTGGTTCGGAGGACCGGTAGCAAAAATCCCTGGCCCCGCACCTTCAGCAGAGTTTTGGGTTTTTTTACTTTTAAAGCAGTTTTTCTTCAGCCGAAACATGCCTTGAAAAGTAAAAAAAAACCTCTGATGATCGTGGGGCTGAGCAGAGATCATCACCGCCCTGAGTTTTTGTAGAATAATATTTATTTATTGAATAATAAATAAATAAAACCCTTTAAAAGTTTTTTTAAAAAAAACCTCTTCAGCCGAAGGGGGAAAAAAAGAGGTTTTAAAAGCGTCCTCTGGCAATCCCAGAGGAGTTTCCTGATCATCACAGGCTTTTAAACTCACTTTTTAACAGCCCCCACTTACAAGAGCCCCCACCCATGCCCAGCCAATTCCCCCTCCTCACTTACCTATAATTACTGCTCCTTTCGGGCATGGCATGAGTTTTTCTTCAGCTACTGATTACAGCCTGCTTTGACTTCCTGCTTTGCTGAATGAGGAACTCTGGGAGTTGAAGTCCACAATCTAAGTTACTAAGGTTGGAGACCCCTTATCTAAATAATAATAATAATAATAATAAAATAAAATATTTGTGCAGCTTTCTGAGATTTGGTGTGTTTCTGTAGTGTTTCACTCTAACTATGCAAACACACAAAATCTCACAAAGCTGTATGTGACACTGTGTGTGTGTGTGTGTGTGTGTGTGTGTGTGAGAGAGAGAGAGAGAGAGAGAGAGAGAGAGAGAGAGAAAGAAAGAGAGAGAGAGAGAGAGACAGAGAGAGAGTCATTTGTGTTGTATGTGTGTAAAGTGTGAAAGTGTGAGGTTCCTGCTTGTTGCAGGGGCCATTTTGGGTGAAGTGCAGCTTTTTTTACATTGTGTGTGAGTCAGTTGTGTTGTATTGTGTGTGTGTAAAATGTGAAAGTTGGTTTTTGGTACCTCTTATTGTTTTGTATACCTTATTTATTATTTTTATTATTTATTGTTATTGGCCATGCCCACCCAGTCATCTGACCACCAAGCCATGCCCATCAATTAAGCCATGCCCACAAAACTGGTAGGGAAAATTTTTAGATTTCACTCCTGCCCTATGTCTATTATTAAGTGTTGTACCTTATGCTTCTTGATGAACATATCTTTTGTTTTATGTACACTGAGAGCGTATGCACCAAGACAAATTCCTTGTGTGTCCAATCACACTTGGTCAATAAAAAATTCTGTTCTATTCTATTCTATTCTATTCTATTCTATTCTATTCTATTCTATTCTATTCTTTTGCACAATTCTGTATTGTGTATCAGTTGCACTTTTTCCTGGATTGTGAGGTCCTGTGCACAGTCACTTATGTCCTAGTCATCTCTCAGATGTATGACTGCAATGCACTCTTTGTGGGGCCTACTTTTGAAGAGTGTTCAGAAGCTATAACTGCTACAGAATGCAGATGCACAAACAGTTCTGGAGGCCCTTACCATGACACATGCAACACCGCTTTTGTCTGAGCTGCATCAGTTACCAATTTGCTTCTTTATCCAATTCAAGGAGTTGGTTATTTATCTTTAAAGCCTCTTATGGCATGGCTCCAAGAGTATCTGAGGATCCATCTTATCCCAAACTGGAGTAAACTGGGCCGATTCCCTCCAGCAGAATGGATTTATTACAGACCCCCATCTGCCAAGGAATTTTGGCTGTCAGGGCCTAGGAAAAGAGTCTTTTCTGCTGTGGCCCCCACCACTTGAAACATTCAACCTTCTGAAGTGAAAACCTGGCTTTCCTGGTTCGCCTGGGGCCCTGAGGGAGGCACTCTATGCTAACAGAATTGGAAGGGACTGTGGAGGTCTTCTAGTCCAACCCTCTGCTCAGGTACGAAGCCCTATACCATTTTCAGACAAATGGTTGTCTGATGCTAGAGATAGTTGATGGCGTAAGAGAGAAGACCCCATCCTCATGCCATGCCTCCCCTTGATTTTTAATCTGTATTTAATTCTTACTCATTTTAAGTAGTTTTATATTTTTGTTATCATTTTATGAGCCACCCAGAGTCACTTCAGCAGTGAGATAAATGGCATTTATTTATATTCATTAAATAAATAAGCAAGAAACTACCTTGTTTAATCGAAAGATGGCATGAATATAATGAAGGAAATAAAGAAATGTTAAGAGAAAAAAGTTCCCTAATCCATTTGAGAGAAACCACCAGGGAGGAAATTTTTAGTATACTTTCCCAGTTATTTAGAAGATCTGTTTTTGTGTATTTGGAATTTTTCTTTAGCACATGGGTGACATTTGAAAGGCAGTGTGGCATGTTATCTAACATTTTGAAAATGGAAAAAAACCTAACACTTTCTATTTTTCATATGTAAAAAATAAAGTAAAATGCACTAGATTTTTTGACAGGTGACTACTGACACTTCATACAGATGCTATAGCAACGATGGAGCTCTTGATGAAGCTTACTAGCAAATAACCAAAAATTGCTGAAAGGCAGTGAGTGATATGTGACATTTCCTTATCTATCATTTTTATGTAGTCTCAGTCCCTGGAATGAATATTAGCCTGATTGAGACTTTGTACTAACTTCATCTCACCATTACTGCAAAAATAGCCAAGATACACAGGACAATTCTACACTTCCCTGATGTTTGCAGATGCTACAACATATAATGTTGCCCAGTTCTGCACAGCAGCACTTAAAAAACTGCCAAATGATGACCTGTGCCATAAGCTAATATTAATTAGCATGTAGTTTGTTCTTCAAGAATGCTCTGTGCTGTGACAGATTTAGTTTGCCATAAACTAACTTTTATGTACTCTTACATACATCTGATATTTCTTTCCCTCCTTTTAGATTTTTTAGACTCTTGTTTTTATAAATACTTTTATATTTTAGCTATTTTAAAATTAGACTCTGATGTACCATATATGTACACATACATTGGCTTTTTAAAAAATTGCTAATTGTTTGTATCCCGTCCTCCTTGTGCTTGTCTAGAAAAGATTTGATTTGAGGAAGGTTGATTGGTAGTGGTGGGGGTGCTTCAATCTCCCTTAAAAGCCCATTATATAGCAGAATATGTAGAAAAGATAACATCAAGCGCAGAAGAAAGAATGGGCAACAATGATTCCTTATGTCAACTTCCTTTGTTCAAATGATTTTTCTGCAATTAATTTTGTGCATAGGCAAACATTCCCGTAGCATCTTATCAGATCTGCTAAAAACGGTTTTTCCAAAGGCAGGAAAAAGAGTGGGAAGTGAACTTTCCCTCCATGGACTGTGGATATTATTATTATTCTAAAATTATATCCTTTTCATAATCTAAGCTATGTGACATTGAGGCGTCCACTGACAGGGTGTTCTTCTATTTTTGATTGTAGCATGATCAAACTTGCTAGGACAATAAATGGAACCAATTTCACAGAACGAAAGATGCCGACAAGCGTTTCTCCCTTGGGGAAATTGGACTTCATTTTATCTCAGTCAAACTTTCTGCTGTAGGTATAGACTTTCTTCATTCGACTGCAAACTCTTTAGCTTGTCACTTCTACATGTTATACCACTGCTTTAAAATAACTTGCATAGTTATTTTAACGTATGGGGGAATGAAGCAAATCAGAGGTATAATTAGAACTGAAGAGTATGGCTTCTTTCACAGATCACTCACAATGTGTGGCAGTCATAGCGATCCAGATAGCTTGCTAAGAGCAACCCAAAATGAAAAGAAGAGAATGGGGATAAAAAAAGGGAATGGCCCGCTCTTTCTGCTCCAATAATGGAATGATTAGAAACGGAGTCTGAACAGCTCTGAAAGTGCAGCTCTTTTATTTAGACGATTGAGGTTAGTTCATACCAAACCTTTCAAACAAGACAATTAATTTCTCATTCTTATAAAAGGAAAACGTGACAGTGAACAAAAGAACAGTACAATACAAAAATCACATAACAGTGGGAGATCACATAAAGGGAACCTCTTGCTCTCTCAGGACCACTGAAACATAGATGTCTTTTACCCAGTAATTACCTGGATATAACTGATGGGCTGAGTATGTGATCTGAATATATATTGGAAGAGTATGTATGGCTACTGAGGAATACTAATGGAAGAAAAAACAGCTATTCTCTAATAGTTAATCTATCGTGTATGAAATTTCCTTTATGTTGTTTGGGATCATATTAATAGTTTAGAATTTAACATTTCCCAAATGTGTGTGTGTATTTGTGTGTGTGTGTGTGTGTGTGTGTGTGTCTTGGCATATTTGGGTCTTTTCCCGTGTAAGGTTGAGAGTATCTTGGCGACGTTTCGACGAGGTCTCACTCATCTTCAGGCTGGTGCTTTCAGCTTCGTGCTTGTGTGAGCAAAGCGTGGTTGGAGCTGCCGTCTCTCTATAAATACAGGTGGGGAGGTGGGGAGTGTTGCTGTGAGTGGGTTGGTTGGCTGTGTGGTTGCATCTTGATTGGTATATATATGACATTCATATGAATATCATATATATACCAATCAAGATGCAACCACACAGCCAACCAACCCGCTCACAGCAACACTCCCCACCTCCCCACCTATATATATATATATATGAATGAGTTTTTTATGTATTCCTCAGTTTTATTTGATGCTATTTTCTTAATTTTTTCATTCTACGGGTCTGTAAATCATAGTCTTCATTAGTTCTCAAAAAACAGTATTAAAATGAGTAAAAGGTAAAAAATGTGAAGAAAATAGTATCAAATAATAAAAATAAAACTGGAATTAAAAATTATTAATTATCATTGTACATAAATAGAAAAACAATAACAAGTCGGCAAGATGAGAATGTTTTCATCCCTGCCCGAAAGCTGTTAGAGATTATTTTTATCTCACCATCTCCTGTAATTGTCCTTCTTATCCATTCCTTATAAAGTGGCATCTGAATTCCACACAAGGAGAGCTTTAGGTGAGAAAGAACAGCATCTGCATCCCGCCAATGGCAGCCAAAGGCAGCTTAACTCAGAAGAGCTTACATCCTGTGACAATATACCTTTAACACCATCAAACAACCACATCTGCCTATACCAAGTGCTTGAGACGATCTTGATAGATGGATAAAAATGCCAAATCCAGTGTAAACATCTGGCTGTGTGTGAGGAACCATAATAATAATATAATGGCAATAAAAGGCTAATACAAAAGGGATTGAACTAGTGCCATGTCCTTTATATACACAAGCCTTCTTTCCTGGATCTCTGGGCCAGCAAAGCTCACATACACATAAACAAGGTCAAGCCATTCACTTTGATTAATTCTCCAGAGTTACCATGGGATTGCTTTGTTTGTGTCTGAGGTCTTGCACTCCAATAACTTTCCCACTTATCATGCTCTAAAGAAATTAATCTCAACAGATTAGAAATCTAGGAACATTCCCTGTTGCCTTTTTATATTATTCCCATGTCAGAGTTATGCATGCTTCACAGGCTTAGGTTCCTATGTGATTTTCATTGCAGCTATAATGATTAGCTATTTAGCAAGCCTTGGCGTGATCTAGGTTACAATTTAGTTATTCTAATAATATAATCAGCTGTTTCATATTTCACTGAGACTACCTTCCAGCACGCCATAAAAAGAGGTTCTGTTAACCCTAACATAAATCAACCAACAGTAAATGAGTGTTAATCATTTGATTTCAGAAATTGATGTTGAAGGTAATTATACCCTCATGATCTATTTTGAAAAAATACAATATTTTTAGATTAGCAAATGATGTTTAAATAAAAATATATGTGAGAATGGAGACAATGGTTCTCATGATCATATAATGAGCCTACAATGAGCCATTTTAAAAAAATATCTGTAAAAAGCAGATATGTTGTACTTTAATTCAACTGAGGCCTGAGGTTTTCTGTTTCATTCGCATTAAGGTAAACAACAAACTCAAGTGTCAATAATTCTTATGTTTACAAAATTACTTAAAATGCAGAAAGGGGAAAAAGTTCTCTTACAGGTTTTCAGATAAGTTTTTCATAAGGTAGTTCACAAAGACTGTAAGTGCATTTTGGATTTTTTTTAAAAAAAAATCATTTTTAGATAAAACTGACATAGAAATTCACAGAACAGAAGAAAGAACACAGAATGTAGAGACAAAATAATTATTGAGAATTAAAACTATGCATGTAGTGATGGTAGTGATGAATACTGACCTGCAGGGGGAAAAAATCGTTTTCTGTTATGTCCTCATAAGAACTTTTCATAAGAAACTTCAGTAAAGGCAGGAGTGAAATACAGCTAAAGGTCAACGCAATTAGATCCTTTAGAACAGGGGTCTCCAGCCTTGGTCCCTTTAAGACTTGTGGACACAGGTCCTTTAGAACCTTGTGCTTTAGAACACAGGTGTCAAACTAGTGGTGTCACATTACCATCATGTGATGTTTTGTGATGTTTTTTCCCTTCGCAGAGCTGGGGTGAGCATGATCTGTGTGTGATGCATCCAGCTCGTGGGCCGCCAGTTTGACACCCCTGCTTTAGAAGGAAGTGTTTTAATTTGCTATTTAATTCTATCTGCTTAAACCAATAAGAGTACGATCTAGACCTGAGGCTAAATGATATCCAATCTCAGAGCCAAATAAAATCATGGGTTACCAATATAGTAGATTAAAAGTATCTACATCAATCTCAGTTCCGCCTATCCCAGGATAAATGTCAAACTGAAGCTAGCTGAAAGGAATTGTCTGGAAAAAGAGCTCTATATGTTTGTTGTGTCTCTGCCATACCTCAGCAATGAAGTTATTGTTGGAAGAAATGTCCATCCGGGGTCAGTCCCAAGAGGGAAGAAAAACACTGGAAACATGGAGGCTGCTTGGAAGGATGGTTTAATGGAGAAAATCATTAAGTACATGATCCTGGTGCAGCTGAATACATGGAGCGGAGAGTGAGTGTTATTTATATCCTCTCTTGGGCCTTGCCCTAGAGCTTCCTATTCCTATACAAGAAATGTATCCTGTTGGTTGCTGTAGGGATCATGTGCAAATCCTAAGAGTTTGTCTGAAATAAACCTGGTTGAACTGTGCTGGGTGATGTAATATCCCCAGGTGCCATGAGGTAAGCTCTGCCGCTGGATGGGTAGAGGGCTAATCCTATTATGTCCTGGAGATGAAGGTCTTTTGTCTTGCAGATAAGCTGGGGGCAGGGAGCTGGGGCTAAATTTCTGTCTCTAAGAGCATACTTTTCAATTTCTCATCCAGGGAAATATAATATTCTGCCTTTTTAATATTTTCTAAAATATTTCATTCTTCTAGGAGTGGGGTGGGTGCTCACTTTCTACACTAAAAAAAGGGACTATCCTTCCAATTTATACTGCAGGAAGAGTTTTGGAATAGTCATTGGGAATCCTCTGCTGTTCTTTTTCTTCCCACCCAATGTCAGCTACCAGCAGGGAAAGTAGCCCTCAGATGCTTTCTTGAATGTGTGGCAGGATGGTGTTGGAAGATCATGTCATAATATTTATCTATTTATTTATTACTTATTTTACTGCATGCTTCTCAAAACAAAAAGGTGGAACTTCCAGGGAGAGGATAACCTGCCAAACTGGATGTTTTATTTTTATTTTTATTTATTTATTTTATTTATTTATTTGTCACAACAGTATATGTAAGCATAAGCATGAAAAACTATACTATATAAAGCATATATATAATCATAAGTATGTAATAACTATATGAAATTGGATACTATCAAAGGGAACATTAGGACAGGAACGGTAGGCACGTTGGTGCTCTTATCCACGCCCCTTACAGACCTCTTAGGAATGGGGTGAGGTCAATAGTAGATAGTTTTTGGTTAAAGCTTTGGGGATTTTGGGAAGAGACCACAGAGTCTGGTAGTGCATTCCAGGCATTAACAACTCTGTTGCTGAAGTCATATTTTCTGCAATTGAGATTGGAGCGGTTCACATTAAGCTTAAATCTATTGTGTGCTCGTGTATTGTTGTGATTGAAGCTGAAGTAGTCTTCAACAGGAAGAACGTTGTAACAGATGATTCTATGAGTTAAACTCAGGTCATGCCGAAGGCGGCAGAGTTCTAAATTTTCTAAACCCAGGATTTCAAGTCTGGTAGCATAAGGTATTTTGTTGTAATCAGAGGAGTGGAGAACTGTTCTTGTAAAATATTTCTGGACACGCTCAATTGTGTTAATGTCTGAAATGACGTAGGGTTCCAGAGAGGTGAGCTGTTGCTCCAGTTAAAAGGGATCAGCAAAGAGCTTGTGCTGCAGTTTCATTGTTCCCATCTTTCCCAAATCTATGTAGACAGATCTTGTACTGTTCACAGGTACTCAGAAACAAGCCCCATTGAGATTGAAGACCAGGAAATATATCTCCTTCCCAAGTCTTTTTCTCCACAGCATAGTTTTGGATGCCTGCTTAGATGAGAAAAAAATAAATAAATGTACTCTTATTGGGGACCATGTTTAGATTTCTGAAATTGATCTCAGCCCCATGACAAATGAAAACGACTTTGAAGTAGTGCTTTAAGGCAGCGGTCACCAACTGGTGGTCCATGGACCACTGGTGGTCCATGAGAAAATTTTGGTGGTCTGCAGAAAAAAAAATATTTTTTTTATTGTACTAAATCATGGGTCCTATCAGCTTCTGCATGTTAGTTAAATGCTTTATTACTGTTTTGCTTTATTGCTGTGTTTAGGGGCCTTAATGCTTCGGCTGCCATAAACCAGGGGGGAGCAGGAGGAACTTTGGCAGAAGCGAAAGTTCTTTAGCTTTCCTGGGAAGGACTGTTGCTGAATCGAAAGTGATTTAGCTTTCTATCAGGGAAACGAAAGTTATCCTGCATGGAAGATGATGACTTCTGATGCTGACACTCAGTGGAGATGGAGAGGACGGAGGATTGGTCACGGTTGCTGAACCTTGTGGGGAGGTGGGACTAATGTGTGAACTTCTTAGGTAAACCACACCTTATTAGTTCAGTGCTTGCTTTAACTGCGTTGCTCTCAGTTCATTCCCAGTAAAAGATACCTTTCTCTACAAACAATGGAATTGGGGTTTTTCTTTCTTGAGTTCTGAAAGGAGGCACGCCTGACAGGTCCTCAAATTATGGCCCCTGGGATAGATATGTGCGATGAAAACTTGTGTTACTATAGACCAGAGGTGAAATGCTCCCGGATTGGACCTGCTCGCGCGATCCGGTAGCGATGGAGGCTCCTGGTTCGGAGGACCAGTAGCAAAAATCCCTGGCCCCGCCCCCACAGCCTCTGCTGAGCCGCACCATCTGCAGAGGTTTTTTTTTTAACTTTTAAAAGCCAGTTTTGCTTGTGCCGAAACCTGCCTTTAAAAGTAAAAAAAAGCCTTTGAGGATCCCGCCCCTCAACTGAGATCGGCAGAGACTTTAAACTTTAAAAAAAAAAATTAAAGTCTCCTCTGGCGATCTCACCTGAGTTACTCATCAGCAGAACCTTACTTGTACTCTTACTTATAGAAAACATGTTTTCTATAAGTAAGAGTAGAGATTCTAAGGCACTTACCTGATTACTGATGAACGCATGGCTCTTTTTCCAGCCCGAAAGCAGTTTCACTTTCAGCCAGACAGAATCAATTGCTTAGCTAATCTATTTCCTCGGTGATCAACTGGCTGGCTTTGCTGGCTGAGGAACTCTGGGATTTGAAGTCCACAATAAAATAAAATAAAATAAAATAATAAAATAAAATAAAATATTTGTGCAGCTTTCTGAGATTGGATGTGTTTCTGTAGTGTTTCACTCTAACTACACAAACACACAAAATCTCAGAAAGCTGTATGTGGCATATTGTGTGTGTGTGTGTGTGTGTGTCAGTTGTGTGTGTGTAAAGTGTGAAAGTTGGTTTTTGAGCTTTTTGTGGCTATGTGAAGTGCAGCTGCTTTTACATTGTGTGTGAGTCAGTTGTGGTGTGTTGTGGTGTGTGTGTGTAAAGTGTGAAAGTTGGGTTTTGGTACCTCTTATTGCTTTTTATACTTTGTTAATTATTTTTATTATTTATTGTTATCTGACCACCAAGCCACGCCCACCAATTAAGCCATGCCCACAGAACCGGTAGGGAAAATTTTTAGATTTCATCCCTGCTGTAGACAGTCTCCCCCTTTGGGGTCTTTTTGTGTGGGTCGGAGGGGGGAGAAATTCCAACTTAGGGTCTACTTCAGCCTCCTGGTGCAGGGCTTTGGGCGAAGTCTGGAGGGAAGTGCTGCTGGTGGCGAAAAGCCGCAGGGTCTTGTTCCAGTGAGACTGCATCATGGATGGAACTGGCTGACCATCTCAGCCCACTGAGCCTCCAGACACCAGTACCTGGCCTTGAACTCCCGCAGGTCTTCTGACTACTTGGAAAGCCTAGGCTCATAGTCCTCAGTGAGGTGCTTCTGCTGAGACTCCTTCTCCGTCAGATCCAATTTGAACTGAGCCAGCTGTTTTGCCAACTCTTTCTCATGGTGGCTAGTTAGCTCCAGCAACTGCTTCCTGTTGGGGCCCTAAGGAGCCTGGGCAGGGAGGTGAGGAGTGGCTGGAGGTGAGGGGCAAGTAGAGGCTGGCAAGGCACCCCTTGACATGAGTGACATTGAGATGACCACGGCCACCCAGTCACATGACCACCTAACCACGCCCACTCAGCTAGTCATTAGGCAGATCATATAAGTGGTCCGTGGGATTTAAAATTATGAATTTAGTGGTCCCTGAGGTCTGAAAGGTTGGAGACCCCTGCTTTAAGGTACCAGGCTAGAAACTGGGAGACCATTTGTTGTAGTCCTGCTGTGTCGCAAAAGCAAGTGACTGACCTTGGGGCCATCACTCTCTTTCAGCCTCAGGAAGCAGGCAATGGCAAACTACTTCTGAAATCCTTCCAGGAAAACTGCAGGGACTAAGCCAGACAGTCCTCAGGAATCAACAATAATTTGAAAGAATCAATAATTAAAAAATCTCAATGACTCCTGTGAAATCCTTTATAGCCATATCAATCTCCTAGAGAAATAAAATGTAATACACCTATTAAGAACAAAGCTATCTGAGCAATCAGAAAAGTTTGTCTGAAATACAAAGTAGAGAATCCCCAAAGAGAGAGCTCTCCATGTTTTCCCACTAATGGATCTTTTTCCCTTTTCTCCTTCTGAAGCAAATTTCCCCTGTGAATCATGTTTGATCAAGCAGAGACTCTTTTCTCTCCTTCCTTCCATTCCACATTTATGTCTATTAGTATGCTTGTGTGTGTCTTGTATACTTTCCCTGATTTGAGCACTATATGCATGCATACACACACACACACACACATACACATACACATATCACATTCATAAAATAGCAACAGGAAGATGGTATCCAGGAAAATAATCCAGGAAACATGGAATTACAGATAGTCCTCGACCTACAACTACAATTCAACCCAACATTTCTATTGCTAAGCAAGACAGTTATTGAGTTGTGTCCCATTTATGAGTTTCCTTGACATAGTTGTTAAATGAAACACTGCAGTTGTTGTTAAGTTAGTAACATGGTAGTTAAGTGAAACTGGCTTCTTCATTGCTTTTGCTTGTCAGAAGGTCACAAAAGGTGATTACATGACTCCAGGACACCACAATGGTTATAAATACATGCCAATTGCCAAGCATCCAAATTTTGACCACATGACCACATGGGATGCTGCAACAGTCATAAAGTCACTTTTTTCAGTGCCTTTGTCACTTTGTACAGTCACTAAACAAATGTTTGTAAGTCGAGGACTACCTGTTTTACTTTATCTACATTAAAATGAACAAAACTGCTAGTTGACAAATGATTTTCTGAGAGTTCGGTGTTCTAGTGTGAAAAGAAAAAGACCAAAGCTGAAATGGCCATTAGAAGCAATCAGATGGGAATCAGGGAGATATCTAGAGCAGACTCACTGAAAAAGTTGGAGCTGAAATGTTCACTTTCCCTGATGGTACATTTTCCAGGTTTGTACCTGAGGTGATTGCATGGGAGAAATAATAATAATAATAATAATAATAATAATAATAATAATAATAATAATAATAATAATAATAATAATAATAATAATAATATTTTAATTTGTATACCGCCCTTCTCCCGAAGGACTCAATAAAATAAAACCCTACTCCCAAGCAAGACCCAAGATCCCTCTAGGCTACTTCAGACTGTGAAGTACTGGGAGACTGGGAGTGAGAAAAAGATGATAAGGGACCTGCCCTTCAGAAATGTTTGATAAAATGTATTCACTTTGTGGGCATCAGGATGTGAAAATGAGCCCATAATGTCTGTTAAAAAGAATCAGTAAGCAAGGATCATATCTGAAGGTAATGTAATTTTTGTCAGCCCTGGAGGCCATCTTTTTCTTTGGATCTTCAGGGCTGCCACACTTGGTGCTGTGGGAAATTGGGAGAGGGGATTGCATAGAGTTGTAGAGATATCTAGCCTTAAAAACATTTTTTTCTCTGGGAGTCAAAGACTTTCAGCTTGCACCTGGAGTGGCGTGACTGGGAGGCATCTCCAGTTGGAAAGGTAGATTGAGTGGACCATGTGATGGACACGTGGGTGCAGGGGCAGGGACTTTGACTTTCCTTTGAAACCTTTCAGATTCAGGTTTTCCCAGATGTGCCAATATGACATCTCTAATAAAGTGGAACTTTGAGGACCTTCTAGCCTCAGAGTCTTCTTTTATTGGGGGTGTTCCTTGGAACCCTGACAGACTTTTCTACAAAAGCTTGAGTACTTTTTATTTATTTATTTATTTATTTATTTATTTATTTATTTATTTATTTATTTATTTATTTATTTATTTATTTATTTATTTATTAAATTTTTATACCGCCCTTCTCCCAAAGGACTCAGGGCGGTTTACAGCCATGATAAAAACAACAACAGGATACACATAAAACCATAATTTAAAAAACTTATTTTACAAATGGCCGAATTAAAACATTTAGAATAAAACCCAAATTTTAAAATGTTAAAACATTAAGACTAATTTAAAATCCTATTAAAATCCTATGCCAGTCCTGCGCGAACAAACAAATAGGTCTTCAGTTCTCGGCGGAAAGTCCGATTGTCCAGCAGTTGCCGAAGTCCAGGGGGAAGTTCGTTCCAAAGGGTGGGAGCCCCCACAGAGAAGGCCCTCCCCCTGGGGTCCGCCAGCCGGCATTGCTTGGCGGACGGCACCCCAAGGAGTCCCTCTCTGTGCGAGCGTACAGGTCGGTGGGAGGCATTCGGTAACAGCAGGCGGTCCCGTAAGTACCCTGGCCCTAAGCCATGGAGCGCTTTAAAGGTAGTCACCAACACCTTGAAGTGTACCCGAAAAACTACAGGTGATGTCGTGTCCCACTCCTCCGCTGATGGCCGGGTCAGGGAAATCCGAATCAGGCTTGCCTCTGCAGCTCTGCCCAAAGTCCTAGCAAAGTCCTCAGAGCAGGCAGGAGACCAGTAAGTGACTTCAGCAAGATAAGTTCGACTTTTGCCTGACTCAGAGACTGCCAGAAAGCAGATCCTTTATATAGGCCATGGGGTGTGGCTCCATGACTCAGCACTCATTAAGGCCTGCCCCTCCCTTCCTTCTGTTGCCTCCGGCTATCCAATCTTCTGGTCACTCCAATCAGCTGTTGGTAATAAACCCTCCTCAGGCTCACATGCTGTGGAGGAGGGGGAGGGGTCTAGCTGCTCCGTTTGCCTGGGCATGGAGTCAGGGCTGGGGCCGGGAGGTGCTCCTTCTTCTGCAGTTTGTCTGGGCATGGAGCCAGGACTGGGGCCGGGAGGCATACATTCCTTCTTATCTCCGGAGCAGATAAGAAGGCCCCGGCTGCTCTGAGGGCGGGCAAGACACAACAGGTAGCCAGTGCAGACTGCGCAGGAGAGGTGTTACATGGGAACAACGTGTGGCTCCCACTATCACCCGCGCAGCTGCGTTCTGAACCAACTGGAGCCTCCGGGTACTCTTCAAGGGGAGCCCCATGTAGAGAGCGTTACAATAGTCCAAGCGAGAGGTAACGAGAGCATGAGTGACCGTGCATAGGGCATCCCGGTCGAGGAAGGGGCGCAACTGGCGAACCAGTCGAACCTGGTAAAAAGCCCTCCTGGCGATGGTCGTCAAATGATCTTCGAAAGACAACCGTCCATCCAGGAGGACGCCCAAGTTGCGCACCCTTTCCACTGGGGCCAATGATTCGCCCCCAACAGTCAGCCGCGGCTGCAGCTGACTGTACCGGGGTGCCGGCATCCACAGCCACTCCGTCTTGGAGGGATTGAGTTTGAGCCTGTTTCTCCCCATCCAGACCCATACAGCTTCCAAGCACCGGGACAGCACTTCGATGGCTTCGTTGGGATGGCCTGGGGTGGAAAAGTACAGCTGCGTGTCGTCAGCGTACAGTTGGTACCTCACCCCAAAGCCATTGATGATCTCACCTAGCGGCTTCATATAGATGTTGAACAGGAGAGGCGAGAGAATCGACCCCTGTGGCACCCCACAAGTGAGGGGCCTTGCGGTCGATCTCTGTCCTCCTGCCAACACCGTCTGCGACCGGTCAGAGAGATAGGAGGAGAACCACCGATAAACGGTGCAAGTCTATTGATATTACATAATAGACCTAATGTTATACCACTATCTCCTTCCTAAAGGTCTGTTTGTTTGTTTTGGCTGCCAGAAGGGAATTATTTGCTAGATGGAACCCAGAAATATTTCATGAATGGATGCTAATGAAAATGAGGTGGTTTTTTTTTTCCTGGGCAGCTTTTTTCAGTTGTTGCAAACTGTTATCCATCAAAGCCAGAAATACTGACAACTCACCAGCTTTGAAATGGAAGAAAAACAAATAGGAGTGAGTTTGGAATTTGGAGTTTAAAAAATAATTTTACATTTTGAAAAAGGAAAGAAAAGGATTGGATAAATTTCTTCTTTTTTGTAAGACATACTATATTGCTGTGAAGGTGAAAATTATTTATTTATTTGATGCCCATCGCAAGACCAGATCCTTAAATCTCATAGGAACTCCCGTATAACTTGCGATATGATTAACAAACTGAAGGTCATTGGGTATAATGCACATTTTTAAAATGTTTCCCTTCAGATTGGCTAATAAATTACCATATTGTTTTGTTTTAGTGCAGTAGTGGGTTCTTCTTACCTTCGCTACCAGTTTTGAATCAGGAGCATGTGCACATGGCGCTTCTGCGCATGTGCAGAGTGTCTGTGATGACATCTGGGCGGGTGGGCAGAGTCTCCCGCCGCCACCACTACTAGTTCGCCCAAACCGGGGTGAAGCGGTAGAAATCCACCACTGTTTTAGTGGTAGAGAAAGGTTCCAAGTAGACTACCAATTTCCCTGGATCAGTAGTTTCATTAACGGTTCTCTCTTGTACAAAATCTTCAGGAGCCTTCCAATGAAAATGAAATAAGTCACTACATTAAAGAAAAACTCTAGGTACACGTCAGTTTTCTCTCTGTATTGTCATCATACTGAAAGTTCTGTTTGAAACAGCTGCTTCTTCCCTGCCAGAAACATCAATGGTTATGAAAGAAACATGGGTTTGTCTAGCCAAGCGTACAGTCAGACCATCCAAGCAGTCATAGGTGTGATGAGGTATGAGCCATACTTGTGAAATGACTGAGGTTTTCTCAAATAAAATGTCCAATGGAACTCAGGAAATGTCATAGGAAGTTTATAGAAGCTTTCTTTCCAGAAAAAAAAAAAGATTGTGGGGCCTTCTTGACCAAATCTGTGTCTGTTTTAACTATTTCTTATGACTATTTACAGGGGAAATGCAAGTTGGTCCCTGGGAAGAAAAGATATTTTAAGTACTGGTGGGTTCTGATTGCTTATCCACCCACCTGCTGAGATATAAATGAAAGATGATGAGCATGACAATAACCAGCACTTTCAAGGAAGGATAAGATGGAAACAGCAATTCCTAGGTGTAAGAGACAACTTTGCAGCCTGCTTTCAAGAGATTATGAATGTCACTTTGCAGAGTGGTATGGGGCGGCATATAAATTAAATTTAATAAATAAATTATAGTTAAGGATATAAAATGTTCAGCAAAAATGTTGAAAACTGTTCTAGCAAATGTTGACAGTGGCTGACAATAGACCTAAAGGAGGTTTTTAATTATTTACTTGCACCATCTGTATTCATGGTGACTTAAATGCAAGGAAACCCTGTCTTCATTCCCCCCAAAAGATAGCAATAGACTAGGACTACCAGGTTCCTGACAGGAGCCATTTACTGCTAACAGTTTTAAATCAGCTTCATTCAAAGGTATGACTTCATTATGTGTTTGATATAATCTTTTGGATTCTGGTAAAGTGAAATACAAGTAGAAAAATAAAGTGATGTGCCCTGAATCCAGGGAGCAGAATTTGGGAATGAGAACAGAAAACCAATGCTTGGTTCTAAATTTCTCCTGATGTTTTCATGACAATTCTTGCTCAGTGAAATTAATAATTATTTTATTCATTTTATTCCATTTATATTGCCAGCCTTTTCAGACTGGTATAAATATATATATAAAGTGTGTGTGTGTGTGTGTGTGGAGAGAGAACGAGAGAGAGAGAGAGTGAGAGAGAGGGAGGGGGAGGGAGGGAGAGGGAGAGAGAGAGAGGAACACACATAGAGACACACACAGAGACAGAGACAGAGAGACAGAGATAGATAGATAGATAGATAGATAGATAGATAGATAGATAGATAGATAGATAGATAGATAGATAGATAGATAGATAGATAGATAGATAGATAGATAGATGAAGAAATATCCATCTGGTTCAGTTCATGAGGCTGATTGGAAAAATTGTTTATTGATGAATAGAACCACATGGGTTTGAGGTCCTGGGCAGCTGACCACATGGAGTTGAAAGAGAATCCTCTCTTGGGCTTTGCACTTGGACTTCCTGTTCCTGTGCAAAAAATGTATTCTATTGGCTGCAGTCAGACTCCCATGGGGTCATGTGAGGTCAGTTTGTCTGAATCAAGTTTGGTTGAAGCCTGGAGGGTGATGCAATGACTCCAGGTGATTTTGCAATGCAGTGAGCCCTGCTGCTAGATAATTTTATTTATTTTTATTTTATTTATTTATTTACATTTATATCCCGCCCTTCTCCAAAGACTCAGGGTGGCTTACATTGTGTAAGGCAATAGTCTCATTCTATTTGTATATTTATATACAAAGTCAACTTATTGCCCCCCCAACAATCTGGGTCCTCATTTTACCTACCTTATAAAGGATGGAAGGCTGAGTCAACCTTGGGCCTGGTGGGACTCGAACCTGCAGTAATCCTATTATGTCCTGGAGGATCATGTCTTAATCCCATCACCCTGGAGTGGAAGGTCTTTTGTTCTGTAGATAGGCTGGCCCAGTCCTTCTCAATAGGTACCAAATATCTGCAGGGAAGTGAAGCTCTGGGTTTCTGTCTCCCTTAAGATTTCTATTTCTTTTTTAGGGGAAATATAATATTCTACCTTTTTAATATTTTCTAAAATATTTTATTCTTCTATGAGGGGTGGGTGCTAACTTTCTACGATAGATAGATAGATAGATAGATAGATAGATAGATAGATAGATAGATAGATAGATAGATAGATGGATGATAGATATAACTATAACCATAGATGTCAATATCTATGTATAAAAATATTTATTGTATCTAAATCTAAAAATAATCTATTGTATAATATTATAATGAAAATATGGGATTCTGACACTACCATTTACTACAAATAGCTGAAGCCTATTTGTATGGATGTCACATCTAAAGATGTTCTTAAAGCAATGCTCCACAAAAAGCATAATAGGGCATAAGTCATAAATCTTGTAATGCACTGTTAAAGTTTTAATCCCAGTGACATCAGCTAATTAAGAATGGTGTCATCTCACATTACAGCTCTGATTGCATATTGAGTTATTTTGTTTTTAACTGTGCAGACAGGCATAATCATTCATTTCTTCTTTTCAGGAATGCTGCTAAGGCTTTAGCAATATAAAACACATTCACCTCTGCTGTAAGTCATAGGGATGTTGCTTTGGATGCAAGTCTTCTGTCATTTTTCAGTTGTAACAATAAAATGGATGTAAAGAAGGAGAATAAATCTGATTTTAAGATTTGTTGAGTTTGCGTCCAAGAAAATTGTCTTAAAATAGATACAAATATCACTGGGTCTCCTTTATTGTAATACTGTTTTCTGTTTGTTTCTTGTTTTTAATGGAATCCCCTTTTTCTGGTATGCCAGAGCCAATTTGAAAGAGAGGAACAGAGAAATCATAGGTAAAATATGTAACTCAATAAATAAATATTTAAGAAGGTGAACAATTCCTGTTCACACGCTCATCTCTCTATACGAATGAGAGTGTAAATGATTGAGATTGGTTTTGGGAATTAGAGGGCTCTTTCTGGAAAGAGTTTTTGCGATTGTTGTTCTATAATACATGAAGCTTTTTTAAAAAAAAAAATAGAAACATTGTCTTTTTTCTCAGATAAAATAGCCATACTGTTTACGCTTTTCTGGACTATAGAATTTTGGTTTGAATCTTTAATTTGCCTCCTGTGAATTGAAGGCTTTCATTCCACTCAAGCATTCCTGGAGAAATGGGGTGAGGAAGCTGTTTTTTTGCCATTACTTCCCTCCCTCTGTAGCTTTTTATATGTTCTCTCCTGCCAAAATGCCTTGGGGGAACTCTTTGGAGCTGTGTGAGGTAACAATGGAAGCTTCCAGTGTGGATCTGCCAAAGGAAATCCAAAGCCGAGGTTGGCTAAAGGAATGTTCCTGTTGATAGGAATAAACCCTGAACCAAATCCATTATTGCCAGATTAAATTTCATGCACCATTTTTTCTCTTCCCCCAATATGGGTATTCATATACACAGACAGAAAGAAGCACTTTATGTTCAAGATGTGCAACTATATTATTATAGTTGTTGTTTGGTACTTGACCTTGTAAAATATTGTTCATTATGTGCTCAAAATAACAATAAATAATTCAAGATTTTTTTCCTAGGCAAGTTATTATCTGTAAAGATGTACCTTTCAAGATAGCTTTTAATATAAAAAATGTATAGTTGCCACATATATTATTAATAGGTGTCCCCAAAAATGTCAGTGTTGTGGCATATTATTGAGGTAACATCAGAATCCAGATGCAAAAGACTAGACCAAACTAGAGGCATGCAGGTATATTGACATTCCTTAAGTCAATTCTTTCCTATTGAAATAAAATCGTTTAACCCTGCTGAATTTATTTGGAAGTTTGGCTTAACCTTATCATTGCTCACTGTTATGTATGTGTTGAGTTTGAAAGATCTTGGATGCAAGAGACAGAAAATAGGGAATTCTTTCTAAATGGGGAAATAAATATATTTGCAATCTGCTGTTCCTTTTTAATGGAAGTACTAATTATTATAGCCATAGTGGCAGGGTTAATTAGACTAAAGAATGGTATAAATGCCAAAAATAGTAACATTACTTTACATCTGTTATGATTTAACTACGAAGTAAAGTATGCGGCCATGGACATCTGTGACCCAAATTTCAGGAAGAAGACAGTCAGCTACCCTGTGGCTGCCAAGACAGAAGAAGACACTAAAAGATCAGAGAATACCCTGGTGAATTTTTACTAATATCCTTTTATTATTCTTTATTAATACTATTACATTAGGAATAAAGTTAATGTTTGACAGTTTCAATAAGAAGTTGAGGATTCTTTCCTATACGGATAAAGTAAAGGCTAGTTCAGTTAATTACTTTCAAATGACAATGTCCCTTATTATGTAAAACCTGGTTATTTAATTGTTTAATTTTATCTAATACTCTTGAACACATAGGCAGAAGTCATCAAAGAAAGAAAAGTTTAGTTATGAGGAAGCTTATGGTGTCAGTAAATTATTGTGGCATCATGGGAATCAGCTGTAATAAGCAGTCATTTAAAATTATAGGTCTTTTAAATGCATGTCAATCACTTTCAAAATGATATTTTGAAATCTTGAGAATGATTAATTTTAAAAAGAATCTTATGTCAATCATGGCAAGAGAAGCAAAAGACCTTTTACTTTTCATACTGTCTTTTATGAAATGTGTTCTATACCTTGAACTTTTAGAGGTGAGTGAGTGAAATTAATTTGGTCATAATGCACTAAGTAAATTGATATTCAGTTTACAATGATAATTATTAAAAACTGTATACACTTAAATATTCTAAAAGGAATTTTAAGAACTTTATGAATTTGATAAAAATGGGATCCCAGAGCTATATCGGAATGTGAATTAATAAACATAATCCATGCAATAAAGATAGTGCTTAATCAACTTTAATGAAATATTCTTTAAAATTCTAAAGAAAGGCAGGTCAAATATTATTTATTTATTAAATAAAAATATTTATTTAATAATTTAATACAATAATTATATTATTTTTCCAACACAAACTAATTGTGTGTGTGTGTGTGTGTGTGTGTGTGTGTGTGTGTGTGTGTGTGTGTGTGCACGCACGTGTGTACAGCAGAAAACAGTTCTTGTAAGTGACCTTCATGAAGCAGATTCTCTAATAGCCAATTTATATAGTTGCTTTAAACTGAATTAATGAATGAGCTTCAGCTATTATTCAGAAAGAACCCTGACATTCATAAAGACTGAGATGGCTGAACGATAGTTCAATATACCATTAGTTCTATTTAAACTTGGGTTGCAATGAGGTGAGCCGCAGCTCATGAAGGATTATGTCTTTTAATACAAATTTGTTAGTCAGAAAAGATGCTATCAGACTCCTGATTTTTTGCAACCACAGTCAGTCTGCCTCCTACAAAGTCAGATGCCATTAAAATCAATAAAATTGGCAACATTTTTTCAAATCCTTTTCACAGAAGAGAATGATCACAGTTTATTCCTCATTGCACTCTTCCACTTATGAATCATCACATTATTGTTTTCCTTTTAGTGCCTGCCATGCATCAATGGTCATAATGGATGGCGATAGATACAGAACTGAGACTTAACTATAACTCAGCAATTAAAATGCTCAGCTGGTCTTTGTTCCTTTAGTCCCCAATGGATAAAATCCTGTTCATTAATCTACATGTTGATTACTGCTTCTGTGTCGTATTGATTTGAATTTCATAGCCCTTGCTTGCAACAGTATTTCATTGCCATGATACCTACTCGGCTTTGAATAGCAGATGAATAAATGCTAAACTCTTGTCACAAGAAAAGTTACAGCTGTTTTTAAACTAAGTTAAATGTATTGTTTAATTTAAATTGAAATTTAATACAGGTAATAGTTTACCTCCAAATCTATTTCACTTGTAAGAATGTTAGAAAAAATAAATAGGAAAGGAAAATAATTTGAAAGCAATGAAACTTTAAGGTGACATTTGAGTAGAAATATGTCAGCTGCAGCATTCAAGTTAGTGAAATATTTTATTTCATTAAACAAATTCAAGTTTAGGACTAATTATTCAATATCTTGAATGTCACAGACAAAAAATATATGGATGTGCTGAATTGTGAAAAGTATCTCTAAACGTATTAAAATAAACAGTCCTGTCCCTGTTTCTAACAAGTGAATGTTCAAGTCACACCCTGACATCTTAAAGAGACTTATTTATTTATTTATTTATTTATTTATTTATTTATTTATTTTGTCACACAGTATATGTAAGCATAAGCATGAAATAACTATACAGTATCTAAGCATATATATAAGTATGAGTATGTAATAACTATATTAATTGGATATAACGAAAGGAAGCAATAGGACAGGAACGGTAGGCACGTTAGTGCTCTTATGCACACCCCTAACAGACCTCTTAGGAATGGGGTGAGGTCAATAGTAGATAGTTTTTGGTTGAAGCTTTGGGGATTTGGGGAAGAGATCAAAGAGTGTAGTGTATTCCAACCATTAACAATTCTGTTACTGAAATCATATTTTCTGCAATCAAGATTGAAGCGGTTAACATTAAGCTTAAATCTATTGTGTGCTCATGTATTGTTGTAATTGAAGCTGAAGCAGTCTTTGACAGGAAGGACATTGTAATAGATGATTCTATGAGTTAAACTCAGGTCATGTCGAAGGCAGCGTAGTTCTAAATTTTCTAAACCCAGGATTTCAAGCCTGGTGGCATAAGATATTTTCTTGTATTCAGAGGAGTGGAGAACCCTTCTTGTAAAATATTTCTGGACACGTTCAATTGTATTGAACTCAGAAATGTGGTATGGGTTCCAAACAGTCGAGCTGTATTCAAGAATTGGTCTAGCAAATATTTTATATGCTCTGGTTAGTAGTATAGTGTTTTTGGAGAAGAAGCTACGCAAGATTAGGTTTACAACTCTTAAGGCCTTTTTTGCGATGTAGTTACTTAGATTGTATGTGGTCTAGTTCTCAACAATGAACCATTAACATTTAGATAAAACTTGTCCAAAGAAGAAAACTTTTGCCTTTGCCGCCATAAAGTAGGATTCATTAGTATCACACCTTCTTTGAGTCTTGCTGGTCACATCAGATGCAGGATAAAAAATATTGGGTAGGGAAGCTAGATCATCTCAGTGACTTGGAATGGTATAAGATTTGGATATCTCTTGAAAGAAGTTTATTTTTGCTGTCCTTTCAGAATAATATGAAAGAAAAAAATGCTTGTTTACTCATTTATTATGCTCTAAATGCTATAAATGCATTGGCAACATCCAACTATCATTACAGAGAGAGAGAGAAAGAGACACCATTATTCTGAGGGCAATATTTATTGTTAGTAGTCATTGTCTGATGAGATTAAAATAACCATGTAGTGGGATAGGGGACAGAAACAAATCCGAGACTTTTTCCCCCATGTATGTTTGTATGTCTCTCTGTATACTATTAAGCAAAATCCTGGTAATTCTAAAAAAAAAAAAAAAAGTAGCAAGGAATCCATATTGTGCAACCAAAAATATTGAAATCTTTCCATTAGGCATGGAAAACAAGGAAGAAGCCAAGAGAAATAAATAAATCTAGCACAGATTGGGTTTTCAAGTATCAAGAATTTAAAAGGGGATCACCACTGGCAAGTGAGTTTGGTTATATATAGAGCATTTACTTCATTTGCTTTAAACTATGCTGTGTCTCTTTGATTTGTAATGATTTATAAACCTTGAATGTTCTTTGCATTAGTTCCTTAATTTTTGGAGGTTTTTGAATATATTTCTACATTATGTGCTTTGCTTTGAAAATCAGTACATTCCGAGGATAAACAAACTGACAAAGTCTTCTCGCTCTTTGATAGAGAAGCCAGTCAGTGTGAGTTAATTGCTTAGACCTAGCCACACGTAGAACAGCATTAATAAATGGGGTGTACTGACTTGTATGAAGGACAGATGTGAGTTTTATGCTTCGGTGTACAATGCATTAATCTATCTTGAACCCTCTATTCCCATTTATATATCCTGATGGCAAGTACATTTCTATATTTTGTGTCTCTTTATAGAATAATCTGACCAAAATTTAAACTCAAGGATTGAAATAATGAGGATTTATCATCCACCAAAGTGACATTGAAATTCTGATAGAATGATGGACAGCAAGATAAAAAATAAACTACTGATTAGCAAATTTCTAGTGTATTGAAATCTTATTTATTTATTTATTTTGTCATAACAATATATACAAGCATTGCATAAGGGATTATATAATATATGAACGTATATATGAGGAGAAACGAGGTACTATAAACATATATATACATAGGGGAAGAAACAATAGGACAGGAACGGTAGGCACGTTTGTGCTCTTATGCACGCCCCTTAGAGTCCTCTTAGGAAAGTGGTGAGGTCAACCGTGGACAGTTTTTGAGTAAAGCCTTTGGGGTTATGAGAAGAAACCACAGAGTCAGGTAATGCATTCCAAGCATATACAATTCTGTTACAGAAATCGTGTTTTCTGCAATCTAAACTGGAGCGGTTGACATTGAGTTTAAATCTGTTGGTAGCTCTTGTGATATTGTTATTGAAACTAAAAAAGTCATTGACAGGAAGGACATTACAATGGATGATTTTATATGCTAAACCCAGATCCTGTCGAAGGCGACGAAGTTCCAAGTTTTCTAGACCCAGGATATCAAGTCTGGTGGAATAAGGTATTTTATTGGTTTCGGAGGAGTGGAGAATTCTTCTCGTAAAATACCTTTGGACACGCTCAACTGTGTTGATGTCAGATATATGGTATGGGTTCCAGACAGGAGAGCAGTAATCAAGAATTGGCCTAACAAATGTTTTATATGCTCTGGTCAGTAGCGTGGTGTTTTTTGAAAAGAAGCTACATAAAATTAAGTTAACAACTCTTAGAGCCTTCTTAGCTATATAGTTGCAGTGGGCTTTGGCACTTAAATCGTTAGATGTAAAATCTCCAAGGTCTTTGACAGGGTGGGGGTCATCTGCGAGGCAATGTCCATCAAGCATGTACTTTGTGATTGGGTTCTTCCTTCCAATATGCAAGACTGAGCATTTACTGGTTGAGATTTGTAGTTGCCAAATTTTAGACCAAGCAGTTAGATGATCAAGGTCCTCTTGAATTGTGGATGTATTGTCAGTGGTGTTGAAAAGTTTGATATCATCAGCAAAGAGAACACAGTTACTTGAGATATGATTACAAAGATCATTTATGTATATTATAAAGAGAGTAGGTCCAAGAACGCTACCTTGAGGAACACCACTCTTGACAGGAACAGGATTTGATAGAGCATTACCAATTTTAACTATTTGTTGTCTGTTTGACAGGAAAGCAGATATCCAGTTGTGTAAGGGTCCAGAAATGCCATAGGATTTTAATTTTAGGAGAAGTTTATTATTTATTATTTATTTATTATTTATTTTATTTGATTTTTATACCGCCCTTCTCCCGAAGGACTCAGGGCGGTGTACAAGCAAGATAAAACCAGCAATACAAATATACAAGTTAAAATATCATTTAAAAAACTTATTTAAAATTAGCCTGAAATTAAATTACCATAAACTAAAAACCCCGTTTAAAAATTAATAAAATTTCCCATTAAAAATCCAATTTAGGCCAGCCCCGCGCGAATAAAGAGATGTGTCTTTAGTTCGCGACGGAATGTCCGAAGGTCAGGTATTTGACGTAGACCTGGGGGAAGCTCGTTCCAGAGTGTGGGAGCCCCCACAGAGGAGGCCCTTCCCCTGGGGGCCGCCAGCCGACATTGTTTGGCGGACGGCACCCTGAGAAGTCCCTCTCTATGGGAGCGTGCGGGTCGGTGGGAGGCATGTGGTAACAGCAGGCGGTCCCGTAAGTACCCAGGTCCTAAGCCATGGAGCGCTTTAAAGGTCGTAACCAACACCTTAAAGTGCACTCGAAGGCCACAGGCAGCCAGTGCAGTCTGCGCAGGAGCGGTGTTACATGGGAGCTACGAGTAGCTCCTCTATCACCAGCGCAGCTGCATTCTGGACCAACTGGAGCCTCGAGTGCACTTCAAGGGAGCCCCATGTAGAGAGCATTACAGTAATCCAAGCGAGAGGTAACGAGCGATGAGTGACTGTGCATAAGGCATCTCGATCAAGGAAGGCGCAACTGCCGAACCAGGCGAACCTGGTGGAAGGCCCTCCTGAGACGGCCGTCAGATGATCTTCAAACGACAGCCGATCATCCAGGAGGACACCTAAGTTGCGCACCCTATCCTTTGGGGCCAATAATTCGCCTCAACAGCCAGCTGCGGCTGCAGCTGACTGAATCGGGATGCCGGCATCCACAGCCACTCCGTCTTGGAGGATTAAGCTTGAGCCTGTTTCTCCCCATCCAGACCCGTCGGCTTCCAAACACCGGGACAGCACTTCAACAACTTCATTGGGGTGGCCCGGGTGGAAAAGTACAGCTGGGTATCATCAGCGTACTGCTGGTATCTCACCCGAAACCACTGATGATCTCACCCAGCGGCTTCATGTAGATGTTGAACAGCAGGCGAGAGAATCGACCCTGAGGGACCCCACAAGTGAGGCCCTCGCGGTGACCTCTGCCCCTGTCAACACCGTCTGCGACCGGTCGGAGAGATAGGAGGAGAACCACCGATATACGGTGCCTCCCACTCCCAATCCCCCCAACCGGTGCAGCAGGATACCATGGTCGATGGTATCGAACGCCGCTGAGAGGTCTAATAGGACCAGGGCAGAGGAATAACCCCTGTCCCTAGCCCTCCAGAGATCATCTACCAATGCGACCAAAGCTGTCTCCGTGCTGTATCCGGGTCGGAAGCCGGACTGGAACGGGTCTAGATAGACGTCTTCATCCAGGTATTGGGGTAGCTGTCGCGCCACGGCACTCTCTACAACCTTCGCAACAAAGCGAAGGTTGGAGACTGGACGATAATTACCTAAAATAGCTGGGTCCAGGGAGGGCTTCTTAAGGAGGGGTCTCACCACCGCCTCTTTCAAGGCGGCAGGGAAAACCCCTTCCAACAAAGAAGCGTTGATAATCCTCTGGAGCCAGCCTCGTGTCACCGCCTGAGTGGCCAGTACCAGCCAGGAAGGACACGGGTCCAGTAAACATGTCGTGCCGTGCAGCCTCCCCAACAACCTGTCGACGTCCTCGGGAGCCACAGGGTCAAACTCATCCCAAATGGGCTCAACAAGACGTGCCTCCTCTCCCTCGCTTGGATCATCCCAAATTCGGTCCAGACCGTCCCTCAGCTGAGCGATTTTATCGTATAGATAACCACTAAACTCCTCGGCTCGTCCCTGCAGAGGGTCATCCCGCACCTCCTGATGTAGGAGAGAGCGGGTCACCCGAAACAGGGCGGCCGGGCGGTTATCTGCCGACGCAATGAGGGTGGAGGCATAGGAACGCCTCGCTTCCCTCATTGCCACTAGGTAGGTCCTAGAGTAGGATCTAACTAGTGTCCGATCAGCTTCGGAGCGACTGGACCTCCAGGTGCTCTCCAGGCGTCTTCTCCGGCGTTTCATCTCCCTCAGCCCCTCGGAGAACCAAGGGGCCGGACGAGACCTACGCCGGGTCAGAGGCCGCAAAGGCGCGACACGGTCCAAGGCCCCGGCCGCGGCCTGTTCCCAGGCCACGACCAGTTCCTCAGCCGTGCCGTGGGCCAGTTCCTCAGGGAATGGCCCAAGCTCCGTCAGGAACCTCTCGGGGTCCATCAGGCGCCTGGGACGGAACCACCGTATAGGTTCCGTCTCCCTGCGGTGGTGAATGGCGGTTCGAAGGTCTAGGCGAAGGAGAAAATGATCCGACCATGACATTGGTTCCGTTACTAAATCATCTAACACCAGATCATTTAACCACTGTCCAGAGATATAAATCAGATCCAGTGTGCCTCCCCCCGTGTGCGTAGGGCCATCATTTACTCGAATCAGGTCCAAGGCCGTCATGGAAGCCAAGAACTCCCGAGCTGCCGTCGATGACAAGCCAACTGATGGCAGGTTAAAGTCCCCCATGACTATAAGTCTGGGGGTCTCAACCGCCACAGCAGCAGTACCTCCAACAGCTCGGGCAGGGCTGTGGTCACGCAGCAAGGAGCCAGGTACGCGATCACCAAGCCCAACTGATTCCTATAGCCCCACCGCACATAGAGGATTCACAGCCGCAATCTGAGGAACAGTGGTCTCCTCGGCTCTAGATCCTCCCTGATAACAACCGCCACCCCCACCCCTACCTTGGGCCTCGGCTGATGAAATGCTCGGAAACCTGGAGGCACATCTCAACAAGGGGACCCCTCTGGGCCCAACCAGGTTTCCGTAATGCCCATAAGGTCCGCGGACTCCCCTGAATAAGATCGCAGATCAGGGAGCCTTATTAACCACGGACCGGCATTACATAACATCAGCCGAAGATCCAAGCTCTGAGGATCATGGCCACCCGAGGAACGGGCAGGGACTGAGGGTCCGGAGCACGCGATCGCTCTCAAACATCGAACGCGTGCTCCCTCAACTCGGTACGGCCCTCCCCGCCATATCTGCCTCTCCACTTACCGTATAGATCGAGCAACCCTCTAAACCTGGAACGTCCTCCCCTGCCTTCAGACAAGATGGAATAGTGTCGCGAACTAGCACAGGGCTGGATCCCCGACGGGTTCTCACCCCCACCCGTCAAATCCCGCCCCCCCTTAAAAAACCCTTGTTTAAAAAACTATTTAAAAAACCCCACAACTTCTTCTTGGCCGCATACCACCTCTCTGGGTCCCAAGACCCTTCGTTAAGGTAAGCCCTCGATAATTTGGAGGGCCATTCCTGCGAGGCGGGGGAACCTCGCAGTCGTAGTAGTTCGGCAAACGAGTATCTCATGGGAAATAGTCAATATACAGCGAAAGGATGTCCATCCCTAACCGGCGGAGATGTTCCGGTCGTACCGATAGTTCGTCCGACCCGGTATTAGTCATATTACTGGCCACTCGGGCGATGATATTAGTTATAGTCCGTAGAAAATCCAAAGGGTCCAGAAACAACCAAGGGGCCGAAAGTCCGATCCCGATCTAATGACCTCCACCTCGGAGGTTGGCATAATAGCCTTCCCTTGGTTGTTTCCTCGGCTACAAAGATGGAAAAAGTCAATAGCCGGGATAAAAATCTCCCTCGGGTTCCCGGCAACGTACCATCACGGGACAAAAACCCGTGTGGTACGATAATCGGGACGAGATCATGCCGCCAGTGCCGTCAGTGCTGTCCATACCGCCGTCCGTACCACCGCCAACCAGCCGCCAGATTTTACCGCTGGGCCCAACAAGGCCCCAGCACGCCGCTGTGCCGCTGTTGTGAGTGACCAGGCCCCGCCACCTCTGTCGCCGATGGAAAAACAACCCGGAAAGATGTAAGCCGTTGGTGAAATTACGGCATTTTTGGCAGGCCTTGGCAAAAAGTCAGCAGTGGGGGGAAGAACGATGTTCCGGGCCATGAAGGGAGGAAGGAAGGAAAGGGGAGGGGCAATAATCATGCCCGTACAGGCCCCACTCCAACCACCGGTGTTACCTGCGGTCCAACACCCAGAACCCAGCATACCGCCGTCGATGTCGATGTCCTCCATCCTTCATCGATATTTGGCACGCTCCCCCAGCCGTTGATGACATCCGCGGCCGAAAACCGGCCGCCAAACAGCTGGGTCAGGCCGGGCGTCTCATCGCGCCCCCCCCAGCATGGCCGCCGCCATCCGCCGCTGTTCAAGGACTTCGGCTCCGCACTCAGCAGCCGAGAGCTCAATGAGGTCCAGAGACCTCGCTCTCGGCTGCCGGGGGAATCACACAACCGGAGCCGGGACCAAGCAGCCAGGCGGCCGGCGGAACTGCATTGCGGCCGCCAAACAGCTGATTCGGGCCGGGCGTCTCCTCGCGCCCCCCCCAACATGGCCGCCGCCATCCGCCGCTGCCCAGGGACTCCGGCTCCAAACTCAGCAGCCGAGAGCTCAATAAGGACCAAAGACCTCGCTCTCGGCTGCCGGGAGGATCATACAACTGGAGCCGGGGACCAAGCGGCCAGGCGGCCGGCAGAGCAGCATTGCGGCCCGAAGGACTCACAGCCGCCGTCTCCACGAAGCTCAGAATGCCGCCATAACGCGCATGCGCAGAAGAACCTTATCATGTACTACTGAGTCAAAAGCTTTACAGAAGTCTATGTATATTACATCTATTGATTTACCTAGATCAAGATTTGTAGTCCATAGGTTTTTACAGTGGAGAAGCTGTAAATTGCATGATAATTTTTTCCTGAAGCCAAATTGTTTATTTGAGAGAAGGTTGTGTATTTCTAAGTGCAAGGTAATGGATTGGTTGATGATGGATTCCATAACCTTGCAGGCGACGCAACATAGGGAGATTGGTCTATAATTATCAACTAAGCTGGGGTCGCCTTTTTTGAAAACTGGAATGACTGTGGCTAGTGACCAGAGATTGGGAAGGGAACTGGTAGTAAAAGTTATATTAAAGATTATACTTAGGGGTTCTGCTAGATTACTAGAGAGTTTTTTTAAAAAGTAAGCACAAAGTCCATCAGGTCCAACGGATAGAGATGGTTTCAAATTACAAAGAGCTTTACCAACATTTTCTTCTGTAAAATCAATATTTGTTAAGTTGTCATGCTCATTTCTTGTACAATTTGGGAATGTGGGATATATGCCATCACTATTGACAAAAACTGAGCCAAAGAATTTTTTAAAGAGGTTTGCTTTAGTTACTTCATTATTGTATTCATTGCCATTGGAATCTTTTAGTGGTGGCATGGATCTAGAGTTTTTAAGCTTGTTGTTGACAAAATTATAGAAGGCACGACTGGAATTAGTGCTCAAAAGATCCTCTTCTTGCTTGGTGTGGTAATTTGTGCATTCAGTTTTTATTTGGTTGCATATAATTCTGTAGCGATTTTTAAAATTAGCTACATAGCCCTTTTTGTTTCTTTTCCAGAGGGATCTTTTTTTAGATTGAAGCTTTTTTATTGATATGGGTAGTTTGCTTTTCCTGATCTTGGTGGTAGTTTGTGGTACATATAGTTTGATGACTCTGTTGATTTCGAGTAGGAAAACTCTATAGTGATCTTCAGCAGTTATATAGGTTGAGAACAAATTTTGCCAGTCCAGAAATGAAAGATCATTGTTTATAAGGTCATAATTGGCTTTTTTGAAGTTGTAGATGGGAATGCTATTGATATGATGATTTAAGTGACAACGTATATTAAGATGGAAGTCAATCATGCAATGATCACTGTTGGAAAAGGGTTCTCTTATTTGTAGTCCATAAATGGTATTGTTGTTGTTGCAGAAGATGAGGTCAAGGCAGTTGCTTGCTTATTTATTTATTTATTTATTTATTTATTTATTTATTTATTTATTTATTTATTTATTTATTTATTTATTTATTTAATTACATTTTTATACTGCCCTTCTCCCGAAGGACTCAGGGCGGTGTACAGCCGGAATAAAATACAGAATATATACAATTAAAAGAAATTAAAATAAACTATTACTAAACGGCCGGTAATTTAAAAGATTTAAAAATTTAAAATATTACTAAAACACCAATTTAAAATCAACTATTTATGCCAGTCCTGCTTGAATGAATAAATATGTTTTTAGCTCACGACGAAAGGTCCGAAGATCAGGCACTTGACGTAAGCCAGGGGGGAGTTCGTTCCAGAGCGTCGGTGCTCCCACAGAGAAGGCCCTACTCCTGGGGGCTGCCAGCCGACATTGTTTGGCAGACGGCGCCCTGAGAAGGCCCTCTCTGTGAGAGCGTACGGGTCGATGGGAGGCATAAGGTAACAGCAGGCGGTCTCGTAAGTACCCGGGTCCTAAGCCATGGAGCGCTTTAAAGGTGGTAACCAGGATCTTGAAGCGCACCCGAAAGACTACAGGAAGTCAATGCAGACTACGGAGCAGTGGTGTTACATGGGAGCCATGAGCGGCTCCCATTACCACTCGCGCAGCTGCATTCTGGACTAACTGCAGCCTCCGGGTGCACCTCAAGGGCAGCCCCATGTAGAGAGCATTGCAATAATCCAGCCGAGACATAACCAGAGCGTGAGTGACTGTGCATAAGGCCTCCCGGTCAAGGAAGGGACACAACTGGCGAACCAAGCGAACTTGGTAAAAGGCCCTCCTGGTGACGGCCGCCAGATGTTCATCAAAGGACAGCCGACCATCCAGGAGGACGCCCAAGTTGCGAACCACCTCCTTTGGGGCCACTAACTCACCCCCAACAGTCAGCTGTGGGAGCAGCTGACTGTACCGGGGTGCCGGCATCCACAGCCACTCCGTCTTGGAGGGATTGAGCTTGAGTCTGTTTCTCCTCATCCAGACCCGTACGGCTTCCAGGCACCGGGACAGCACTTCGACCGCTTCGTTGGGGTGGTCCGGGGTGGAAAAGCACAGCTGAGTATCATCAGCGTACAGATGATAACTCACCCCGAAACCACTGATGACCTCACCCAGCGGCTTCATGTAGATGTTGAACAGGGTAGGCGAGAGAATTGACCCCTGAGGTACCCCACAAGTGAGGCCCCTCGAGGACGACCTCTGCCCCCCTGTCAACACCGTCTGCGACCGTTCGGAGAGATAGGAGGAGAACCACCGATAAACGGTGCCTCCCACTCCCAATCCCTCCAACCGGCGCAGCAGGATACCATGGTCGATGGTATCTGTCGTGTCCCACTCCTCCGCTGACGGCTGGGTCCGGGAAATCCGAATCAGGCGTGCCTCTGCAGCTCTGCCCAAAGTCCTAGCAAAGTCCTCAGAGCAGGCAGGAGACCAGTAAGTGACTTCAGCAAGATAAGTTTGACTTTTGCCTGACTCAGAGACTGCCAGAAAGTAGATCCTTTATATAGGCCATGGGGTGTGGCTCCATGACTCAGCACTCATTAAGGCCTGCCCCTCCCTTCCCTCTGTAGCCTCCGCCTCTCCAATCTTCTGATGCGAGGGTCACACCAATCAGCTGTTGGTAATAAACCCTCCTCAGGCTCACCTGCTGTGGAGGAGGGGGAGGGGTCTAGCTGCTCCGTTTGCCTGGGCATGGAGTCAGGGCTGGGGCAGGGAGATTCTCCTTCTGCAGTTTGTGTGGGCATGGAGCCAGGACTGGGACCGGGAGGCATACATTCCTCAGTGTGCGGGAGCAGGTAAGAAGGCCCCGGCTGCTCTGAGGGCGGGCTTGACACAACAGTATCAAAAGCCGCTGAGAGATCTAATAGGACCAAGGCAGAGGAACAACCCCTGTCCCTGGTCATCCACTCCAGAGGTCATCCACCAACGCGACCAAAGCCATCTCCGTGCTGTAACCGGGTCGGAAGCCGGACTGGAACGGGTCTAGATAGACAGCTTCCTCCAGGTGCCGGGGAAGCTGCCATGCAACCACACTCTCTACAACCTTCACTAAGAAGCGAAGGTTGGAGACTGGACGATAATTTCCCAAAATAGCTGGGTCCAGGGAAGGCTTCTTCAGGAGAGGTCTCACCACCGTCTCCTTCAAGGCGGCGGGGAAGACCCCTTCAACCAAAGAAGCATTTATAATCCCCTGGAGCCAGCCTCGTGTCACTTCCTGAGCAGCCAGTACTAACCAGGAAGGACACGGGTCCAGTAAACACGTAGTTGCATGCAACCTCCCCAGCAACCTGTCCACGTCCTCGAGAGCCACAGACTCTCTTGTTGTTAGTCTTGTACTGTTAGTTACAAGTTGTTCAAGACCTAGGTTTGTAACAGCGTTGTATATTGTAGTGTGGATTGGATCAGTTGTACTTTTGTTTGTTATCCAGTTGATGAGAGGTAAATTTAGGTCACCCAGGAAGATGAGTGGATATGGGCAAGAGGCAGCCCATGTTAGTAGTGAGGTTAAAATATTAGCATGAGTAATGTCGTAGTCAGGGGCTCTGTAGCATAGAATGAATCAAAGTGCGGTATTAGATGATAGGTCGCATACAATAGTTTCAGGAAGAGAAAGTTTGTGTGCAACTTGAATGTTTTTTAGATTCAATGACTTTTTATAGAAAATAGCCACTCCACCACCTCTTCGGTTTTCACGATCTGAACGGTGAACTTGATATTCTTTGTTTAAAATGATGGAATCAGGGATGGATGAGATTAGCCATGTTTCACAAATAAATATAATATCAAATGTACCACTGTTTAGCAGGAGGATAAATTCAGGTAATTTGTTAAGAATACTTCTTGCATTCATCAATTTACATTTAAAATCTGTAGAGAGAGTTGTTAAAGAGGTAAGGGGCATGCATACCTAGTTTTGAATGTTAGTTGGTTGAGGGATATGCATAAGTGGTGGTTGTATAGGAGGTTGGATGAGTGGATGGATGTTTTGGGTGGTGAGTGTTTGGATGTTGGGTACTTGACTGTTTGTAGATATGGTTGGTTGGATGGATGGTTAAAAGGCTGGTTGGATGGTTGGTTGGAAGGTTGGTTGGATGGATGATCGGATGGCTGGCTGAATGGTTTGTTGGATAGCTGTACGGATGGCTGGTTGAATGGTTTGTTGGATGGCTGATTGGATGACAGTTTCGATGGATGGTTGGCTGATGGGTACTTGATTGGTCATTGGGATGGCTGGTTGGATGTTTTGGGTGATGGGGGGTTTGGTGGTGAGTTTTTGATTGTAGGATTTATTTTTAATGCAATTGGCACGGTAATCAATATATAGGTTTGATTCACCATCATCTTGTCTTCGTTTAAGTTCAGTGCGGAGTTCACGAGAACGTATCCGTTGCAGGAAAGATAGATCAGGGCGTGATCTAAGTTTACTGTAGGCAGAATTTGTTTTAGCAATTGAGTTGATGGTATATATGAACTTACGTTTGCTGTTCTTGTTTATGCAGATGACTCTGCAGAATCTTGGTGCTATTGATCCGTCACTGTTTTTATATTCAGGACCATCTCTAGAGACTGCAATTATTTCATTTGGGGAGATGGATGATGCATTATAATTTCCAATTATGTTGTGAATTTTGGTGATATCGGATTTTGAAATCAAAGAATGAAGATGAACATATATGTCCCAAGATAATGTTGCAAGATCCAATCTGGGTCAGTCACCAGGACCAGAGCTTTCAGACATGTGCTCAAGTTCCCTGAGGATGGGGATCCAGCATGAGACTGAAAGTTCAGAAGACTAATCTCAAATTTCACTGACCAACCCAGATTAGATCCTTCAAAATCAAAGACCTCAGTCTAGCAAGAGAGGAATCTCTTTAAAGATGAGGTGGCTGGTAAATAAAATACTCATTAAAAAAATTACAATATTTTGGGGGGAGAGGGAAATATCTCTACCACCTCTTCAGTATTCCCTTTAGCCGCTTCTGATACTCTTCCCTTAGTCTCTGTTCTACTGATGCTGGAAAGAAGGAGCTTTGAAAATTGCTGTTAAGTGCAGAATTGCAGAACAAATCCCTGAAATGAGATATGTCATTGTAAAGTCAGTGCATTCTCTTTTGAGGTATAAAGGGGCAATATGGAGACTTCAATAGCTCTGTGCTGGCCTTCTTGAGAATTGTACAACCTAGATTTGCCTCTGTAGTCACCTAAATTGTGTTCAGGATGCAAACAAAAGAAAGGTAGCATTGTTAAAGATAGATTTCAAAGTAGTGATGCTAGAATGTCCATTTGAGTTATCAATCTAGAGTGGCAGAGACAATTATTATAAATTGCCCATTTCGACATGAAATGTATGATTAGCATTGTTCTCCCTCCAAACAGATTCAAAATGCTACTTCATTATTCATTCTGAATGGCTCAAGTCAAAGTACTACTTGTTACTTTGAAACTGTATGCAGCATAGCACTAGGCTACAGTATATCAGACAATGCTTGGTCATCAAGGTTGCAATACTTGTCACCAATGGTGGGATTCAGCCAGTTCGCACCACTTCGGGAGAACCGGTTGTTAATTTACTGAGCAGTTTGCAAACTGGTTTTTGGAAGAAATTATTAGAGCAGAGAACCGGTTGTTAAATTACTTGAATCCCACCACTGCTTGTCACCCCATTTGGTCAGCAGTGTCAGCAGATCTACATGACTTGGCTGGCTAGACTGATGTCTTCTTCTTTCATCATTATTCCAAGTGCTCTTCTCCCAAAGCTGTGGATTTAGTGGAAATGAACAACCATTCCCACCTAGATTGGAATGTACTGTTCTTTGGCCAGACGATGCCTTGGCAGAACTGAATCTGCCCATCATCCAATCATGGAGAAAGGTCTTGAATATTCCCTTCTAATTTTGAGGCTTTTGGGGTATGAATGAGTCAGTAGACTTTATATTAACCTCCACTTTATGAAACACTGCCTCCAGAAGTATACGTAGGTACCACTTTGCTATAATTCCTGAACAGATTAAAAGAAATTAATATCAATGTGCTTTTGGACCCAACTGATGGACCGTGGATGGCTGTCAGTTTTTATTTGGAATTTTTTGGCTTTTTGTTATTCTTTTTGGGGTTTTACATTATTCTGACTGATTTACTTATTATTCTAGTTTGTTGTAATGGTTAATACTAATGTTTTTAGTTAATGTTGCAATAGAATCCAGAGTCCTTTGGGCTTTGAATGGATTATGAGCATAATGTATTTCTTTCAAGAATTCCCTGTGTTTTATTCTTGCCCTTATATTGTATCTCTTTTCCAGCTGTGACTCTACATTCTGTTTTTAATATTTCTTCAGATTAAATGAAGTTAATTTGTATTTTAAATCTTTCTTCAACTGATTTTCTTTCTGTTAAATCTCTTGTTATTTCTGAATGCCCTGGAGTTCCCATCAAATATGCTGATGTCTCCCTACTGTTTCTCAGTAATTTTACAGGCTACAATCCTTTTGGCGATCAGGACTTGAATTCACAAGGAAGGCTGATATGGGTATTCTGAAATTCTTAAATATTGTCTTAAAACATTGATGGAATTTCAATCATCTACCCTAGAATGAAGTGTTTGGATGTTATCATTATTTTAACTTTTTGGGAAATATTGTTTCATTATGTTATCAATTCATCTGCTGTTCACTATATCTAAAAAAAAACCCAACAAGCAGACTTCAGTGCAGTTAGCAACAAAAGAACCTCCACAAAACAAGCATTATAACTACAAGCAACACATGCAAAATTGATCAATCGCATTTATGTTCATGTCAGAAGCACCAAGGTGTTTTCAGTTTGAAAGGATTAGTCGGTGACATCACTGTTGCCAGGGGGAAGTCCCGTTGGGGGTTCCTTTGATGTCCCTGTTAATGTGCCCACTGAAGGTATCTATCTATTGGTAATTGCACAACTTAGAAGTGCTTGGTGAGTAGGAGTGAATGACAGGAGATCATCTTGTCACACAACATGGGCTTCCTGATCATCAGCATAGTGTCCTGAGGCACTGTGCTCCATTAATTGATCAATTAAATCTTGTGACATCTTCAGCAACTGTTACCATACAAAGCAATAGGCTTCATCAGCCAAAAACAGTATTTTGATATTGACTTGAGTTCTGTGGATAAAAGTACTGTTGCAGTTCCTCTAATTCCTCTATCTTTCTAAAAAAAAAAAAAAGTGTACAATCTCAGTTAAGAACCAAGCCACTTTATTATGTAGCAGCTGCAGCTACCAGACCAAACATAATAACAGCTCAATAAAGTGCATTACAGTCATCTAAATAAGAACAAAAGGACATATAAATATTTTGCTATGCTGGCATTCTGTGTCATACAATAGCCTGCCAAATGTATTTAAGCCATAACAGGAGAGAGATGGTCCTCTTTAACAGTTGTTCCCTAGTAGCTGATATTTTAGATTTGCTCACTGTGATTCGGCAATTAGTAAAGAAACTAATATTAGCTATTAGTAACCCACCCAGCAATGAGTTTGTCTATTATAAAAACACTATACTTCAGAGTTTGGCAGTCTCCAAGATCACATGCTCCAAAATGTGTCTAGCCATCCTATATGACAGTGTTGGAGAACCTTTTCGGCACCGACTGCTGAAATGGGAGCGAGCACGTGCATGCCAGAAACTGAAAGAACAACCACCTGGTGTGCATGAGTGCGCCAGGAACAAGATCTTCCGGTTTCCAGCACACTCATGCATGCCGGCCACCTGGTCTTCCAGTTTTTGACATGCATGCACATGTGAAGGCCAGCTGCCAGTGCACCTCTATGTGCCGGAAACCAGAACAGCAGCCACCATGTGCGCACCAGAAAACAAAAGATCATCTTCCTGGCATGTGTATGCCGTGTGCGTGAAGACCAGCTGGCTAGTGCACCAGAACCTGGAACAGCAATGGGTGACAGCTTGTGTGCCTGGAGAGATGGCTCTGTGTGCCACTTCTGGCATGCATGCCATAGGTTCACCATCATGGCTATATGAGGTGGCAGAAAGGCCCTGCTAAGCTAATAGTCTCTCTTTCAAAGAATCCCATATACAGGAATCCAGAGCAGGGCTTTCCAACAATTGTACCCCTCCTATGGAACAGCGTACCCCACATAAAAGAACCTCCCTTCCTCCCTGCTACATTTCTGGGAAGAACAATAAACTTGGAAGAAAGCTTTTGAAAGATGTTAACTTTTCTTCATGATCATCTTCTGCTGGTTAACACTATTGTAAGAAATATTCACTGTTGCAGTTTTTGTTTTTAATATTTATTTCTATTGTACGTTACTCAGAGCTAGTTTGGAGCCGAGTGGCATAGAGATGCCAGAATAAATAAATGATGATAAATAGATAATAGATAGATGATAGATAGGGGAGGGAGGGAGAGAGACTGGGGGGTGGGGGAGAGAGAAGTAGCAATAGCACTTAAACTTATATACCACTTCATAGTGCTTTACAGCCTTCTTCAAGTCAGCATATTACCCCTAACAATCTGAGTCCTCATTTTACCAACCTTGGAAGGATGGAAGGATGAGTCAACCTTAAACCAATCAGGATTGAACTGCTGGCACGTGGCAGAATTAGCCTGCAATAAAGCATTCTAATCATTGCACCACCACAGATAGATAGATAGATAGATAACAGAGAGATGACAGAAATGATAAATAATAGATATATAATCTTTGTCATATTTTATGATAAAGCTGGCATGGGGCTAGGAGTTTCCTTTATGACGAAGATTATTAGATTACAATGTTTAATCCAGGAGAAATCCAAAACTACATAGTATTAAACTATATTATAGATGTTTTATACATGATTTTGAATATGTTCTTTAGACCTTGTGCAAAAATTGCACCTCTTTAATACCTCTTTTTTTAAAGGTTTTTATTGAATGAAAGAAGGAAGACAATGAACTTTTTGTCAAAGGAAAAGTCAAAGCACCTTCCGAATCATTTTTAGGTATGACATTTCTAATATCTATTTTTTCTTATAGAGTGTTAACTTTAGAAATGCTGAAAAGGCTACAAATGGAGGGCTACTTTTATTTAAGAAAGAAATTCAGGCTTATAACATGAAAAATTATAAATATTAAATAATTATTTATAGGACGAGATAAAATAAATGGCAACTTGATGTGAGATTTACACCATAAAGATACAAAATAGTAATAAATAGTTATATAAATTATTGCACTAAAACAGCTCCCTAAATAATACATAAATATTTTTCATACCATTTATAATCTCAAGATCTTAATTCTACCATAGTAATATTTATATATATTTTTCCTGTGAAAAGTGCTCCTACATTTTATATATTTCATAGATAGTTACATTTTCTAATTTAAGCCGAGTCAAATTTCTTTATTATAGTATTAACTTTTTGTTTTTAATAATTGTAGCCTCTTACTTGCCAACTGTACTTGATTACTCTACCATATTCAGCATCTCAACAACAAAATTTATAAGAAAATAAGAAAAATATTCAGGCACCTAATTTCTGAAGCTCCTAAATATTTGATTCTGGCTTCAAGATATGTGAAAATATACACACAGAGAGACACATAAAACACAATTGCGCTCAACTGTAAAGTCAGAGTTTGCTTTATCCATTTTTATTAAATAAATCACAACAGGGCCACAGTTAATGCTAAATCTTAAGTGATATCTTGCAAACCAAAGGGATGTGTTCACATTTCATACTAAATCAAAGCTGAATGCAACATATGGCTTCCTATGTTATTTAAACAGAGCCAGTGGCATCTGCAGCAAACTGAGATGAGGGCATCAGTGTGATGATACAGCCATGGAAATGCTGCAATTACCTCTTTGTGACATTTGTATGATTAGGTCACAAAGCAATATGTCATAATTTGCTCAGGAAGGAAGGAAGGAAGGAAGGAAGGAAGGAAGGAAGGAAGGAAGGAAGGAAGGAAGGAAGGAAGGAAGGAAGGAAGGATGTTTTTGTTAGTAAAAACTGATAAGTAGAATGAAACCAGAAGCAGGCTTAATGCCTTTTCCATATTGTCAGTGTACTAAAGCTATAAACAAGCTGGAGGCTTAGTACTTTGTTATCAGTTTCTCAGTAGGATAATATTAATAGAAAATTTCTGTTTCTATAATCTTACATCTCTGAATATATAACTGACTTCAAAATTTGTATAACACTATGTTCAATATTTCCCTCTGTCTCTTTTATCTTTTGTTTTCTAATTTTGTTGAGACAATAGGATAAGATGTAATAGTACTTTCCTGCTCTGTATTTCTTTTTAATATTTTCAGATTTTACAATGAATTGATTACTATAATTTTCCAAAGTTCAGATTTACCATTAAAAACAAATAATTCAATCAAATGTGTACATATATGTCTGTGCAGCTCCTTGAATTAAGTCAGATTTTTCAGAATAAAATTAATTAATCTGAATTAATCCCAGACCATATAGTTTGATATTTATATAAGCTTGTAGGGAACAAAAGTGAGACCAGATATAATCAATACCATATACGTTCTACCTCTATAACCTTCCTCTGGACATAAGGAATATATACCTTATTTATTTTACAAAATAAAATACATTTTATAATCTCTAAGGTCCAATCACTGGATACAAGATTGCAAGAATCAATAGATGATGTGTCAGTTCAATAAAATCTCTCAAGAGTTTTGTGGGTTTTTTGTTTGTTTATGTGTGGAGAAGACGTTTATAGGAGGGCCTGCTCAGCAGTCTGATAAAGTTACCAATCCTTACATTAATTTGCTCTAAATCAACACTTTGTCTAGTCATTCCTGTCAAAATAAATATATTAAGTGTTGTCGATCTTTAGCAGCCTAATTCCACAGCATAAGCACCACACTGACACGGTTTACATAAACAACCTAAGGTATTTATGAAGAGAATTATTTACAAGAGGGGATAAAACACTTTTTTCAAGTAATGGATAGAAATAGCTTGGCCATTATGCCAATTATTGTTCCAATTACTTAAGAGAATCTTCCTCAGCAAATAACATCTCAGTGGATTTTCTCACAAATTAGATTTCCTTAATATTCTTCTTTAGCTGAATCTCATGTAGTCCACACAGATGCTGGATGCATCAATCTCTTTTTGCTTTCTTAACTCTGGTTTGTTTTTAGGTTTCTTTTTGCCAAAATTGCTTTATGTTGCTGATCTGAAGATCACTAATATGTCCTTATTTCTATCTACACTGCAGCCTTTGCATTTTTTTCCAGTAGGCTTCCAAAAGCCCAGAATATTCCCTTAGCTGATAGCTCTGAGCAATATCCTTACAAACTTGAATAACAGTCTCAAACAAACTTCTCAGTTGTTTCTTTTTAAAAGTCCTTGGCAGCAACCACTATCTAACTATCCAAGGAACCCCTTGTGTAAAAATCCTGACCATAATCTCTGACCAGTCTTTCCTTCTGGCCTTTCTAAATATATTGATCCCCTATTCATTTTAATTCAGCTCAAAGCCATTCTTGATCTAGACAAAACTGTAACTATCTTTGGACTGAATGAAAAAATAGTTCTCTGGTATATTCAATTTATTATAACCTCACTTAGAGGTTATTATCAAAGTGCTGGAATATACAAATACAGCTTTTTTAATAGGGTCAAAATTAAGAGTTCCTTTTGATTACACTAGCTTACTAAACTGGAATACATGTTCCATATATAAAAGAGTCAGAGTCCTAGAACATTTAGAAATATTTATATATTTTGTACAGAGGTGTATGTATTCCTTTATTGCAAAATTATATATAGTGGTTTGAAGTGGACCACTGATAAAGAAAACAATTGTGTATTATATCTTTGCTATTTCTAAGTAAGTCTTGCTGTAATTTTAAGGCAGGGTTGATGAGGTGGGGGAAGCAACTCATATTGTCTCAGAACTTTGTTAAAGTTTCAGTAATAATACTTTCTCCCCATTTATAATTTCCATTTACAATTTCTGGTAGATAGAAAAAGCAATACAACAACCTCATTTGCCAACAAATTAAAAAGGGAGCACTTTTTCCAGAGCCAATATGAGATTTTCCCCCTTCTCATGTGCACATAGCAATACAGTAATATAGATTTTATTTATACCGTGTTTTTTCCCAAAAATAAGACCCTGTCTTATATTTTTTTGAACCCTGAAAAAGGGTTCAAAAAAACTCTTTTGAACCATTCGCTCAAAAGCCCGATTGGGCTTATTATCAGGGGATGTCTTATTTTGGGGAAAACAGGTACAACTGATTTGGTAATGGAGTGTGTATTACAAAATATTAAAATATAAATGTATTTTGTATCGATACAATTTACGATGTGTTCCTACCAGAAGAAAGTGGTTAACTTCAGTAAAAATGCTTAATAATGCATAATTTAGGTTTGAACGTATTTCAAAAATCTAATTATATACATACATTACACATACACCTACACCATGTACTTTTGGGATAAACAATGTTATGAAAGCCTAGAAGAAGACTATCAATATTACATAAAAGAATCATATGTTTGAGAAAAAGGAAATACATTTAATCTACTTCACACAAACATCATTCACTAATTCTCTCTATATCTTTTCATTCTTGCAAGCCACACTTGCTTTCACCATGAGCATATACCACTTTATAGTTTTCCTTTATTTAAAGTTTTCATTTATCTGTTTTTGGCAATCTCATCCACTTCATAGAACTACAGTTTTTCCCCTTTTCCTTCACACAATTCACTCTGCTTCATATAATTGCTTTGTGATTGAATTCTCATATATTTTTTCTGTGTAGCAAAATCACTTCAACAAACTTTTTTTTCCAATATACTGGTCTTTTACTTTTGCATTCAATCCACAAGCATCCTGCATCTAAGTTTTATTTTACCACATGCATTTTTAAAGTAACCTATTTCTATAGCATTCAGCTTCTTTTTATGTTTCTCCTCTCATACACATGTATTATTTCCTTATAGGTCTTTATACATATCTATTTTAGCTTCTTTCAATAAACATTAATTCATCACAGCAGATCTCATATATTCCCCTACCTTTCTACCAGTATTTACACATCTTAAAGCACCTTCACTCATTTTTCTGTCTTTGTTTAATATTTTATCAGGGTACACAAATTCATCTTCTACCTCTAGCTTCACAACATTTATGTGTAACTTATAATTTTTCTGTCTATTTCCCTGTCAAATATAACTGCCTTAGTCTTTGATATATTCACTTTCAGATCATTACATGTTGTACTTCACAAACTAACAATTACTTCAAAACATTTAGGTTCTTAGTTAAAAATGTGACATCATCTGCAAGCATAAGTTATGTATACATTTATTTTCCCAACCAATGCACATTTAAACATCAATATAAGCATTAATTACATTTATCTATAACCACATTGAACTTTTAAGATGATATCTTATACTGATTTATTCCTTGCTCAGAGTTGTTAGGATCTAAGTGTCACTTTACTTTTATTTTTCGGCTTTCTGTCTGATCCTTGATCATAAAAAAATACACATCTTAATCTGTACCTATTTTACAAGTAATTCAACAAATTAATCTATCTATAGTTTTTGTGTTCACTCAGGTATCTTTCTATCCCTTTTTAGCCCACTTCCAAAATAAGGTTTTATTTGCATCAAAAACTACTTGGCATTTTCTCTACCTGTTTAATATTTACCATTTTTTGCTGTCTTTGACTTTGCAACTATATATTTTTCTAAATATATATACACTTATTATACAATATATTATTTTCATCATTATTGCAGTTGTAGTTCTCTTATATGCATTTTTCTTTTCTACAACCTCTTTGACTTCATTGTTCTACTAAGCATCCTCTTTTTATATGTTTTGCTTTTCTTGCCTTTCACTTCATTCTCTTTTACATTTATATTGATCTCTGTCATCCATCATGATATTGGACTTTTAATTTTTACATTAAATATAACAAAGGAGGACGGTATGAAGTGCCATCTTAATTGCAACCATGCCATCTGCAGCCATCTGCAGCCATCTTGCTAATGTGAAAGAGAATACCGATCAAAATAGTCATGCTTTAGTCATCAAATACTACCACAGCCCTGTTTATTCCTAGAACATTAAAAATAGTTCTACTAGGGACTAACTTAAAAGTGCATTTAAAGTTGTCTAGATCCCACCCGTTAGGTGGTAAATATAGTGTAAATGTTTAAAAGTGCATTTTAAACATTCTCTCCCCCCCCCCCCGGTGTGTGTGTGTGTGTGTGTGTGTGTGTGTGTGTGTGTGTGTGTGTGTGTGTGTGTGTGAAGGTCCTGCAATATGCCTGAAGTGCTATTCTCCTGGGCCCTTAGAAGTTGTGCAGTGAACCAAGAGCTCTCTGAAGGATATTTAAGATTGATGGTGGCAGACTACCCCTATCCACCATATGTGCTGAATTATAAACCTTACAATTTACAATTAGTAAGTTTTAGAATTATAAATCAGAACATCTTGATTAGGGTAAGGCTGATCAAATAGAACTATCATTTAGCATGGAAATGTCTGCTACTAGTTGCCCCAGGATTGTAAACTCTGCTGAGTTCAGCAGGGCAGGAAAAAATTAACAGTTGTGGTATTTTTCCTGAACCACTAAGAAAAAAAATCCCAATATTTTCCAATATTCTCCTGAAACTAGCTTTCTTCTTTGACAGCAACGAAAAATTGGAATGATATCACCAAAGCAGGTCCAGATCTCTTCTCATCTTCTGATTATGTCAAAAATGAAGGAGAATTGTGATGTCATCTACTTTGCACAGGGAAAGTTCATCATAATCTCTTCATTACTTTCAGTGTTGGAACAGAAGAGAATAGACAAAGATATTTCTATGGTATCTTGAAAGAGGTATCATAGTTTAGTTCTCTTCCACTCAGGGAAGAACTTTCTTTTGATTCCCACTACCTAAAATAGCCTGTCACAAAGACATCTTCCCCTAAGGCTATAGGATATGCAACATTGGTAGGTTGTTTCCGCTTTGGTCTGGTTCTATAGAACCGGTAGTAAAACTGGCGGGAGGCTCTGCCCGCCCACCATGACATCATCATGGTGATCTGTGCATGCACAAAAGCGCACATTCCCATTTCGAACCAGTAATAAAGGTAAGTGGAACCCACCCCTGATATGCAACCTTAGAAATCTGTGAAAACTTAAGAAGAACCATTCATAGAACACAAAGCAGCAAATAAAATAAAATAAAATAAAACCCCTGTATTCTGTCCTCATATACAGAAGCATTTATATAACTATGGAATTATGCAGCTCAGAACTGTATACCAAAAAATAAGTCTCACAAATGTTTGTTCTCCTGTTGTTAAACTAGCATATTTACTATATTATTTAACCTATTTTAGTTAGAAATTGACCTTGAACTACATATTTAACTGGCCCTCTTATTTTCTCATTCTATCCTTTGTCACTAGTCTATGGTTTTTTTTCCTCTTTCCTATTAAATATTTTATGTTTTTATCTTATGTCAACTCAGAAAACATGAGACTAATGCTTTGCCCTGATACATCTCATAGCACTGAACCAAGGTTCATGGTTCTCTTCACAGATAGAGATTGCTGATGCAGTAAGCAAGCTTATAAATACATTTAAAGATGATAAAAAGGCTGAACAAAAGAAAATATATTGGCTACGAAAGCTATCTAACACATCAGGAGGTCATCAGAGTGGGATTTCAGACTCAGAAACACCCTCCCCTATTCCCTAATGAATGGTCAAATAAAAATGTTATGCAGATGTTCCAAACATTTGAATGAAGATCATAGTATAGCTCTATATGTATATATGTGTGTGTGTGTGTGTATACATATACATATACATATACATGAATGATTCTCTTTGTTGAATATAATTCATAAATTGAAGATTAGCAGAATACTCACATGTAATAAAAAAAATCTAATATTTTAGTTAACTTTTATTTGTAATATTTTAAATAAAAGATATGTGTGCTAAACTAATGACTAGTCTGTTCAGTTCCTAATTTAACTAATATGCATTCCTTTGCAGTGTATAATGAAGTGAACTGTACACGACACACTGAATTTTCATTCAATCAAACTCTGAATAATAATATTCTAATTGCGCTCTAGATTTCCTTTTTTTAAAAAAAATATACAAGTAGTCCTCGACTTGCAACAGTTAATTTAGTGACCATTCAAAGTTACAATGACACTGAAAAAAGTGATTTAAGACCGTATTTTCACACTTCTGACCACTATAGAATCTCCACAGTCATGTATTCGAAATGTGGATGATTGGCAACTGATTCAAATTTAAGATGGTTGCGGTGTCCCAGGGTCATGTGATCAGCTTTTGTGACCTTCTGACAAGCACAGTCAATGAGGAAGCCAATTCATTAAACAACCATGTTACTGTTCTGACCTAGGCTTCCTTAGAAAGCATGAAGCAAAGTCTTAATCCCAGTCTTTTATTAACACAACTATGAATTCTGTTCATTCACAGTCAACAAGGTTGTGGCAAACAGTCTTTCAGAGGAACATGAAACATTTTCTGGAAGTACTGCTAACTGAAGAACTGAATTTATGATAAAACACAGATAGGCTCTGAAAAATCTTGGATTAATTCACAGTAATTCAATATAATTAATATGATCAGGTATCTTTATTTAGCACAACTTACATTTTGAAATCATACACTAGCATATTCCCTAAATATGCTGTGCATTTTATATCTATTGCATATTTCAAATTCTTTGCAGGAAAATTGCATCTATTGCAACCCCCAACTTATCTCACTTGGAACGCTGCCAGAGAACCAATTTCCAAATGCAGAGCAAGGCACCGAGTCTATTAGAGTCACAAACAGAACTTTCCAATCTTGAAACAAGATGAACTAATTGCTTCCTGCAAAAGCCCACATCCCATTCACTCCTCTTTTATGTCCTATGGGAGGGACCAATCATCTTCAAGGTGTGGCCTTACTCCCAAGTCTACCCTGTTTTCTTAATTGTTCTTGTCTTCTGGCAGCTCTGTGCATGTGTACATTGGAACGGGCTCCAGTTGTTTGTCTGCCTCGCTGCTATCTAACTCCCGCTCTGCCTCCGATGCAGAGTCCTCATCTGAGCTTTCTCCAGCCCCAAGGACTGGTCCAAGTTCCTCCCCATCCTCTTCACTGTCCGACTCTACTGCTACCTCTGCTGGCTGCCAGCAGGCCACAATAGTTATTAACTTCATTAGTACAGTGATTCACTTGGCAACTGTGACAAGAATAGTCATAAAATGGGGCTAAATTCACTTAACAAATGTTTCACTTTGTAACAAAAAATGTTGGGCTCAATTGTGGTCGTAAGTCGAGAACTACCTGAATCCTGTGAGCATTCAGTTAAAGAGATGAGTTGGCTTGGTTTGACTAAACCTAATCTAGCTCCTGCCAAGCAATGTATTCTTCTCCAAATGCTTCCCAACTGAATAATTTGTTTCCAAATTTTGTTTAATTACAACTTCATGTGACTTCTTTTCCTTAACCAGAAATTTCCATGATACTCTTTTTCTGTCCATCAGACATACTCTTCTTTCCCAACTATATTTAGTATCTTTATCATAAAGATTTCAGAAATCTGAAAAAGAATCATAAAGATTTCAGAAAAGAAAAGTGGCACTCTTTTTTTCTCACCGAAATAAGAGTGAAGCTGACTCAAGGAACTCGGATTTCTAGACTCATCTGCTTTTCTTAGCTCACTGTCCCCTCCAAGGAAGAAAGAAAGATGAAAATTTTTAGAGGAAACAAATATGCAATGGATGCAATTTTCCTGCAAAGAATTTGAAATATGCAATAGATATAAAATGCACAGCATATTTAGGGAATATGCTAGTGTATGATTTCAAAATGTAAGTTGTGCTAAATAAAGATACCTGATCATATTAATTATATTGAATTACTGTGAGTTAATCCAAGATTTTTCAGAGCCTATCTGTGTTTTATCATAAATTCAGTTCTTCAGTTAGCGGTACTTCCAGAAAATGTTTCATTGAAATATAAATGAAAACTGAAATTTGAGAGCAAGAATAATATAGGGAAAGACAATACAATGCATTTATAGAATTTGTTGAAGCTACATATCCAATCTGATGGTCAATAAAATTTTCCACTGGTTATTTAGATTATATTTTCTTAATCAGTAATAGTTTTTTCTATTTTTTTTCATGACAAAACTGATAAGATCTAGTTAATATTATTTTGCAGAAAAGGGAAGAAAAGTGAAAAGAAGATATAGAAGAAACGAACGGTTACCATTTTTACTGATCTGTACAACTGATATTAGCTAAGCATTTCACTACCTTTTCCTAACTTTTATATTATTTGTTCATTATAAAAATATGTAGAAATTGGCACTTCACCACCATAAGTTAAGGAAGTCTAGCACAATAAATCCAAACCTTACCGTTTTTTACATAATTTTCCAGCTCTTCCATTTTACTTTTCATTACTCAAAAAGATACATTTTTAATACTCTTCTATATAAGTATACTTTTATTTTGTTAATTGCTAAGCATAATAAAGATAGAAAAATATATTATATATTTTTAACTTTCTTCTGAGAATTGAAAACCTATTTTGATTTTGCAAATCACAGATACTTAGGAATCTGTAAATTTGTTAAAATTAATATTATAATAGATATAGTATAAATAGATATATATAATGTAAAATATTTATGTTTATATAGACTGTAAAACTATTTAATAACTAACAACTATTTCTGTGCATTGCTTTCCTTTGATAATTTTGGCTTAAACATGCAATAACAAGGCAATTTCTTCTTACCTTCACAACCTTTCTAGACAAATTTTAAAAATGCATCCGATTGGATGCATCTTTCAATTCTTCATTTCAGACTGACTTATTAATCTCTTTTTTCTCTTTGGAAAGATAATCTGCATTTAGTGACTGCATTATACAATCTATAGCAAATTAGAAAGAATTTCCCCACTCACAGAAGGACAGCACTGCAGTAATATCACTAGATTTATCTGTACATTCAGAATCTCATTTTTAAGATGCTAAAAGTGTTTTCAATTATTAGTGTAGTAAAGCATTTAGCACCATTTCTCTTTGTTCAAAATTAGAAGATTAAAAAAAAAGCAGTTCTACTTGCCAAGTTCTAAGGAGCAGACAGTCATATAAAAAGCTAAATAAGACTATAAATTAAAATTAAAAGGTATATGTAATATTTTCTTATCAATAATTACTTAACCAAAGCCATTTTTGACAATTACCACCTTCAGATGGTGCTGTAAAATTAGATTGCCTATTTTTCTTTCTTGGCATGGTGCTACTTAAAGGTAGTTGGAAAGAGATCAAGTCTGCCTTTGATGTACATTCAGTGTTTGCCAAGTTTAGCCAATAAATGTTAAGGACACTATAAATACTCAGAAGACTATTACCAGACTGTGCCCTCCTTTATGTCTTGAAACCTAGGCTTATGCTGCCAGCCCATGTAGTATACTTAATTACTGCTTCTTCAGAGTTCCTGGTCCAGAGTGGGTAAGAAATAGACATTTTTCAACTTCCCAGTCTAGGGCCAAGAAAGGATGACTGGTCCAAACTCATCCAGCTAGCTTCTGTGCCTAAGGAAAGACAAAAATCTGGGACATTCTGCTTTTACTGTATGATCTTAACCACTTCACCACAGTGGTGGCATGGCCATTCATGGTGAAATGTCAAAATCAGACTATGGTGTGATGCAGGGGTGGGTTTCACTTACCTTTACTACCAGTTTGCAAAAGAAGCGTGCATGTGTTCTTGCTTTGGTCGTTTATGCTTCTGTGCATGCGCAGATCACCCATGATGATGTTGGGGTGGGTAGGCGGAGCCTCCCAATGGTTTTACTACTGGTTCTATAGAACCGGATAGAACAGAGAGCAACCTACCATTGATGTGATGATTCAAACCCAACTTCTTTTATACTTATGCATACTCATATTTTGACCCTTCCACCAAGCATATCACTGCCCATTAATATTTATGCACTTTGATACATGAAGTTGTGAAGATAATACAATTTGCTGACTGATAGCTTATTTCTCTATCAGAAAACTCACCATATCTTTCAACTTCCCCTTTGTTTTGTTGATGAACATAAAAAACAGTTGCAATAATGTTTCGGTTTTTGCAAAACCAGAAAATCCATTGTGAAATGCTTTTGAATCTCTCTTGTTAAGCTTTTCATTGCCAAGACTAAGATGAAGCTAATTAAACAGACACACAAGGGTTTAGGAACATCTAATAAGTTATTATTGCAGAAAAATAAGCCATTTTGAAAGAATTCCGCTGATTGAAGTGAATAGAAAAGTCCTATTTACAATTAAATCAAACAATTGGGCAACTGTCTCTTTTAAATAGCAAGTTGATTTTCATCGATCTCTTTATTCTGGCAGCAGGCAGGTTTGATATTGGGTTGTTTTCTTCAGATTATGTGAGAAAATTTCCTAATTTCTATAGTTTTAGCAAGATTAGTAGCCAGTTCAATATATAAAAGGTTGGCAATCCACAGCTGTGCCTCTCGAATTTCCAAGAGGCTGAAGGATGCTATTTGATGTAAGGATTGGGACTGAAATTTTCTGGCTCTTTTTTCATTAGTTTAAGGGTGGGAATAGGAATGGAACTAGGAATGGATAGCTCTGGAAGTTAAATCATTTTTATTTTTATTTTTTTATTTTTTTGGTTCTTTATATATAAGGCTGTTTTGTGGGGTCTTGGATTTAAGGGAAAGGAAGGATGTAATAATGAAGATGGCTTGAGACAGAAATTTGTGAAACTTGTATACTAGTTTAAACATTATTTGCCAAATCTTATCTTGCAATTTCATTTATGACTTCTTAAATGATTGGATAGTATTGCTCAATTTGTACGTTTAAGAAAAGTTCATCATTTATTATTTCAAATAAACAAATCATGTTTGAGTTTATTGAATTAAACATGGCACTGTAAATTAATTGTCCCATGATTTTAGGATTTGACACATTTCTATTTGGGTGAGCTTTTAATTGGTACCGACAGGTGTAATTATTAATCACTTGTAATTATACAAGTGATAGGATTAGCGAAGAAAAGCTCTTGTTGATTTCAGTTTCAGCTTTTTAATAACCCTATCCATATAATTATAATGATCCAAGAAGTGAATTTAAAAAGTTGAACTACAGAAGCAGATAAATGAAAATCATTTTTTTGCTGCATTGGATTGAACCCAAATGAGTGAATCAAAGTCTGATTTTTTTGATATAACAAAGTGTGCTTCTCGTATATTCATGGGCATCTTTCTTTGTGAAGTAAGTCCTTCTTATTATACTTAATATAGATATTTTGAATTTTTCTTGCTAGAATCAAGATACAGCAAATAACTAAACCAATAATAAAATACTCAGCACTAGTATTGTACTGAATGAAATAAAAATACCATAATATACACTAGATAAGGCAATGGTTTCTTATATACTTCACATCCTCTACTTCTTTTTCTTAATATTTTTACAATAAATAGGTAAAATGATTACAATGGAGGAATAATTTTTATGAAAAGGCAAGCCCTCACTTTTTTAACATTTATGTACATCAGTGATAAACATACTTCATATATACTAGATTGTGTAACAGTATGACATTGCACAAATTTACTCTAGACACTAGCGGATGCCATTTAATTGCATGGATATGCTACATTCTCACAAAAGCCTTCTAAACCAGAACAGTTGAAAGATTATAGATGGTGGAAACTGATTGGGGCTGTCTGAAGGATGCACTATACAAAAGGAAATGTTAATTTCTGATCTCTCTGGTTAAAAATGCCAGCAGATGATGGAAAAAATATCTTAATTGGAATAATTAAAAAGACTGATTGGGTATAACACAATTTCTCTATAACTAGAGTGTATTTTCAGCTAGTGGTTTGGTAATGGTAGGGCATAGAGGTTGACATTCAAAAGCAGTTTTTCAACTGATAAGGAATGCTATTATCTGAAATAGAAAAGGTCTTCTGGGTAGCCATTTTGGATCTTTGTTTCAAAGGAGAACAAACTTTGATAATCCCTATAGCCTGATTCTTCTTTTGGAGTTATCATAGACAATCTAATTTATATATTATCTAAACCAGGGGGCTTTGTAGGAAGTTAATTATCTGGTCTAAAATTCCAATTCCAATGGTTCCATTGAATAAAAATAAGTTTCACTGAGATCAGCAGCCCATTTCTAACATGGGTATTTGGATTTTGGATCACTGCATATTAATGCAGTATTCTAATGAAAGAAGTATTAAATGTGATCAGCTTTTTATTCATGAGGTGTTATTTATTTATTTTATTTATTTATTATTTCAATTTTTATACCGCCCTTCTCCCGAAGGACTCAGGGTGGTTTACAGCCAAGTAAAAAGTAATACAAAAATTAAGAACAATTATAAGAAACTAATTTAAATTGGCCGAAATGCTAAAAATCTACTAAAACCCCATTAAAAACTAGTTAAAACTATTAAAAAAACTATTAGGCCAGTCCTGCCCGGTGAAATAAAAGAGTCTTCAGCTCACGCCAGAAGGCCTGGAGGTCAGGGAGTTGGTGCAACATTGGAGGTAGTTCATTCCAGAGGGCTGGGGCCCCCACAGAGAAGGCCCTCCTTCTTGTAAAAATTGTAATCCTATACAATTTTTTTAAAAACAACTCCATTGCATTCACTGGGTCTTATTCTCTGCTAACTATGTTTAGGCTTCCAAGATTTTCAAGATAAAATCTTCCAAGCTTGAAAGATTTTATAATAATAAGATAGGACTACAGAACAATCCATAAAAAAGATCTGGCATTGGAAAGATATTGTTCCCTGAAACATTTTTTCCCCAGTTTCTCACAGAACTTCAATATTTTTTTTCACTTAGGGAAGTATTTCTTTAAGTGGAAATGTTTTTGTTTTATGTGAGTATAGCCAAGTAGGTAAATGTAATATTAAATAGGTGCTTAATATTAAGAACATCTAAAAAATACCTGGAATATAAATTGTATAAATAAATATAATTTATCACAGAAAAATCTAACACCAAAAGAAGTACCCCCACTCTGTTTTTTAAAGTTTTTTTTATGGTGAATTCATTTGGAATTATTACAGTATTATTTTTTTTAAAAATGAAACAATCAAATTGGGGTGCTATTTATCATGGATTTGTCTCAATATATCAGAAAATTAAGACAATGGTATACTGTACAAAATTTTATTATTAGAGACAAAATTCAAATTTTAGTTAAAATACAGAGAGTAGTTTCTCATTTAGGAAAAAAATAGTAAATCCTTGATTAGTATGGAATAAAAATACATACTGGTTCAATATTTATGAAATAGGTTTAAAGGCATATCATAGAAAAATATTTGCAGTAAACAGTAATACAAACTCATATTTTATTTGGTCAATGCTTTGAATTGCTTGCTGAACCATTTCCCAGTAATATTAACTACAAATGTATTTATTCTTATCCTAAGTTAAGAATGCTAAAGAAGTAAATGAACATAATTAAGTGATTTAAAAACAAATATGTACTCTTGAGAAATAAGAAAGCCTAATCTAAGGTATTAAACAATAAACCTGCAGATATGCCTTTGGGCCTGAAAACAGATCATTTCTTGTGGATCATATTCAACAACTAAAATTATGCTAAATCAGCACAACATTTAAATATACACTGCCATTAGAATATCTATAATATGTATGTGCTTATCTTCTGCAGTGTTTGTCAAAATATAATTAACATTGTTTTCCCAGGAAGGATGGATTTAAAAATGAGGTTTCTTCAACAAAAGCCTTGAATAATTGTTTGACAACAAAACCCTATTAGCCATGAAGATGTTTGCAAAGCACTGCAAAGACTTATTAGCCAGAATCACAAGCAAATAAAAAAGAAGAAGAAATGAGTGATGCTTAAACAAAGCAACTCAGATGAAAATATATTTACTAGGAACTGGAATAAAAATGCTCTAAAAAGTCCATTAGACACACTGGGTCTTTAACAAACTTATTTTTAGCATCTCCCATTTTCAGAGTTCTGAATCACACATCAGAATTTCTGAATTAGAGTATCTGTATAAGTGTAATCTGAACTATTCTGAGCATGCAACATTTCTTAATATTGTTAAGACTTTTTAATAAGTTTAGTGCTGGGGAAAATTCTCATTACTGCATAGTTATCTAATCAGTATTCATCTGGACGAAGCTTCTTAATAAATCATATATAAATACTTTAAAAATGTATGCAAAACAAACAAAATAATAAATCATTAAAATATATAGCAATTCAAATGTACAGAATTACCAGCTCTTTCTTTAAGCCCATTTATCTAAAGTACTTCTCTTTATGTGGCCTTTATATTTCTTATATGCAATATATTTTATTATTGATTTCGTAATGTTATTGCCCGATGTAGACCATCTCAATCTAAATCTTAGTCAAAGAGGTCAGAAAATCAGATTTATCAATAATATGGCACATATCACTATCTGGCTTCCATTGCTTACTGACCATTCATTCAGCAACCATTCAAAATTACAACAGTGCTGGAAAAGGAAAATTACATCTCATTCTCAAAGTTGTGGCCATTGCAGCATCATCACAATCACATGATTGCAATTTATGTGCTTGATAACCAGTGTGCATTTACCATGATTGCAGTGTCCCATGGTCATGAGATCACTATTTGTAATCTTCCAGGCTGGCTTCCAACAAAATCAGTGGGCAAGCAGCCCAAAAGTTGCAAGTCATGGTCACATTACATCATGTCTAAAGATACACTTAACAACTGCAGCCAGAACTAATGTTGTAAGTTGGTGGTCATGTGATGTTTTACTTTATGACTGTGTCACTTAGTTACTGTTGGTCCCAATTGCTGTTGTTAAGTATGATTATGAATAAAAGAATATAAAAAGAAAAAAGTAAATCTCATATGCACAAGTTTGGATTCTATATTGCTGTGATGCTATTGTACATTCAAATATTTGCTGATCATAAGAATACATCAAAAGTATACTTCATATGCAATTTAGTCAGGATCATTATGTGGAACATATGGAATAGATAGTTACTGGCAGTAGTAACATTTGTCTCTTCCCCAAGTTCTGCTAGATTGCCTCATCATGGCCTGTGCTTGTATGTGTCTGTTTATGTTCCTGGAAGGGATAACAAAAGAGTATGTAATCCCAGCAGAGTCACCCAAGGCAAGAAGGTCATCCCAGCTGCCCAAATAAAGCAAACAGGCATCTGTATCGGACAGCACTGGCATAGGAAGAGGCTGGAGGTGAATGTGAGAAAGCTATTATTTCATACCTTTCAGAGTAGCCATCGTATTTATCATGCAACTAGATTATAAAGCATTCCAGATATCTAGTAGCTGATGCTGCCATGCAGAAAAAGAACATTTGAAACTGCAAAGAGAAAAATATAGTAGGAACATGGAATCTAAGAATCATGAACATGGCTCAATACAGTAAAAAGAGAAAATTTAATGATTCACTGATATAGTTTACATAACAGTAAAATGAAATGGACTGGAATTGAATACTTTCAGTTAGAAAATTAATTAGATTAAAAAATTAAGATGTGAAAAACAGAAAGAATAGCATTCCTTTTGTAATTAGGAAGGAAATAGCAAAGACATTACTTGGATGCAATGCAGTCAATGATCCAATCAGATGTGAGAATGTTAACATCCAAAGTACCCAAGAAATCATTTCCTAGATATACAAGGTGGTTTTAGAAAAGGTCAAGAAGAGATATTATTGTTAAACCATGGTGGATAACTCAGGAAAATAAAAGAATAGCAAAACTATATCAGTATGAGCATCATTGATTATATACATTATGTCAAGCAGTGGAATAGCCTTATGAAAATGGAAATTCCAGAACAAATTGTTGTTATGTAAAACATATACAAAGAAAAAAAAAACCACAGTAAAATGTAACATGATAAAACTGATTAGGGTGAAACAAGCCTATGCACTCATTCATTTATTCAAAATATATGCTAATATATACTGAGGAAAGCTAGATTGGAAGAATATCAGTGTGATTTAAAACTGGAGGAAAAACATCAAGTACCAAGTACTCTGATAGTTGAATGTGAAAATGAAAATGTAAGCTCTAGTAATAAAAGTCAAGAAATACAGTAAAAAATGTAACTGTGATGAAAAGAAGAAAAATAAAGCAACCAACATTAAAGTCAACAATAAAAACACTGAAGTGGTGGATATTTTCCTTATTAATCAACTATATATATAGAGAGAGCGCATATATATATATATATATATATATATATATATATATATATATATATATATATATACATACACACACACACACACACACACACACACACACACACACACACACACACACACACACACACACACACACATATATATATATATATATATATATATATATATATATATATATATATATATATATATATATTTGTTTTTTGAGGTTTTCAGTGTTGTGTGTAGGTCTTTGGTTATTTGTCTCAGCGTAAGGTGGAAGTGTCTTGGCGGCGTTTCGTGAAGTCTCATTCGTCATCTTCAGGCTGAAGATGACGAATGAGACTTCGAAACGCCGCCAAGACACTTCCAATTTTACATGGGAGAAAACCCGAATAACCAAAGACCTACATATATATAGTTCTAAGGTATTTCTCAACTGCTGATTATATATATATATATATATATATATATATATATAATCAGCAGTTGAGAAATACCTTAGAACTAGCAACTGATAAGAAAGCAATGAAGAACCTGGAAAGATATTCAGGTATAGTGATATGTCTCTACCTAGAAAAATGCAGAATCATGCAGGCATGATTTTTCCTGTGATATCTAACGAAAGTGAAATTTGGACTTTGAAGAACCAGGATGGAAAGAGTATTGATACTTTTGAACTTTGTTGTTGGAGAAAACACTTTAAAATACCACTGACAGTCAAGAAAAGAAACATTAAAAAAATTACCAAAAATTTCCACTTGAGGCCCAAATAACCAGGCTTAAATTAACATATTTTATAACAAAAACCCAGCTCCATGAGGGCCCAAAATGGTGAGAAAGATGGAAGAAAAGAGGACAATCAAGATATACTTGATTATAACAGCAATGAATGCAGTGTTGAGAGATCTGAAGTCCTAGGCTGGGGATAGATCATCCTGGAGAAGATCTACCTTAGTGGTCACAGCAAGTTGATATTGACAAGTTAGCAAATCATCATTCTATGCTTTTTTTCAACATTGGCCAGAATATGAGGTTTTTTTGCAGATTCTATTTTGATGGATTATAATGAAAACAGCATTTGCATCTCTCTCTTTCTCTCTCTCTCTCTCTCAATATGTATATATCTGCTCTGCTTCAGTATCTGCATAATTTTATATATTTTTTTCACCATTCAGTTTTTTGAATGTGATAAAGATAGGTTAGTTGATGGTTTAATAAGGGCCATCTAAGTAAAGTTGTGATGGAAAACAGATTTAAAATAAGGAATTTCTAAATATAACATGTATAAATCAGCTATCAATTGTAATATCATATGAGATAAATCAGGTCAAGCTTCATAAAAATATGAATCCTTTTATCGTATTTTGAAATATAAACATTGTCTCAAACAGAATTTAGTGGTGTTTTAATTTGAACTGGTACCCAGTAGAGATATTTCTTCTGACTATATAGCAAGAAGCCAAACATTTTCCACTCACAGTGAAGGCAAGAAATATAGGAAAGCAAGCATACAAATAAAATATATTTTCAAATGAAATGGCTATCTCTAGTTGAACGTAGTTTAGTTTCCCCGAAAATAAGACCCTGTCTTATATTTTTTTGAATCCCGAAATAAGCACTTGGCCTTATTTTGGGGGAGGTCTTATTATTTTGGGGCACATGGAGGAAACCAGAGGAAATGGCGGGGACTAGCTGCGCATGCATTTAAATACTTTTGGGGAGGGCTTATTTTCAGGGGGGGTTCGTATTTTAGCGCATGCGCTCAAAAGCCCGATTGCGCTTATTATCAGGGGATGTCTTATTTTCAGGGAAATAGGGTATAACATAAAATGAAAAGATGACATAATGACACAGCAGTATTTCCAGTTTAATGTATGGAGAGACTTCAACAAATTGCTCTTATTACTATCTAACACTGCATTCTATTATGTCTGAAACTCTTTATTGAGTATAGCATAATTTTTAAAATTTCTCCTGCCTTCACCACGTAAGTGAAATATTGAAACTTAAAACATATTAAAATGGTAGGCAGATGATATGCTCATTGGTGATTTGAATTAGCAAAATATCAGTGTGTGATGATTCACTAAGCATACTAGAGGAGCAATAAAGCACCACACGTGCTATGACTTACAAATACAATAAAACCATTATACACCGAGAATGTGTAACAAGGTGGAGAATAGGCACTGGAAAGCAAGACATAAAGGCTTGCCAGCTGCCTGGTTCTCTGAAGGAGACCTATGAGACCATGTAAGAAAGAAATCAAATCATACTCGCAAATATGCATGTTCTCTGAAATACAGGAATAACAATGTTATTATTTTATAGACCTACAATTCAAGCAATCTACTAGGCTTTCCCAGTTGAATGTCCTCTAGAAGGTTTGTATTTCAACCTTAGCAATCTGCAGTACGTTGAAGTCCAACTAATTTGGAAGGCACCAAGTTGGGGGGAAAATGCACTACAGCAATCCAACATAAATGAAGACTTGCATGTTTTAAACTGTGCTTTTACTTCTATTCCATGGCAACGAATAGTACAAAAATAGTTACTGCATAGTTTAATTTAGGAACATTTGGATAAGAGTATTCTGTATCCATTGAAGTATTAAGAAATCTGACAAGAAATAACAACATAAAACTTTAAGGAAACATACAGTGGAATGCCTGGTTGTTAAAGAGCCATAGAGAATATTTAGGGCACGCCTCAATTAATAAATAAAATAAAATTCAAGTTCAGGTGTGTTCTTATTTGATGATTTCATTTTTTTCTTGATTTTTGAAATGCCACTACTTTTTTTATTTTTTACTTTTTGTGCATTTAGGAAAACAGAGGTTTAGATTACGTTCAAGGTATAGATTTAAATATTAAATTAATAGTATTTAAACATGAAAATGTTTAATTTCTAAAAATAAGAACAATGAAATACTTAAAATAGAATAAAAGCAAGCAGTAAATCATACACAGGAATCTGAATAAATGCTTCTAATATTTTTTCATTCTCATTGGAAAAGTCAGAAACTTGTGATAGGTAACTTTCACAATGGGAATATTAAAACATGCTGCCTTACCCCAGGCCCAACTAGCAAGAATTGTAAAAACTCAGACTATTTTAAGAATTCAAACTTGACTATTGTGCACCTAACATTTGATAATATATTATCTTTTTCATAATCACGATTCCTTCTAATACCAAGAAATTAACAAATGTATCTGCAAAGCAATGCTTTAAATATGGCCTAGATTTACGGTAAAGGATATCAAAACATTCTTCCATAATGAAGTGTCCAAAAAGCATGGTGGTCTGTAGGTTGCATTAACTTATCTTAGGAGACATCATTAAATAGCTTTCACACTATAAAACGTTGTCCTCCATAATAAACTCTTCCTTACGCTACACTGGCCCTATACCATTTATTTTCCTTCAAAAAGAAAAAAAAAGTTTTCTTCTTTCCCACTTTTAGTTTTGTGGTTTCTCTTCTTGGATTTTAGAATGAAGATATCATAAGAACACCTTTTTGTGAAATTGACACAAATCTTAAATAATCTTTGAAATTAATCTGAACAACCTGCTATGTGTTAGATTCTTTGATTCTTCTCATCACAGAATGTGTAAGTGGGAACTGACAAGTCTTCTAGTCCAATCCTCCTTCATTTCAGGAATCTACTAATCATGCTTGATAGGAGGCTGGGAGACTACAATTTTTAAAGACAGATTGTTCCATTCCTTAACTGTTTTCACTCTTAGGAACTTGCTCCTAATATCTTCTGACAAGATGAAAACTTGTATGACTTTAGTGTAGATAAGAGCAGCTCCTTAGCATCATAAAAAAGCAAAAATGAAATATCTATTTTAATTCTTGCTTGCATAAAGCCCTAAAGAGCTGTTCGAGAATGAAGAAAATGGTAAATTAAAAGCTTATATATTTAACTTAATATTTACTTGTTGATAAACTAAAGCAAAGTGAGATGTTGCAAAACTATAACTTACAGATTTAACATAACAAAATAATCTATATTCACTATAGGCAATTTTTCATAGGCAATTCTTTAAATGTGATTCCCCGCTCCCTGCTACTAGGAAATCTCCAATAAAGAATGCAATTATTTCATTTACCAGTTTGTAGCAAACTCCCACATATAGCTTATATAGCTATATATAATGAAAAACTGCAGTTTACCATATTGTGACATTAATATGTGAGTCACACTGTTTTTCTACATGAATTACAAGATAAAATAACTACCGTACCTATTTCCATTATGAGTGGATTTTTTTTAAAATTCCATGTTAGAGTTGGAGCACAAAGATCATAAACAACTAAAAATAATAAAAAGCAGAAAAAACTTCTAAGTTGTAGGGTATAGTCATTAATTGTTATTTTCTTCCATTAAAAGATATTGAAGAATATCGCTTCCCTGTGATGAAGAATATGATAAATTATAAGAATTGCTTCATTCCAGCTAGGTTATTATTTGGTAAATCTTTATAGAAATTCCAATGCTACTCTCAATAAGGCCATTATATTAAATGGGGATAATTTTTAATAGTCGTATTGATGCCTTTGAATTGCATTAGAAAATGCCTTAGCTAAATTTTTTTAAAAAGTGAAATAGATGCAAAGGATTATTTTTCAAATTTGAGCCTTAACAATTGCTCAAATGTCATCCATTTCATTGGATTTTAATAGGCTATCTATGAAGAAACAAGATGCTCATACTGACAAGGATGGTAGGGGGGGAATGGGTGTTTCTTACAGTTTAAACATTACCTAGGAAGTTCTTTTAGTTCACATATTTTCCAGTTTTCCCCTGCTTCTGTTCTGTTCTTTCTCTCACTTTATTTTTCTATCATATATGCAACTATCAAAGAACAATATAATGTCTACCGAATACTTTTGCTGAAAAGACATAATGCAAAAGACTTATTTTTTACTCTCCCCCCACCCCACCATATATGCAAACTAGATGCTGTAAACTAGCTTATGAAGGTAAATCTATCAAAAGACGATGAGTAATGGATAAAGGTATTTTTTAAAATTATAACTTACTGTGAAAATATTCTGCCTCTAAATACATACATATTCTTGATTTAAAAAGAGAAATCTTTGGATTGTAATTTATATTACTGTTTACAACTCAAAAAAGGATTAGCATTGAAAGAGCAACTTAAAGAGAATTTAAAAGTAAAACTGGCCAGCACCATGGAAAGGGGAGATGTTATCACTTGTTCATTTGTATCTTTAACGTCTTTCTTTCCATCCTACCTTGTTGTTATATCACTGATTGTCATAAGAGTCTTTGTGCTTTTGCATAATGCCCATCTTTGATGCAACAGAAATTCACATACAAAACATGGACATCTGAAGTAAGCATGCTGAAATACAGGCAGGAACCATAAAACCATGCACAAATATTCTCAGGGGTTTTCTCCAACAAAACTGACATTAACATTTACATGCACCACTTAATATCACACTTGGCCATGGAATAGTAGGGATGGGATTCATGACCATTCCTCTTTGTCAGCGTGCCCCTAATCATTTAACAGTTCTGAGGAATTTGGTGCAAAAATATAATATATCTCTATTTAATTGTCCTTCCAACTTGAACTTGTCTTTGCTGGATTTCTAGTCAGTTTTCTGAAAGTTCCCACTGTGCTTCTCATCTTGCAAAACTTGTACTAGGTCTTTGCCAGAAACACAGATTAGTGTGCAAGTGTTTTTCTCAACCACTGAAATAATTCTTCTTTGTAAATCATCTGCCACCGGACATTCGCTTCCACTGTTTCCACAGCTCGAGAGAAAGAGGCAGCAGATCTCTCCCCATAATTCTTTACAAATTTCTTTAGCTGAAAATAGAATGTAATGGTTAATTAAGGCAGAACTAAAGAAAAAAAATGAACTTCATATAATTTACAGACTAAGAACAAAAGCTCTATGTTTGCTACTGAAATTTTACAATATTTTGCAGATTGAAAGTATAATAAAGCAACAAACTGCAAATGCCTGAAATGGTGTTGCAAAATATTAATGTCCCAATGCCTGATTATATTAACATCACTTCCTCTATCTCCCTTGTAATCCGGATGCTTTATGGCAGGGGTCCCCAGCCCCCAGACCGCAGCCCATTACTGGGCCTTTAGCCTTTTGGAATCAAGCTGTGGAAGTGTTGGGTGCATATACCCACTTGTGCAAGCAGCAGGAGCAGGGGTGAAATGTTCCCAGTTCAGACCGGCTCGCACGATCTGATAGCGATGGAGGCTGCTGGTTCGGAGGACCGGTAGCAAAAATCCCTGGCCCCGCCCCCTGCCTCTGCTGAGCCGCACCATCAGCAGAGGTTTTGTTTTTTTTTACTTTTAAAAGCCGGTTTTTCTTCAGCCAAAACATGCCTTTAAAAGTAAAAAAAAGCCTTTGAGGATCCCGCCCCTCAGCTGAGATCAGCAGAGCCTTTAAACTTAAAAAAAAAATTAAAGTCTTCTCTGGCAATCTCACCTGAGTTCCTCATCAGCAGAACCTTAATTGTACTCTTGCTTGTAGAAAATACGTTTTCTACAAGTAAGAGTAGAGATTCTAAGGCACTTACCTGATTACTGATGAACGCATGGCTTTTTTCCCAGCCCGAAAGCAGTTTCACTTTCATCCCAGACAGAATCAGTTGCTTAGCTAATCTATTTCCCCAGTGATCAACTAATGCTGGCTGGCTTTGCTGGCTGAGGAACTCTGGGAATTGAAGTCCACAATAAAATAAAATAAAATAAAATAATAAAATAAAATATTTGTGCAGCTTTCTGAGATTGGGTGTGTTTCTGTAGTGTTTCACTCTAACTACACAAACACACGAAATCTCAGAAAGCTGTATGTGGCATTTTGTGTGTGTGTGTGTGTGTGTGTGTGTGTGTGTGTCAGTTGTGTTGTGTGTGTGTAAAGTGTGAAAGTTGGTTTTTGAGCTTTTTGTGGCTGTGTGAAGTGTAGCTGCTTTTACATTGTGTATGAGTCAGTTGTGTTGTGTTGTGTTGTGTTGTGCGTGTGTAAAGTGTGAAAGTTGGTTTTTGGTATCTATTGTTTTTTATACTTTGTTAATTATTTTTATTATTTATTGTTATTGGCCATGCCCACCCAGTCATCTGACCACCAAGCCACGCCCACCAATTAAGCCATGCCCACAGAACCAGTAGGGAAAATTTTTAGATTTCACCCCTGAGCAGGAGGGTATATGACAGGCATGCTCCATTTGCACAAGAGGCAGGTGAGCATGCCTGTCACTTGTGCAAATGGAGCTGCATATGTGCTTGCCCGCCACTCATGCGGAACCATCCTTTCCCCCCCCCCACCAGTCCGCAAAGCCAGAAAGGTTGGGGAAGTCTGCTTTATGGTGTAAACTGCTAGGCTCTTATCACAGTTTATTCTTACATTCGTATCTAACCATAAAAAAAATTAGGAACACATCTAATATAATTTTAGTTCACATTAAGCTACAACATTTACATTCTTCCCTGAAGAGTTTTTCTTTATTAAATATATATTATTTAATATAATATATTATATTAGGGTTAATTAGGTTGATGAACTTTTTAAACATTTTATCATAAGATAATTAAGAGTTTATTTACATGTTGGAGGGACTGTTCAAGTATTATAAAGACCCTAATGTTCTTGGATTTAATATTTTAAATTCACATTAATCTATGAATAGTAGGTTTACATTGAACTTAGTTAAAATGTCATGAAATTTGATTGGCACCTTCTCTCTTTCTCAATATAAAAAAGGCTGCCTTTTCCTTAAATGTGAATGCAGCATTCAGATAATACATCATTTATAGAAGCTGAAATACATGCATGTTATATGGAAAATGAGTAAGCCTGAGATTTTTTTAGGTGGCACACAATGAAGAAAGTGAAAAAGAGTAAAAAAATAATTGTAAGTACTGAACTAGCATAATATTTACCTCATTCAATTCACTCTCTGAATTAAGAAATTCTGTGACTCCACTTATCAGTTTTGAATTCATAAATAACGCTTCTCCGTATCTTCATCACATAGATTAAAATATAAATAAAAAACATTTGAGTGGCAATGATTTTGAAATCATATATTATAAACAATATTGCTGTTACAGTTGTGCAACCAGTTACAGTTTCTGTTCCGTAATCTCTGGAAATATTACGTCCTATGGTCTATGATCAGTGTCAATCATATTGTAGTGAATCTGTATTATTGGAATAAAAATAGTCATATTTTTCTTCAAATTAAAATTCTATTCTACATATTGCATCAGAAAAAATAAGGAAAAGTAGATTTCGTGCAGGGTGAAATTAGCCATCCCGTACATGAGTAAAACTGCAGGAAGTTAGATCAAGGCCATTATTAAAGATAGTTACATGGTGTTTTATCTAAACATTTACAGCAACAAAGAATCAAGTGACTCTTGAAATACACAGACACAAAGCCTCTCAGTTTTTATGGCTATTTAACCATAAATAAATATATGTAAAGTTTAAATATATTGCATGTATGGTATTGTAAAGTTTAAAAATATTTTACCTTGCATTCAGTATTTTCCACTTTTCTCTAAAAAATTTCCAAGCAAGATCTCTTCCATGTGGATTTCTGGCTACATGGATTATGACATCAATTGCATCCTGATCCAGGACAACTTCTGAATTAAGAGACAGGTTAAGAAGCCTTGAATAATAGGAGAAAGGGGAAAAATTGTTTAGCTTTTACTAATATAAATATTTCAGCATCATGCCATTCAACATTTGGAATCTCCAACAAAGGTCAGATATTGCTACATGCTAATTGAAAATCAATGTGGCACTTTTGATATATGTTTGTAAAATATAGAAAATAAGCTACATCTACGCTTGGCAGATATTTGCTGAAAATTAAAAATAATTTGTTATAGGCTTCATGAAACCTACTCTGAGGTTATATTTTTCTAAAATAATTTTCAAGTTAATATAGAACAAATGAATTGGAATAAATGCTAAGCACATACACTATTAAAAACTTTCTCACAAATCTTTTTCAGGAGGCAACTGGACTTTCTTGTTTTTTCTTAGAAGACGTTTTGCTTCTTCAGCTCTGACTGAATAGTGAGGAATGGAAGGATTTATATTTCAGCTGTCTGCAAGAAATATAAATATTTCCATTCCTCACCATCTAGTCAGAGCTGAAGAAGCTTCTTAGATGAGAAGTGAAACATCTTCAAAGAAAAACAAGAAAGTCCACTTGCCTCTTGAAAAAGCACCTTTGGGACAAGCATGATCTGGATGACTGAGAATCTCCATAGACATTTTTGTAGACCTGTTTTCAGGAGAAGAAGAGTAAGTATAAAAACTTTAAAAAATGACATACGTAAGCTAGGAACATTTAATATTTGGGAGAATATTAAGGCCACAAATGCTATTACTTCTACTAATACAACACTGAGTTTGAAAAAATTAGGAAATACAGATTAAATGAGCATACCTGTTTAACAAATTTCTGTCATCACTACAGGTTAAAGCTTCTAATAATATTTTCTTCTCTGATACTGCTGTAGTTGAGTGGAATTTCATCCAGATGAATTCCCATACATCTTCATCCATCAGTGAAACTCCAGTGCAGTAGACAATGTCTCTTACATTTGGTGGTATTCTTCAAAAGAACATATAAAAACCACAATAATATTGTATTTATAATATACTCATGAGACATAACACACAAGTTATAGTTCTGTATCACTGACAGCTTTCCTGAAGATGAAGACAATCTATATGTTATGCTGGTGTGCCATCTCTCAAGTGTAGTGTTTTTAAAAAGGAAAAGAATAAATACAGAATAGTATGGAGGGGAAGTAGGAAATGTAATTTCTAGGGTGGGAATATCCTGAGTAAAATTCTCTCCTCAAACTATTATCTGCATAAGTGAAAATTTAATACTCAAGGGGCCGGATAGCTCAGGCTGGTAAAGCCTGTTATTAAGAACACAAAGCCTGCAATTACTGCAGGTTCAAGCCCGGCCCAAGGTTGACTCAGCCTTCCATCCTTTATAAGGTAGGTAAAATGAGGACCCAGATTGTTGGGGGGGCAATAAGTTGACTTTGTAAAAATATACAAATAGAATGAGACTATTGCCTTATACACTGTAAGCCGCCCTGAGTCTTCGGAGAAGGGCGGGGTATAAATGTAAACAAAAAAAAATAAAAAATTGTTACACTTTTTCTATAAAATGTATTAAATACATGATGACCACAACTGAAAGTCCTCATTATAAACTGTCTAAAGTAGTTGAGAACATAAAGCAGGCTAACCTGACAAAACTTACCTATTATCATTTTCTCTTTCCAGAAGATAGGAAGCAGAAGATCTGCTTCTGCTAATGTGTCAGGATAATTTTGACTACTCATTTTTCAATTTTTTTTATGATGGAAAGGAATAGCTATTAATTTATTATTAACCAATCTCTATAATGAAGGTATGTTTCTATGTTTATTGCTGATTGTTGAAAAGTTTGGGATGGCTTACAAGAATGAAGGTAAATATTTACAATGCTAAAACCATTAAAAATTCTAAAGGAACACTAAAACTCAATGCCAAAAATATTAAGGCTCTAAAACTTGAAGAATGCCCAAAATAAAAATATTTAAATATTGAACTTATTATAAGGTTCAAAACTTCAATGATAATTTTTTCCGTAGAATGAGCACGAATGTTTTGCTGTTAAACAAATTTGTATCAGAACCTTCATAATTTGACTTTTTTGAGGCCAAAAAGCGTGAGATGAATTATACATAAATAGGTGCTCTTGCAATAATTTGTCTTAAATTATATAAAGTTTTAAAATAAATACTTTGAGCTAGGCCTAGAGATCAACTGGCAACCACAGTATCTGTGTCAAATCTGATTTGTCAAGAATCTTGATCAGGGTTTCAAGCTTGCAGCCTATCAAATCATTTTTACCTGCTCATAACAATACACAAATATATTCTTGGCTGACAGTCTTCCTAAAAGAAATCAGGATTGCACTATGTTTATTTTAGTGAATGTACAAAAGGACTAGCATTGATGATGACTAGTTTGCGTAATGAAATGTCTGCAAGAAAACAACCAAGCTTAGAGAGCACAAAGAACCCCTCATTTCAATCCTGAATAACAAATATTCTCCTTTATTAATAGAAAACACCTTACTTACCACAGGTACAGTAGAGTAACTGCCTGATCGTAATAGGCAGATAGAAAAATTTGAAACAAGTGGCCCCACACAAAACCCGATTGTATAACATGAAGGGTTTTATAGGTGATGACCAGAATTTTGAGCTTTATTCAAAAGTAAATTGGTAGCCAATGTAGCTCATGCAGCAATAATGATACATGGGGGTCATTGAGAATTCTTGTTATTGCTTTTTGTCACTGCATTTTAACCAGCTTTAGTTTTCAGATGGTCTTTGAGGAAATCTCCATACAGAATGCAGTGCAATAGTCCAGATGCAAGATGTGGGTAAAGAACTGAAGTTTCTTACTGTTGAGGAAGAGGTACAAATGGCACACAAGATAAACTTGGATAAGTGCCCTCCTGGCCATGGCTGTTACCTGATCATTGAGCAGTTTCTGAGAATCCAGGAGAATTGCCACTGCCACTTCTATTTTGCCAGTGTGACATATTTAACTAGTAGGATGAACTCCACAATGGCTTTCAACTAATGTCTGCTGTCAAGCTGAAGACTCATATTAGGTCCATCCAAGAAAACTGGGCCCACCAATGAACAGTCCATTGGAAGGATACCATAAGCCAAAACTTCCAACCTCTGTGCTCTGTAGCTCTGTCCAAGTCATGTTGTAGAAGCTGCCACTCTGATACCATTTCCATTTGCCTTTACTGCTCCTGAATCCAGTGAATGCGATGATTATCATTTGTCCCAGAACCAGTTAGGCAGGGATAGAACAATGACTCATGAAGTTTAAAACTTGGTGAAGGGTATTGAATTCCAGGGACAAAGGGAGCAGAGCATAATGAAATAGCCCATTCTGAGCTACCTTCTCATGAAAATCTCTTTAAATCTCTGTAAACATGCATGCCCATCAGCCTACAACTGAAAATTATCCTAGAAGAAAAATTTATGGCTTCAATTGATTATTGATCTTTAAAATTGTCTGTATCAAATGGTATATTTGAATTGAATACTTTTAGCTTTTTAAATGTCCACCAAGAACGTACATGTAAAACATGTTCACATTTCCAACATACATTTAAGGATCTTCATTCATTCTAAATAATTTATCTGGTGTCATGGACCAATGATAAGCTTTTGTACCCAACAAATGTACAGTTCTAGGCTGAAAAAGTTGAGAGACTCATTCAAAATCTAAATTAATTTTTCCCATAGTAAATTCACTGCAAGTGAAGAGAATGTTTGCCATAATCTATGTTCTCCTGGACAGCCATATGAAAGGATTACTCTATATGTTTATCTGGCTGTAAGCTCATTATGAATACATTGAGAATTCTTTCTGACAGTGTGATTTAAGCCTTAATGCTACTCAATTAAAGTATTTGTTATGTTACAATCCTCCACTTTTATTTACTTTCATTCACTTTTTAAAACTATGATGAATACTTCACAATTATTAACTTCTGAAAGCATGATTTGAAATAATTCTATTTGAACAGTGTTGTGATTTGTTTGACCTTATTTATTTTGCTTAAGAACCACAGTAAAAAATAGAATTTATTGGAAATGTGGCTGCTGATTAAAAATTAAGTACTTGTAGAATATGTTAAAAAATATATAGAATAATAAAATTAAACTATGCTCTTGCAGTGAAATCTATTTTTCCAATGATTTATAATGCAGTTTTACAAAGTGCTAAGAAATAATCTTTTAAGTTATAATTAATTAGTACAGGCTTGTTCTTTTAAGTTTTAACAAATGGAAATGCATTTATAAAATAGCCCCTTAATTATTTATCTGCTAGGCAAATAGTGTTCAAATTTCTTAAAATATAATTAGATGCAGTTTAGGCTGTTCTTTGATTTAGTGATATGCTTCAAACTCTTTATGGAAACCTTTATGGAAAGAAAATTAATCAGATGTCCAGTTAATTTTAAGAGTATAGTCCAAGCTTATATTTTTTGTTGTCCTAACAGCAGAATTGTTTCATACTATAATGCTCTTATATGAATAGTTATGGTTATTATGGTTGATTTTAGAGTAAGAGGTTAATGTATTTTATATTTGTATCTGTACCAAAGAAAACTGAAGTTATTCTCCTTCCTTTTCCTTCTTTTTCTTTCCCTTTGCACTCCCAAGTCTGTCTTTTAACTTTTGCTTTTAACCTTTCTTTTCTCTAACCCCTCCATTCATTCATTGTGTGTGTGTGTGTATGTGTGTACATGTGTGTGTATGTATATGTGTGTGTGATGTACCCTGTTTCCCTGAAAATAAGAACTAGCATGTTTTTACGCATGCATCTAATATAAGCCCTACCCCCAAAATAAGCCCAACTTAAAAGCCTGCGCAGCTGGTTGGCTACTAATTCCATCTGGTTGTTCGAGGTGCTGCGGCCACAAGGCGAAGTGTTTGTGTGTGTGGAGCCACCCCATGTGCCCTGCACCAATTTACCTCAGGGATGCCATGTCAGCTCCAGCTTGTTATGCACACTGGAGGGGGGGGGACTGCGATGGGAGATCAGAGTGATCAGCGCTCACCAGATGGCTTGCAGCATTGGTGGGGTGGCTCCCAGCAGCAATCCGGCAGCCCGGCAGCCAGGAGAAGCATCCAAGCCTTGCCAAGCACTTACAGAGCTGTCCATGGCACTGGGAACAAACAAACCAGCCAGGCCAACCACACCCTGACATTGCCTCCCAGCAGCATCAATAGTAGTGATGTGCACCAGGAGTCCATGCGGTACCAGCCCACTTCTTCTGGTTGCTCATGGCCACAAAGGAGCAGGAGGCTGAGTGTTGTGTTGGTGCTGTGGCTGTGAGTGAGACAGATGTTGGGGCATGGATGGCCTGTCTGTAAGGGCCCTGAAGTAAGTCAGTGTAGGGCATGTGGGCAGCTCCACCCATCCCCACCTCTCCTCATGGCCATGGTACTGTTGCATTGCTTGGTCTACTGCTCTGTTGTGGCCACAAGCAAACAGAAGTGGTCCGGCGGCCAGGCACGCCTGCTGGATGGGGGTGCTGGAGCCGCTGCCGAGGCGAGGCACACATCAGGTCATGGGTTGCCTGGCAGCAGGACCCTCCAGTAACCCCCTGGAGGGCGCATGGGGCAGGTCCATCCCCCACCTTGAGGTGGTGACACAGACATGCTGAATAACCTCCCCCTCTGCCGTGAGCAAGCAGAAGAAGTGGGTCTCCCATACATGGGGAAAAAAATAAGACATCCCCAAAATAAGCCCAACTTAAAAGCCTGCAGCTGGTTGGCTACTAATTCCATCTGGTTGTTCGAGGTGCTGCGGCCACAAGGCGAAGTGTTTGTGTGTGTGGAGCCACCCCATGTGCCCTGCACCAATTTACCTCAGGGATGCCATGTCAGCTCCAGCTTGTTATGCACACTGGAGGGGGGGGGACTGCGATGGGAGATCAGAGTGATCAGCGCTCACCAGATGGCTTGCAGCATTGGTGGGGTGGCTCCCAGCAGCAATCCGGCAGCCCGGCAGCCAGGAGAAGCATCCAAGCCTTGCCAAGCACTTACAGAGCTGTCCATGGCACTGGGAACAAACAAACCAGCCAGGCCAACCACACCCTGACATTGCCTCCCAGCAGCATCAATAGTAGTGATGTGCACCAGGAGTCCATGCGGTACCAGCCCACTTCTTCTGGTTGCTCATGGCCACAAAGGAGCAGGAGGCTGAGTGTTGTGTTGGTGCTGTGGCTGTGAGTGAGACAGATGTTGGGGCATGGATGGCCTGTCTGTAAGGGCCCTGAAGTAAGTCAGTGTAGGGCATGTGGGCAGCTCCACCCATCCCCACCTCTCCTCATGGCCATGGTACTGTTGCATTGCTTGGTCTACTGCTCTGTTGTGGCCACAAGCAAACAGAAGTGGTCCGGCGGCCAGGCACGCCTGCTGGATGGGGGTGCTGGAGCCGCTGCCGAGAGGCGAGGCACACATCAGGTCATGGGTTGCCTGGCAGCAGGACCCTGCAGTAAGCCACTGCAGGGCGCATGGGGCAGGTCCATCCCCCACCTTGAGGTGGTGACACAGACATGCTGAATAACCTCCTCCTCTGCCGTGAGCAAGCAGAAGAAGTGGGTCTCCCATACATGGGGAAAAAAATAAGACATCCCCCCCAAAAAATAAGACCTGGTCTCATTTTTGGGCAAACATTGATATGTATGTATCTATTGTATGTATTATGTATGACTTTGTGAAACAGGATTTTATCACTGTATTAGGTATGCCATATTGAGGATTTGGAATAGGTATAAAAAAGTAAGGTTGACTCCCAAAATTATTAATGGTTGTCACCACAGGAAGCTTTTTTTTTTTAGAAGAGAAGTGATATTTACATTTGGTAGTAGATACGATAGTTAGTTGACATGCTAATTTATTGACTTTTTTTTGAAAGAGAACCTAAATTGAAATCAAGAGATTTGATGGGTCCTAGTTGTTCTGATACCACTTTTAACTGTCTGGTCACTTTCTAAATTTCTTTCTCTGATTGTTAAGCCATTGGGAGTTCTTCCCTCTCTTATCTGATCATTCCTTAGGCAGAATCTCTTTCTCTCATCACCTAAGGTCATCCACACATTCCATTACAGTATTCTTACTAAGACAAAAATCAATGAAATTATCAATGGTAATTTGTTGAAATGACATGAAGAGCAATGATATTCTTATAATACAGGTTGTCCTTGAATTATGATCATTAGTTCAGCAACCATTTGAGGTGAAACAGTGCTGAAGAAGGGGATTTATGACCAATCTTTTAAGTTCTATATGACATTCTAATAGGTGGTTTGGGTAATGAAAGAAAATGTTTGGGAAGCACTGATTTAGACTATCAATAGCCTGCTCTATGCAGAAGTGGAAATCAACGCTTCTGTGACAGGTGGCAGTTCAGCCTTTACCTGAATAAATTTAGTGATGGGAGCATACCGCTTTCTTGTGATTTGGTTCTACTTTCAAGCTGGGCTTTTTTGATCTGTGTGTGTGTATGTGTATGCATATGCGCACATGTGCACGCTGAACACAGACTTAAATGATACCATAACTAAATGAAGTAGTAATTTTGATAATAAAAGAAAGAACATTCCTTCGGATGTCATTGAAAATACTTCATCCCTATTTCAGTTTTAGCTCAATACCCGTTCATAATATTACATTTGTATTTGGGAGACCTTACAATTATTGTGTGCATTTAAAAAATCTATTTATTGTTGTTATAGTTTATAAAAAATAGAATAAAGATTAAATGAATTTACTTTTAGAAGGAAGTTTGCAAAAACTAGTGGATTTTAAAACAGCTTTTCTTTCAGAACACATGTACTGCAAAGGTTAAAGAAGTTCAATGAAATTGTAACAATTTCCAATTTGTATTTAGATGCTTGGGTCTACTTCTAAACCTCCTGCCAATATCAAATTAATATGTAAAAAAGAAGATTACTTGAATTATATACAGTGTCCTTCCATTTCCTCATGCATATTTGTTTGTTTTAACATTGTACTGCTATCGTGATACCCAGAGGAGGAAAAGTAATATGCTGCAATGATTACAAATGTCCATCACAACTTTGTCCACAGAATAATTATTAAACTGGTCCTATTTAATCATTATTCATGACCACAATCCCATTGTTATGCATATTACACAATTGTAAAATAACTTGTAAACAGAAAAAGCCTTCTTTGATTATCTGAATTACACAGAACACAACCCTTCCCAGAAGCCTAAAGAGAATAATAGAGGCAATCTAAGCTATACAAACAAAATTGCAGAAAATTTCATATGAAAAGACCAAAGATCATACAACTGAAGTCCTCTATCATACAAACAAGTACTAAAATATATCCAGTAAAAAACAATATTTAGCTCACTTACCTTGCATATATCGATGGCAATGTTGAGAACTTGAGGGAAAGACTTTTTCACTATGGTTAGTGGATAATTCTTTGCACACAGACTATATTGTATCCTATGCATTTTTGTATTTCCAAAAAAAGTTATAGAAAAGTGTATAGTTACGGTTTTCCTTTTCAGACCATTATCTTTGTGTTCATTTGTGTTCTCCCATATGGATACATCGTTATGGTATCCTTTGTCTTTCTTTCCCTTCAGTCACCAGGGAGTTATATTTGCTACTTCTATTACCATAATCATTTGTTACAGCAAATAGGTACAGTCTCAGGACTGCCGTTGTTTTACCTCATCGCATTTATTTACGTTTCCCTGTAGATTTAGTTATAGTATCTTGTGTTATATGGACTGTATTGTAACAGGCCATAGTATTTTTTTATTATTGCCTCTACAGTCCAATTTGATATTGTTACATGGTATTAGTAAATAATTAGAATATTAGTTGTGTGTTGGGATGATGGATTGAGGAAGAGCTGTGGTAGAGTATGCTGCAAAGGTTGCTTCTGAGTCCTTAGAAGGAATATGTATTAAAGGGCAATATGGAATACACTATTTTCTTGTGAGACCAAACTGAATATTAAATTTAATTACTAAGCAATCTTTGGCTGTGTTTCTGAGTTTATGGGTCTACTTGGGTCACCAAGATGCTGCAGGTTGGGTTAACAAAGATCTAGAGGTGGTGGAAATCTAAAAGTAAATGTGGATGAGCCAGCTTAGACACTTTGGAGCAATTCTACTGTAACCTTGGGAGTGGATAAAAGAGATTTTTCTCTTTCATCATTGCAGCTTCTGGAAGGTCTCCCCACACCCTGGTTTTGCACCAGTATTAATACTATGGGAAGTGGTACTTTAACACTTGTGTTAAGATTTTCAGCAACAACTCTCTCTCTCTCCTTCTCTACATACACACATACCCCTACACAAACCAATGCTGCTTTTCTTGCACAAAATATCTTCCTTCCAGGAACTATTATTAATATGTATGCACAGAGTATGCTACTCTGTAGTAAAATTAATTTTGGATTAAACAATATTTATGGGAAAAAGGAGTAATGTAGGATGTCATTTTTACCTGTTTCTATTGCTGGAGATCCAGTCAGAGATTAGCGTTGCAGCCTGCTGGTGGCAATGCTTGTTACCAAAGCTGCAAGCCAGCATAATCACTTCACGGCGGAACTCCCTGTGTATCCCAAAGACAAAAATAGCATTAATCTGATGTTAATAAATATATTCTCATTCTCAAGGGGAAATACACCACTGTTGCCAATATTTAAGCCAAAGTTTCTCAAACTTGGCACTTTAAGATGTGTGTACTTCAACTCCCAGAATTCTGCAGACAGCATGATTGGCTGAAGAATTCTGGGAGTTGAAACCCACATATACAAAGTTGCCAAGTTTGAGAAACAGTGATCTAAACTTATATTTAATGAGGACATCCATATGAACAATGTTACAACTATTGTTCAATAAACGTTAAAGAACAATGATGAAGCAGAAATCATGGCCATGAAGCACCTCAACCTATCAAAAGTTCTATTGTGCAATACAGCCAGAATTAAATTACTGTTAGAAACAAAGGTTCTTTGAAATTCTAGGAAAAAGAGGAAACATCATAATGGGGAATACACAATGTGAATTTAGAAAATTAATTTAAGCCTTCCAATCAGCTCATGTGCCAAATAAACTGAAGATATAAAAGTTAAGTCTGTTTACCACTTTGAATTAAGTTTAGGAAATTCAGTTCATTAAAGCTATTTTGCAACAATTAAAAAAAATAGAATTACTCATGCTGGTAGGAAGCTTGAACCAAAGATTTCTCCAAATTATTCGTTGGCCATCCCAGCTTTAGATACATTGAAGCAACTTGTCTCAAAATGTACTCCTGAAATGAGAAAAAGTCTCTCCATTAAATATTTTCATGGTCAATACAGATGTTTCATCCTGTCCAAAGCAAGTAAATGTATCACAGACTGCCTCCTCTCCATTTTGAAAGAGTTACTTTAGTCTACATTATCCATAAATTCCTTTCCTACATGTTAAATTTTATGAATAAAAAGACGAAGGTCACATTTTATAACTGATGTGATTGCAGTGGGGTTTTTTTCCCTGACCAAGACTTCCTTAACTTTCTATTCCCAGTATCACAGCTAGCTTATGGATCTTAATTTTTTTCCAATTGGTTTTTCACAATTCCTGGTTATTGCCACATTTAAAAATTACTCTTTTCAATTAGTACTATACATGGAGTGCTATATTCTAGATATTGATCAATTTGTACATCAACGCCTCTTAAAAATTATAATCATTTTTAGTGTGTTGATTTGTTGTTCTTATCACATTCAGGAAAATCAGAAATTATAGTTTTTGCAGTGCTATCGATGCCTCATAGTGGCTACTCTTGTCGTAACATTGTTCATAGTCAATTTGAGGGTGGGTGTTTTTTTTCTTCATTCACTAATTATGTGATCCATGGCTTCATCTTTTTCTTTACAAGGTCTGCACGTAATATTGGAATTTGGATTTTTGTTTTTATTATTACTACTACAACTTTCTGCAGAGAAACTAACGTTTATGGTCAGGCTGTTAAATCAGTTGAGGATTTCAGAGGGTGTAAAATGATGCAGGAAGAAAATAGAAAATGGAACAAATTTCTTGTTTCCTTTGACCTACAGAGTTCATAGAAATTGGAGTTCTTTCTGAAATAACTAGCTTTAGAAAGGGCTTAACAGTGGATCAAGTTTTCTAATTTCAATATGAAAATACTTGAAAAGCTCCTAGTGCTTAAACATGTTAAATATTTGCTATTGCAGACTATCCTTGACTTGGAAGTACATGTTTCAGTAAAGTCCATTATTAAATATTTACAAGTGACATATTTGGGCCACATATTGTGATGAACTGATGGGCTTCACTGTCTTTATAGGTGTAGATTTATAGGTATAGTGGCAAAATCACTACAAAGACTCACCCAATTGATATAGTGCTGAATAATATGAGCTGCATATATCAGGATTAGACAATTTAATGAGGTCTGCCTTTCAGTGTCCTTCTAAATTGTTGGCATTTTTAAATCAATGACAATATGACAATTTTCTAATTTTGACCCTTTACTTTCTACACCATTATAATATAATGGTGTAGAATGGCTTATTGATGATTTGTCATCAATGTCATTCTGAAATTTCCTTATTATCATACCAGCATGTTAAAAGCAAAATATAACATTTTAAAAAATATTTTGCATTTTATTAATATAGTCTAAGAGTTGATAATCTTTATTTACAAAGCTGCATAATTGAAAATGAAAAGACATAAGCAGACTTTGGCTCTAGACACTGGAGGAAAGTGATTATCTGGACACCTTTGAGTCAGGTTTCAGACCAGGTTATAGTAGTGAGGTGGCATTGATCACATGGGCTATGGATGCAATTTGCATCCACTTTTGATTTCATTGATCATTCTGGATGTGAAGGAAGGCTTAAGGGATTCAAGTAGGGGACTAAGATTTGCAGTTCTTCTTTTGAGACTATTCATTACAGAGTGCTTCAGTGCTCTATCCATTTCTATTTAACATTCATATGAAATCACTGAAGTCTTCTATTGGCATGAAATTAAGTATCATCAAAACATTGATGTTATTTAGTTTACATTCCTGCCCTGAACTCTCCAGATAATGGTTTCAAGATTCTTTCCCAAAATTTAGAGACTGTGGGTGTATGGATGGGGGGAGTGGATAGTATAGTTTTTGGCTTAATTCTAGAAAGATTGAGTGGCTGTGGATTTATAGGTCCTTTGGATCTGGAGATTTCCTAACTTTGAAATTGTAGCATTTACCCAGATAAAGTTGGTGTGCAAAATCAAAAGGCTCTGCTTATGATCATCATGCCTTAGTTACCACCTATTTGGACTATTGCAATGTATTCTAAATAAAGTTGCCCTTAAGAACATTCAGAAGTTGCAAATGATCCAGAATGGAACAGCACATGCAATTTTGTGTATACCATAGTGCATTTCTATCTAATGCAATTTATATTCAAATAAATAATTGTGAATGTCAACTTCTACCACCCACAGCTAGCACAGCTAGTTTCAAAGGTCATTAGGAGGATCCAAATTATCTAGAGGGTAAAGAATTGCCTACTCCTAAACTCACTTGGAAATCACCTTGATTGTGTTCTTGTAGGGAGGACAACACTTTAGTGATTGATAAAAAGAAAGAGAGATATATTTATCTTTACTTACATTGAACATATTGTAGTTCTCTGTGCGGTCCAGCAACTTATCTAGAGGATAAAGAGCTCGGCTAGCAGCATGCCAAGGTAGAAATTCCTTTTCCTTTGACAGGTATCTAATAATCTCAAGTGGAATATTCTGGGGCAAATAGCCAGCCCTGTATAAAGATAATTGTTATAATTATTACTTGGGGGGGGGCAAATGCCTAATAATATAGACTTGTCTGTCTGTTTAATCTATCTATCTATCTATCTATCTATCTATCTATCTATCTATCTATCTATCTATCTATCTACCTACCTACCTACCTACCTACCTACCTACCTACCTACCTACCTACCTACCTGAAAAAGTAGAATCATTTTTCATGTTACACTGTATAGTAATGTTAATATTATTTTTAACATTTTCTATTTGGTAAGTGTCCATTCTCCATAATAGCTTTGCTGTATTTATTATACTATGTGAGAAAAGGAAAATAGTATGTATTTAGTTATTATCCACAATTTCCTAATTATGTATGAAAACTTGCTTGAAGTTGCATATATCAGGATGGCATTGAGTATATACTATTAGTATACCACATGTCAGGCATTTCTCAAAATAATAGAGCAATACATTTAAAATGCATTAGGTAGCACCATTAAAAATATCAGGAAGGTTTTGGGTCATCTTCTGTATCAGAAGACAAAGTACTTTTTTAAATTTGTACTGTTAAAACAAATACTGAGAAAAATAAATTCTTAAAACTACGATATGATAACCAATTTTTCAAGCTGGTCATTTGGAAAATAATGTTGATACTATTAAAAATGATTGTCCTTAATAATAGATTTAAAAGAGTCAATTATAGTTGCATATTCAATTTTAAAGTGACATTTATGTGTTTTGCAGCTGCATTCTCAGCTTGGTGTGCTTACCTATACTCAGAAACTGAGCTCACAAATACTTTCCAGAACATTGACTTTGCCCTACTCAGACAAAGTACTAAGTACTAGTGCAATCACTCAGGGACAGTCTGAATTTAATTCATTCTGAATTATTTCCTCATAAATCTAACAGCGGAAGATCTGAAAAGTAAAACACTGGGGGAGAAAGTGGAGTGCAATCTTTGTCTATGCTACCAAGCACACATTCCATCCATCTGGCTGAACGGGGATGTACATTTTCAGTGATACGGGCCTATGGATTTTCATGATGATTCGGAAGTTTCCACATTTGAATTACTATACATATATTTACTTTACATGTTTTTCTATAGCTACATTGATAATTCTTTAAAACTGAGAATTGTCTTGGAATATTTGCCTGGTGTGCAAAATGATTGGAGGTGAGATATCCAAGTGTTCATCTCTATGAAAACAGCACAGGTTGAAGTAACAAAGTTTTCAAAGTTTGATTACTTTAGTAAAAAAAATCCTGTTGTCTTCAAACAGCTGTATTCAGAAAAATTAACTTCCTTCCTTCCTTCCTTCCTTCCTTCCTTTTTCCACCTTGCCCTGCCTTGCCTTATCTCAATCTACCGTATATACTCGAATATAAGCCGATCCGAGTATAAGCCGAGGTCCCCAATTTTACCCCAAAAAACTGGGGTAAACTGGGGACTCGAGTATAAGCCGAGGGTGGGAAATGAGGCAGCTACCGGTCGGGGAAATCCTCCCTCCCTCAGCCGAGAAGGCTGGCGGCTCCCCCGCCCCGCCCTCTCACTGCACCGGCAGGGCTTCCCCGCGCTAATGCAAAAGCCCGCCAAGTTTGCGCCATCCGGTATAATGTGAAAAAAAGAAAAAAAAAAAAACTCGAGTATAAGCCGTATATACTCGAGTATAAGCCGAGGGGACGTTTTTCAGCACAAAAAACGTGCTGAAAAACTCGGCTTATACTCGAGTATATACGGTAGTTGCTTTCTTCCTTCTTCCCTCTTTCCTTCCCAATGCAAACACATTTCCTCCAACTTCTGGGTTTTTTGTTTGCTCTTGCTGTAAGAAGAGAGATGAGTATAGTCTTTGAATGTGCATTCTTGGGTCTTCATATGCAATAATGATTTGTTTGTGACAGACTAAATAATTGGATTATATTGATGGGGATACGATACTACTAAATACAAGGACATTATGTACTTTTCTAAAACTTGTAAGTAGAGAATGATATATAACAATGTTGTTGAGTTAGCCTTACTACAGGCAAAGCTTGAGGCAAAAGACATAGGTCATTTAAGGCCCAATAGATTGTATTGCCTAATAATTTATTTAAGAATTTGGATTCCTAGGGATTAAAAGTGAAGCAATATTGTTGTATGTGTTTATTGTCTATTTGTTCTCTACACTTGATCTTGCAAGTGCTTTAATAAAAAAAGTGACCTTGAAGAGGAGTGGTGGGAGCAACCAATTAAGAATAAAGATGGGTTGTATAAACAAATGTTTAATATAGTAAATAAATGAAATTAAAATACGTTGCTGCTAGCAGTGACCATTCATATGCTTTTATCTAGCAAATAAAATCATTAGCAGGCAAGGAAAACAAATTCTTACCCTACTATCTCCTCCTCATCAACCCCGAAGATAAATTGTTCTGAAGCAATTAAACTCTTTTTTATAGTATCTTTCTATTTCTCTATCTCTTTCTTTTGCTCTCATAGTTCTACTCCACCAGAATTTAAAAGAAAGGCCCTGCCATTTTCACAGTATAAATAATATAGTTAAGATATTCGTAGTACAATCTAACAACATGAAAAACCCATAGCCATAAAGAAGAGACAAAAGCAATAAGCAATGTAAGCAAAACCACACTAATATCATAGGTATAAAAGCAAACATAATGCATTTTTCATATGATATACCAGGTCCATTCCACAAATATTTCTAAAATTTAATTTAATAGAAAATTTATCCATAAAGCTAAAATTCCTGTATTTGACCATATCCTGGAAAGGATTTTTTAACTATGGCATCGTGATTTTTGCAACTTCTGGGATGACATTTTGATAAACTGGAGCTTTGCCTCCTGTTTTTTAGCATGGAAAAAACATAGGCACATGAAACCCATATAACCTTTTGTTTTTATTTTTAATCAGAATAGGATTAAATGCCAGGAACAATAGACAAGCGTGAAGAGGTAAGTCACTTTAAGTGGTTTACAAGTAAAAAGAAGACTATAAAAATATGTCTGAAATATATAAAAAGGGAGAGCATCCTCAAACAAACAACCGCCCCTGGGCTATGTACCACTATTGAATCCCCAAGCTAGTTCTAGAAAGTGGGTGGAGGCCAACCACACCTCCATGGGCAAGATGGTCCATAGGTGGGAGCAATAGTAGAAAGGTGAAAGAAATCCCAACTGAATATATTGATCTGCCTAAGCCCTTCAGAGAATTCATTTCCCCCCAGCTCTAGCCTCCCAGCTCCCTTAACTAAGGATCCCTCCATCTGTTCTTGCACATGATTCAGTTATTGTTCTTAGTGCTATCAGAACCTCTGAACCACTTATACCACTCCGATTTATCTACTCCACCTTAACTGACCTCTCCCACTAACTGGTAAAGTGGTGCTCAACCCACTTATTCTCTCTTCCCAACTCTCACACTCAGGAACACACATCACCTCCTCACAGAACTCAAGATCCACTCTCAAGGCCTATCCCCCACTGGATCTCAACCAGTGACAGATTAAGTTTGCCAACATTAATAGAAATTGGAGCATGCTTCTTTTTAGTTATATTTTTTATGATCAGAATTTAAAAATCACCCATGCTCTTTTCATTTACTCATAAGAATGGAAATAAAACTTAGGATATTGAATTGTTATGAAGATATAAACCACTGAAACAGCCATATATATCGGCTTGTGGATTTTCACATTATACACTCTTCTGACCATAAGCACCTAAACTTGGAGTACTATTGCTATGCTCCTAGGTCTTTGCCACTACAAACTGAGTAAGATCTTCTTGCCAAGCCACAAGCTTTCAATTAATAAACTAAACATTATGTACATATTCCTAAATAGTGCCAAACTGGGATACTGCTTTCAAGATCAAAACCCAGGAAGGCAGATAACAAATAATACATTATTCATAATTATCAAAACAATGAAAGAACAAATGTTAAGTATTGAATTACCTGTAATAGAGAATAAGGAACTAAGAAGAAAGACTAATTTAAAGCACTAATGCAATTAAAATGATGGGATAGGAAAGTTGGAAAAGCTAACTGAAGGAGGAACAAGGAAAAAAAGGGCATGTGATTATTAAAAATAAATAAATCAGTTCATAAAAGAAAATGCCCTGTACTTAAAAACAGAAAAAAGATATTGGATGACAATGAAATACGACTGCAGTGACTTTAAACAAGTATATCCTCCACAATCTTGCCATCTATCCAAAATGCTATAATGAAAACAGCTAAGGTAAGGATCATTCTGATTTAAGGATAGCTCCTATCAATCAACCCATACCCAACTAAGATAAGTAAAACTGAAAAATGCTATTTAAAATCCCTACTTGGCAGGCAGAGCAATACCTTACCCTTTCCAATGAGCTAAGTTCCAAAATACATTTTGAACTGAAGCCTGAACAAGCATTACTAATTTATTTTATTTATTTATTTATTCTGCGCCAACTCAGTAAGCTCAAACTGCCCAAGGAGCTGCTGATTCAGTTCTACAGAGGAATTATTGAGTCTGTCATTTGCACATCTATAACTGTCTGGTTCAGTTCTGCAACCCAACAAGAAAAACACAGACTTCAGAGGATAATTAGAACTGCAGAAAAAATAATTGCTACCAACCTGCCTTCCATTGAGGACCTGTATACTGCACGAATCAAGAAGAGGGCCATGAAAATATTTGCAGATCCCTCGCATCCTGGACATAAACTGTTTCAACTCCTACCCTCAAAACGATGCTATAGAGCACTGCACACCAGAACAACTAGACACAAGAACAGTTTTTTCCCGAAGGCCATCACTCTGCTAAACAAATAATTCCATCAACACTGTCAAACTATTTACTGAATCTGCACTACTATTAATCTTCTCATAGTTCCCATCACCAATCTCTTTCCATTTATGACTGTATGACTATAACTTGTTGCTGGCAATCCTTATGATTTTATATTGATATATTGATCATCAATTGTGTTGTAAATGTTGTTCCTTGATGAACGTATCTTTTCTTTTATGTACACTGAGAGCATATGCACCAAGACAAATTCCTTGGGTGTCCAATCACACTTGGCCAATAAAAATTCTATTCTATTCTATTCTATTCTATTCTATTCTATTCTATTCTATTCTATTCTATTCTATTCTATCCTATCCTATCCTATCCTATTCTATTCTTTATTTAAATTTATTGGCTGCTCTACTGCAGTAGACTCCTACTTTGCCTTAAAAATCTCAACCAATAAAGCAATTCCATTTTTTTCCACAGAAAAACTGATTAGCCAGTGAGATGACATTCATCTTTCATCAGTGAAAGAAAGAAATGGACAGCAATAGAAAATAAGAAAAATTGTGAGAAAGCCATACACATGTATGTATGAAGATATCTATATCCGTATATGTGATATAATTTATACTAACATTGACTCTCTTAGTTAGAGATCTTTCCATCATTTGCTATTTGATCCTTGTTTCTGGAGATCCTAGGAAAGTAATATACTATATTAAGTCTTTGGGCCGGCGGCCGTGGTCTCTGGCCACAAAAGATATTTGGTAAAGAAAAGGTTGAGAACCACTGCTGTACACAAACCATCCTTCCTGGGGAAAGTTTCATTCACCGGTTTGTAGGGGAATGCATAAAGCATCTCATCTAACCCCCCCTCCCTTTATATTCAGCAAAATGCAATCTGCCAAAAAGGGAACTGAAATATTGATGCAATTCAATTTTCATGTACTAATATGCAAATTAATATTGTATCCTTATGAAAAGTTACATTAACAGTATTAAACTAAAAATGTTTTAAATTGACAAATCTGCCATATAAAAATCAACTGTTACCAAGTACACCATTTCCAATAATTGCAGAATAATTGAGTTCTACGTCTGCTGATTGCATTAGAATTCACTGAGAAACAATTTGTTCACATTTAATGGAAACAGCTATGAAATAACTGCTTACTAAATTAAGGCTATGTAGAATTTTAAAATATCCCTTAGGGTATATCTTTTATTAATATAACATACATTTAGGAGAACATTAAGTTGCAGATTAAAAAGATAATGCATACTTTGTGATGTAGAAAAAGTATATGAATTTTAAAATAAATATGCTGTGCTTCAAAACAAAAATAAAATAAAACTTCACATATCTTATCCTCTGGACAATGTATGTTCAATTTTCCCTGTAAAGAGAATATAACATTTAATGTTCAAGTTGCATTGTAATGACAATGAACATTTTTTTTTTTAAAGTAGAAATTTGTACTAAAAAGCAGTATTAATTTCTGTTTTGATTAACTTTACCAGTATTCAAAGATATGGAGGCCAAAGGAGTAAAAAAAGTCACTATGTTTAGTCTCTAATATATTAGAGCACAAATAATGCTTTGTTCTCTTTTATTATTTTTAAGTATTTCATGCAATACATTTCTGGATAGCATACTAAGCAATATGCAAATTAAATGAAGTAAAATAATAACAGATTAACATTTACTAAAACATGTAAATCAGGAATCATGAGAAATAGAATATAGTCATGAGATGTCAAATCCTGTCATGAATCGCATCCTTCAAGAATGTATCTAAATTAGAGTTTGGTTGCCCAAACCAAGTGCCAGTATAGAAAGCATCTTTTTTCTGAGTAAAAATCAATGAATATCTGCAGAATATAGTAATTACATTCTTCAATGAAGTTTGACAAAATAAACTAGGTGCTTCATTAAAAAAAGTATAATTGATGATTGTATAACTCTTAAGCATGGAGTGAAAAAAGTAATCAAATATTTTTTTCCCTTTCTCCTAAAGGTATGAGTTATTCCATAAAATTGATAGGCAGGAAATTCCATACAGATAAAAACACACTTTTATATAAAGCGTCAGATTCAGGGAGGAATCAACAACTATTGGACATGAAAACTAACACTCATGAGAAGCAAAAAGCACTGAAATGCATTATTACTTTCAAGTCAGACAGCCAGTTTGGTGTAGTGATTCAAGGCCAGAAGCCAAGAAGCCAAGAGACTATGAGTTCTAGTACTGCCTTAGCCATAAAAGCTGGCTGGGTGACTTTGGGCCCAGTCTGTCTTTCTCAGCCCAATCCACCTGACAGTGTTGTTGTCGTGGGGAAAATAAAAAGAGGATGGAGTGTTATGTACATTTGCCACCTTGACATACTTATAAAATAATAAAGGTGGGATAAAAATCTAATAAGTAAGTAAATCCTGCTTGCAGGCTCACTTGAAAGAACTGGCTGGTTGCCATGGGCAAAAAAATATTTAAGTCAGCAGGACCCTTCTTCTGCTAAGGTGAATGCCCTTTATCGCCACAAATATGATAGTAGAGATCAAAGAAAGATGAGCAATAATAGTGCCATTTACAGTATATGAGCCCTCCCTTTCTATAATGGCCAGTAATCCTACTGCTTCTCGTAACTTTTTTTGCCTGCTTTTTGTTGTTCATGCTATTTTCATTTCTTTTTCCCCCCTTATGTTTCCTCTTCAGCTAGAAAGTTTTAGGTTCTTATTTACAGTTACTAAAAACCTTGATCACTAACATTATGACATCTATTTTCATAAATTATAGTACTAGTAATTGTTATATTGCAATTATTGTCATGCAAAACCTGCCACTTCTAAAATTGGTTTAGGTTCTTATTTACTGGTTAATACAAACTTCAATCACTAACATTACGATAGCTATTTTCATAAATTATTAGTAGTTGTTATTTTGCAATTATTGTTATGCAAAACCTGCCACATCTAAAATTGGTTTCATATCTCTCATGTACATTCATATCCTTCCGGACAGGGTGAAAATATATATATCTTTTACTGTCAAATAAGACATTTTATCTGTAAGAGAGCATTAAAAATTCTGAAGCTCAAAGAGTTTTATTACTAAAAATGACATGTTGCTCAAGGATCACTTTGAAAGGTAAATAATTCATTAGTGAAATGGGAACAGATTATTAATCTCAAAAGTACTTAAACTGACCTTAAAGAAAATTAATCAAGCACCTGCATTCAGAAATACTCTCAGGTTTTTACTAGTCAGAAATAGAGAACACAGTGCTGAGAATCTTTTTTGTACTTAATCATGAAAAGACAGAAACTTGAAGAAAAGGGATGAAAATTGGAAGAGTTTTAAAGTATCTTCAACTTCAAACTGCACAGCCACACTATGAAGGGAAATATATGAGGGCTATAGGAATATGCATTAAACTGGATTATCTCCCGAAAAACATACCTGGCTAAATTGAATGCATCATCGATCAAACCTGCACGATTACTGACAGAGATTACCTATAAGGGTAGAGGAGAAAAATTGAAAACTTTAGGATGATAAGAAACTGGAAGTGTTTCATGTATTCAGGCAAGAAAGTGAAATGAGCTTACTTTATGGTTTCTCATTAGTTGGTCAATTATCAATCTCCAGTTTCTAATGTCATAGTTAACCCTAAAGTAGCCAGCTTGATTGATGTTTCCAAGCAGCCAAGTAACTCCATTAAGATATGCAATTCTATGATGTTCTGTAAACAAAGTGGAGTGGTAAGAGAAATCAAGTTATTTTTCAGAATGTTTTATACTTTAAAATAACTGATCATAAGAAGAAAAAAACCTACAAGATATTCCATAGGAAATAAGATAGTCCACTCTTTATCGGAATAGTTGGTGTCACTACACTTTCCTATCTAAAAAAATAATCTGTCAAATATACAGTAGCTATAAATGTCCTCAATTTACAGAGCAAATAAATAAGATAAGGCATATTGCTATAAAATGCAATTATCATATGTATCCTTGATTAAAAAAAACTGAAATCTGCTGTTATCTGCTTCATTTTTCTCTTAAAGATGATACCAATATGATTCTTAGGCAGATTAATCTCTAAACTAGCATACCTGGATTTAGGACCAAATCTTAACATTCAGCCAAGATGTGATAAAGACTTGATAAGATAATTTGAACGAGTGAATATTATTTTAGTAATGCATCCCCTAGTGGTGACATGCAGCATTATCACACCATGATACTAGCCAGTTCTCAGAATTTTCTACAGAGGAATGCACAAATAGTATTTATCACCCAAAAGTAGGACAGCCAAAGTTCATCTCATGATGATTTTATTACATTAAAAGGAATAAAGGCAGAGCCATCAATGCTTGTTCAACAGTAGGAATCACAGTTTAGGCTGAAATATAACAACAGGCCTAGATTATAAACAAGATGCAGTTACATTTATGATTTTTATTAAGATTATATTTGTATATATCACAAGTACTCCATATGAAAATATCATGAAATAAATACTCTGAGTATTCAATGCATGGTTTCCAGCAGTTTTGAAAGTAAGAAGGAATTTTACAGGAGGATTTTGAACACATCCCTTGATTCAGCTGTCCTATACAATAATTTTCTCCCATATTAATTTTAATGATTAACAAAGAGTGGTGAATTATTTCTCACTTTTAGCATAATAGTCCAAAAGAATCTAGCAGAGTCTCAATGGGCAAATGTTGATATTTTTGGTACTAAAAGGTGGGTAGAAATGTCTGTGCAAATCTAGCTAATATTGCAGCGGGGTGACTGGGGTTGGTGCACAGTTCACTGCCACCAGGGAATGCTGGAGCCTTTGCTGCTGAGCAGGTGATTGGTGGTTGAATCGGCCTCCTGGAATACCGCCGATCAGCTGTTCTAGGTGTTGAGGATTGCCGCTGTTCGCCACTGCTGGATGATGGTAAGCACAAATGGCAGTGGTGGCCATGAACCCTGCTGTCTAGAATAGCTGATCAGTGGTATTCCACGAGGCCGATCTAACCGCCAACCAGCTGCCTGGCAGCGAAGGCTCCAGTGTTCCACGGCGGCGGCAGCAGCAGCAGCAGCAGTGGCTCAGCTCAATTGACTGGTGGTGGGCACAATCGAATGGAGCCCTGACGAGCCACATGCTAAGGCTGCGATAATGTGCTGAAGTTGACCAACCTGTTTGCTCCAAGGACACTAGCCAGATGAATGCTGGGAGGCAAAGGCAGATTTTTTTCTTGTTTCCCCCCAATAAAGCTAATGTTCATATTATGGTCCGGTGCATCTTTTTTGTGATATTTTAAAATCAGTAAGACTATTATAGCTACATGGCTCTGTTAGTGGCATGTAGATAAAGCAGATAAACAGTTCCCCACCCCAGGATATGCTATAAAGAGGTTGGTAATAAAAGTCCTAAATTGTTTTATGAATATTATTGCTCTGCTGTTCAGCAATTAACTATTTCTTTTCTTACAGAATAGTGCTTCTTCTGAAGTCAATGTGCTTGTCTTAAGCTATTATTATGTTTGTAGTTGTAACTAAAATTCTCATAGAATAAGTCCTTAGGAAAAGAAATAACTGGCTATCTCTCATAGCTAGCAAAATGTTGATCTTAGGAAATGGGACAACTTGCCACAGCCAACTCGCTGCGGCAAACTAACTACGGCCAACTCGTCATGGCCAACTCACCAAAGGCACCTTGGCACAGTACAACTCACCACAGCCAACTCACCAAAAGCACCTTGGCGGAGTACAACTCGCCACAGCCAACTCACCACAGGCACCTTGGCGGAGTACAACTCGCATGGGCAACTCACCATGAGACAACTCATTGTGGGACAATTTAACAATAATTTAATTATTTAAAATAAAGAAAAGTATTTTAATTTTTGCTATTCACATTTCATTCTGTCCCTCCGTTCGTATCCTTTCTTTAATGATTCTATTCCACCATTTCTTTGATATTATCATAACTCTTGTCCTGGATTAGTTGGCCGTGGCAAGTTGGCCGTGATGAGTTGGCCATTGCAAATTGGCCATGGCAAATTGGCCAAGGCGAATTGTCATAGACCCCCATCTTAAGCCTTTTCCCTCAGATTTCCCTAAACCATAGTCCTTTCCCCATTTTGCTGATTCTGATTTACCCAGGATTCTCATCAACTCAAGTGATCTTCAAATCATCCAGGACCTGAATATCTTCAGTAATCTGAAATCACCTGAATCCCACTTCCCTCATTAACCATCTTCTCTCACTCCATTTCTCAGTCCAACAAAACTTCTTGCCAGCTCCTTAATCCATTGCAATTTACTGCAACCTGCTTCCATGACAGACACACACTCTCTCTCCCCTCCCCCACATCTCTACAAGATCACAAAGCAGGATGATACCCATTTTTTATATCCTTAATTTTGTGACATATTTACAAAAATTTCATTAAGAGATAGGATTACCATGGCAGTATAAATAATCTTCCTATTACAGTATAAATAGATTATTGCATGATTCCATATGCAAGAACTGTGAAAAGTAAACAATTGATTCTTAGTTATTTTGAGGAAAACAAATGCTTCTTACATTTTATACAGCTTTTTTATTTCAGTCAATTGATTGGCAACTCCCCTGGTAGCTAAGGGGGGGAGAATCACATGATCACAATAATCTTAAAATTTCAGCTTCCTTCAGTTGTTAGCAAAGTGGTACAGATGCTAAGCAAAATATCATGTGACTATGATTTATAATTTTACTTCTGCCATGTTGAAATGCAGTTGTAAAGCACAAAAAATGATCATGTAACCACAGCAGAGGTGGATTCCAGCAGGTTCTGACAAGTTCTTGAGAACCGGCAGCAGAAATTTTAAATAGTTCAGAGAACTATTTCAGTAAATTTTTCAGTAAAATTTCAGTAAATTTCAGTAAAATTTCTGCCTGGCCCCACCTCCATCTATTCTTTGCCTCCTGAGTCCCAGCTAATCAAGAGAAAATGGGAATTTTACAGTATCCTTCCCCTGCCCACCAAGCCATGCCATACCCACAGAACTGGTAGTAAAAAAAATTTAAACCGACACCTGAACCACAGGATGCTCTGATGGTCATAAATAAACTTTGGTTGCAAAGCACCTGAATGATCATGTGACTACAGAACTCTTGACAATCATAAAAGTAAGGACTGGTCACAAAGCTTTTTTTTAAATACCATCATAATTTTGAATGGTTGCTAAACAAGGAGTCAGTAAGCTAAGTCTACCTTATAACATTTGTTTTGTTAGTATAGTAAGGTTTTTAATCAAAATGCTGTAATTTATAATACTTAAAAAGCAAGAAACAATTCTAGTCATTTTGACCTCTAGAATTCAGTACAGCGGAAATTAAACCATTTGTTAAATCATTTTAAACTTAACATTATTTCAAACTCTTTAAGTAAGCTTGAAGGGTTATAAAATATGCATTAATAGCAGTAAAACTTCTCAGTATTCTATTTTATCCTCACTAGATAGTCCAGACCAGGACTCCACAGGAAGGCTAAAAGTATTTTAATTGAAATCGGCTACAATAACAGAATCTTGAAAGTCTGATTCTGCTATATCTCTTCCTCCTTATACATCCAGTGACTCAGGATGGTATCTGTTTGAGACATTTTCAAATGTTACCTCATTTCTTTAGACTTAAAAAAATGTTTCAGCCCTATGGGGTGGGGCGAGGAGAACGGCGACTCAGGGAATAGGTCAGGTGGAGCTGGCTGATTCAGGGCTGCTCAGAAGCCGGCCACACCTCTGCCAGAAGTTTGAGTGGCTCGGCTTCAGCTCCCTCCCTCCCTCCCTCCCATGCACGCACGCACACACGCACAAAACAGAGGTTGCAGAGCTCTCTTGCTTGCTCTCCAAGCACCACATGGCTGGGCGCATTTGGCTGCAGGAAGAGGAGTGGAGCAACGGGGTTGTTTTGTTCACCGCGGTGGTGCTTCGGGAGGGCAGGTGGACATATTCATTATAGTTGTCAGCTGTAGACATCCACCTGCCGTGGACCGGTTTGGGGGCGTGGCCAGCCAGTCATTGCTCCCGGTTTGGTGAACTAGCCCCAATTTCTGCTACCTACTCGTCCGATCCAATCCGAACCAGGAGCATTTCACCCCTGTGTTATATTAAAGGTGGTAAAATTCTGAATTGATTTATCATGGTCTGATATTTTTACATCTCACAAACCTGGTATTTTAACCAGGTGGAGTGTATAGATTTTTCTATATCCACTGTACCTCTATTTCAGGGGTGAAATCCAGCAGGTTCTGACAAGTTCTGGAGAACCGGTACCAGAAATTTTGAGTAGTTCGGAGAACTGGCAAATACCACCTCTGGCTGACCCCAGAGGGGGGTGAGAATGAAGATTTTGCAATATCCTTCCCCCAGGAGTGGGGAGGGAATGAGGATTTTGCAGTATCCTTCCCCTGCCACACCCACCAAGCCACACCCATCAAGCCACACCAAGCCCACCAAGCCACACCCACAGAACCAGTAGTAAAAAAAATTAGATTTCACCACTGGTCTATTTGTAATATTCTGCATTCATATGACTGGAATTTATGGATTACTTTTTTGTTGTTGGAAACTGGCATTTACTTTTAGTTTCCAGTAAAAATGCCCATTGGGTACAATGTGTTGCTTAATGACCATACATTTACTTAACAACTGTTAAGTAAAGGCATTGACCACTGCAAAAAAGGTTGTAAAATCAGTTGGGGTCACATGGTGATCCACTTAACGCGCACCATGACTTACAAGTGTAATTGTGGGCTCAATTATAGTTGTAAGTTGAGGACTACCTGTTTTTTACAGTTAAGGGCATGTTTTACTTTGACTTATGTCTACAAAGGATTTTATTTCATGTTACATTAGTTCAAATGAGTGGGTAGCTATGGTAAAGAATGTCTGATAAAATGTTTTTCGTGAGGGTCTATATTATTACTAACATTTGACATATATGCTTTTTGATGTCTACAATCCCTTTCACGATGCAATTTCAATCATATGTGATTTCACTATAAAATATCTTAGGTATTTTTAAAAAATACTATAAACTAGTTGCCGTTAATGTTTCTTTTTCTTAAATTATTTATTCTGTATAGACAATCCTTGAATGTATTATTCAGCTTTTTAAAAAAAATCTATATATCACACCATTGCAAATATTACATTTTATTTAGCTAATGTAGACACATTGTGAACTTACATTATGAACAGAGGCAGCTGTTCAGGGTGGCTGTGTGAGCAATTGTCCCTCCTTCCTACTGCTGGTCAAATAATGTTCAGACACCCTGTAGAGTTCTTAATGAGCCCTATTTTTCTCCCTAGCCTCTAGTGCTACAGTTTGTGATACTATTAAAAAATCTGTTCCTTCTTTGCTTGCTATTGTAACGTTGAATAAGGTAAGGGGTTTTTTTTTCTAACTGACCCAGAATTACTTACGTAGAAGTACATAAGGATAGCAAATGAAGTTTCCATTTTCTTATTATTTATGCAATGTAGGAATCTATTATAACAAAGTCATAACCAAAAGCCAACATGGTGGTATCAAAAACAGATCATGCCAGACAAATCTTATTGCATTCTTTGACAAGGTGACAAAATTAGTGGACCAGAGGAATGCTGTGGATATAATTTATTTGGATTTTAGCAAGGCTTTTGACAAAGTAGACCACAATCTACTACTTGATAAGATAGAAAAATGTGGGTTAGACAACACCACCACCAGATGGATTCGTAACTGGCTGACCAACCGTACTCAGTGGAACTGCATCTACATGGAGGGAAGTATGCGGTGAGGTATTCCAAGGCTCTGTTTTAGGCCTAGTACTCTTCAACATCTTCATCAATGATTTGGATGAGGGGATAAATGGGGAACACATTAAATTTGCAGATGACATCAAGTTGTCAGGAATAGCCAACACTTCGAAGATAGGCTTAAGATTCAGAAGGGTCTTGACAGACTTGAACATTGGGCTCTATCTAGCAAAATGAAATTCAATGGTGAAAAAAGTAAGGTTCTACATTTAGGCAAGAAAAACCAAATGCACAGGTACAGTATAGGTCTGTGATGGCGAACCTATGGCACACGTGCCACAGGTGGCACACGTAGCCATATCAGTGGGCATACAAGCTTAGCTCTGGCACATGCCAGCTGATTTTTGGGCCTTCCGGGCCCACCAGAAGTAGGGAAACAGGCTGTTTCCTACCTCTGGAGGGGCTCAGGGGGTGGTGGGGAAGGCCCATTTTTCTTTCTCACCTTTCTAGGAGGGTGAAAACCGCCTCCCCCCCCCGGAGGCCCTCCGGAGGCTGAAAATGGTCCATTTGCCAACTTCCAGTTCCACCATAAGTTGGTAAATGGACAGTTTCTGGCCTCCGGGGGGCCTCTGGGGGGTGGGGAAGGTCATTTTTCCCCTCTCCAGACTCCTAGAAAGGGTCTGGAGCCTGGTGAGAGAGAAAAATGGGCCTACTGAGCTATCACGTGCTAGGAGTGGAGGGAGTGGGGGGGGGGTCAAGACTGCGACCTACACCCCCCCCCAGCACGCGATGGCAAACAGATTAACCATCACTGGCATAGGTGGTACCTCACTCAATAGTAGTAACTGTGAAAGAGATCTTAGGAGTCCTAATGGATAATGATTTAAATATGAGCCAGCAGTGTGCAGCAGCTGCCAAAAAAGCCAACAAAGTTCTAGGCTGCATTAACAGAGGGATAGAATCAAGATTACATGAAGTGTTAATACCACTTTATAATGCCTTGGTAAGGCCACACTTGGAATACTGCATCCAGTTTTGGTCACCACAATGTAAAAAAGATGTTGAGACCAGGGGTGAAATCTAAAATTTTTCCCTACTGGTTCTGTGGGCATTGCTTAATTGGTGGGTGTGGCTTGGTGGTCAGGTGACTGAATGGGCATGGTCAATAATAATAAATAATAAAAATAATAAAGTATACAAAACTTGGGAGGCACCGGTCTACCTCCTTTAAAAACAGAATCCGGTCTACCAATTGCCTTTTACTGACAGGCCCCGGTCTACCTTCTTTAAAAATACTACAGCGCTGATCAGCTGTAGTGCGGCCCTTTGAAGTGCCGTGCCAGTCATTTAAGGCCATTTGCAGCTATATCACCACCGAGTGCTTCAGGGACAGAGAAGAAGAACAGCAAGGCGTGGGCAGTGGGGGGGGAGCCAGGGATTTTTGCTACTGGTTCTCCGAACTACCTGCCCCCATCGCTACCGGATCGCGCGATCCCGTCCAAACCCGGAGCATTTCACCCCTGGTTGAGACTCTAGAAAGAGTGCAGAGAAGAGCAACAAAGATGATTAAGGGACTGGGGGCTAAAATATATAAAGAAACGGTTGCTGGAATTGGGTATGTCTAGTTTAATGAAAAGAAGGACTAGGGGTAACATGATAGCAGTATTCTAATATCTCAGGGGTTGTCACAAAGAAGAGGGAGTCAAGCTATTCTCCAAAACACCTGCAGGCAGGACAAGAAGCAATGGATGGAAACTAATCAGGAAGAGAAGCAACCTAGAACTAAGAAGTAATATCCTGACAGTTATAACAATTAATCAGTGGAAAAACTTGCCTCCAGAAGTTGTGAATTCTCCAACACTGGAAGTTTTTAAGAAGCAACCATTTGTCTGAAATTGTATAGGATTTCCTGCTTGAGTAGGGGGTTGGACTAGAAGACCTCCAAGGTCCCTTGCAACTCTCTACTCTACTCTACTCTACTCTACTCTGCTCTACTCTACTCTACTCTATTTTATTTATTTCCCTGCCACTATTACAGATCACATACTGTCTATGCAGAGGAAAGGGAGGAGTACTGGTAACTGAGACAAGATGCTTCTAACTCAGTGCTGGCGAACCTTTGGCATGTATGCTGGCACGTGAAACCATCCCGTGAAGAATGTGCAGCCTTGCTAGCTCCTCTTCCACATTCCTGTGATCATACGCGCACCGGTCAGCTGGCCGTCGCGCACGTGTGAGTGATGGAACCCGGAAGAGCAGCGTTCCGACACATATGTGCAGGCCGGCACCCAACCTTCTGGATTGATGTTGCACGCATGCGCAAAGGCCAGCTGTTTGTTGGCCGTGCTTCCATGCCGGTATCAGGGTGTTCAGGTGCCAGCTTGCGCATGTGCGATGGTCCTCTGCTTTTCCAGGTATTGGCACTCCCGTGCGCGCGAAGGCCAGTGGGGCCATGCATATCTCACAGGATGGTTTCGCATGCCACTTCCGGCATGCGGGAAAGTTGAAAGTTCGCCATCACGGTTCTAACTAATTGAAAAGTCCAGCAGGCCATCTCAGAGCCAACAAACAACTAATGAGAGAAGTTCATTTTCAGAGTGCAGCATCTGATCCACTTTATTTTATAAGAGAAAGAATTTGTATTGTAGAAGCTCAGAGATAGGGCAGAGATAGGCTCAGAGATAGGGAAAATCTATTTTAGTATCATTTGAAACTCAAAATGAATCTGTTTCCCTCTGCCTCGCTTCCTTCCTTCTTCCCATTATCTCAGCTGGTCCCGCAATTTTATTTGTACAAAACTAATAAGAGGCAGACTAAGTGATCACATAAACAAAACATTTAGAATTACTAGCAAAAAAAAAGGAGATTTGAGAAAAAGGAGGAATTTTTTCAAGCAGCTATCAAAAGATTCTCCAGATATATTCTTTTTCATTTTCTCTTAAAAAAAAAAAGAGGTTGCGCCTGAAATTTTTTTTTATCTCTTCTTGACCCTTTCTTAGCGTTTTGTTTTTCACTATCCAGCAATCATCTTTTCCATTGTTATGGATTGGGGCTGCTTTGAAATTATTGATTCTAGTTTTATTTTTGAAATAAGATGACTGATAGTTATCAGCACTTTCTAAAATTAGTCTTCTTTTATTCTGAAGTATTCTTTCTTAGTAGTTAAGTAATCCTAGTACAGTCCATATGGAGAAAGACAGCCCAATCTCACCTACCATAATTACATGTGTAATTCAGTTTCTTCCATGCAAGATCCTCTGAGACGCAATCCATTTGTCCTTTTGTGCTTCTTATACGCAGAGATTATCAGCACAAGGCACCATTAGCCTAGGTAACAATTCTTATTAATCCACTTAGCAAGAATGTTTACTATTTACCTACTACTGAAGGGTTTTTCTTCCTTGCACAACATGGGGTCAAATATTTAATAAAAATCTCTTCTTTATATTTTTTGTCTTAGAAATATTATGCTAATAATGAAAGAATTGGCTCTAAATGTAATATTTAAATAACATACTTGTCTCTTATCTTTCTCCTTTTTATCTCTGTAAGCATGAACTTGCAACTTATGGACCAAATGCTGCTCTCCTGTGCAAAGGTTTATGATTACGGTGAGTGGACCATATGTCAATGGGATTTGTTCTCTGCAACAATATGGTTGTTGGAAAGATTCTGACTAACAAATGATATGCAATTCAGAACAGACATAAAAGATTGGATGAATCCCTAATTGCATCTATTTAGCAAATAGGAACAATGAATTATGAAAGGTAAATTTGATACAAAACTTATCAAAGTTACTCAGCACAAAATATTCCTCCTTCTTCCTCCAACCTTCCATGTTCACAACCATCTCTACTTATTTTGAGCAGATTGATTCCTTTTATTGCAGCTCCTCAGAATCACATTTATTATTTTCAAAATGCTCCAAAGGAAAAGCATTTTGGGGGTCCCCATAACTTTCTGCTCTTAAAAACTGAATTTCATTTGGACATTTAACATCGAGCAGTGTAAGTACATTTATATACGTAATTTATATACGTAAGAGATTGGAGTTATGAAGGCCACCAACAGCATATCATCACTATTGTCACAGTCACTATTATAATGGACAGAAGAATTTTTAAAAGAAAATTCTTTTAACAGGGGAAAATACAGAAAAATCAATAATATCCTGTGCTTTATATCTCTACTCTGAACTCACTTTTAATAATCAGTCTAATAAATTCTAATTTGCAATTGTAATTTAAATCAGAAAAAAGAACCAAACGATAAATGTCAATATTATTTCTCACTTTAAATCTGTTTCCCTTTGATGCATCAAAGTTTTCCTCTTCAAAAGCAGTCAAAAATTAGAACACCTTATAGGTAGTAAAAATCCTGACCTATAATTATCTAGAAGAGAATTCATAATATTACATTTAAAAGAACGTAAGGATATGCATACTTTAAGGGACTTAAGATGTTATCTGGTTTAAATCCATGAAACTATTCCCAACAAACAATCATCTAGCCCACTGGAAAAAGTTTACCAGCAGTCTATTATTTTTCTAGGAAGACTGTCCCACAGTTTAATAGCAATTACCCTTAGGAAACTTCTCCTGATAGTCAGCCTGAATTTCACGGTTTTTGAGTCCCATCATTCCTATGACAGCTTTCAATAATACTTTTCTCTCCTTTTGGAAGTGGTGGTTTATTTATTTTTTGTCACACAGTATATATAAACATAAGCATGAAATAACTATACAATATATAAGCATATATATAAGCATGAGTATGTAATATTTATATTAATTGGATATAATGAAAGGAAATAATGGGACAGGAAAAGTTGGCACGATTGTGCTCTTATGCACGCCCCTTACAGACCTCTTAGGAATGAGGTGAGATCAATAGTAGACAGTTTTTGGTTGAAGCTTTGGAGATTTTGGGAAGAGACCACAGAGTCTGGTAGTGTATTCCAAGTATTAACGACTCAGTTACTGAAGTCATATTTTCTGCAATCAAGATTGGAGCGGTTAACATTAAGCTTAAATCTGTTGTGCCTCGCTCGCCCCACCCCCACAGCTGGGCCCCTCTCATTTCCTGCTATCTCAGCCAGAGACTGATAGTACAGAAGAATGTCCTGGCATGCCTCCAGCCCTCAGCCCTGGCACCATGCCCGGACAAACTGAACAAACAAACCTCCCTCCGATAGCATGTGTACCTGAAGCCAGCCACGTGCTGGGATTACAACAGCTGGACACGAAACGATGCAATGGATAGATCCACGCTTCCGGAGAATGGAGAGGCGACATCAGCAAAAGGAAGGGAGGGGCAGGACTGGATAAGTGCTGAGTCATGGAGCCACACCCCATGGCCTATATAAAGGATCTGCTTTCTGGCATTCTCTGAGTCAGGCAAAGTCTAATCTGGATTGCTGAAGTCACACCTTGGATTCCTGCCTGCCCTGAGGACTCTGATAGGACTTTGGCAGAGCTGCAGAGGCACGCTTGATACAGACTTCCCCGACCCGGCCGTCAGAGGAGGAGTGGGACACGACAAAATCTATTGTGTGCTCGTGTATTGTTGCAATTGAAGCTGAAGTAGTCTTTGATAGGAAGGACATTGCAATAGATGATTCTGTGTGTTAAACACAGGTCTTGTCGGAGTCGGCGGAGTTCTAAATTTTCTAATCCCAGGATTTCAAGTCTGGTGGCATAAGGTATTTTGTTGTATTCAGAGGAGTGGAGAATTCTTCTTGTAAAATATTTCTGGACACGTTCAATTGTATTGATGTCCGAAATGTGGTATGGGTTCCAGACAGGTGAGCTGTATTCAAGAATTGGTCTAGCAAATGTTTTATATGCTCTGGTTTGTAGTGTAGTGTTTTTGGAGAAGAAGCTATGCAAGATTAGATTTACAACTCTTAAAGCCTTTTTTGCGATGTAGTTGCAGTGGGCTTTGGCACTTAGATCATTTGATATGAAAACTCCAAGGTCTTTAACAGGGTTGGGGTCATCTGTAAGGTAATGTCCATCAAGCTTGTACTTAGTGTTTAGGTTCTTTTTTCCAATATGTAAGACTGAGCATTTGCTGGTTGAGATTTGGAGATTTGGAGTTGCCAAGTTTTAGACCATTCAGACACAAAGTCCAGGTCTTTTTGAAGGGTAGCTGTATTGTTGGTGGTGTTAAATAGTTTGACATCGTCAGCAAAGAGAACACAATTACTTGTAATATGGTCACAGAGATCATTAATGTATAATATGAAGAGTTTTGATCCAAGAACGCTGCCATCAGTTCCAAATCACAAATCACAAGCAACAAATGGCTGGGAGTTGTTATGCATATTGAATAATGAATCATGGGAATGAGTTACAGTAAATAATATTCTAAGAGAAGGATGTCTGTTTGAACAATAGATGGTTGACATGGCTGATAAGGTCATGATAACACAAGAGGCTGAGGTACATCCAAATGAATCAAACATCCTTGAGATCCACAATATACAGAGGGAAGATTGATGCACTGTATGATGATGATGATGATGATGATGATGATGATGATGATGATTTTTAGAAACATCACAAGGTGTATCATATTCTCTTCAACATTTGTTGTGGACCAAAACATATGAAAGAATGATGTTGAGATGCCATGATGTATATATATGGAATTATGGCAATGATTCACTATTCATTACATTTACATGCAGCCCAAACTGGCAATAAATATAATAGCATCTTTTTTTTGAATTAGCAGCCAAATGTCTGGGCAGATTTAATTGCGAGTACTCAACTTGAAGAGAAAGTTGTTCATATACCAGTAGTACCTCAATGGAACACAAGGTCTCTTTGGTAGGAAGATTGTTTATGTGCAAATTGTGCCAGTGGGTTCTTCTTCATTTGCATTGTCTACTGTGGCTTGATGAAACATACAAGCCAAGATGACAAGTTTATGATACATTTCTGCAAGCTGAAATGCCAGACCCATGAAGATCCAAAGCTCTATAAATTGGTATCAAAGCACATGATCCATGTCCTGTATTTCAGCAGAAACTCAGAATGTTGGAAAAATGATACATGCAGTAAGAGGTACCCAAAGACATTTAGTGAGCATAAAATGTGTGGTGATGATTCATATCCAATCTACAGGAAATGGTCTTCAGAAATGGGAGTATTTGAAAGACATTAAGCAGGACAAGAGTCAAACTTTAATTTCTCAATGGGTAGTATTGAAGGTTGTTGTCTTCTCAATGTAAAAAAATATGCTCATTTGTCAAATCTACCAAATATGTCAACTATACCATGAAGGGAAGCATCAGGCAATTTTGCGTTTGAACAGAGAAGATGAAAGATCACAGATTCCTTGACAGGCAGATATATTGGGCCCTGTGAAGCTGTTATATTGATACTTGGATTTCAAATTCATGAGAGGGAATCAGCTGCTGCTTGTCTTCAAGTGTACCTTCCTCAGCAGCATCAAGTATTCTAACCAAGTAATGCTTCTATGCAACAAATAACGATATAGCAAAAACTACTTTGACAGAATTCCTGTATCCTTGCGTGCGCGATCCATTTGCAAAAACACTGTACTATGTGGATAGTCCAAGATTCTACACTTGACAAATAAGAGTTGGAAAAGAAGCAAGATTAGAAAAAGAGTGGAGGAGTTCTCTAGAATTTTTAAAGCCAGCGTTCTTGGTCAAGAGTATATCAATTCTCCACAGTGACAACTTCTATTATTTGAGACTGCTTCTTCATCACATAAAGTGGCCAGTATCTTTTGAATCACTGAAGATGCATAATGGACATAGACATAATACATAATTAGTTAAGATTCTACTTATTTTTCTTGACCATGGAATTCAAGATGCCAGTCTACAGCATTCCAGTTCTATTAGTAGGAGTACCAGAAATATTGTCACTTTGTTTCATAAAGGCATACATACTAAGGCAGATGTAAGTATATTAGGTTATTCATGCATCAAACAACTTTTCAAAAGAAAGCAACTTTCCCAAATATTCTTGTGTTATGAACATTTTGAATGCAAGGGACCTTCCAGAAAAAATGAACAAGGTATCTTGCATATTTCTACTATACTATGCTCTTAGAATTGATCCTAGTAATATGTCTTCCAAAATTAATCCTTCAGCTATTAACAATCTGCTAAATTTATCAAATTTCATTATTGTAGCTTAGATTAGTCTGGCCATCATGACATTCATGCACATTAGCCAACCATTCATAGCTAATATGCATACCATACATATCCCTACACACTATTTGAAATACACTGGAATCTAATACCACTATTGCCTCTGATTTTTATTGTATAAATTCTTGTGAATCCATGAACCTGGCACCATTCAATCTTCTCTCACTGTCTGCATATTGATTAGCATATAAATGAAGTAAAATGAAATTGCTCATGAATAAATACAGCTTTCAAAATGAATTAGCTTCATTCCCAAGCTGGTAACTTTCAATATATTTCCTTAGAAATATATGTAATAGTTTATCAGCAACTGCTAGCTACTATTGGCTTACTTTTTTATGATAGGATCAGTAAATCTGAATACAAAGAATGAATCTAAAGAATTGGTTTAAGCAAAGGAAGGTGCAGTCACATAGTTCCTCTCTTTTACACACTCACACACACACTCTCTCTCTCTCTCACACACACACACAAACACACACACCTAAGAAGAACGTGGCTTCAACATCTAGGTCTGAATCAGTAAGTTATCTGAATGGCTTGAAAATCTGAGCAGACTATTTCTAAAGCCAAAAATCTGCCTTGTGATAATTATGCTTATTTAAAAGAACAAATACTTTATATATACCTTTCCAAAGCACTATGTCCTCAGATATTACAACTAATCAACTGTTAAAGTACAAAAGGGAAAGAAAACCACAAGTTTTTGACTGCATCCTTTTATATAACAATTACAGCAAAGAATAATAGTATTATTTTATAACTTCTCTATGAAATTGGTTCATTTTATCTTCTTTCACAGGTAGGGCAAGGATTCCTCTTTCATTTTTAATGTCTTGCCACTCAAGCAGACTGTGCCAATTCAGGAATGACCTACTACATGCTTAGAGTGAGAGAAACACCTAAGAGAAACAAAGTATAACACTTGCTAGATAAGTTTCCTGTCTACTTCATTCCAATTCCAAAACAGTTTACTGAGACTCCAAGTGACTTGGAAGTAATTTCCTACTAAAATTGTGTGGGGAAAAAAACTTTTAAAAAGTGTGTGTGTGTGTGATGGTGGCAGAAGCTTAAAAAGCCAAGATTAAAAGAAACCCTTTTTGCTAACATCAGAAAAGAATTTACAGAAAAATCAGAATTTTTTAATAATTTTCTTAAGTTAATTATGGAATTAAATCAGAATTTAAATTTAAATTTTACACTATCTATAAACTAGATATATTTTTATAAATTTATCACAATGATTTTATATAGGAAGACAAATAAATATTTCCAGACTATTATAAAGTAGATATTTCATAATATTCTCATTTTTCCCTATATTTATTATGGGGAAAAATCTTGAAATTCTTTTTTTACAACACATTTTTCCAAAACAAAATCTATGTTTAGCAACGCTAATCATTTTTCTAAGATCCATTATGAAGAAATAGTTCAGAAAAACACATGAATGCTTTATGAGATTCTACTGGGAGGAAAGTTTATGTTTACCTGATTTGTTAGACACCCATATAATTGCCTCTGATGAGATGTGGCTTGTATTTCCTACTGCAATTGTTAATGGAATCTGCCACAAGTAGCTGCAAGACAAAGGAGTGGGTTCTAAGAATAAAAATACTGAAATGATTCTTCTCTCTCAACAGCAATCAGGGATTATATCAAAGTTATCAAACATGTTCAATAAGAGAGCAAATATTTTGATTCTAACATGTTACCTTGTTTCTAAAATCAGTTTGTGAATAGCAACAAAGAAGTAAGACAGTAATTCATCTTCCTTTTTTAAAACAAAATGTACTACTATTGAATGATAATTTCTCATAAAATAAAATAAGAAAACAGAAAAGACAATAACTAATACAACAGCCCCTCCCCATAAGAGTAATTTAAGGATAACAGTCTTTGGCAACAGTGTATGTTTTGATTTCAGTAACAATACGCCTTTTTCATAATGCTATCATTAAAAATTTCCTGACAAAATCCCTCTGTAATTACTCTTATATCAGTACAAGTAGTTCTTGACTTACAACAGTTCATTTAGTGACCGTTCAAAGTTACAACTGCACTGAAAGAAGTAGGTTATGATCATTTTTCACAGTTTTGCAGCATCTCCATGACCATGTAATCAAAATTCAGATGCTTGGCAACTGGTTCATATTTATCACCATTGCTGTGTCCCCAGGTCATGTGATCACCTTTTGTGACTGTCTGATAAGCAAAGTCAATGGAAAGCCAGATACACTTAACAACGTGTTACTAACTTATCAACTGCACTGATTCACTTAACAACTGTGGCAAGAAAGGTTGTAAAATGGGGCAAAATTCAATGAATATCTCACTTAACAACTTAACTTTTGGGCTCAATTATGGATGCAAGTCAAAGACTACTTATAATAAAACACTTGATTACAGTTTATAGACATTTTTCACATCGGAAGCATACTGAAGACATCGAAGTGAACAATAAAATATAAACAAAGCAAAACTAAACGGCCCTTTTCCAAAATTGCTGCAATCAAATACATTTTGATATAATTAATAGTTGAACAGATAATGCAGTTTGCACATTTTGATTTTTTACCTAACTGAAATCTTTTGAAAAAAAATTGATGTCCTTTTAAAGTTTATATGACATACTAATTATTTGCAGAGTGAAAGGAGTAACACCATGATGGTGAACAGGTGGCATGCGTAGCCATATTGGTGGGCACGTGAGCCAACTGATTTTCAGGCCTTCTGGGCCCACCTGCAAGAGAGAGACAGGCTGTTTCCTACCTCCGGAGGGCCTGGTGGGGGTGGGGAAGGCCCATTTTTTGCTGTCCTCAGGCTCCAGTGCCTTTCCAGGGAGGACCAAAACGGCCTTCCCCCCCAGGGGCCCTCTGGAGGCCAGAAATGGGCAGTTTGCCAACTTCCGGTCGCACAGGTAGCCCCATTTTTTCACTCTCCTCAGGCTCCAGAGCCTTTCCAGCCATTGCCAGCCTCTGCAGGACCTCCAGGGGGTGGGGAAGGCCATTTTGGTCCTCCCAAGACTTCTATAAAGTAAAGTGACCAGATTTCAGCGATGGCAAAGTGGAACACCATTGACGGGGGCGGAGAGGGGGAGCTGTGCATGCGTGCTGAGTCTTGCCATCTGCCATCTGCCTGAAGGAGGAGGAGCGGCTGCTGCTTCTCCGCTCTTCCAGGCAGGCTCGGCTCTCCTCTCGGCTCTTCTCTTCCTCTCGGGTGAAGTTTTCTCTCCTCCCTCTCGCGCCCCCTTCTCTGCCACTCCCCCTTCTCCGCCTCCTCTTCTTGCGTTGCCGCCTCCCATTTTCAGAATGGGAGTGGGGAAAAAAATTGGGACTTTTTGGAATTGCCGCGGGATGCGGGACAAATTATTAAAAAGCGGGACTGTCCCGCCAAAAGTGGGACGTCTGGTCACTATACTATAAAGGCTCTGAAGCCTGGTGAGAGCAAAAAATGGGCCTACCTGGCTCACCGTGCCAAAAGCAGGGAGGAGTGTGGGGGGTGTCACGTGCTCATATGTTGGGGCGGGGCACATAGAATTATGGGTGTGGGCATGCATGCGACCCCCCCCACTCCCCCTGCTTTTGGCACGTGATGGTAAAAAGATTCACCATCACTGGAGTAACATATGATGGCAGAATTATATGGGAAAAAATTCTAGGTAAAAACCAGTCCTTTTTCTGTTTTTGATAGCCTTTTTAAAGTTTATTTTGTTTACGTTATCAGGTTGCCTATGAAGGACTTTTCCTTGAGGCCGGAATTTATCATTTGCAAAGGGTAATTTTTTTTTTAAAGGCACATGAAATAAAGTCATGGATCACAGGTGGCCTTAGAACTGCAGGTTGCATATATCTTAAGAATCAACAGTAAACAGTAAATCTACATTGGCAGATTATTATGTTTAAGTATTAGGATCAGTCAAAACCAAAGATAGTGTGAATGTAACACTCGAAGAATGGCAAAGTTGGTGTCAGCTGTGCAATATGAATAAAAACACTCCTCCCCCCCTCACACACACACACACAAACTTTCATTGAGAGGCTATGAACCTGCAATGGTTTGGTTTGCAGTGGATACCTAAATGAAAACATTCTTTTAAAAATGTTATATGAAAGACAGCTACTAAATATAGACTGAAAGAAAGAATAATAAAAGTGAAATATGCTGAAAGCTGAATTTTACAGCGTTATGCATGATGACTAGACTACACAGCTGGGCATATGCATGATGCTGATAGTTGGGGTAATTAATTTTAAACTTTCATGTGTATTTGTGTATTATATAAGTTATTTATGAATAGGTTCCACTAACGAGTGAAGAAATAATAAACTTCACCACATTTTGTTTTCAAGTATTCAACATACCAATGAAATTAGTGGCAGCATTTTCTAAAGAATACTGCAGTGTTCTGTAGCAAATTAAATTAGTTCCCTTTACTGTTTCCTCTTCTATTTTTAAAAGATTAACATTTGCATTTAATTCATTATTATAATTGATCAGGACTTTTGCACAAAGCTGTAAGCATATTTCAGCTGCAGAAATAAGCAATTCAGGTAAACTCATATCCTTATATGTGTGAAAGACTTACCATATTTTTCGGACTATAAGACACACCGGAGTATAAGACGCAGCTTAGTTTTTGGGGAGGAAAATAAGAAAAAAGCTGGCTAACGGGTGGATCGGCCTCCTGGAATACCCCCAATCAGCTGTTCCCGGAGGTGAACTTTAGCAACAGGTTTGTTGGCTGTGAGCTCTCTGCCTTGATATTTTTCCCAGGCTCTCAAACTGAGGTTTCAGAGGCTTTTTTCAGCCTCTGAAACCCTTTGTTTCAAAGGCTGCTCAGGACTACATTCAGTGTATAAGATGCACCCAAATTTTTACCCTCTTTTAGGGGTAGGGGTAGGTGCATCTTATACTCTGAAAAATATGGTAATTAATTCAGTTGAGACTGAGGTTATCAAAGCCATCTGTAATTCACCCAGAACTGCATTCCTAAAATGTTTTTGCTGTCAGAATTGTTTTTTCTTTTCAAACTGTTCCTTTCTGTGCTTTTTCATTCCTCTCAGCCTCCTTCTTACCTTTCTTTCAATTTCTATACTTATTAGATAACCCAACCGCACACAAATTTCCATATTTATTATAAAACGACAATAAGCCTACACAAGAATCAATAACATAAAATTTTAGAATATATTGAAAAACAGAATTATAAATATTAAATTTTCCAAGTTTAAAACAATAACAATAACAGTTTATTTTTTATTTAAAATAATATTTTTTTATTATTAAAGCAGTGCACATCAGTAACAGAATTAATTAAAACATTATAAAGCTGCATTAACTTTTATAGGTAAGATTATTTTAAATTAATGTTTCTAAAGATAAATTATATTCACTTGGAACTATAGGACATATGACTCCTCCATTTCTTCCTAAGAGGCCTTCAGGTAAAATGAGATCGTTCCTGGTACATTAGGAATTACTGACCCTGAACTGCCAGCAGAAGAGGCCTCGGCTGAGGAGAGCTTGCAGGGCAGAGGGGAAGAACTGCCTACTGTAGTGAATCCCGGAGAACGCAGAGCAGAGAGGCGGAGATCTGCCAGATTGCTCGCAAAAAGGCCCCAGCCTTTTTATTGGGCTGCACTGGGAGCTATTTAGCACAGCAGGCAGAGGGAGGTGTTGCTGGAAGCAATGTGTGTGGGTTATGGCCAGATGTTTGTGTTTTCAAGACTCTGCAGTTCGTGAGCTAGGTGGATTTAGTTTAAGTTGCCAGGAGGCTTTGTGTTTGTGGACTCTGAACATCTGGTTATCTGTTTGATGGACTACTTGGCCATTGCCTGGAAGTTTAGTCTGGGGCTTATTCATGGCTGGATTCACTTGGAAACGACCCTCTGAATTCCTGTCCTGGGCTGTTCCTGTGAATTCTACTTGTAAACTCTGAAACTCTGACCATTGGACTGACTGACAAACCTAATTGGAGGCTCCAAACCTCAGACTGGATGTTGGCTTCTCTTTTGAAACTACCCAGCAAAGCTTTTATTTCCGAGACTGTTTTGAGTTTGCCATATGTTCTAATCTAGCAGCTGTGGGTAAGCTGAAACCTGAAACAGAATTGCTAGGGGAAAGACAAAATAAAGTTCTCTCTAACCAATACTGACGTGTGGGTGAGTAGGCCAGCACAGGTGGACAGGTATTGTCTTACCAGTTTCTTGCCTATTTTAACTTTCCTAGTCTGTCTTTTATGGTTCTGTTTTTGGTAGGTTTGGCTATTTTTTCTTCTTGTGTGAAGACAGATGCAAAGAATGAATTAAGCAGCTCTGTTTTCTGCTTGCTGCCCATCACTTCTTTGCCATCTTCTCCCATTAGCTGACCAATGGTTTCCTTCACTTTTTTCTTGTTTTTTATATGTTGAAATAAATTTGTTTTATTATTTTTGACATTTGTTGCAAGTCTTAGTTGATTTTGAGTCTTAGTCTTCCTGACTTGATCTTGATCAGGTTTGATTTATATGCTGGTATTCTGCCTTAGTTATGTTCCTCTTTCCATTTTTTATGCTTGTTCTTTTTGTCTTTCAGTTTATCAGATAATTATTTATGCAACCATGTTGATTTCTTCTTTGATTTCTTCTTTTTCTTTTTTCAGTAGTATTGTGCTCAACTGGGCTTTCATAAATGTATTTTTAGAGTTTCCCAAGCTTCTTGAGTTGTTTTCTCCTTTAAGATTTTCATCCATGGAATCCTTCCCAAACTCTAGGTTTGTTGAAATTGGCTCTTTTAAAGTCTAATGCATCAGCTTGATTTTGTCCTATTGCTTGTATCTGCATTATATTGAATTCCAATATGACATACACACTCTCCCCCAAAGTTCCTGCAACTTCAACCCCTCTATCATTTTGTCTCTGTTAATAAGAATTAAGTCCAGTACAGCTGAGCCTCTAATTCCCTCCTCTACTTTTTGGATGACAAGACTGTCTGCTAGGCTTATCAGGAACCTGTTTGATCTGCCACTTGATTCAGAGTTTGTTTCCCAACTGATGTCAGGGTAATTACAGTCCTCCATTACTATTGTGGTGTGTTTTCTATATACATTAATTAATTGATTAGCAAAAAGTTCATCAATTTCTTCTATATGGTTGGATGGCCTGTAGTATACACCCATAGCAATGTCATTCTTTTTTCCTTTTATATTAATCCATATGCACTCAAGGAGGCTTTCATCCTTGGTTTTATGCATTTCTATAGAGGTGTATTCATTTTTTTATATAATGCAACTACGGTATGTCAGTGATTAGACCTTTGCTAGACAAGCTAGCTGATTTGAGCAACTATAAAGATTATTTAGCAATTATAAAAGTGTATTCAGTATGCTGAATAGAAAAGCTGGATTTAAAATAATGCTTCTTCAAAATTTACATAAATTATTTCAAAATATTCCTGTGGAAATGTCAGTTAATGTAATAACCAATTCATTTCGTATGATCCAGAATCAACTTCAACATTAATTGCTATCAAAAAAGAAAAATAATTATTGTTATAGCTGGAAAGTAAGGTATTTTATAAAAAGACTATCTTGGTGTGCATTTACTATAAGTACTGACGCACACATGTAACATCTTATTTTCTGAGATTAATATTATAGAAATTTTCTGTCAGGGCCAACGCTTTGACAGTATTCTCAACATCCATTTTCGATAATTTTTTTAAGAAATTGCTATAAATATGCATTTTTATAATGGGTGAATCAGAAGATTTTCTCACAAGATATGGATGATATAGTTATAAGTAAAGTGGCTTGAAAATATACATTAAAAACACAGGCATATTTACTAAGCATGACATTCACATGGTTATTTGCAGTCCTTATTGTTTACTTCCTTCTAGTCCATCTAAAAATAAATCAGGCTGTTGCATTTAGGTAATACTCTAGTTTCAGGTAATATGTCTGGTTTGTTTCTGCAACCCAACAAGAAAGACACAGACTTCAGAGGATAATTAGAACTGCAGAAAAAACAATTGCTACCAACCTGCCTTCCACTGAGGACCTGTATACTGCACGAGTCAAAAAGAGGGCTGTGAAAATATTTATAGATCTCCCTCACATCCTGGACATAAACTGTTTCAACTCCTACCCTCAAAACAATGCTAAGAGCACTGCACACCAGAAAAACAAGAACAGTTTTTTCCCAAATGCCATCACTCTGCTAAACAAATAATTCCCTCAACACTGTCAAACTATGTACTAAGTCTGCACTACTATTAATCTTCTCACCTTCTCATCGTTCCCATCACCCATCTCCTTCCATTTATGACTGTATGACTGTAACTTTGTTGCTTGTATCATTACGATTTATATTGATATTGTTTCCTGATTGCTTATTTGTAACCTATGACTATCATTAAGTGTTGTACCTTATGATTTTTGATGAACTTATATTTTCTTTTATGTACACTAAGAGCATATGCACCAAGACAAATTCCTTGTGTGTCCAATCACATTTGGCCAATAAAAAATTCTATTCTATTTTATTCTAGTCTTATCTAATCTAGTCTAGTCTAGTCTAGTCTAGTCTAGTCTAGTCTAGTCTCTAATGACAGACAACAAATTATTATAGCGGCATATTTTAGAGTAGGATTATTTCAAGGATCTTCAAAAAGCGATTATTAAAAAAAAAACAGAATTGCTATTCTTACAATACTGTGCATCCCTTTAGGAACCGTACTGAATTTATTAATAATTTACAATCATAATATAATACAACAGAACCAACAAAATAGTATAAAAATAGACAAAGCATTCCATTTTATAGTATGGTGATTTGTCTGGTCAACATGTATATGTCATATAAAAGGATTTCACACTGTCCATTCCATGACATAGTAAATAGTGACGTAAAGGAAAAGGAACCCAATGTAACAGGGAGGCTTTCATTCTATGTGGTCACTCTGCTTAAGTTGCAACATTCACATAGTGTGTACAGGATTTGTTTAGACTTAGACAAATGCTTTCTACATTCTACAAACATTTTGCCAATGGCCAAATATGAATAAATAGTGGCACTGGGTACCTCTGCATACACTAACATCTATTTTCCATAGGTGCCTTTGCTGATTTTGGCAGCACTAATGATATTGAGTCATTAGCTCCTGGGCTCAAAGAGGTAAGAAATTCAATCATGATTTACTACTGATTCTCAATGTTGACTACAAAAACAGTAGAATTAATAAAGGAAAATATTTGTAGCTCAGGGTTGTAGTGAGGGTTCCTGGGTTGCTCTCTGAGCTTGGTGCTCAGAATCGTAGGATTGTGGCATATGATAAACAAGCAAATATTTGTACAAAAGCAAATACTTTTTCATGGTTCAAATACTTTTTTTATGGTGACATCATTACTCCTGAGTGATGGACTGAAATAAGTGACTGATATTTCAGACAGAGAACCTTCAGACAGTTTACTCATGCCCTGGTCACCTCACAACTGGCATATTGCAATGTGTGTATACAGGGTTGCTCTTGAAGATCATCTGAAAGCATAGCTGGTACAAAATGCAGCACTGCAAGCAATAGTAGTAGCATCGTGGTAGGCCCATCTATCACTACTGCTATGTTGGTGGTTGCCAGTTGGCTTCCAGATACAATTCAAGATACTATTACTTATAAAACCCTTTATAGCTGAGGGATCACTGATTTTCTACTATTTCTACCTGGCAGGGGGAATGCCCCAGCCTCCTTCCATTACATGATGTCATTTTATGGGACTAAGGAAGCTTGCCTTCTCTGTTGTGACCCCCATCTTCTGGAACAAGGGTCTCCAACCTTGGCAACTTTAAGTCTGGCGGACTTCAACTCACAGAAAGCAAAGCTGGCTGGGGAATTCTGAAAGTTGAAGTCTGCTAGGCTTAAAGTTGCCAGGGTTGGAGACCCCTGTTCTGGAACAACATCTCCCCAGAGATAGGGACAGTATTTTCCCTCCTAGGGGTTCTAAGTTGTCCTTAAGACCTGGCTTTGGTCTCAGGCTTGAAGTTACTATAATGTGTTGGTAGGACAAACCTGGTTTGTCATGATTGTTTTAATTCAGGATGCCTGTGATGTTGCATGTTTTTAACTGCATTTGTTGTTTGTGTATTTGCAAACTGCCTAGAGTCTGAAGGGTTTCTGGCTACAATACATTTAAATAAATAATATTTGGCTTGTCTTGGCAAATGGAAATCTAATTCTTCTCAACTGTACGCCCTTCCCAGTCACACAGAGAAATACTGCTTTGGTGGTGCTCAAAATACTTGAGCCAAAGAAGCAACATCAGAGAAGAAAGTTTTTCTTAAGTATATGAAGTGTCTGTGAAAGTGGAAACCTTTGAGCATTTAAATACTTATCTTTAGTGTTTTGGTTACAACATTTTATTGCTGACTTAATCTGCTTAATGATTAATGATAATCTGTTTTATTGCTGATGCTTAATCTGAGAAATTACTGGTTTCTTTCTTAAGTCCTCCCTTCTCATTTTTGTTTGCTGGTACCTAATTTCTTTCAAGAAGAACAAGAAAGAATGCTAAAATTACATAATTTTAGACATAAAACATAAAGACATAATTACATAAAGTAATTTTACAAAGAATTTTTTTAGAGCTGAAAATTGAATTTTAAAGAATTCGACAAAACCTCATTTACTATTCAAAAGGTAAGAAGCTCCATCATAAATCAAGTCATAAAAGTTTTATTTTAAAAATAACTGTAAACTTTGGACATCTTAGAGGTCAAATACTTTCCAATAATAAAATTATGATGGTTAGAATTCATAAATCTTCCCTGGGCTGTGGGCCAGGTTGTTGTGATGAGCCTAACTTGATATTGTGATTGTATGTTTCTGAGTCATTCTGAATGCAATATAATGTTTTAAAATACTTTTTATTTATGGGTTTTTTAATTGCTTGATAGCCAACCAGAGTCATGTATTAAATGGATAGGCATACCGGGGTGAAATGCTCCCGGTTTGGACCAGATCACTCAATCCGGTAGCAATGGCAGCGGGTGATTCAGAGAACTGGTAGCAAAACTCCCTGCACATACACCCCCATGCCCAGCTGAGCTGCATGATCATCAGAGGTATTTTTTTACTTTTAAAAGCATTTTTTCTTCGGCCAAAAAATGCTTTTAAAAGTAAAAAAAAAAGCCTCTGATGATTCTGTGGCTCAGCTGGGATTGTCAGAGGAACCTTTTAAAAGTATTTTTTCTCAACCTCTTCAGCCAAAGAGGTTGTAGAAAAAATGCTTTTAAAAGGCTCTTCTGACGATCCCAGCTGAGTTGCCTGATCATCACAGACTTTTCTTTTCTTTCTTTTTTGCCTTTAAAAGAAAAAAAATTGCCTCTGACAATCAGGCAACTCAGCTGGGATCGTCAGAGGAGCATTTTAAAAGCATTTTTTCTACAACCTCTTCAGCCGAAGAGGTTGTAGAAAAAATGCTTTTAAAAGTAAAAAAAAAAGTTGGCTACACTCACTCAGTCACATTAACCCCCAAACCACACCCACAGAACCTGTAGTAACAAATTTTACATTTCACCATTGAGACATAAATATACATTTTTTTAAAATGTTAATAAAATCTGAAATCAAATTCTTGCTCTGGATAGTAGTTAATTCATCTGACTAAAAGATACTACACTGCAGAAAAACTATTACATAAGCAGTAGGTATTTAGATTATTATCTATATATTTGTTCACTAGATTTAATAATTTGCACTCATTAATTATTTAGATTTGTGAATTAGCCCAGAAACTCCTATTTTGGTTGCTATCCTGTGGGCTGTCCTTGTTCCACCCCAGACAATTTGGGCAACATTAACCTGCCTTTTTTTATTCCACAAAACATCCAATAATATCAATGTACACTAGATTGCAAAGGGAGTCAGGACAATGGATCATTATCCCTAGTGTTTCTGTTTATTAATGTAGCAACATCTGTGCTGCCCCAAATTATATATATATTGTTATGACAAAATAAATAAAATAAAAAATAAAAATAAAAATAAATAAAAGAAAAGCTCAGAAAATTATAGGTTTCAAAATCAGTTTGTGCTGAAAGTGTTGCATTTTGGAAACAGGTGCCAAAATTATACCCTATTTAATTTAAATTTGTTCATACCTCCTTCTCTAAGCAATAATGATAGCAGATGAATGTTTTAAAATTATTTTTTCAGTCCTATTCTGTTTCCTATTTTACATTCACCTCTAACATTCTGTATATTTATGAAAATAAAAGGGTAAAACATGGTACATTTCTTTCTAACTGCATTAGATTTCTCTGTTAAATTTAAACCTATGGCCATTGAGAGCTGGGCAGCATAGAAGTTTAATAAATTAGCATTAGGAAAAAAATAATCAGGACTGATATTGAGAATGGCCTTTTAAAATAATGAGAAGATTGGCAGTGATCAATGTAATTGGTTTTTTTTTCACAAAACCACAGTTCATAGCAGGATTAGACCAGTAGTTTGGAGATCTCTTATGTCAATCATTTAACAATATCTACCATCGTCTTTCTTGCATTAAATGGTTCTGTGACTAACCAAATAACAGTGTTAAATAAAACAAATGAAGTAGTATTGCCACTACCATGCTAACAACAACAATATAGCTATCAAAACATATATACTTGTGGAAAGAAATGGAAACAGCTGAGGACAACCTCATTTTGTTTCATTATAAGGGAATTAGTAAGATGGCCAGCAAGTAATGGAATTGTACATGGAAAAACAGCTCACAGAGAGGAAAGTCCTTGCAATAGTGGACTTTGCTTTGGTTTCCTGTTTGTTCTAATCTTGGAAGAATCACATATCTGTTTACATACAGCAATTTTACATCTTGTATGTAAATAGCAATTTCTGAGGCAATTGCATACCTTACTATAGTACAAGCAAGAAAACAATTGCCCCTTCCACTAGTTATTTAGTGCAGTAATTAATAGGTATGCAAACAGGCCTAGCAGAAAGATCAAGATTGATGTAACAGCTACTCTGGTCATCGAAGTATTAAAGGTTCATTAAAGATTAGTTAAAGTAGTGAAAGTCAAATTGCTTTCTCATCCTTATGCAATTCGTAGAATAAGTGGAATGGAAATTAAAGGTTGCAAATTCCTTCTGCCTATTATCTTCCTTCTTTTTCTTCCTTTCCCACTCAAGACCCACTGCCAATATTCTGTATTGTATTGAATGAATGCACTATTGCTGTATTCATACAGCTCTACAATTTTGGCAAAATTATAAAATACAACACAATTTCTCAGAAATTTGAATTCCATGACGCATTAAGTTCCAATGTAAGTAATTAAATATAGATTTAAAAAAGCAATGAGGGAAGTAAACAGATTGAGGCAGTAGCAGATGGGAAGGAAAGTTTTAAGCATACTTTGACCCTGCGGTCTCAGTGCCTCCTCCAGTTGCTATTAATGTACATACAGAGGATGCCAAGATTTAGACAATATAGTTCCATTAATATCTCTAGACTTCCAAGTTTATGTGTACCATATTAATATATATGTTTTCTCATCATTAAGTCACCCTATTTAACAGATTTGGAATTTTTATCAGTTATATACTTCTGCTAAACTAAATGTAATTTTTCTGATTTAATATTTAATTGTTCTTCCTCTGTGAAAGCCCACTTATGTAAAAAAACATAATGATGACTGAACACATTTAAATTATCTATTATTGAAAATTTCCAGATATAAATTCAAGTCTTTATCCACATCTTTCTAAATGTGTATATTCTGATGATATTATTTCAATATTTAACATATTGCCTATAAATAATGTTTTTTAAAAATAGCAAAGGCATACCGTGGTATCACTGTTTTTATTCACAAATCTTTATTTAACCATTTATGAAGATATTTCTCCTTCTCTAGCAGTGGTATTAAAACAATTATAACTAGTATATAATATACTAGAAAATGTAAATACCTGTTGTTTCTCAAACCGGGATCTTTATCAAGGTCATAAACAAAGCGATCTTGAGAGATTCCTATAATACTGTCTGTATTGTCATTTCTCTTGATAGTGATAACAGGGTAACCCATCTGGAGTGTCCACTGATCCATTACCTCTTGGATATTCACAAATTTCCCAATCTTCTTAAGTGCCTTAAAACAAACAAAAAAATACAGAACTCCTTTCTGAAATGATATTATTACCACATTGTCTCTTTTAGTAAAAGGATTCAGGATGTATTCATTAATGTCTTCATAATTTTATCTGAAGCTTTTTTAATCTATGCAGATATATTAAGTTTGCTTAAATTCTATTTAAACTGTTCACTTTAATATCAGAGTTATATCACAGTTTAGAAATACATTCTACTATGTTCAATGGGTTAGCACTCAATTCAGCATAGAATTCCATCCAGAGAATTCCAATCATAAAATGTAACAGGAAAAAAATATTATTTCACTTGCTTTATCCCAGAATTAGAGAGTCTATGTCCTTCCAGATGCTGTTAAACTACTTTTGACTCCAATCTACTTTGTCATTGGCTATGCTGACTGGGGCTGTTGGTAACTATAGTTCACCAACATTTGAAGCACATACCTTCTCTATTTCTACTTTATGCAGTGGTGGGATTCAGCCAGTTCTCACCACTTTGGGAGAACTGGTTGTTAACTTTCTAAGCAGTTTGGTGAACTGGTTTTTGGAAGAAATAATTAGGGCAGAGAACTGGTTGTTAAATTATTTGAATCCCACCACTGACTTTATGAAGACTTGGCTGTTAATTTTAACTGCAACATTAACTTTAGATAGAAAATTAAAACAGAATAACAATACTGACAATTTTAGCCACCACTTTAGTTTTATATTAATGTGTTAAATACTGAACAAAATCGTCTTAACTATAAGACAAGTTAATGCCGATACAACTTTTAAGTTCAGTGAATGCAGTTCAGTTTTATTGAAAGAACAAATACTACAAAATAATAGTTTCACAACAGTTTCCTGATTCCTTTACCTGGTTTACTCTGCTCTTTGGAGTTGATCCACATTTACAATCAGACCTACAAAGCACTCTGTAAAAATATTTATGCATTTTATGGTCTTCTCAAGGGCTTCAGAGACGAAGTTGAGACATGCCTACAGAGAACTGATACATCTCCTGGTAGGTGGGACTCTGAACGTGTATTGAGTCAAGTGGGCATATTTACCAAGATGAAATAAAAGATCTCAGAGAACAAAGGTTCCCTCCAAGTCCATGAAAGAGATCAATACAGTTTCTGTGCCATGCCTGAGTCTGAATCTGGAGTTCCAGATCCAATTAATCAGTTTCCTCCAATAACTGTATTTTCTCCATAATATACCCCAAGGGGATATGATTGGAGAATGGATGAATTGTTCATTTTTGCTATATGACAACCTGGCTTCTTGAAGAATCAGTAGAACAATACTGCTCTCAAGGTGCTGAAACTTTCCCTTCCTCCATGACTATATTCCTAGTTTCCTCCCTGGCTGCTTTATTCTGGGCAGATAAGACTGGGGTCCAATGCCCAAATGGAAGGACTAGATCCAGGGATGAAATGCTCCTGGTTCGGACAGTGATGGCAGGTGGTTTGGAGAATGAGTAGCAAAAATCACTGCCCCCCCCCCAATGCCAGGCTGAGCCGCACGATCATCAGAGGTTTGTTTTTTTTTACTTTTCAGCTGAAGAAATGCTTTTAAAAGTAATAAAAAAGCCTCTATGATCACGTGGCTCAGCTGGGATCATCAGAGGCTTTTAAAACCTCTTCGACCAAAGAGGTTGTAGAAAACATTATTTTAAAAGGCTCCTCTGACAATCCCAGCTGAGTTGCCTGATCATCAGAGACTTTTTTTTCTTTTAAAGGCAAAAAAAAATGCTTTTAAAAGAAAAGCCTCTGACAATCAGGCAACTCATCTGGGAGCATCAGAGGAGCCTTTTAAAATTATTTTTTTCTACAACCTCTTCAGCTGAAGAGGTTGTAGAAAAAATGCTTTTAAAAGTAAAAAAATATATATCAAAAAGTTGGCCACGCCCACCAAGTCACTTTCCCCCCCACACACACCAAGCCACGCCCACAGAACCGGTAGTAACTAGTTTTACATTTCACCCCTGACTAGATCACAGAGAATCCTGTCCATTTGCAGCCCCCAAATCCTTCCAGATAATCCTACAGGACATGATGTCTTTTGCTGCAAGAGATTTTAAGGCAGATTCCATTTTGAATTTATCTTACATCATTTAAAATACAGTATATGCTATAGGTTCTAGGTGAATTCCAATTTCTGATTCTAATAAAATAATTTCTTTTAGTAGAGGATTAGCAAAAGAGCAAATTCTCCTCTTACAATATCCTATACATGTGTTTAAAATCTGTATAAGAAGATTGGGGAATTCAAAAAGCAAATTGCGGGGAGGACAAATCAGGAAAGAAAACTTTCCATGAGCTTCTGCAGCTTGTGTGACACTGCATTCTGCCTCTATGTTGTCAATATTTCCAATTAATGGCCAAATTACTTGTGCACCTTCTGTGAACACTAAACTGAAGACTGAAGAAAGACTGACTATTTTTCATGTACTACATCTGAATCCATCACAATTTCTAAAATCAATGATAGTTGTTTAGCTCTGATTCTAAAGGTAGAGTAAAGAAATGTGCTAGCAAGATAAACAGATTTTGAGGTCCATATTAAGTACCTTTTTAAACACCATTTTAAAATTGTTCTTCAGTGTATCACTTTTTATACAATATTTACATATATAAGCCCCAAAGTCAAGTAACAAACATTAGCCCTCAAAATAAACTACATTTGTTGATGAAATATGTTTAATGCTTTTACCTCTGACAGTGTATTCCATAGGTCTTTCCTTGCAGCATTGCCATACTTGTGAATAGTTAAATAATCCTAAAAATACATACATATATTAATATATAAAATATATGCTGTATAACTTCTATACATTTTAGGCATAAATTTATAATATTTGTATTATATATCCCTGCTTAGTATAAATTTAGAACATTTTAAAGTTAGTTTTCAGTATGTAATAAAAGTACCAATAATCAACATTCCAAATTATTATTCTATAAATCATAGATACACAGACAGAGGATGCAGGCTCATTGTGGTCTTTGCAAACCTGGACTGCAGAGATCTGTAAATGTTGTTACTTAGCTATAAATACATAGTGAGAGTAGTACTAACATATTCAATTTTAATGATAACAATGAAACAAAATTAGTTTTGTCTGAGCTCTGTCCATTTTATATACTCCAAAGCTGAATATGGTCCTCAGCCCAAAAAAGTCCTATAATCCTGCTAATGAACTTTTATTTTCTTACATTTAAATACATTTTCCACTTTAATTTCCACTTTTTAATCTTTGTTTCTAGAAAATCTTACAACTGTCAGAAACATTTCCAAAGTATTACTTGTTATTGTTAACAGATCATTCTAGGAGTGCTGTTGAGAAATACAGACATTGTTGATACCTAGGTTTATTATTAAACATTGGCCTTATTTTTTGAAAACAAAAATTTCAATCTAATGCAAATATATCATTTCCTTTTTGGATTAAAGACTAGAAAATGCCATCAAACTACATTATACATATTTTAGATTGAAGATTTACATTAAGACTCAGGCTTGATCAAATGTTACTACACAAGAGCTAACTAAGCTCCTTCTCTATGTTAAGAAACTTTACAATATAGTTATGTGGCTGTATCATTCTGATATCAATCTTCATTTATTTTATGGAGCTTTAATTCTCCCTGGCAATACAACCTAACAATATACTAGATTCTGAATTATTTAATTTAGCATTCTTGAGTAGCATAGAGCAGAATATGTAATATTCCAGATGTTCTTGGGCTGCAATTCCCAAAGCTCCATCCAGAATGGCCAAAGTCCAGGAACTGTAATTTAATATAATTTGGAAAGCCACATGTTCATTCCCTTAAAAACAGAATTCTAAATTAAATCTCCAGAAAAGTAATAACTTCAACTTACAATCAAAACCATTGCATTTTGAAGTGAGAAACAGAATTCTTTTGAATCTGTTTATCACCTTTACTTCAGGTAAATGGCAAGTGATAAACACTCATGTGCTGCAAAATAATGAAACTGAAAAAAATGTTCTGATAATATTGTGTTCAATATTATGCTTGTTGCAAAATAAGTGCTTCAGTAATTAGGTGATTGTAAAGCAGACTTTGTGATATACGAATTGTAAACTCTTATGAAGCTTTAGCTTTAAATGTACCGTCCTATTTTGTAAGAAGCAGCAACAACAACCATACAAACACAGATCAGAAAAGCAATATTGAGTTACTTATGTACAATGCAGCTTTAGCAGTATAATGAAAACAAATAGCATATATGTTCCTCCACAACACTGGCCTTCCCTTTATTAAAAAAAAAAACAAATCATGCAATTTGATAAATAATCAATAGCATCCGAAGCAGCAGATTGATTGCTTAATAAATCAAATTAAATACCACAATATTTACATAAGTTGGTCTTGCTATACCCCTTGTGTAATATCCATGGATGCTGATAATGCTGGCTTTGATTAAAAGGAATACTTCTGATAGATTTTAAAAATAAATTTAAAAACCTTGAAATACCATATAAATAATCATTGTTTCATTAAGAACTATGGTTGATAAAAGATAATGAGATCCTTGTAGAAACAGAATCTAAACTCAAGTCCATAATAAATCATTTACCAAATTATTTTACAATACACACTATATGCTGAAGAAGAGTGGTTACAAATGGGAAAACAGGACCTATGTGTAGAAGGGGGAAGCTCGGATATCAGTTGTCAGCTGCAACCAAGTTAGTGTGCAACTTCCATTGTGTACACCAATCCTGAAGAGAAAAGCACAGTCCTATTCAGGATCAAAGACGGAATTACTTGATATTTGGACAAATATCACAACTATTCGGTATTGTTAGGGTTGAGCCTAAGTCTGTTCGTCCTCCTATAGACCATATATATATATATATATATATATATATATATATATATATATATATATATATATATATATATATATATATATATATTCCAGACACAAGGATAGCATCAACTGGCTGGCCAAGGGCTGAGATATATAACTTGCATATTGATTATACTGGACTACACTCTGCAACCTCTTGTAGTTGCTAAAAAAGAGGGAGGGGAGTTTCAAGTTTGAGGTATACCTCATAGGAGGGGATCTCGGGGGCCCATCAGCACAGTCTGTACCCAATCTCAGAAAAGAGGAGAACCAGAAAAACGCCATGCCTCCCATTCCTAATCTCTGTAGGCAATCCAAAAGAATACCATTGAAAGGCCCCCAAACATCAAGAAGAACCAAGAGTTGCACATCACTGTGTTAAAGAGGTCATTTGAATCATAACTTCACCACACAATTTAATCTTTTGCACATAAACTCCTCCAGTCTCCACTGAGGATCCTTAGGGCAAGCAGTCGCTCCAAAGCACTGGCTAATCCTTAAACTGATCTTTAAAGACATTTCAGCAGCTATGTTTGTAGCTCTTTTCATTTTTATCCACTTGTTTTCAGCAGTATATCCTATTCTTGGTAAATGTCAAACAATTCTCATCCTGTGTCAGGTAATAATTTATGGGGGGAAATATTGCTATTGGAGAGAAATGAATTTTCCCGCCAAATCTGGACAGAGTATAATATCTCTCAGAGATTTATGAAGCTCTGTTTTAAAATCAAAGTGAGTTCTGTGCTGCCAATTTACTTCCATGATTAGTGTATTACTAGTGCTGGTAGAGTTTTCAGCTTTAGATACTTCCTTATTAGTGGTATACAAAATAGTAGCTATGAAGAATCCCCAACATTTTGTCTTCCAAGGCAATGAATATTATTTAAAATTTGCACTAGAAATTAAGATTGGATTTATTTTAGCTAAAATAATACACATATATGTACCACATGTTTGATTCTTAACTTTCAAAATCTGCAATTTTAGTAAAAATATGAGCTGTTCAAGAAAATAATATAAGAATAGACGCATGGTACTATACCACAATACAAAAAACTATTCAGTTGAAGATTTTCTTCTACTTAATAGTTTCTAGGGCTAGGTGGTTTATTCCACAATCTGCTTTTAACAATAAGCAGCCTTAGAATTTAACAATTGTAAGAATGCCACCTCTTGTTTTAAGTATTGCTGGGCAATGTAGAATATTAAAAAAAACAGCAGGTACTATATACCTCTTCCCAACCATTTCATATCAATTGTCTTGTTGAAGGAAAAAGTAAGCAAGGAAACTTAATGTATTTCTCAAAACCTAATTTACCCAAGCAGATATTACGTAGAAAATACTGTACTTTTTATTATGATAACTTATAAATTATTTTACCCTGTATTCGGCTATGCTTTTAAATGTTCTATATTGTTTTAAATATTTTACATTATATTTCACATCTTCTTATAGGAAGATATTTACAATTTACAGAAATTGTAAATAGCAGTAGCAATTTAATGTACAGTAGCCTTTAATATAGACTCACAACAACAACAACAGTTCTCAAAATAACAAGGTGATCAGCAATAAGGAAATAAACCTTTCCAAATAGCTCTTGTTAGTTTAGTTCAAATTTAATAGTGCATAACCATATTAATACTTACAGCTATATTATACATTTATTTAAGGCTGTTTCTTGATTAATTTGGTGTAAGAAATAAGATAAAAGAAATCTGCAACAGCCCCACTTTAAAAAATATTTAAATATTTATTCTTGTAATGTACCTAAGATATACACTTTTAAAACAGTTTACAGTACAATCATAAACATTGCAGAAATAAGCCTTCAGCTTAATACAGCTTTCCCCTTAGGGACAACTATTAATAATATTTCCAATTAGCTTCAAGACATATCTAAGCAATCTAAGGGGCAGCAGGGCTTGAGTCACATATATAATATATCGCTGTTAACAACCCTGCAAAACAAACAACCAAACAAACAACCAAACAACCAAACAACCAAACAAACAACAGGTGAGTTGCTGCAAATAGTTCATATTTCAACTACTATTTAAAGATTTCATCATATAATCAAGTGAAATGTTTTTTATGCCTAAGATATGATCTGTAAAGCTGTATACCAAGATAATTATTTGTAATTAAAGTTGCAATGAAAAATCAAGCTCTTGAAGCGCAAAATTAATACCAATTTTATCCAACCTCCAGAGATTTGAATCACAACAGATCTCCATTTGGCATAAATGACTAAATGGTAACTAAATAAACCTAGGAATACTTTATTTCGACTTTAGCTGTTGAAAACATTGTTACTGAACAATAGCATATTTAGAAAAGTCGTATTATTTATGGATGCAAGTAAACTATCCCTCTTTGTTCCTTCTTATTCCTCTATGAAATTTTACACAGCATGGGGGAGTGGGATAACTTTCTTGAAGGAGACTGATAGAGATTCTTCTTTGTTCTCAGTGTAGAAAATAAATCAGATATTTGTGCTAAACCTGCCTTTTGTAATAGAATGTAATAGGATGGATTCCCATGAGGAGGGGGGCATTCCAGAGGAAAAAAACAAAGTTCAATCCAGATATTTTGTGGATGAGAAAGAGGGTGAACACATCCCCTCCCTAATATTCTTAAGAGTATAGGATAGATGAAGACAGTAGAATGCTTCAGTCTGACAAGATTGATATCAGGCCCAAAACCCAAGAATGACACAAGATGGTTTTCCAAGCTGAGTTCCACACGTATAGGCAGATTCTATCTATACAAATACAAAATGCATTTTATTTATTTGGTATTTTCTCCATGAAGTCAAAGCCGGAAAGGTTGGGGAACTCTAGTTTAGGAGACACTGTTGTATCATACCGAAACCATGAGTTTGTCACTGATACCACTTAACAACAAGGAGTTCTATTATTTAAAAAGAGTAAATAGCAGGTTTAAAGAGCCCAGTCCGATGGAAATAAAATAGGTTTTACCTCAGTTTGGATCAGGACCCCAGTACTTAACCTGAATCTAACCTGAAAGTTTTCATTCACAGCAGGGGGCAGTTTTTACAGTCCAACAGGAGCTATGAGATCAAAAATCAAGATCAAGGAATACCAATCAAAACCATAATTATGATCACTATTTATACTTTACAAATCACTCATATCAGTATTAATTGCATGCCTTACATCATATTTGTTTTTTTCTAAGTTGTAATCGGAATAGGTAAAGGTTCCCCTCGCACATACGTGCTAGTCGTTGCTGACTCTAGGGGGCGGTGTTCATCTCCATTTCAAAGCCGAAGAGCCAGCACTGTCCGAAGACGTCTCCATGGTCATGTGGCCAGCATGACTCAACACCAAAGGCACACAGAACGTTGTTACCTTCCCACCAAAGGTGGTCCCTATTTTTTCTACTTGGATTTTTACGTGTTTTTGAAACTGCTAGGTTGGCAGAAGCTGGGACAAGTAATGGGAGCTCACCCCGTTACACAGCAGCACTAGGGATTCGAACCGCTGAGCTGCCAACTTTTTGATCGACAAGCTCAATGTCCTAGTCCCTGAGCCATCGCGTCCCTTTGATACATATCAATAATCAGAATAACAACATCAATAATCAGAATAGATACACATAAAAACTACCTACTGCTATTATAAATAGGTACTGCTTATTTTTCCTTATAGACTTGCCATATAAATTTTAGTCCTTCTACAAGCATAGAACTGCAATTTAGCAGGCAGCTCTGTGAATAGTTTATTTAGCACTTATATGCATTTTGAGCTGGATGTCAGAAGAGCAGAAGAGAAGATGGCAGATTAATGATCTGTGAGAACACCTAGGATTTTTTGAGGCTGTGTTATCTAAGGTCCTTTGTAGAAGGACTGAAACTTAGCTACTTACAAATTAAGATGGTATACTGCTTAAATGTGTAAATGTGTTTTTTGGGAGAAGGGCTAATGCTGCTTGCCTTGAAGAAAGGAAAGTATGGTCCCTTCTCAAAAATCTATCTTTGGCCATTTGCTTTGGTCATCTTACCAACTGATGTCCAATTTATTGTTCTTTACTGGGAAGATGGTTTCAACTGCAAAGGATCCTGAACCACATTGGTTGCTCCTGCAGATGACCTGAAATGAGACACTTGAAAAGAGGTATTGCATTTCTCTTATCCTATTAGAGCTCTATATGGCATTTAACCATAGAATATTTTTTGGACTGCCTATGATGGTTAGAGATTGGAAGAATTATTCTGCAGTGATTCTTTTCCTCCCTAGAATTAGTGGCTTTAATTAATATTATTAGGACAAGAAATAACAATTGTCTCCATTATTTTAATAATGTTATGAAAAGATCATCTATTATCTGGGATATGGCATCCATATACTGATCATATCCAGGTATCATCCTGGCCAAAGGAGATATGATGGAAGCCCTGATGATGCCTAGAAGCTATGAAGAAGTAGATGGGGGAGGGGGAAAAAGAATGAAATTGAATCCCACTAAGACAGAGGTTCTGTTGTTATAGAAATCATGGTTCTATCGCTGTCTCAACTCTTGTTCATAAAAAATCATGGCCCTGAATATCAGTTTAACAGTATTAGATGGATACAAATCCCTACATTTCTCCCTGTAATTTCTATACATGGCTAATATGCAAATAACCTTGAGAGATGGGGGATGATCCACAATTTGGGCAATGGTCAGACAGGTGTCAGTTCAGTCTGCAACATGAATGTAGGTATGGCAAACATCTCAAACGGGATCCTCTCTGGGGATTGGAGGAGAGGGTGGAGGAAGATTGGAGAAGAGAAAAAGGGTAGGCTGTAGAGAAATTATCTGCAGGAATTACCCTTATCCAGCTTGTATAAACAAACTCCTTCCCCTTCCCTTTGTGCTGCCTGGCTCAGACTCAGCTCATAAATCAAGCAAAGAAATTGGTGAGTTCCTCATATTGGAAATCCTTAGTCAGAAGGAAGAAAAGGCAGAGACTACACAAGTAAGGAGTTGCTTAGTTATTCACAGTGCAAGAGCAGAACAACCCTCAAACTTCTGCTACCAGACTCATTTACTTCCTTGGTTCGATGTTTTATTTTGAGAGTTTCATTGAGTTTTGGGTTGGGACTGCTAAGACTCATAGAGTCTATCTTTGGATGACAATACCTGTCCCTGATACTCAAGAGTGTGGGAAGAATAAACCAGTTTTATTAATAATTAAAATTTCATATATTAATTATGAAAATAATTTTCAAAATCCCTACTCTATTTTAAAAGTACAGGGAAAGTATTTTATGAATGAAAATCAACATAAAATGGGATATTATGGTGCTAAATACTACTGTTTAAAAGAATTCATGATGTAATTAATTTTTTTCCGAAGCTTGATCTGAAGAACATCAAAAAGTTTCTGAATAGCATTGGAGATTTAGTTGTCTAATCTAGCTATATTACTTTATAGTGTTATTTTAGGTTAGGGGGATCACAGCCAATATTTATTAGGTAAGATTTCATAGGATCAAACAAAAAAAATTATGAGATTCCCACTCTTATTTAATAAAAATTAGTTTCTAGCACATATAAGTGCACTGAATGATTAACAAAACCAAACTAAATAATGTAAAATATGAGAAATTATTCAGTGACTCTTGGTTTGAAAAAATAATCTATTATAGGTTCAAAACTGAATCCGTTGATTCACATATCTTAAAATTTATTAGCCAGGAACTAATTCCCTAACTATGAACCATATAATACAAATTGGGAATATATTTCTCAGAATGTGTTTCAGAATAATTTCAACACATAGAAGTTCCTCAAGAGAGAAATGTTTGGGGAAACAATTCCCTTGTAATATAATCTGATACATCTTTACTCATAAAATCTATGGCAAATTACTTAGATAAGTGAATATGAGAATATTTATAGAGTTGGGATTTTGAAAATTATTTTTGTAATTAATATATAAAATTTTAGTTATTAATAAAATGCAAATAGTCCAAACACTTTAAAATTTGATAGTTATGTTGGAAGAAAAGGACTCCGGTTCGTTTCTTCTAGCCGGGATGATGAGATCGGCGTTGATGAACAAAATGAGAAGTGGCGAAGCGAGCTGCTGGGAAAGGAGGTTTTATTCCAGAAGTCAGAGACTGCAGTGACAATAGCGTTGGGTTCTGGGTCAGCTGGCAACTTGGAAGGGTGAGTAGGATGATTTTTATATCCTTCTGGAATTTCATAATTGAGATGCCTGATGGGGTACTTGATTAGTTTAACAATATGTCTTTTGGTATTTTGATTGTCCCTATCTGGTTTTCTGGATGGTGGATGGGGTCAAATGTAACCTTGGGGAAGAGAGGAGAATGTAAATCTAGTGGGTTTTTGTGTTTACCTAGCTTAATCCTATCAATTTGGCTTGCCTCAGTCTGAAATGTGGAAGATGCTTTTTGTTACATTCTTCCTGGTTTCTTGTTTTCCATCAGTGGATACCAATGGATATCCATCCATTTGAGGAAAGCTCTTATCAGGTTGCCTGGGCTATTTCACTTGGCTGGGAGGCGGAGGGTTTTTTTCTCCTAGCCTTCACAAGTGGTTCTTTTCTTTTTCTTTTCCTAGGGTCATGGAAATGGGGATTGTCTTATGACAGGGGTCACCAACCTTTCGGATCTCAGAGACCACCAAATTCCTAATTTTAAATCCCATGGACCACTAATATGAATTTTTTAAAAAGATAAATAGTAGTTAGTGCAATATAAAAAATGCAAATAATTTTTCTGCGGACCACCAAAATTTTCTGGTGGACCACCAGTGGTCCATGGACCACCAGTTGGTGACCACTGTCTTCATGTGTTTCAAATTTGAAAATAAATTATGAACACTAGAAAAATACAAGAAGAATTACATGAGTTTTTGACAAGAATTATTTCTTTATCAATTTTAAAACAGAATAAATACAATAATATTTTCATGTGTTCTGTTGCAATAATAAATAAAATATTGCTTCTTTAAAGTCACAATAGTTTAAATCCCACTTTTTTATATATAAATTAAAGACCTTTTAGGTCAATACTTGGCACTTTCATTAGATGCCTTATTTAATTGGCAATAACAGGTTAAGTTTAATATTTTAAATGTGAAAAGCATGTAAACTTATGTTGTTACTACTTCTCTTTATTGTATCTACCATCCATGCCAATTTCTAGCTTTTATAAACAGATTGCATCCAATAGATCTACCCACTTTTATACCATGTTTGTGCAATATTTACTAAAACCTGATCCAATAGGGGACAAGAAGCATTTTATATTTATTTGATGCATTATAAAATTAGTTGAAGGTATGAAAAAATACAAGTTTATCTTTATTTATTTTTATTTATTTATTTATTTTGTCAAACACAACAGTATATGTAAGTATAAGCATGAAATAACCATACGAATTGGATACAATCAAAGGGAACATTAGGACAGGAACGGTAGGCACACTGGTGCTCTTATGCATGCCCCTTATAGACCTTATAGACCTCTTAGGAATGGGATGAGGTCAATAGTAGATAGTCTTTGGTTAAAGCTTTGGGGATTTTGGGAAGAGACCACAGAGTCAGGTAGTGTAGTTGCAGTGGGCTTTGGCACTTAGATCGTTTGATAAGAAAACTCCAAGGTCTTTGACGGGGTGAGGACCATCTACAAGGTAATGTCCATCAAGCTTGTATTTAGTGTTCTGATTCTTTTTTCCAATGTGTAAGACAGAGCATTTGCTGGTTGAGATAACTTGATGACTTTCACATTCTGATCCATTCTAAAATTATGTGATTCTATCCAAAGTAAGTATTTAGCAACAAGGAACTAGTATTTTCCCATTATTTTAATTTAAGAGTTGTTTTTATAATAGATTAGAATTTTCCCTTGTGTGAAGAAATATTGCCACAAGGTAAAATAAAAGAAGTATATATGGAAATTGTGATGTGGAATTTTAAAGTATGTAGTAAAAACTAGAAATGTGCAAAATAGTTTAAGAGTGCAACACTCTGATCAAACTTCTCATATCTGTTTCACAAACTAAACTATCTCTTTCAAGATCAGAACATTTCAGGTAAAGTCTGAGCAAAATTAGAACTTCAACTGCTTTTTATTGTAGTTTTTTTTTTAACTTAAGTAAAGTTCTCAGGGTCATTTGAATTAAGAATCCTTTAAGTCTATGTAAATAAATAAATAAAGAAATATTAGAAGGACTATTCTGGAATCGCAATAGTATATTTTTGGACTAGAATATATTAGATCTGAACATATTTGAAACAACCTTAAAATTTCTAGTTTCACTAATGAGGTATAAGAAATAATGAAGTGAGTTGCAATTGAAATCACTAGCACCTTTCCTGTATCTATCAATTATTTACATAGAGTTACTTCATTATAAAAGAAGAAAAAATGCCTAAAGGACAATATAAAAGCTATAACAATTAATTTTCCAGCTATGAGTTTTGGGAGAGATTTTTATATTTCAGTATTGAACCATGGAGAAAATATCCAAAAATCTATAGTGGGCTAATGCCATCACTAGCAATAATCAAATTGGCACTTCCTCTCCCCCCAAAAGCAGGTATTCCAAATATTTCCATTTGTGCTAATTCAGCTCATCGCAATAAAGACGTTACTAATTTGAATATTTGTGTTTTTAGTAGTGATATGCAACTGGCAGTTGGAATGGCAGAATCAAGTGGTGAAAAATAAATTTGAACTTCCTATGAATTGGTTGTTTTCTGTGTATGATTGACATAAAGAAACAGTCTCAAAGTATAACTGCAGAAGTACTACACTATTTTTTTTCATCAACAAATTTCAGTAATATTAAAATAAGTACTGTACAATAAGTACTTACTCTGCATTATACAATATTGGTATAAAAAAACTGCTTTTAGACATTGAAAGACATTTAAAAGGAAGAAAAAAATCTCATTCCATCTTCCACATTTCTACATATTTGATGAAAACCTGAATTATTAATTAATGTTAATTGACAAATCAACATTATATACACAGGTATTCCACATGACTGGAAGTTCTAATATAAGTTTGTGTCTGCATGTGAAAAGATTTCACTTCTTGCCCAAATAGTCTAGAATGTGAAGGAGTTAGCAGTTCCATTTTTTTGGAAGCAGCGCTATTACACAAAGCTTTGTTTCCTACTTTGTACAATTGTTTGCAAGTATAAGAGAAAAGTACAAAGCAGTTGAAATATCACAATTATTATAAAAAAGTTGATCACCTAAAAATAAACAAACAAATGAATTCCCAAAAAGAGTTCTAACAATATGTGGCTGACTCATCAAATAAACTATTATCCCTGGAGTTAAAAATACCTGTTATGAGTCATAGCATAATGGTAAACAGACTAGGCTAAAACATAATAATTATAGTTTTCTGAATCCATCATGACAGTGACCATCTCCCTTTACTGTTTCTTTCTAGACTAGCCCTTGATCAAATTGTCTAGTTAATGCCAAAAATAATAAGAACACTGTTGGAAGTAGAATTAGCTAGAATTAGCCATTCAATGGGTTCAATGGATCGCAAAGCAGACACAAAAAATACAACTATAACTAACCTTAGATAAGACTTCTAGGTTTTGGGAATGCCTACCACCAACTGAATCCAGCAGAGACAATCGTCATGGCCACAGCAGCATCTAGACATTATTAATACTTTCCTATCATACTAGAGAGGGCCAATTTGGTGTATCGACTATAAGGGCCCTAGCCTGGGAGATTGTGAATCTTTTTCCTGCCTTAAGCATGGAAAACAGTTGGATGACTTTCCACCCAGCATTCTATCTCAGCCCTAGGAAGAAGGCAAAGGCAAACCACTTCCAAAAATCTTGCCCCAAAACCTCAAGACTGACTTAAAGACACACACACACACACAAAACCCACTACCAAAAGATATATCTCTACCACTTGAAACTCTGGTTTCATCAGGATATCTGATAGGGTAGGTATTGAAAAGAGGGAGAGAGGAAATTGGGACCAAATAAAACAAAGATAAGACAACCTCCTTATTTTGGAAGCTACTGGTAATTATTGCTCATTGTGAAGGAAAACAATGCTTCAAGGTTAGAACTTCAGGTATCAGACAGTTCCATAGCACATTTTTTAGCTCTCCCCTTTCTATTTGCCACAGAAGTATTTTCATAATATTTCTACCTGGACTCAGGTCTTTTATTTAGAGATTCTTCAATTAGTTAACCACTGAAAAGTTGGAAAGTGCCAGGAGTCCCATAGTTACTGAAGGGAAAAAGCTGATTGATGAGTTCCTGTCTTGACCTCTTTCTTTATACATATTCACAATAATTTCAAATATCAAGTGACTGGATCCAATCTACAATTGTTTGCATTTCTAAGCATAAGAACAGCACAACTCCTTACCTGATATATTTAGCCTATTAATTATGCCTAGCAAATAATATGCAAACTTCTTGTATCACAACTTTTATTACTTATTTATTAAATTTTTATTATGCCCATCTTTATTAACAGTGACTTGGAGGAGCTTACAATGATAAAAAGTAAAAAAAAAGTCCCACAAGACAATTAAAATTAGGAGAATTAAATAGAAAAAAAACCCCCAAGACAATAGGTTGTCTGAGAGTGGGAATCTTCTTACTCAATCAGTCACTCCCAATGCAGCAGTAGACCCCTGTTGGGGCTTACAAATTTTGATAAAAGTATACAAGCAAAACCAAGCCATATATGTTACCTTTATTGGCTTTAAATCAGCTTCTGATTCTTTTACAAGGGACAGATTCTGGTCAAAGGTGTCCCTCAGGTATAATAATGGGCAGTTACTCTTCTTAATTACAATGCTTCATGAAGATACAGTCACTCAGGTTACATATGACAGAATTATTTACCTTAATGCAGACATTTCAACCGAGTGTATGAAACTGAGTTGTAGTTGTATCTGTAAGAATTCAGTGATTACTGCCTTAATGAATTTTCTCTTAAACTTTGTGGTAAGCATTTGCCAATACTATTTATGCTGAAGTTGCAGTAATTATTTCATTTACACAACTAAGTCTCAGAAGTCTGTGGGCCTTAGTGGAATTATGTAACAAGGAACAATATACATTATCTGTAAGACCAAAATTATGGTTTTCTTGGGAATAACAGAATTCCAACAGAATAACATTGGAAGTCTTTTAGTCCAACCCTGAGCTTAAGCAGGATAAGCCACACCATTTTAGATGAGTGGTTGTACAAACTTTTCTTTAAAAACCTTCAGTGACGGAGCACCCACAACTTCTAAAGACAAGTTCCAGTGATTAATTGTTCTGTCGCTAAATTTCTCTTATTCCTTTCCTTATTAGTTTCCATCCATTGCTTCTTGTTCTGCTTCAAGTGCTTTGGAGATTTGACCCCCACTTCTTTGTGGCAACCCGTTAGATACTGCAACACTGCTATCATGTCACCCCAGTCTTTCTTTTCATTAAACTAGACACATTCTATTTTTGTTCTTCATATGTGTTAGCCTCCAGTTCCCTAATCATCTTTTTTTTTGCTTTTCTCTGCACTCTAGAGTCTCAACTGTGGGACTAAAACTGGATGCAGTATTCCAAGTGTGGTCTTACCAAGGCATTATAAAGTGATACTAACATTTCATGTGATCTTGATTCTATCCCTCTGCTAATGCAGCTTAAAACTCTGTTAGCGTTAAGGCAATTTTGTGCTTTTTCCAGCCCAAAGGGGACAGATGTATACCTGTCACCATCAAGATATAGACACAGACATCTTAAGATACCTTTCATTTATTTAAAATGTGTCCAGGTACCTTGCTCTGAATGGCTTTAGATGCTTGTTTTATATCTTGATTTATTGGCAGCTTCTTTTTTTCTTTTTCTTTCTAAAATTATGTGCATATATGTATTAGGTGTTTTTCTGTTGCTTTTATCATTTTTATTTTATTTTTATTGTTGGTTACTGTGTTTTAATTTAATTTGAGGCTATGCAGAGTAAAACTCCAAATAAATAAGATGCAGCTGTACAAAAAAAAAGTATCTTAAGGATTCCAGGCACACAAAATTATTTCCTCAGCTACTAGGATAGAAAACAAATCCCAAACAACTATGCTAACAGGGAATATTTTGTTGGGTTATTTTATTGCCAGAACTTTAAATGTCTGAGTAATTCCAGAGATATAAAATGCTTGGGATAATATACATTTAGTAACCTAAAATACAAAAGTTGTAAATTTATCAAAGAGACAAGAGGTTCCCCAGTAAACGAATGTAAACTGCTGATGATGCACTAAATCAAAATGAGTGATGAACACAAATATAGCAGCAACTGCAATTCAAAATGATACACATATATATGATCAATGAGCTGCTAAATGGCAAATGAAATATAATACCGAGAAGCTCACAGAAATATACATTGGCTTAAAAATAATCAAACCATATAAAAGTTAAAAGCAAACAGATGTAAGGAACATAGCAGAAGAAGCAAATATAAGTTATATTTGGACTTTTATCTTATTTCCCAATTTATAATAAAAATCGTGCTAGTGTGACAAAAATATATTTCTAAAAAGATACTTATTAAAGAATATAAAACTGAAATCCTGCTAGCATTATTTTCTTCAACATAATTCTATGTTAAATAAGTTTACATGAAATATTTGTATTAAAATATTTCATTTCAAGTGGACTACGAGTACTTTTTTTAAAAAAAGTGTAAAAAATGTTTACATTTGTGAATATAAGCAGAGAGAACAGTTGCAAAGAATTCCTAATGATTTCTTTTGTTTCCTATTTTCTTTGATAATGACATATGAGTTCTTTTAAGGAAAGCATATTAAGCAATTGATTCACTGATTATGCGCCATCTAATTGTCGTTGACTTGCAGTGACCACATAGATATATTTTTTCTCCATGATGATGTATCCCCAAACTGCTCTTTCAATTTTTGTTTTCTTGCCTGGTATGTCCTTCTTGCCTTGCCTTGTCCCTGGTATTCTGGGAATCTTCTCTAACAATATTCAAAAGCATCAATATTGTCCTGCTTGTTTAAACTCTATTTTGCATTTTCATAGAGTATTAGAGGAGACACTATGGCTAGCATAATTCTGATCTTTGTAGGTATAGATACATCATGGTATTTAAGTATCTTTTCCATGGCTGGCCTACCCAGTGCTTGTCTGCAGCACATTTCTTGACTGCTTTACTTTTGATGGTTAAGTCTAAAACGCAGAAGTTATCCACCCTAATGCTATCTTCACTTCCACTTCTAAGACTGCCTGTTCTACCTGTTGTCATTAATTGGTCTTCTTTATATCTAATTTTACTATTTTTTCACAGTACTATTTGACTTTAAATATTAAGGCTTGCAGATCCTTTGTATTAGGATAGTGTCATCAGCATACTGCAGATAATAGGTGTTTCTTCCTCCAGTTTTAAAAGTGTGATCACCTTTTTCTAATCCAGCTTCCCTTAATATATATTTATCCTGTAGGATGAATAAATCAGGGGAGAGTATACAGTGTTGTTTCACTGCTTTGCCAACCTAGAGCCAGTCTGTTTCACTTTATTGTTGTTTCCTGACCTTTATATAAGTTTCTCATGAGGCCTGTGAGATATTTTGGGATTTGTATTATCTTGGGCACTTTGCGTTAACACAATCAACACAATCAAAAATCTTTCTATAATCAATGAAGTTCATCGTGATTTTTTAAAATTATTATTTTTAATAATAATTTTCTCAATTACCCAGCCTGCTTCAGCATCTTGTGTTCCGCAAGCTTTTCTAATGTCCACTTGAACAGCTGGCATTTCTTTTTACATATAAGTCTCTAATCCCTGTTGAATAACCCTAAGCATTATTTTGCTAGCATGGGAATTTAAAGCTATTGTATAATAGTTTGCACATCCTGTTAAGCCTCCTTTTTTCATTTTGGAATGTACTGTATATTGACCTCTTCCAATTAGTTGGCCATTGTTTATTTTCCAGGCTTGCTAATATAGCTTTTCAGAACCATAACTGATTCTTCTTCTGTTGCATAACAAATTTCAATGGGTATTCATCAGTTCTTGTAGCCTTCTGATTAATGACAAAAAACTTATTCTAACTTCATTTTCTTATATTAGATATTCTTGTAAGTAAAAAATAGCCTCTAAGGCACCTTGAATGTTGACCTCTTAGTGTACAGTGTTCAGTATATGCCTTCTATCTTCCTTTGTTCTCCCATCTCTCCATTGGAAACCTTTAACATATGAATTTAAGGCTGGAACTTCCTTTCTGAGTTCAGAGATCTTTTGAAAGGCTTGCTTGCTTTTCTATATCTATTTCCATCTTGAATGTCTTTATAACTGTTGTAATCTTATCTCTTCTATCAGAATTTATCTTTTGGAGGGGGGGTGGCTTTCTTTCCCTGCTTCCACGCTAACTATTGCGATATCCATGTTTAGTGGCATTGTTTCGATTGTTTGATGACATTGTCTGCTATGAAACATCATTGGAGTGGCAAGAATTGATAAATTAGTTCCTGCTTCATTTTGATTTCCGAAGCCATACAGTTCAACTACATTTTCTTTTCATATTTCTAAATTCGTATTCCAATTTCCAATCATAAGCAATAAATCTCACTTGTATGCTGTCAATTTTAATTTCTATCTAACCATAAAATTCATTAACTTCCTCTTATTCTGAATCAGTAGCTGGAGCATACACCAGAATGACCGTCATATAAAGGGCTGTCTAATTAACATTATTCGTTGATTGTTTTATAGTCAAATACAGTTCTTGCTACCTCCTTTCTAACTATAAAAGCAACTTTGTTCCTTCCTTGTCCTGAGCAATAACATTCTGACCTTCTGACTGAAAATGTATTGTGATCCTTGTCAGAATATATACTCTTGGCATTTATTCCTGATGCTCTTTGCTCATAAATACTTTGGGTTAAGTTGGAAAAAGTTGCCTTATTGAGCAAAATATGTATATAGAGGGAAATAAAAATAGTACAGAAAAAATCACAGAATTTTTTGGAAAACTGCGATCCAGTTTCCAAAAAAAATTCTATGATTTTTTTGTACTATTTTTATGTCTGTCTGTCTAAATCTATGTTATTTATTAGTATCTCACCTTCATTATTTTTACAAAAAACTTGGTGGCAAACATATTCAATAGAACTTCCTTCTCCTATTTTCCCCACAACAACCCTGTGAGCTGAGTTGGACTAACAGAGAGTGATTGGCTCAAAAGTTATCCAGCTGGCTTTCATGGCTGAGGAGGGACTTTCTTGCTTTCTTGCTTTCCAGTCTGGTGCCTTAACCACTAGACCAAACTGTCTCTGTCTCTCTGTCTGTCTCCCTGTCTCTCCCTGTCTCTCTCTATCCACCATCCAGCCATCTACCCACTCACCCATTTATTAGTTAGATTTATAAGGCTGCCTATCATTTTGCAAAACTAAGAAAACTTTATCATGATAATTATCAGAAAACCTATATGCCTATCTAGCTATAGCATACTGTATATATTTTAAAAAAAGAAAGACCATACAATGGTAGAATACATGTAGCTTGAATGGTATCTGTACCCTTATTAGTAGACAGAAAGAAAGAAACTGTTGGAATAAGGAACATGAGTCCTAAGTGATAAAAAAAATCTCTGTGAATAGCACTAAAAGGAATTTGAGGCAATCAGCTCATGTTCAAGAGGAAATATAAAGAAGTCAAAAAGAGAATCTACATTAATCTATATTTCTATTGTCCTTAGAGACCAGTGGTTGAAAAAGTGCAATGAGACAATACGTAGAGAAGCAGATCTTCCAACCTGATGTCATCTTTTCTTTGAGCATGCCGTAAGGCATGTGCACATTTATTATTCATAATTGCATCTTATTTTCTCTTAAATAATTCAAAATGTCATTATTCAGTGATACCATAAAATCAGTTTTAGCTTATATTTGTCTATATTAACTAATATAATTGATCGCTCTATCATAGGACATTTGTAGCTAAGTGAAAGTTTTAGTTTCTGCCTTATATTTGTCTATATTCATTTCTTTGAAATACAGTCAGATAATCCATAGTTTTCTATATTCTTTAGTAATTTTTAATTACAGATACACTTTGCCATCTTAAACTTGGTATTGGGTTAAGTCAAATACGTACACTTCTGAGTAGCTTATCTAGTGACTCATTTACTGTACGTTCTACATTAACCTCCCTAGAAACCATGTCAAGATATAGACACAGTACCGAAAGTTAAAGAAAGAGTGTTTTTAATTATTTCGGATTCAACTCTGTTTCAAAACTAAATCAATCAACCATTCCTAAATATCTGAATGGAATATGGTTCTTGGAGATGATGCCTGTCATTACTATACTAAATACATCTTTATATAGTACACTTAATATGCTTATTTAACTTTTGCTTTATGTTTTAACTCTCAGTTTATGGGGTGAAAATAGACTAACCATATTAATATATGCCCTGATCCCAGATGGAGTTTATTTAACTTTCAGATTGAAAGCTTACTAAGAACAGATAAGATTGATTGCCCTTTCCATCTAACCATAATTGTATTTCAGGTGAACATCAATTTATTTTAAAGGACACCTCTAAGTAACAGAGTGCATCATGCATAATTCATCAATCACAGCTGTCTGATATATGATTTACTTAAACACATTTCAAAGGGACAGAGTTGTGTTGTTTTATTTTTGTTTGGTTTTTTGTTTTGCCTGGCTTGTTTGCTTTTAAATTGTTTTAGAAACATTAATTTATTTGGAATTATTGAAGTGTTTATCTTGACAGAGAAAAAAATAAATTATTTTCCATTCACAATTTCTTACTTTTCAACAGGTGTGCCAGTTATGCTGATTATTAATTTTTAAAACATAATTAAAGTAAGTGAGTCATATTAATAAAAGTATAACTAAAGCATTAAGTACTATTGTATCAATTTTATGACACTTTCCAAAGTGTGAGTTCTGTATTGATTTTTTTTTGAGAAGGTTAAGTTTTGGGTTTTTGCAGTAATGTATTCCATTTTTGCTTTATTTTGGAAAATAAAAATTCACATTCAAACTCTGCTTCTACAATTTTTTAAAAAACATTTTTACTGTTAGATGTGTGAGAAATCTATGATTAGATTCACAGTGTAAGACTGATGGAACCTTAATAATTCAAGCCCTAACAAGGACCTAAGAATTATTAAGGTAATGTATAAGAATATAGGTGTTGTTATTATTATTTGCTTTACATTATTTTTACAAAAATATACCTACATGCAGACTTCAGAGTCTGAAATTCACCAACCTGAATGCCTTGCATGGCCCAATAGGAATCACTTCAGATGAGTAAGTTAGTTTAAAATGTATTATTATTTATTCAGTTGTGGATCTAAAGCAAAAGTTCTAGGAGTGCACAATATATTTTTATTTACTATCACAAAATTCTGCACTTTGCTTTACAAATGCTTACCAATTCTTTATTTAAAAACATTTAAATGAAATATATTGTGATTTCTAATCTTAACATTTTACTTTCCTATCAGGAAGATTTGAATTGGTGATACCCACTTTCCCAATAAGACAACAGCTGCAAAGGAGAACCGGAAGCGTCACAGTGAGACTTGCTGGAAAATAGCAGACTGATGAGCCCTGTGAAAATCCAGCCAGACAAACCGCTGTCAGGGATTCTTCGGACCAGATCTGTCTTGTAAGGATGGTGAAGAAGAAGAGGCACCTCAAATGACCAAGAGGAACAGACAAGTTCCTCGGAAGTTGGAGAAAACTGTTTGTATGTTTGTTTGTTTTAAAAAATATATTAAAAAAAAAAAGATAATGGCTGCACTACTTTCAACAGAAGTACTTTCTACTGATGGTGTTGGGAAAAAAATCCAAGAGTAATTGGATAGGTTAGGTCAGAAATCATAGGATCCTTCAACCTGATATACTGTATTCACAGAATAGGAAAGACTAAACTATAATAAACCCATGATATATATAATATTTTTTTCACCATAGACCAAATAATAACCACAATATCCAAAATGGGATATATATAATAACAACCCCACTCCATCCCCACCAAAGTTCTACTGGCTATAGAGAATTGGAAGAACTTTGGATGTAGTAGCTGTTCTCACAGAAAATCAATACACATCAAAACCTCCACTTACTGGATAAGCAGGTACCTTTGTCAAATTTGAGTAATTCTAATATTTGGGTTAAGAATATACCAATCTATATCTTGCTTATTTATAGTACTAACCTTAAATAAATATAAAAATGTAACATAATCATTACTGTGCAATGTGAAACAAAACTACATATAATCTACAACTTCTTATTACATCATGCCAAATAATATATGGGTCTATACACAGCCTATTTCCCTGAATTTACCTTTATTTTATTCTACTTTATTTTCCAAACAATAATGAGCCATTATATTGCCATTTTAAAACAATTTTCTTAAAATTAATTGCTACAGAACACAGAATGTTTTAAAGGACAAAAGATTCCACAGACCTTCTCTAATGTTTTATCTATTTCTTTTGTTTTATGTTTATGTTTTTTCTTCCTACTCTTATAATAATATTCAGAATTAAACAATATAATTTGAATAATAATTTCTTTTTAATGGTAAACAAATTTTTGGAATCTCTTTAACTATATGCTAAAATCATATAGTTAATCTTTGCTTAATAATTTTATGTGAGACTGAAATTACTAATATGAAATTCTGCATTTTATATATGTTCTTCTGTTAAGATAGAAATGTCACTGAACAAATCCTTAATGTTTATCCATTCCCTTAACCAGAGGTGAAATGCTCCCGGTTTAGACCGGATCGCCCGATCTGGTAGCGATGGCGGGTGGTGGTTCAGAGAACTGGTATCAAAAATCCCTGCCCCCCCTCCACTCAGCTGAGCCACGCCATCATCAGTGGTTGTTTTTTTTTTACTTTTAAAAGCATTTTTTCTTCGGCCAAAAAATGCTTTTCAAGGTAAAAAAAAAAAGCCTCTGATGATCGCGCGGCTCATCAGAACCCTTTAAAAGCATGTTAAAAATGCTTTTAAAAGCCTGTGATAATCAGGAAACTCAGCCAGAGAAAAAATGCTTTGAAAAGGTTCTGGCGATCAGGCAACTCAGCTGGGATCGTCAGAATCCTTTAAAAGCTTTTTTTCCTCTGGTGATCCCAGCTGAATTGCCTGATTATCACAGGCTTTTAAAAGCATTTTTTACAACCTCTTTGGCCAAAGAGGTGATAGAAAAAATGCTTTTAAAAGTTTTTTTAAAAAAGTTGGCCACGTCCACCCAGTCACATTACCCCCGCACCAAGCCACGCCCACAGAACCAGTAGTAACAAATTTTACATTTCACCCCTGCCTTAAACTGACATACTATAAAATGCTCTTGTAAATTAAATACACAAATTAGCTACAAAATGTGCTTAAAAGATGGAAAAAACACACCCATTTGAAATTTGGAAAATTACATATAAACCTTTATTTTCTACAATAATACATTTATGTAACACAACTTTGTTTTTTCCCCATTAATCAAGTCTTTATAATTGACAGAAACACAGACAATAAAAACACATTGGCATAAATGCAAATAATCAAGAAAGTAAGGAATAAAAAATAAATGTTTCTACGTACTTGTAGGCCCATCTGAAATACTGAGTGACCCATAAAATTAGCCAGCATTCGAATTAAAGCTGCACCCTGCAAACACAATTTTTATAAAATTGAGTTGTTATCCAAGCAGTTTAATGGTAATACATGAAATTTACAATTATCCCAGTATTTATTTCAGAATAATTATAGGTTTATTATTAATTACATGTAGAATTATTTCCCAAAAGTATTTGATTTAAAAATTTTAGAAGTTACATGATTCATTATAAGCTTTGTTGGAGAAAAAGACAGAAACAAAAATGAAGTTAGGAACATATAGAAATGGGGTTATTTTCAAACAGAGCTACTAAACTTATACCTCACTGATATGAATACAACAACATGAAACAGTGTGTTATAAAAGGACAATATTTCTCTTCCCCACTATTGATTGTTCACAAGCATATTTTTGAAGGAAATAATTTAAGTACAACACATTGAGATTAAAAGCCTAAGAAAGGCAGCTAGTTCTACAAGAGTAGTCAGTATAAATGAAATACTATTGACTAGCCATTCAAATTTAAAACACCATAAGCCCAGGGTTTTTTTATGATTGAACAACAAGCACCTAGAAATTTAATTTTAGACATTTAGATATGTGTTTGGCAAAACAAATGTCCTCTTTTAGTGCATCCTCAAGATTGCCAGAGATTCTAATTTAACAGGACACATACATACCTACAGCTTAGTTGGAGTTATGGTTAAAGATATGGGTGAATAACTTTTTGCTCTGGGTAGAATGAAGTTTCAAAATGGGTGAAGCAATTTCAGGTAAGGTCTGTGTCAAGTCATTTTCTCTGGATTTTAAGATAAGATTCTTAAACAAAAAAACATGCTAAGTCTATTTTATGGCTTATATTACAGCTTTCATGTTTTTGCACTATAACTAACTATAACGTTTTACCATGTTGATAAATACAGCATTTGGCATTTACTCTCCATATTTAATATATATACCTATAAATGTCAATGTACATCCAAGGCTGAAATTCTAAGATCAGTATTTGAAGAGGAATATAGTAAGAATTTTATTGAAACTTCAGAACGTATCAATGCAATTTACAATAGGCACAGGTAACCAGGAATAATCAAAATGTTTTGGATTATTGTACCTATATTACATAATTTTATTCTAGAAAACATTTACTAGCCTCCATGCTGTCATTTTAATTGGCATGTGTTATACAAATTGCCTGAATTTATACTCATGTTAAACAATGGTACATTTGACATTATATTTGTATGCAAAACATGGCTGAACTCATCCATCCCTGACTCCATTATTTCAGACTAAGAGTACCATGTTTTTAGATCAGATCGTGAAATCTGCAGAGGAGGTGGAGTAGCTATCTTTCATAAAAAGTCACTGAATCTAAAAAATGTTCAAGTTGCACATAAACTTGCTATCCCTGAAACTATTGTATGCGACCTGTCCCTTAACACCACACTTTGATTCCTAGTATGCTACAGAGCCCCTGACTACGACATCGCACATGCGAACATGTTAACCTCACTACTAACTTGGGCTACCTCTTGCCCATATCCTCTCATCTTCCTGGGCAACCTCAATCTACCTCATATTAACTGGATAACAAACGAATGTACAACTGAACCCATCCATACTACCCTATACAACGCTGTCACAAATCTAGGTCTTGAACAACTAGTAACTAACAATACAAGAATCAACAACTGCCTTGACCTCATCTTCTGCAACAACCCAAACTCAATTTATGGACTACAAATAAAAGAACTCTTTTCCAACAGTGACCACAGCATGATAGACTTTTGTCTCAATATACGCCCTTACAAAAATCGTCATATTAATAGTATTCCAAACTACAATTTCAAAAAAGCCAACTATGACCTTATTAACACCTATCTCTCATTTCTTGACTGGCAAAATCTATTCTCATCCTGTATCACTGCTGAAGTGGTACCACTACAGAGTTTTCCTACTTGAAATCAATAGAGTCATTAAACTCTACATACCACAAACTACCACAAAAATCAAGAAAAACAAATTACCCATATCAATAAAAAAGCTTCAATCAAAAAAAAAATCCCTTTGGAGAAAAAACAAAAAGGGACACGTAGCAAATTTCAAAAACTGATACAGAGATATATGCAACCAAATAAAAAGTGAATGCACCAATTACCAGACCAAGCAAGAAGAAGAACTTCTGTGCACAAATTCCAATCGTGCTTTTTATAATTTTGTGAACAACAAACTTAATGACTCGAGATCTATCCCACCACTAAAAGAATCTAACGGCAAAGCAAACCTCTTTAACACATTCTTCAGCTCAGTCTTTGTTAACAGTAATGGCTCATACCTGACATTCCCCAACCGCACCAACAACGACCTAACACATATAGATTTCACTGAAGAAAATGTTGAAAAAGCTCTTCACAAACTGAAACCATCCCTATCTATAGGACCTGATGGACTATGTGCATACTTCTTAAAAAAAGGTTTCCACTAATATAGCAGAACCCTTAAGCATAATCTTTGGAAAAGCCTTCACAACCAGTTCCCTTCCCAAACTTTGGTCACTAGCCACGGTCATCCCAGTCTTCAAAAAAGGAGACCCCAGCTTGGTTGAAAATTACAGACCAATCCCTCTATGCTGTGTCACCTGTAAAGTTATGGAATCTATCATCAACCAATCCATTATCCTCTATCTAGAAACAAACAATCTACTCTCTAATAAACAATTTGGTTTCAGAAAAAAATTATCATGTAACTTACAACTTCTTCACTGCAAAAACATATGGACTACAAATCTTGATCAAGGCAAAACAATAGATGCAATTTACATAGACTTCTGTAAAGCTTTTGACTCAGTGATACATGAAAAACTTCTCCTAAAACTAAAATCCTACGGCATCTCCGGACCTCTCCACAATTGGATATCAGCGTTCCTGTCAAACAGACAACAATGGTCAAAATAGGCAGTGCCCTATCAAATCCTGTTCCTGTCAATAGTGGCGTTCCCAAGGCAGTGTTCTTGGACCAACCCTCTTCATATTATACAGTAATGATCTCTGTGACCATATTAAAAGTAATTGTGTTCTTTTTGCTGATGATGTCAAACTATTTGACATCATCAAATAGTTTGATTTGGCGGCCCCCAGGGGGAAAGCCTTCTCTGTGGCAGCACCGGCCCTTTGGAATGAGTTGCCTCTGGGGTTACGCCAATTCCCCGACCTCCGGACCTTCAAACGGGAACTGAAGACTTTATTATTTCATCGAGCGGAACTAGCCTAAGTGTATTTTAACTGTAAATTTTAAGGGGTTTTATGTCGGTCTATGACTGTTTTAGTTGATTGGCCTACTAAATATTTGTTTTTAAATTCTTTTTAAATTTGCTATTTATTCTTTGTATTTTAATATGGCTGTAAACCACCCTGAGTCCTTTGGGAGAAGGGTGGTATATAAATTAAATTATAAATAAATTATAAATAAATAAATAAATAAAAATATTTAACACTACCAACAATACAGCTACTCTTCAAAAAGACCTTGACTTTGTATCCGATTGGCAACTCCAAATCTCAAACAGCAAATGCTCTGTCTTACACATTGGAAAAAAGAATCGGAACACTAAATACAAACTTGATGGACATTACCTTACAGATGACCCACACCCTGTCAAAGACTTTGGAGTTTTCATATCCAATGATCTAAGTGCCAAAACCCACTGCAACTACATCGCAAAAAAGGCTTTAAGAGTTGTAAACCTAATCTTACATAGCTTCTTCTCCAGAAACACTACACTACTTACCAGAGCTTATAAAACATTTGCTAAACCAATTCTTGAATACAGCTCGCCTTTCTGGAACCCATACCACATTTCAGACATCAATACAATTGAAGGTGTCCAGAAATATTTTACAAGAAGAGTTCTCCACTCCTCTGAATACAACAAAATATCTTAAGCCACCAGACTTGAAATCTTGGGTTTAGAAAACTTAGAACTTCGCCGCCTTTGACAGGACCTGTGTTTAACTCATAGAATCATCTATTGCAATGTCCTTCCTGTTAAAGACTACTTCAGCTTCAATCACAACAATAAAAGAGCAAACAATAGATTTAAACTTAATGTTAACCGCTTCAATCTTGATTGCAGAAAATATGACTTCTGTAGCAGAGTTGTTAATGCTTGGAACACACTACCTGACTCTGTGGTCTCTTCTCAAAATTCCCAAAGCTTTAACCAAAAACTGTCTACTATTGACCTCACCCCATTCCTAAGAGGTCCGTAAGGGGCGTGCATAAGAGCACAAACGTGCCTACCGTTCCTGTCCTATTGTTTTCTTTCATTATATCCAATTAATATAGTTATTGCATGCTTATGCTTATATATATATATACTTATATATTATATAGTTACTTTCATGCTTATGCTTATATATACTGTTGTGACAAAATAAATAAATAAATAAATAATACATCTGCATGTTTTAGCAGCCCAATGGCTTGCAGATGACTTATCCTTTAAGATTGACTTGCAACATGCAATAGAGTTCATAGTTTATGGACCCTTCCAATGATGATGATGGCATATAACATTCTAGATCAGAATGAGAGAGACTCAAATAAGAAAGAATACGAAGTAATAAATGAAATGAATATGTGTATGTAAAAATATGAGGGGGGAAGGATATATCAGATCTGAAGAAGACTGGTCTAATCTTGTGAAGTAATGTTGATTAACAGATACAGAGAATTGAATACTTAGGCTTAATTGTTTAATTAAGGAGCTCAAATATGTATCAAAAACTATAAATTGCTGTCATCTAAGTTATTAGGAGCTCATTTGACAGTAGGAATTCATAGGGTGTGATAGTGCCACAACTTTAACTGAAAGTATACGAGAGGTTATAAAAACCAAAATCTGAGAAATATAATGCAGTATTATGGTGGGAATGAAATACACAGGCCCTTTCTCTTTAGTTATGAGAAATATTTCAGCCATGTTTCCTTTTATTTTTTTCTTGCACCTTTAATTTATTTATCTTACTATTATCTTAATATTTTTTTTTATTTACATTTATATCCCGCCCTTCTCCGAAGACTCAGGGCGGCTTACAGTGTGTAAGGCAATAGTCTCATTCTATTTGTATATTTACAAAGTCAACTTATTGGCCACCCAACAATCTGGGTCCTCATTTTACCTACCTTATAAAATTAATATTTCCTATTTGTGCAGTCTGTATTTCAATGCTTTACTCCCAAAGGGAATAGCATAATGAACACATTATATATCAAGCATGTTGAAATTCTGAAGATTTTTTCCATATCAAACCAACTAAGTTTATAAACTTAATAGCCTATAAATATCCAACATGTTTTATCACATTAAAATATTTGCCTTATTTCATGTCACAAAGCATCCCCCAAGTCCTGAGGATGGGTTGGATTTGAAATTACTAATATTCTCTGCCATAAAGTTTGGTGAAATCACAATAGACACTCAGGCTACCATTCTATGGATCACGGGATAATACAGCCTGGAGCTGCTGAGCCATAGATACAGTATATGTATAAGTATAGTTTTCTCTTTCTTACCCTAATCAAGCATTCTCTTACAGTTTTTATTTTTCAAACTAGAGCAAAGCAACACCAAAAATTATTTGTGACTATTCTTTCATTTGTACTACAATTGTATAAGTAAACTGTTAAGTAAAATTGTATAATTTTATAGTTTGGAATAAAAATAATTTAATTATTGGAAACTCATACTGCTCTATGTTTGAAACCCATTTTAAAAAAGGGACAATACTTGCAAAAGACACATACAAGAACCATTACGTTATGTTTGCCCTTCAAATAACTAGCAAACAGCAACAAACAATATTCAAATCTCTTTTACAAAGTAATCATTTTGTTGACATAGTCAGTCGCAGCTGGATGCCAATATGAAATTTAGCTTATTAGGAAATTCACAGCATGAATTAACGTAGAGAACAAACTATATCAAGCTTGGATCATAAAATGACACTTAAAATACTCTCATAAAATGAGGAAAATAAATTTGAAGTGCTCTTGTGACTTGCCTTAAGATGTATTTTGGCTTATTTTAATTTTAAACAAATACACCAGGAAGCTTCAATAGTGTAAATGTGAATTCCATGTAATATGTTTGAATTGTGGTATTTAAAGCAATTTGAAGTGACAATAATAAATATATTTCTTACTGAAGTGTGGACTTCAACTCCCAGAATTCCCAAGTTATCATCTACATTTATTAAAGTTGTCGAGTTTGAGAAACATTGCGCTGAAGCAAACTCCAATAAACTAGTGTTCTCTAGAAGTGCTAGACTGCCTGCTAGAATTCCCAGCCAATATGAACACTAACTATAATAGAAAGGATCTCTGAGAATTACAGTCTCAGTTTATTTCAGATAGTAATTAGGAAAAGACGGAAAACCCTGTAAGTTTCCAATAGAACTTGTATAGATACAAATTAGCAAGGAAAATGATATTAGGAGCATGTGCTGATATTCATGTAGCACATTACAAACCTCTCAAAGTAGCAATATCTTTTCCTGGGCTTGTGCAATTATTGTACAACGGTAGGAAATGGTTTTATAATGCCTCTGAAAACTGTTTTTGCCTTTTTAATTCTAATCTTTGTACAGCCCCAGTATCCAACTAAAATAGCATGACTGAAGAAAAAACAAAACCCTAAGCTTTACCTATTAGTTTTGTGACTTTACAATAAACATCTATGGTAAATTCCTGGATGAAGAGTATTTCAAGTGCCAGTAGAATATTTCATTACATAGAAATATAATAGCTTTTTGTAAGATTCCTTTATCAAGAACAGTGTGCTTATTAGCTAAAATATTTTAGTTCAAAGTCTATACAATAATTTCCTATTGGCACTTAGTGTATATTAGCTCTTTAATAATCATACTTTATTGTAACCCTGGAGTTGAGTTGCAAAGTCATTGATTTGATCTCTTACCTTGCCATAGCCACATGCTAAAGATTTTAAGAAGACTGTAAAAAAATATTCCTTAGGCACATGCCATAAATCTGAATTTCTCATATGTCAGAATGAAGTTTTAAGCACAAGCCAAAAACGAAGAATTTGAAAAATATCATGCAGCCTCTTCGAACTCTGGGGAGAATGGAAATGTTTGTCAATACAGTCTCCTAATCTGAAGTAGGCATTTACAAAGATAACTGAGTTTGTGGTCTTCCAGCTATGCTTACTGCTAACAAAAAGGCTCATATCCTCACAATAGAGTACACTGATGAATTTATTATTACAGTAAATAAAATGTTTGCATGGTTTTCCTGAAATGTATACTTACAACACTAAGAACTCTGCCAATATTTCACAAAATGATAGAAGTTTCCTTTGCTGGAATAGTTAAAGAGAATGGTTTGTGATTTATCTGAGAAAATGTCGAGAAATCCATCATATAGAGAATGAAAAAATGCAACTTTGCCTCCTGGTACAGTTTACAGTACTAAACAATTTTTCTCTGGGATAGATGTTGACATGCTAAAGAGAGAATAAATCTTTGAGAAATGATCAGATGAGGAAACTTCATGAATACAATCTGACAGTATATCTGCAGGAAACAAGTCCATATTTTATATTTATATATCATGCTTGTAAAAGATAAACTCCTCTAGGACAGTACAATTATTAAAGATACAAGCAATGAGTTCAGCAATATATATATTTTGTAAGGCCTTAGGCAATCCAAAATTTCATAGTTCTCAGTTGTAATATGGCGTTACTTAAGTTGATCATATCAGGAAAATATCTTATCTCTTTTAAGCTTATGGAGAGTACAGTCTACATAGTCATCACCACTAATTGCCTTTTTTCTAGACCTGTACATGTCATCTATTAACATTAGATAATTTCTATATGTTGTGATGGAGAATGCTATTGGATCAACTTACAATTTCTTCATGGATAATTGCTGTTATACAATCCTGCCCAAACTCTTAGGAACTGACTGTGAGATCATAATAATAACTGTTTACTTCAAAGCAGGGGTGTCAAACTCACAGTGTCACTTATCATCACATTATCGTCACATGACGTATCATGACTTCCCCCTTCGCTAAAAGGGGGGTAGAAATGGCCAGAGCATGACACATACAAACCGTGGGCTGTCAGTTTGACACCCCTCCTTCAGAATAATGAGGCTGCAGAAGGGCATGAGTCCCTCAGTACCGCACTGTAGCCAATCAATAGGAGAATGCAAAAACTGTCAACTCCTGAATTATAGTATCTTGCTTAATAATAAAATTCTTTTGCCCTAGGGCAATACAAAAAGGATAAAATATGTAGTGCTATTCCCCTCCCCACAATGTTTTCAGTTCATTCAATGTACATTTCTCTAGCTATTTTATAACAAATGTGTTGATATGAGGGAAAACTACCTAGTTATCAAGAAATAATTCATCCTGCTGATAAATTCCCACTGAAAGCTGTGGATAGCATGACACAATAAATTTGTAGCCATTTCTAGGCATTTTCCCCAATGGGAAAGCGAGAGCGATTATGTGTGGGGGTCAGTGGGAGGAAAATGACTCATTTGAGTCCAGGGTAGGAGTTCTACAAGTTTGGTATATGTTACTTATATAAGTAGAACATTTTGAAGTAGAAGATGGGAGGTAGAGTGAGAAAAAGAACTTTTGAGAATAAGAAAATAACTCATTCCTAACTCTTGTTGAGCTCTAGCACTGTAGATTGCAAAATTGAACGTTTTTGCAATGTGAGTTGTGCTGCATCCAAAAGGGAAGAAAATTGGCTCAGTTGTCCAGAAAAATGATAATCTGGGAACAATGTAATACCAATTCCAGAATAGTGCAAATGCCATGCATGGAGAGCATAAAAAGCTGAAAACTGCAGGGCATAAAATATTTCATATGTCAAATGCTATTTTTAGAAGTGACAAATTACACATTAAGGTATCTTTAACTATATTTTAATATTATTAACATTAATTGTGTTATCTACAATAATAAAATTTGTGATGGGAGATAACCATGACATTATAAAGATAAATGTTCCCTCAGGCATTTCCTCCTTCATCCTTAATTACTAAAGTTCTGAAAGAAAAAAAAATAGGAGAATGAGAGGAATAGACATATCCTATATCGCCACATAATTTCATGTGGACAAAAGCACCAGAGATTCATATAAGTACCAGAGATTTATTTGAAGACTATTTATAACAGTGGATATTACACTTAGAGAAAACTAGTTAAAATATTTATCAATGGAATATTACTCCAATATTGATGATTAAAACTAATAATTCATTTTCTAAAAAACATTGGAAACATAAGAATCAGGTTGGATATTTGGTGGTAACATTGTAAAAACCCAATTTAAAAAATCTATTAGTGATTAATCTGATAGTCATCTAATTATCTGGTATCCTTATATTTCATAGGCAACTGTGGCTGTCATCTTCAAAGGCAAACTAATTTGATCTGTAGAGCACTTGTCAGTGTTCATAGGCAACTGAGGAGGAACTGACAGAGCTCGTTATTTGTAACAAAATTAAAGTCTAATTGGATAGTATCACCAGAATTCTGTAAAACTAGTTTCTGTTTGGTTCTGTGTCTAGGTGAATTTGTAATTGGTCTGATTTGAACATGGTCCAAAGGAACTAATTCTTTACTGAACTGTCTTTAAGATGCATCCTGCTTTTTATTCCTTCAGGTAAGACTGCTGAAGATTCTATATCATGTTAGTTAGTTAGGAGCTGTTTTATCCCAGGGTGATCTAAAGCTCAAAGCCAGGCTTTGTTAACTTTTAGAATCACTTCTTTCTTGTTAAAGTTGCTGGGATGTTTATAAATCTTCATAGTCACGTAAACATGATTTTACATGTATGCTAATATTTATGTCTCTCTAAATTTAATCTTATGCCTTCATATAGGACAGGGTAAGTGGATTGAATCCATAATATAGGTTGACATAAATTCAGTGTAAGGTTGTAAAAATGCAGCAAGATATTTGACAATATAATTTGTAGAAGGGCCAATGGTACGTAAAATCAGACATAAGAGAACAGATCTTTCATGGATCCTTGATAATCCATCTAAAAGAATATAAAAAATCTATACACAAAAGTCTTTGCAAAAGGGAACTTCTGCCACTACATTTTGCATGGATTTCTTTGGGGAGTCAAAAAAGCAGTCCAGAAATAGGAAATGTAAACTATTCCCACACTTGTGCCAAGAAATGTTTATGACAATTCATGAAGTCATCAGGTATTAAGTTTAATTTAGAGACTTTCTATCACTTAGTAGCATTCATACAACTTCTTTTTCATGATGATCCACTTACAAATATATATAGTTTATTAACATAACTTATTCTTGTACCTTTACATGAGTTTTATACAGATAATAGTAACATCACTGGAAGTACAGAATGCTACTTCTAAATTAGTTTAAACATATGAACAATGAAGTTTCAGACTGATGTACTCTGCTGTTGAACCTAAGATAAAATGCTCCCTCAGAGCTTTGCATTATGATGTTTTTCTACATGAATTGCTACAGAGAGCATAAAATGTAAAGGAGCAGAACATTCACAGATACTTTGGACTAAGAATATTCCTGTTTCATTTCAAAATGTATGAAAAAATTGAAAATCAAAAGAATATACTCTAAAGCAGCAATAATTGACTTTTTTATTCAGAATATTTTGCGTGACCAAGACTAACATTCATGATAAACAGCATTTATTTTATAAAAATAAGTAAAATAAACATTAGACTAAAACAACTAGAACTATAAAAGATTCAAATAAGCAACACAGCAAAAAGAAAGAAACAGAATTATAGGAGTTTATTTTACACTGATGTTTATGGTATTATAAATATGTTTATAATTATAAACAGGTTAAAATAATTACAGTGCCTTATATTCAGCAATGATCTTAAACTAGTCAAAGGGGCCATACTGGTTACCACCAGCACTTTAGATTACATCCAGAAATGTACAGAAAGCCAGGGCCCCTTGTAGAGGCATAATGGGCTCCGACTTGTAAATGCTAGATAATGCATAGGCTGATCAACTGAAGCTTTCATGTGGTTTTAAAGGCACTACCCCAAAATATCTCAAAGAGCTTTGCAGAAAGAATCAAAAGAATAAACATGAAGAATGAGAGCAAAAACAGCTATAAAAAATAACTGGAGAAGGATGTTACTAGATGCCTCTCTCTGCAGGCATAGACTTAAAATCAAATATTATCCTTCTTTTTGAGAATTTTTGTTTGTGTCTTTGTTTTGTTATTTTGGACAGTTTTCACAACAGTAGTTACTCAAGCTTTCATGTACTATGACCTTGTAAACTGCTTCTTTCTTTTATATATCAACAGACTCAACAGTCTAGATTTCCGTTATTAAATTTATGTCCTGATTCCAACCACTGGTTTCAATTCATCACCTTCAAAGCCCATGACATGTTGTTCATTTCTGTAGTAAAATTTTAAAAGTGTGTCATCAATTCTATTTTATTGCTAACATATGTTCTTGATTTGTTGGGAAAATAGTGCAATTGCAAATATTGCAACCAGTCTTTTTGATGCTGGAAAAAGTAATTTCATACACATATTGGCCCAAGTAATTTTTTGGGGAGGGGGGGAGATTTTCATGGTAATTGTTGCAGATGCCAAGAAAATTTAACCGTCAATGTGCACTCCTTTTCCTATCTGTCTTCATTTCCAGTTGTCCGTGTCTTCCTTTGCCTTTTCAGATATCTGGTAACCCTAATCATGGGACTCTTTAATGTGCCTGAAGCTTAAAAAGATTCAAGAAAATATGTGATTTTGACCTGAGGTAAATTACATTATTCCATTTACTATCATTAGCTATAAATGGAGCATGGAAAAACAATGCTGAAAGAATATTTCATCTAAATATGAAATTTTTATGAAATGTAAATGACTCTTTTTGCATCATTAAAGACAATTCCAAAGAGGAATATATTCTTAACAATATTCTTCTTGTGACTATTTATTAGAAAATTATTTGTATCAGATTAACCCAACCTACAACCAAAATGGGATGAGCGAGAAAGATTGATAACTAAATCAAGAAAGTTTATCTGAAGTGACTCAACCTACATTTAGTGAATGGGATATTTAGAAAGAAAGAATTCATATACTTCTCTTTAGGTAGCCATATATGAAAAACACGAAATAGGGGAGTATATTGTTTTGTTATTGACTGCTCTAATCTTTAATCACAGTAAGTAGTTTTGTTAGAGCACCTTATCGTATTATTTGGAAAATACTGAAGTAATACCAGTATTTTAGTAATAAATTACCGATTTTTCTAGTGCTCTTCACTAACTTTTTCTTTCAAAAACAAAAATGTTTGTTTATAAAAGTAAAATTTCTAGGAAGTGGTATCATATATCAGTTTTCAGCATCTCCCTCCTGGTACAAGTAGAACAGGAAACAGAATAGAACAAAACAAGACTTAAACTGCTTTTCAGTTTATATCATCTCATGGTTGGACATAAATGTTTTCTTCAGAAACTATGTAGATACCTCAATGGTATATGCCCAGGATGGCGAACCTATGGCACATGTGCCAGAAGTGGCACACAGAGCCATCTCTCCCGGCACGCAAGCCATCACCTCTTGTTCTTCTGGGTTCCGGTGCACCTGTCAGATTGTCTTCACGTGCACATGCAGGCCAGAAACTGGAAGACCAGGTAGCTGCCATACATGCGCATGTCAGAAACCCAAACATCATCTGCTCTTCTGGTTTCCGGCACAAAGGTGCGAGCTCTCCCATTTCGGCACTCAGTGCTGAAAAGGTTAGCCAACTCTGATATATGCAATTTTCACAGTAATATCTCACCCTGAAGAAGAAGAATGGAGGAAGAAAGTAAATCTCTTTCAACCCCAAATCTGAAAATTTCTGCTCCATAGAAATCAACATATCATTCTTATATCTAGTCCCAATGCTTTTTAATCTTTATGACAATAATATACCAGGATTCCTATATGCTGCAGATAAAAGATCAATGTCAAATTTATTAATATCTTATTATATATTGATGACATGGTCCTAATGGAAGATTCCCAAATAGGCCTGAGAAGACTGTTGTGAAAAATAAATCAGCCTGCATCTTCACTTTCTTGCCAGGTTGCTGCCAGCTGCCATGGAAACAGTGGGAGGGGAAGTAATGGGCACTTGGGGGGAAAGGGTGCAGGAGGTGAAAGTGGAGATTTTCAAGAAGCATTGAGACTGTCAGCTGGTATTTTGTTTACCATCCTAAAGGCCAACCGTCCTAGCTTTAGTATGTAAAAGAACGGAACAGTGCACCTGAATCAGAGACGTTTACAAAATATCTTCTTGGCCAATGATTAAACTCTGGTTGCCTGTGTTATGTATTTGAATTATTGGAGGGAAATTTGGGCGGGAAAAAGCACGTTTCTGATTGGCTGATGCCTCAGCCCAAATACTATATAAGGAGGACTGTTTTGCTAGTTGCTTTGCTGGGTTCTCACAATAAACTTAAAAGCTGTTATCACCAATGACTGTCTCCTGCCTCCTCATTGCCCGAACATAACATTGGCGACGAGGGTGGGATGAGGTTGGCAGTGAGACCGAAAAAGAGCTGAAGCGGAAAATAGTTTAGAACCCAGCCAGTTATAGGGCGGCCACGTAGGAACGAATCGAAATGTCTAACTACATGCCACCAGTGCCATTTGACCCAGCCAAAGAGAAGTGGGGGTCATACATGGATCGTTTTGAATGCTTCCTTGAGGCTAACGAGTTGCAAGGGGTATCAGACAATCGGAAGCGCGCATACTTCTTGAGCCATTGCAGGCCAGAAGTATTTGACATCGCCGAAACCTTAGCGGAACCGATGCCTGTCCAGTCAGTGCCCTGGCCAGTGTTACAGACGACGCTCAGAGCACACTATGCCCGGTGCCATCGAAGTTCGTGCAGAGATATGAACTTCCACAGAGAGTCCAATGTGTCCAATGTGAGGGCGATCAGCGTTTACATGGCTACATTGAGAAAAGCCACGACCCACTGCGAATATAGGGACTGCGAATATAGGGACTTAGAGGACTCCCTCTTAGAGCGCCTTATTTCTGGAGTACGGGACATTCGTTTGCAGAGGCGACTCCTCACCAAAAATAACCTGACTCTCACGATTGCCCTAGATGAAGCTAGAGCACATGAACTTTCCACTAAAGCTGTTGAAACTTTACAAAAGCCAACGTCATTGGGTTCATCAGCTAAAGCGACACTAGTCCACAGTGAGGAGATCCAGTCCGAGTGTGATGGTGAGAGTGAGGAAGAGGTTTTCCAAATGGGGAAATCGGAAAGAAGTGACAACGATGAGTGTGTGAGTTGCGGAGGCCATCACCAGCGACAAAACTGTCGTTTTAAAGAAACCATCTGCCACAGATGTGACAGAAAAGGTCAGCTGGCATGGGTGTGTCGAGCTCTCCAGCCGTGCCGCCAAAAGTTCCGAGCTGAATTTAAACCAGCCTATCCACACAACCCCAGCTCCGCGAAACGGCCATCTATTGGCTCAATCAAAAAGGGCGTGAAGTCCAACCACACCACAGTACGAGTTGGCCAAGCCTCAATGAAACTGGAAAAAAAGGTTTTTACAACAGCCTGCATAGAAGGGGTGCCGTGTAAAATGGAAGTTGATACCGGATCATTGAATACCATCATGTTCTGGGATACGATCACCAAAAACCTCCCAAGCATGGTGAAGCGCCAATTGCAACCTCAGAGACTAAGAGTCCAGGATTATCAAGGAAACCGGATCCCTGTCCGAGGCATCACCAGAGTTCGAGTCAAGTATGGACAATATAATAAATCTTTACCAGTCACCATCGTAGACAGACAATTGCCTAGTTTGCTAAGTCTCGATTGGTTCCGGACCCTAGGAATGGGCATCACCGGAGTCTACAGTGTCGGAGGCGACCTGAGAGAGGAGCTGCTACAGAAATTTGAAGACGTATTCCAGGACAGCCTGAGCAAGTATGTGGGGACCCCCATTTCATTTAATTTAGATCCAAAAATAGCTCTGATTCGGCTAAAGGCCAGGAGGGTTCCTTTTGCCCTTAAACCTAAAATTGATAAAGAACTGGATAAGCTAGTGAACAGGGCATATTAATTCCAGTTGACCACGCAAAGTAGGAAACACCGATAGTCACACCAGTTAAATCAGATGGATCTGTCCGTATTTGTGCCAATTACAAGGCAACGCTGAATAAGGCATTGCAGAAAAGCGTATACCCTGTCCCCATAGTCCAACATTTGCTGCATTCGCTAGGACCAGGGCAAATTTTTGCCAAACTTGATTTGGCCCAGGCGTATCAGCAGTTGCCTGTTGATAACGAAACAGCTGAGGCACAGACAATAGTTACTCACAGAGGTGCATTTAAGTGTACCAGACTCCAGTTTGGGGTCAGTGTTGCCCCTGGACTGTTCCAGAACCTCATGGAATGGTTATTGCAGGGCCTACCAGGGGTAGTACCCTATTTTGATGACGTTTTGGTGTCAGCTAGTGACAAGGAGGAGCTATGAGAAAAATTGTGACCATTTTCAGAGCTGCTGGACTTAAAGTCAAGCTCAACAAATGTCAAATTGGAGTGCCCTCAGTCGAATTTTTAGGATATTGAATAGATAAGGCTGGTATCCATCCAACAGAGAGCAAGGTACGGGCAATTCGGAAAGCTCCTCCACCAAAAAACAAAGCGGAGTTACAAGCCTTTTTAGGGCTTTTGAACTTTTATGTGGTCTTTTTAAAGGACAAGGCAACCATGGCTGAACCACTACACAGACTGCTTGCTAAAAATACCCCGTGGATTTGGGGTAAGACTGAATCAGCAGCTTTTGAATCTGTAAAAAAGCTACTGTCTAGTGACAGTCTATTAATTCAATAGAATGGGACTTTGCCTCTTGTCCTGGTATGTGATGCATTACCCTATGGAGTGGGAGCTGTTCTCAGCCACAAACTGCCTAATGGAACAGAAGCCCCCATTGCTTACTCCTCCCTCTCCTTATCGGGAGCCAAGAGAAATTATAGCCAACTATATAGAGAAGCTTTGGCAATAGTTTCGGGTGTTAAAAAATTTCATGAATATTTGTTTGGGAAACATTTTGACATTGTTACTGACCATCGGCCATTGTTGGGTTTGTTGGTGGGAGATCACCCTATGCCAATTGCCCTATCTCCCAGACTGACTTGCTGGACCATATTTCTGGTGGCATATTCATACCGTCTGACCCACCGACCGGGCAAGGAATTGGGACACGTGGATGCTTTAAGCATGTGCCCCTTGCCGGACACGATTCAAGACCCGACTCCGGGAACCCCAATCCTGCTGATTAATTCTTTGGACACTGGCCCTGTCACTTCCGCCGAAGTGGCTAGGGCATCGACAAAAGACATTATTATTCGCACTGTAATCGGCTGGGTGCAGAGGGGGTGGCCCGGTACAATGGTCGAGGAATGTAAATAGTTTGTGACTAAACGTTCTGAATTGTCTGTGCAAGGGGGATGTTTATTATGGGGAGATAGAGTTGTTATTCCATTACATTTAAGGAAAAATGTATTGGATTTATTGCATGTGGAACACCCGGGCATTGTGCGTATGAAAGGTCTACCACGGAGTTATGTGTGGTGGCCCCAGATGGACAAAGACATTAGTGACCGGGTAGGCAGATGCCAATCTTGCTAGGATTCTAGACCACTATCTCCAACAGCCCCGGTGAGGGAATGGGAGAAACCCCAGGGACCGTGGTCTAGAATTCACATAGACTTCGCTGGTCCTTTTCATGGGCAAACGTTCTTAATAATCGTAAATGCATATTCCAAGTGGTTGGAAATAATATTAATGAAAACCACAACTGCTGAAGCAGTCATAAAGTTTTGCGGCAACTATTTGTAACACATGGTCTGCCGGACACATTAGTCTCAGATAATGGTCCGCAGTTCACTGCCACTCAATTTGAAGGGTACTTGGCGGAAATAGGCATCTGATATGCCTCTCGGCGCCATTCCATCCGGCTAGTAATGGCTTTGCAGAATGTTTTGTAAGAAGTGCCAAGGAGGCACAGTCCAGGATTAGCCTGGGGGACTGGCAAGCCAAGATTGACACGTCCTTGGCCGTCCAGCATGGGACACCTTGCATGGCCACCGGCCATAGCCTAGCTGAGTTGTTAATGGGAAGGAGACTCCGATGCCCATTAGACAGACTAAATCCAAATTATTCTCCTGATGGGTATCCAACAACAAGAGATAAAACAAAGGTTTTTACAACAGGAGCTCCTGTCTTCGCCAGGAATTACAGTGAAGGTCCCCTTTGGTTAGCAGGAACAATCTTAAAGGTGACAGGCCCCAAATCTTACTTAGTTGATGTGGGCGATGGGAGGGTCTGGAAAAGGCACATCGACCAACTACATAAAAGGTTGGAAGCCAAGATAGAAACACAACAACCAGGCCCTGACTACCCACTGTTTACACCAACAGCTAACTCAAGCCCGAAGTGGCCGGAAGACTTATCTGGGAGTTGTGAAGTCCAGCGACGCCCCACGGTCCCTCCAGAAGTCAGCAGGGAAGAATTTGTCCCTAATCCAGGGCCAGAGAGAGTCCCTCTGACTAGCTCGACTCCCACCAGGGAATGAATTGCGCAGATCAGACAGGCTGATCAGCCCCGACTACCTGCCTGATTACGTTTGTAAATAATATGTAAATATAGAACTGTAAATAGAAATACATATTTCTATATGTAAATATAGAACTAAGTGTGTTCTGGGAGGGGAGGAGTGTTATGTATTTGTATTATTGGAGGGAAATTTGGGCGGGAAAAAGCACTTTTCTGATTGGCTGATGTCTCAGCCAAAGTACTATATAAGGAGGACTGTTTTGCTAGTTGCTTTGCTGGGTTTTCACAATAAACTTAAGAGCTGTTGTCACCAATGACTGCCTCCTGCCTCCTCATTGCCCGAACATAGCAGCCTGGGTACAAGGGGGGTGCAGTGGGCTGTAGGGTTTTGCTTCTCACATTTTTGCTTTAGATCTTGCCTGGCCTTGCTGTATTCAACTTGTTTCAAGTAAAAGTACCTTTTCTCTGTTTTATGGAGTCAAGGGTTTTTCTTTCCTAGGGATTGAGCAGAGATAATCCTGACACTACTGCGCTCTTGATTTTTTAAACATCAATAAAACCAAATCTAAAGTGATGGTATTTAGTAGAAAAACTGTGAACTATAACTGGCAGATAAATGGGGACCCTATTAATCAAGTTTCAACTTTTAGCTATTAAGAAGTGGATACATATTGGGAACGGATAAGAAAATATCTGCCTCTGCAGTCAGAGCAGAAACAAGATATCTATTCCATAAATAGTCATTTAATAATTAAAGTTTTCACATACTAGCAGAGGATCCATTTTATGGACCCTGAAAGATTTTCCAAAGATGTTTAACAGAACAGATAAGTATGACTCAGTACAATTCCTGGGTAAGCCAACTTCCAAAGTTCTTTTACAACATGGGTTTTCTACACAGTATTTACTCTCAACAGCCTCCCAGGCAAGAGAAATTTTTAATCAGACAGTCCTAGATATCACTGCTCAAACTGATATGAAGTTCCTAACAAACAGGAAGCAGCAGGTGAAGCTAAGCAAGATCATATCAAATACCTGTACAATTAGCACAGGGGCCCCCCAAGGCTGTGTGCTCTCCCCACTTCTCTTCTCTCTGTATACCAATGACTGCATCTCCAATGATCCATCAGTTAAGCTACTGAAATTCGCAGATGACACAACAGTGATTGGTCTCATTCGAGACAATGACGAATCCGCATATAGACGAGAGGTCAAACGACTAGCCTTGTGGTGCAACCAAAACAATCTGGAACTGAACACACTCAAAACCGTAGAAATGGTGGTAGACTTTAGGAAAAACCCTTCCATACTTCCACCTCTCACAATACTTGACAACACAGTATCAACAGTAGAAACCTTCAAATTTCTGGGTTCTATCATATCGCAAGATCTCAAATGGACAGCTAACATCAAAAACATCATTAAAAAAGGACAACAAAGAATGTTCTTTCTGCGCCAACTCAGTAAGCTCAAACTGCCCAAGGAGCTGCTGATCCAATTCTACAGAGGAATTATTGAGTCTGTCATTTGCACCTCTATAACTGTCTGGTTCGGTTCTGCAACCCAACAAGAAAAACACAGACTTCAGAGGATAATTAGAACTGCAGAAAAAATAATTGCTACCAACCTGCCTTCCATTGACGACCTGTATACTGCACGAATCAAGAAGAGGGCCGTGAAAATATTTGCAGATCCCTCGCATCCTGGACATAAACTGTTTCAACTCCTACCCTCAAAACGACGCTATAGAGCACTGCACACCAGAACAACTAGACACAAGAACAGCTTTTTCCCGAAGGCCATCACTCTGCTAAACAAATAATTCCCTCAACACTGTCAGACTATTTACTGAATCTGCACTACTATTAATCGTTTCATAGTTCCCATCGCCAATCTCTTTCCACTTATGACTGTATGACTATAACTTGTTGCTGGCAATCCTTATGATTTATATTGATATATTGATCATCAATTGTGTTGTAAATGTTGTACCTTGATGAACGTATCTTTTCTTTTATGTACACTGAGAGCATATGCACCAAGACAAATTCCTTGTGTGTCCAATCACACTTGGCCAATAAAAAATTCTATTCTATTCTATTATTGACTAAAAATAAATCTTTTAGTTAGTTGGCTAGGAAGAAAACTATTTTCCAATCTGAAAATATTTGTCAATGAGTTTGTCACAATTTTTAAGAACGGCCTACTCTACAGAAGATTTGAGTTATTGGATTCTATTGCCAAATATGGGCGCTTCCACCATTTGCCATATCATGAGAGAACTTGCATAAGCAGTGCCCCAGCCTTTGAAAGTGTTTCTCACGTTTTGTTCAACTGTCAGTTATATACCCCTTTAAGCTTAGATACTTATCATACATTTTGGGAAGAATAGCCCACTGGGAATCAAATTACAAATTGCTCTAATGTATCTATTGTAAACATATTGCAAAGTTTTTAATTAAGACTGTTGAACTAAGAATCTGATAAATCAAACAAACTGGGGTACCCTATAAAGAAAATTCACTCATCTGATTGCTGACTCCTTATATTACAACATATGTATTTTATCATTGTATTTTATCCTGGAATCATATTATGTATTTTATTTATTATGCATTTTATTTTTCTTTTGTTGATATAGTTGCAAGATGAATCAATTAATATTCTATTCTATTCCATTCCATTCCATTCCATTCCATTCCATTCTTTCTTAAATTAACTATCCAGGTTGTTATTTATTATATTCGTACAATCACACAAGTGTCCCAGCAGTTCATATACATCTAAAGAAGTACAATAAAATATCCACAGTGGAAAAAAGGTAAATTGCCAAAATCAAATCCTGCAATTACAATAAGACAACATCTGCTCAGGTTCCCAAAAACTCTCAGAAATAATTTAGCTTTTAAAGGTTCGTGGAAACCCAACTTTCTCAGGAAAGGCTATTTCATAGTATAGGCACTCGTACAGGAAACTTGAACAAATGTGTTTAAACCATTCTTATCTCAGAAAACTGAGGGCCACTACCAGATTCTCCTGGGACATCCAAGTCATGAATGCTGAAATTAGTTTTAATAATAACCAACCATAAAATAAATTGCCCCTTTTACTATGCATTATTGGAATTTTCACTAAGGAAATGGTTTCTTTTTAAAATATATGGTATATTTAATCCTGTACTAATGTATTGTATTGTTTGTGTGTATTTATCTGTGTGTGTTTTATTTGCAATACATTTTTGTAGTCACCTGCCAGTTTGATCACTTTTGCAGTCTGGGTGCTTTTGAATGGTTTCTGATAAAGCCAAAGTGGGGATATTTTTCCTAAATAAAACTATACTTATTAATTAATTGAAAGATTTTAAATAAGATATAAGAATATAAATAGAAACTTTCTGACCTTGAGGTAGAAATGAATTTTTTCATAGGGCTCAGAGAGTGGTAAGTTAAAATGACTGTGCATGAACCGTCGGTTAGGAATGACAATTCTTAATTTGACTAGCTATAATTACTGTAAAGTATGTTGCGCTGATAACTAACTGTCGATACAAATGCACATTAATCTGAACACTAAAAGCAAATGGGTCTCTAATTAAGCCTGGAGTGATTTATATTATTCAGGTCATTTCAGTATTCATGACTATTTTCAACTGAACTGCTTTGTAATATAATGTTACATTCAAGAGCCTCAGCAGAAACTTTTTGTAAACTCTGCCTGGAATTTCTTCCATTGCAATTCTGATCAAAGTAGAATGGGGTGTTAATAGAACGTAGAGGAGGAAGAGGAAATAATTAACTGACAGCAGATCATGAAGGTAAAGAAACATTAAAATAAATGCCAGAAAAATCCCACAAATATATAACTTATGTCCTTTCTTCTGTTCCCACCTTTTTATAGGCAATCCAGTCAAAGACTCGATCAATATCTGTGGCCTGCTGCACGTCTTGTGACACTGGATGTGAACTTGTCAGGCCATCCAGTAACATGACTTCATGTAAGACATCAGTCAGAAACCTCTGCTTCTCCTGAAATGCAACAGAACATGCTCATACATTTGTAGTGGGATCAAGAGTGGAATTCAAGACCATTATTTATACATTCCTTTTCACAAGATAATTTTACAGAGATATACATTGGATTTATGAGATTTTTTTCCATTGAGTTGTACATTATCCTAATCATTTTCTGAGAATGATGAACATCAATACTTCATGGCTTCAAACAAAGTACTCTTATTTAGAAAAAAATTAAAGGATATTTTATTAATCACGACTTTGTACATTACATGGAAAATAATATTCATCCATGTGCTGATATAAATTGTTCTCTGCAATATAAAATGCTGTTCCATTTGTGATCCTTTGGAAGTTCAGATTTTAGGTAAACTTATCTCTGCCATCATGTTATGGTAAAAATGCCTTTGAGTCATGGTCAGTTCTTGGGAGATTACTTGGACATAATATAAATAGCCTATTTATTTTGGAATGAAGATAAAGTAACATGAATGATAAAATGTGTTACTTTATCTTCATTCCAAAATTATATGAGATGGCTATTAATTAAGATTTTTAAACTGAAAATTAAGAAGCACAGGCAAAAAAGATATAAATAGGCTATTTAATTATGAATGTCTTGATCCATGTTTCCAAACAATAGAACTTCTAAAAGTCTACTAAAGGTGAAAGGTTCAAACTTGCTGTTATGGTTTACAGTGGTGTCTTCCATTTTACTGGAAATTTTCAAACATAGGCTGGATAATCATCTATTAGAAATTGTGTAATGAGTCTGGCAGTATGCAGAAGATTCAATTTGATGGTTCTTAAGGTCCCTTCCAGGTTCTATGATTCTAAGACACTCCATCACAAGCCCTGCACCATTAAAATCAGATACTTATTGACAGTGACAATTCACTTCTATTAAGAGGAAGGACTTCATTACTTAAAGAGATTGATATATGCCATGTATACAATCACACTGTTGATCTAAAGCAGAGGTGTCAAACTCGATTTCATTCAGGGTTGTATTTGACCTCAGGAGGCTAGGATGGGTGTGGCCAGGGTGGGCGTGGCCAGCTCAACATCACTCGTGTCACTCGTGTCGGGGGCACTGTGCTGGCCAAGTGCTAAGGTAGGACTTCCCTTAGACCATCCCTCACTTTCATTATAATCATCTTCCTTCCTTCCTTCCCTTCTTTTTCCTTCCCTCTTCATTTTCCTTTTTTCTTCCTTCCTTCCTTCCTTTTCTTTTTCCTTCCTTCCTGTTCATTCTTTCTTCTTCCTTCCCCTCTTTCCTTATTTTTCCTTCTTTACTCTCTTCCTACCTTTCCTTCTTTTTCTTTCCTCTTTCCCTTTCTTCTTTCATGTCCCTTTTTGCATGCTCAAATGCAAAAGAGGAAACATTTATCCTTTTGTTTTGTTTTTAGTTTGTTTTGCTTGCCCTCTGCAGCCGTCTGCCAACAAAAACAGAGCTTGTGTGCCCTCCTGAGCTCCTTTTTCGCTAACAGAGGCACCATGGGAGAGGCACCTTTGCTGTTTTCAGGGTGGCCCCATGGGCCAGATCTGGCCTGTGGGCCTTGAGTTTGACACCCCTGATCTAAAGCCTGCAGTTCCATTTCCAGCCCAGGCTTGTCAAACAATTCATCAGACATAATGATTAAGAATAAAGCATTTTAGTATAGTTAGATTTGGAAAACACTTTTTGGTAAAAGAATCTGACATCAGTGCTTTTTCCCTTGCATAAATATAGTCAATTTTTGTCACAAGAAATAAAATATTCAAGAACTAATAGTTGTGTAGGGACCTTATACTGCTTATCCACCATTAATACTGGTAGAAAATTGGAGAACAGTAAAAAAAGATAAAGAAGCTAAAGAAACATAGTATTTTGGTTATTTTCAAAAAAATTTACATGCAAAAGAAATGTTTTACATGAAAGTGTTTTATTTCTTGGGGGAAAGCAGAAAGAAACCAGCTTAGTTATGAACTTAATATAGCTGCCAATTATTCAAAGTAATTGGATTTTAATAAAAAAAAAAAGAAAGAAATGTGCTAGGAGAAGACACTAACGAAAGATCAATACAAAATTCCCATTTTGGCATCTTAAATGGGAAGGTGTTTCATTCTTATTACCTATTCTGGGGTGAGATTATCAATATAGAGCAATATGTTCTTGGTTTAGAAGTATCCTGAATGAAAATTGCAGCCATATATTAAAGTTTCATGACAGAACAAGACAGTAAGTCACATTAGCTCTGTTTGAAAAACTAACTCATGGAGCCTATACAATAATGATATACTGAGATTTGCTATCTATTCATTACATTTTTAACTACCAACATCTGGTGAGCCCTGATATTTGCAGATATTATTTAGTAGTTACATTTATTTTATACCAAACTGTTATTATTTTACTGTTGTAGTTTTTGCATTTTAAAGGATATAAATTCAGATAAAGGAAATAGGTATCAGTTGTTCTCTACACGCTGATAACTTGTTAACAATTATGCACTCGCATTGTCAAGAATGATGTACAAGCTATTCTGTTTAAGGTTTGAAAGTAAAACAGCAGCAATTAAAATTTATGTGGGCATAAGATGGTCATTTATAACTAGCAATTAAATTACAGGCACTATATACGAATAAAATGTACAAATGTAGATGGAAGGCTGAGCTAAGGCCTTGGAACGACCCTATCATGTGTTCACTCAACTTACATTCCTGTTTTCAAAAATATATAAATTATCTATTCCTTCTTCTGATAGTTCATAACTTTATTATATACATATGATGAAAAAGAAGTCACTTCTCCTGGGTTTATAATATTGCTTGACATAAAAACCACTTAAGATAATTAGCACAACAATAATATAGTATTGAGGCAGATCTAAAAATCACTGTTTCAAAGTTTAATACTATCAGACATAAGCAATCTACCAACTCTGCATGTGGTCTCAGTTACTCTTGGTGCAGCCCATAGAATCCTAAGAATGCCTCCCTGTGTTTTTTTTCTTTTCTTTTTCGTTACCCAAAAACCAGCAATTAGCTGTTGTGTTTTCTCACTATCAGTTGAAATTATTTTGAGAATTTGTCAAAAAGCTGAGAGGACACTTGATAGCAGTTTTCAAATACAGGTAATCCTTAATTTACAACTAGAATTGAGCACAAAATTTATTTTGCTGAGACATTTATTTTGCCCCATTTTTCAGCTTTTCTTGAAAGGCAGTTGTTTCACTGAATCACTGAAGTTGTTAAGTTAGTAACACAGTTAAGTGAATCTGGCTTTCCCATTGACTTTGCTTGCCAGAAGGTCACAAAAGGGGATCACATGACCCCAGGACACTGCAACCAGCATAAATATGAGTCAAAAAGAGGGCTGTGAAAATATTTACAGACCCCCCTCACATCCTGGACATGAACTGTTTCAACTCCTACCCTCAAAACGATGCTACAGAGCACTGCACACCAGAACAACTAGACACATGAACAGTTTCTTCCCAAATGCCATCACTCTGCTAAACAAATAATTCCCTCAACACTGTCAAACTATTGACTAAATCTGCACTACTATTAATCTTCTCATTGTTCCCATCACCCATCTCCTTCCACTTATGACTGTATGACTGTAACTTTGTTGCTTGTATCCTTACGATTTATATTGATATTGATTGTTTCCTGATTGCTTATTTGTACCCTATGACTATCATTAAATGTTATATCTTAGAATTCTTGATGAACATATCTTTTCTTTTATGTATACTGAGAGCATATGCATCAAGACAAATTCCTTGTGTGTCCAATCACACTTGGCCAATAAAATTCTATTCTATTCTATTCTATTTGCCAAGTGTCACATGTCCATGGGGATTTGCAATGGTCAAAAGTGTTAAAATATTCATAAGTCACTGTTTTCAGTGCCCTTGTAACTTTGAACAGTCACTAAACCAACTGTTGTAAGTTGAGGACTACCTGTATCTTAAATGATGACACATAAAAGTTCTTGTTGTTAATCTCTATTTCTGCAGAAAGAAGAACCAGGAACTCAAATTAGACGTCAGGAAGAACTTCCTGATTGTATAGGCTCTTAACCAGTAGAAGAGTTGCCATATGATTTGGTGAGTTTTTCCCTGGAGGTCTTTGATCAGAGGCTGGATGATCAACTATCAAAGACACTCACTCTAGTGGGTGCTGTACTTACGGAGGTTAGATTTGATGAAATCTAAGCTTTTTTTCCTCTATGAACAATGAAGCACTGTATGTATTACATAGTCAGAACAGGTTACTAAATATCATATTCTGCCTACTAGGCTAAGTTATGTATTTACCTACTTCCTATTCTGCTATGAAAGATTTCTTTCCAGGAACCTCATATGAATGATCAGTGGAAAATGAGAGAAAAACAGTACCAGAATTTTCATGTTATTGTGTGTTATTAATTAAAAGCTCTTTATCTAGATCCTTAAACAAGAATAATTACAGAAGGAATATTTCCTTTAAAAGATTGAAAATAAAGTCTCTATATTACTTAAAAGCATGACATTTATGTTAAAGTAAAATAAATATTTCCAAAATAATTCATTGAATAATGAAATCTGTGGAGACAATCTTCAGTATTTGTTGCAAACTTTCATGCACTTTTATGATTTGAATTGTAAGTCTCACAAAATGTTACATCATTTTAATGAAGATGATGAATATTTTAGTAGATAGTTTAAGGCAAATAAAATCTACTTATAGTTTTATTCATCTTTGTTTAAAATCCTATTCAGGAAGGAGATCAATAAAACAACCATCCTCTAGGGTTCTTGGATGTGTACGATGAGGTACTTTAAAGTAGTTAGCTTAAACAACCTTACCTTAATGGTGCTAAGTTAATATTTATTTTTGTGTTTATTAAATCAGCTCATCTCTGACTTTATAAAAAGAGAATGGTTATATGCAGTTATTTCAATTTTAAACTAGTTTCAGTTTTCCAGGAGAAATGATAGAATCAACTAGAGAATGGAGAACTATTCTGTGATGGATTGCTTCAATTTATTCCAGGAAAGAGGAAAGAGATTGCATAATTGCTGGAATTCAGAACTTTATTTATCCAATAAAGTTTGGCTTTTCCAACAATTTTATTGGATAAACCAAGGCAGGATATTTCAAGGTGCTTGTTATGCTGAAATCTTTCCTCTTGATTCAGGTCCCACCCCCCACCCCCGTTCTTTTTCCTGAGAGAAGGCTACACTGTCAATCCATATTGATAATTTTAGAATGTAAGCATGTTAGACACATTTTATTAAAATATATTATCTCCATAAACTATGAATATTTTTAAAGTGACACAGTTAAGGGTAAGTCACAGTAGCCTCCTTAAAAAAGAAGATTAAGGGAGCAACAGGAGAATTCAATGCAACTGTCATCACTGATGTATTCTGTCTTGACTCATCCAATAAAGTTGTTAACAAAGCAAAACTTTTATGAGCGAAAGGGAGAAGGCCATTGAGTCCTTTTAAATGCTTTATCAGCACTGAGTGTGGTAGTGCTTACTAAAGCATTTGACACTAGGTATTTTATGGATAAAAAGGGAAATCACTCACTAGCAAGTCCCTTTGTCATAGTCTTCTCCACTGCATTCTACTAACACAGACATTCAAGGACAAAAATAATGTCACCTCCCTCTAAGTGGAAGCAGAAAAAATAAAGAGCTACGGATACCATCTAGATAGGACTACACGCTATACTTCTATTAAAGCAATTTAAAACAAAATACTCTGATTAAAAATGATGAAAAGAAGGAAAATCTTTATTATTTTTCAGACTAAGAAAAAAATACCACAATTTATTGGACGCACCAATAGTTTCAATTTAGAAATCCACAACAGTGGTTTATTGAAATATTATGTGTATCTCCTAAAATGTATTCATTAGTGCATATGACCATGTTTATGTACACACTAAGAAATGTTTAGAAGAACAACTCTCCACTTAGTAATTTAGAATAACATACATCTAAATTTGCAACTAAAGCTAACATTGTCAGGATTAGTACATTGAACAAACACAAAGGAAAAGTTATCACAGGTTTATTGTGATTTTGATTCACCTGTCTACAAATAAATCATTTGGGACAACCATACTGAGGAAAATGTGTTAGTTTCCCAATGCAGGCTGAAAACATCAATAATCAGTTGAGCCAAGACTAGGCAAGAAAAATGCAAAAGAGTTTGTTATGCCATGTGAAAGGCAATAGAAAGAATCAGTTTTAAATTTAAGACGGTGTGAAAATAAATTAACTATTTGAAGCTGTGTTAATCTTAGTGTGGAATAAAGGCTCTTTAAAAGCTGTCCCACACTGAGTGTTTGGAAAACTTCAATTTTGATTCAGCTAAGAAATAATACAGTATATTCTTCATTATGAAAACTTTAAGAGGAAAGTCTAAGAAATTCTTGAAGCATTATTTTTTTTTTAAAAAAATCTGATGATATGAAAAAGGAGATATTGTGAACCATATAACTAGGTAAAATTTCTGCTCTGGCTCAAGTTTCATGTAAAGGTAAGCAAAATTCTTGGCTTACTGTTATATCCAAATCTGCCCCTTGCAATAAAGCAAAGGTAAATTCTCTGGAATATCATTTATCTTGCACAGACAGATACTGACTTCAAAGTATGGCAGAAGTAATTTTAACATGCATTTATGCATATATTCATTGCAAATCTTACAGTATTTTCAAAGATCAATAGCAATAATAAATAACAGCTATTCCATTTTTAGATGTCAAAATAATCTTTAACAACAGAAACTTTCACCCCTGCTGAAATATTTCTAATAATAAAAATACACATAGATGATGCTATCCATTTTATGATGTAAAACACAAAAAAGAAGTAATAATAATCAGAAGAAATTGAAGGCCAACTTTGTACACACCAGGTCATACACTGACTATTGTTCTTTAATATTCCTGCCTTCTTTGAACTTCTCATCATTTTCATCCAATTACAATGTTCTCGATTTTTTACTTCCCCTCAGCATATCCTTCTTTTATACTGGATACAATTCAGAATCTATTCACTTTTTATTGCTTTTTTCCTTCACGCTTAGTTATGAAATATGAACTAGTCTCTCCTTAACTATCTTTCTTAACAGTGTCAGAAAGAAATGCTTTATTAATCATATATTACCCTTACTGCACTCGCATTCATAGTGGGCCAAACAATCCTCTAGCCAAATCCTATTCCCTATAATCTGGATATCTGATGGGCCACTTGTCTCCAAGAATTTCTGCCCACCTACTATGTTCCAGCAGAAGAGGTGTGGTCCATCTCCCTTCATTAAATATTGTCATCTTGTGGGACCAAGGAAATGTGCTTCTCTATTGCAGCTCCCACCCTCTGGAATAGCATCCCTCAGAGATAAAAATGGGGTTCATTCCTAGAGTTCCAGAAAGCTTTGAAAACCTGGCTTTAGCCTCAAGCCTGCAGCTGCATGTTAGTTTTATCTACAGCCCTTGTTTTGTTTGTTGATTTTGTTATTTTAATCTGGGTTATCAGTCTGATTTAATGTTTTAACTGTTTTTATATTTTTTCTACTTTTGTATGCTACCCAGAGTTCATTGGAATTTGATGGCTAATGAATTGAATTAAAATAATGATGACGACGATGACGAAGAAAAAGGAGAAGAAGAGGAGGAGGAGGAGGAGGAGGAGGAGGAGGGGGAGGAAGAAACATGTAACAGTGATACCCATAGTCATTGGGGCACTTGGTACCATGTCCAAGAATTTTATAAGATACATTAACAAATTGCAGCTTCCTGCAATAACACCAGCAGAACTGCAAAAGCTACACTATTTTAAACATCATTCATCTTAAGAAGTTGTTACTTGGTTGATACCTTGAATGTTCAGTTGACTTTCATGTTTAATGAATAAAAGAGATGATGATGATGATGATGATGATGATGATGATGATGATGATGATGATGATGATGGAAGCAGAGTTTTCCTTCAAGTCAATAAAAGAAAAGCTTATATCGGCTGATTACATAAAAGACAGCAAAGAATAAGCTCTGATGCAAGTTTAACTTGGAACTTATTGAATGTGCAGGAAATAAAACATGAATATTGAAATAATGTAATAAAAACAAGAATGGAATCCTGGCAGAAAAAGCAATATAGGGTCAATTTCTATACAAGATCGAGGGGAAAGTGGATAAAGATAAAATCTGGCAATGGCTTACAACTGGAACATTACAGAAACTGAAAGCTTGATTTTGGCTGCTCAATAGCAAGCTATGCAATCAGGCAATCAAGATCAAAATTTAAAAATTATCAAATGATTCCAGGTGCAGTGTATGCAAAAAGGCAGAGGAAACAGTAAATCTTACACTCAGCTTGTGCAATAAGAGTCCACAAATTGACTATAAACAATGACATAACACAGTTGCCAAAATAATTCACTAGAACATCTGTAGGAATTAGTATGTGCAGTAATGAAAAATATGTAGTAATATAGAGTTGAAAAATTAGTAAAAAATGAGCAGGATTTCTGAATGCAAACTGATAGGCCCTTGGCCCATAAAACATCAAATTTAACTGTGGTTGAAAAAAAGAAAATATGAATAATTGAGGTGGCAACACCTTGGGGTAGAAGAATAGAAGACAAAGAATTAGAAAATTTTCAAAACAATAAAGTATAAAGAGCTAAAAATTAAAATTGAAAGTTGATGGCATAAACTGACTAAGATGGTCACTATTATTGGTATGAGGTGCCAATAATAAAATCTTGCATGGCACTTAGAAAATACACAAATTGACAAAATTTCCATATGTCAATTATAAAAGGCCACACATTATTCTGTAATATTTCCCTGTAATAAAATTATTACAATCTGTTAAATCCCATTGCATTACAATTAGAAGATTGTGACCAAAATTTAAAAAGTGCCTTTTTCTGTTGGGGGACAGGAGCAGTGGTGGGATTCAATCGGTTTGCACCAGTTCTGGAGAACCGTTTGTTAACTCTTTGTGGAGTTCTGCAAACCGGCTGAATAGTCAAGGCTGCCTGCCTGCCTGCCTGCCTAACAATTCCAGTAGCTCATGCATACTTCAGATGTTTGTGCTTGTTTGTAATTAATCAAAGGAATGGAAAAGAAAAAGAAGAAATAACCACATAGCCATTTGCTCAGCAGAAAAATTCTAGCCCCTTTAAAACTGAGGGTTAAAGTAGAAGAAAGTTGTTTTTTCCCCTTCTATCTCCCTTCAATTAATTGTTCCGGCCTGGGCAGACAGCCAAGAACCATTTAACAGGCAAATACTTAGATAGATCATACAGATTAACAGAGTTGGTGGGGACCTTATAGGTCATCTAGTTCAACCTCCCTACCCAAGCAGGAGACCCTACACCATTTCTGACAAATGGCAGTCCAATCTCTTCGTGAAATCCTCCAGTGAGGAAGCTCCCGCAACTTCTGAAGGCAAGCTGTTCCATTGGTCAGAAGGCAAGCTGTTCTCACTGTCAAAAAATTCCTCCTTATTTCTAGGTTGAATCCTCCCTTATTCTTCACAGAATTAGGCCAAGGAAGAAATTTTAAAAATGTTAACACAGAGCAGGAGTTTCTTGTCAGAGTTCGTATGTCTTTTTAAATACATGTTCTAATTAGCAGAATTGGTTTTATTAATTTAAAATAGGGTTGCAATGCTGTTTCTATATTTATGTGTTTTGATCCTGCATTTTCAGCATTTAAGAGTTAGTTTACAGTATTAGACTGTAAAGATTTCAAGTTATTTTGTAACTGTGTTTATTTATTTATTTATTTATTTATTTATTATTTAAATTTATATACCGCCCTATCTCCCAAAGGACTCAGGGCGGTTCACAGGCATATAAAACATCAATATACAAAATTAAAATAATCTAATAATCTTTAAAAAACTTATTCCAATGCCCTATCATTAAAAATAGAAATATAAATATTAAAAATCAATTTAAAACCCCTATAAAATTTAAAATCTAAGCCAGTCCTGCACAGATGAATAAATGTGTCTTGAGCTCGCGACGGAAGGTTCGAAGGTCCGGAAGTTGACGGAGTCCTGGGGGGAGCTCGTTCCAGAGGGCGGGAGCCCCCACAGAGAAGGCCCTTCCCCTGGGCGTCGCCAGACGACACTGCCTAGCTGACGGCACCCTGAGGAGTCCCTCCCTGTGAGAGCGCACGGGTCGGTGAGAGGTATCTGGTCGCAGTAGGCGGTCCCGTACTTGCTTGTGTGTGAGATGGAGCACCCACAACTTTTGAAGGCAAGCTATTCCATTGGTTTATTGGTCTCATCCTTAGGAAATTTCTTCTTAGTCTGAGGTTGCTTCTCTCTTTGGTTAGTTTCCATCCATTGTTTCTTGTCATGCCTTTAGGTGCTTTGGAAAATAGTTTGACCCCCTCATTTTTGTAAGAGCTCCTCAAATTTCCTAACAGAACAATTAATCAGTGGAACGACTTATCTCTGGAAGTTGTAAATGCTCCAATGCTGGAAGTTTTAAAGAAGAGACTGGATAACCATTTGTCTGAAGTGATGTAGGGTTTCCTGCCTAAGCAGGAGGTTGGACTAGAAGACCTCCAAAGTCCATTCCAACTCTCTATTCTATTCTATTCTATTCTATTCTATTCTATTCTATTCTATTCTAAATATTGGAACAGTGCTATTTTATTGTGCTATTTTATTGTGAGTTGGACTAAGGAGAAATTTCCTAAGAGTGAGACCAATCAAGACGGCCACGCCCACCCAGTCACATTACCACCCAGTCACACCCACCCAGCCAGTCATTAGGGCAGAGAACAGGTTGTTAAATTATTTAAATCCCACCACTGGAGAGGAGAATACTTTCATACTTTTTTGGGGGGAGGCAGTTCAAATGTACATTTGTAAAAGAGATGTCAGGTATGATAGAGGCTTAGTTTGTATTTTTATAATAAAAGCATATCTGTAAAAATATAAAAAGATCAGGACGACTAACTGGAAAAAATTTGCATTTGAACAATAAACAATAGTATTCTTCAAACAAGATAATCTCTATGCACAAGTATTCTTAGGGAAATACAATGAGATGTTTAAAGTATCTATTTTATTTATTGGTAACCTTAAAATCACAGAAATATAGTAAGTTAGTAGATCCTTTGCTTTACATTATAGTTTACAGTAGAAATGGTTTTGAGTGTAGAAGTAGTTAATAATAAATTATAAAATAATCTAAATTACAATTTAAATAAAAATAGATTTATTTCTTTTACAATAAATGGGAAATTTCACTTATCATTTGTCTATGGAGATTCTCAGTCATCCAGGTCAGGATTATTCCAAAGGTGCTTTTTTTCAAGAGCCAACTGGACTTTCTGGTTTTTCTTTGAAGACGTTTCACTTCTCATCCAAGAAGCTTCTTCAGCTCTTTTATTTAAAAAAAAAAAAACCCAGAAAGTCCAGTTACCCCTTGAAAAAGCACCTTTAGGACACTTATCATTTGGTATTCTACCAGTCTGATAACATAAATCAGACATCCACAGTACCAGATATTTGATGACAGACAGACAGACGGATGGATGGATAATGGATGGAGGATGATATACACTCCACATGCACACATCCAGATATACACATAAACATACACACATACTGAAAACTACAGTGACATACCCATCAGTCACCATGAGCAATGACTGGCTTGAAGTAGATCTTATTTTTTTTACTGTATTTTTCTATAATAAAGGTAAAGGTTCCCCCATACATGCGTACTGGTCGTTTCCAGTTCTAGGGGGGGTGCTCATCTCCGTTTCCAAGCTGAAGAGCCAGTGGTGTTCGAAGACATCTCCGTGGTCATGTGGCCGCCATGACTAAATGCCGAAGGCACACAGAGCACTGTTACTTTCCCACCAAAGTGGTCCCTATTTTTCTATTTGCATTTTTTACAAACTGCTAAGTTTTTTTGAACTACTAGGTTGACAGAAGCTGGGACAAGTAAAGGGAGCTCATACCAGCAGCACTAGGGATTCAAACCGCTGAACTGCCGACCTTCTGATTGACAAGCTCAGCATCTTAGCCCTGAGCCACCGTGTCCCTTTTTCTATAATAGCTCCAGTCAAACTGTGTCTCTCTAATTCTATTGAGATTAGGCTTCCCACAACTCGTAGGAAGCATAACCAATGGTTAAAACTATCAAAATTCATGCTCTAGAAACAGTGGAAACGGAAGTCTCAGCATCCATATAATACCAGGCTGAAGTATATTAACCTAGAGAATAATCACAGTATATGCTGCCGCAGACATATGTGTGTTACATGCTTGAATTACAACTCCCTGAAGTGTGATCCTAGCCAAGATTATGAAAGGAAAGTATCTTTTTAGCAGATTTTACATAATAAACCTTAATAAACTTACCAAATTCCAGCCTGGATAGAGATAGTCAGTTCCAACAAATTCAAAATAGTGAGCAAAGCCTTCTTTTAGCCACACATCTTCCCACCATACAGGAGTTACAAGATCACCAAACCACTGAAAAATAAATCCAGCTTGATTAAATTATTGTTTTTGTTTATAGTTTTCATTTCTGTACATTCTATTTCTATAATCAAGTGGAATAAATTCCTTGCAATAGCACTGAAGAGTGATTGTACAAATTTCAAATGCTTAATTTTTTCTTATCTTGATTTACCTCATAAATGTTAAAGGGTTCAACACAAGCTGTCGCCATGAAAGGTTACCAGGATAACTGCATCCTATACAACTTTTAATTTATTTCCTTTACAAAAGAGATAGGCATTTATGAGGGATTGGAATCATATCTGAATTTCATGAAGAATCATAGGAGGCCATCTGGTAATACGGTGATGATAACAGAATACGGATACCTGAAATTTTCTGATTCATTTTGGGCAGGTAGGGACAGCTAAGAATCAGAATGGGAGCAGAGGCCTCTGTGAGGCAAATAGGAAACATGTGCAGGCCACAGGTTTCCCTCTCTTCTGTTATAATATCAGTAAATACTAAAGCACAGTTTCTAAAATAACATACATACTTTCTAAATAAAAGAATGGAATGAAATGATTGTTCAACCAAAACATGTTCTTTAAATATTTAAATCATTGGAAAGAAAGGACCATGATCTTGTTTCATAAGGATATTTTTGGCCTCAACAGCAAGACACTTAAACACTGCTTCTTTCTAATTCCAGAACAATGTACTGCATAAGTCAAAGCACAGAATATCAAAAGAAAATGAGTATCACATTGGAAACTTACCTAATGTACTGGGATCTGACATGTATGCTTACAGTCATTGATTAATCATGACTAATTTGTTCACTGATATCATGGGATCTACTTCATATCTGAGACAGGATTCAATTTATTATCAATTAATTATTCAAATATAAATTTCATTATGATTACAATAAAATTCATGCCTTTCTAAATAATTATGGATTTGGTGACTTTCGGGCTTGACAGAGCTCTTTTATGCCATTTAAATAATCTAGAGCTATTTTCTGTAATCCTAAAACAGCTTCACCCTGTAAAAAGTATCCTCCTTCTGGAGATCAGGATGCCTTTCAGTGAAGATCTGTCTGTTGAGCCATGCACTTGAGTCAAGCGATTAGGCAAGCTCTGCTGATAATGTGCTCTTCATGATTGTGATATGTTGCTTACCTCAAGCATCATGAATTATTGGCTGTGGTTGTTGCTTTTTTTTAATCCTTGTACACAGCCCAAAGTCATTGCTGTGAGATCAGCAGCCATACACAGTAAATCATTTAAATCAGTAAAATAACTTTGACTAGTCATACAGGTTTGATTGTTGTGAACTGTTTCCCAATTCTCTGCAGGATAACCTGAAGACTCACAAGGACTGTAAAAGGAAAGGAACTGATCTTTCAGTATGGGAGGGCTAAGCAATTTCATCCTATTCCAGTAAATACTTTGAATAAAAGCAGTGGTCCGCTTATTCTGAAGGGCAAATATCTTTACGGTAGATGTAAAAGTAATTGTGTGGTTTTTTTAGAAAAACAATTTAATTCATATGTATATATGCCCAAGCAATGAATAAATTAAACATGATTAATAGAACTGGCTTTCAATTCATTTTGCAATTGAACCAAAGAAACTATTGATGCTTCATTTAAATATACCGATACATATGAATTTAATGTAAAAACAAATTAGAACACCCAGGAAAAATAACAATTTGAGAGATTGTCCTGTGTTTTCCTATATACCACTCCTATAAAGACTTAAATACATTTTGAATTATTTAAATAAATTTACTTAGTAATAAATTTGCAATGTTTATTATGTTAAGATATATTTGCTAGATACTTTTTTAGAAATACTTTTAGTGTAAAAAAAACCTCATATGTATATATGTAATTATAAAAGTTTGATAAGTCTGTTTCTGATGAACAAATCACTGGATAAGATAAGCGTATCAGAAATTAGATTAAGATCTCCTTGTTGCTATTGGCCTACAACAATGATTATTAAGCAGAAAGCTAAACTATAGGAAAAAAATGTAACTTTTTATTTTTTGAAAATGATACCTGCAAAATAATAAAGAAGTAGTTTTATTGAGTTACATTTAATGTATTGAGTGGGAACATATATGGTATCAATATCTAGTTATTACCACCACATGATGTGATTATGTTTGGTTTTAAGGATAATACAGCCAGTCAGTCAAAACATCAAAATTAAGAAAATGGATTTTTAACAATCTAATAGCTTTTTTGAATAGAATTCTCTGATCTTAAATCTAATGGCTAGATATACTCCCTCATCAAAAAAACAAACAAACCCATAAAAATAACCAAACCAGCTGGAGGGAGAGAGGGAGGGAAGGAGGGAGGGAGGGAGGGGGAGAGAGAGAGAGAGAGGGAGGGAGAGAGAGAGAGAGAGAAAGAAAGAAAGAAAGAAAGAAAGAAAGAAAGAAAGAAAGAAAGAAAGAAAGAAAGAAAGAAAGTAAAAAGAAAGGTGGCTTCTTCTGCTATGTTCAGAAAAAAAAGAAAAACAATATAGCAGCTATTCAGCAAAGGTGACAAAAGCTAATAGGTAACAAAAGAAAGGTGAATTACTCAACTATGCTGGTGTTATCCAACGAGATGTTATGTGTTTCATCATATAATTGTAAAGGGCAACCTGAAGGGGAAGTCTGATATTGGTAGAGATAAGTTCAGATGGATTTTTAAGAACAATTCTTATCACGCTGTCCATATCTTATTTTTTCGATAATAATATTATAGAAGATTGCTAATACTGTTCTTTAGAAAGACAAAAAAAATCACAGATTTAAAATGGAAAATCCTCTCTTGCCAATAATATATCTAAAAGAACTAGTTAAATACCAGCTAAATATGGGTCAGCAATGCAAGACAGCTACTAGAAAAGATAATCATATGTTTAGATTATAACATATATACATATATATCAATCACAATAGCACTTAAGACTATACCGCTTCAAAGTGCTTTACTCTCTAAGCAGTTTACAGAATCAACATATTGCCCCCAACAATCTGGGTCCTCATTTTACCAACCTCGAAAGGATGGAAGACTGAGTCAACCTTGAGCCAGTGAGAATCGAACCACCAACTGTAGTACTGCATTCTAACCACTATGCCACCATGGCTCATGTATACTTTCTAAATAGCAATAAGTAATCCTTTTACTCTAGATGTGAGAAGTAAGCTGGGAGCCAATAATCCATAGGCCAGATTCTGTAGTTTAGCAACCTCTCAACTTCAAAAAGGATATAAATCCTTCCATTCCCCACCATCCAGTCAGAGCTAAAGAAGCAAAATGTCTTTAAAGAAAAACAAGAAAATCCAGCTACCTCTTAAAAAAGCACCTTTGGGACACAGTTTCAAGATTACTTTTTAATCCATTGGAACAATGGAAAGAAAAAGCTAGAGTTTGAACCATTTGAGTATATGGGAGTTTCACTTTTACAGTGGCAGTGGACAATCAACTCTTTAATTTGTTTTTATTCTTGTTTTTAATGAACATTTTTAAACTAGTCAAGTCCTAAATTAAGAAACAAGTTTACTAATGTAAACTCCAAACCTCTGTGAAATATGCTTGAATTCTGGTCAGAGAGATGGACACTGTTTTCAGATCTCACCTAGAGCATTTGTGTCCAGTTGTGGACCACCATATCAGGATTCAGATGAACTAAAATAGGTTTAATAAGTACAATGACAATGAACAAGTGGCTGGACTTTTACGTTCCAGCAAAAAGGAACTATGGATCTATTCTGTATTCTTGAAAAGGGAAGAGTAGGAGGGATATAATAGCACTATTAAAATATCTGAAAGAGCAAATTTTTTTTGTTCTTTATTATTCCAAACTGCAAGATAAGGAATAAAATTGTAATCTTACTGTAGGAAGACATATTCCAGATGAATGTTAAAAATTTCCTAATAGCAACAGTAGTTTGATGATTTCCCCTTCACTGGATGTATGCAAGCTGAGGATGACAATTACCTATCAGGGATACTTTAATTGAGACACAACATGAAATGCTGATCTCAGTTACCTAAATAGACTCCATCAGCCCTGATATTTTTATATGCATTTGGACTTAACATAACTAAAAGCATGACAGGCTACTAAAACTATTTTATTATGCACACACACACACATACACACACACACAAATGAAAGTAACTTCATGCAATAACTGAAGAACCCTATAATCCTTTCTAAGTATGTATGGTCCATATCTGCAGAAAACATTTGATGTGTGTCTATGAAATTAAACTATTTAACTGTAAAGTGTAGAATTAAAGACCAATCGTTATTCATAAATTGCTAGTAATTTTTGGAAAAATAAATTATACATAAAATATACAGTTAATCAGAGGTGAAAAATATTCTATTATTAAATCTATTTAAGGATTTTATTTTGGTTGTCTTACAACTCTGAAAATACACACTACTTCTTTTTATTTGTAATCGGTAAAACACAGCAAATTAGTGTATCTGGTAACTAAACATGAGCAATATCTCAGGCATAGTTCATAATAACAATATGGAGGATTGATCACTAACCATCACAAATACTAGATTTCAGGAAACTGTTCTCTAAATTTCCAATTACAATAGGAATTTCAACACTTTGCAAGAGGCTATCAGTAAGACAGTCGATCAGTAACCATTGTTCTGCATTTTCTAGTAACCTAAATGCGCTTCAATATTATGATCAATGCTATGATCAGTTTTATCATATGCCTGATGCAAATATGAGAAATTGGTAGGTTATCTTGAGAGGCAAAGGCAAGCTCCAGTATCTGAGATCAGTGTTAGGAATTTCAGGTTTATGGAAGTTCTCTGCAGAGTTATTTGGAAGAGAGGTGGCAATAACTAATCAGAGATAGTGAAATATCATTTTATATCTCTATAGCAATAAAAATCCTTTAAAATACGACACTATTAACTCTATTTAAAGGGAAAATTGCTGTTATTTTGTGTATCTGGTTTAAAGAATTTGTATGAAACAAAGTGTTTATGTGTGACCTTATTTAGGTTAAGATTTATTTCCAACTGATTTCAAAAAGAGTTAAATACACCTTAAATTTATATCAAGAAATAAACAAAATCTAAAAGAGTTCAGCTTAAGTTCAACACTATATGTTTACATTAAAACTCTTAGGAAACAGTTAAAATGTATTTCATTTATAAGACAGTCATGATATTGTTTATCCCCTACCTGATGGCATAGCTCATGCACAATAACCATGGTGACATCCAGTAAATATGATATGGAAGAAATGCTTGAATCCAAGAGTATCCTTTGCTCCACGAAAACATTTAATCCCCAGTTCTCCATTGCAGCATAAGGATGCTTAGGCACAGCTAACAGATCTAGAAACAGAATGAAATGTCTTTTAACAAGCTTGTGGGTTTTAAAACTCGCATTAATGGGACAACGATGGGACATGAAAACAATTCTGAAATGCAAGAATCAAAACATTAACATTCCTGATAAATAACGCAACTTTGTTTGATTAATTGTTTAGCATATATCATGTCCTAAGAATCAAAATATATTATACTCATTTAAAATTCATTAGTGTTACCCGTCATTGGAACAGATCAGAACCTCATACTTCAGCAATAATAACTATAATAAAAGACAATTTTATAGTACTTAAAATTTGGCATCCAAATACCAAGAAGCAACTATTCATATTTGTCTATATCACGAGTGTCAAACTCAAGATCTGCGGGCCATATGCGGCCCCTGGAGTGCTTAGATCTGGCCAGTAGGGCTGCGCTGGAAACAGCAAAGGACCTGTCTGCGGTGGTTCTGCCAGCAAAAACAAAGCTTAGGAGGGCCACACATAGCTATCCCAGGCTCCATTTTCACTGGCAGAGGGCTGAACGACGCTGTCGTGGACAAAAACAGGGCCCAGGAGCCTGTTTTCATGGCAGAGCACTCAGGCCACCAAAGGCGCTCCCAACATTTATTTATTTATTTATTTATTTTGTCATAACAATATACATAAGCATCACACAAAAAGATTATATAGCATATAAACATATAAGTAAATATAAGGAAGTATAAGCATATATATATTAGGAGAAAAAAACAATAGGACAGGAACGGTAGGCACACTTGTGCTCTTATGCACGCCCCTTAAAGTCCTTTTAGGAATGGGATTAGGTCAATAGTAGATAGTTTTTGGTTAAAGCTTTTGGGATTATGAGAAGAGACCACAGAGTCAGAAGCTTTAACCATGACATGAGACAGATGTCATGCTAGCCATACCCACCCTGGCCCCCAAGGTCAAACACAACCCTGATGTGACCCTCAGTGAAATTGCGTTTGACACCCCTTGTTGTGACTCGTCCTCCCTCCTCTCCTTAGCTGGGCCCCTCCCGTCTCCAACCGGGCCTTTTATCAGACTCCAAGTCTGATAATGAAGATGAACGGCCTGTCATGCCTCCAGCCCCCGGCCCTGGCCCCATGCCCGGAGAGGATTCCAGGAGTGAAAGGAGTAGCCCAAGAAACCTCACTCATACAGCGTGTGTTCAGCCTTCAGAGCAGGAAGATAGCCAGGTGCTGGAATTACTCGGGCCTACTCCCTCTGACCCCTCCCTTTCCCAGACACTGACAGCAGATACAGCTGAAGACAATTCAGTGTGGGAGGACCCTCACTTCTGGAGATCTGAGAGGTGACGCCAGCAGAAGGAAGGGTGGGGCAGGCCAGGATAAATGCTGGGTCATGGAGCCACACCCCACAGCCTATATAAAGGACCAGCTTTTGGCATTCCAACCTTGGGTCAAGCAAAGTCTTATCTAGTTTGCTGATATCAGACTCTTTCGCTGAAGTCACAACTTGGACTCCTGCCTGCCTTGATAAACCTCAAAGGAACTTGGCAAGCTGCAAAGGCTTCATTGCCAAGTTTGTTACGGACTTCCTTGATTCATTCGTCGGAGTGGGAGTGGGACACAACACCCCTGGTCTATGTCGAAAATTCGGTTCTATTACAATAAAGTTTGCTAATTAGAAGAGAAGGTATTACTGTCCAGACCACTTAGTTGTTCCAAATCCACATGAGACTAAACACCGAAAATCTTGAACTCAAAGCTAGTGTGGTAGTTTAAAGATTTAACCAAAGAGATTATTAAATGGGATTATTTTTCTTGTATATATTTCTACAATTTGTAATCTTTTGCACATTTATAGTTATGTGCTATTTCCATAGTTTTCCACTGATTCATGAGAATCATGCTTAAAATATAGATAATGTGTCTGACAGGCTTTATACTTAAAACATCTGGATAATTGTTTTATTTTGCTTGCATTACATGAAAATACCTTGATGCTAGTTGCATGTTTGTATGAATCATGGAGCGCATTTAATTGTTATTGGGAATTCAGATCTATTAGTACATAAGTAAGAGTAACTTAATGTATAAAATGCATACTATGGGGTTTTGTGTATCTGTGTGTGTGTGTGTGTGTGTGTGTGTGTGTGTGTGTGTATGTATTATATATATTTTGCATAAAAATAAATAATGGGAAAATAATTTTCTGTCAACAAGCAATGGGAAAGCATGTTAAATTCCCCAGCATATTTTTGAATATACTGGCTGTTTACTTGGTGCATTCTGGGCTGCCAGTGTCACTGCATTCCTTTTAATATGAGTATAAACCATTGTGTGTGTGCTTACTCTCTTGTACTCCCTTCCTTGCCAATGAATGTAAATGCAAACATTAATACCTTTCTCGCTAATTATCCCAGCACCAGGCTAAGCATTCCAAAGGCTGGGAGAGTGCTTGGGAGACAAACAAAAGCTGAAGATGTGAAATGGATTACTCTTATTAGTTACAGACAGCAGCTGTGAGCCTGTCACCAGCGTGCCTACCATCCCTGTCCTAATGTTTCCTCTATTTGTATCTATTTTATGTAGCTAATTCATGTTTATACTTATTACCCAATACGTTCTTGACAAATAAAGAAATAAACTATTCCAGTAAGGGAGTGAGCATTCTAAAGGGCAGAAGAGTTGGGAAAAGAAAAATATAGTCAGTGTGATGTGATTTGCCACTTAACAAACTGCTTTGCCAGTCTCAAATGTAATCACCAAACAAATATTATTTGCATATTCTTGATTTCTCTAACAAAATCCTTAACTGCATATATGTTCCAACCCTTTTTTTCTAAAAAATTCAAGCACTGTAGTTACTTGACCTATGTAACAATGTCTTTGGGATTTTTTTTATCAGTATAATCAAGATGGAGGACAAACAACAACTAAAATAGTGTAAATAATAACCATTTTAATGTGATAGAGCATAATAATCCTTTAAATCTTCTATTTACTTATGAATTCTACTTGGTTTTCAAATAATTTTTAAAATGATAGTTTGTTTTACTGATTTAATTATATGGAGCCCTGAAGCACCCCTAACTTGAAATGATCAAATATGCATAATTGAAAAACCTTGTAAGACATCCATCTGCAGCAGGTGTGCCCTAGATTTGAGACTTTTCTGTACATGACTATTATTTGAGAAGCTGCCGTCAGAAATCACCTTATTTCTTAGCAGAAAATGTATTTATTGCTTGACTTAGCAAATAAATTTCCAACAAATGTATTGCTGGACTAGCTTCTTTATACTCCTTAATTCCTGGTCAAAACTGAATACTTCATGGATTATTTTTCTGAAATCCACTAAATTGCATCCTTTTTTCCCCTGCTCAGAAAAATCCTTTCCTCAAAAACTGTGTTAAAGTACAAGTTTTACATCCCTTACAGTGTTTTTAGTCATTAGCTTCTGTGCAAGCAAACAAAACTAATTGATCTATACAAAATAGCCATATGCAATTCTATTTTGCTAAGTAAACCAAAGAAATTCCTGCTGTTCCATATATTTTATTGTGTGAAAGAATGCGTCAGTCCATTTCCTCAGGCCAGGCTGAGGACTATAACTCATTTCATAATCTCAGGACTTTTTCTTCCTCTAGATATTAGTATGTTCTTAGACCCTCAAATCATTCGGTACAGAAATAATGTCCGTGAACATTGGTGCATTTGCTTTAGTTCCATTTTAGGAGACTGACTGGGAATCTATAAAATATGCTTCACATGTCAAACTGGCTAAATAGATAGCCTTCAGCTGCTATATTGTATTCTAGGCCTGATTGTATACAGTGGCTTCATAATGTGAAAAGTACAGAAAATTCTCAACTTCTGTTGCCTAATTTCCTTTTCTCAGGAGAGAAAGAAAAAGTTTGGTATGGTGATTAAGGCACTAGTCTAGAAACAAGGCAACTTCTCAGTCCAACTCAAAAAGTAAAATAGATAAAAATGAGTATGTTAACATTCTAAGAGGTAAATGTATTCATGTCCACTTTGAACATATTTAAAAGAAAGAGGCTGGAGATTTTTAGTCTTGGCTACCCAGTCATGTTACTAAATATCCCTACCTCCATTGCCCTTCCAAAAGTAATATATAAAGCGAATAAATAAAAGTGACCAGCACCAGCATAAAATAAACAAAGGGGAGAAAGTGGCATGCATAAATGATTGTTTAATAAGAAACCTAGGGTGTTTCAGACTAAATCTTCTTCACGGGCTCTTATTTCCTCAAATACTACTATGTGAGGAAAAAATCTTTATACCAATTCCAATGAAACTTGTTTGGCTTTATATTAAAACATTTTTCTTCCTGTACCAAATGAGACACAGTGAGCCCAGCAAATATAGATATGTGACCATAGCTTAGTGAACAGAGAAAATGGGAAGGATCTGCTTAAACTAAAATAAAATGTCCATGAGAAGAAAGATGTTTTATGAGTTGATATAGAGAAAAGAACAAAAATATTCAGAGTTCAATAAACTAGGCAATGTTAAACGAAACAGTCATTTCCACAAAATTATATAGATAGCAATTTAGTTTAAGGAATATCTTATCCTCTGTTCCAAGGAAAAGCTTGACTTGGAGAGAAAAAATGGAATATATATTAAAACAAACGTAATTTTGCCACCAGACTTGAAATTCTGGATTTAGAAAATTTAGAACTACACCGCTTTCGGCATGACCTGAGCTTAACTCATAAAATCATCTGCTACAATGTCCTTCCTGTCGAAGACTACTTCAGCTTCAACCACAACAATACACAAGCACACAATAGATTTAAACTTAAAGTGAACCACTCCAATCTTGATTGTAGAAAATATGACTTCAGTAACAGAGTTGTTAATAATAATAATAATAATAACAATTTAATTTGTATACCGCCCTTCTCCCGAAGGACTCAAGGAGGTGAACAACCAAGTAAAATACAAACATAGACAAATACAATATTAAAACAACCCTTAAAAAACTTATTCAATTTGTCGAAAAATTTAAAATACGAATTACACCCATAAAATTACAAAAATTTAAAACCCATAAGTTAAATTAAAATTTTAAAATCAAGCCAGTCCAGCCATACGAAATAAATAAGTTTTAAGTTTGCGGCGAAAGGTCCTAAGGTCAGGTAATTGTCGGAGTACAGGGGGAAGCTCTTTCCACAGGGTAGGAGCCCCCACAGAGAAGGCCCTCCCCCTGGGGGCCGCCAGTCGACATTGTTTGGCTGACGGCACCCTAAGGAGTCCCTCTCTATGGGAACGCACTGGTCGCTGGGAGATAGAAGACTGCAGTAGACGGTCCCGTAAATAACCCGGTCCTAAGCCATGGAGCGCTTTGAAGATGGTAACCAATACCTTGAAGCGCACCCGGAAGACAACAGGTAGCCAGTGCAGTCTGCGCAGGATCGGTGTTACATGGGAGTTCCGACCCGCTCCCTCAATAACCTGCGCAGCCGCATTCTGGACTAGCTGGAGTCTTTGAGTGCTCTTCAAGGGGAGCCCCATGTAGAGAGTATTGCAATAGTCCAAGCGAGAAGTAACGAGAGCATGAGTGACCGTGCATAAGGCATCCCGGTCCAGGAAGGGACGCAACTGGCGGATCAGGCGAACCTGATAGAAAGCTCTTCTGGAGACGGTCGTCAAGTGTTCTTCAAAAGACAACCGCCCATCCAGGAGCACGCCCAAGTTGCGCACCTTCTCCATTGGGGCCAACAACTCGCCCCCAACAGACAGCCGCATCTGCAGCTGACTGTACCGGGGTGCCGGCATCCACAGCCACTCCGTCTTGGAGGGATTAAGTTTGAGCCTGTTCCTCCCCATCCAGACCCGTACGGCTTCCAAACACTGGGACAGCACTTCAACGGCTGGAATGTCTGGAATGCACTACCTGACTCCATTGTCTCTTCCCAAAATCCCCAAAACTTTAACCAAAGACTGTCTACTGTTGACCTCACCCCATTCCTAAGAGGTCTGTAAGGGCGTGCATAAGAGCACAAGCGTGCCTACCATTCCTGTCCTAATGTTCCCTTTGGTTGTATTCAATTTGTGTGGTGATTTAATGCTTATTCAATTTGTGTGGTTATTTAATGCTTATATATATTGTTGTGTTTGACAAAATAAATAATAAATAAATAAATAAATAAATAAATAATGACAAGGTCTTTGCAAGAATGCAAAGAGATCCAGGCAATTATAGATATCTTTTCTATGTAAAGCTTGGGGAAACAGTTGCCTTATAGGAGAGATAGACAGCATACATGTTAATTTAAAGCATAAAAATAAAATGATATTTTAAAAAGAAGAGCAAATCTTCATGCAGAAGAATAAGACTACATTCTGAAAAGTTAAGTCCTGCATTATCCTTCTGATGTAAAAAAAAAATATCAGAAAAGAGCAGAGCTGCTGCCATCAGCATTGGGAAAGAGCCTGCCTCATCTGACCTTGATGAGGAATACTTGCAACCTGTTTCAAACATTTAGTACAATGATTGTGGACAACCTATTATCTTCGGTAGCATCTATAGCAGGGGTCTCCAACCTTGGCAACTTTAAGATTGTGGACTTCAACTCCCAGAATTCTGGGAGTAGGATGTGTAGATGCTGCATTAAATACCAGTTACCTAATCACAACCACTTATTAACTACCTTTAACTACTGTAGTTGAATGAATGTAGAAGGATTCACCAAATGTTAATGGAAATTCTCAGTCATCCAGATCAAACTTTGGGATTCACCAAATGTTAACACCTAGGTTTCTGGTGCAGCTCAAAGCTCTATGGAGGAGTGGGACAATAATGGTCTTAATCTAGGTTGGATTCCAATTACTTGACTAAAGAACCAGTCCAGTACTCCATAGGCTTTTGATGTCCTGACACTAGGTTCTTAAGGGAAAACTGAAATTCTGTTGATACCCAAATTTTCCCACTGCTTAACCAAAGGAAGCCCTCCAATTTTTTTGAGACCTCTTTGTTAGAAATGATTTGGGATCCATGGTCCTCAGAACTGGACCTGTCTCAATTAATATACAGCACAACACATTCTTTGGATTGTATTCCGAACAAGATTAAAGGATACTATGAAAATGCTCCATTTGCACTACCGAATACATTAGTTTTGACTGACTGTCAGGTAGAATAGGTAATTAATTCAGAATGGTTTCTTTAAAACAAATTCTGTTAGTTTAGTTGAAAGCTCTGTTGAAGCTCTGACCTCTGCCTACAACATCAAGGATGACTTAAGCCATCACTAAAATCACTCCCAGCAATCTTACCCCATCTCAGAGCATCCTGTCATCTTTTTGATACTGAGGTATTAAGGGAAATTTAGTGACAAGATTGATGTCTGGACAAAATAATGACACATGCTATGAATACAATTGAAGAATCCATTTGCAAACTTATTCTGTAGCATGAAAATCAAGTAATAGATCTTTTTCCCTCCACTGTTAGAGTGTCAGTATAATGTCATTTTAAATAACTGTTTCATTTGTGCATATAAAGTTGTCTGAATCTGCAGAAACTCAAAGCTATTGTTTTGATAGATTGGATTAGTACACTAGTCAATTTATTATGGGTGCAGTTCACATTGTATTGCCGGAGAATATGAACAAATTGTTGAGACTCTGCAAAGTTATCATACATTTTCTGAACCTTTACCAATTAAAATTCTAGAATTTGCCATAACTGATCATTTGGACTTCAGAAACTGATCCTTGAGTTTTATTTGCTTCTATTTTTCTTTTCTTTTCTTTTCTTTTTGTTTGCAAAAAAACAAAAAAAGAGGCATCTGAACTGCCACCCCTTCCAATACAAGGGGTTCCCATGGTAACAGGAGAACAGAGCTAAGGTGGTTTGCAAGATTCCCCACAAGAAAGGAATCACACCCTTCCACATGACCAACATTGGGGTTACTTCTCTTCAATGGCAGCAACTATTTGTTCATGTGGACTATGTGTGTGCCTTGATTCCCAATTTGAAACTTTTATGACTTTAGACCTGAACTGGCTGACAACCTTTCTACAATGTTTGGACACTTGGATTTAGTTTGTGCTGGTGATTTTGGATTTGGAACTCTCTCAAAACAAGCTTGTTTTCTCTAGTGCGTATGATTTGCATTGCACTCTCATTTCCTTTGCCACTGTTTATTTGCTTCACAAATTTGTCAGTAAAGCTCTCTATGTGTTTCTGGGAACTTGGCCTGAGACAGGACAAACAGAGAAAAGGAATATGATAATTTGCTCAATATTTCAGTCATTCATTTAATTTTTATTCTTAAATTCATCACTGGGTGGTTCTGGATCCATTCTTTAGAGCTGCACAATGGCTACACACTGAGAAACCTATAGAGAACTTCAAAGCAGGTGCCTTAAGATTCTGAACATCTATTCTGAGGAAAGATCAGAGCAAAACATTTTGTCAATTGATTTTCATGTGCATAATAACTACTGGAAATAGATCCTAGAATAAAATGTCACCAAACTGGTTTAAATTTAATGCCAACCAAGTCAAAACTAAGGATTTTGGAGTGCTGTAAACCTTCACTGTAGCATCTATAACATCTATAAAATTCACACACACACACACACACACACACACACACAGAGTGATGAAAGTACCTGAATAAACACTGTGCAATGGTAGCATTCTACATAACATACTTCACCAAATTTGGTAATTTAGAAGAAAAATAATTATTTTACATGGAAACAATTTTTGAGGGCTTCAGCACTTTCAGCTGAAGTATGATTTTACAATTATATAGCTCCTACACCTACATTTATAAAAATATTCTTACTTCCTCTCAATCTTGTCTGATTTGGAGATTGGCTGGACAAGTCCTTGCAGTTTTCTTGGCGAAGTTTTTCAGAAGTGGTCTCCTTCCTATGGCTGAGAGAAAGTGACTAACCCAAGAACACCCAGCTAGCTTTATGCCTAAAGTGGGATTAGAGCTCATAGTCTCTTGCTTTATAATCTAATGCCTTAATCACTACACTACATTGGCTCTCAAAGTGCATATAAATAAATTTGTAGCACCCATATTTTCACATTCAAGTCCCACCTTAGTAATGAAAAGCCAGCTGCATGACTTTGGGCCAGTCACTTTCTCTCAGCCGAATCTATCCCACAAGGTTACCATTGTGGGAAAATAGGAATAAGCAGGTGTGTTAAATACATTTGTTGCCTTGAGTTATTTGTAAAAATAATAAAGGCAGGATACAAATAAATAACTAAAACGATACAAGCCTACCTTCTTTCTCTATTTTATTCTTTTTCCTTTGTTTGCATTAAGTGTACTTTAATTTAATTTAATAAATGGCAATCTAGCTTGTGTATCTAGTAAATGAATAGCTTTAATTGAAAACCACATTATGATCTGGGTAAACTGTTATAGAATTAGGAAGAGAAGCTGTGGTTTGTAGGTTTTGTATCTCAAAGTGGGTACTATTCTACTCCTATTTCCAGACATCAGTTTGTCTTTCCACAGTCTGTCAGCATATAACTCATTACACCAGTCAATAGATAATTATTTTCCAAAGTAAACATAGAAACTAACTGTGATTTTTCAGACCACTGAGAGTTAGTGCATAAAAATGCAGTCTGCATAATATCAGTAATCATGGCAATAATCTCTGTAAATGTTTGCCTCAATGTAATAATTTTCTGTACTAAAAAAACCCTCCTGCATTTGCAAATTTTTAAATAGCTGTGAAAGAGATGGTACCCTATGCAAGGCGTGCATGTTCTCAATTTCCCCTTTTAAGAATTAAGTTAGAGCTTCATTATTTTATGGTGGAATTTTTTTGGATACACTTAGAAAGTCTGTTGGGACATACAGATACAATCTTATAGCATCTCATGATCTTGCTATAAACAGGGTGATCTTCTCTCCCCATGCCTTGTCAAGCTTCCTTGTTCTAAAGTTGGCAGAGCAGAGAAGTAACTTTATACAGCTTAACTAGATTGCTAGGCCTAGACTCAGCATCAAACATACCGTGTGGCAGGATAAAAATCTTTACTGCAAATTAGAATGAAGCCATATTAAACAGTTGATATCATGGCAGGTTAGACCCACTGCTTAATGGTCCTGCCTTTTTGGTCACATTTCAAAGAACTATTTCATCTATACTTCATCACTTTCTAATAAACAGTCATAGGTTGATAACAAATTTACATCCCTCCTCTGAGAATGATTATGTCTCAGTTTATCATGTACCTTTGACTATATATGAAGGTGCTCTGAATAAATCATGATCTTGTATTATGTACTATACAGTGGTGGGTTGCTACCGGTTTGCCCCAGATCAGGCAAACCAGTAGTGGTGGTGGGAGGCTCCATCCACCCGCCTGGAGGTTTCTGCGCATGCACAGAAGTGTTATGCATGAACGTGCGAGCGCCCATGAGTGAACTGGTGGTGACGGGTTTTGAAACCCGCCCCTGGTGTTATAGACCACTATAGCACACTTTGGCAACAGCAGCATACAAAGAATATATATACTGCATGAATTAAGAAGAGGGCCGTGAAAATATTTACAGATCCCTCACATCCTGGACATAAACTGTTTCAACCCCTACCCTCAAAACGACGCTATAGAGCACTGCACACCAGACACAAGAACACAAGACACAAGAACAGTTTCTTCCCGAAGGCCATCACTCTGCTAAACAAATAATTCCATCAACACTGTCAGACTATTTACTGAATCTGCACTACTATTAATCGTTTCATAATTCCCATCACCAATCTCTTTCCACTTATGACTGTATGACTATAACTTGTTGCTGGTAATCCTTATGATTTATATTGATATATTGACCATCAATTGTGTTGTAAATGTCGTACCTTGATGAACGTATCTTTTCTTTTATGTACACTGAGAGCATATGCACCAAGACAAATTCCTTGTGTGTCCAATCACACTTGGCCAATAAAAAAATTCTATTTTATTCTATTCTATTCTATTCTATTCTATTCTATATCTACTGTAACTGAAATATGCTGCCTCCCTGGAAGTAACAGTTTAAATATTATTTAATGTAATTACTGGAAGGAATCTTAAATGTGGTCAGGAGAGTGGGATGTCTATGATTATATGTAAGAGAAACCATGGGACTCTGAATCTTGTTCAATATTTTTAAGCTACAGATATATTTTATTTTGAAGCCATTCCTTCTGGAATAAACATGTAGAACAGAAATGAATAAACTGATGAAGAAGAAAAGTCAACTATCAATATAAACTACAAATAAATGTGAAATAACTCTCACACTAAAAAACATATAAAAGATCCATAGTAATCCTTAAATTCCAGGACTTTAACAATAATGTTTTTAATGGTACAGTTGTTTTACTAAAAAATTGGCAGAAGTTCAATCTTAGGAGTTTTCTTTGAATAAGAATGTGCTGATTGGTACTTGAAATGATCTGGTAAACTGAAAAGCTTAAACATAGTCTGTAGTTTATTGGTATGATGAAATATTCATGACCATTTCTCTAAATGACTATAAAACCATGTCTCATTTGTTTTAATGCTTAATACTGTATACAATCTAGATACTCCTTTGTGTTACAACAGTGGCAGGCAATAATCTTGATCCTGGAAATTTTCTACAAAGCAACACACAATTTAATGTATTGTATGTATGTTTTTCATTAAAAAACGAAACCCTCTTTTTTCAAACCTTCCTTTTCTCCTAGCAGGGGATTTCCCTAATCTTGAAATCTAGCCAGAAGAAAAGTATATAATAAAAATTTGCTCCCATTCATCTATGCTGCCTTTCTAGTGTTCTATCCACTTATCTGACACTTTCCAGATGTGCTGTGACTCTATTTGTTCTAGAATTGTTCAACCACACAGACACAGAGATAGAAAGCAAGCAAAATTCTGAAAATTATTACAAAGTTATTTTTGAGACATTTGGAAGAGAAATAGTATTATCAGTTTTGGGATCATGACTTAGCTGGAGTTGTCTTTGTTCTTTTTTATAATCAAGATTTCAAAATTGTCGATCTTTTAGTACTGCTCCTTTCTGCAAATGTATTGGAAACCACTGAGAAACTTTTTGTTGTGCCAGAAAGTAAGTAAATTAGTTTAAAATTTATCCAGTAAATAAATAAAATAAAGGAAACAAAGAGGAAGAAGATCAAAAGGGTCAACATTATTTAACCCATTTGGCTTAATAATATTTATACTATATAGATCTAGGACATTAAATGAATATTTTTAAAAGGCTTTTTCATTTGTGTAGGTCTGTATTTATATGTCTGCAATATTTAAAAAACAATTCATGAAGTGGTTTTTTTTTTACTGAAATTAATTTATAACAACATTTTTAAAAATAAAAGCAATACCTGAAAAAAATCTGTCTGAATTGATTCATGGTATTTTGCAATATATAGGAAACAATCACAAATATGACCAACAGTCTTTACCGGCATAGTGAGTTATTAGCTATTTTGGAACTGTTGGTGAGACCCTTAAAATCCGTTTCTGTTGTTTGGAATTGTTCTGCTAGCCGCAAGATCTGACTTCTGGCGCCATGATAGTTTTTCTTATCAACTAGGGTTATCTTCGAAGGAGATAGAGGAGGAGAAGTCCCAAGGCTTATGGGGTGAAGGAATTGGATGTGACTGTTGGCAAATCCAGAAAAAGGGGGGGTGTTGGAGGCGGTGGCAGCGAGATACGGGGAGGGGACGAGAGTGATGTCCCTTTAAGGAAAAGGTGGAAGAACCATGATTGAAAAAGAAGGTATGGTTGTCATGCAGGGATATGAGCTAAATTGAGGGCTAATCTGCATGGTGCGCAGCTCCGATCTGTCTTGTTTGCTAACTTTTTCTCCTTAGAGATTAAAATGGACAACCTGAATCTTGAACTTGCCACAAACAGGCAGATGAGAGACTGCTGTGCTATAATCCTGACAGAGTCTTGGTTAAAGTCATCTATTCCACACCAGTGGCTGTCCCCGCCCCTTGCCCTCCCTTCCCAGTCACTCCTCGCCTGGCAAGGGAAGTGGGGAATGGAGATTCACTCCATATTCCAGAGCAGGAGCTGGATCTTGCGGCTGTTTCTTCTCGACCTTGTTGGTGCTCCTGTACCTCGGTCTCTCAGGGGGATGATTGACTTCCTCTCAGCTCCAAGACACTGGCTGGTCCATGAGAAAGAGTGGGGGAGAGAGAGAGAGGAAGAGAGAGACAAAGAGGGGGAGAGAGAAAGAGATGACAGAATGAGTGGGAGAGAGAGAAAGAGAGAGGGGGAAACAGAATGAGAGAATGAGTGGGAGAAAGAGGGGAGGGGGAGAAAAAGAGAAAGAGAGAGGAGGGACAGTGCCTTCAGCAACTGGTGCGCTGGATTCATATTAGTGGTCCCCGGGATTTAAAATTATGGACTTGGTGGTCCCTGAGGTCCAAAAGGTTGGGGACCCCTGCTATAGATGATGCACTTCTTGTATGCTTCATCTTAGTTTGGCACACATGTGGAGGAGAAGAATATTCATATGCAAATGCTGTTTGTTGATTTTAGTTCGGTATTCAACACAATCATTCTTCAGCATTTGGTGAACAAACTGGCCCTATTAGGTTTTAATACTTCTTTATGTAACTGGATACTTGATTTCCTTGTTGAGAGGCACCAGATTGTGCAAGTTGGAAGAAAAGTTTCCAATTCCATTATTGTTCACCTTGATGACCATGACTGCTGTGCCAAGTCTACGCTGAATCATATTGTGAAGTATGTGGATGACATAGCAGTGATGGGTCTTAGCTGGGAAAACAATGAAGATTCTTATAGGGACAAGGTTAACGCTTTGGTGGACTGGTGCAATAAAAATAATTTAGTTTTGAATATTAACAAAACAAAGGAGATCATTATTGATTTCAGAAAGAGCGGCATAGTCAATTTGTATCAAGGCTACAGCTGTGGAGGTGGTTAATAATATTAAGTATCTGGGGGTACAGATAACTAACAAACTGACTGTCTCGTCATATGTTATCTTTAGTGAAGCATGCAAACCAGCGGTCTGCATTTCCTACATCAGATGAAGAGAGCACATCTTTATCCTTCCGTCCTGTCCACTTTTTACAGACGCACAATTGAGAGCATTTTAACAAACTGCATCACTCTTTGGTTTGATGGCAGTAGTACCTCAGATAGACAATTCATACAGAGAGTGGTAAGGACAGCCAAGAAGATTATAGGCAGCTCATCTCCCATTATTCAGGATACTGTTAGTAAGCGCTATGTGATTAGAGCTTGACGCACTGTTAGACCCACACACCCACTTCACACTCTGTTTCTATTGCTCCCCTCTGGGAGGAGGTTTCAAAATATCCATAGTAGGACTACTGGATTCTCTAACAGCTTTCTTCCTTATGCCATCCATCTTGTAAACTCACAGGATTCTTTCTTTTAGTCATGTATATCAGGGATGAAATCCAGCAGGTTCTGACAGGTTCTGGAGAACTGCTAGCAGAAATTTTGAGTAGTTCAGAAAACCGCTAAATACCACCTCTGGATGCCCCAGAGTTGGATGGGAATGGAGATTTTGCAATATCCTTCCCCTGCCATGCCCACCAATCCACACCATGCCCACCAAGCCACACCCACAAACCGGTAGTAAAAAAAAAATGGATTTCACCACTGATGTATATGTATACATTCAAACTGGACTGTGATGTTTCTCTGTGTCATATATGTGGGTATATGTATAATGGTTATCTTTTGAGAGCTGAATGCAATGAAATTTCATTTGAATATATGCTGATTAGTGTACATTTAAAGTGATAACAAAGTTTCTATTCTATTCTATTCTAACCTCTATCTCACTGTGAAAATTCTTACATCCAGTTGCATTCCTAAGATTTATGAGTTGCAAGTAAATACTAGATCTTAGAATTTAAGTCCTTTGAATTAATATAAATATAACAATATATCCCTAAAGATCCTAAAAATATGTAAAATAAATACATTTTAACTTATAAAAGTTTTCTGTTTAAAAGTACCGTTTAGGGAAAGTGTTGGAAGACTTTCAGAGAGATCCATATCTCAGATTAACTTTAAAAGCATGAAACAAAATAATAAATACAACTTTTTAAAATATAGAAGGCATATTCTGCTATTTTAAAATATTGCAGATAAGGTTGAAAACATACTCTCTCTCTCTCTCTCTCTCTCTCTCTCTCTCCATATATATATATATATATATATATATATGTACACATATATATATATATATATATATATATATATATATATATATATATATATATATATATATATATATATATATGCATTACATCTGAACATTTTACCTTGGTTACAAGACTCCAAAGTAATAAACAATAACAAAATACATGTTGACAAGGTTCTTTTTGCAGACTGATGTAGTCAGTCATATTACAGTAAACTGTAAATATATATATAAGACTTTTTACTGCATTACAAAGGATAACCAAAGAAAAATAGAATCACTTTGTTTTTCAAAAAGATAATTCAAAGCTGTTTACTGAAGCCAAAACAAAAAAGAGTCTTCTTTAGAATTCTCTTTTCCTTTAGCTTTTTTGATCCTATCATGGCTTGTGAGTCCACATTTTAAAATGATACAGGAAACCAAAAGATACAGAATGGAGTATTTTATTCTTTGGCTTAGTCAGTTCATCTGCTTACATTTTACTATGCAATCCTCACTTTTCTTGAAGCAAATCATGCTAACTATTTACAAGGGTGTGCTACTAAAACAAGAATATTTAGCCAATATGCTATATATCTCATAGCAAGATAGAAGAAAACATACATATTAAAAAAAGTTTCTGTGATTCTCTAAATATTGTAGCCAGAGATGGGGGGATTTTAATTCTTTAAAAAACTAAAATTATAAAATTTATAAAATATATAATCTATAAAATTATAAAGGTATGTGGTTTTATATATATATCAGATAAATGACATTGCAAACCTTTATCATAATATATATAAAATGAGAAAAAGAAAAGAAAGAAATCAAATGAAAGCTAAAATGCAAGAAAAGAGGTAAATGAAAAAGAGGAAAAGAAAAAACTTTCCATCTTTGTGCATACAATAATCTCGATGCAATTATCAAGTACAAAAATAAAATTATATCATTTTTTTTTCTGATTGATCATCAGTCCCAAAAGTCCCAAAAGAAAACCCCTGGTTCAAATGGTATATTAATATTTAAAAACCTCTGAATCTGTTTAGGTATTTAAATCCAGAATTTTCTAATTGTCTTACCCATTTACCAAACATGACAAAATGTCCCTTCTTGTGGTTCATATTTCTAACATAAATTTGAAGTGCTATTATATATCCTACACAATTTCTCTGGTGACAGATACCAATGGTACACTATTTTATTAAAAAAAATCTTTAAGATTATAACAATGTAAATTTCAATAAGTTTACACAATTTCCCACTGTTCCATCTGTATATTGACAACCAAAAATTTTATTACACTTTATCATGATTTGACTGTGAACTTTTGCATCATTTACAAAATACAATGAATTCTATCCTTCAGACATAAAAATATTAGAGAACTGGAAAAAGTTCAATAGGGTACTAATATCTAAAGAGAACAAGATTTGACTCTACAAGAAACTATTAATTGATATAATTAATGAACAATAGCAATAGGATTAGCAATACCACTTAGACTTCTATACCACTTCACAGTGCTTTACAGTCCTAAGTGGTTTACAGAGTCAGCATATTTCCCTCAACTGGCTCTTCATTTTACTGACCTCAGAAGGATGGAAGGCTGAGTCAATCCTGAGCCAGTGAGGATTGAACAACTAGAAGTCAGCTGAATTAGCCTTATTACTGCATTCTAACCACTCTGCCACCACGGCTCAATGACTACACATTCATAGCCCTTTTAGTTGATAGACTGAAAATAATTTTGCAACAATTTATTCATGAGGATCAATGAGTTATTTCTTTATGTTAGAAATGTGTTAGACATTCTGAAAAATTTGGAACAACATAATGAAAAACAAGCCACATTGATTTTCTTAGATGCAGAGAGAAGGCTTTTGACGATATGAATTGGGCTTTTTTATTCAAAGTTTTGAAAGATACAAATTTTAGGCATAATTTTGTAAAATAGGTAAGATTGTTTTATACTTCACAGAAAGCACAAATAATTGTTACTGGAGACCTAACAAAATCATGTGAGATACAAAAAGGTGTGGTATCATTTCAGTGAAATTTGGTTGATCATCAAAATCTTCACTATCAAAATGCTCTTGCTTCCTGGAGAGGGATGTGCCTCATTCATAGCCACTGAAGACATTTCAGATAGAAGTAACCAGTCTATAACCCTTAATCTCCCCCCTCACCCCCCCCCACACACGCCATTTTATCAAAAGAATATTATTTATGATTCTGCCATCACACAGCTGTATTTAACTTATTTTGACTTCTACAAAGAAGAATAATCAGCAGGAAGCTTTTGCTGCTGGATTCAACAGCCATATTCTTTCAAGCAGATATTTTGAATACCGTATATCTATGCTGCACTAAAGCAGGAAAAGCCTACGTGAAGAAAGATGATCTTGCCAGATTTTAGATCTGCAAGTGGTAGAAAATTGCTTGAAAAACATCCCTGTCTCCCTCTGCAACTTGCTAAATCAAGAAGAAGGCCAACCCATTAAGTCAATCGAAATGCTGCTATTCATAAATTCAGCAGAATCTTTGCTGAAATCTGATTATGTCTGAACCCATTCTTCTGTGAGCCACAGGATCATATTGATTTCTCAACAGCTTCTTTGCCCTAAAATAAGCTTTAGGGAGTTTGTTTTATTTTATTTTATTTTATTTTACTTTATTTTTTTATGGAACTTATTTTTTTATAAAGATCAACAGTTTTCCAAGTGTACCCAGCTTCATATTATATTCAAAATGAAATAAAATTATTTAAGATGAGTCATGTGACATACAATGTCCATCTATTTTAGCATGATGCATATCCTTGAAGCTATCTCTAATATCACCCATCTCCTTCCACTTATGACTGTATGACTGTAGCTTTGTTGCTTGTATCCTTATGATTTATAATGATATTGTTTCCTAATTGCTTATTTGTAACCTATGATTATCATTAAGTGTTGTACCTTAGAATTCTTGATGAAGGTATCTTTTCTTTTATGTACACTGAGAGCATATGCACCAAGACAAATTCCTTGTGTGTCCAATCACACTTGGCCAATAAAAAAAAATATCTAAATTCTATCTCTAATACTGATGAACTATCACTATCTGCAATGTTATAACCTCATACCTAATGCTTTATTCACACATATTAGACAAATTGAGGTATCATTTTCACTGATGTTATGTGCATGTTTTTCAGGTTGCTTTTTGAAGAGTAGAATCTGCTCTAATACAATATCAGGAGAAGCAGGGTTATAATGCTTCTCACAGTTTATTTCATAAAAATAAATTTAGTCATTTCAGTTGCTGTTGCAGCTCGTGTTGCAAAAAAACAAAACATCATAAATCCAGAAAGTAGCTAACTCAAAAAATCATAAACTTAAGCTACAATAATTACATATCCAAACTGGGGAAAAGCAAATACTGTGGAAACACTACATTATTAGTAACAACATATCAGACTGATCAAAGCTCAATGGCGGAAAACATATTTAAAAGTCTGAGTTAATCCATGACCATTACTTGATAAAGGATCTTAAATAGTATAGAATTAAGATCGTTCTAAGCATATTCCTAGGCAAATCAAACAATTCTGGGCAATATACATTGTGCAATCTTTTTATGGATTCTGTGCCAGGTTTCCATTAAAATCAGAACACTGGTACTACTTAGGGTTTCTATAGAAAGTACAGTATTTTAACTTCATGATATCTACAGCAACAGGTATGGACAACAAATATGGATGACTCCTGAATGAATGGAAGACTCACTGCCCATCAATGTAAAGAACTTTAAACTAGAATGATGTATTTCTAATATTAATGCAAGATTTCAGTTTCTTATATTCTTTAATGCATGCAAAGAAATATGAAAGCCTTATATAATACCTGAAAAGTAGAGTGGAACAATTAGAAAAGAAAGGAATTGATTGGATTGCAGAAGAAGAAGAGGGGGGGACAAATAAGAAGAAATATTTTGCCTGTTGAAGAAACAACTGAGAAAATTTTCCTGAGAACTGGAAAGGTAATGCTAGAAGACTATGGAACACTGAACTGAATGAGAAATCGTCTACCCTGTTTCCCCCAAAATAAGACATCCCCTGATAATAAGCCCAATCGGGCTTTTGAGTGCATGCAATAAGGCTTAAGCACTTATTTCAGGGTTCAAAAAAATATAAGACAGGGTCTTATTTTCAGGTAAACACAGTATACAACCTGAGAAATAAGCTGTAAGGTTTAAAAAAATGTGGTGAAGGTATCTGATAAATGATGCATTATTAATTTATTTTTTCTTCAATGATTCTTTGGTAGTTTACTTGATATGTAATACAGCAAATAGTTTAAAAATTCATGGCTTGATTAAAAATTCTAATTAAAAAAAACAGTTAAGAGGCAAAAGTAGCACAAAAAATGCCAACAACACCTTTGGACAGAAAGAAAAATGTAAAAATCCAATGCAGTTCTAGGATGAACAATATGGGGCTTAAATTAAGAGATTTACTTGTATTTTAAAACAGCACATTTCAGTTTTTCAACATTATTTAGGCTTAGCAATTCTTTTTCTATTCACGCAATGAAAAATGTCATTATGAAAATAATAGACTGTGTACAGCTTGCAATTTTTATTAGTTAATATTTTCACACCTTAAATATGCATACCATTAAGATTAGAGTTTCCTTGCTGCCTTTTTGTCAAGCATACTCAAAAGTATACAGAAAAGTTATTTTAGCTCTTATTGTTTCCATCTAACAATATTGGTTACTAGCAAGGTGTAATGTTGTGCCAATTCTCCACAATATTGTCTGCTAAAATACTATGCTACTTAATAGGATAGATAAGAAATATAAGGATATATTCCCATAGATATTAACTTCTGCACAGCATAACAAACTCATGAGGGCACATCTATTCACATAAGCAAGAATATTTAGGCTTTCCCCGCACAAATATGAAGTTACAAAACCAAAAGAGTATTACGAAAAAAAAATGCTACAGATACAATTAAATATTCATATAAATGGAACAAAATTCAGTTTGGAAAAATTTAATGCACCTTTCTTATTGAATATTTGATTTTAAATTAGGATAGCATGGGATCCCACTTTCCCTTGAACAATACAAATCTTGGTTGGACCACTATTGATAAATTTACTCTATGAACAACTGAAAACAATATATTTATTTTTAAAAATGCTATTCTTACTTGGCTAATATTTTAGCACATGTCCATTATTGTTATTATATTTAGGGGCAGTACTGTAAGCACCAATAGGGAGCAGCGTATTTATTTATTATTCACCAAGTCTTGACCCACTGATGATGATGATAATAATAATAATAATAATAATAATAATAATAATAATAATAATAATAATAATAATAATAATAATAAAGGGACATGGTTTCTTAATACTTAATACTTATGACAGATGGATTCTAATTTATCTGCTTTTAATTCTAATATAGTTAAAGATATAGTCATAAAAGCAGATCACCATCAGCTTGTTTAATTTTGGTTTCACCTACATTTTATATTAATTATAATCAAATAGTAATCTCTATAAATTGTTATCATAATTCCTGAAACAACTGTAGCCAGAAAAATACAAAATACAAAATATTAAACCATCAAAAGTTGATTTAAAAGTTAGAAAAGTCAACAGGAGAGAAAAATAGATTTTGTGCGCCATATTTTTTAATGTTTTGCATTAAATTTCCTAATTTTAAAAAAAGGCTGTAGTTGTATAATTATATAATCCTGAAAGCCCTACTAAATATCCACTAATCCAATTATACCACAGTCCATTGATATATACCAGTAGCAGCATCAATTGCAGAACAAGTATGGAGGTGGCTACTAGAAGACACAGCAGACATGAAAGGGAAATTTACTCACTGGTAAAGGAGTACGTTAAAATCCTCTGTCTTCTCCCATCCTGCTTACGCACTGCAGGAAGAGCCAGGAAAATTAAAGCAACAATGGGAAGCCAGGGAAACAATGGGGCAGGCTGGAAGAGGAAGAGATGAGGACACAGAATCAATTAAGGAAAAGGAGGAGAAATGGTATAATCTGCCAAGGTGCTGGCCTAGCAGCAAGTACAAAACAGGACACTTTCCTCCAAATGAATTCCAGGCAGAGAAAATAAACAGCCATGAAATTAGAAGTAGGAAAGGAAAGCGGAGAAGTGATTAACAAAACTGAACACAAAGCCAGAAGGGCACTATTGCTGCCTTTCTCTTGTTACTAGGGAACTACAGAGTCCCAGTTCAACCCATAATATTTGTGCCCTAATCAGTTCAATAATGAGGGTCTTAGTGCTCTCTGAGCTTGGTTGTTTTCTTGAAGATGTTTTGTTATCCAAACTAGGTAACATCAACAGTGCCAGTAGAGAGAAGATTATGTTACAGAGTTAAGGTAATGAAACATTTGCAAGAAAACAACCAAGCTCAGAGAACACTAAGGTCTCCTTCTTTCAGTCCTGAACTACAAATATTCAGCTTTATCGGTAATACAACAGTGTTTCCTGCATTTCCCTTAACAATGGAGCTTAGCTAGACAAAGGTTATAAGACAGTTTAGCTCAGTGGTAGTCACCTGGTCCAGCTTACATGGTGGGCGGTAGGGGTTTTGTCCGATACTGAAGCACTTTCCTTTTTTTAAATTTAATTGACTTTTTAAAAAAAATTCATAGCATTATTTAAAAACATTTTCATTAGGTCTTCATAAAATTCCCTGTGACAATTTAAATTTCTGAAAATATACTATTTGTATCGCCTGTGCATAAGTTTAGTTCACCTTACGTAAGTGAAACTAAATGGAGCTATAGTGTGACCGCAAACAAAAGAGCCTCGTCCCAGAATAGCTCGCACATCTCCCCCCACACCACCCAGCTGTAACAGACAAAACAGAGCTGGTAGCCGGCATCTCCCCCAAACCTACTTTATAAATCACCATTACTGTGGAACCAGTGGGCGGTTAGAAAATTTTACTACTAACAGAGATACAAAAGTGGGCGGTAGGTATAAAAAGTTTGACTACCCCTGGTTTAGCTGGTTAATGGATGAGCAAATATCATGGGAGTCAAGTGCTATAGCCACCAGCTAGCCACCAGCTAGCAAAAGACTAAACAGCCTATAGTTGGAGAACATACAGTAGTTAAAAACTTATTTTTGCCTGTTTTCCAAAATCTCCATTTAATTTTCCTAGCCAGCCCTGAAGAAAGCTCAAGGTTCAGCATAATTGATTTATCTTTGCAACAGGAAAAAACAGACACTCAACTCAAAATATAAAAGAATAAAGGAATATAAATATGGAGTTTCTTTCCCAGTAGGTCCTCCACTTCCATTTTATTTTATTTTATAGAATGAAAGAAAGAAAAATCTGAGGTTTCAAGAGGCATATTTCTGGGCAACTTAGAAATAGGAATAATAAAAACATTAGAACAGCACGACTCATCTAACACAAAGTTTCTTAGATAGCACTAGATAGATGTAAAGGGAGGACCAGTTAAAATATTATATCTTTTCCTACAATATGTAAATGAAAAGAAGCTAAGTTGTAATATTCACACACTATTCTGAATACTTTACCAAAAATATTTTGAAGTAATTAAATGATACGTGTTTTACTTTTGTTCCCTATCTTTTAAAATATATTATCATATCCAAATCAATTCAATTTTGTTCTAATGTCAAAACTTATTTGTTGGTAGTGTTGTTCAACACTTTTAAGGTTATAAAAATCAGGTAGAATTTCGTCCCTTTATTAAAATGAATTATATCTCCTTTATCTATCTAGCATAAAAGTCTGCATACAATAACAGCTTTTTTTTTTAGTTTACAACAATACAATTTGCCTCATGGTTTCTTTTTCTTCTTCAGGATTTTTACAGCTCCTTCAAAGAACTTTAAGAGGCATCAAGGAAGAGAAACATAAATCTTTGGCTTATCTTTCATCACATTGTCATTCCTTGCTTTTGGGAATCTGCAGACTAATGCCAATGTATTGATACTCAGGAAAGAGATAAATTATTTCCAGATAAGAAACACCAAACCTTTTAAAATAAAATGGGTATTTAATCAGCATTTAATTACACTTATTTTATACATCAATGTGCTAATATGCAACGACTTACTTCAGAATTTGTCAAATTGTTGCTACAATAGCTTAAAACCATGAAAAATAAAAGATATTAAAAAGGCTCAAAGAGAAAGAGAAAACTAGAAACATGATTGTGCCTTGTCAGTTAAGTATATACAGCTATTGGACCAATAAACTAAGAAGCTTTAGATTCATATTGGTAGTACCATTTCATTAAGACTGAATCTGTACTATTTACTGCTGTTAGCCAGGTGCAATGAAAAAAATAAACACAATTATCTTTGTGCAACTCAAACAGGTGGGGTTGCTATGTCACACAGCAAATCATTAGTAATCTTAATCCCTTTCATATATTTACTCCAAATAGTAAAAAAAAAGTTGGATAAAAGAGATCTATTGCACATCAGTACCTCTGCAATCTGCTGAGATGAGCAGAAATTAAGACTCAATTGTGCATATGTATCAGCATGCAGAAAAAAAGCAGTTTAGACATAGATAGAGCCAAGAGTGTTTTGTTGTTAAAGCTTGCAATAAAAATATTAGCTATCTTATTATTTCCCATGAGATAGATATTATGATTTTATATTAAATTATGGACTTAAGTACGTATATTCTTATTTTAACCAAATAATTTCATGAATATTACAACTTTATATTTATTAAGTTATAAACATTTCATTTATATTAAGCACTTGTATTTGATTATTATCATGTTAGTATTTATACTGTGAAATTTCATTTAGATTACAACAATCTTAAAAAGGGAAATAGTTGTTCCAAAACACTAGATATTTCAATACAACCAATGATTGTGGAATTGTTAGGGAAAGTCTATCATAGAGTCAGGAGTTATACAGAAAAGACAACTTCCTAAAAATAAAAGGCTGAGGCAACTTAGGAAACGTAACTTTAGGAAAAGGAATAGTAAAAAAAAAATTGGGATTAGCATAGAAAAGAGTAAGAAAAAAAATAGTCCCTTTTCACAGGTCAACTAAAAAAAATGACTTAGATAATGGAAGTAGTTATTAGTGTGTCACTTGGTACATTATAGGAGGACTATCTATATAGAAGAGGAAGAGGAATACTTTTTGATGCCAATAGTTTATTTATTTTCTGGTCTTATAGGCCACTCCAATCACAATAGACTCTGGGCAGCATACAATATATACTCAATACAACAATTGGATAAAACCCAATATCTAAACCTGCTGTCTAAATACTCCAAGCATTGATAATTTCCATCTACACATTCAAAAGATTTGTTCAAAAGAACTTCTAGACAAATTCCACCTACCTTTCATGCCAGAACTGAGAGTATAAATGAATAATCAGATTACATACGGATTCTTCTTGAGAAAGTGTGACACCCTCCCTAATTCAGAATCAGAGATAGAATTTCTTTGGAACCAAAAGTTTTGTTAGAACTGAGTTGATACTCTATGCCTATTCTGAGATGAGCTTCACCGCTTAGGAAGGGGTCTCATTTAAGGAAGAGGAGAAAGGAGTGGCAGAACAACAGCAGTTGACTTGAGAGCCCAAGCTGTATTGGCTCTATTTGACACATATTAATAAGTCATTTGGCAGCCACACAAGTAATAACCATTCTCTTTAAACCAGTTCACACATCTTCCTTTCACTCCAATTCTCATTCAGATCTGATAGAGTTTATAAAAATCACCCCTATCAGGAACATTTCTCCAAGCAGGAGAGGCACATTTCCTTCAACCACTTTCAGTCAACCACTTTTGCTCCAGTCTTCTACTTTTGCTATTTACTCTCTTTTTCTCATTTCTTTCTTCTAATGTTCATGGAGAAGGCTGACCTCATCAGTAAATATTACAATAATTTGGCTCATGCTTCCAGATTCAGAACCAGAGACATTTCAATCCAAAGTTGGATTCCAATCTATAACAAAACACCAAAACATTCACCTCATTCAAATAATTCCTTCTCCTTCACCAGTTATCACTAGCAGACAAGTAGCGATCAATCTGATAGATAAACTTCACCAAGACAGCTACCCAGGTCAGATAGACACAGACGTAAGTTCAAGAAGTCTGACCTGATGGGGTCATTTTATAACCATACTGAGTATATGAAGCACCATACAACACTGTGCCACCACATTCATGCCTTGCTTATGGAAATATGGAAATCTGGAAAAATTATGCTGGGTCTTTGGACTCATTCTTTACATTTTATGTGCTTATCTCAAATTTTATAGACACAATTAAATAGTGAAACACTTTTATTCAACCATCAGATGGAATAAAAATAAAGAAAATAGTTTCGTTTCCAAAGTTCATTACCACTCTGCAGTAAACAATTTCTATAGATCATTTGTTCAGACACTTGAAAGTGATATAATTGGTTTTTTTCAAATATTAAAAATTACTTTCAAATCATTCTTACTACAACATTATATAGATGTTTGGTTATTTATATCAAAATGCATTTTTTTATTTTCAAACTATACTTCTATGTCTCATTTAAGCAGGATGGGGGTGTTAGAAGGTGGAAGGAAGATTGTAGAAGAAATAGTATCTACTTCAACCAACTGCAACCACGGTTTCTAATTATACTAGCTGGATACCTGTGCTTCACTACAAAATTATATGATCAAGCTTGATAAATCGACACTTACAGCTTGAAAATTAATGAATAGTTACGATCGGCATCTCCTCTCCCTTTCTCTCCCTCAGCCTTGCCCCACAGAAACTTCTCCTATCCTATCCCCTTCTCTCCCTCAGCTTGCCCCACAGAAGCCTCCCGTATCCTATCCCTTGCTTGCTGCTGTGAAAGTAAAACTGAAAGTGAAACTCCTCTCCTCTGCTTGCATTTTGAATTTGGAACAAATTTCTTTTCAGATGGGGAGGGGGAGTAGAACTTCTTAGCATCAGAGGATTGTTTGGAAAGTGAAACAGTATTTGCTGTGTGAGCAAGGAGACAGGAAGGAGCCTGGCGGTGGCTTAGCTCAAGTGTTCTGTATTAAAGCTGATTCCTGCTGTGAAAGTAAAACTGAAAATGAAACTCCTCTCTTCTGCTTGTGTTTTGCATTTGGAACAGATTTCTTTTCAGGTGGGGAGGGGGAATAGAACTCCTTAGCATCAGAGCTCATTAATCGTAATATAGGAAATACTAATGCTCTGATGGTCATTTCGAAAAATCCTTTCTTAGTGACCATCTAGAACCCAAGAGGAACATATGTGGCAAAGTTTGGAGGCTTTACAGTTCTTCACAATTACAAGTGAGTTTTTTTCACTTTAATATATATAGATATTAGATAATAGTTTTGAGGAACAAAAATGAACAAAAGGTTTCTACCAACAAGGACGTTGATGCAGGAGAAGAAGAGCAGAGGCTGGAGGTAGAGTCAAGAGAGATCTCAGCCTAGAATTATGTGTCCATAAACGCTTCAGCCCCCCTTGAATTCTCTTGACTCTGATCTAGCACCAACTTAATTCTGTTAGTTGACTAGATTCTTGTGTATAGGCTTGAATAATAAATCTTCTTAACTGGAACTTAACATATGGTGCTGATTTTTTGCAACTGACAGTCACTTCAAATGAAACAAGAAAATTTTAGAAGTATTCAGATGGCTGAAATGAAATTGTTCCATATCTGAAACCCAATTCAAAAGTCTTTTAACTTTCAGGGTGTAAGTATAATTTGTTACAAGTATTAAGCTCTCTTAGATAAGCTCTTTAGAACATAAAAATGCTAATTAAAGAAGTAAAAAAATAGCTTTAAATAGGCAGATTTCACTTGAAATCTGGAGTGACTTTTTACCTTGAATCACCTTGTTTCAAGGAACTGATCAAAATTTGATCTAACATTTCCAGTCCTTATCATTCTTCAGACACATGCAGTGACCCAGTTCTCTGGAAAAGGTTTTAACACTAGAGAAGGTGGAAGGAAAGAGAACAGGAGGATCAGCAGCAAGGTGGATAGACACAGTGGTGATAATTGCCTATTGGAAATGCCGAAAGACCAGGTTAGGGATATGTAGAAAATCTATGTAGTCACTAAAAGTTAACAATGACTTGATGACAGGCAATTAATCTTTGTGATTGGGCAGTTTTCTGAAGCACATGGAAGAGGATTTATGCAAATGTTCACTTTTGCACAAGAAGTGAAACACCATCTCTGCCTAAACTTTTTAGTTATTGTACCATCTTTTTCCTATTCCACTGAGACCTCTTTTTAAAATTATATATGAAGTCATGAAAAGTTTGGAGAAAATACAGGAAGCTGGTTTAAAGAAAAAAAATGTATTCAGAAGTAATATTTAGCTATGTTCCCAAGCAGTTACAGTGACCAATGGAGAGATTTATAATATGATATTTAAGCTTCTTTACCAGTCTAGTGTTAAGAGGAATGGGAGAAAGTTTAGTACAGATGTATTACTAATTCTATGATTAGAATCTTACCAATGCTGCAGAAGCCTGAATAACCAAGTGTAGTACCAATTATATCATCAACCGTAAGCAAACACATCATTATTAACATGCTGTCCTTATCCTCTGTTGTGGTACTGGTTGCTCAGCATAGAAAGTAGGATAAGAACTGGGTATGTTGTGTATGCCAGACTATAACAAAGAGAAAGAGAATGATTAAAAATGTTTTGGCTCCTACTTACTAAGTTTTTAAAAAAGCATTTAATTTGGCTGTAACTTACTTCAGTTTAATTTTAATTAGAGTCTTTACTGCAAGACTGCACACTCCTCAATGTCCATTAGCAACTGGACATCAATATATAATATACTGAAATCATAGGGCTACTTTTGGGTCAGTTTGCTAATCTTTGGCTATGATCTCCTAAGAAATAAAATATGGTTTACAGAACAAAAAAAATCTTGGAAAGCAGGGTCCTTATATTCTATATTGCATGGTAAATAAAAATCGATGTGATGAATCAAAAGACTGCTTTGAAGATAATTTTTGTTTTGCTTTTCATTCATTTACTTCTGTTTGTTAATTTTGTATATCAGAAATAAGCTGAATAATAGGAGTCCTGCAACACTCTCAGGCTATCTCACTGAACCAATGAGAATAACATTGTTCATGAACAGAAAAAAGCACTAGATAACAAAAAGAATGAAGAAATAACAATAAGAGAAATCTAATGGCATTCAATTTATATTTTAGAGTAGCAAAGAAACTTGGAAGGTATAGAATATGTTTGCCTATATTTTATTCAGACAATCCTAACTGTAACTCCAAATGGCGTACAGACTTCTTAGAGATATTGCCTGGCATGTGAGCAGGGAAGGGGCAATGCCATTCATTAAAAAGTAAAAGGATAAACTGCATCAGGAAGAAGTCAGAAAGGTCATTTACAAGCACATGAAACTTTCACCAACACCAATTTCAGCATGGACACTTTTTAAGCCCCTCTTAAGACATGCACCTTCTCTCAGAAATAATTTTCTCTGTGTTCTGTGGTGTTTACTCCCAGCTACAGGTTAACAAGATTGCAAATCTTGCAGAACTCCATATAAATAGGTGTGAATATTTTTTTTTAATTTTCTATAGAGAGCATACAAAACATCACATATCATGCAGAATTCCTCATTTATGAACCCTCTGCCTATCAAATAAGTAGAAACAGATTAATTTTAAATGTAACTAAATTATATCCAAACATTTTCCTAATTTACCTCCAGTGAATATAGGATAAAGAAGATACCATGATATTAACATATATTTTTTACTAGCCTGTGACACAATTACTGTAAAGTAATTGTTTAAATTATTTAAAAATAATAATTTTTTAAAATTATTTTTTAAAAATTTAATTTTTTGTAATTTTTTTAATTTTTAAAAAGCATCACTGCATTTTTCATTATTATTCTAGAAATGAAGATCTTTACTATACAAATATTTCCCTGGAACATCTTTATTATATTCAATTTAATCATATATATTTTTCTCCAGAATTGAGTCGCTTTAATGGAAACAGAAATAAATAATTATTGCCTTGACCCAATCATATAACATATCCATTCTTAAAATACTGAAACACAATATAAGGATTTCTGTGTTTACTTTTATTTTAAACACCTTTTATTATGATTAAGAACAAAATAACCCTGATAGCTGACAAAAGAAGAATCAAGTCTTGTTATTAAAACAAGGATGGGGAAGAGAACTACATTTTGGAAACTTGCAGTGTTGCCTGCCAGTTATGCCTGTCCATTACCCAACCACCAGGTCCTTGAGACATATGACCTCTCTCTCCTCCCTCTCCTGCAGTTCCCAGAGAGCAAGGAACTGCTCCTATATCAGCAATGAAGTGAAAACACCTCCCAGACTGTCCTTCTTATGAAGGAAACTACTGCAAAACAAAAATGGATTTATTTTAACCTGATGCTTTCCTATCAATGTCAGTCATTCTCCCTCCCTTCCTCCCTCCTTTCTTCTCTCTCTCTCTCTCTCTGTCTCAACGTCTGAGTGTCCTGCAGAAGATCTGATGGTGTTAGTAAGGATATTTATTATGTATTTGCCTGGATGTGTTTCTCACTCTGGGTATATGTCTAGTATGTCCAATTATACTTTCAGTTTTTGGGTCTACTGATATATGTACACCTATTGCACACATGTGATGCTTTTCCTTCACTAGAGTTGAGGAAAGAAATTTTAAATTTTCCCTTTCTACATTGTAAAATTCCTAGCTTTGATAAGGTAGCAATTATGTCCTCTTTCTACTCCTCCACTTTATTTCTCATAGTACTTAATTAGTGCTATGCTGACCTATACTTCCCAAAGGCTTAACACTTATTATGGCAGATAAATATATGGTTTAATCTTGACCCTCATATATTTAAATATTGTGAGAAACAACTAAAGATTTTCTGTGTAAAAGCAGTTCTCAAGGGAAAGAAAAATGAAGAATGAAGACTCCTATGTTGTTGAATGTAAAACTGCAATTCAAATAAATAAAGCATTCCTACTTCTTTCTTCAGAAAGATTTATCTTGATATGCTTGAAATGATTCATAAGGAAAGCAGCCCTTACAGTTTCTCAATCTTTTCAAATGTATGAAGTGGATCATTTAAGTATGAGCCCAAATTCACCTTCATTGTACCAACAATTAGTACAATGACCTAACGCATATAGATTTCACAGAAGATAATGTTGAAAAAGCTCATCGCAAACTGAAACCACCCCTATCTATTGGACCTGATGGAATATGTGCATATTTCTTAAAAAAGATTTCTACTAATAAAGCAGAACCCCTAAGCATAATTTTTGAAAAAGTTTTCAAGACCAGTTCCCTTCCCAAACTTTTGTCACTTGCCATGGTCATCCCTGTCTTCAAAAAAGGAGACCCCAGTCTAGTTGAAAATTACAGACCTATCTCTCTTTGCTGTGTCACCTGCAAAGTAATGGAATCTATCATCAACCAATCCATTACTCTCTACCTAGAAACAAACAAACTACTCTCTAATAAACAATTTGATTTCAGAAAAAAATTATCGTGTAATTTACAACTTCTTCACTGCAAAAACATATGGACTACAAATTTTGATCAGGGCAAAGCAATAGATGCAATCTACATAGACTTCTGTAAAGCTTTCGACTCAGTAGTACATGATAAACTTCTCCTAAAACTAAAATCCTACGGCATCTCAGGACCCCTTCACAATTGGATAACAGCTTTTCTATCAAACAGACAACAAGTAGTCAAAATTGGCAATGCTATATCAAATCCTGTTCCTGTCAAAAGTGGCACCCAGCCATTTGTTGCTTGTGATTTGTGATTTGGAACTGATGGCAGCGTTCTTGGACCAACACTCTTCATACTATACATAAATGATCTTTGTGACCATATCTCAAGTAATTGTGTTCTCTTTGCTGATGATGTCAAACTATTTAACACCACCGACAATACATCTACCATTCAAAAAGACCTTGATCTTCTAACCGCTTGGTCTAAAACTTGGTAACTCCAAATCTCAACCAGCAAATGCTCAGTCTTACATATTGGAACCCAAACACTAAGTACATGCTTGATGGACATTACCTTACAGATGACCCCCACCGTGTTAAAGACCTTGGAGTTTTCATATCAAATGATCTAAGTGCCAAAGCCCACTGCAACTACATCGCAAAAAAGGCTTTAAGAGTTGTAAATCTAATCTTGTGTAGCTTCTTCTCCAAAAACACTACACTGCTAACCAGAGCATATAAAACATTTGCTAGACCAATTCTTGAATACAGCTCGACTGTTTGGAACCCATACCACATTTCTGACATCAATACAATTGAACGTGTCCAGAAATATTTTACAAGAAGAGTTCTCCACTCCTCTGAATACAACAAAATACCTTATGCTACCCAGACTTGAAATCCTGGGTTTAGAAAATTTAGAACTATACCGCCTTCAACATGACCTGAGTTTAACTCACATAATCATCTGTTACAAAGTCCTTCCTGTTGAAGACTACTTCAGCTTCAATTGCAACAATACACGTGCACACAATAGATTTAAGCTTAATGTTAACCACTCCAATCTTGATTGCAGAAAATATGACTTCAGTAATAGAATTGTTAATGCTTGGAATACACTAACTGACTCTGTGGTCTCTTCCCAAAATCCCCAAAGCTTCAACCAAAAACTGTCTACTATTGACCTCACCCCATTCCTAAGAGGTCTGTAAGGGGCATGCATAAGAGCACAAACGTGCCTACCATTCCTGTCCTATTGTTTCCTTTTGTTATATCCAATTAATATAGTAATTACATACTCATACTCATATATATGCTCATATATTGTATAGTTATTTCATACTTATGCTTATATATACTGTGTGACAAAATAAGTAAATAAATAAAATAAATAAATAAATTATGCCAAGATCAAGTCAATGTCCATTTCACAAGGAAGGGCCAGTTAAAACTGCCAACTGCTGGAAGCAATACAGGTATTGTATAAATTATATTAATATATTATATATAGATAATTCTAGATATCTAGATATTCTAAATAATGATACTAAATACTAGTTGAGGAAGTCCCAAAAGTCGTTTTCAAAAGGCAACTAGATTTTCTTGGGGTTTTTTATTTCCTTTTCCTTTTTCTTCTCATCCAAGAAGCTGCTTCAATTCATTTTCAAGGAAGAAACAAAAAAGCCCAGTTTCCTTTTGCAAAGCACCTTTAAGAGAACCATGACTTGAATGATTGAGAATCTTCAAAGACATTCAGCTGTTGATGTCTTTGCCAGAAAAACTTTTATGTTTAGCAATAAGGCAATATGTCCACCTAATAGTAAGAATGATTAAATCTCCAAGATTAACTACTTCTACATATCACTTTGTTAAAGTATGTATCATAGAGCCACTTTTGCAAGGAATGATTTTGCAAGATCCTCTAAAATAATCCATATAATCACATAATGGAAGTCATATTATAACTTGCAAGGGCCTATAAAAATAACTCAACCCTATTTGCTAAGCTGCTATTATGAATATAGGATTGTGTAGATCTTTGTCAAGTTGATTTGAAACATTATTTTAAATTATTGCTGTGCTTCAAGTGAGGAAATCAATGTCAGGACTAAACCCTGCATACTATACTGGTGAATTACTCAATTACTCAAAACAACATGTCTGATCACTTTATTATGATGTCCTCTAAAACTATGCAGAATTCCTTTCTTAAAGTGCTGCAAGAGTCCTACTCTATGTGTTATACACCACTCCAGGCAACACTCAGGCAATGAAGAGCATTATATAGCAGTAAGATTGGCTTTCACACAATGTTGGAAAAGTCAAAACATACCCTCTGAAGATTTATTAATTTAAAAATTATTGGACTGCGCCAAAATGTACAAAATGACTCTTGAATTAAAGGATTGATGGATTTGGATTTTTACGTAATATGGGAGAAATGGTACAATCGGACTGAAAATAGAAGAAGAAAAGAGGCTAGAACTCTAAACAGAATGTAAAATTAGTATAAATGTATAGAACATAGGTGACTACTAATGATATAAAAATGGTCACAGTCATGTGTAAGCAGTGAATAAGAATTGTTCAACTGTAAAAACTTAATAAAAAATAAAATAAAAAAGATAAATACATCTTCTATCTGTAGCCAACTAATAACAAAAGTGTGAGCAAACAACTATATGAATGCTTATCCCAAATTCTTTTCTACAGAAACATCCTTAAGCCTCAACCTATACTTACATGTACACACCTCTTGTGTGCTTATATCAGACAATAACAATCTTGCCAAGATCATAGATGGAGTCAAGCCCAGCAACTCCATGAATGAGGGACAGGCACTAAACGTAGGACAGTGCACTGTCTTGGCTTGATTGTCAATTAGAATCACCAAGTGGTTGATCTACACCCAGCTCACCACCATCCCAATTGCATGTTCATAATATTTTCTTTGATTGTTAGAAGACAGAGCCACAACATTTTGGTTTTTGCAGACCCTCTTCAAGCTTCTGCATGTAATATATACTTGTGTCTATGTATATGTATGTGTGTTACATACATATATACTGCACATAAACATGGTCCCCCAATGGGACAAAATCCACCCCACTTGCTCCAGTGAAAGGGGGGCACTCATGACTGAAGCTGGTTGATGGAGTAAGATCTCATCTCCGGGCCATCTATCTCCTTGGCTCCAGGTGTTTAGAAATTTAATTGTTTTTATATTTTATTTTTTGTAAACTACCCAGAGTTGCCTTATTGGGGAGATGAGTGGCATATAAATGTAATCAATAAATAAAATAAATAAATGTGGGTGGGTGGGTGGGTGGGTTTGAAGGAGGAAGAAAATAGTTGTAAGTATTGCTCATAAAGCAATTGTTTATCTAATGCAACTGGTGATTCATGTCATTGAAAGGTTTTAGGAAACATTAATAAAGATATTAATATATAATATAGATAAATTGCTGCCTTGTTTCATTAAAATCCATATAGGGTTATTATTCCAAAGCCAAGTTGAAATCCAGACAGTAGAAAAATCTGATTTTCTATCCCATCCTAATCCTGGTAATGAGAGTAATTGAAAAGTACAGATATGAGAGACAAATTGCTACTGCTTTTGAATGTGTTAAACACTCACAGAAACTGATCCAGGAAATGCTGCCTTGAGCCAACTAAACCCCAAACCCTTATCTCACATAAATGGCAACTTGAAAAACTATAATAGCTACTCAATGGAAAATATCAATGGACTGCAAAGAAACATGGCATAGGGCCAGGTTCTTTGAGGGTCTGTCTATTCCTGCTTTGGAAGGAATGGCATATTGCAGGTTCCATTTGACATGATCTAGGAGGAGAGCTTTTTCTATTGAAGCTTTGGAACATCATTCCCCCTGAGGCCAGATTGGCCTCAACCTTGTATTGGGCTTCCAGAAGTGCCTAAAAACATGGCTTTACCTTCAGGCCTCGGTATCTGGCAACATGGGTATTGAGCTTTCAAATGTCTGAATTGCTTGGAAAATGGAGTCCAATATCCTGCAGCTTATGGGGGATTTTAATAGTGTTTTTAATATTGTTCATTATTTTTATGGGGATTTTTTGGTGCTTGCTTTGTGTTTTCAAGCTAAAGTATCCATCCAGTGAGATCAGTAGACAAATCAATAGAGTCAATTCCATTCCCAAGGAGGATCTATTAAAAGACAGGTCATAGAAACAGAAAAACAGCACATCACTAATTGTCACCTACATCTCAAACCGCTCAAACACATTGTTAGTAAGTTATACAAATACTGAGATTTGGTTTTGGTGTAGTGTTAAGTCATCAGGCTAGAAATTGAGAGGTTGTGAGTTCTAGTTGTGAGTTCTAGTTCTACTTAGGGTGAGCTTGAGCTAGTTTAGTTTAGTTAGTTTAGTTTATTCAAATTTGTATACCGCCCTATCTCCCTAGGGACTCAGGGCGGTTCACAGGCAGTTAAAATACATATAAATACAAGATAAAATGTCCGTTAAAAAACTTATTAAATATAGCCCGATAATTAAAACAATATATATAAAACCCATTTAAAATCTAAATTTAAAATTTTTTTTAAAAAAACCTAATCCAGCCCTGCGCAGACAAATAAATATGTTTTAAGCTCGCGGCGGAAGGTTCGGAGGTCCGGAAGTTGACGAAGTCCTGGGGGGAGTTCGTTCCAGAGGGTGAGAGCCCCCACAGAGAAGGCCCTTCCCCTGGGTGTCACCAGACGGCACTGCCTAGCCGACGGCACCCTGAGGAGTCCCTCTCTGTGAGAGCGCACGGGTCGGTGAGAGGTATTTGGTAGCAGCAGGCGGTCCCATAGATAACCCGGCCCAATGCCATGGAGCGCTTTAAAGATAGTTACCAGCACCTTGAAGCGCACCCGGAAAGCCACAGGCAGCCAGTGCAGTCTGCGCAGGAGAGGTGTCACGTGGGTGCCACGAGGGGCTCCTTCTATCACCCGCGCAGCCGCATTCTGAACTAACTGCAGCCTCCGGATGTCCTTCAAGGGGAGCCCCATGTAGAGAGCATTGCAGTAATCCAGACGAGAGGTCACGAGGGCGTGAGTGACCGTGCATAGGGCATCCCGATCTAGAAAGGGGCGCAACTGGCGAACCAGGCGAACCTGGTAAAAAGCTCTCCTGGAGACGGCCATCAAATGATCTTCCAAAGACAGCCGTTCATCCAGGAGGACGCCCAAGTTGCGCACCCTCTCCATCGGGCCAATGACTCGCCCCCGACAGTCAGCCGAGGACTCAGCTGACTGTACCGGGATGCCGGCATCCACAGCCACTCTGTCTTGGAGGGATTGAGCTTGAGCCTGTTTCTCCCCATCCAGACCCGTACGGCTTCCAGGCACCGGGACAGCACTTCGATGGCTTCGTTGGGGTGGCCCGGTGTGGAAAAATACAGCTGAGTATCATCAGCGTAAAGCTGGTACCGCACACCGAAGCCACTGATGATCTCACCCAGCGGCTTCATATAGATGTTGAACAGGAGGGGCGAGAGAATCGACCCCTGCGGGACCCCACAAGAGAGGCGCCTCGGGGCCGACCTCTGCCCTCCTGTCAACACCGTCTGCGACCGGTCGGAGAGATAGGAGAAGAACCACCGATAAACGGTGCCTCCCACTCCCAATCCCTCCAACCGGCGCAGCAGGATACCATGGTCGATGGTATCAAAAGCCGCTGAGAGGTCTAATAGGACCAGGGCGGAGGAACACCCCCTATCCCTGGCCCTCCAAAGATCATCCACCAATGCGACCAAAGCCTTCTCCGTGCTGCATCCGGGCCGGAAACTGGACTGGAACGGGTCTAGATAGACAGTTTCCTCCAGGTGCTGGGGAAACTGACACGCCACCACACTCTCAACAACCTTCGCCGCAAAGTGAAGGTTGGAGACCAGACGATAATTACCTAAAACAGCCGTGTCCAGGGAAGGCCTCTTGAGGAGGGGCCTTACCACCGCCTCTTTCAAGGCGGCCGGAAAGACTCCCTCCAACAAAGAAGCGCTCGTAATCGCCTGGAGCCAGCCTCGTGTCACCTCCTGAGTGGCCAGTACCAACCAGGAGGGGCACGGGTCCAGTAAACACATGGTGGCGTTCAACCTACCCAGCAACCTGTCCATGTCCTCGGAAGCCACAGGGTCAAACTCATCCCAGACAATGTCGCCAAGACCACCCCCAGACGCCCCCTCTGGATCCCCGCAATTCTGGTCCAGACCGTCGCGAAGCTGAACGATTTTATCGTATAGATAACCGTTAAACTCCTCGGCACGTCCCTGCAACGGGTCATCTCGCTCCCCCTGGTGAAGGAGGGAACGAGTCACCCAGAACAGGGCGGCCGGGCGGTTATCTGCCGACGCAATGAGGGACGAGACGTAACAACGTCTCGCATCCCTCAGTGCCACAAGGTAGGTCCTAGTATAGGACCTCACTTGTGTCCGATCAGCCTCTAAACGACTGGACCTCCACAAACTCTCTAGGCGTCTTCTCCGGCGTTTCATCCCCCTCAGCTCCTCGGAGAACCAAGGAGCCGGTTGGGATCTACGCCGGGTCAGAGGCCGCAAAGGCACGACACGGTCCAAAGCCCCAGCCGCGGCCCGTTCCCAGGCCGAGACTAGTTCCTCAGTCGTGCCGTGAGCCAGACCCTCAGGAAATGGCCCAAGCTCTGTCTGGAACCTCTCCGGGTCCATCAGGCGCCTGGGACGGAACCAACGAATTGGTTCCGTCTCCCTGCGGCGGTGAGTAGCGGTCGGAAAGTCTAGGCGAAGGAGAGAGTGATCTGACCATGACAAAGGTTCAATGACTACATCCCTCAAGTCCAGATCCTTCAACCACTGACCAGAGATAAAAATCAAATCCAGCGTGCCACCCCCAGTGTGAGTAGGGCCATCGACTACTTGGGTCAGGTCCAAGGCCGTCATGGAAGCCATGAACTCCCGAGCTACTGTCGATGATGTGCCGGAAGATGGCAAGTTGAAATCCCCCATGACAATAAGTCTGGGGGTCTCAACCGCCACCCCAGCCAACACCTCCAGGAGCTCGGGCAGGGCAGCTGTCACGTAGCAAGGAGCCAGGTACACGACAAACAAGCCCATCTGACACCTATGACCCCACCTCACAAAGAGGGATTCACACCTGGCAATCTGAGGTACAGTGGTCTCCCTCGGCTCTAGGCTCTCCCTAATAACAACCGCCACTCCCCCACCCCTACCCTAGTCACTTTCTCTCAGCCCTCCCAGGAGGCCATGGCAAATCACTTCTGAAAAACCTTGCCAAGAAAACTGCAGGGACTTGTCCAGGCAGTCTCTGAGAATCAGACATGACTGAATTAAAGAAAAAAAAATACTGTGCAATGACATTGCACTACCTTAGGCACTGGATGGCACTATACACAAACTACAATCCAACATGAAGCAGATTCTCACAAGAAACAAAGAAATAACAGGACAAAAATCCAACAAGAGACCCTAATTCTACAATGTATCCAGATTTCTACTTTTTCCTCCACATCTGTATCAACAGTGCCACCACACAAGTACACAGGTTTACAGGTGCTTTCATATGTTTTGCCTCCAATGTGACATATGACAACCTCTGCTAGCAATGCCCTTCTGGATTCTACAAAAGAAAATAGAGTAAACTTTGTACAAGTTTTACCTCAGAACTCAGAACAAGGACAAAGTAATATCAGAGCATTTCAACCTTTCGGAACACTCCATGACAAACGCTTTGGCGACAGTTTTGAAAAAGTGGAACTTTAATAGCACCATCAAGTAAGAAGTTATTGAACTTACATACATCAAAAGGTGACAGGTAATTTCATAAAGTGTCAACAAACACAATGGGTTTTTAACACATTGTAATTGTTAATTGATAAGGTACTTGTATTCTGTCTCATATGTAACCCACATCTACATAACCAACCTACCTACCCTTCCTCTTTGCCCCCATACCTCACTCCAATTTAAATCCTACATTAATCTAGCTGCACTACATAATTGAGGAAGCAAACTGCAATTCATGAAAGTTTATGCCTTTTAGTAAAAATAATTATTTAGAAAAGGTGCTATGCTATTCCTAATTTTCTGCAACTCATTCTTGAAAGTGATTTAGAATGGATCCATGGTGGGAAAACAGTATCATTCTGGAAAAGATCTATCTAAGTGGTCACTAAGATACCATCTTAATGGCACATAAAGAAATTATTAAATCTGTTTATGTAGATCAATGGGATAGGGATAGGGATAGGGATAGGGATAGGGATAGGGATAGGGATAGGGATAGGGATAGAATGGGGTAGGGCTAGAAAGGGATAGGGATGGGATGGGATGGGATGGGATGGGACGCGACGGGAGGGAAGGGAAGGGAAGGGAAGGGAAGGGAAGGGAAGAGTCGGAAGGGACCTTGGAGTCTTCTAGTCCAACCCCTTGCTTAGGCAGGAAACCCTACACCATTTCAGACAAATGGCTATCGAATCTCTTCTTAAAAACTTCCAGTGTTGGAGCATTCACTTCTTCAGGCAAGTTGTTCCACTAATTAATTGTTCTGTCAAGAAATTTCTTCTTAGTTCTAGGTTGTTTTTCTCCTTGATTAGTTTCCATCCATTGCTTCTTGTCCTGCCCTCAGATGTTTTGAAGAATAGATTGACTCCCTCTTCTTTGTGGCAGCCCCTGAGATATTGGAAAACTGCTATCATGTCTCCCCTAGTCCTTCTTTTCATTAAACTAGACATACCCAATTCCAGCAACCGTTCTTTGTATGTTTTATCCCCCAATACTATTTAAGCTTTTTTTCTCTAGGGATGTCTTCCCACTTTTAAAAATTATGGACAATCCCAAAAGAGCTTTTGTTTGTATATATCATATTAAAAATTAAAATTGACACATTTGCTATTACTATTAATTTTCATGATTGTTTGATGGTATTTTAATATTGCATTATTCCTCAACTTGACTGGCAAATAATGTTTTTTTATAGACACCACCTCAGATCACATTTTGAGAAACACTGAAGTTATCAGAAATCTCATAATCTTGCTAACAGTTCCTGCTACCCCCTTGGAAGAAATTAAAACAGCTAGAAAACTGGAAAAAAGCAAAGTGGAAGGACCCTGTTTTCCAGTCATTCTCTCCCAATCTGTGCCTGAAAAAAAGGAAGAGGGACTGATCATAAGGAAATTCTGCCATCTGATTTCATACAACATGTAATAATATCAGGATGAACATTAAGTTAAACTTGCAACAAACCATAAAAATAAATTGCCCCAGACCCAGATGACACAGTTATGATGGACCAGATCTAAACTGAATTATTCAAGCAAATATTCTCAGACCAATGCTTTCTACCACAATTTTTAAAAAGAAATTTCAGAAGTTTCTGAATGTATTTCTGCAATGTTGAATAGTCTGTGGAATAGATTTCTGGATAAATGTATTCATAGATGTAAGTACAACAGTGTGAAATATAGACTCAATCTTTTTTCCGTCCAGGAAAACAGAAGGTCTTTAACATATTATTGCAACTTAATAACTTCCCATGTGGCAGTTTTTACCATATCAGGAACAATGCATTTGTAGAATCTTGTCAAAAGCTGCCGCTTACCATCCCAGCCAAATATCACTCAAGAAATTCACATCATTTCAGGAATATTTGAAATACAGTCCTCTGTAATAAGATGCCTGTGGGAACTGATTGTTAACAACCTGAATATATGAGTTTGTTTTTGGTTCTCATGCTGAAGAGGTTTGCAAAGACCACACTATTGTTGTTTCAGTAGCAGGCAACTGAAATAATTGGCACCACTTCAAAGAACATTCAGAAATTTTACGATAGAAAACATTGTGTACTACCAAAATAGTCTTTATGCTAAATAGCATCAAGCTGTGAAGTGTACTTTTGATTACGTTTCAGTCATGCTATCAGAGTTTGTGCATGGCACACTTTACACTTTAAGCTATCCCAGAGGAACTATTTTCTGGGCATGCATACATATGCCCAGAACATCTTAGTATAGTTTGAAAGCAATAGCAAGGAGCCTTTGGTTTGCTGCCACTGACTTGTAGCTTTAAGGAACAGAGTTCCAGGGAAGGTGCATTACTTGTAACTTGCTGAATGATACACAGCCTTAATAAACAAAATGGAATCTGCTTTCCCATAAATACATTTCTATACCCAGGCCCCTTTTTCATGTCTAATGAAAAGAAAGACTAGGGGGTGACACGATAGCACTGTTCCAATATTTCAAGGGCTTCAACAAAGAAAAGGGGCTCAAATTATTTTTCAAAGCACCAAAAGGCAAGACAAGAAACAATGGTTGAAAACTAACCAAGGAGAGAAGCAACCTAGAACTAAGGAGAAATTTCCTAACGGTGAAAGCAATCAATCAATGGAATAGTTTGCCTTCAGAACTTGTGGGTGCTCCACCACTGGAGACTTTCAAAAACAGACTGTACAAGCATTTTCTGAAATAATGTAGGGTCTTCTGCTCAAGCGGGGGGTTGCACTAGAAGACTTCCAAGGTCCCTTCCAACTTTATTATTTTATATTCTATGTTTCTACAAGCCACTATATCACCCACTTATTGCTATAAGTGCACTAAAAACAGGAGACAATAAGCAATCTGTGCTTCACCTTGCTAAGTTAACATTTCAATTTATCAGGGGAAGCTACCTGGGCACTGTTACTGGAAGCCCCAAGCCACTCATATTCCATCATGAAGAAAGGAGGAAAGAAGATGGATGCATGATAAACTTTAATAAGATTTCCTTTGGAGCTGGAACTGAGCCAAATCATCTGTGGAGTTAATATATTGACTTTCTAACATAGCCAGAAGCCCAAAACATTCAGGCAATTTGCAAAGGCAGGATAGAGCTCAAATTGCTGCATTTCTTGCATGTAGAAAAGACCTTTGACACAAGAGAAGCCAGATAACAAATGTGACTGAATTTGCTTTTTTTAAGCTTTTCCTTCCCTTGGTGCTCTTGCTTTTGCATCACATATTTTAAAAGGAAAAGCTCTACATCAGCCTTTCTCAACTTTTTGAGCCTGAAGGAACCCTTGAAATATTTTTCAGGCCCCAAGGAACCCCTGCACATTTAAGTTCAAATATAGGCCAGAAGTTACAAAATTATTATATTCATTTCATGTAAGTTTGTATATATGCATTAACAATGTTCTTAAAGTAAAAATAAAGAATGAAACGTAACTTTTTAATGTGATATCTCTGTTGATTTTTCTGCAACAATTCTGGTTCAAATTTGAGATAAAGACACAGATTTCATTTCCTTTCATTCACAGCCTGCAGAAGTTGTGAATGCTCCAACACTGGAAATTTTTAAAACAGACTGTACAAGCATTTTCTGAAATAATGTAGGGTCTTCTGCTCAAGCGGGGGTTGCACTAGAAGACTTCCAAGGTCCCTTCCAACTTTATTATTTTATATTCTATGTTTCTACAAGCCACTATATCACCCACTTATTGCTATAAGTGCACTAAAAACAGGAGACAATAAGCAATCTGTGCTTCACCTTGCTAAGTTAACATTTCAATTTATCAGGGGAAGCTACCTGGGCACTGTTACTGGAAGCCCCAAGCCACTCATATTCCATCATGAAGAAAGGAGGAAAGAAGATGGATGCATGATAAACTTTAATAAGATTTCCTTTGGAGCTGGAACTGAGCCAAATCATCTGTGGAGTTAATATATTGACTTTCTAACATAGCCAGAAGCCCAAAACATTCAGGCAATTTGCAAAGGCAGGATAGAGCTCAAATTGCTGCATTTCTTGCATGTAGAAAAGACCTTTGACACAAGAGAAGCCAGATAACAAATGTGACTGAATTTGCTTTTTTTAAGCTTTTCCTTCCCTTGGTGCTCTTGCTTTTGCATCACATATTTTAAAAGGAAAAGCTCTACATCAGCCTTTCTCAACTTTTTGAGCCTGAAGGAACCCTTGAAATATTTTTCAGGCCCCAAGGAACCCCTGCACATTTAAGTTCAAATATAGGCCAGAAGTTACAAAATTATTATATTCATTTCATGTGTAAGTTTGTATATATGCATTAACAATGTTCTTAAAGTAAAAAATAAAGAATGAAACGTAACTTTTTAATGTGATATCTCTGTTGATTTTTCTGCAACAATTCTGGTTCAAATTTGAGATAAAGACACACAGATTTCATTTCCTTTCATTCACAGCCTGCAGAAGTTGTGAATGCTCCAACACTGGAAATTTTTAAGAAAATGTTGGCTAACCATCTGTCTGAGATGGTGTAGGGTTTCCTGCCTGGGCAGGGGGTTGGACTAGAAGGCCTCCAAGGTCCCTTCCAACTCTGTTGTTGTTGTTGTTGTTGTTGTTGTTGTTGTTGTTTTCAACTGAAATAAGATGATTTCTGTCTTTGCTTTTGAAGCTTATTCACACATGCAAGCAATGGAAAACTGTAGTAAAATGTTCAGTGCCTTCCTATGAATGACAGAACTTTTCCACCAGCAGATCAGTGAATCTTATCTTGAGTGTCTGATAAAACTGCAATTCAGAAAATTCTTCCTCCTCTTTCAAATTAAGTTCTCAAGACCAGCAGAAAATGCACTGAAAGAATCCCTGACCCAGCCATATATTTGTGATGAGATGGAGGGAAAGTACTAATCAATTTTGTTCTGCGGTACTTCCAGGTGGCTTTTAATTAGACGAGACTTTCTGATATTTTTTCTCTTTCTCAAGCCCAAAAGGCAGTGGAAACATTCAATATTTCCTTTTGCAAGATGATTTCCCAAACATTCAGGTTTCTTTTAAATCCAAGTATTTTGTCACTTGAAGTCAAAACATTTCTTCAGTGCCTTGCAGAGACTTGTTCAGCTTCTTCCTGTGATGAAAGATGTCCACTAAGTATGCTTATTTCTGCAACCATTCTCCATCTTCAAAGCACTCAGCAAAATGTGGGATACTATTTTCTTGAAATTGCAATTCTGCCTTCAGCTCAAATACCCTGTTGAGAACTCTGTCTCTGCTGAGCCATTAAATTTCTATGTGTAACAGGAGACTTATGTCTTCTTCGTCCAGATTTTCAGTTTTTGAACATTCTTGAGTGAACTGGTCTTGTTTAATAAAGTTAATCAATTTTTTTAATATGATCCAGAACTTTTTTCATTTTGTCTTCAAGAGATTTTGAAACCAACACCTCTCTGTGAATAAAGCAATGTGTTGTGACATCAGGATTTTCTTTTTTTACAAGACAGACGAAATCTCTTATGGAGCCAACGATTATTGGAGCAGCACCATTAACAGATGCCAACACAGTTCCTCCAAGACAGATTTTTGTTGCCAGATGGAAACACAAAACATTAAATATATCTTGGTCTTTGCATATTTCTTGTAGTTCTCTTCAACGTCACTATCATTTACAAATCTTACAAATTTGCGATAGTGGCTAATGTAATAAATGCCATAGCGTGACATTTATTGGTGAAATCTGTTCACTCATTAACTTGGTTAGAAAAGCTGTTGTTCTTGACTTTATCTTACACAACCTCTTCAACATCATGTGACATGTCATTAATATGCCAATTTATTGTATTTTCTGACATTGGAACCTTTTCAGCTTCTTGTACTGCATCTGGTCCGAGCATTTTTTCCACTATCATTTTACATTTGCAAGTTTACTTTCTCGGTCAAAGTGTGACTTCCTCTACTATGTAATCAGTTCTCCTACTAAATAACTTGCTTCTTGGGCTTTTGTACTGTCATTTTATTAACAAAAGCTTTATTCTAGTTGTTCTGTGATTCCAATTCCCAATTAAAGTAATCTTATCATAAGGTGTGATCTGTAGTTATGTGTATTTTTAATTTTGCTGAAGTCATGGCTGCATTTGTAAATTGTTTTTCATAGATGATGCACAATGGAATAGGACAACTTGGACCACCACTCCATATAAATATTATTGATAAATAGCTTTCATTACAAATATGGACTTCTTTTTAAAAAAAATGTTGATGTACCACTGCAGGGAAATGCCCAAGATTTAAATAGTTTATTATCATTATCATCATTAAATTTGTCGGCATTGTCCATTCTAGACTCCTGCTGTTCTCTCACACACTTCCTTTTCAAAAATTGCCACACTGGACCCTCAGATATGACTGAAAAAATGTGTATAAATTTTATTTAAAATAACAATAAAATAACTACAGAAAAACTCCAGGGATAGAGAGTGACAGAGAAACTGACATCAAAGATTAAGATGGACAAATCCATTCATTTTTTGAAAAATTCACTTTTCCCTCCTCTTCAATATATTTTTCTATTCCTGTGTTATGACGCAGGCTTCAACAAAATCATTTATTGCTCTGCTATCTCATGACCTACAACAGCCAGTAAAGCCCCAAACTTTCCTGAAAGCAGCCACCCACAGTTAATGCAACACAGTCCCACAAACTAAATCCAAATCACCAGAGCTGATTCACAAGGTCTATGTCCATTAAACAAGATTCTGAGTCCACAAGGCAAGGCCCATAGTCCACAAACTATGTTCAGAAACCACAGGGCAAAACACAAGCAGAATCAAAAAAGCAGAGTTTACGAATTCTGGGGAAGTGAGTGCCAAAGCAAACTACTATTTCCAACAAAGATACCCTCCCCTGGCCTCTTGAGCGGATTTAGCTCAAGCCAAGTGTATCTTGTGAGGAAGGACAGGGTAGCCTCCTTGCCAACAGCCTTCCAGATCTCCTCTGAGCTTCCCTCCACTCCACTCTCCATGCCCTTGGCATGGTGACGCAGCTATCCCTCATCAGTGAGATCTTTTTGCTTCTCATCATTACTGCAGCCAATCCCCTTCTACAGTCGTGAGGGCAGGCAGCTCCCTGCTCATTTGACCATTTCCCCCAGTACTGGAGGGGCCTGGGACAGCATTCTCCTCAGCTCCTGGACTCTCCAGGCCTTCCAGGGGAGACATGTCATCTCCATCGGATGGTCCCAGTTCCAACTCCTCCTTCTCTGAATCAGGATCTAATGGGGCCATGACATCCTGTAATCTAATGTTCATTTATTTTCAGTAGTCTTCCATACCTCACATCAAAAATTAAGGATGATTCAACCAAATAAACACAATCATACATTAACAATTGGATATTTTTGTACCCAATTGAGCTAGTTTTGAAAATCAGATGCAGGAAACGTTTGGTGTTTGTGGGTTGCAATTTTGGAGACTATTTTAAGGTATTTTGAAATTTGTGTACAGTTTTTCAGTACTACATCAAACTGTGATGAATGATGAATTGCGAAATGCATTGCAGAGATGTAGAAGGCACCAGCCCGCTGAGTTGCATTGGCCAGCTTCCTCCCCTTTTCCCTTCTCCACCAGAATCTCGCTTTCTCAAATTCAGCTTCTAATTTCTCATTTCTACATCCTCTCCCAAGAAGCCTTGTGCAAAACAAGATGTTTTACAATCTTACAATCTCAAACAATCCCACCCCCCAAATATTTGGACACCTCAACTTTTCCTGAAATCTTGGCATCATGATGGCAAATACTACCCATCACCATCACCACTTTCTCTTTGCTTGCCTCCTTCCCCCACAATCTCCTTTGTGGGTAGCTCCTGCTAAACTAGTATCCAGGCCAGACCAGCTTCAGAACTCCTGCATCCATCCTGAGATGAACACACACACACACACACACACACACACACACACACACACACACACGAGCCATTGCACTAGCAGGAAAGCCTTGGCACATGCTCTCTTTCCATCTGCTGCTCCTCACTCATCTCCTTCTCTTTTCTAGCTTGGCCTATTTCTCAACTCATGCTAACACTTTTCTTGGATGTTCACACACAATCTCCACCCTTGCCTGGGGTTTATGCATTCTTCAGTATTGGAAGTTGAACTTTTTATTTGTTATCTGCTTTTTAAATAAATCACGATCTTCCAGAGAACCCTAGAGATCTCTCATGGAACCCTAAGGTTTAAAACCCTCATCAAAATTCCTTGTTTTAGTGACACTAAGCATTTTTATTTTTAAGTATACCATTCAAGATAATTTTCTGTTTTAAAGAAATGGGACAATGTTGTTATTTAAATAAAATAGTTTATTAAACAATGGAAAACTTTCAAATTTATAAACTGCTATTTTATTGACTTATAAGGATTCTGTTTTAATGTATTTAAAATATTTTCCTCATACTTAATGTAAGAGAAAAGCAGGATAAAATAGCTTTAATATAAAATAGAAATCTAACATATTCTACTGACTAACAGTATTCCCATTCACCCTATTAATCCCAATTGAACGGTTAATATATTTTAATCCTGAGGAATAACTAGCTCAAAGAATAAAGAATTCTTACAAATCAAGAATAATAAGAAGGAACCCAAGATTCATAATTCAGTCCATCCAAAATATATTGTCCAGACAGTTACTGTTGCTTACCATAAGAATGATTGTTTTGGTGTTTACTTTTAGAATTGAAAGTAAACTGTTATTCTTTAACAGGTAATATTTCTCATAATTTTTACCATCTTTATGAAGGAAGATTTATTGATTCAGTTTCATGAATAGGAGTTTTGGGAACTTCATAATAAAATCCACATACTTAATAAAGAGCATCATATAGCCTTACTAAGGAATTTTTTAATTCCATTGATTTAACTATGTCCTTAAATCTCTCTTGCTGAAAACAAAGGCATTTAAAGGTTTTTACCTCTAGCTGAACCATGTGTAGTTATTTTAATAATCTTTATGTATTTTTCCAGGATCCTGGACCAGTTTAATTTTTAAAAAAACACAGTAAAAAAAGAAAAAATGATAGCGGGGACTGGTATACAGTATTGATACTGAACACTGAAGCTGTCTTCCTCCAGGCTGTGTGTTTCTGTCTTCCTTGCCCCATTTATGATGGTACTGAGGTAGACTTACTTGTTGCCCAGCTCACAATTACAACATCACAGTGAGACATGGTCATGTGATCTTAATTCCCAGTATTTCCTGCTAACTTTCCACAAATAAAGTCAGGGAGAAGTTAGAAAGTTGAAGGATCAGTCCACATTTCTATTTCCATCTTCTCAGAGCCAATTACAATGTCTCTGCTGAATCATATTCAATCAGATTCAAAATCTTTATCTATTGATTCTTATAAACATTTATGAGATTTCTCATTTAGTTAATAGAATAGAGGAAAACCCTATTATATACATTACATTTTATAGATAATGGGCATTTTGTAGAAACCCGTTACACTGCCATTGTCTCTTTCTCCAGGAAGTAACTATATATATAAAATTAAATATATGAATATTATTATTTAAAGTATTGATACTCAATACTTTACTTTTTAGTAATGAAAAGTTCATAGTTGTTTTTGCAAAGTAAAGTAACAAAACCTTAATTAAAAAAAAATAAGCTAAACAAAAATTCCTTTTAAAAAAGGAATAATTGAAAATATATACATATGATCCTCATGTGAAATACAAGTATCCAATTGCAATAGTTCCATACACACAGGTATTTCTACAGATATGCTGGTCTATGACCATAATAAACATTTGAGTTGATCCAGAGTTGACAAAAATATGGAAGCACTATTCACACAGGTACAAAAGTAAATATTTTCTCATTGTAGGTTTTTTTCAGAGCTCTCCAATTCTTGTGTTAATTTTTCATCCAGGCAATTTTCATCCAAAAGCAAGTTTGGATAAACTTCAATCTTGCACTTTTAAATACACTTATGCAACAGAATATAAATTTCAGTTTCCCAATGTTTTTCAGCAACTTTTTTCAGTGTTATAATGGGCAGCAACCTTCTCCATAAAAAAGTACCAACATATATTTTCATAAGGACATATAACCAAATATTGCAAGTTTCAAACCCATTTTTAGTTTAAAAAATAATAAAACAACGATCACTATATGCTAACCAAGGCATTACAATCATTATGAGCACCCCTCACCCTATTATAAAACTTCCACAAAACAGAAAGGACACACACACACACACACACACACACACGAGTATAGATGAAAACTCATTTAAAAACGTTTGAGAAATGCAAGGTAGTAAGATGGCTAGAAATCATGCTCAGTAATTTTATGCCACAAAAGAAATCTAATAGCTATAAAATATCTTTTAAAGGGCAGATCTCCAATATGATAGTTTTATAAGAAAGCAGGCAATTATTAAATATCTTAATCCCAAAGCACCAATAACTTTAAAGTTTAAAAAAAAAGCACTCAAAAGTCAGAGCTAAGAAATTTGATCAGATCTTTAAACATTATTGAGAAGTGATAACTCTTCAGCAATGTCTTTTGGCCTGGTGATTCCCGCATTTATTCTGAATTTAATTCTCATAATTCCCAATGAGCATGGCCAAACTAATGAAAGAATAGTAACAACAAATGAAACAGGGGGAGGGGGCATGAGGCTATGAAGTGCAACTGAATAATCAAACTATTTTTAAAAGAAATGAAAACTCATGAAAAGAAAAACCTGAACTCTCTGATCATGTTTAATGCCTATCTTTATTGGATTAAGTTTCAATTTGCTGGTGTTCTAAAATCTGGATTTAGTTGCAGACGAACAGGTTTAGCAATTCTGTATATATATATAGCAGCCTTTCAGATATTTGAATAAGACACAATTAGTCAAAAGGCTAATCCAGAGCCAGTTTAATATAGTGTTTAAGATGCTGGCCTAGAAACCAAAAGATTGGATTTTCTCGTCCCACCATAGGTGCAAAAAAATGGCCAGGTGACTGTGGACCAGTCACTCTGCCTCAGCCCAACCTACCTCACAGGGTGGTTGTTATGGTGAAAATAAGAGCAGGAAACAGTATTGGCATGTTCACGGCCATGAGTTGTATATAAAAAAGTGAAAGTGAGTTGTATATTAAAAAAAACCCAAATATACAAATTAAAGGAGTTTGCTGACGTTTTTAAGAAGATATAACTTATATAATATAATTATTTTTGGAAAAGAATGGAATTTTGGACAAAATTTTAAATGGACAATCACCGTATTTTATTGATCTAACTTTATTTTGCCATTTCAAAAATATATACAATGCAGCACCTTGTTTAATGAATTTATTTCACATTTATTAAACGTATATAATGTTTGAATAATTTACATTTAGTAACTGAATTTACTTTTTGTTTTACAAATAGGTAAAGTATAGAACTCTAAGATGCCTAGAAGATTTTAATTCTGTTAATTTTACAAGTTGGAAAAATAAAATTAAAGGCATGAAGACATGGTTGTGCCAATTAGCACTGAGGTCTGAACGTGATACAACCGCGGGGATGGTTGTTGGCTTAAGAACACTCCCTCACCTTGTTAACCTTTTAGCCTTCTGAATTTTTTAACTTTGATTCTCATTTTTAACTTGTAAATTTTAACCTTGTTTTTAACGTTATTTTGAAATATGCTTTTTAAGTCATGTTTTATGTTGTTTGTAAACCACCCAGAGTCACTTAAGTGAAATTGGCAGTGTAAAATGTGATAAATAAAATAAATATAAGAAACATAAATATAACAGACCATACATTTTGTTCTTGCACTAAAGATTTGGACCACACTACTCTATAGTGGTACAATATATTACATGAAGTCTTTGTATTAGTCTGTGAAAAAGAAAGTCAGGTTCTGAGTGTTCAAAACATGTCGCAATGGCTCACTTGGCATACCAGTATCTAATAAGAGTACATGTGGGTATCTAAGAAGAATAGTTAATGTACTTGTGTTTTATTTAAATGCTATTATGATCTGTCTGCTCTGTCATGTAAAAATTTGCATGATTCTAAGTAACAAGGATACAGCATATAACAGACTTTAAAATCTAAGTATGTGATGTTTTCTATTGATCAAATTCTATATAACTATATAACTGATGAATATATTGTATTTAAACACAAGCTTGTTATGTCATGTTCCACTACTTTTCTTTAAATGTAGAATTTAAAGAAAGGCAGACCACCATAAATATTCTAAAATACTATTTTGCATTTTGTATCTTGAAACACACTATTTGTCCCCGTTAATGCTCAGAACATTTGCATGGCTCCATTACAGCAAAACAGTGTTGATCTGCTGAGAAATTAAGGCATAGCCTTATGCAGGATATAAATACTTGAGAAAAGAACAGCTACAATCTTCAATTTACCAGTGACTTTTAGTTTCCTGTATAGTTTTTTAAAAATCATGTATTATCATGCCAGGTTAATTTTTCCCCTTAATTTAAAAAAATACCAGTCATTCTTATCTTTAAGGAAACAAAGGATTCAGCTACAAGCAATTCTAGTGTAATAAAATCAAAACTCTTTTATTTTAAGCTCCATGCATAAAAATTCAGTTTTATGGAAATAAACAAACAAACCAGGAGAAGTAAAAGCAGAAAGAGGCTAAAATATTGCAGACAAAAAGGGATTGTAAAAGCCAATGATAGTAACAAAGAAACTGAACATCTCATCTTATAAACAGGCAACATATTCCTCCCTTACTACCTTTTTGTCCTGTAGAAGAAAGGTTCTGGAACATAAATAACAGTAGGTAATCTCATTCAATAAATTGCTTCATATTTGAAATAGAAAGACAGGAAGCCATAAAACTGGCCTCTTTTGTACCTTATGAAGCATACAAAGTGTTGATTTCTGGAGATAAAGCCTAAATGAAACTTGCAGCATACTTAAAATCATTATTCTGCTTTAAGGCATTGCAGCCTGTTCTCATGGTGCTTCAGAAGTTTCATTCTCCAAATCATATGAGACTTGCATAGTGGCAAAAGACAGATTCTGGAAAGAAAGCCTAGAGCAACCATGAGCTGCCTTGGATAGGCAGTGCAGGACTCTCAGCAGCATAAAGAAACCAGGTAAAAGGACAAATCTCATAGCTCTTTTTCCCATATTATCCCATGAATACTCACCCCATGTTGGGATGATTAGCAAGATAGTAATCTTTGTATTACATTCATTGCGAGAAAGGGATTACAAGAGAGTAAGCAGCCACACAATGGGGAATACTCATCAAAAAGGAATGAGCTAGTTCCAGCTGTTGACTTAGCACACTTCCCCTGAGCAATTTAGGAAGAAGAAAAAAAGCCTTCAGCATGAAAATGATTAGGTCTTGTCAATTTCAGGCAGCATCTGTAAATTGGGGGAAAGTTCTTATCAAGTAATTAACATCACAGAGCTTAGCTTGTTAAATTGCAGGTAACGCTTTTCAGGAATGTGCTGTGCTACAGAGAATAGTAGCTCAGACATATAGCTTATTTAAGCAATCTCTACTCTGAGAGAAGGAGAAGAAAAAAATAGTTTAGGTACCTAACACCACAAACTAATTATGAATGACAAACCTAATTGAGGAAGAGAGGGCTGCAAAAGTTATATGTTATTTTTTTAAATCACTGACATAACTGAATGATCCCTGCTAAGATAGTCAATGAGGACCAGCTAAATATTTCGTTTGCAATATTGAAAGTTTATCCTTTTAACTATTCTTAATACCTATACTTTGCATATGTTTCTAGCCTTGCTAATCATTCCTCTTCCACATCTGTACTATATATTGCCCTTTGTCCTTTAAACCTCCCAATTTATTTTTAAGCATCTCATCAACATCATTCAACTATCTGGGCCAGCTCTAGCCTAAGGCAGAATGGCCACCAGCCTAAAAGTGCCAGTCTTATGGACATTATCACAATGACTCACCTTACACTACAGCTCAATATTAATATGTACAGGTAATAGAAATATGATTAGTTAGGTTACTCTGATCAATTTCTGACATATTATACAAATGTTTGCAGGAAATGTAGCCATCTATCAGAGATAGCAGAATTCTATCAGGTAATCCCCTTCATGGATTACTGCCCTGTCATGGCGAAGGGGCTTGTGTAGCTCAATGAAGCTATGAGCTATGCCATGCAGGGGCACCCAAGACGGACAGGTCATAGCAGAGAGTTCTGACAAAACGTAATCCACTGGAGAAGGAAATGGCAACCCACTCCAGTATCTTTGCCATGAAAACCCCATGGACAGTACAAAAAGGAAAAAAGATATGACGCCGGAAGATGAGCCCCTCAGGTCGGAAGGTGTCCAATATGCTACTGGGGAAGAGTGGAGGGCTAGTACTAGTAGCGCCAGAAATAATGAAGCGACTGAGCCAAAGCCGAAAGGATGCTCAGCTGTGGATGTATCTGGCAGTGAAAGGAAAGTCCGATGCTGTAAAGATTTTTTCTCCATAAGAACCTGGAATGTAAGATCCATGAATCAAGGCAAGCTGGACGTGGTCAAACAAGAGATGACAAGACTGAACATCGACATCTTAGGAATCAGCGAACTAAAGTGGATAGGAATGGGCGAATTTAATTCAGATGACCATCAGGTATACTACTGTGGGCAAGAATCCCTCAGAAGAAATGGAGTAGCCTTCATAATCAATAAAAGAGTAGGAAAAGCAATACTGGGATACAATCCCCAAAATGACAGAATGATCTCAGTTCGAATCCAAGTCAAACCATTCAATATCACAGTAGTTCAAGTCTATGCCCCAACCAATGGTGCTGAAGAAGATGAAATTGACCAGTTCTATGAAGCCCTATGGCACCTGATAGAATTAACACCAAAAAATGATGTCCTTATCATCATGGGACATTGGAATGCTAAAGTAGGAAGCCAAAAAGATAACCGGAATAACAGGCAAGTTTGGCCTTGGAGTACAAAATGAAGCAGGGCACAGGCTGATAGAATTCTGTCAAGATAATATGATGGTCATAGCAAATACTCTTTTCCAACAACCTCCAACAACCTAACCTTTTCCAACTCTACACATGGACATCACCAGACGGTCAACACAGAAATCAGATAGACTATGTGCTCTGCAGCCAAAGATAGAGAAGCTCTATAGAGTCAGTAAAAACAAGACCAGGAGCTGACTGTGGCTCAGATCATGAGCTTCTTCTTGCAAAATTTAGGCTTAAACTAAAGAAAGTAGGGAAAAGCACCAGGCCACTCAGGTATGAACTAAATCGTATCCCTGATGAATATGCAGTAGAGGTGACAAATAGATTTAAGGAATTAGATCTGATAGACAGAGTGCCTGATGAACTATGGATGGAGGTTCGCAACACTGTACAAGAGGTAGCAACTAAAACCATTCCAAAGAAAAAGAAATGCAAGAAAGCAAAATGGCTGTCTGAGGAAAATCTGCAAATAGCTGAGGAAAGAAGGAAAGTGAAAGGCAAGGGAGAAAGAGAAAGATACACCCAGTTAATGCAGAATTCCAGAGAACAGCTAGAAGAGGTAAGAATTCATTCTTAAATGAACAGTGCAAAGAAATAGAAGAAAACAATAGAATAGGGAGGACCAGAGATCTATTCAAGAAAATTGGAGATATAAAGGAAACATTTCATACAAAGATGGGCACGATAAAGGACCAAAATGGCAGGGACCTAACAGAGGCAGAAGAGATTAAGAAGAGGTGGCAAAATTACACAGAAGAACTATACAAGAATGAGTTTAACATCTCTGATAACCACGATGGGGTGGTCACTGACCTTGAGCCAGACATCCTAGAATGTGAAGTCAAATGGGCCTTAGGAAATCTGAGCAACAACAAAGCTAGTGGAAGAGACAGTATTCCAGCAGAACTATTCAAAATCTTAAAATACGACGCAGTAAAAGTGCTACACCCAATTTGCCAGGAAATTTGGAAAACTCAACAATTGCCACAGGATTGGAAAAGGTCAGTTTACATTCCAATTCCAAAGAAAGGCAATGCCAAAGACTGTTCAAACTATCGCACCATTGCACTCATTTCACATGTTAGTAAGGTTATGCTTAAAATCCTACAAGCTAGGCTCCAGCAGTATGTGGATCGAGAACTACCAGAAGTATAGGCAAGATTTCGTAGAGGCAGAGGAACAGAGATCAAATTGCCAACATACACTGGATCATGGAGAAAGCTAGGGAGTTCCAGAAAAACATATACTTCTGCTTCATTGACTTTGCTAAAGCCTTTGATTGTGTGGATCACAACAAATTGTGGCAAGTTCTTAAAAAGATGGGAGTACCAGACCATCTTATTTGTCTCTTGAGAAACCTGTATGCAGGTCAAGAAGCAACAGTGAAAACTGGACACGGAACCACTGATTGGTTCAAAATTGGGAAAGGAGTCTGGCAAGGCTGTATACTATCACCCTGCCTATTTAACTTATATGCAGAGCACATCATGAGAAAGGTGGGGCTAGATGAATCAAAAATTGGAATTAAGATTGCCGGAAGAAATATCAACAACCTCAGATATGCAGGTGATACCACTCTAATGGCAGAAAGCAAAGAGGAACTAAAGAGCCTCTTGATGCGGGTGAAGGAGGAGAGTGCAAGTTGGCATGAAACTCAACATTAAGAAAACTAAAATCATGGCATCTGGCCCTCTCAATTCCTGGCAGATAGATGGAGAAGAAATGGAGGTAGTGACAGATTTTATTTTCCTGGGCTTCAAGATTTATTTATTTATTTATTTATTTATTTATTACATTTTTATACCGGCCTTCTCCCGAAGGATTCAGGGCGGTTTAGAGCCATGATAAAACAACAACAGGGTACACATAAAACCATAATTTAAAAAACTTATTTTACAAATGGCCGAATTAAAACATTTAGAATAAAACCCAAATTTTAAAATGTTAAAACATTGAAACTAATTAAAATCCTATTAAAATCCTATGCCAGTCCTGCACGAACAAACAAATAGGTCTTCAGTTCTTGGCGGAAAGTCTGAAGGTCCGGCAGTTACCGAAGTCCAGGGGGAAGTTTGTTCCAAAGGGTGGGAGCCCCCACAGAGAAGGCCCTCCCCCTGGGGGCCGCCAGCCGACATTGCTTCAGATCACCACAGATGGGGATTGCAGCCAAGAAATTAAAAGACGCTTGCTCCTGCGGAGGAAAGCTATTGCAAATCTAGACAGCGTACTAAAAAGCAGAGACATCACCCTGCCAACCACATTATGGTTTTCCCAGTTGCAATGTATGGCTGTGAAGGTTGGACCATAAGAAAGGCTGAGTGCCAAAGAATTGAGGTCTTTGAACTCTGGTGCTGGAGAAGACTCCTGTGAGTCCCTTGGACTGCAAGGCGAACAAACAAGTCAGTCCTAGAGGAGATCAACCCTGACTGCTCTTTAGAAGGTCAGATCCTGAAGATGAAATTGAAATACTTTGGCCACCTAATGAGAAGGAAGGACTCACTGGAGAAGAGTCTAATGCTGGGAAAGATTGAGGGCAAAAGAAGAACGGGACGACAGAGAATAAGGTGGCTGGATGGAGTCACTGAAGCAGTAGGCATGAGTTTAAATGGACTCCAGAGGATGGTAGAGGACAGGAAGGCCTGGAGGAATGTTGTCCATGGGGTCACGATGGGTCGGACACAACTTCACAACTAACAACAAAAATCAGGTAAAAGACAAGTTATAACAAAATCAGAACTGTCTGGCATATTTATTTAAAAAAGAAAGGAGTTTTTCTTTGAGTCTATCTACAATATAGACAATACAAGAGACCATAGTCATATCTTCTCAACTGGACTCATTTTGTATGAACAGATGTATTCAGGAAATGGAATATTATAACCTTTTTCCTCAGGTAGGCTGACAGAAAAATGTTGAAATGATTCATTATAAAGACTGTTCTTTCAGGACAATGACATCAGAGAGATAATTTGCCAGTAGAAAAGCTAACAGTGCTTAAATCCTTTTGGCGTTAATATCTAGATGCACTAAAAATCATTTTATTTCTATTGAAACTAAGAATTGAAAGAGAACCTATGAGAACCTATTTTTTTTCCCTTCAGAGTCATCCTCCATTTGCACTGAAAGTCAAGCAGTAGAATTAGTGAAACAAGATAGGCTGGATTAAAAATTAATTTGAGTACAGCATTAAATAAACAAATACAAGCTTGAGTCATAAACAAGCCCCCAGTGTGCTGTTCTATTCAGTACTTAATAATTTAATAATTAGTATGTCTGCTCCTGTAGCCTTCTGACTTGGTAATGACCAGAGAGCTATTCTAACGACATCCTCTAATATTCCAAATTCATGTAAGTAGGAGCTACCTTCTCAGATATGTTGTAGAATTGTGACATCTCTAGTGTATCAAATTTCAGTTTATTCCTTCTTTTTAAAGTTTATCTTTCTTAATCAGATAATATATATCCATCAACTTTTAGCACACCAATTAGAGGAATCTTCTTCTGAATTTAAAGATCTTTGGGATGATTTTCCTTGTTTTTCAATCTTCAGTGTCTTTATAGGTATTATTGTAATATCACAATGTGACTTGTCTCTTCTAAGAGGTCTCTGAAATTCCTTAAGTTTCTTTCAGCTATTTGTTTCTACTTTTAGTTTTGGTTTCTCCTCTCTTCCTAGTAATTTCAGCTATTTGTTCTAATCTTCATTTTGTTTTCTTCTGTTTCTAGGCCTTTTGAAGTCTTTTTTCACATTCCTACTTAACAATTTCATTTCCTGTGATTCCGTACCAATAGGGTCCAGGATTTCTAAGCAATTTCTGATGTACTTCTTGGAAATGATGAATACTATATATATGCAAGATCATATCATGGGAACTAGCAACTTTTGCTCAATTGTTTTAGTTTGACTTGGAACTTGCACATGAACTGATTATGATCTTTTCATTACTCAGCCCCTGGTTACATTTTTTTAATTAAAACTCAGCTCTTCCACCCACTAATACCAATAATATAGTTAATTTGATTTCTTGGTGCTTAGTCTGGTAATGTCCATGTATATAAATGTCATTTTTATTGTTTGATATGTTAAAAAGGCATAGGATTGTCAAAAGTTGCTAACCATTCTCCTGCTTCATATTTATTTCCTAAGCATACAGTTCAACTATATTTTCTCCATACTATTTTCAGTTTTGGCACTGGTAGTTAACCACATGCAGCACAATTTAAGATTGGCTTCAGATTGAAATCAACTAATTAAATTTGAGACTGTGACTAGTGTGAAAGAAACATATTCCAGTAGTTTGATTATTCAGAGAAGATGAATAAAGATCCAGTCACAGAACAATTACATGAAGGAAGAGTAAGTATTGTTGAAGGAAAGGGAAATATTGAGAAAATTGTGTTTGCAAGGAGTTACTGTGACCCTCTTCTCATTCCTCTTCTGCACTCTAAATAACTTTGCTTACTCCAGAAGAGAATAGTACAATGCTGTGATAAAAATGCAAAAGTAATAAGCTCCAGACTGGTATAATTCTTCTATTAAAATCAGATATTACTAAACTACAACTTGTTTGAACAAAGACCAAATGATTTTGTACGAAATCATACCCACTGAGAATTATACAGCATGCATAAAGATGTGTTGTTCTGCTTCAAAGACAGAACCTCATTTTGGATTAATTTTAGATATCTGGATCTCTTTACCAATAATAATAATAATAAAATACAAAATAAATTTATTACTTTTCAATATTTCATCAGAATGTGAAGTTATGTTTAGACTTTCAGATATGTAGGCAGTGTAACTGCTTCAGATATGCTGGAGTAGTTTCTTTTCTACAATCATTTTAACCAAAGAGCCCAAATAAAACTATGCCCTACCAAAAAACTAGAGCATGGGTGTCAAAATCGATCGCCTCACATGATGCCAAGTGATTTATCGCAATATTTTTTGCCTTTGCGGAACCGGGGTGGGCATGGCCTGCATGTGATGCATCCAGTCCGTGGGCCGCCGGTTTGACATCCCTAACTAGAGCAACAGTTTAAACTATATAGAATCCTTCCACATCCCAAACTAGACTTTGCCGTTAGAGATACCATGAATGAGTATCAAACTGGATTTATAGGGTAAAAATCACCACATCACCCCTCCCCAAAGTTCTTGGACACCCAAAGGCCATGTCAATATTTTTTTTTTCAGTTCAGGTTTTTATCCAAAACAATTAAGTGAACATTATTTTTTTATCTGAATCATTTGTAAACCACATTTCAACTGAAAAGATGGATTGGTTTAAAAAATGCAGTACTAATTAATCTTAAAAGAAATACATTCTCTGATCTCAGACTTCCATAACCTGAAAGACAGAATTCAAACAAAGTGAAGAAGAAATATGAAGAGAAGTCAGGTAGTTGTATTGGTTCTTCTAATGAACTCTACTGAGGCAGAAATAGTTCAAAGAGAAGAAAACCAAAAATACCAGGTCATTCAGCAATGGAATAGCCTCATATTTTATTGATTCCTCTACTGTAGTCTGAAGAAACTACTGCTGCTTGTTGTCTGTTAATGGCAGAAAGCTAGTCTCTATTGAGATAATTGAATGTTCCTGTTTTCTTCTTATACCTGTGTTGCACCCTGAGGGAATCAACACTGAAAATGTGAAATCATACATTATGATTTAGTAATCTGACACATTTTTTGGTCCATGGTTCATACTTCTTTTAATTTCATTCCCCTTTCCACCATGAATATAATGTGTGTGATTATGCCATCACAAGAGGTGATGGAATGGATACTTCCCTACATTTTTTAGGCTTTGGGAGGTTTAAGAAAAAAAGATGCGTTAATTGTTTGCTTATTTTTACACAAACTTTCACTGAATATTTTTATATTGATAAATAATTTAAAAATTATAAATAATGTTATGTATTTATAAAATATTCAAAATATTACAACAAATATGCAGCATATAATATAAATATACACAATCATATTTTGAAAAATATACAGAAAACCATGGAAAAGAATTTATAATAAAGTAAATTGGGCTAAAAACTGACATCAAAAACTAAGCATGCTTAAATCCCATGAAATTGATTTGTCTCAAACCTAGCTATCCATAAAACAGAAATAAAAGAGATTATTGCTATCTATACTATCAACTACTGCATTTAACAGATTCCAGACAAAGAAAAAAAAATATGACTGATCTGATTTACTATACCTTTCTTTCATTCATAGTTTTATTTCCATTATATCTATATGCTACTTTATTCACAGCACTTGTTCACCAATTCTGTCCAACACCAACTTTTGCAGTCTTCCCCTTAGTGTCAACATATTCATTTTCTTAGATATTTGTTTAGTAATTTGACCTCTATTTTTTTCTCCAGATGACCAAACAACCTCACCTATTTCTTTTTGCCTGAGTTTCATAACAGCAGGCAGAAGCAACGTCTTAATTCAAAGTCTGAAAACTTATGAATAGAAAAATTTGTGAGAAAAGAAAGGAAATCTTTGCATAATTCACCCAGGAGCCATGATACTATAGGAGAGGGGACCTGAGTTCCTGCAGATACTACCATGTTAGGCCAGGGCCCCTGCCAAATGATTCTATAGGTCTAGAAGGTTAATGGAGCTCTTTGCAGGCTCATAATTCATGGTCTGTAAATCACAAAGGCTGTAATAAAGCATTTTCTCCTAGAAAGGAAAAATAAAGGATAATATGTAAAATACATACATTATTTAAAAATAAAAATGTACTAACTTAAACTGCTAACTTGAGTGAATAGAAGCAGAAGATTTGTGATTTATTCCTTATGTCATTTGCATCCATTAGATAATTTTAATTCTTCTCTAACAACTCTACAAATGTCCCACTCCTATGTTTTTTGGACCAACTTATAACCTCAAAAAACAATGTCTACTGATGGATAAAGGTGAATAATATATGAAAATGTATCTACTGAAAAAACAGGACACGTATTTGTTTGGTAAATTTCCATGAAATTATATATCTGTAAGAAGTAATTTTAACACGTGTGAGTTATGCTACTTCAACTAAAAATAACAATCCACCAGATTACATATCCTGAATGAAACTTTAGTTGTACATATATATAGAAAGTGTTAGTGGCAGACAGCATTTTAAATCAACCTGACAAACAAGGGCTAATTGTCCATTAGGTTTGAAAGCAGCAGAAGTGACCTTAAGCAACATATCTGGGGTATTAATTTTTAAAACAATGTAAAAGGCACCATTCATGGCCTTTTCTCAAATGGCCATCTGTCATCAACTTATCTCTCCTCAATTCTAATTCTGAAATTTCATTGGATCTTCATCTTAGCCAGATTGAATGCACCACCCTCCACAATCTTATGAGCACAATATAAAACCTTCCTCAGCAGCATTTATTTCCCTGTGGAGGCAGCTATATGTGATCCTAACCCAGATACTCCTTTGTTGCTCTCTTTACAGGAATTTCAGAAGACATAGATCTTTCCTATTGTAAAGAACAAATCTGGAAGAGAACAAAATGCTTACCTGACGCTTTTTCTACCTGTCCTCAATAGTTTTTCTAGATTTGGGGCCACAATTTGTTCTATCTATTTTACCTACAAATTGAAGATTAGTACAACTTGGCACCCCCAAATAACTGCAATGGAATTTCACTTGAAAGTTTCTTCTCTATTATCCAATGCCACTTATCTGTTGTGTGATTTCTGAATTTTATAAAAATGTACATAGGTAATTCAGACATGTGAGCAAATGAACTATTTGAATAATATCCTTTATGTATTCCTCTATCTCATAAATCACAATGGATGACGGAGAACAGGGCAATAATACACAATAGTTGAAGATATTACTGATGAAAGTAATTACACAGAAAAAATATGTCAAGATTACTAGAACCTGGAGATGGGCTATTTTAGGTCTCATGGCACAAGCTAAGTGGCTACTCATTTGTGACTGCTAAAGGTGTAAACCAAAATGTTAAAACAAAAAGCTAGGGAGGTGCTAAGGGCAGCACACAAGATTGGTTCCCATAACTTGTTTATATGAAAACACAGGTGGTAATATTTGAAAAAAGGATATATGGTGGCACTAAAATCTTGAGTATGGCATAAAAAATTTATTGTTACTCTACCTGGTGCAGGAAACAAAGGAATGGAAGATATTTACAGGCAGAACATAGTGTAGCATACCAGCTATGCTATCATTTTCTATAGCAAAGGTACATAATCACAAAAACCAGGCCCACGTGTGGCTTGTTAAAATACCAAAAATTAATACCACTTTTTAATGGGTTAGAAAGGAAAAATTGTTATGGAAACTGAAGAGAGAATGTAGACATTACAGTTAACACTAAACATATATGAAATAAAATTTCATTTTCATCCTTGATCCATGGTACTTGTTGAAGGATAGCCTCACCATGCCAAGAATAACTTAGAAAAATACATCCCATTTACTGCAGTATAATGATATCATTGGTAGGCTATCAGACTGACTACTGTCAATCTCTTTGTCTAGCATGAAATAAAGCAGCAGTAGCTGCCATTCTTACTATTTACAACCACCGCAGATGTGGAAGGAAGAACTCAATCTTTCCCCATCTTATAGGACAGCATGAAAATATTAGGTACAAAAACACAAGGGTTTATCAGCCTTTGACAATGCACAGGTGTTGCTTTGTATAAGGAACTATACACACACAGTGACATTTCCTCTTAAAACAAAACAAAACAAAACACTGAGTGAGATATTAGCCCCGAGACTCTTTTTATATTTGGGTCTGCATCCACAAGCATGGAGTACACAATTGAACTGTGAATACAGAAAGGATGTGCCCTTCTCAACCCATACATTTCACCTTTTTCTAAAAACTCTCACATAAAATCTCCCATCACTTCATCCAAACCATAGTTTAGAGAAAATTATCTCAAAAATTCTTAAAGTTCTACCTGACCTAAAGTAATAATCCTTATATACCAGATTTTAGAGCTGTAGTCATTATTCCCCATCAGAATCTGACATCCAGAAGTCATAATAGTTTCTGCTCAAGAAGAGATGTTATTAAGTTAACAAAAAGCAATCACTAGCAGCCTTACATGAAAGTGTTACTTTCCTAAATCAAGGGTGAACGCTCAAACACTGAAGAATAAAAGAACTCTAATGAAGACTGTCTTTGGTTCAAATATTTTCAAAAGATTTGGTCAGTTTTTATTTTAAGCACTTAACCCACTAGAAGTAGCTAAATCATTTCCAGATTACTCTCAAGAGACCACAGACACTCTAAGCAATATATGGTTTTAGTCAGTCATCAAAGCTACACAGATTTCAGATTAAGCTTTCAACCCTCACTTTGTTCACATGTCTGAATTTTCAGAACAGATACTTTTTTATCTAATTATACTTAAATACTTAAATAAAATATAAGCACAGTTTTATTCTTTCATATTTTGGGAGTATTCCATTCATGATGGGGTAGTGAAGGAATCACACACATGCTTCGTTAACTTGAAAAAAACTGGTTAGCTGTGTTTCATACACACAAAATAATTGTATATGCAGACAGTAATACATAGGACTACTAAAGACTACATAAAAGATGATTTGATAAGTACAGTATTTGCACTAGTCAAATTTTAAATAAATACTTTATGACAAGTATTATAACAAATACTGACATAAAATATGCTAGCTAGTATATTGTTACACAACTTCACATTTATTTATTTAGAATAAATTTTGCCCTGCCAGCTTTCACTACTGCACATGCCAATTTTCAAAAAGTTTCATATGCATACTGCAAATAATGAAAAATTATGATAATCTACTGATTTTGAACATATAAATATAGAACATTTACATTAATATGTTATATATTTGATGATAAAATAATAATTTTATCATTAATTTACCGAGATGACTATTGTTTCCAAAGTTTCCTTTTAACAATACCTAAATATCTTATTGGTTCAAAATTCAGAAGTGAATTAAATTGTTTCATTTTTGCTTACAGAGAAGTGTTGTGGATAGTTTGGAAACTTCAATAATTAACATTCCTATTTTCAAATCACATTACTCTCATATGATGGTACTCAATTTGGAAAATTATTTATCTCAGATAAATAATTTTTATTTTAACCTCATTGAAATTACCATGCCACATAGGCAGAGAAATTAGTCTGGAACTGTAGACCTCACCACTGTTTCTTACATACTTATTTAAGAAAATAGGAGGACACAAGAAAAAATACTGATGAAATATAAATGACTGGGGGGGGGGGGATCTACATCCAAAAAGTATCATTACTGCAATTTCCAGACCAGAAATAAATTTGTTAAATCTTGTTTGCTTTATGTAATCATGAAGAAAGTTTACTCTTTTCCCAAGCTGGTGCCGTTGATTTGTTTAAGATAACAAGTATATGTCAAATATCTAGACTACACCAGGTTGGAGGAGCTTGCTTTAAGAAGTTGTTCAAAGTCCCATTTTTAGGCCTATGCTTAAAACTTTGAAATGACACTTTGAATTCATACATGAATATTTATCAAGCATTTTGAATTCTGTAAATTGTAATGAAGTTCAAGAAGTCATCTTAAGACTAGTAAAATATGTTTTGACTGATAGTACTAGAAAATAATTTGATAGTACTAGACAGTAATTTAAGTGCAGAATTTTTGCACCGAATATATACACTGTATAACAAAAGACATTTCTGCCATAGTTTGGTATTAAAAGCAAGAATCAGAAATCCTAACAGTCAATTTCAAACCATGCCCTAAATAAAAATGTATTTGTATAATTGTTATGCAGAAAATCTACAATGCAAAGTGCCTTGAAAAACACATTAAATAATTAATATAACTTGATGCTAAAGTGATGCAATTGCAATAGTTATAATTTCTAGGTAGTATGCCTGAGAATAACAGTCCCAAAACAGCTGGAAGACCCTGAGGAAAGATTGTCTAGAGAATACACTGAAAGATTACATTTAATTGAATCATAAAAAATTAAAGAGTTACAATTATTCTATTTTCCAGTATTTTCAGTTATCTAAAGTTGTAAATATAAGTTTCTTTCTGCAAATTACAAACATAATGTGTTTTCTTTTTAACTTTCTGACATTGCTAGATTTTTCTGCCTAAGACTCATAATTTTATGATAAATTATACACAATGTATATTGCAAAGCAGTAAACCACATCTTATAAATTGTTTAAACTGGCCATTTGCAACATGACCAATCAGAGTAATGCCGGTCACACCATTACTCATAAGTCAAGAATGGTAGTACATGGCAGATACATGCTTTAAAGAAGGAAGCTCTGAATTCCAGAACTAAAACCCACTAGGACTGAACATTAGAAAATACTTATGATGATGTAGGTCTGCTAAATAATAAGTTTCCTAGATCTTGGCCCCATACGTTCCAAACATTATACTTTGGCTTTCTTCAACCTAGAACAATAGTAACCTATTTTATTCTTCTTGAAAAACTCAGTTTTAACTGGAAAAACTTACCTAATTTTGGCAAGGAATAGGGTACTTTGAAGTAATCTTCATAGAACTCAATTAATCTCCGTGTAATGTTTAGAGCATAGTCCCCAGATCCTCTTCTAATGGCATCAGGTCTTGCATACAATCGTACCTGTTGGAAACAAAAGAAAACAAAATAAAAGCCTGCTCATTATATTTTCAGGGATGCTGAAGTAATCAAAGCATTGGTTATGTGTGTGTGTGTGTGTGTGTGTGTGTGTTGTCATAATTCTATCATATCAGGACAGATTATTTAATTGCAATAATACATTTTCACAATTAAATATAAACAATGTTAAAACTGCCCACTATAAGAACTGTAATAATATATTATACACTGTAATATAATATATCCTGCCAATTACACAGATTTTGTTTTATGAAATATGAATATTGCTTACAGTATCTTTTGAAAGGCACCAATTTTTAGCAATTTTCCTCTGTAAGGAAGTCAAAGTAGCTTAATAGGAGAAAGGATCATGGTAAATTAAAAGGACCTATCAAGCTTTTAACATGCACAAGCAAACATGTTAGTATTTGCTGTCTCCTTCATCAACTTCCTTTTTATTATTCATTCGTTTAAAAATAACATACAGGATAGGGAACTTAGTAGACACCAGTGGATAGATCTGGGTACAAACTGGTGACTATTGGTTCCATTTTGACTACTTTTAGTCTAAAATATCATTATTTCAAACATTTATTGTTAGAAAAATGAGCTGGAGATTTTTCAACAGAAAATTTACCAGTATCAAAAATTTCATTGGAAAAATTCAGATTAAGTTGGGACTTTCAAAGCTTTATAAGGCGTTACTGGGTTTTTTTTTACTGTTGTTCAAAAAAAATTTCAGCTTTCTGACAAAATGCTTTTCTTATGCATCAAAGCTTTTTATACAAATGTAATGTTCAAACCTCTTAAATAAACAAGTTTTATTTTTTTCAGATTAAATAATATAACAATTTACAAACTATACTGTAGATATTGGAATGAATATGCTAATTTGAAACTCTCACCTGCACAGGAATGTTTTCCAGTCTAATTTACATCTCTGAATAGAAATATATTGGAGGGGCTATTTGATCAGGTCAAAGGCCTTTGTGAGCCAGTTCACAATTGACAACCAGGTGTCTACATTATAAGCAAGATAAGAAGGCAGTAGCTTTCTTGGACTGTTAACAATGGGAGCACCAGGAGTGTTAGAAATGCTGTCTTTGATTTAAGGGATGGGTACTATCACAAACTAGAAACTATTAATAATAGTTTCATTCTCTATGAATTAATGGAGCTATTATTAATAATAGCTCCATTCTCTATGAATTTATCTAATCAGCTGAACACAGGAGAATTAAAACATCTCTTGCAGTGAATTTCAGTTTTACCATGTATTGAATAAAAAGAATGATATTTCTTGTTGGTTCTGAATCTCTATGCATTTAGCTTCAGGGGATGGTCTCAAATTCTAATTCTGTGACAGAGAGAGGTGATTTTTCATAGCATGCATAATTTTAAATATCTTTACAATGTTCACACATTGCTCCATTTCTTCCTAAGAAAGAAATGCTAAAATATTTCTTCATAAGGGAACTGCTCTCCTCCCCTACTAATTTTACTTGCCCTTTCTAATATTATTTCTTAATGATATTAGAAAATGGAGAAACTGCAAACATCCAGGCTCTCATTAGGCAGCATCAGTGCATTTTCTGTCTCTGTACTGGTTGTCCTAGATATTTGTAGCCCAGGTATACGAACTTAAAGCAAACCACAGCAGAAAAGTATATAAGGTCATTTTTTATATCAGCGTTATTACATTTATAATCTGTTTACTAATTATTCCAAGCAAGAATATGTGGGATTTTTTATATTGGCTTTTTACTTGGGTGATATTTTATAGCATTATCTTCCATTATTCCTTATCCCTTTCCTGATGCACTGCCAACTCAAATCCTATTTGTTTGAGAATTAAAGGATAATCAATGTGTATACAGCCAGTGTGAGTGACAGCCAAAAGTCAAAAAGCAGAATATGGATTCATACTTTGTTCTTTAAAATCTGTATTATTGAACGCCAAAGTGTCTGATAAAAGTGCCACAAATCAGGTCCAAAATTATTGTTGCACTATCTCAATGCCGACTGCTGTCCCCTTTGCTACAGCTTCCTTGACTCTACTGGAAGCCAAGGAACATGAGATTTTGGGCTACATGCCTACCAAACTCTGTTATCCTCTGTTATCTGATACCCACAGGTCACAACTGTACAGATAATGGATTTGGGGGGGGAGCTGAAACCAATTGCAATGTTTTGTGTAATTTACTTGTGAGCAACCATTCCTGATCAAACCAATCTGGTGTAATGGTTCAGGTATCAGACTAGAGCAGAAACATTCAAATTCAGTTCTATGCTCAGCTGCACAATTCAGAATTTTTGTTCAAAACGTTATTGCCGATACAAGCTGCATAATTGAGAAAGTCAAAGAATACCAAATACTTTATTGTCTAGAGAATGACTGTTGTGTCAAGCTGTGAAGTATCATTACTGTAATAGAAATCCCAGAACATTTTATTGCCCTCCTGTGTCAAGCATTTGAGGTGAGGAAGGTCAAGAGACAGGCACTCCAAGGGATTCCAGGAATGGTCTTTATTGTAATAAGGTAATAACAGAATCTTGAAAGCTTTTCTCTGCCCCATCTTGGACTAAACAAATCTTTTTTGACAGTTCTACCCTTAATGGTTTGCTCATTCCTTCACTATTCTGAAGTTTAGATCTATATTTCTTTACATCATGAGAACTGTCTACTCAGGATAGGGAGCTGCAGTTCAGATGGAATATAGAAAAGCAAACCGACTCCAAATTATTAAAAGGGTGAAACAAGGCTGCATATTCTTTATTTATTTATATATCCTATACATGAAACATACAATGAGAGAGACTGAATTAAAAGAATAGGAAAATAAAGCTACTGTGTATTTCAATGACTGCAAAAAAACCTTTGGATTGTACCAAACATGTCAAGTTGTACAATGTCTTTAGGAAAACGAAAACCCCAAAACATCTTGTCTCAAATGATGTTTATATACAAAAAACCATAGTCCAGCTGAAAAATGGTAAAATAGACTGACTCTAAGTTGGCAAATGAATGAGACAAAACTCTTTACTTCTTATCCAATTCAGTCTGTATGTTCAATATATACTAAGAGAGCATGTTTTTAAAACTGGAGAAAGAAACATCAATAACCTGTACTATGCTGATGACACTACTACAATAGCCAAAACTCAAAGGCTTTCCAAGCTTCAGTAATGAAAAACAGCACCACAGGGAAGAAATTAGACAATGATTAAATAGGGGAGGAAAGATCCAAACAATGACAAAACAATAATTTATCAACCTTGGAATACACAGTGAAGATTTTGATAAATTGTAGATAGTTATTTTTTGCCAAAATATAAAAAGTCACAGTAATAAATAGCATAAAAACAAAAAATACTATTCTTGGGTGAAGGGAGGATAAAATGGTTCCTTCAGCAATCGAGTAATTGGAACAAATCACTGGTCTCCTGTGAGCCCCAGGCCTGACAGCATAACCAGGACTTGGGGGCTTTATGAAAAATAAAAAGGGATGGGAGTAATCTAATTTCAAGAGGAAGACTGTGCCATAAAGTGGGGACCACTGCAGAAGGAACATTGGCTTACCTGAAGGTTCCTTCTATATGCGCTGCGTGAGAGTCCAAAGCAATGGGTTGTTAACTTCATCTGATTGGCCTGAGACTGAGTTGAATTTGTTTAAACACACCTCCTCTTCCTGTTTAGCTCCAGTTTATTAACGAAGAAGCGGTATTGGAGAAGACGAACTCAATTTGAAAACTGGAAAAAACGGAACAATAACCTCCAGATCCCTGTATATAGACAAAAACAATAAGTGAAAATAGGGAGGGGTTGGACTCTCACGCAGCGTACATAGAAGGAACCTTCAGGTAAGCCAATGTTCCTTCTCCTGTACGCTGCTAAGAGAGTCCAAAGCAATGGGATATACCCAAGCTAAATATCCCTAGGGCGGGAAAGGAAAGATTAGGAAGACTCAGCAACAGGAAGAACTCGCTGCAGGACCCTCCGTCCGAATGAGGCCTCGGCTGAGGCAAATTGGTCCATCTTGTAGTTTTTAATAAATGGCGAAGGAGAGGCCCACGTGGCTGCTCTGCAAATGTCCAAGATAGAGGCCTGGGTGGCCCAGGCAGCTGTGGTGGCCGCGCTGCGGGTGGAGTGTGCAGTGATGCGGCCTGGAAGATGGTGTTTCTGCTGGTCGTAGGCCATGGAAATACAGGCTTTTATCCACCTGCCTATGGTGGATGGGGAGACTTTGGTGCCCAGAGCCCTTGGTTGAAAGGAAACAAATAGGGATTCTGTCTTCCTGAAAGGAGCTGTTCTGTTGAGGTAAATCATGAGGCCCTTCTTACGTCCAGCGTGTGCCATCGACGCTCCGATGGATGCTTGGGATGAGGACAAAAATCCGGTAAGATGACTTCTTGAGACCTATGAAAGCTTGTGTTTATTTTAGGAAGAAAGGTAGGGTCTAATCGGAGAATGACTCGGTTAGAGTGAAAAATCAATAAGTCCTTCCTGACCGAAAGGGCAGCGATCTCGGAGATCCTGCGGGCTGAGGTTATGGCTATGAGAAAAGCGACTTTAAAGGTTAAGAGCTTGAGACTGGAGGAGCTCAAGGGTTCAAAAGGGGAAGATTTAAGCTTCTGAAGGACAAGGGTTAGGTCCCAGGTAGGGTATCTGTGTACCGGAGGCAGTCGCAGATTGTAAGCTTCCCTCAAAAAACGTCGGATATGGGGGTGTTGAGAAAGTGTGGAGGTCCCGTCACAGAATAAAACAGTGGCAAGAGCTGCAACCTGCCGGCGGATGGTGTTGGTGGCTAAACCCTTGTCCAATCCGTCCTGGAGGAATTGCAGGATATGTCTAATGGAGGCAGAAGTAGGTTCTATTCGATGTCTAAGACACCAGCGATGGAATGATGACCATGTGGCCTCGTAAATACGCGTTGTGGATGGGCGTCTGGAAGCCAGAAGGGTGGAGATGACCCCCATGGAATGCTTTTCTTTCCTTCGTATCTCCCTGTCAAGTGCCAGACGGCTAGTTGGTAACATTGAGGTTCTGGGTGAAGAATGGCTCCTTGGCGTAGGGAAATCTGATCCGGTGGAATTCGCCAAGGTGGATTGATGGACAGGCTCACCAGATCCGCAAACCAACTCCGTCGAGGCCAGTAAGGGGTTATGAGGAGAACTTCTGCCTTCTGTTCCAAGATCTTTCGTATGACCCTTGGCAGAAGGGGAGTCGGGGGGAAGGCATAAAGAAGGCCCCGGGGCCACTGACATCGTAGAGCATCTATTCCTTCTGCTCCTGGGGTTTGGAACCTGGAGAAGAACCTTGGAAGTTGTTTGTTGGTCGGGCTGGCAAAGAGGTCTACTATGGGTTGCCCGAATTTGATCGTGATTGTGAGAAACAGATCCGGATGCAGTTGCCACTCTGATTGATCGATGGTCGTCCTGCTCAGCCAATCCGCTTGTGTGTTGGCGACTCCGGATATGTGGGCTGCCTGTAGTGAGAGAAGATGTTTTTCTGCCCACAGGCCTATGGCTGCAGCCTCTTTCATCAATATGCGGGATCGGGTGCCTCCTTGACGGTTCACATGGGCCTTTGTGGTAGTGTTGTCCATCAGCAGTAGCACATGATGGTTTGATAGTTGCGCTTGGAAGTACCTGAGAGCTAGATGAGCAGCTCTCATTTCCAACCAGTTGATGTCGTTCTTGAGGTCGTTGGGGGACCAACGACCCTGAGTTACCTGGTCTGATAGGTGGGCACCTGTTGTGTCTTGTCCGCTCTCACCGCAGCCGGGGTCTGCTTATCTGCTCCCGAACACGGAGGAATGTATGCCTCCCGGCCCCAGTCCTGGCTCCATGCCCAGACAAGCTGCAGAGGAGGGGGCACCTCCCGGTCCCAGCCCTGGCTCCATGCCCAAGCAGGCTGCAGAGGAGGGAGCATCCCCCGGCCCCAGCCCTGGCTCCATGCCCAGGCAAACGGAGCAGCTAGACCCCTCCCCCTCACAGCATGTGAGCCTGAGGAAAGTTTACTTCCAACAGCTGATTGGAGTGACCCTCGCATCAGAAGATTGGATAGGCGGAGGCAACAGAAGGAAGGGAGAGGCAGGCCTTAATGAGTGCTGAGTCATGGAGCCACACCCCATGGCCTATATAAAGGATCTGCTTTCTGGCAGTCTCTGAGTCAGGCAAAGTTGAACTTATCTTGCTGAAGTCACTTACTGGTCTCCTGCCTGCTCTGAGGACTTTGCTAGGACTTTGGGCAGAGCTGCAGAGGCAAGCCTGATTCGGATTTCCCTGACCCGGCCGTCAGCGGAGGAATGGGACACGACAGCACCCCAGCCGTAGAGGCTTGCATCCGTGGTGAGGACGAGACGGCAATGTTCCTGGAATGAGCAGCCCTTTGTCAGGGCTGGAGACAGCCACCACTGTAGAGACTTTCTGATCTTTTGGGGGCAGAGGAATTCTGATATCGGTATGGCTGTTGCCTGTTCTTTGGTGTGGGAGAAGTAGCCATTGTAGGGGTCGTGAGTGAAGACGTGCCCAGGGCACGATCGACAGACAAGAGACCATCTTTCCCAATAACTGTGAGAGCAGTGAAAGTGGAACCCTCTTGAGTGCCTTTACCTTTTTTGTCGTGTCTCTCATGTTGAGGAGACGGTCTCGGGAAAGAAACACCTGGCAGGATCTGGTGTTGATTCTTGCTCCCAGATGGACAATTTCGGTCGTAGGCACTAGATGGCTCTTTGCTTTGTTGACCGAAAAGCCGTGATCCTGTAGGGATTGAATTGTTACCTGTAAGTCCCGTAACGCCTGCTGGGCGGAAGACGACAGAATCAATATATCGTCCAGGTAACATTGCATTCTTACTGGAATTGTGCGAAGGTGGGCCGCCACAGCATCCAGAATCTTGGTGAAGGTACGAGGAGCGGAAGATAGACCGAAGGGCAGGGCCCTGTATTGAAAATGGGCCCCGGCATAACTGAACCTGAGAAAGCGTCTGTGGGCTGGTCTGATGGGTACATGTAGATAGGCCTCCTTGAGGTCGATGGATGTTAGATAGTCCCCTCTTCTGATGCTTCCTAAGATTGAATTGAGGGAGTGCATCTTGAATCTGCGATATTTGATGTGAAGGTTCAGTTGCTTCAGGTCTAAGATGGCTCTGGTGCCGCCTGATTTTTTGTCCACTAGGAAAAGAATTGAATAGAAGCCGGTCCCCTGGTGAGGCGTGGGAACCGGTTCTATGGCACTGATGGACAACAGGTGTTGAATCTCGTCTTCCATTTGAGCCCTCTTGGTGGGTTCTTTGGGAATCTGGCATTGGATGAATCTCCCCGGAGGATTTGAATTGAATTCGAGGGAGAGACCAAGGGTGATGGTTTGCAGTACCCAGGCATCGGTTGTCGTGTGGGACCAGGTAGGGACGAACTTGGTGAGACGACCGCCGATGGGATCCTGGCCGGGATAGTCATTTGTTCCTGCGATAAGGTCGGAAGCCGGATCCACAGTAGGGACGTCTGGTCTGGGATTGCCTGGTCCTGTCACGAAAGGACTGTCTATCCTGAAACCTGTCAGGGGGAGGTTGGAAGGAACGTTGATAGGCCGGGGATTGGAACCCAGGATCCTGGGTGCGAAAAGGCTGTCTGCAGTAAGGAAGAGAAGGACGTCTATCTGAACGTCTAGAGACGTAGGGAAGGAGCTTACGTTTGTTTTTTCCCTCAACTAAAATAGGGTCTAGGGCTTCACCAAAGAGAGATCCACCCTTAAATGGGGCAGCCGCTAACCGCCATTTGGTCTTCATGTCGGCTTGCCATTGTCTGAGCCATAACAGCCTCCTGGAGGTGATGCTGGAGGCAAGGGCTCGGGATGCAAATTTTGCAGAATTAAGGGTGGCATCCGCAGTGTATTCAGCAGCTGCTATCAATTTATTTATGTCCTGATGTAATCTGGAGTCATCCTGAGGAATCCTCTCCTGCATTTGTCTGAGCCATATCAAAGAGGTTTTAGCAAAGAATGAGGCTGCTGTGGCAGATCTGATAGCCCAGGCAGCCGCTTGATGGGTTTCTTGGTGGAGAGTTCCTCTCTGCGGTCCTCCGTTCAGAGACCTTCTGCTGCATCTGAAGGTATAATGTTGGAGGAAGAAGCCAAGGTGGCAATTGGGGTGTCTACGGTAGGAACCTTGAGGAGGTCCTCAAGATCTTGATCTGTCGTGTACATCTTTTTGTCTGAGCCACTAGGAGTAGGAATGGCACCAGGGTGACCCCATTGACGTTGGATGGTGTCCAAGAAGAGCTTGGGTGAAGGAATTACCCGTTGCTCTGAGACTGGTTTAGTAAAGAGGAATTTGTTGGGGTCTGACGGATCTGAAGCTCCCTCAGATTGGCGTAAGGCAACCCCCATGTTGGCCGTAACTTTTGCCTTGTGTAGTAATGTGTAGAAAAGCTCATGGCGAAAAAGGCCGGTGGGAGCAGGTTTGTCTGGGGCAGACTCTTCGTCTTCAGACAGATTATACTCTGCTATGTCTTCCTCCCCCAAAAAGGAGTCCTCACTATGGTGTGAAGGGGTTGGAGAGCGTGTGCGCAGCGTGCATAGTCTGGGTGGGTGGCTATCAGAATGGGGTCTTTGGTCAGAGCTGCCCGAAGGAGATGGAGCTGGGAAACCTCTCTGAGTGAAGGCATTGTCAATGCTTTGAGAAATGGTTTGCATGATAAGATGGCGTATATCCTGAGAAATGGCAGGATTACTGTCCTCTCTGTGGGAGACTCCCGCTGCTGTGGGAGTGAAGGTGGCAGAAGGTGCCTGATGTGGGGCTCAGGCATGGCTCTAGAAGAATCTCCAAAAACTGTACAAATTGTTTCCTGGTTTTCTCCTGAACCACTAGGGATAGTGGGAGACCATCCAGGCTGATTTAATAAAGGAGAATCTTCAGTTAGTGGAACAGAAGTTTCCCTGCCTTCCTCTGCTAATCTTTGTTTTGCTTTATCAAATTGCCTATCCAAGGCCCGTTGTCTTCTGGAGGCATCTCTCTCTGCAGCAGCAGAGGTTTGGAGAGAAGTAGAAGACTTGGATTTGGTGGCAGAAGCCCTTGATTTGGATCTGCTCTTGTGAGGGGCAGGAGCCACACTAGTAAGGTGTCCTTGGGAGGGTGAGGCAGAAGCCCGGGAAGGAGATCTGCTGCAATCCGCCATCTTGGAAATGAGGCCTAGTGGTTATCAGAGGCCTTGGAATATATGCCCAAATAATATAGTGGCCCTGATCTGAGAATCCTGGAATAAGATCAAACAATAAGGGCCAGTTAGCACCAAGCTGACACCACAGCTGGATTCAAAGCATTCAAAGGCTGCATGGGGGGTTGCTTTGGGGGGGGGTCCCCAAATGGCGCAAAGCAGGCACCACTGCTCCTATAGCGCCCTTTTTACTGCAGCGTTGGCAGGGGGAACTAGCCTCCGACACCACGGATCTTTTTCTCCACCCCTGCAGGCGCGAAGCCGACACCACGGCTTCTCCTGCGCTTCGCTGGCCTCCACTTACAGTTTGGTGAGGTCCAGCGATGTCCGTTCCTCAAACCGGCGATTCTACGAGGCTTGAGAGGCTTGGAATGTAAAAAAATGGCCGCCGGCCTTCGGGCGGCTCAGCTGAGCGGCGCTGGGGTGCGCGCGAAGCATGAGCCTCTTTTCTTGCCGCTCCGGCTCCCAGCAGTCAAGAAAAAACAATTGGGCACTTTAAAACTTTTTTTAAGAATTTTTCCTAATTTATTGAAGTCCTATGAGCTGATAAAAGAGTCAAAAGCAATGGAGCTAAAGGAGGTAGTCTCTCTATGGCCGACTGAGTTAATAAACTGGAGCTAAACAGGAAGAGGAGGTGTGTTTAAACAAATTCAACTCAGTCTCAGGCCAATCAGATGAAGTTAACAACCCATTGCTTTGGACTCTCTTAGCAGCGTACAGGAGAAAAAGCTCATCTCCCAGGACCCATCAGACATGGCAAATATCTGCAGCAGGCCTTCTCTATGAGATTTGATGGGGCAGTCTGATGTAATGAGGGAAAGACAATCCCATGCCATGAAGGGTTTCAAAGTTAAAAGCATCACCTTGAACTGGATCTAGAAATTAACTGGCAGATATACAACCGGTAGAGTGTAACATGTATTGCCCTAACAGCACACATCACTGCCCATGCAAACTCATTCTGTACTAGCTAAAGTTTGTAGATATTCTTCAGGGGCAATGTGCCCATGCAGGGCACATTGCAATAATCCAATCTCCAGGTGATGAATGACTGTGAGCAAAGATGGCTGATCCAGGAACAGGCACAGCTGGCATACTAGATGAAGCTATGCAAATCCCCTCCTAGTGATGACTTCCACCTGCTCATCAAGCAGGAGTTGTCAGTCTAGAGTTGTCTCCAGTTGTCAGCCTGGAGTTGTCTCCAGATTGCACACTGGGTGTGTTGGGGTAGTGCAACCTCATCTAGTGTCAAAGATGGCATGGTCCTGAAATCAGAGGGCCCTGAAAATCAAAGTTGGCCACTCTTACCAGGGTGCAGCTGAAGCCTGTTGTTCCCCATCAGACCTTAACAGCTGCCAGACATTGAGATAAATTGTTCATGACTGAATTTACCAGAGGTGGAGTAGCGGAAGTAGCGGGCAAGCATGCATGCATGTGTACATTCCTACCCCCAGGGCCACAAAGTCAGGAAGGTTGGGGAAACTCTATTTTGTTCCACATCCCACTCCCCCCATCTTTTATCTTCTCAATATACCATGATCTTTGTAGTAGTACGCTTATTATCTAACGGTATCAATTTAATTACCTCATCTTCTCTGACTTCTCTAATCACATGGCAAATCATTTTATTTATTTATTTTAAGAAAATGTATATGGCTAACTCTCAGGCCAACTCTCAGTGACTCTGGGCAGCCAGATAGAAATTACAAAGCTAGAAATCTCATATAAAAAAGCAATAACCCCCACATCCTTGGTGATCAGGGGTGAAACGCTACCGGTTTGGACCGGTTTGGCTGAACCGATAGCAGCACCGGCACATGGTTTGGAGAACCGACAGCATGAGGCTATACCCACCCATCCGCATGTTGTTACTTCCTGGTTTTAACCAGGAAGTAACCTGTTTTTTACCCTTTGCGCATGCGCAGAGGGTCCAAGTGCACACGTGATGTGGACTTCTGAACCAGTAGGGAAGGTAAGTAGATTTCACCCCTGTCAAGGTTCCAGAAAAACCTCTTCTGCATAAAAAAAACTCAGAAGCCATTGTCTTTCAGAATTCTTTACTAGCATGAGGAAACTGGCACACGATGAGTGAAATTCCAAAACTGAACTTCCGGATTCTTTTCCCAGTTATACAAACCCCAAGAGTCCCACCCCCCTGACCCCTTTGATGGTCACATGGTCCCACGTTCTCCCAGTTCATTCGAATATCTTCTCGCCACTCTTCCTGCAGACGTGAACACCATCCAACCTTGACCGCTTGAATAATGTTACCATACCCCTCAACCCCCCTTCTTCCCCTCAGGGGAAAAATGTGGCAGCGTCTGGAACCCTAATGTCTAGTATGGTTTCCAGACCTGACAGGCGTCCCCCCTTGGAAAAAAAGCTATATCCTAGGAAAGGAAACAAAGAGTTAATAAAGAAGAGTGTCAGTGGTCCACACTTCCCTTCTACCCCCCTCTACCCCCTCCAAGAGGTTTTTTAGGTTTGTCAGGGAAAGTGTCGTGAAATTGTTTAATCAAATTGTCCGCATTTACTTTCCAACTTTTGACCCAAGTAGATTCAGATAATGGATATCACTTCCAGTGGACTAAATATTGTAATTGACCTCTGTATAGTCTAGAGTCAAGGATTTTCTTGATTTCATAATGGGTTTCACCTTGGATTATCAAGGGTGGTGGGGGAGCGGCAGGTTGAGGTCTCAGACCAGACTGTCTAGCAGGTTTTAATAAGCTGGTATGGAATACCGGGTGTATTTTCCCCAACATTCGAGGGAGCTTGAGTTGGACGGTGTAATGTATTTTGAACTTTGAGAGGGAATTTTGGGCGGGAAAATTGCACGTTGCTGATTGGTTGAAGCCTCAATCAAAAGAGTATTTAAAGAGGGGTTTTTGCCGGTTGTGTCTGCTGGGGTCACAATAAACTAAAGAGCTGTTGTCACTCACTGGTCTCCTGCCTCTTCATTGCCCGAACTTAACATTGGCGACGAAGGTGGGATGTTGAGGCAGTGAGATCATAAAAAGAGCTGACGGAACCAGGAATTCAAAAACCCAGCCAGTTCTCGAAGGCGGAAAATAGCGATGTCCAGCTACATGCCGCCAGCGCCATTTGACCCAGCAAAGGAGAAATGGGGGTCGTACATAGCTCGCTTCGAGTGTTTCCTCGAAGCAAACGAACTACAGGGAGTCTCGGACAATTGGAAGCGAGCATACTTCCTGAGCCACTGCGGTCCAGAGGTCTTCGATATGGCGGAGTCACTCTCAGAGCCAACGGCGGTACAATCGGTACCGTGGCAGACACTACAAACAACACTTCGAGCGCACTACGCACCGGTACCCTCAAAGTTCGTCCAACGGTTCGAATTGAGGCAACGGGTACAGCGAGAAGGCGAATCAATAAGCGTGTACATGGCCGCGTTGAGGAAAGCCGCAAACCACTGCGAGTACAGAGATTTGGAGGATTCCTTACTCGAAAAACTCATTTGTGGGGTCAAGGACATCAGACTACAAAGGCGGCTGCTGTCTAAAGCAACCTGACTTTAGCAATAGCCCTGGACGAAGCCAGAGCTCATGAGATGTCCACCAAGGCGGCGGAGACCTTGCAAAAGCCAAACGCGCAGGGTGCCGGGACAAAGACTACACCGGTCCACAGCGAGGAAGTCCAGGCCGAATCGGAAGGTGAGGAAGAGGAAGAGGTGTTCCACACCGGGAGGCTGGAGAGAGGTGACCGGGACGAATGTGTGAGTTGTGGGGGGCAACACCAACGGCAAAACTGCAGATTCAAGGACGCGGTTTGTCGGCGGTGTGAAAAAAAGGACACATAGCTCGGGCCTGCCGAGCCCCCCAACCTTCCCGCCAAAATTCAAACCGACCAATCAGAGTGCGGAGCAGCAAGCGGCCCGGGATTGGTCCATTTAAAAAGGCGCGGTTAAACCAGACCACTGTGAGAGTGGGCCACGCATCGACACGACTAGAGAAGAAAATATTTACCCAAGTCTACATTGAAGGGGTGCAGTGCCCAATGGAAGTAGACACTGGGACGTCAATCACAATTATGTCCTGGGACACCATCGTGAGGGACTTGCCAGACATCGCTAAGCGTCAGCTACAAACCCAGAAGCTGAGAGTGCAGGACTACCAAGGGAATCGGATCCCTGTTAGAGCCACATCCGTCCAAGTCAAATATGGACAATTCAAAAAGACCCTGCCAATCACCATAGTAAACGGAACTCTACCGAGCTTGCTAGGGCTGGACTGGTTCCGAGCTTTGGGCATGGGAGTGACCGGGGTCCACAGGAGCGACGTCATCCTCAGAGACGAACTACTGAAGGAGTTCGAGGACGTTTTCAAGGATTGCCTGGGCAAGTAAGTAGGGACCCATATTTCTTTCAACCTTGACCCCCAAGTCGCCCCTATCCGGTTAAAGGCTAGGAGGGTTCCATTCGCCCTAAAGCCCAAAATTGACCGAGAATTAGACAAGCTAGTAAGCCAGGGAATACTAGTCCCCGTCGATCATGCAAAATGGGAGACACCCATAGTAACCCCAGTCAAACCGGACGGATCGGTCCGGATTTGCGCTGACTACAAAGCAACGCTTAACAAAGCATTGCAGAAAAGTGCATACCCCGTTCCAGTGGTGCAACATTTGCTACACTCATTAGGGCAAGGGCAGGTCTTCGCCAAACTCGATTTGGCCCAAGCCTACCAGCAGCTACCTGTAGATAGCAGCACAGTTGAGGCGCAGACAATTGTCATGCACCGCGGGGCTTTCAAATGTACGCGACTCCAGTTTGGAGTTAGCGTGGCCCCAGGGCTCTTCCAGAACCTAATGGAGCAATTATTACAGGGCCTACCAGGAGTGGTACCATACTTCGACAATGTATTGGTATCAGCTGAAAACTTAGAGGAACTCGGGTAAAACTAAGGAAGGTGTTGGGCATTTTTAGGTCTGCTGGGCTTAAAGTTAAGCTCAACAAATGCCACATTGGGGTGAAATCTGTAGAATTCCTAGGATACCGAATAGACAGGGAAGGGATCCACCCCACGGAGAGCAAGGTACGGGCCATTAGAAAGGCCCCAGCCCCCCAAAATAAAACAGAATTACAGGCATTCTTGGGGCTTGTTAATTTCTATGCGGTATTCTTGAAGAATAAAGCAACAGTAGCCGAACCGCTACATAAGTTGCTAGCAAAGAAAGCTGTGTGGTCCTGGGGCAGAGAAGAGGCTAGGGCATTTGAGGGGGTAAAAAACCTTTTGTCCAACGATAGCCTCCTCATCCAGTACAATGGCACGTTGCCACTAGTGCTAGTTTGCGATGCTTCACCATATGGGGTGGGGGCGGTGCTCAGCCATAGGTTACCGAATGGAACAGAAGCCCCTATAGCATATTATTCCCGGACGATGTCCTCTGCGGAAAGGAACTACAGCCAGTTAGATAGGGAAGCGTTGGCCATAGTCTCTGGGGTTAAGAAATTCCACGAATACTTGTTCGGGCGAGATTTCGAGATAGTCACAGACCACAGACCCCTTCTAGGACTCTTAGCCGGTGACCGGCCAACACCCGTGGCACTTTCTCCCAGGCTGACCCGATGGACTATTTTCCTAGTGACATACTCCTACAAATTGCTCCATCACCCAGGAAAAGACTTAGGGCAAGCGGACGCTCTGAGCAGATGCCCTTTACCAGAGACAATTGAAGACCCCACCCCGAGGACACCCGTCTTGCTAATTGACTCTTTGGACTCTGGCCCAGTCACATCCAAGCAGGTGGCTAGGGCATCTTACAGGACATTACAATACAAACTGTAATCGGTTGGGTGCAAAGGGGTTGGCCTGCTGCGCCGGGCGAGCGTTTCAAAGACTTTGCGAAAAAACGATCAGAACTGTCGGTTCAAGGGGGGTGTCTGTTATGGGGGGATAGGGTAGTTATCCCAGAAAAATTACGCGAAAATGTGTTGGAACTGTTGCATGTGGGCCACCCAGGGATTTTGAGGATGAAGAGTTTAGCAAGGAGTTATGTATGGTGGCCCTTAATGGATAAGGACATCAGCGACAGGGTAGGGAAATGCCAATCCTGCCAAGAGTGAGGTCGCTACCCCCTAGAGCCCCAGTTAGAGAGTGGGAGAAACCCCAGGGGCCATGGTCCAGGATTCACATAGATTTTGCGGGGCCTTTGGGCAGACCTTTTTAATTGTAGTAGATGCCTACTCAAAATGGTTAGAAATCATCCTCATGAAAAGCACAACGGCCGAAGCAGTAATCACAGTCCTAAGGCATCTATTCGTAACACACGGCCTGCCCGACACCCTAGTCTCTGACAACGGCCCGCAATTCACGGCAAACCAGTTTGAGGAGTATTTAGCAGGAGAGGGCATCAGACATGTCCTCTCAGCGCCTTTCCACCCGGCGACGAACGGACTTGCAGAACGTTTCGTTCGGAGCACCAAGGAAGCGCTATCTAGGATAAGTCCAGGCGACTGGCAAACGAAAATAGACACTTTCCTGGCCGTACAACATAGGACCCCTTGTGTAACAACTGGCCGCAGCCCAGCGGAACTCTTAATGGGCAGGAAACTCAGGTGCCCGCTAGACCGACTAAACCCAACTTATACCCCAGACGGGTACAAGGGTATTCAAGGAAAAACCAGGGAAATGACAGTGGGTGACCCAGTATGGGCACACAACTATAGCGAGGGCCCAACATGGTTAAAGGGGGAAATTCTGGGCATAACCGGACCCAAATCATACATAGTAGACATGGAGGACGGCCGGGTATGGAAACGCCACATAGACCAGTTAAGAAAACGTATACCAAACAAACTAGAAACCAAACAACCAGGCCCTGACTACCAATTGTTTGAATCTGCAGCTGACTCAAACCCGAGGCGATCGGAGGACTTATCTGATTCCGATGAAGTCCAGCGACACCAACCAGTTCCTCCTGAAGGCAACAGGAATGACTCAGCCAATAATCCAGGGCCGGACGGCCTAGAGGAGGAGCTGGGAGGAACAAACAGTCCCTCTGACCAGCTCGACTCTCTCCCAGAGAATGAACTGCGCAGGTCAGAAAGAGTTAGGAGATGCCCTGTCTACCTGCGTGACTACGTAGAGAAATAGCATGTAAATATTATGTAAATAGAGGTACAAAGCATTCTGGGAGGGAAGGAGTGTAATGTATTTTGAACTTTGAGAAGGAATTTTGGGCGGGAAAATTGCACGTTGCTGATTGGTTGAAGCCTCAACCAAAAGAGTATTTAAAGAGGGGTTTTTGCCGGTTGTGTCTGCTGGGGTCACAATAAACTAAAGAGCTGTTGTCACTCACTGGTCTCCTGCCTCTTCATTGCCCGAACTTAACAGATGGTAACGGGATTAATAATTTTTACAATGGGGAAAGGACCCAAAAATTTTGGATCGAATTTTCTGCTGGGTATTCTCAACCTCAGATACTTAGTAGATAAAATGACTTTATCTCCAATGCGAAAAGGGGGTTGAAGGGAACGGTGTTTGTCAGCTTGGGCTTTGTAATTCCGAGCTGTCACAGCTAAGGCCTTTTTTGTATTTTCCCAACCTTTTTTCAACGAATTCATCCAATCCGTTAGGGAAATGGAAGTGGGGGGTTGCATGGGGAGTTCAGGCATTGGAACAAAGTCCATGCCGGTGGTTACTTGAAAAGGGGTTAACCCCATGCTGCTGTGTACAGCATTACTATATGCGACCTCTGCAAATGGTAACAAATCTGACCAGTTTTCTTGTTGGTAATTTACATAACACCGTATGTATTGTTCCCCCATCGAGTTTAATTTTTCAGCCGCCCCGTTGGTCTCCGGATGGAACCCAGAACTAAGTCCTTGAGATGACCCAATGGACTGTAGGAACTCCCTCCAGAACTTGGCAGTGAATTGAACATCCCTGTCGGATATTACCCTATTAGGAACTTGCTGCTGAACTTGCTGGTTGCCATTGGTATTGGCAATTTCTCCCTCTCTGGTGGGAGGGAAGGTGAATTTAGGCTGAGCTAAAGGCTCTCGAGGTGGGTGAGCTGAGCTTATACGAGGCCTCACTTCCAAACACTCAAAAGTTTCCGGGAGGTCTAATAGGGACTGGGATTTCAGGGGGTTTCTCAGGTCCCAATCCAGTGACTCTCCCGATTCTCCGGGTTTTACTGTCCTCCATCGAGGTTGAGAAGAGGGAGGGGGCTCTCCATTCTGCCCCGGGGAAATGTTTTCTCCCGAACGACAGCTTACCCATGAATCTGAGTCTTTGGGCCGTGCACCAAGCTGACAAGCACAACCCACTTCGGGTTTTTGAATCATATCTTCCGATGGGAAGTAGGTGATTTCAACTAAGTCCTCAGATTCCAACTTCTGTGCTACTTCCATGCTTTCAGCTTGCTGCCCTTCCATCTTCGCTGGGTCTTTGCACCGCTGTGGAGGTTGCGGAGGCTGGGGCCCAGCGCCCCCCTAACGGGCCCCCTCTGAGCGGAGGAGAGGGTACCGTTAAGCAAAAGAAAGTTATGAGTTTTGGAATAATGTCAAGGTTCCAGAAAAACCTCTTCTGCATAAAAAAAATTCAGAAGCCATTGTCTTTCAGAGTTCTTTACTAGCATGAGGAAACTGGCACACGATGAGTGAAATTCCAAAACTGAACTTCCGGATTCTTTTCCAGTTATACAAACCCCAAGAGTCCCACCCCCCTGACCCCTTTGATGGTCACATGGTCCCACGTTCTCCCAGTTCATTCGAATATCTCCTGCAGACGTGAACACCATCCGACCTTGATCGCTTGAAGAATGTTACCATACCCCTCAACCCCCCTTCTTCCCCTCAGGGGAAAAATGTGGCAGCGTCTGGAACCCTAAAGTCTAGTATGGTTTCCAGGCCTGACAACCCCTGCTGGTGAGCCCCCCACACACATACATATATGCACAATGTGTGTGTGTGTGTGTGTGTGTGAGAGAGAGAGAGAGAGAGAGGGGGGGGGGGAGAAAACTGTATTCAATATATATTCTAATTGGCATATATCTTGAGTACCGTTGTTGGAAGAATAAAAGCATCTCTGACACACACACACACCCCTTAGTTGAGGTCAACCATCAATTTTAACCATCTCTGATCTGCCAGGCAAGTCTCAAAATAGATATACAAAGAAACCACGTAACATCTTAACAGAAACTTAAATTTACACATCTAAAACGCTTCACATCAAAGTCCATTGCTTAATGATGAAACCCCATCATTACTATGCTGTAAGTATGTCTACTCTTAGCTTCCTAAAATTTGTTACCTACCTTTGATTATTGTACTTCATGTTAATGTGGTCAAAAAGTCTACCCACTTCTTCAGGCAGCTGTCCAGTGTGTTTATTTGTGATCTAGCTCAGAATCAAATTTTTCTAACATTACAATAAACAGTTTGTGCCTTAAGTTTTTGTGCCTTAAAAGACCAGGTGTTGCTGGTCTTCATTACTAAATGAATCTTAGTGAGGAATTTTTTTTCCAAAATCATCTATACATCGTGTTTTTCAAATATTGTTGGCAAACCTTTTTTTAAAATCACATGTCTCCTTTTTCATCTCCTAACTCTCATAATCATCTATCTTCTTCTGATACCTTCTTCCTTCAAGGCCCTTCCTTTTCCTGACAACATAGCAGAGGTGGGTTCTAGATTCTAACCAGTTCTAGAGAACCGGTAGCGGAAATTTTGAGTAATTTGGAGAACCGGTAGTAAAAATTGTGACTGGCCCTACACCCCCATCTATTTTCTACCTCCCAAGTCCCAGCTGATTGGGAGGAAATAGGGATTTTGCAGTAACCTTCCCCTGGATTGGGGAGGGAATGGAGATTTTACACACCCACCAAGCCATTCCACCAAGCCACACCCACAGAACCAGTAGTAAAAAAATTTGAAACCCACCACTGCAACATAGGATCTACATTACTGGCAATAGGGCAAAGCCATTAAAAACCGGGAGGTCTGTTGCTTACTAAACATTATCAGTTCAGATGGAACTTTGGCTTCAAGGAATGGAGGATGCCAATGCACTGAACACAACATGTACAGCTATGGAATAAACTGAAAAGCACCCTCGCTGATTTTTCCCTACCTTCATATGAATTGCTGCTGAAAACTAGGTTTTGTTCTCCAGAAAATGTCCAAACAGAAAAATAATATCCACAATATACTTTAACAAAGCAGAGGTCATTAGATTTTTTTTTTCCCCTGGTCACTGCTTTATTTCTAGAGCTAGGAGGTCAATGTGCTCTCCCCTTTTTCCTCCTTGATCATGTTTGCATCCTTTTCTCTCACTCTGGTCATGCCTCAGCGTCCTGTGCCAGTAATTACAAGTGCAGAAGGTCAGACGTAGATCACAGTTATTTATGGCATCTAAAAGTATCACAGACTGCAGGAATGTGACAGACCATGAAAAACAAACAAGTTCAGAAGCCAAGGTTCTATGCTGACAAATCCAAAATCCAGAAGAGGATTGCAGTCATATACCAATCCAAAAGTCAGTCAGGGAATAAGATGCAAGATTCAGGAGATCATGTTTAATTTAGGAAAGCTGTTTCCCAACAAAAGTGTGACTCCCAAATCCTTCTTTTATAACAGTGTCTCATGTGTCTCTATTTCCCTGAGAAATACCTCTTTCTTTTGAAGTGATTCATTGAAGGTTGTCCTCTGATAGCTGTGTCTAATTATTTGAACTTTCTAAATAACAAAAAAAAAATCCTCAAACTTCTAGTCTAGTTTAATGAAAAGAAGGACTAGGGGAGACATGATAGCAGTGTTCCAATATCTCAGGGGCTGCCACAAAGGAGAGGGAGTCAAACTATTCTCCAAAGCACCTGAAGGCAGGACAAGAAGCAATGGGTGGAAACTAATCAAGGAGAGAAGCAACTTAGAACTAAGGAGAAATTTCCTGACAGTTAGAACAGTCAATAAGTGGAACAACTTGCCTCCAGAAGTTGTGAATGTTCCAACACTGGAAATTTTAAAGAAAATGTTGGATAGCCATTTGTCTGAAATGGTGTAGGGTTTCCTTCCTGGGCAGGGGGTTTATTTATTTATTTATTTATTTATTCATATTTTTATACCGCCCTTCTCCGAAGACTCAGGGTGGTGTACAGCCAATAAAACGACAAGAATCCCCCCAAATTTAAAATACACTATCAAATTTAAAAAACTGATTCAATCGCTGTAACATTAAAATATTAGCTAAAATTTATCAAAACTAAAACCTAAGTAAAACCCTATAAAAAAAACCCACTAAAATCCCCATACTAAAATCAATCAGGCCAGCCCCGCTTGGTGAAAAAAGAAAGTCTTGAGCTCGCGCTTAAAGGTCCGGAGATCAGGGAGGAGATGGAGTCCCACCGGCAGCTCATTCCATAAAGCCGGGGCCCCCACAGAGAATGCCCTTCCCCTGGGGGCCGCCAGCCGACATTGACTAGCCGACGGCACCCTAAGAAGACCCTCCCTATGGGCGCGCACTGGACATATCGGACAATGGGAGGTAACTGTCGGCAGCAGGCGGTCCCGTAAATATCCCGGTCCAATGCCATGGAGCGCTTTAAAGGTGATAACCAACACCTTGAAGCGCACCCGGAAGACCACCGGCAACTAATGCAGCCTACGCAGGAGAGGTGTTACATGGGAGCTACGAGGAGCTCCCTCAATCCCCCACGCGGCCGCATTCTGCACCAGTTGGAGCCTCCGGGTGCTCCTCAAGGGGAGCCCCATGTAGAGAACATTGCAGTAATCCAGACGGGAAGTGACGAAGGCATAAGTGACCGTGCATAACGTGTCCTCCTGGACTACGTCAAGTGCCTGATCTTCGGACCTTTCGCCATGAGCTGAAAACGCATTTATTTATTCAAGCGGGACTGGCATAATATTTTTAATATTTTTAATATTTTAAATTTTAACTGGGGTTTTATCATTATATGGTTTATAATTTTAAATTTTAAACTTTTAAATGTGGCCATTTTTTCTAATATGTTCGGTTTTAAATTGTCGTTTTAATTGTACATTTTTGTGTTTTTTTATCTTTGGCTGTACACCGCCATGAGTCCTTCGGGAGAAGGGCGGTATAAAAATTTAATAAATAAAATAAAAAAAAAAGGGGCGCAATTGGCGAATCAGGCGAACCTGATGAAAAGCTCCCCTGGCGATGGCTGTCAAATGGTCTTCTAAAGACAGCCGTGCATCCAGGAGAACGCCTAAATTGCTCACTGATTCCCTGGGGGCTAACGATTCGCCCCCCACAGTCAGCGATGGAGTAAGCTGACTGTGCCAGGATGCCGGCATCCACAGCCACTCCGTCTTGGATGGGTTGAGTCGGAGCCTGTTCGTCCCCATCCAGACCCAAACGGCCTCAAGACACTGAGTCATCACATCGACGGCTTCGTTGGAGTGGTTCGGGGTGGAGATGTACAATTGAGTGTCGTCAGCATACAGCTGACAGCTCACCCCAAACCCACGGATGATCTCTCCCAGCGGCTTCATATAGATGTTGAACAAGAGGGGCGAGAGAATCGACCCCTGCGGCACCCCACAAGTGAGTTGCCTAGGGGTCGATCCCTGCCCCCCTGTCAACACCGTCTGCGAGCGGTCGGAGAGGTAGGACGAGAACCACCGTAAAACGGTGCCTCCCACCCCCAAGCCCTCCAACCGCTGCAGCAAGATACCATGGTCGATGGTATCGAACGCCGCTGATAGATCTAACAGGACAAGAACAGAGGAACAACCTCTGTCCCGTTCCCTCCAGAGATCATCAACCAACGTGACCAAAGCCGTCTCTGTGCTGTACCCAGGCCTGAAGCCAGACTGGCACGGGTCTAGATAAACAGTTTCCTCCAGGTACTGGGGGAGTTGCCAAGTCACCAACTGGCTTGGCAACTGGCTCCATCTCCCTGCGGTGAGGGTCTGCGGTCCGAAAGTCCAGGTGAAGGAGAGAATGATCTGTCCACGGCAGGGGAGTAATGACTAAATCCCCCACATCCAGATCCTTCAGCCACTGTCCCAAGACAAAAATCAAGTCCAGCGTGTGTTCCCCAGTGTGTGTGGGACCATTCATTAACTGGGTCAGGTCCAAGGCTGCCATGGAGGCCATGAACTCCCGAGCTGACGACGATGACTCACCTACTGACGGCAGATTGAAATCCCCCATGACCATAAGCCTGGGGGTATCAACTGCCGCCTCGGCTATCACGTCAAGCAGCTCGGGCAGGGCTGCTGTCACGTGGCAGGGAGCCAGGTACGTGACCAGTAAACCCATCTGTACCCCATGGCCCCACCATACAAAGAGAGACTCACAGCCAGCTGTCTGCAGGACAGAGACCTCCCTCGGATCCAAACTTTCATTTATAATAACCGCAACCCCCCCTGCCTTGAACCCTCAGCTGATGAAATGCACAGAAACCCGGTGGGCACATCTCGACGAGGGGAACACTCCCTTCTGTGCCCAACCAGGTCTCAGTAACGCCCATCAGGTCCGCACCCCCCTCCTGTATCAGATCTGAAATGAGGGGAGCCTTGTTAATAACACTGCATAACATCAGTCGAAGGTCGCGGCCCTGAGGAGTCTGACCACTCGGGAATAGGAAAACGCAGTGGGACTGGAGCACGCAATTGCTTGTAAACAGCGTGGGCGCACTCCCTGAACATGATATGGTCCCCTCCGTCCGCCATATCTGCCCCTCCCATAAATCGTACTGATAGAATAATACTCTTGTCCAGGGGCTACAGTCACCCCTCCTAAATTATCTGAACCTATCTTCCTAACGCGAGCTCTAGCAAGGTCTGGCCCCCTCCCACACTCACCCACCCTCCCCTCCACCCTGGCCCTTCCTCCCCCTAAAAGCCCCTTAAAAAATTTAGTTAAAAAACTCCTCAAAGCCCTCTTTTCTGCATGCCACCTCTCGGGGTTCCAGAACCCGTCATTAAGGTAGGGCCTAGATAAAATAGAGGGCCATGCCCGCGAGAGAGGAGCATCTCACAGACCCAAGAGTTGTGCGGGTGAATATATCATAAAACCAAATAGCAGTCAGGGATCGGGGAGTTGTGCCCCGGCCAGTCTTCTTGACTAGAAGACCTCCAAGGTCCCTTCCAACTCTGTTATTATGTTATGTTATGTTTAGGTTGGATAACTCAGCCTGCTACTATGCTATTGCAATAGGCAGCTGCTCCAGACTTAGAAGCTAAGATATAACGTAGATATCTAAGATGTAGATTTCAAGCCCATGGGTAGTTGAAGTCAGAGCTTTTCAGTCTCTGCTTCTCCAAAGTCTAACTCATCAGTCATGCAAATAACACTACATTCTTCCCAAAGATCTCTAGCTAAGACTGAGTTGGTAGTTGAACAATATGAGTCAACGCACTGCAAATCAATTGTAAATAGCTGCAGCTGTGATCTTGATCTCAGGCAATGTGTTTAACATGCAGGCAAACACACATTCATTTAGCCAGAAAAAAGGCTCACACATTTAGTCAAAGAACACTCCTTAAATACAATTATTCAACTCTATAAATTTACCAACCTTCTTGCAAACCATGTTTTAACCTTCCTAATCACTCGTTCTGCCACAAGGTTCTAACTACTATTGTCTGAAGAATGCTGGTGGATTATCAGTCCAAACAAATACTTAAATCCAGACACCATGTAGGTAAGGGATGCACAATTTCTGTCAGTTTGGGGGTTAGGTTTTCTACTTCATGTTATGGAGCAAAACTGGGCAAGAATAGACTTCATTTATAAAACCTTAAATTGTGCTCCTCTGCGCATGCGCGAGGATGGCGGTTGTTTAGAAGAGCTCGAATCGGCGGTGGCGGCTTTTCCCCGAATGGTGGTCTTGGGCTGACTCACCAGGCTCCTCCGGTCCCTCGGCGTGCTGTATTATCTGCTTGGCTGTCGCTGGAGAGGTCTCTGGATCCTCTCGGATATGCGGCAGCCGAGAACGGGCCGAGGAAAGGAGCGGCGGTCCGGAAGAGGGCGGCCATCTTTAGGGTGTGAGGACGTGAGGGAGGCGAGGGAGGCCTGTTGTTTGTTGCGGGCTCCGGCCCTGACTTCGGCCCTGCTCCAGCGGCGATCTCGATCTCCAGCGGCGATCTCGGCCAGGCTCCAGCAGCGTGAGACCTCGGCGATCCCGGCCTGGCTCCAGCAGCGTGAATTCGGCCTAATTCCAGCTGGCATGAATTCCGGCCCGTTTCGCCTGTTTGTGGGCCCGCCAGCTCCATCGGCGCTTAGTCGCGCCTGGCGAGGCCTTGTGGGCCGCGAGGCGCCGGTCCAGCGGCGTCCTGTACTTGGCAGCCCCATCGGCGATGGGCGTGGTGAGGCCGCGGTGGGAGAGGAGGCCGGAGCCGAGGCTGAGGTTTGTCCCCCTCTTCTGGCATTTTACATCGCATTTTACATCGCGTTTTGTCCATCGGCCCTTTGTGGCATGGCCTGCCTTCCACCCTACCTTCCACCCTCCCCCCCCTTCACCGGACTTCTGATCATCTAAGCTGGTGGTCATGCACGTTTATCCGCGGGTTTCTGGACTGGACTGGACTGGATTGGACTGGTCTATGGACTTTGACAGACCGATAGTCATTTCTACTTTATTAAGAGCTGGTTGTAGAAACGTTTTCCATAGGTTTACCATGGAGACTGCCGGCCTGTCTGTTCCTGCTTTATCATCTTTATCTGGTTCCAGCTCCATCTGTCCTCCTTGTCAACTGGACATCCGTCGGAAGATCCACCGTTTTTACCATCTGGGACTTTACCATCTTAGCATCCTTCGCCGATTCGCACTTTTCTATGCGCTACACTGTACACGAACTCTTGCGCCTGCGTGGTGCCCCCGCCTCGCAGGAATGGCCCACTTCGCTACCAAGGGCCGGCGTCAATGACGGGTCTTGGGACCCACAGAGGTGGCATGCGAAAAGAAAGAGCCTTTGGGTTTTTTTAGATAGGGCATTTTTAAGGGGTGGGAGGGTTAGGGCGGGTGATAGGGGTAGCCCGTCGGGAGGGAAAACAGCCCCAGCGCGTGCTCGTGGCGACTATCTAATGGGTTCGGAGGTTATGGGGGAGGAATGTGTTCCTTTGTGTGAGGGTGAGTCCATCTGCACGGTAAGTGGGAGGGGCAGATATGGCGGTAGGGGGGGATCGTATCGGTTCAGGGGGTCACGCGTTCGATGTATGCAGGCGATCGCGTGCCCCGATCCCTCTGACTTCTCCCGTTCCCCGGATGGTCAAGACCCTCAGAACCCGGGCCTTCGTCTTATGTTATGCAACGCACGGTCCGTGGCCAATAAGGCCCCCCTAATACATGATCTAATCCAGGGGGGTGCCGCGGATCTTATAGGCGTTACGGAAACCTGGTTGGGCACTGAAGGGGGCGTGCCCCTGGTTGAGATGTGCCCACCGGGTTTCCGTGCATTCCATCAGCCGAGGGCCCAGGGTAGGGGTGGGGGGGTGGCGGTTGTTATTAAAGAGAGTCTAGAGCCGAGGGAGACCACTGTACCTCAGATTGCCGGATGTGAATCCCTCTTTGTGAGGTGGGGTCATAGTTGTCAGATGGGCTTGCTGGTCACGTACCTGGCTCCTTGCTGCGTGACAGCCGCCCTGCCCGAGCTCCTGGAAGTGCTTGCCGGGGTGGCAGTGGAGACCCCCAGACTTTTAGTCATGGGGGACTTTAACTTGCCATCTACCGGCTCGTCATCGACAGTGGCTCGGGAGTTCATGGCTTCCATGACGGCCCTGGACCTGACTCAAGTAGTGGATGGCCCCACTCACATCGGGGGAGGCACACTGGACCTTATTTTTATCTCTGGTCAGTGGTTGAAGGATCTGGATTTGAGAGATGTAGTCACAGAGCCTTTGTCATGGTCAGATCACTCTCTCCTTCGCCTGGACTTTCTGACCGCTACTCAACACCGCAGGGAGACGGAACCGTTATGTTGGTTCCGTCCCAGTTATGTTGGTTCCGTCCCAGGCGCCTGATGGACCCGGAGAGGTTCCGGACGGAGCTTGGACCACTTCCTGAGGGTCTGGCTCACGGCACGGCAGAGGAACTAGCCGCAGCCTGGGAACGGGCTGCGGCTGGGGCCTTAGACCGTGTCGTGCCTCTGCGGCCTCTGACCCGGCGCAGATCCCAACCGGCTCCCTGGTTCTCAGCGGCTTTCGATACCATCGACCATGGTATCCTGCTGCGCCGGTTGGAGGGATTGGGAGTGGGAGGCACCGTTTATCGGTGGTTCTCCTCCTATCACTCCGACCGGTCGCAGATGGTGTTGACAGGAGGGCAGAGGTCGGCTCCGAGGCGCCTCACGTGTGGGGTGCCGCAGGGGTCGATTCTCTCACCCCTCCTGTTCAACATCTATATGAAGCCGCTGGGTGAGATCATCAGTGGTTTCGGTGTGAGGTACCAGCTGTACGCTGATGACACCCAGCTGTACTTTTCCACACCGGACCACCCCAATGAAGCTATCGAAGTGCTGTCCCGGTGTTTGGAAGCCGTACGGGTCTGGATGGGGAGAAACAGGCTCAAGCTCAATTGCTCCAAGACTGAGTGGCTGTGGATGCCGGCATCCCGGTACAGTCAGCTGAGTCCACGGCTGACTGTTGGGGGCGAGTCATTGGCCCCGATGGAGAGGGTGCGTAACTTGGGCGTTCTCCTGGATGAACGGCTGTCTCTTGAAGATCACTTGACGGCCGTCTCCAGGAGAGCTTTCCACCAGGTTCACCTGGTGCGCCAGTTGCGCCCCTTTCTAGACCGGGATGCCTTATGCACGGTTACTCACGCCCTCGTGACGTCTCGTCTGGATTACTGCAATGCTCTCTACATGGGGCTCCCCTTGAGGGGCATCCGGAGGCTCCAGTTAGTCCAGAATGTGGCTCCCGCGTGACACCTATCCTGCGCAGACTGCACTGGCTACCTGTGGCCTTCCGGGTGCGCTTCAAGGTTTTGGTGACAATCTTTAAAGCGCTCCATGGCATAGGGCCGGGTTACTTACGGGACCGCCTGCTGCTACCGAATACCTCTCACCGACCCATCCGCTCTCACAGAGAGGGACTCCTCAGGGTGCCGTCGGCTAGGCAGTGCCGTCGGGCGACGCCCAGGGGAAGGGCCTTCTCTGTGGGGGCTCCCACCCTCTGGAACGAACTCCCTCCAGGACTTCGTCAACTTCCGGATCTCCGAACCTTTCGTCGCGAGCTCAAAACACACCTATTTATTTGTGCGGGGCTGGGTTAGTTTTTTAAATTTATTGGTTTTAATGGGGTTTTTAGTATTTATATTGTTTTAATAATTTGGCTATTGAATAAGTTTTTTATGTGTTATTTTAAATTGTATTTATATGTTTGCTTTTAATTGCCTGTGAACCGCCCTGAGTCCCTAGGGAGATAGGGCGGTATATAAATCTGAAAAATAAATAAATAAATAATTTTCCCTAAACCCCAAAAAAGTAAAAAGGGATTCAAATTTTGGAATTGAGCCACTCTTTACCTTTGTCATAGCCCATGATATCAATTTATAATATCAACCGTGGTGGCTCAGGCTGTAAGACCTCTCAGGCTGTAAGGCCGCTGCAAGCAGGTCTACCGTGGCGAGGACCCAGGAGACCCAGGAGGCTACCACTGCTGTCCGGTCGGAGACTGCCGCCGCTGCGATCGGGTTTGCCGCGGTGAGGACCCATGAGACCCAGGAGGCTGCCGCCGCTGCGATCCGGACGGCCGCCCCATTCACCACCCACTGCCGCCACTGCCCAGGAGACCCAGGAGACCCAGGAGGCTGCCGCCGCCCAATTCACCACCCTCCACCGCCGCTGCCCAGGAGATCCAGGAGACCCAGGAGGCTGCCGCCGCCCAATTCACCACCCTCTACCGCCGCTGCACAGGAGACCCAGGAGGCTGCCGCCGCTACGATCCACCGTGTCCACCACCCACTACAGCCACAGACCCACGCTGCTCCCCACCACCACTGATTCAACACCACAGCCAGGAATCAACTACACTACACAACAACCAGGATTTAAAAAAAAAAAAACACCACAATTTTAAAAAGATTTAAAGTCATTTAAAGTCACGCAGCAACAGGATTTAAAAGGACTTAAAGCCACGAAACAACCAGGATTTAAAAGGACTTAAAACCACCAAGCCCCCAATCAGCAGGACCCTACAGGACTGCTGGTGAGTTCCAAGGAGACTTCAGTCTCCTAGCTTCTATTAACTTTTTGAAACTCCCGCCATTACGGCCACCCTTAAAGAAGCTTCTTCAATCACCCAATCTCATCATTTTAAATTTCCCGCTGAATTTCACTGTTACCATAGTGATTCCCCATTAGCATAGCAATTGCCAAATTGACTGCCATTGAAAGTTAAAGAGAGAGATATAAAATTAAGGAAAATTGATTAAGTAACAGATACCTAATCATTACTAAAATTGAAAAGAGTGTGAAATAAAACAAAGAAATAAGAAAGATACTACTTCAATACCAATTACATAAAAACTCAAAATATCATTATGCCAGCCAGAAAATCCAACGCTGAAAAAATCCCAGAAACAAGATTAATGACTATTGAACAAAACCTAGATAAAAGATTACAAGCTATTGAACAAAACCTAGAAAAAAGAATACTAAATATTGAACAAAACTTAGAAAAAAAAATTCTATCAGTTATTGAACAAAGTTTCACAAACTTGATAAAACAAATTTCAACACTAAAAAATGAAAACTCAAATGATCCAAATCTCTTCCAAACTCATCTATCATCACAAAATACACAACCTAATACACAACCTACAACTCAACCTAGACAACAAATTAATACAACACAACCTAAACATCAAATAACTACTAACCAACTAATCAGAGATGCAATGGAGAGAGGACCAAAAATAAATAATGCAATATTATTTGGACTTGAAAACACTAACGAACCAGATATCAATAAAATTAACAACATCATTGGAAATTATAACTCATCAACCATCTTCCCAAATGAAATAATTGCTGTCTCCAGAGATGGACCAGAATATAAAAACAGCGATGGGTCAACAGCACCAAGATTTTGTAGAGTCACATGTATAAACGAGGACAGTAAACGCAAATTCATCTATACTATAAACTCAATTGCTAAATCCAACCCTACCTACAGTAAACTTAGATCACGTCCTGATCTATCCTTTCTACGACGGATACGTTCTCGTGAACTTCGCACAGAACTTAAAAGAAGACAAGACAATGGTGAATCCAACCTATACATTGACTACCGTGCTGATTGGATAAAAAATAAAACCTACAATCAAAAAATCACCTCCAAACCCCCCATCACCCATAACAATCAACCAGTCATCCCAATATTCAATCAAGTACCCATCACCCTACCACCCATTCATACAACCATCTTACCAGCCATTCAACCAATAGCCATCCAACCAACAATCCAACCAGCCATCTAAACAGCCACCCAACAATCCACCCAACCAGCCATCCAATCAACCAGCCATCCAAACAATCTAACTACCATCCAACCATCTATACAACCATCTGTTGTACACAACCCACAACCTACTAACATCCAAAACTAGGTATGCACGCCCCTTACCTCTTCAACACCAATCACTTCAGATCTCAAATGCAAATTGATAAATGCAAGAAGCATAGTCCACAAATTACCTGAATTTATCCTCTTATTAAACAGTGGCACATTTGATATGCTCAAGCTCAATCCCTCCAAGACAGAGTGGCTGTGGATGCCGGCATCCCGGTACAGTCAGCTGAGTCCACGGCTGACTGTTGGGGGCGAGTCATTGGCCCCGATGGAGAGGGTGCGCAACTTGGGCGTCCTCCTGGATGAACGGCTGTCTTTTGAAGATCATTTGACGGCCGTCTCCAGGAGAGCTTTCTACCAGATTCACCTGGTGCGCCAGTTGCGCCCCTTTCTAGACCGGGATGCCCTATGCACAGTCACTCACGCCCTCGTGACGTCTCGTCTGGATTACTGCAATGCTCTCTACATGGGGCTCCCCTTGAGGGGCATCCGGAGGCTTCAGTTAGTTCAGAATGCGGCTGCGCGGGTGATAGAGGGAGCCCTATCCTATCATGACACCTATCCTGCACAGACTGCACTGCCTACCTGTGGCCTTCCGGGTGCGCTTCAAGGTTTTGGTAACCATCTTTAAAGCGCTCCATGGCATAGGGCCGGGCTACTTACGGGACCGCCTACTGCTACCGAATACCTCTCACCGACCCGTGCGCTCTCACAGAGAGGGACTCCTCAGGGTGCCGTCAGCTAGGCAGTGCCGTCTGGCGACACCCAGGGGAAGGGCCTTCTCTGTGGGGGCTCCCACCCTCTGGAACGAACTCCCCCCAGGACTTCGTCAACTTCCGGACCTCCGAACCTTCCGTCGCGAGCTTAAAACACATTTATTTATCTGCGCAGGACTGGATTTGATTTTAAATTTATACTGGTTTTAATGGGTTTTATTATTTATATTGCTTTTTTAATAATTCGGCCATGTAGAATAAGTTTTTTAACTGTTATTTTAGTTTGTATTTATATGTATTTTTTACTTGCCTGTGAACCGCCCTGAGTCCCTAGGGAGATAGGGCGGTATATAAATGTGATAAATAAATAAAATATCATTTTTGTTTGTGAAACATGGCTGAACTCATCCCTTCCTGACTCCATTATCTCAAACAAAGAATATCAAGTCTATCGATCAGATCGTGAAAACCGAAGAGGTGGCGGAGTGGCTATCTTTTACAAAAAGTCACTGAATCTAAAAAATATCCAAGTAGCACATAAACTCTCTCTTCCTGAAACTATAGTATGAGACCTATCCCTTGACACTACTCTTCAATTCTTACTATGCTACAGAGCCCCTGACTATGACATTACCCATGCAAATATGCTAACCTCAATGCTAACATGGGCTACCTCTTGCCCTTATCCTCTCATCTTCCTGGGTGACCTAAATCTACCTCTCATTAACTGGACAACTAATGAATGTTCAACTGACCTAATCCATACTACACTATACAACACTGTTACAAACCTAGGTCTTGAACAACTTGTAACTAACAATACAAGACTCAACAACTGCCTTGACCTCATCTTCTGCAACAATTCAAACTCAATTTACGGACTACAAATTAAAGAACCTTTTTCCAACAGTGACCACTGCATGATAGATTTTCGTCTCAATATACGTTCATACTTAAATCATCATAACAACAGTACTCCCAACTACAACTTCAAAAAAGCCAATTACGACCTTATAAACAACGATCTTTCATTTCTGGACTGGCAAAATCTGTTTGCAACCTGCATAACCGCTGAAGACCACTATAGAGTCTTCCTACTTGAAATCAATAAAGTTATTAAACTATATGTACCACAAATGACTACCATGACCAAGAAAAACAAACTACCCATATCAATAAAAAAACCTCAATCAAAAAAAAAATCCCTCTGGAAAACAAAAAAGGCTATGTTACAAATTTCAAAAACCGCTACAGAAACATATGCAACCAAATAAAAACTGAATGCACAAATTACCACACCAAGCAAGAAGAGAATCTTCTGCGCACAAATTCCAATCGTGCCTTTTATAATTTTGTCAACAATAAACTTAAAGACTCAAGATTCATCCCACCACTAAAAGATTCTAACAACAAAGAATGCAATGACGAAACAGTCAAAGCAAATCTCTTCAACATTTTCTTTGGCTCAGTTTTTGTTAACTCCGATAACACATATCCGACATTCCACAAACGAACCAGCAATGACTATGATGATTTAACTCATATAGATTTCACAGAAGACAATGTTGGAAAAGCTCTTCACAACTTAAAACCATCGCTTTCTATTGGACCCGATGGACTATGTGCATACTTCTTAAAAAAACTTTCCATTAATATAGCAGAACCCCTAAGTATTATCTTTGATAAAGCTTTCACTACCAGTTCTCTTCCCAAACTTTGGTCACTAGCCACAGTCATCCCTATCTTCAAAAAAGGAGACCCCAGCTTAGTCGAAAACTACAGACCGATCTCCCTTTGCTGCGTCACCTGCAAAGTCATGGAATCTATCATCAACCAATCCATTACCTCACACTTAGAAACTAACAACCTACTCTCCAACAAACAATTTGGTTTCAGGAAAAAATTATCATGTAACTTACAACTTCTCCACTGCAAAAACATATGGACTTCAAATCTCGATCAAGGCAAATCAATAGATGCAATCTACATAGACTTCTGCAAAGCTTTTGACTCAATAGTTGACTCACGATAAACTTCTCCTAAAACTAACATCCTATGGCATCTCAGGACCCCTCCACAAATGGATATCTGCTTTTCTGTCTAACAGACAACAAGTGGTCAAAATTGGCAATGCTTTATCGAATCCTGTTCCTGTCAAGAGTGGCGTTCCTCAAGGCAGCGTCCTTGGACCAACACTCTTTATACTATACATTAATGATCTCTGTGACCATATCTCAAGTAATTGTGTTTTCTTTGTTGATGATGTCAAACTAACACCACAGACAATACTTCTATCATTCAAACCACCTTGATCATCTATCCGCTTGGTCTAAAAATTGGCAGCTCCAAATCTCAACCAGCAAATGCTCAGTCTTACATATAGGAAAAAAGAACCCAAAAACTAAATACATACTAGATGGACATTACCTTACAGACGACCCCCATCCCGTCAAAGACCTTGGAGTTTTCATGTCAAATGATCTAAGTGCCAAAGCCCACTGTAACTACATAGCAAAAAAAGCTCTAAGAGTTGTAAACCTAATTTTGCGTAGCTTCTTTTCCAAAAACACCACACTACTAACCAGAGCATATAAAACATTTGCTAGACCAATTCTAGAATACAGCTCGCCAGTTTGGAACTCTCACCACATCTCTGACATCAATACAATTGAACGTGTCCAAAAATATTTTACAAGAAGAGTTCTCCATTCCTCTGAAAACAATAAAATACCCTATCCCACCAGACTTGAAATCCTAGGCTTCGAAAACTTGGAACTCCATCGCCTTCGACAAGACCTAAGCTTAACTCACAGAATCATCTATTGTAATGTCCTTCCTGTTAAAGACTACTTCAGCTTTAATTGCAATAATACTAGAGCAACTAATAGATTTAAACTTAATGTCAACCGCTTTAATCTAGATTGCAGAAAATATGACTTCTGTAACAGAATCATCAGTGCTTGGAATACTTTACTTGACTCTGTGGTCTCTTCCCATAATCCTAAAAGTTTTATCCAAAAACTTTCTACTATTGACCTCACCCCATTCCTAAGAGGACCATAAGGGGTGTGCATAAGCGCACAAACGTGCCTACCATTCCTGTCCTATTGTTTTTCTTTTCTTCTTCCTATAGCCTGTTATTAAAACACAGCAACCTGCAATTACTGCAGGCTCGAATCCCACCAGGCCCAAGGTTGACTCAGCCTTCCATCCTTTATAAGGTAGGTAAAATGAGGACCCAGATTGTTGGGGGGGCAATAAGTTGACTTTGTATATAAATATACAAATAGAATGAGACTATTGCCTTACACACTGTAAGCCGCCCTGAGTCTTTGGAGAAGGGCGGGATATAAATGTAAATAAATTTAAAAAACAGATAAAATTAGAATTTGAAGAATGTTATCACTGCACATGTGTAAGGGCAATTCAGAAAGTGAGATTAAAAAATCCTTTCATAGTGATTTCTTCTCCATCCATTCCATCCCAATTATTTTTTTAAAAGTTTAAAATTAACTTGTAAAAATTTGACAGGAACTAAGAAGACACAGAAAGATGGCTGTGAATTCTGTAATCCTTTATTTATATTTATAACGAGGGATGCATTTATAGTGTTTCTGCTCTTCTGTATGGAGTTAAAATGTAATCAAATGGATTTAAAGCCAATTCTGCCTGCCAGTTCTACCTGCCTTAGTTACAGTTGCTATGGGAATGAAGATTCAGGTTGAGAACTTTTAAAATAACTAAATAAATAAACAAAAAGGGGTCAATAGCTGGCAGCTGGATATTAATTGTAAGAGGACCAGAACTAAGAAATGAAGGAAACAGAGCAGAAAACTAAGAATGTATTGATAGAAGTGATATGTTCTATAATTAAAAAAGTGTTTTTTATGAGTAAACTTGCTTCCTGAAATCATTAAAAGAAAAAGATTACAAATAATTCATGACTCTAAACCAGGGCTGTCAAACTCACGTCATCACGATGGTGTCACGTGACGTTTCTGGACTCCCCCTCCCCTTTGCTAAACTGGGTGGGGGCGTGGCCAGCACATGATGCATCTGGCCCGCAGACCAGGAGTTTGACAGCTCTGCTCTAAACTTTCTTTTAATGATCTTATTATCTCATTATGAAATAATATGAGATAATGAGATAATGAGATAACAGAAAAAGTTCTATTAGCTGTGGTACCAAATGCCTTGCTGATTTGGAAGGGAGAAAAGTATGCTATTTCAGGGAGTTTATGTTTGAGAGTGCTGCTTTGGTGATTTTAAGTTATCAGTTATATTCAAATATGTTTTTCTTTTTGTAATTTCATAATGTGATTTTTTAATATTTTGTAATATTTTATAGTATAAGCTACATTATTTTTTAAGAGTAAACATAATTCTACAGAAAAATTTGAAATTGGACAAAAATATATACACACACAACCAAATGGTGTTTGTGTATATATTGCTATTTTATAAACAAAATAACAGCAGATAAAATGTTGTTAGGATGACCACTAGTGTAACAGAACAGAACGGGACGTCTAGTCCAACCCCCTGCACAAGCAGGAAACCTTATACCATTCCAGACATTTGTCCAGTCTCTTCTTAAAAGCCTCCAATGATGCAGCATCTACAACTTCTGAAGGCTGTCATTCTACTGGTTAATTGTTCTGTCAGGAAATTTCTCCTTAGTTTTAGGTTGGTTCTCTCTTTGATTAGTTTCCATCCATTGCTTCTTGTCCTGTCTTCAGGTGCTTTGGAAAGTAGCTTGACAACCTCTAACAGCCCCTCAAATATATGAACACTGCTATCATGTTACCTCTAATCCTTATTTTAATTAAACCAGACACACCCAATTCCTGCAACCGTTCTTCATATGTTTTAGCCTCCAATCCCCTAATCATTTTTGTTGTTCTTCTGTGCATTCTTTCTAGTCCCAACATCTTTTTTACATCGTGGTGACCAAAACCAGATGCAATGTTCCAAGTGTGTTCTTACCAAGGCATTATAAAGTGGTACTAGTGACACATTAGCATTTCTTCCAGCTAGAATATGATAGTAAGAAAGTGTATGACAGAGAAAAAGAAAAGTGCCGGAAGGACATCAGCATCTGAAGAGAAAATGCACTTGGGGGAGATTTTTTTTAAAGAAAAGTTTGGACCTCTAGAAAGAATTTGGGGTAGATTTTGGTGATGTGAAGCTGCAGGTAATGCTAGGAAAACAAAGTGTCCTGGATGTTTTTTTTTGTTCAAGACTGTTATTCAATCAAAGGAAAGGAACTTTTCTTTGCAAATCTCTTGAAAAGGAGAATCATATTTATTCATAATTAAGAAAAAAATCCTACACACCCCTGCACACATCCTGCTCCCTCCTCCCCATCTGTTAACTGCAATTTTACTTAGATCCTAATTATATTTTTATTCTTTTCAAAAATATTTATCATTTATGGTTTTATTGCTTTTAATGTTGTAGGCCACTCAGAATCACTTCGAAACAAGATGGGTGGCAAACAAATTTAAGAAATAAATAATGCTTATGAACTATTTTTATAACATTGTCTGATTTGTATTTTATAGTAGAACAGTTCTAGTGCTGAGCTGTCACTATAATGAAACTTCCCAGTAAACAGTAACATACTAACAGAGGACTTCAACATATCCACTATCAAAGAAAAAAAAGATTTTTCACTTAGCAACAGCTGTATGAAGCAGTCATACTTTCATCATCAACAGATATAAGATTGTTGCCCTCCACAACAATAGTGTAGGATCTATTTGTCTGTGAGCATTTCCCTCATATAGGGCAAAACAATAATACCACCACATAAAAAACTGAAAGACAGGTGTTATTCAAAATGCTACCAGCAAATTTCCACACAAATACTGATTTTAAGCTAAACTTCTTGAGGAATCCATAAGTACGTTTATCCCAGGGGTGAAATCTAAACATTTTCCCTACTGGTTCTGTGGGCGTGGCTTAATTGGTGGGTGTGGTTTCGTGGTCAGGTGACTGAATGGGCATGGTCAATAATAATAAATAATAAAAATAATAAAGTATACAAAACTTTGGAGGCATCAGTCTACCTTCTTTAAAAATAGAGGCCCAAGTCTACCAAGTGCCTTTTACTGAGAGGCCCCAGTCTACCAAGTGCCTTTTACTGAGAGGCCCCGGTCTACCAAGTGCCTTTTACTGAGAGGTCCCGGTCTACCAAGTGCCTTTTTTTGGCAGGCACCGGTCTACCTTCTTTAAAAATAGAGGCACTGGTCTACTAGCTGCCTACAGCGCTGATCAGCTGTAGTGCGGCCCTTTGAAGTGCCACGGCAGTCATTTAAGGCCGTTTGCAGCTATATCACCACCGAGAGCTTCAGGGACAGAGAAGAGGAACAGCGAGGCGTGGACATTGGGGGAGGGGGCAGGGATTTTTGCTACCGGTTCTCTGAACTACCTGCCCCAATCGCTACTGGATTGCACAATCCGGTCCGAACCGGGAGCATTTCACCCCTGGTTTATCCTTGGAGACATAAAACATGCAGACAGAAACTGAGCAATGTGATATATGCAGTACAATAAAGTGAGCCATGTGCAGATCTGTATATTGGGGAAACAAAACAACCATTTCATAAATGCATGGCACAACATAGGACAGCAAACACATCAGGACTAGATAAAGCAGTTCATCTGCATCTAAAAGACAGAGGCCACTCTTTTGAAGACAACAAAGTCCGTATTTTGGACAGAGATGATCACTGGCTTGAAAGAGTGGTTAAAGAGGTCATTTATGTCAAAACTCCCTCTCAACAGAGGGAGAGGGATATGACATTATCTATCTCCAATCTACAATATAGTCCTTTCAACAGTTCCAAGAAGGCTCCACACCAATTTGCACCACTCAGGTGACCCTGATGACACAGATAAACCTCCAGGTGACCTTAATGACCCACTAAAAAATGCAAATGACCAGCTATCTGCAAGGAATATAAATCTTTCCATTCCCCATTATCCAGTCAGAATTGAAGAAGCTTCTTGGATGAGAAGTGAAATGTCTTAAAAGAAAAACCAGAAAGTACAGTTGCCTATTGAAAAAAGCACCTTTGGGACAACCATGACCTGGGTGACTGAGAATCTCCATAGACATTTAACCATGCTATTCCACCAAATCTGAAGATCTATACTTGTTTGTCAACCTGGAGCCAATCTATTTCATTATATTCTGTGGGAATCTATTTTGCATGAGGACAAAGAGATGTTCTGGGCTTCCCATTTATCTAAGACCATTCTACATCTTGACATGACCAACCAAATCAAGGGCCTTTATATAATCAATGGTTTACATATTTATTTTTTGTATTCTTTCACTTTTTCAATTATCCAGCATGCATTAACAATGTTTTTTGTCTCTTCTTTACCTTGTAGGGTTCTGACTATGTTAGATAATCCTAAAGTTTATTTGGTTACCATATGAAATTAAGAATATTGTGTGATAGTTTACATGCTGTGATAGTTTGCTTTTTTTTGGTATTGGAATGTAGAGTCTACTTCAATTTACTGACCTTACAGAATTTACTGACTTGAGACAAGACATACATACTTTCTCCTTATTTATTCAACCTATCTGCTGAATATATTAAGAGAAGACGGATTGGAAGAGGATCTGCAAGGTTTTAAAATTGGAGGAAGAAACATCAATAACTTTTGCTATGCAGGTGATACTACTCTGATGGCCAATCTACAAGAACCACAGTAAAAACATAAAATTAAATTTAAATTTAAAGACCAAACTAATGAGAACACATAGAGCAAACAGTTTTAGAACTGATAGCAAAGATACAGTAGTAGTAGGCAGCTTCTATCTTTTAAGATCAACCATCAACAGTAAAGGAGCAAACAGTCAAGAAATATGCCGAAGACTAGAACTTGGCAGAGTACTTGTAAAGGCCTTTGAAAAGATATTAAGATGCCATGCTTCCATACTATTGTACAAAGATCATACTAGTGCACATAATAGTACTGTATTCCCTATAATACTCTGTGGAAGCAAATACAAGTACATGACTTTGATGATGGAGGATAAAAAAATTATTGACACTTGTTCAAATGATCACCCCTTGGGCATGTTAGACAAAGATCAGCTCTTTGGAGAAGCACAAATGCTGGTAAAGGTGAAAGGAAAAAGAAAAGAGATGACCAGTAGTAAGATGGATACATTCTATTATAGTAATGACTGGTACACCTGACCCACAAACTGAGAAGCCCTGACATACTGTATATTCATTAGGAGAACCATGCCAAAATGGGAAGATGGTTAATTATGATAGAAATAATTCATTTATCATAGGATTTCTTTTGATTTTCAAGAGCAATCAGGGTTATTTCTATGTTTCATCTTAATAACCAGATGTTAGCCCTCCCAGGTAAAACAGGAAACACAACCAGATGAGCTAATTCTACTTTATTGTAAGACTACATTAACAGAATCTTACATATCTGAAAGTACAAATCTCCTTCCCTGAATTTTAATTGCCTGATCCACTGGGAGGGTCTTTATCTGACCATTAAGCATATATGGGCTCCCCCTTTTCTTCTCCAATTGTTTACTAGATCATCTCTTTCCCTCATCCCTCAAGGTCACGCTTACATGCCATTACATCAATGCAGCAGTTTACATCGGCCACAACATTTCACTCATGCTATGTGTTCAGAATCAATAAGAACAATTTTATGCACAAGAAAGTAGTGGATTACAATGGCTTACTAAGGTTGAATAAGCAAATAATTGACTTGTAGTAGAAATGTAATTGAATAATAAGAGAATGCTTATTTATTTCATTTTGTTTTATTTTACTTAACATTAACAACTGTGTCAACAAAGATACATTATCTACTTTAGGAGTGTATTTACTAACCACAATGGACAAACAACTACCACTCAGCAATGCAATCATAAAGTGAAACATCTCAAGACAACACTCATGTCTCAACAACAGCTTTAACTGCTGTTGTTAAACAAACCACTGCAGTCACTGAAGGCAATGTCATTTGACCATGGCTTGCAACTTCCTGCTGGCTTCCCCACTGACTTGGCTTGTCAGATGCTGGTTGTGAAAGTTGCAAATGGGGATCTCATATCACAGGATGCTACAACTGTTATAAATGCACAATGGTTGCAAAACACCCAAATCACAATCATGTTGTAACTTTAATGAGCATTTGGTAAGTTAAGCACTACCTATAATTATAATTTATAGAGAATGATGGAGCGGTGTTGCTGCATTTAATGCTTCTTGTGATATTTGCCCCTCCCTTCCACAAAATTATTGTGTTCCATTCAATAGCTAGGACTTAGGTGATAGGTAGTTTATAAAGAATTGGATAAACTGTCCTATCAGCACTAAGGGGAAAAATATAGCATGCATGCCAACATAATTGAACAAACTATTCTACCAAATAACTAAACTAATTATAAGCCCTGGAGTCCAATTTCAGATCCCTTATTAATACTTAGCATTTATACAGTTCACATATATTACCTCACTAATTCTTAAAAGCATCATGAGATAAGCCAAAACTATTATCTTCAAATAACAGAGAATGACTATCATGAGTTTATGCTTTCATTTTCCCTAGGCCTTGAAGGTCACCTTTGACTTGCAGACAAAAGAAGCATGATACCCCAAATACTACTCTGAATAAAGCTATACTCTCTGAAGAACCTGATAGATTTCGCATCATAATTCCATCTGTTGTTTTCTAGAATGTATTTTAAGTACTAATTAATAGTTGTCTCCAATATGCTACAAAATAAAATAACTAGTTCTGTCATTATACTGCTTAAAATAAGCAAAATTCTTGGAGCATCAGCTAGATGCTAGAGGATATCCTAGAAGAACAGCTAAAGAGTATAATAAGAAATAATTTATTTCAATTATAAACTAAAAAAGTTAATTCAACATTACTGAACTTAAATTTATAATAGTTTTGCTATGTAATAAGAATATATTTATTTTTGGAATATACTTCTAATCATATATAGATAAAGAAACAACATTAATAAACTCCTTAGGCATATAAACCTATAACAATATAGGTTTCCAGGCATATATATATTGATATACCCAATCAGTTCAACCCCCCACTAGCAGTTAAAAAGGAAGAAACAGCTGCAATCACACATTGCTCCCAGAAGCACGAAGCTGAAGCCTGAAGATGACGAATGAGACTTCATCGAAACGTCACCAAGACACTTCCAATTTTACGTGGGAGAAAACCCGAATAACCAAAGACTTACATTTTGGTATGTTCGAGTCTTTTCCCGTGTAAGATTGGAAGTATTTAGGCAACGTTTCAATGAGATCTCACTCATCATCTTCAGGCTTTGGCTTTGTTCTTATGTGAGCAAAGTGTGGATTTTAACTGCTGTTTCTCTATAAATACTGGTGGGGGGGTGTTTTTTGAATAGCTGGCCTAGCTGTTGCAAGCTGATTGGTTGGCTGTGTTGCTAATTGGTTAATGGGGTTGATGTTTGTGTGGGAAGTAGCATTTTGGGCCCTGGTCTGGTTCCGAGTTCGAGGTCCTATTATGTGTTGATGTTTGTGTGGGGAGTAGTATTTTGGGGCCTGGTCTGGTTCCGAGTTCAAGGTCTTGTCAGGTGTGGATGTTTGTGTGGGAAGTAGCATTTTGGACTCTGGTCTGGTTCCGAGTTCGAGGTCCAGTCATGTGTTGGTGTCAATTTTTGTAGCTGGCATTCGTTTCTTGACTAGTGCTCGCTATCTATCTATCTCTCTCTCTCTCTATCTATCTATCTATGTAGGTCTTTGGTTATTTGGGTTTTCTCCTACGTAAAATTGGAAGTGTCTTGGCGACATTTCGACGAAGTCTCATTCGTCATCTTCAGGCTTCAGCTTCGTACTTCTGGGAGCAATGTGTGATTGCAGCTGTTTCTTCCTTTTTAACTGCTAGTGGGGGTTTGAACTGATTGGGTGGGAGCTTGGCTGTGCTCTGATTGGATGGGGGGGTTTTGTGCTCTGATTGGATGGGGGTTTTTTTGTGCTCTGATTGGATGGGGGTGTGTCCTTTTTGGGTGGGGGCTTGGTTGAAGCCATCGAGATAGCAAAATGCCCACACAGCATGAACAGACGAGATGATACCTCCCGCCTACTAGCCATTTGGAAACCCGCCCTTATTGACCAATGAGTCCCTAACACGAGGAATGACACCAGACCCACACTCACGAGGTCCACACAGGATGTCATCACCACACATCCACCCAGAAAGCAGACTCAAACCCACACTGATCATGAAGCACGACCAAGGACCAGAAGCCAGACCGCAGCTGCAACATTAGCCATTTCAAACCCCTCCAATCCATACATGCAGAGACTGACACCCACTATGAAGATGTAGCATGACCACGAACACGAAGCCAAACAAAGCAATGCAGCTTACCAGCTCAAATCCCCCTGCAACTCAGACTAATCTGAGCACAACCAAGCCCCCACCCAAACAGGACACACCGCCAGCCAATCAGAGCACAAAAAAAACCCCATCCAATCAGAGCACAGCCAAGCTCCCACCCAATCAGTTCAAAACCCACTAGCAGTTAAAAAGAAAGAAACAGCTGCAATCACACATTGCTCCCAGAAGCACGAAGCTGAAGCCTGAAGATGACGAATGAGACTTCATCGAAACGTCGCCAAGACACTTCCAATTTTACACGGGAGAAAACCCGAACAACCAAAGACCTACATATATATATATGCTGGTAGCTGAGCTTCATGCTTGAATGAACAGAACTTCCCCAGACAAGGAGAAAGCTGTGTAATTGCCCATCTGTGCTCCAGGAAGTTGCTCCTCAAGAAAAGACTGGCAACATCTGAAGAAATTGTCAGCTATTCTCAAGTTGAGTACTGGGACCTCACACAGATACAGAAACCATTAATGGACACCATGCTCAATGAATCTATTTTCTAATGTACATTTTTGGGAACACGGATTTACAACAAATAAAGTCCTTTGATAGAACAGATAAACTGATACCAGCCAAGTCAGTGGATCTTCCATTCATGGAAAGAATTAAAAGAGGCAGAAAATGAATACAATATAAAAGCAAAAAACCTCTGAAATTGTATTGCCAAGTGTCAGGCAGTGGCTTGAATGAAAAACAAGTAGGTTAAACATTATTATAACTTAGAATGAACTCTAAATTCTAAAGAACAGAAAAACATGCCCCATTGAGCATGGCAAGGAGAGTTATGTTGTGATTATTGTGATATAATAGTTATAAAGTAGTTTTAGTACTGCAATCTCTAACCATTATGACAGAATCAATATTAATCATCACAATATCTTGGAAAGCTATTTTTGACTAAATATCTTTGAAGAACAATCTGAAAACAAAATTGTTTTCTAATTGCATTGTAAGGGTGCGATGTAAATACATTGCTATTTCAACATATGGAAGCCATAATAATTTACTAAAGCAATAAACGAACTATATCTAGATTGACTGAAATTCCTTTGTTATTGCTACAGTAACTTTGGCATTCTACTCTCTTTGAAACTACTGATTCAGTTGCTTACACACGTGATCTCATGCCCAATTATATGGGCTTTAAAAACTACTTTGAAAAAAGGCACATAGACATTCCTAACAGACATATTATTACATTTGTGTATAGACTGGACCTGCATCTTATTCTGAATGGTTATTTCATTGAGAATAGTCCATGTTAATGGACATATTAATGGAAGCAGAGACCCAGGCTTCTTGAGGCTACAATCTATAGGCACACAATTAAGCAGAAAAACAGTGAAGTCCATTAACAATGAAATATAGAAAAAAAACCAAAAGGAGGGGAAATACCAATTTTATTCAGGCTCCTACAAAAAGAAATCCATTACAGGAGGAAGCATACTAATACATGAACTGATTACAAGGCTGTGAATTTCCTCCCTTAAATTCACTTCAGAACTAATTTTAAAATTATATAATTGAATGAAGAACATCATAGCAGGAAGGAAGATAACAAAAATGATGCCTTGCACATACCCAAAGTTTTTGCTTGCCTAAGGAAATCTAAAGTCTCTAGGCAATGAATCACTTCAACTAAGAAGAAAAAGACTCCCAGGCACTTGTAGAAAGACTTCTAAAAAGAAACTTCACAAAGGCAAATTAAGACTCTAAGATTATAAATATGAACGGGAAATGAGAAGACTGAATCAATTAGAGAATTATTCATATTTTAGGATTCCCTCCTGAAGAGAGATCAAGGCCTGAATTAGGGATCAAAATGATTAATTGACTAACCAGCAGCCAACAGAGATACAGATAAGAAGTGGCAGATTTATACATATAGTGAATCCAAACTGACAACACAGAGATTCTGCACTGTAAAAAAGGAAAACATTACAGCCCAACAAGCAACACAGAAACACACACGTAGAAAGGCAAAATCTCCCTCTATGAAGATGTTGTATGCTTCCTTTCCAATACAAAAAATGTTTAAAGATTGAAATGTTTCAATGCTTTATTATTTAAATTATATTTTCAGTCAGGAAAAACTTCACTACTTGTAATATATTTCCTATTAGGATATTTCTTTTTAAAAAATCATCAGTTCTCTATTGGGGTTGCCTATATCAAGCAAGGATGTTTCAGATCTAGTATCGGTTCCTTCTGTTGGCTGGTATTTAATGAAACACCTTTTCCAAAGCCCTATGTATTAGCCAACTAAATGTAAGAAAAGGGGCATTAAGTCCGTTATGAAGATGGCATGGTGAAATGAAAGAAATAGCACTGCAATTTTGTCAGTGCTTCTAAGCATTCTTAACTCAAGGATCTGTTTTTCTGAGCCTGTAAACTGCCATTGAACATAGGAAATAGTGCTATTTCTTTAAGACAGTATTTCTCATCCTTGGCAACCAGAAGTTGTTTGGACTTCAGCTTCCAGAATTATCTGCCCAGCTACAATTTGCCAAGGTTGAGAAACACTGCTTTGAGAAGCAGCCAATAGACATAGGGAGGGTGCCTTCATTAGATATGAAGCTCCTGGGCCAGTGGTGGGTTGCTACTGGTTCCCCCCCACCCCGGTTCTGTCGAATGGATAGCAGCAGCAGCGGAAGGCTCCGCCCACCCACCCAGACATCATCAAATATGATCTGCGCATACGCAGAAGTGGTGCGCGCGAAAGCGAGCCAGTAGCAAAGGTAAGTGAAACCCACCCTTGCCTTGGGCTCATATGAATCCAAATATTTCATAGATGTAAGAATAGCCTAAAAATAGATTTTATTATTTTTAAAATATTTTTAATATATTTTATTTTAAAAGTTCATTTTAAAAAATTAAAACATCTCATTTTAACGGTATTCAAACCAGTTTGTGCAAAGAATAGTTGGTTTTTGACAGTATGCATTGGAATGGAGCATGTTTCAGATGTTCAAACTGTTTAGAATTTTTTTGTTGTAGATTTAGACTTAAATGCAATTGTTCTAGGCAGAAATTGGGAAGGAGGATGTATTAATGGGAGGAAAGGAAAGCTGGGATTGATGGGATAAACAAGGCAATGGAGATGATGGGATAGAAGCCTGGTTTTTTACTGCAGAAATCTTCTGATAAGAAGCAGATATACAGGCCAGTATATCAGGAGTGGCATCTGAGACTGAAGCAAGGGAAGGCAATGGTAAGATTGGGGGTGAATGGGTTGATGGATTACATCATGCTAAGAAATAATCTAAGCCGAAAGAAGGAAGAAAGTGGAGGAAGGAAAGGGCAGAAGGAAAGAAGGATGCTAGAAAAATAGGTGTGAGACAAGCCAGTCGAAGAATGAGGAGAAAATGGGTGTTGGTCTTACCTGAGACGCCCTTTCTCAGGAAGGCTGAAATGGCAGTCAGATGAGGGTGGTACTCTTCTGTCAAGCTTGGAGGACCGAGTCTGCAAGAACTTTTAAGCCCCGCCTCTTCCTGTTGGCTTTCAGTTTTTGCCGAGGAAGCTGACGCAGACTGAAGTGTCTTCCTAAAATGAGAAAAAATTAGTGATCTTCCACCCCCCACGGCTGGAGGCCAGTCCTTGAAGGGTGGGGCTGACTGCCGTTTCAGCCTTCCTGAGAAAGAGCATCTCAGGTAAGACCAACGCCCATTCTCCATTGAGGCTGGAAACGGCAGTCAGATAAGGGACATACCAAAGCTCGATGTCCAATGGGGAGGGTCCTTGGCCGGCCGACGGTCATTGATCCTGATGGATGCTTTGAAGTACTTGTCTGCCAAAAGCAGCGTCCACTGAAGCTTATGAGTCAAGCTTGTAGTGTCTGATAAATGGGGTGGGCGTAGACCAAGTCGCCGTCCGACATACTTCCTCTAATGGAGCCTGGGTGGCCCAAGCAGCGGACATAGCAGTGCTCCTGGTGGAATGAGCCGTGATATGAGATGGAAGTGGTAAAGAAAGCTTTTCGTAGGCAGTGGCAATGATGGCTCGAATCCATCTGCCGATGGTGGGCGCTGAAGCCTTGGATCCCAGTGAAGATGGTTGAAATGAGACGAGAAGTGCTTCAGTACATTGAATGGGAGCTGTACGATTAAGGTGAATTTTTAAGGCCCGACGAACATCTAATGTGTGCCACTGTCATTGTAGCCGATGAGAAGGAGATGGGCAGAAGTTCGGGAGAACTACCTCCTGAGATCGGTGAAACGTGGTATTGATCTTAGGAATGAATGTCGGATCTAAACGGAGCACGACCCTGTCTTGGTGGAATATGCAAAGATCGCGCCATGTAGACAAGGCAGCCAATTCAGAGATATGACGCGCCGAAGTGATGGCAATAAGGAAGGCCACTTTAAAGGTGAGGAACTTGAGAGAAGCTTCTCGGAGAGGTTCAAAGGGAGGTTTAGTCAATGCTGTGAAAACCTTGTTGAGATTCCAAGATGGAAATCAATGGACGACCAGTGGATTTAGATTGGAGGCCCTTCTCAAGAATTGTCTGATGATTGGATTGTTTGCCAAGGATTCAGGAGAACCGCAGGTAAGTATTGTGGAGATGGCTGCTATCTGGCGCCTCAGCGTGTTGGGGCTAATCCAGATTCTAGGCCATCTTGAAGGAATCCAATGATGTCAGCCAGATCCGGAAAGGTAGGTGATGTAGAGTGTTTAATGTACCAGCAAGAGAAACTCCACCAAGTGGCGTCATAAATGCGGTTGGTAGATTGTTTGTGAGCAGCCTGGATAGTTGCGATGGCATTTACAGGAAGTCTAAGTTGAGTTAGGAAGCCCCGCTCAACCTCCAAATGGCGAGTTGGAGCCATTGGGGCTCCGGATGGGTTAGAGCACCCTGGTGGAGGGATATCATACTGTCTGATATTCTCCATGGTGCGGCCACCGATAGAGAAATGAGGTCCAAAAACCAAGGCCGCCAAGCCAGTGAGGTGCAAGAAGAATCAGCTCTGCTTCCTCTTCCAAGAGTTTCCTGATTACTTTGGGCAAAAGAGGAAGGGGGGAAGGCGTAGAGAAGGCCCGGAGGCCATGGGGATCTTAGGGCATCCACCCCTTCCACTCCTGGTGAGGGGAACCTGGAAAAATATCTTGGTAGTTGACGGTTCATTGAGGTAGCGAAGAGGTCAACCTTTGGAGAGCCGAAGCATCTGGTGATTTCCTGGAATAGATGAGTGAATAAGCTCCACTCTGATTGATCGATGCGATGTCAGCTGAGGGCGTCTGCCCGAACATTGGATGATCTGGAGATGTGGCTTGCCCTGAGAGAGCGAAGATGACGTTCTGTCCAACGACCAAGGGAGAAGGTCTCTGTCATTAACGTCTTTGATTGTGTTCCTCCCCACCTGTTTATATGGGCCTTTGCGGATACGTTGTCTGTTAGAACTAAGACATCATGGCCTGCTACAAAGTGTGCAAAGTGGAGGAGAGCTTTGTGGATAGCTCGAAGTTCTAGCAGATTTATGCTGAGTTTGCGCTCTGAGGGAGACCAAACCCCCTGAGCCAGATAGTTGTCCAGATGCACCCCCCAGCCTGAGAGGCTTGCATCAGTTGTAAGAATGAGTCTGTGAGGTTCCCGGAAACTCGTACCTCTGGTGATTGCTGTAGATGTCCACCAACGAAGAGATGAAATGATATCCGGGGTAAGCGGATCCGAGAAAGAGACGTTGCGAGATTGAGTCTTTGATAAGGAAGCAGTAGCCATTGGAGGGACCTGCTTTGGAGACAAGACCAGGGTACTATTCCAAATGTGGAGACCATCTTACCTAATAGCTGAGATAATCTGCTGAGTGACACTGAGGAAGATGCAATAACGTGTGCAGCTAAGTCCCTGATGCTAGATTGGAGCTCCTGTGAGAGATAAACCATTGACTGAACAGTGGAGGTTTGAGCTTTAAAGAGCAAGGATTTGAACAATTGAGGATTGAAAAGGCCTATAAAAGATGGCTGTTCTTGTTCCATACCCTCATCATCTGAAAGTGTTTCATCTCATAAAATTTCCACTTCTGATAAAGAATCTTGATCTGAAGTTTCCTGATAATCAATCTGAACCTGATCAGATAAGGAAGAATCAGACTCCTGTACTACCTGGCGTCCTCCGCCCCTGGTGGAGAAAGTGGCAGGACCTTGCTGTATGCATTGGGTTAGACCCGATCTGATGGCCTCAGCAATGATATTACCAAATGAGGATGGCAATTGAAATTGAATAGAGTCCCTAGCCATCAAAGTGCTGGGAGCTGGAGCAGGGTTCACCTCAGAAGGTGAAGAGATATTGGGGTCAGGAGGATGGGCTGTGGCCCTGATAGTAGAAGTAGTTGCAGGATTTTCCTGAAATAAAGTTTCACGAACCTCAGATAATGGAGGAGTCCCTGAAGCAATTGGTCAGGAGACCAATTGGGTGGGAGCTGAGGGGAAGGAGATTGTACCATAGCTATGGAAGGAGAAGGTAGTTTCGTAGGAGCAGGAAGCTTGTCACCCTGTTTATGTTGGGCCTTAGACACAGCCTTCTCCAAAGCTTTATGGCACCTCCGCTCTTCCTTAGTAGGTTGGGGCACCTGGGAAGCTGCTGTCTTCCCTCTCTTAGAATGATGCTGGGTGCCTGAAGGGCCCTCGCCTGGGTCAGATTGGTGGGCCAGGATGGTTTTGGTGGATTGGGGTCGCGTGGCATCCGCCATGTTGAATAAAACCCCATATAACAAGAAGGCATTCCAGATAAGTAGATTAGCCCCAAATTAGTCTCCTCTGAGTAGAGGTAATGAGTAGAAAGGGAGGCTTGGCTAGATAAACAGGCAAAATTGCCCTTTCCAAGATCACTGAGCCGAACGCCCAGACGCAATCAGATAAGGCGCGGGAAAACTTTGCACCAAAATGGCCACCGTGCTGTGCTCCTCCGGGGCGCACCACCCCCATCAGCAGAACTCACGATTACGCTGCTGAAATCACTGCCGACAAGCCGCTGAAGCAACAGAAGTTCGGATCGGCAAGAGGAGCAGGGTTAAAGTGCTTGCAGTTGCTGCTGAACCCAAAGCCTAAAATGAAGCAATGCTTCTCTACCCGGCAGATGACTCGGGGGTCGGGGAGAATAGCTGCGCGCTGTTAAAGCGCTGCTCAATCAGAAGCTGCCAGCCAGCAGTCCGATGCCTTTCCAAGGCCCTCAGCGGTCTCAGACGTAAAGTCCTTCTCACTGGAATAAAAGCTCTCTTTTTCTCCTTCTATTATATTATTTGTTAAAGAAGCTGTAATGGAGCTAGGAAGACACTTCTGTCCAGCTTGGGACCGAGTCAAAAAACTGAAAGCCAACAGGAAGAAGCGGAGCTTAAAAGTTTTTGCAGACTTGGTCCTCAAAGCTTGACAGAAGAGTACCACCCTCATCTAACTGCCGTTTCCAGCCTCAATGGAGAAAAGAAGGGATGGAAGGGGTGAAATGCACCAGCCTTAGCCTATTTGTTTCATATAATCACGCCAAGATCTCCAAAGCTAAAAGCAAGAACAATCAAAGCATTCTGGATTTTGCTTCTACTAAACTGTGACTAATTTGAAGCCATTCAGCAGAATTTATGGAACATGGTTGCTTGTTTCAGATTTGAAAGAATGCTTATCTTTCATTTTATGCACACCTCTACTAATGCACTCTGAACAGATTTTAAAAATCCTTCTGTTTTTTTTTTTCATTATAACCATCATTATTAAACATGAGATATCTCTAACTACCAAATTTTCTCAGTAATATACAATAAAAAGAACTTGAAATCGAAATAACCACAAAGAATTTTCAATCACAGATTATTATCACTGCAATCAGGGGTGGTATTTACTTACCTTCATTACTGATTTGCAGATGGGAGCACATGCACCACCTCCGCGCATGCGCAGAACCTTCTGTGCATGCATAGAGCATTAAAAATGGGATGAGATGACGTCTGGAGAGGTGGGCGGACCTCCCACAGCCACCACTACCGGTTCGCTCGAACCGGATATAACCAGCTTAATAGCACCACTGACTGCAGTTACCAGCATGTGAATCTCTGCAAAAGCTCTCAGTAAAACTGGATGTTCATTCAGAAGGTGACATTCTCTAAATAATCTAGATCTTAGTATTTTAGGACTTTATTAATGATCAGCTATTTGCGTTTCATGCAGTGCAATGCTATAAGAACAGGTGTAACATCCTCTTCCTTGGACCAACATGGATGCCATGTTTTTATTTTTATTTATTTATTTTATTTTATTTATTTATTTGTCGTAACAATATATACAAGCATTACATAAAGGATTATATAATATATATAATATAAACATATATATGAAGAGAAACAAGGTAATATAAACATATATATATATATATATATATATATATATATATATATATATATATATATATATATATAGGGGAAGAAACAATAGGACAGGAACGGTAGGCACGTTTGTGCTCTTATGCACGCCCCTTAGAGTCCTCTTAGGAATGTGGTGAGGTCAACTGTGGATAGATTTTGAGTAAAGCTTTTGGGGTTATGAGAAGAGACCACAGAGTCAGGTAATGCATTCCAAGCATATATAATTCTGTTACAGAAATCGTGTTTTCTGCAATCTAAACTGGAGCAGTTGACATTGGTAGCTCTTTTGTTATTGTTATTGAAACTGAAGAAGTCATTGACAGGAAGGACATTACAACGAATGATTTTATGAGCTAAACCCAGGTCCTGTCGAAGGCGACGAAGTTCCAAGTTTTCTAGACCCAGGATATCAAGTCTGGTGGAATAAGGTATTTTATTGGTTTTGGAGGAGTGGAGAACTCTTCTCGTAAAATACCTTTGGACACGCTCAACTGTATTGATATCAGATATATGGTATGGGTTCCAGACAGGCGAGCAGTAATCAAGAATTGGCCTAGCAAATGTTTTATATACTCTGGTCAGTAGCGTGGTGTTTTTTGAAAAGAAGCTACGCAGAATTAAGTTAACAAATCTTAGAGCCTTTTTTGCTATATAGTTGCAGTGGGCTTTGGCACTTAGATTGTTAGATATAAAAACTCCAAGGTCTTTGACAGGGTGGGGAGTCATCTGTGAGGTAATGTCCATCAAGCATGTACTTTGTGATTGGGTTCTTTCTTCCAATATGCAAGACTGAGCATTTACTGGTTGAGATTTGTAGTTGCCAAATTTTAGACCAAGCAGTTAGATGATCAAGGTCCTTTTGAATTGTGGATGTATTGTCAGTGGTGTTGAAAAGTTTGACATCGTCAGCAAAGAGAACACAGTTACTTGAGATATGATCACAAAGATTGTTTATGTATATTATAAAGAGAGTTGGTCCAAGAACGCTACCTTGAGGAACACCACTCTTGACAGGAACAGGATTTGATAGAGCATTACCAATTTTAACTACTTGTTGTCTGTTTGACAGAAAAGCAGATATCCAATAGTGTAAGGGTCCTGAAATGCCATAGGATTTTAATTTTAGGAGAAGTTTATCATGTACTACTGAGACAAAAGCTTTACAGAAGTCTATGTATATTGCATCTGTTGTTTTACCTAGATCAAGATTTGTAGTCCACAGGTTTTTACAGTGGAGAAGTTGTAAATTGCATGATAATTTTTTTCTGAAGCCAAATTGTTTATTTGAGAGAAGGTTGTGTATTTCTAAGTGCAAGGTAATGGATTGGTTGATGATGGATTCCATTACTTTGCAGGCGACGCAGCATAGGGAGATTGGTCTATAATTATCAACTAAGCTGGGATCGCCTTTTTTGAAAACTGGAATAACTGAGGCTAGTGACCAGAGATTGGGAAGGGAGTTTTGTATGATGGAAGTTTTCAAATTAGACACAAAGATAGTCTCAGTACAAATTTGGAGTTTACTAACATGTCCATCAAAGTTTTATACTAATTATCTTATAAAAACAGTACAATTACATACCAACAAAATTTTATGAAATATATTTCTGCTACTTTCTTCAGTCTAACAACAAACGATAGACTTAAGTCTAAAAGCACTAACAAGTCACATACCCATGAATGAAAAATGTTATTCCATTCAAAGTCAGCAAATCTTCCACCACTTTAGAATTAGTCACTCACAACGATATATCCATATTATGTAGATTCATTTTCAATTTGTTGACCTTCTATAAGCCAATACTAACATGCATTCAGGACAGTCACATCATTTCCTGAAAAGGTTATATAAAATAGATTGGGTGCCTCAAGTATACAAAGTACCCAACTCCAGATTTCTACTATCTTCCATTCTGAAGAGTAAGAATCTTGTTGCAATAGTGACACAACAAGGTGAGGGACATGGCAGGCGGAGGTGAGTGTGGATGCTCGCTAACAGGCACTGCCATGATGGATCTGAAATGGCAGGTGCTCTTTAATATTATATTTATAAGCTGCTTAGAAGGTTTCACTTTCATTTTTACTGCTTGCCCTTTCTCTTCATAATTAGAGCCTGGTGGTACAGATGCATTTCTCTTCAAACAATCATGCAGTTTGTAGTGTACGTAGATTTGCAAAGCAATGGGCTAAAAGAATATTCCTGAACTTTGTTTTATGAGTTATCTCATGGTTACTATGAAATGGTGTGAATTTCATCAATGCAGTGTATGTTATCTCAGTTTGCAGAGCTTGGATTCATTGAATGAGTTTACCAAAAATGTAAATATTGCAGAATATACAGCCTCATGCTACATAGCTAAGCTGTCAGCCCTGGAGCCCATCTTTTTCTTTGGATCTTCAGGGCTGCCACACTTAGTGCTGTGGGAAACTGGGAGGGACGATTGCATGGAGTTGCAGGGATATCTAGCCATAATAACATTCTTTTCTCTGAGAGTCAAGGAATCCAGCATGCTCCTGGAATGACATCTCCAGGTGCATGCTGGGAGGCATCTCCAGTTGGGAGGATGCATTGATTGGACCATGTGATGGACATGTGGGTGCTGGGGAAGGGACTTTGACTTTCCTTTGGGTGGGGAAAAACCAAAGCTTTCAGATTCAGGTTTTCCCAGATGTGCCAATATAACATCTCTAATAAAATGGGACTTAGAGGAACTTCAAGTCTCAGAGTTTTCTTTCGTTGCAGGTGATACTTGGAAGCCTAACATAAGCTCCATTTCATGCTGAATAAACTAAATTATTAATGTATCTTAAATATAAAACTATATTTAGATAGATTTTTACTCCAAAACCATTTTATTAAAATAAATTTGATAAAAATAAAAAAATCCTATTTAAATAAAAAAAATCTGGGTTTTTTTGTTTTGTTTTGTTTTTAAATTATTAATTTTTATCCACCCTGCTCTCAGGCAATCTATAAGGATACTGTTGGCAATGATATTAAAAACCATTGAGAAATCAAGAAGAATCAGCAAAGTCTTACCACTATTCTTTCACAAATTATTCCCCACACGAATAATAATAATCAGACCAATGAAGAGTTTTAACCCTTTAGACTGCTCTGAAATATTTTGATATATGTCCAAATCGTTCCTCTACACTGCCAGAAGCTGAGCAGCCACTACTGAGTCATTTTAACCAATTCTGGTGAACTATAACTATCTATGTCCTAGAGATTTGTTCATTCATTTCATTATTTATATCCCGCCTTTATTTTCACAAATAATTCAAGGCAGCTGAGAGTGTGTGACCAGCCCAAAATTACCCAGCTGGCTTTCGTGGCTAAGGCAGAACTTGAACATGGTCTCTTGCTTTCTAGCCTGGTGCCTTAACCACTAGGCCAAACTGGCTCCAGTTTCAGATCCAGGCCAGTCTTCCTAAGAAGGGGACTATTTGCCTTTTTTTACCCAGGAGGGCATTCTCCTCTCCTTTAGAGATGCATTTTATAATGTCAACTAAAGCATCTCTAATAACTTCTCAGCTAGAACTTACAAATCAAATTGGGCAAGGATCCAAACAAGCAATAAAATAAATTTCTCTAAGCCAGTGGCCCTCCCAATCTTTTGGGCACCAGGCACCAGTTCCATGGAGAAAGATTTTTTGGCAGACTAGAATGGGCATGGTTTTGCATGCTGCCTGCAGCCCCGTGGATGAGGCTTCGCTTGTTTGTGCAGACCGGTTGCTGCCATGCTGCAGACCGGTGCCAGCCCACAGACCAGGAGTTGGGGACCCCTAAGCATGCCCTAAGCATCTGGCCACACTCTTGACTCCCTTTCTTTTCAGAATGAGGAATCCAACAATTTGCCTAAATTAAGTCCAAAACAAAAAGAGGAAGGGCTAGAAAAGAAGAAGTCCTCAGCACCAGGGCTTCAAATAAGATAAAAGATCCCCATCCCAGGAAGGGAGTAAGAGAAACGTCTTTTTCCCTCTGAGCAATGTTCAGTTCTGATAGTACAGGCTAGGGGGGAGAACGCTCACATACAAATATTGGAAGGGTATTTTATGTCAAAGTCACTTCCTCCACATAAGATCAGAGTATTCTGTACGCTCCTGACAGCTGCAGTGGATTGGTTTATTAGGATATCAAAGATGGAACTGATGGAAAAGCTTGAGTGCATGAACACAATCAACAATTTCGCAAGACCTTTCTGGGCAGAACTAACTTTCCAATGAATTAATATTCTACTCTGTACCTTCTGTGTCTAAAATATATTCTACTTTAAAATCTACTAGCAATTTGTAGGGGGAGGGAGTCAGCAATGCACAGAAAGTGTGACCAGCATTCAAGAAAAAGCAAGGTGTGTTGTAATGCTAAGTGGTTATTCATCAAAAACAGCAACTATAAACAAAAGTGACTGGTGTAATCCAATTTGCTACTGAGGAGGACTCATCACTCTAAACCTAGGTGGGGTGTGCCCTGTAATGTAAATGAACAAGCTCTAGTGATCTCTAGGTCTTTACATATTAATTGTGAACAATAGAATGACAACAAAATTTCTTCTTGTTTAATAGCATTTTAATCAGTTGCTACCGGTTCGCCCTGGATCAAGCGAACCAGTAATGACGGTGGCGGGAGGCTCCACCCACCCTCCCGGATGTCTCTGCACATGCACAGAAGCGTCACACGAGCAAGCAAGCGTGCAAGCGCCCATCAGCGAACTGGTAGTGGCCGAAATTGAAACCCACTACTGATTTTAATCATGTAATTGACAAAACAGACTCTTGCATTCTATCTAATTTTGATCACCAAACTTTTGACAACTGAGGTACTAATTGCTATGCATACTAAATTAGTAGTATAACTTCATTTCAAATAACTATGACAAGAACCAATCTAGCTCAAGTTTCCGCTTATGTACTGCCTCTCCCCATCTGACATGGACTCCAAGAACAAAAGTTTTGTTTTTATCTACTGTAGTTTAATTCTCTGAATCAAACTTAAAATACTGCTGATCTTAACTATTCTTTGTTCTAAAAAATGTCATCTTTAGAAGTCATTGCTTGAATTTGTGTCCTTTCAAATAAAGTACAGTTAAATCTAGAAAGAGTTAATCAGGTTTGATGAAATGAAAAGCAATGATAAGTGAAAAGTGGAAGAGAAAATCCTAAAGTTTGCTTAGGCACACAGCTGTAATGTTAAATCTTCACTTATCATTATATAGGAACTTATCATCATAGAAGCTGAAACTATAATCATTTATTTCTTTTAAAGCAAAGTGATCATCTAAACCATGCAAAAGTTCAATTATTTTGGTATTATATTAGTGTTCTTCTCCAAGACTTCTCTTTGTTTATATTTATCATATTTTGAAAGAACTGTCCAACAATGCAATTCTGAAAATATGGCTGTTGATACATTAGACTGTATCAAAAACTGCAGCAATTGTCAATGTTTCTATCTCAATGACCTTGAATTCTTACATAAAAACTAGTTATACACAGCAATGTAGCAGAGGATAGCATAAAATCTAAGTAATTTTACCAGAAGTAATAACTTATAGAAAATCGTATATCAGCAATTTCAAATAAGGAGCACAAAGTTCAAAACTGTTTCTTCTTCTCTTGAATGTAACTATTAGTTGCATACCTAATCTACATACTATTCCTTGACCCAGCCCAGGGGTGAAATCTAAAAATTTTCCCTACCGGTTCTGTGGGCATGGCTTAATTGGTGGGCGTGGCTTGGTGGTCAGATGACTGGGTGGGCATGGCCAATAACAATAAATAATAAAAATAATAAAGTATACAAAACAATAAGAGGTACCAAAAACCAACTTTCACACTTTACAGACACACAACACAACACAACACAACTGACTCACACACAATGTAAAAGCAGCTGCACTTCACCCAAAATGGCCCCTGCAACAAGCAGGAAACCTCACACAGCCACAAAAATCTCAAAAACCAACTTCACACTTTACACACACACAACACAACTGACTCATACACACACACACTCACAAAATGCCACATACAGCTTTGTGAGATTTTGTATGCTTGTGTAGTTAGAATGAAACACTACAGAAACCCACCAAATCTCAGCTGCACAAATATTTTATCTTATTATTTTATTTTATTTATATTTTTTAGATCAGGGACTCCAACCTTAGTAACTTTAAGGATTGTGGACTTCAATTCCCAGAGTTCCTCAGCCAGCAAAGCAGGCAAATTGAATTGCTCACTGAGGAAATGGATTGCAGGCAGGCAGATTCAGTTGCTAGCTAATGCAACTGATGTAAAGCATGGCTTTGCAAGCCCGAAAGAAGCAGCAATAATGCAAGTGGGGACAGGGCATTGGGTGGGCATGGGTGGGGACTGTTGTAAGAGGTTGTTAAAAATGATTTTAAAAGTCTGTGATGATGAGACAACTCATCTGGGATCGCCAGAGGAAAAAAAGATTTTAAAAGCTCCTCTGATCATCCCAGCTGAAGTTCCTGCATCGCAGCCCAGAACCTCTTAAAATAATTGTTTTAACAAGCTCTTCAGATGAAAACATGTTTTTTAAGGTTCTGGTGATGAGGAACTCAGCTGGGATCACCAAAGGAGCATTTTAAAACCAATTTTTTTACAACCTCTTCAGCCGAACAGGTTGTTTAAAAAAAGAGTTTAAAGGGTTCTGACAATCCCAGCCGAGCTGTGGGATCATCAAAGGCTTTTTTTTTTTTTACTTTTAAAGGCATGTTTTCGGCTGAAGAAAAACTGCTTTTAAAAGTAAAAAAAAACAACTTCTGATGATGGCGCAGCTCATCGGGGCAGGGGGCGGGGGCAGGGATTTTTGCTACCGGTTCTCCGAACCACCAGCCGCCATTGCTACCAGATCAGGTGAGTCGGTCCAAACCGGAAGCATTTCACCCCTGACCCAGTCCTGTAAGATTGTAGTAGTACTACCGACATTAAGAGGAAACGCATCCAACTTTTTTGTAAATTGGCTGCCCTTGACTAAAATTACAGCCAAATCTGAGCTACATTTTTTCCTAGATCTTATTAGTGTGGTGACTAAGAACATAGTAATATATTTTCACAGTAACTTTACACTACAGTTTTTCAAAATGTTATAGATACTTCTATTCTGCAGAAATATAAAGAGGTATAAAGTAGACTTGTTTAGCACATTAATGCCCCTCTCTTGTAAAGTTAAATTCTCCATCTAGTCATCCAGCTAATTCAACATTGTTAGGTCTTGTTTCTTGAGATATTGTAATTCTTACTGGTATAGCTTAGCCAGGAAGTAGCAACAGGATCATTTTACTAAACATTGGTCTGACCCTCAAGTAGATAACTTAATGCAATATGGGCAAAGGACAGCATTGTTACATTCTATTCTATTTCCCAAACTGGCATTCACCAGTTGTGTTGAGATTACAATTCCTATGATTCTATACCCTGAATAATCATATTTGGAGAAAGTTAACCTAAATTCAGCACATGTCTAACTTTTGGAGAGAATGACATTCAAGAAATTAGTCTTTCAGACTTTCAGTTGACATCGTGGTGCTATCAGATGCTAAGAAAAAAATCACACCGAATCCCTTCATTGGAGGGCTCCATAAAGGGCTAAAGTCACCCTGTGGGGTGACGAAGAGTAGAGGGATGCCCTGCAGGTCGTGGAGAGAAGCAGCTCCCCTGCTTGACCCAGGGTTTATTCCCTCTCAGCCAACAATGAAGGCAAGTGGCAGCCATTATGGCTGCTGTGAAGTTGGGGCAGCTGAAGAAACAAACACTGTACTGGAGCGGTGAGTGAACAGTGATTGGAACTGGGTGAGGTGACTTTTTTTACCTAAAACCTACCCCAAAGAAAATAAATTCTGGAAAAAGGAAAAATTTGTTTAAGTGGCAAACAATTACAGAGAGAAAAATTACAGACCTGAAAGAAAAAAATTTAAGAGAGCACAAAACCTTTAAAAACATTGAAAGATTGGATCTCTAATTTTTACTGGCAATAAGGCATTTTAAAATGCAGGAATTAACTGTCAGAATTTTGATTATCTGTTTGAATAAATACAAATGGAATCTGTTAGAATTTGTGCAACGTTGAAATGAAGCTGAAGGCGCTATCTACTGGTGAATTAAATAGACAGTATACTCCTACAGCTCGGGAAAAATACTGATAAGACAGTGGAGAAAGTGGAAATAACACCTGGCAGATTGCTGTGCTATCTATTGCTCTATACTTATCTGCTCCAATACTACTGGAGTTCTAATGGTGAAAATACAGAAGACATCTAATTAAAGTGACTTTCAAATATCAGTAATTATGATTGAATTTATAGAGTGGACTTAAGGAGATATTTAAAAATCTTCCTGAATTACCTAAAAAGAGCTAAATTGACTAACTGTGGGACATAAAAAACTATATTACCATATTCCCTGAGAAGCAATGTCTGGACTGAATAAATGGTTTTCAGATTGACTTTCTGAGATCAAAAATAATTGAGACTCTGGGGCAGGGATAGACACTGACAGTCTATTGAGCTATACTGGGACTTATTAAAAGAAGGTCAACCGCACTCAACGTGTAGTCCTCAACGGAACTACATCCACATGGAGGGAAGTATGCAGTGGAGTACCCCAAGGCTCTGTTTTAGGCCCAGTACTCTTCAACATCTTCATCAATGACTTGGATGAGGGGATAGATGGGGAACTCATCAAATTTGCAGATGACACCAAGCTGGCAGGAATAGCCAACACTCCAGAAGATAGGCTCAAGTTACAGAAAGATCTTGACAGACTTGAACATTGGGCGCTATCTAACAAAATGAAATTCAACAGTAAAAAAAGTAAGGTTCTACATTTAGGCAAAAAAACAAAATGCACAGGTACCATATATGTGGTACCTTGCTCAATAGTAGTACCTGTGAGAGGGATCTTGGAGTCCTAGTGGATAACCATTTAGATATGAGCCAGCAGTGTGCAGCAGCTGCTAAAAAAGCCAACACAGTTCTGGGCTGCATAAACAGAGGGATAGAATCAAGATCACGTGAAGTGTTAGTGCCACTTTATAATGCCTTGGTAAGGCCACACTTGGAATATTGCATCCAGTTTTGGTCACCACGATGTAAAAAAGATGTTGAGACTCTAGAAAGAGTGCAGAGAAGAGCAACAAAGATGATTAGGGGACTGGAGGCTAAAACATATGAAGAACGGTTGCAGGAACTGGGTATGTCTAGTTTAATAAAAAGAAGGACTAGGGGAGACATGATAGCAGTGTTCCAATATCTCAGGGGTTGCCACAAAGAAGAGGGAGTCGGGCTGTTCTCCAAAGCACCTGAGGGTAGAACAAGAAGCAATGGGTGGAAACTGATCAAGGAAAGAAGCAACTTAGAACTAAGGAGAAATTTCCTGACAGTTAGAACAATTAATAAGTGGAACGACTTGCCTGCAGAAGTTGTGAATGCTCCAACACTGGAAATTTTTAAGAAAATGTTGGATAACCATCTGACTGAGATGGTGTAGGGTTTCCTGCCTGGGCAGGGGGTTGGACTAGAAGGCCTCCAAGGTCCCTTCCAACTCTGTTGTTATATTATATTATATATTATATTAAAACTATATGTTTCAGCAGGGGGAAATAAGTGGGTTTCAAAAAGAAATGGTATCGATGTTTCAAAGCATTTATGATATCATGACAAGGAATCACAGGGTGATAATGGATTTACTGAATAACATAAATGGGAAGCTAAAAAATGCTCCACAAGGGATAATGAATAATGATTTTTAAAAAAGCCCAGGAAACAGAGAAGATTACAGAGAGACCAGGATAAAAAAGATAGAATGGACAAATCAACAAATAAAACAAGAAGATAAGAAAGAGAAGGCAATAAAAAGTTATGAAGCAATTCAGGGAAAATACATGCTAAAAGACCAAAAAAAATGATACTGGATAAACAGAAAGATATATTTGAAAAGAAAATAGAGATTTGGGGAGATCCTCTGGAGGCTTGGCAGCAAAAGATAGTAGAGATGGAAGAAATACTCAAGCTAACCAGGAAAGGTGTAGATAGAGATGAAGACAAGGGAGGAATTTGGGAAGCAAGTTAAAAAACGAATAAAAATTGAAATATTAAAATGGGCAAAAGACGATGGATAGAGGAAATGTTATGTAACACAAGACTGGCTTTATTAGGAGCTAGAACAGAGGCAGAAACAAGAAATAGGGAGAATATTATTATGCATATTTTATATAATATACTAAAAGTATTAGCTAGATATAAAAATTAGATGTTGAAAGATGGTGACACTATGTATATTTTAATGATATTGTTATTGCCAGTGTAAAGGGGGACTAAAATGTTGAACAACTAAATAATGATGAACTATATTTTATCACAAATACATATAACAATATTATAATTATATAAATATGATCTAAATAACAAATAATATTAATACTACTTGTATTAAATAAATGATACTCAGATGTCTCACTGTTCATGTATTGATATTGATATATATTCAAAAATAAATACACACATGCGCGTGCACACACACACACACATACACACACACACACACACATATATATATATATTAGAATTTCAGTGGTTTTTTTCTGCCTGTCTCCTTGTGTTCTTCTCTCTGGTTGTTTTTATTCATAACACCTATAGCTCTTATCATCTCTGAAAGACATTGTAATGGCTGTTACTACATTTTTCATGACCTTATGGCCAACATGAAATTTCATAAAGTCTCACAGTTGATGCAGAATCTCACAAGTTCTGTTCAAAGTTATTAAAAAATACAACTACACTGAACTACATAGGAAAAGATTGGGGACAGGGCCTTTCCCAACATGACGTTCTCCAGGTACCTTAGAACAATAAACAACACTACTGTACTATACCTGGATGTACAATAATTTCTTTGTGCAATTTCATGTGGAATGAATACTGATCTGTGCATCTCCTATTTAATTTTTTCCTTTACAGGATTCTGTACTTCTGATAAAACTGACTTTTAACACAACAAATCTTTTTAGATATGTTTGCCTGAATAATTAACAAAAAAGATTAAAGCATCTAGTTAATATTTCCAGTGTTCAGAATGTTCAGTTCTGATCTGCCCAACAGAATTCTCAAAACATCAATGTTAATCTGCTTTTTTTTTTTAGAAAAAAATCTTCTTTTGTTGCTTTTTTGTTTTAAAGACTCCTGAGACCTGGCTAACAGAAGAGATTAACATATAGTAGTGAAAAGTAATGAGCACTCTTTATAATAGGTTGGCGGGGAGTCTACAGAGATCTTAATATTTTATTAAATAAGTAAATATAAATAAATAAAATAAAAATATTTTACTTCTGTCAATAATATTTGTAGAGATTAGAATTGGATTTAATATTAGAAACTGCATAAAGTACTATTAGGCGATCTTTAAAAACCAGGAGGCAGTCATGAAAAGAGAAAGTATTTTACTTTTTATTCAAAATTAGGCACAATCTTAAGTTAAGTACAGTTAAGTATTCAGGGGCCACCACTGAAAAGGTCCTGCTTCTAATGCTTAAAGAATTATTTGCAATGGCACTAAAATGTAGATTTCCAAATCTAATCCTCATATGACTTCAAAATTTGATTTTTTTTCTGGCAATTTAAATCACATATGCTTCTATACAGCATGAGGTGAGCATGTCATATTTGATTAGGTTTTAAAACTTAAAAAACTTTAACATTACAACACTGGTTTTTTTAGATTGTACCTCAAAGTCTGATGCATTTGGAAAAGTACTTGTTCAAAAGCTCATAAACTTTATAGTTATATCTACTGATTAATAATTGAACTGGTCATCATCATCTATTTATTTCTGGGGGCAAGTCAAGGTACCTTCACCGGCAATAAAATTGTGTCAGAGAACAGCTAGTTAAACTTTTAAATCATTATGAAAACCCTTTGCTATGAGTAGCCAATATTCTCATCCCTCAAATATTCATTCCTTAGAAGGATAAATATGACAGCTGATTTTTTTTATATAAGGAAAACGAAAGAAGAAAAACCTTCTGCAAATATTTTACTGCTATAAAAATTTGACTGAATTGTGCTGCATATAAATGGGGAAAACAGCAGCTGCTGGCCTTTTTATATTTGCAGTTTAATAGTGAGATTGTAATTATTGTATATAACACGTAAGATATATTTATGTAATTTACAAAATGGCTAAATTACAAAATTTTAATTTCCTTATGAATAAGTTATTTAAATCAAATCAAATCAAATCAAAATATTTAAACAAACTTTAAATCCATTTATAATGAAAGCAAGTTGTTACCATATTTACTTCCATCATTATTTGAACAGAAGTGTTAAAATAACCAATTGAGGACAATTAGACCCAGAGTTTGCGCAGAGGCTGAAAAATCATCTCTATATAGAAAGCAAGTGATATTGGTTCTGAGGTCATATTTTTAATTATTGTCTACTGCCCAAATCAGTTGTACGAGAAAAAAAAACAGAGGTCTCTTGCTTTCCTTGAAGAGAGATCAGAAACCTCTTTAATTTTATGTTCCTAAACAAAAAGTAGGAAGTGACTCCTGGAATGTTCAGAGAAATCAATGTGGTTACAGAATAATTATTGCACTGGTTCTTGGTCAATTATCTACTTCTTTTTCAAACTACAAGCCTGACTTAAGTTAACTCCATCAGCCATCAGGGGGAATGTGAGAACAGGGCTGGAACAGTTTGTTCATTAATAGCTATGTTGTATGATACACATACCAAAAGATAATTTACCATGGTTATTTCATAACTCCCCTACTTTTGCTCTTCAGATGTGTAGACTAATTCTCAGAATTTCTCAGCAAGATTGAAAAAAGCAATCCAGTGCTCATAATGTATTCAGTTGCATACTGATCACACAGGCTGAATTTCCACAATACACAAGAGTAAAACACGATTGTCTAATTTTTAATTTATGTGTCATACAAACTTAGCCAATTTCACCATTGCTTTTCTTCCATACCTAATCATTCATTAGGTGACATTAAGTTATTAAGTCAGCTCATAGATATCTTTCCTTTGTATTCTATCAATTAATTTCCTTAAGGCAGAAGATAAAGGATTCTTCCCTCTAGGGAAGGGACTCGCTAGAGAGTACACATGAAACTATCAACAACAACTTCAAAGGAATTAAATACACAAGGGACGAAGAAAACAACAGCACACTACCCATCCTAGATACACTGAATGAATCAACAGAGGAAGTGATGGCAAATTAGTAACACAAGTCAATCATAAAACTACCCACACCAACCAGGTGCTCCACTACCAAGGTAACAACCCAACTTCCCACAACATAAGCTGTGTAAGAACACTATTTAGACCTGCACAAACACACTGCAGCAACCCTGAACATCAGAAAAAGGATGCAGACCACCTATACATTTTCCAACAAAATGGGTACTCACATAACTTTATCAGAAAGTGCCTGTGAAGCACAGTCTGTGAAAAGGATAACATTGCCATAAAACAAAAAATGTCTCAGAAACCACATGGCATCACTGAAGCACACAACCAACCAAGCATTCCAAAACATTCTATGTAAACCCAAAGACCCACCAGCCCCAGAAGGAAAAAACAGGAGTTATCTACAACGTACTATGTTTCAACATAGTGTAACGACAGTAATAGCCACTATGTAGGAAAAATATACAGAAGACTAGCAGAACACATCCCTGAATCCCATTAGCAGTCAGAAAACATGATGAAAACTCCTTAATTTCACAACACATGGACAGACCCAACCACTATTTCAACTGGGAAATTGTGAGCATCCTACACCAAGCCAAGTTCAAAAACTCTAGAGAATTCCTGAAAGCCTGGCAGAAGAGATAAACTGGTCATCAACAAGCACCTAGAGATAAACAACATCAACATACCATTCAAAAAAGACAATCAAAAAGCCAAAAGGAAACAAAAATACCAAAGCACCTCTTTACTAGCAATCAACACTCAGATGAGCAGAGATTAACCCTAAGACTAAGACTAGACAAAAAATCTAGAAATAAACAATAATATTAGGAACGATTTTAAAGGAGACTTGGTTTTGGTTGCTAAGAATTGCCTACTAACACCACAGTCTCTGCTATATGTGACCAGCTCCTGGAAGCAAATGGAGGGATTAAAGAATTAAAGTCTCTGATGAGAAAACACATCAATAAGCTAACTGAAGAAGTAAACAGCAAAAGCTCACATTCCAAAGCTTACCCATGATGTTCGGCCAGCCTGTGTGGACTGGGGGGGGGGGTTTCAGGGCAAAGAGGATGCGGTAGAGAGGCTGGTCTTGCAGAGACACAGGATCCTACTCTGAACAGGGACAGGTGGCATAACAGGAGAGTGGTTTTGATCTCTCTATCCCAACTCTTACACTGTAGGGTATACTCTAGTATACTCAAATGAGCTAATAGAGATTTATTGGCTCCCCGACAGACAAGGCTGCAAAAGAATATTGCTAACCTTTGGGCAGACTGTTCTGCCATCAATGTTATTCAGGCTTGAGGCCTCACTAAAGAAACTCTGTATTTGGCCAAGACTGGTATTTCACACCATCCAAATTCAGCCCCTGTTGAAGTCTGGGCAGAGAGCCAAAACAGTGAGGAAGGTCGACATTTGTCTTGGGAACTCCAAAATACCAATGGCCAAACAAACAAGCCCTCAACTAACAAGGTTAGGAAAAGATAAGGACAATTTAAAAAAAGAATATTTAAACCTATACAATGGAAAGCTTCAGTTCATAGATGACTAGGAAGAGCTAGTCCACCAGTTTGCTACCCTTTGCCCAGGAGACCAAGAGATGATACTGGAGAAGACTGAGGTAATTGGTCAAGCATTGAGGTCGGTAGCTGGTGCAACAGAAAGCTTGAATGTTTTGCTTCCTTCTGGCAACTCCTCCATGGAATTGCTATCAAGTCTGGCTTCTGAAAGCACTCAAGCCCCAATAAATAAAAAGAGAAGACTTGGTAGTACAAGTCCAAATTGACCATCCAGTAGGACAACTAGACAAGGAGAGGGAAAGCCAGAGTACCCACCTACCTGAAGAAATGTCAATATTACAGCAAAAGCAGAGACACACTGGCAGTCAAGATAAAGAGGAGCAGCAAGTTCTGCAACTCACGAGGAGAAATATTGAACCTCACAATAACTGTGTTTATTGTGAGTATTGGAAGCATACTTACTATCCACCCAGCTCCAACGTCAAGTTGACATCCAGCATTCTTACCACCTAGTCAACCAATCAAGCCAGATCAACTTGTTCCTGGGAATCCCCTAAAGATACTGACCTGGAACATGGCTGGCTAGAAAGGGATGATTGATAGTGGATTAATGAACTTCCTACCTAGATTTGATGTAATAGCCAGTCAGGAAATCTTGTTAACTGAAGTGGACGAACCAGTACAATCACCAGGCTTTCAGGGCTGGACCTCCCCAGGCCAAAAAACAAAAAACAAAGGGAGACCTTCTGGTGGGTTATGCATTTTTATAAAGCAAGAATTTCAATGGCAGCGGGAGAAACTATATAACGAAGACAAGTACTCATATTTCCTAGCTGTTAAATTTGAACATAAAGACTTTGAGTTAATACTGGTAAATATGATGTTAAACTATTTAACACTACCAACAATGCTACTACTCTTCAAAAAGACCTTGACTTTGTGTCGGAATGGTCAAAAAAATTGGCAACTCCAAATCTCAACCAACAAATGCTCTGTCTTACACAAGCGAAGGCATTCTTGGCAAAAAGAATCAGAACACAAAATACAAGTTAAGTGTACATGACCTTGTAGATGACCCTCACTCTGTCAAGGACCTTGGAGTATTCATATCAAATGATCTATGTGCCAAAGCCAACTGTAACAACATCACCAAAAAGGCATTAAGAGTTGTAAACCTAATCTTGTGTAATCTTTGGTAAGATTACATTAACCAGAGCATACAAAACATTTGCTAGACCAATTCTCGAATACAGCTCATCCCTCTGGAACCCACACTGCATATTGGACATTAATACAATAGAGCGCGTCTAGAAATATTTCACAAGAAGAGTCCTCCACTCCTCTATTCGCAACAAAATACCTTATGTCACCAGACTTGAAATTCTGGGTTTAGAAAATTTAGAATTGCGCTGCCGTCGGTATGACCTGAACATAGCTCATTAAATCATCTGCTTACAATGTCCTTCCTGTCAATGACTACTTCAGCTTCAACCACAACAATACACAAGCACACAATAGATTCAAACTTAAAGTGAACCACTCCAATCTCGATTGCAGAAAATATGACTTCAGCTACAAAGTGGTCAATGCCTGAAATGCACTACCAGACTCTGTGGTCTCATCCCAAAATCCCCAAAACTTTAACCTAAGACTGTCTACTGTTGACCTCACCCCATTCCTAAGATGTCTATAAGGGGCGTGCAAAAGAGCACCAGTGTGCCTACTGTCTCTGTCCTAATGTTCCCTTTAATTGTATTCATTTTATGTATTCAATTCATGCTTATACTTATATATATTATTTAATATGTATTTGACAAAATAAATAAATTAAAATAAATAAATAAATAAATAAATATATCCTCCTTGGGGTGCCGTCGATGAAACAATGTCGACTGGCGACCCCCGGGGGTAGGGCCTTCTCTGTGGAGGCTCCTGCCCTCTGGAACGAGCTGCCTCCGGGGCTTCGCCAACGCCCCGACCTTCGGACCTTCCGCCGTGAGTTGAAGACTCTTTTATTCCATCGAGATGGGCTAGCCTGACTAAGTAATTTTAAATGGGGTTTTAGTTTTTTTGTATTAGTTAGTTTTTAAATATTTTGGCCATTATTTATATAAATTTTAGTTTGTTTTTAATGTGTATTTATTGTATCTTTTAAATTGGCTGTAAACCGCCCTGAGTCCTTCGGGAGAAGGGCGGTATACAAATGCAATAAATAAAAAAATAATAGAATAATAATATCCCTTCAAACATATCCCAATATTATAACTCTGAATACTGGATAGGTTTGGAAGTTATCCTAGATCAGTGATCGTTAACCTTTTTCAGACTGAATGCCCAAAGCATGCAAGTGCCCAAATCCCCAAAATGCAATGCATACATGGCCCCCGCACATGTGCTCTGCCCCATGCATGTGTGCGCCCCCAACTACACACACTCCCCCACGTGCATATTGCCCCCATGCATGCGTGCACGGCCCACACGCACACAGCCCACCCCCCTGCATGCATGTGGGACAGAGACCCGAAGACCAGCTGGCCAGCAGGAGGCACGCGTGCATGCACAGCAGAGCTGAACTGGGGTGACGGCTCACGTGCTCACAGAGGGGGCGCTGTGTGCAACCTCTGGCACGCATGCCATAGGTTCACATCACGGTCCTAGATGATATAACTGTATTGTACCCTTAGTCCATAGTAGGATTACTAGGAGATTTAACACTAGATTGGAGCCCTCTTTGTATGAGTTTGCCCAGAAGAAGGGAGTACCAGGGGAGTTTTTTGATAACCATCCTCAGTGGCGCTTGAAAGACCACAAAAGTAAGGCTGTTGGCCTGCTCCTAGTCTCCTTAATCTTTAAGGGTAATCTCCAAATTGTGAGAGGTAAGGATAAGAATTACATGTATCCTTACACATACCACTTGGCCCATTCAAACAGTGTATTTGATCTCTTTTATGTGTCTAGAGATAAAGTCAACCTCTTCTCAGAGGTCAAGGTACACTTTAGAGATGATAGTGATCATCAGCCAGTAAGCGTGATATTGCAAGGCTGCTCAGACTTAAGACCATATAAAATGGCTGACATATGACTCACCAAAAATGTAGAGGTGATCCAAAATAAAAGGTTAATTTGGGCCAGTTGATACTATGGCAATATCAGACTACCTTAAAGCAGAGAATGCTACCAAATGGGCTAGAACAATCCAGTCATCTACTACTGACCAGCTGTTAGCCTTCAATGCATTCTCTAATCTCTGTAATACCCTGAAGAAACACCTAACAACTAAACCTCCTACAAAAAGAGTCTGAGTGGGTAGACCCCGTTGATTTGATCCTGAATACCAGTGGCTGAAAAAGAAATTGAAGAAAGCCATGAGGCTTGCCCAGAGGAATCCTACTGCTCATACACAAACTGAGATGTTGCACACAAGAAGGGAATATAAAAATATATTAAAATTGAAGAAAAAAAGTTTTGCCATTTCAATCTGGTCAGAACTCGAGTTTGTTGCCAAAAGTCATAACTCAGTAATATTTTGGCAGTCTGTAGCAGGTGTCCTAAAGGAATGGAGATTTGCATTTGATATACTAATCTCTGCTGAGGACTGGAAGAATTATTATCAGTGTTTGTTTGCTTCCACAAACCTACAGAGAAACTGACTTTAGGCAGTGATTTAGTAAACCCTATAACTCCTCCCCCTTGGCCACCAGTCCTGGAAAAGGAGATACAATCCATCATTAAAAGCTTAAAGAGCAATAAAGCCCTAGGTGAGGATTTTTTACCAGCAGAATTATTTAAGACATCTCCCAGTTGGTGGGGTCCAGTATTGGCAGGTCTTTTTACACATATAAATAACACCTGCCTTATATCAGATGGGTAGAAGATGGCAATAGTTGTCCCCATATATAAAAAAGGAAATAAAAAGGATCCTAGCAATTGTAGACCCGGAAGTCTAATTGATATTGCAGCAAAAATATATGCTAAGTTCCTTTTAAATAGAATTGAAATCTGGGTAAAGGAAAACCATATCCTTACAGAAGAACAAGCAGGTTTTAGACAAAGCCGATCCATTATTGATAACTGCTTTGTCTTGAACTATCTAATTGCCAAATATGCCTATAAGAGGAGACCCGTTTGCTGCTTTTATAGACCTTACAGCAGCATTTGATACGTAAACAGAGAAGTACTATGGAGTAAACTGACATCTTTTAAAATAGAACCTAGACTGCTAGCTTTGATTAAAGCCCTTTATACAAGTACCTGTTTGAGGTTGCGGTTAGGGTTAATGGGGTTCTGACTAACAGGATTCACACAAATAAATGGTAAGACAAGGGTGTATCTTGGTCCCATGATTATTTAGTTGATATATCAATGACTTGCCAGGGTTAATGAAGGATCCCATGGTACACATGCCGATGATTCGAAATACATACTGTAACAGCTTGCTCTATGCTGATGATATGATTTTATTATCGTATTCACAAGTAGTATAACGTAGGCTATTAAGAAGATTCAGCTCTTATTGCCAGGATAATTCCCTAACCATTAGTAAATCTAAATAAAAAATATTGGTGTTTGGAAAACAGCATCAGAGACATAGATGGCAATTAGACGGTGAACCAATTGAAAAGGTTAATACCTTTGTATATTTAGGCGTACCTTCATCCAAGACTGGATCTTCAGCTTGCCTTTATCAACCGAGTACACTTAGAGCAAAAGCTCATTTGAATTTACTGCTTAAACTGAAGAGTCATAGTTACCCAGGGTCCCTAGCGCCATTAATTAAAGTATATAAAGCTAAGGTTACCCCTATACTCTTGTATGGAGCAGAAGTTTGAAGTCTATACTCAACCACAGTCCTAGAACAAACACAGTTCCAGCATTTGAGATGTATTTTGGGTGTAGCTCTAAGAATATCTGCTGCAGCATTTAGAGCTGAATTGGGAATTCATACAATTCATGCACTATCCAAAATTAGAGCATATAACTACTGTCACAAATCAATGAAATGGAGACTGATAGACTCCCCAAGTTATGTCTACCAGAGCAAATAAAATTACAATCACAAATCTCCTGGATCATCAAACGAACAAATTTTGTCAGAAGCTGTGGCCTTCCTTTCTCTTGCATAAAAGGAGAATGATTTTAAAAAAGAATTAAGGATATAGAAACACAAAATGGCATAGTTATCCTTGGTAAAGTGGGTAACTTGAAATGGCTGAGCAAATTCAAACGTACTTTTCAAATAGACACCTATCTGAAGTTACAACTGCCAAAACATCTAAGGAAGATATTCACGTGTGCAAGGTTCGAGCAGCTCAACACAATGGTCAGATATAGGAGATTCCATTCTATACCCTACAATGAACATCTCTGCATTTGCAGAGCAGCAGAGTTCACATCCTATTTGATTGTTGCCTGTACAAGATGGTGAGAGTCTGGTACCTCGATCTATATACCAAACGAATGACCCATTGGGATATGCATATCAAAACAACTTACCTTATATGTGGCCAGAATCTGAAAATAGCATTTAACACAGCAAAATAGTTCAATTGAGATCCGCATATATGGGACTAATTGGGGTAGACTGCAGGAGTGACACCGAAATATAATTTTATCATGTTTTATATATATCTTAACTTATTGTATTCTATTCCAGTTTCATTTTAGACTGTATTTTATACAATTCCATTTTAAATTGTTTTTATCAAATTTTAATAATAATTTGTTTCTGGAACTTTGCACTTTGATATGGCTCAAGGGCTAAGCAATAAAGACTCATTGTCATTGACAGGGCAAGCCATTAGTATATGAAATGAGAGCAAACCCCATTCCCTTCTAGCACTAATGAAATTACCTAGTTTGGTAATGAAACATCTGCAAGAAAATAACCAAGCTCAGAAACCACCAAAGACCTGACAAGTCTGGTGCAATTAGGATTAACTTCACTTGTCTCCTCATTATGAAATACCCTAAACATTCTGAATACCTTTAGGTTCTGAGTGGGGAGGTAAAAGCAGACAATAATTGCATATTACTTTTAAGGTATTACAAATGTTGAAACATGGAGTTCAGATACTTCAAGTAAACTGGACACTAACATTTTTCAAAAACACACATATTTCCAATATTAAATATTTTAGAAGATCCAAAATACTTTTCAGCTGGAGTTATGTATTACTTTATTAGCACTTTTCTAAAATGATTCAAAACATTTTAAAGTCTTACCACTGCCAAACGGAAAATTAAACAAAGACTTCTTGTTTTGCTTCTTTGCTATTTTTGCTACAACAATTAGGGAACGGCTGGAACAAGCATACATTACCCAGTCATTGCAATAGTAAACTGAATCTAACCAGGCAACAGTCATTGATAGGAATAACTTTTGTATGAAGTATATCATGCACAATGCTTCCATCAAAAAATATAGGCATGGAAGAGTTTCCCAGTCAGGAATTCTCACTGGTATCTGGGCATCATTACTCTTGACCTTCAAAATTCTGCAATACCCAAATAAGCATGATTGTACTAATTGACTAAAGTTTCATATACCTTAGCAGCCAGAAATACTGTTCTAAGCATGTTAACAAGTATGCTATCAAGCCAAGCAATTTATCATCTCCCAAACAGCTGGGCTTTTTAGCAGATTGTTTTCATAAATTTGGAAAGTCAGTTTATTACTATTGTTAGGCTCAAAGTTTTCACTTGATAGTCCAGGCTCTGAAATATCTAGCATTTCAGAAAATCCTGCAGCAATAACTGTAATAGCTGGTTCCTCCTCTCCCACTAACATCAACTCATTAACCACTTCCTGTGCCCAAAACAACCTGGAGTTTGAAATCATACCACTTAGCCCATAGGGCATGCAGTCATCTAAAAAGAGAGCTTTGGCCACTACAACAACTTAAACCCAAACCCATCCCACAGATGAAACACAACCACCCTCCAGAAGCCAAACCATTCTGGCACCACCGACTGCTGCGCCCCTCTCTGATCCCCACACAAAGCAAGCTGACACACACCAGGAACACATGACAAGACCTCGGACTCGGAGCCAAACCAAAACCCGGGATGCTGCATCACAGCCATCTGCTCAGGACATCACATCACAGAACTCAAGAGGCCACAACACCAAAGCTCAGGACATTACAACCCAACCTACTACTCAGGATGTTACAGCACAAGACTCAGGAGGTCACATTCCCAGAACTCAGGACATTTCCAGAAAGCCCATTACCACTACAGGAGGTCACATTCCCAGAACTCAGGATGTTTCCACACAGCCCATTAACCAGGTCATTACAACACAAAAGATTAGGACCACACCCACATAGGATGCTATGAAATATCCGACTAATCCGCAAACAACCATTCCATCTACTGATCAAGATGCAACCACACAGCCAACCAACCCACTTACAGCAACACTCCCCACCTCCCCACCAGTATTTATAGAGACAGCAGCTCCGACCACGCTTTGCTCGCCCAAGCACGAAGCCGAAAGCACCAGCCTGAAGATCGTCGCCAAGATACTCTCAACCTTACACAGGAAAAGACCCGAATACGCCAAAACTTACTTTCTTTCTTTCTTTCTTTCTTTCTTTCTTTCTTTCTTTCTTTCTTTCTTTCTTTCTTTCATATATATCATCAATGACCATTGGGGGCGAACTATTGGCCCCCACGGAAAGGGCTCGTAATCTGGGCGTCCTCCTGGATGCACGGCTGTCTTTAGAAGATCATATGATAGCTGTCACCAGGGGAGCTTTTCATCAGGTTCGCCTGATACGCCAGTTACGCCCCTTTCTGGATCGGGCTTCCTTATGCACGGTCGCTCATGCCCTTGTTACATCCCGCCTGGACTACTGTAATGCTCTCTACATGGGGCTCCCCTTGAAGGGTACCCGGAGACTCCAACTGGTCCAGAATGCGGCTGCGCGGGTGATAGAAGGAGCACCTTGTGGCTCCCGTGTAACACCCCTCCTGCGTAGTCTGCACTGGCTCCCGGTGGTCTTCCGGGTTCACTTCAAGGTACTTGTTATCACCTTTAAAGCGCTCCATGGCCTAGGGCCGGGATATTTACGGGACCACCTACTGCCACCATTAACCTCTCACCGACCAGTGCGCTCTCACAGAGAGGGCCTCCGGATACCGTCAGCTAAACAATGTCGGCTGGCGACCTCTAGGGAGGGCCTTCTGTGGGGCCCCTACCTCTGGAACGAGCTCCTCTGGGGCTTCGTCAACTCCCGATCTCAGGTCCTTCCGCGAGCTGAAGACGTTGCTGTTTCAAGAGCAGGACTAGCTTGAACGTAGTTTTAAATTGGGATTTTTAAAAAGGGGTTTAATTGAGGTTTTAAATTTGTATTTAAAAGTTTTAGGGCATCAATTGAATTTAACTGTCTATTCTTTTAGCTGTTTATATGTATTATATGTTTTCTGTTGTTTTTTTGCTGTGAACCGCCCTGGGTCTTTCGGGAGATGGGCGGTATACAAATATAATAAATAAATAAATAAATAAATTATATATATATATATATATATATATATATATATATATATATATATATATATATATATATATTATACATATATATATGCATATACATACATACACATATACACATACACATACACAAACACATCTATATCTATATCTATCTATCCTCATAAAAATAACTCTGGGCAGAATACAGCAATTAATTATATTATTTAAAATCATCACTAAAAATATTTTAAAAATTCACAACATATAAGAGACAATGAATTTTAACCACAATAATAAAGCCATTTCATACTCTAGAAATTGGGAGCCTCTGATGAAAATTGTTACTATTTATTATTTCAATGTTTAAAACCACCATCATCAAGATTGTATATAACATACTAAAATCCTAAATGTCTGGTATAGTCAACACTATTGCATTATCTCTTTATACTTCTAAAATAAAATAAATATCTCTCTCAGAAATAAAGTTACAGAAATTCTTAAGAGTTGATATTAATCTAGTCAAATCAGTTTTAAGAAGATACTCATACAAAACATGGTCTTCTATTTCTTTTTATCTAAATTATTGTTGGTTCAAGTAGACTTTTCAATTGAATATATTTTATTGTATTTTCTTTTTGATAACTTATTACATAATGTCTCACGAGTTAAAATATTTGCAGCCAAAGCTTTTCCCAAGACATGGATTTATGTTTATTTTTAGATCTTCTGCTCACATTAACTAAATCCAGCTGCCATAAATTCCAGTTGAGCCAAATTTCATTTTGCTCAGAGACTTAATGCTGCATATTTCTAAGCAAAACCAGTTATATTCCAGAAATTTTCAGTGGAATACAGTCTTTTTCCATAGAGATCACAGGTTAAAAATTAATTAATGATTAGCCATTAAAATGCCACAGATGAATAAGAAATTTTCATAACATGCAATTTTACATGAGTTTGTATAAATTTTGTACTACGGAATTTATTTTAAAAAGTCCTTCAAAATTTTGAATTAGTTATGATAATGTTATTAACATCTTGTCAGCATCATTGTATTCAAAAATTTATAGAACAATATTAAAAACAAATAAGCATTTATTGAATCCTTCACTTTGTTCTAATTTGTTATTTCTAAAAACTGAACCTAATTAATTATTAATTGTCAGTTGTGTTCTGTTTTTTATTTTATCATATTGCTAGATTAGTTCTGATTCATGTTTAATTTTCTAACACGGCATTTAAAAAACATTACCCAGTTCTTTCATGTTTTTATATTATTATGCAGAATGTTCTTTACAGTCTTAATTTCTAACCCAGTTACCTGAAAATAAACTCCATTAGTTTATTTTCATCCTCCTTCTTAACAGAAGTATACAGACAGTATTTGCATAGCAAAATAAAAAATCAATAGACCAACAGTTTATATTACCCTCTTTCCTGGCCTTAATACTTTTAAATACTTCTTCAGGTATTTCAGGCAATTATCGGTGGCCAGACAATATTCCCACAGGAGTTGCATAATGACAATGCAACTCCTGAGGTTTCTTCAAAGTCTGCCTTTAAAGCAAGGATCTCCTTCTAAAAACTTTGGAAATAAATACGTGGAAGATAATGGCCATTTTAAACATTGAAATAGCATTTCAAATTGTATCCAGAACCTGTTGACCAGCCCAGATAAATAAGAATAGAAATAAATATGTTGTCTCCTGCTTAACTAAAAAGGGCTGCACCTTCCAACTGTGTTTCAGGAATCTCCATGTATCACACATGAACTGCAATAATTTTTGTAATTATTCAGAGGGAGTCCGCGGACTTTATGGGCATTACGGAGACCTGGTTGGGCGCAGAAGGGGGTGTACCCCTGGTTGAACTGTGCCCTCCGGGTTTCCGTGCATTCCATCAGCCGAGGGCCCAAGGTAGGGGTGGGGGGGTGGCGGTTGTGATCAAAGAAAGTCTGGAGCCGAGGGAGTCCACTGTTCCTCAGATAGCTGGCTGTGAATCCCTCCTTGTGAAGTGGGGCCATCGGAATCAGATGGGGCTGTTGATCACGTACCTGGCTCCTTGCTGCGTGACTACAGCCCTACCTGAGCTACTAGAGGTGCTTGCTGGCGTGGCGGTTGAGATTCCCAGACTTCTAGTCTTGGGGGATTTCAACTTGCCATCGGCCGGCTTGTCATCAACGGTGGTTCAGGAGTTCCAGGCCTCCATGACGGCCTTGGACCTGATTCAAGTAACTGATGGCCCTACACACATTGGGGGAGGTGCGCTAGACTTGATTTTTATCTCTGGTCAGTGGGTTAATGATCTGGATTTAGGAGATGTAGTGAAAGAACCGGTGTCATGGTCAGATCATTTTCTTCTTCGCCTAGACTTTCGGACTGCCGCTCACCACCGCAGGGAGACAGAGCCAATGCGTTGGTTCCGTCCCAGGTGCCTGATGGACTCGCAGAGATTCCAGACGGAGCTTGGGCCGTTCCCTGAGGATCTTGCCCACGGCACGACTGAAGAACTGGCTGCGGCTTGGGAACAGGCCGCGGCTGGGGCTTTGGACCGTGTCGTGCCTTTGCGGCCTCTGACCTGGCGTAGATCTCAATTGGCTCCCTGGTTTTCCGAGGAGCTAAGAGAGATGAAACGCCGGAGAAGACGCCTAGAGAGTACCTGGAGGTCCAGCCGTTCCGAGGCTGATTGGACACTAGTGAGGTCTTTTACTAAGACCTACCTAGTGGCAATGAGGGAGGCAAAACGTTCCTACGTTTCCACCCTCATTGCATCGGCAGATAACCGCCCGGCCGCCCTGTTTCGGGTGACCCGTTCCCTCCTTCATCAGGAGGGACGGGATGACCCCCTACAGGGACGGGCTGAGGAGTTTAACGGTTATCTATACGATAAAATCGTTCAGCTTCGGGATAGCTTGGACCAAGATTGCGATGATCCAACCGAGATGGCGGAGACACGTCTTGTTGAGGTTATTTGGGATGAGTTTGATTCTGTGGCTCTCGAGGACGTGGACAGGTTGCTGGGGAGGTTGCATACAACTACATGTTTACTGGACCCGTGTCCTTCCTGGCTAGTGCTGGCTGCTCAGGAAGTGACACGAGGCTGGCTCCAGGGGATTATAAACGCTTCTTTGGTTGAAGGGGTTTTCCCTGCCGCCTTGAAAGAGGCGGTGGTGAGACCTCTCCTGAAGAAGCCTTCCCTGGACCCAGCTATTTTGGGAAACTACCGTCCAGTCACCAACCTTCGCTTTGTGGCGAAGGTTGTAGAGAGTGTGGTTGCGTGGCAGCTTCCCCGGCACCTGGAGGAAGCTGTCTATCTAGACCCATTCCAGTCTGGCTTCCGACCCGGTTACAGCACGGAGACGGCTTTGGTCGCGTTGGTGGATGACCTCTGGAGGGCCAGGGACAGGGGTTGTTCCTCTGCTTTAGTCCTATTAGATCTCTCAGCGGCTTTTGATACCATCGACCATGGTATCTTGCTGCGCAGGTTGGAGGGATTGGGAGTGGGAGGCACCGTTTATCAGTGGTTCTCCTCCTATCTCTCCGACCGGTCACAGACGGTGTTGACAGGGGGGCAGAGGTCGTCCGCCTATCCTGTTCAACATCTATATGAAGCGGCTGGGTGAGGTCATCAGTGGTTTCGGGGTGAGTTATCATCTGTACGCTGATGATACTCAGCTGTACTTTTCCACCCCGGACCACCCCAACGAAGCGGTCAAAGTGCTGTCCCGGTGCCTGGAAGCTGTACGGGTCTGGATGGGGAGAAACAGACTCAAGCTCAATCCCTCCAAGACGGAGTGGCTGTGGATGCCGGCACCCCGGTACAGTCAGCTGCATCCGTAGCTGACTGTTGGGGGCGAGTTAGTGGCCCCAAAGGAGGTGGTTCGCAACTTGGGCGTCCTCCTGGATGGACGGCTGTCCTTTGATGAACATCTGGCGGCCGTCTCCAGGAGGGCCTTTTACCAAGTCCGCTTGGTCCGCCAATTGCGTCTCTTCCTTGACCGGGATGCCTTCCTTGACCGGGATGCCTTATGCACAGTCACTCACGCTCTGGTTACGTCTTGGTTGGATTACTGCAATGCTCTCTACATGGGGCTGCCCTTGAGGTGCACCCGGAGGCTGCAGTTAGTCCAGAATGCGGCTGCGCGAGTAGTAATGGGAGCCGTTCGTGGCTCCCACGTAACACCACTGCTCCGTAGTCTGCACTGGCTTCCTGTGGTCTTTCGGGTGCGCTTCAAGATCCTGGTTACCACCTTTAAAGCGCTCCATGGCTTAGGACCCGGGTACTTACGAGACCGCCTGCTGTTACCCTATGCCTCCCACCGACCCGTACGCTCTCATAGAGAGCATCTCCTCAGGGTGCCGTCCGCCAAACAGTGTCGGCTGGCGGCCCCCAGGGGTAGGGCCTTCTCTGTGGGAGCATCGATGCTCTGGAATGAACTCCCCCCGGCCTATGTCAAGTGCCTGATCTTTGGACCTTCCGTCGTGAGCTAAAGACATACTTATTTATTCAAGCGGGACTGGCATAATAGTTTGCTTTTAAATTGGGGTTTTATTAATATTCTTAAATATTTTAAATTTAATTTTAATTATTAGCTGTTTTTTGTAATTTTGATATGTTTTAATTTGTTTTAATTGTACATATTTTGTATTTTATCTCCGGCTGTATACCGCCCTGAGTCCTTCGGGAGAAGGGCGGTATAAAAATTCAATAAATAATAATAATAATAATAATAATAATAATAATAATAATAATAATAATAATAATAATAATAATAATAATAAAATAATAATATCAAAGCATGAGTTACAGTACTGTGGTAAGATTTGCATTTAAAAAAAAAAAAAGCAGTGGGCGATACATTGAAAGGTGTAATTTCCCAGGGCAGGAATGCCATCTAGCATCAAGCTTGAAAAATGCAAGGCAAGGTGTTTGTTAAGCTGTGGGAAAGGCATAACAAAGAAGCACTGAATTTAAATTGCAATAGGTATAAGGACTGCACCCTTACATTGACAGAGAGCAGTCAAGTGCTTTAAGTATTGTAGTTTTATTCTAGCTTACAATAAACATTCCTACCTTGCCATGCTCTGTGAACCATGTGGGTATCTTCTGCTAGGTTAGAACCAGAAAGCCTTCCCTCAATGCAGGTCATAAAGCATATTCCTAACTATTTACACAACAGCAACCCTGCAAACCATATCTAAATCCTTTCTTAAATCTGTTTTAATCTAAACTGATTAGACATACATGACTAATCTTCTGGTTAATTGATTCTTGCCCATCAGGTTTTACATGAAAGTCATGAAAAGCTGAGTCTATCACTGTTAGGAATTATTAACACATCTTGAATGGAATACCTTATGCCCTTATTTCTAAAACACAGTACTAAAAAGGTAAGGGTTTCCCTCGCACATATGTGCTAGTACTAAAAAAATTAACACATTTTGATGACTATCGGGCCAGGCTAGCAAGAAACACTGAGATCACAAATATAACTAAGGGAGCAAAAATGAGCATGCACACATATTTAAAAATAAATCTATTATACATTTATTCAGCATGACAAGAAAATATGCCCAGTTCCACTAGACAAATAGCACTTATATTAGAAAATTCAGTTTTACTTTGAGTGAAAGTTGTTTACAATATTTTGAACAAGTTCTCTTAGATAAATATTTTTTTTCCAAGATACAGGTTTTTCACCCACTTTTGTTTATAGTGGCCGGCAAATAACAGCCACTATAATATACATTTTACATTGTAATATAGAGCAGCCACTGATATTTCTTAAATAGACGGACAATGCACTAAGAAGACTGTATTTGTATTCACCTAAAGGGAGCATACTGAATTGATTGGATTACTTTTGCTTAAAATTATAGATCTGACATTAAACAAGAAACCTTTTTTCAAAGTATAAAATTTGTTTTCCCAGATTTATCTAGTTATCAAGTTGCTCTGAAGAAAAGCTGCGCAAGACAATGAAATTTCCATATTAATAAATTTGACAACTGTTGAGTTCTCTGAGCTTCTCTTTCCCTCTTCTTCTCTTCCTCTTCATTTCCAGCTAAGTAACATCATCAGTGCCTGGGAGGGTATATTTAGGTTGTACCATTCTTACATGCGTAGATAGTCATTTTCTGGAGATGTTGTGAAGATATCCATTGAGCTGAAAGGTGCTATATTGAGGTAATTTGGGAGGGGGTGTTGGAATTCTGGGTCTATCCATGCAGCCAATAGGTAAACAACCCATGAAAAAGGTATTGTTACCATATATCAGAAGCATAAACCAACAAAATCTATTCTAAGCATCCTTAGCAAATCCAAAGATCTAAAATAGACAAAACAAGAGTGATTGACAAGACAGCATATAAGGGCTGTGAAAATCACTACATGTGGCAAACAAGTCAAAACCTGAGAGAACAGATCCATGAACATGAGGGCCTGAGGAGCTTACCTATTAATTTATTAGGACATTATAGGACATTAGGACATTATTAGAGGCTTTTGCAAGTGAGCCACGAATTAGCCATGAATTAGCTTGAACAAGATCTACTCCATCTTAATCACTCTATTTGTGCTTTTGCTAAAATTAGCAGTTAGTCAGCATCTGCTTTGGCATCTGTTAACGGAGCTAAGGGAAGTGACTATTACTGGAACAAGGAAAGGTAACATGACATTTAACTTAGGTGTGGTCAAGAATGTCCTAGCAAAGACCCAGAGGTAAAAGGTTTATCATTAAGATGTTAAAAAACCCAAACCCAAAGGTGGAGAGATGAGCTAATTAAGTGCATCCCTCATACTTACTATGGGTTCTTAGCCTAAACTGCACGTCTTAAAAATCAGGCACAAGTGATGAAAGATCAGGACATTATGTGGATTTATGATATAAAAAGAGTATGATTTGGACTTGGGTCCCAAGCATTCATCTCTTTAATTCTGTGTAGAAATAAAATATCTTAACCCCACTTTCCTTGACTCAGCATGATTATTAGCTTATAGTTTTACCAGGTAAAATGAACCAATATTGAGCTAGGTCAACATTACTCACTTATTAACCAATACTCAGATAAGAAGTGATAGGAATCAACACTAGAATCAAAGAAGAAGCAACACTTCACCAAAAAAGCAATTTTTTAAAAAAAAATACCAATAAAATCTGGTAGAACAAACTGCCACATATAAACAGCCAACAAATTCCATTCCTTTATCTATTTACTGACATTATCTAGTGTGGTGATGAATACTTGCAGAAAGAAAAGCAAGCTAAAATACCCAACAGTTCGACCCTCAGCTACGTATATTCTGTTCAATGGCAAATTTTACTTACTTTAATGATGAAGACACATTAGATAAAAAGTCAACAGAAACAAATTCTTAATGTGTTTCAGTATTAATTTCAGTATTCCTAAAGATACACACAAAACTAGGACGTTATATTAGAGTTTATAAAAAAATGAAAAAAGCCAATAGTTTAATCATTGCCAAACAGTAGACGAAATCTTATGCAGGAAAATCATTTATTTTAAAATCAAGTTGCCTTATACACTGTAAGCCGCCCTGAGTCTTCGGAGAAGGGCGGGGTATAAATGTAAACAAAAAAAACAAAAAAAAAACAAAAAAAAAGTTACAAAAAATATATGCTTATCTAATTAATAGTGTATGCCAAAATAATAAGCTTTAAATACTGTTGGAACCATGCATGTTACACTCTACAAAGAAAGAAACATTCCAAAGTATTAATTATGGATCAAAAAGGGGCCAACATACATTTTTACAATTTTTTTATTCCAGTAGTAAACTTTTAGTCTGTTGTACAGAATATTGCAATGAACCTCCACATATTGCTATGGGGGTAAAATGGAAGGTCCTGCAGAGAAGATATAAATCTAGTGAATAAATATACAAAAAGTCAAAGCATCACAGTTGAAAAAAACATACCCAGAGTAATTGATTCAAATGGCATTTGCCTAGCATAACCAAATAAAGCTAGCAGCCAAAAAAGTGACCTCAGTTAATGTACGTTCAGATCTGTCCATCACCATAATCAATGTCAAAGGCAACTCTGAAAATATGTCATACATAAATGGTGATCCTGTGAAATATCATAATAAATACTGCAAAACGAGACTGGAAACTGAAAAGGTAAAACCATTTCTCCTGCCCTAGCACTCAACATGTATTATTTACTGAGTTTCTGATGGTATTTACTGAGAGATCAAAATAGAATTTCAGATGTTCATGACCATTACATTCTGCTGCATTTGTAAGCTATGTTAGAAAAACTGGAGTAGTTGTGCTGAAAATGGCTTCAACATGATAACTACTTTATGCTACCTTAAAAGTTCTTAATGACAAAAGATTATTGTATTCTGCAGATGTGAGCCTCTCCAAGCAATTAGGCACAAATGTACTATTCTGTATAATGTACCTGGAAAATAAAAAGTACTTAGTGCTTCTGTGGCTTCTAATCCCAATACCTGCTCATGCTGTCAAAGGTACACCCATTCCTATAGCTTTCAGAAATACCATAATGAAAAGTTGTGTGTGTGTGTGTGTGTGTGTGTGTGTGTGTGTGTGTGTACACGTACATGTTTACCACCCTTTCAGGAGGATCATATTTTCGTTTTTGTTTTCTAAATATTTTCAGCAGTTTTCACTGGCACAGTTTCAGAAGCAAACCTAAATTTCTGATCCTGAGGACAAGACAAGCTAATTAAAGTTTTTGGACTTTAATTGAGGCATCTGCCATCAGTGAACATACAATATGTCACCCAAGTGTGTACTTATCATGCAAGTTTTGTGTTTCTATTTTCCTTTCAGTATCCTTCGAAGTATCCATTATTTAAACAGAAAAATGTCTGATATTGATATTTCTGCAATTATGCATTCTCCTTTCAGTATCCTTCGAAGTATCCATTATTTAAACAGAAAAATGTCTGATATTGATATTTCTGCAATTATGCATTCTCTTAAAGATTAAAGATTCTCTTAAAGGTATGCGAATGTGGAAATATCAGAACACAATTAAACATCTTTTATTCCCAGTATCTTTATATGATAAGGCTGGCTGGCTTCCTCGTGCAAAACTGTAGCTACTGTGAATCTATAAACTATAAAAAACATTGGAAGCTTTATTTTCAGGTCCATGTAAATAAAAATTAATGCTTTGAATTTTCTTTTTATGAAGCACTGTAAGTAATGACTACTTTAGTCATTGCATCTCATTTAATTTCAGCCCTGCCTATTCTGGCCCAAAAATCTTTTTTTAAAGTTGGCTGCAGAGGATTATGTGGGGGACAGAGCAGTAAAAGAACAGACTTAAATTAATATTAAAGTATTGGACATTCATTTACAGATACACTAGCTTAACTGGTTTTCTTTGATGCAGGCACAGTCCCAAGAGAAGCTGTGTCTGGATTTAGTGAGAGTCGATTTATCACTTCTCAGCTCTGCTCCCAGTCACTTGTTTCTCATTAAGAGGGCCTACAAGCCTTCTCTCCAGCCACCTTCAGCCATCTTGTTGAATGCCTTGTCAACAAGCGCAAAAGGAATTGGCTATTATTTATCAAATGAAATCTATCACTTTAAGGGAATGTGTTATTTCACTTTCAGTTATTTTCTTTATTCTCAATAGCTTTTTGTTTTGGTTCCCAGTATTTAAGAAGCAGACTGGTAAGTTTAACTTGAAGTTGCAGTAATACTGTTTAAAGTGTAATAACTGCCAAAGTCACAGTTCTCCTTTTACAAGGATTGTGAACAAAATTATAATGTATTTATCCTACCTTTGTAGGATAAATTCACCTAACCCTCATATACAAATGAATAAATAAATAAATAAAATGCACACATCAGCTTTCTTTTGATAAATATCTGTTATTCAAACTCTTGCCAGCAAGTATAAGATTGCCTGCCATGATAGTACATGGACAGAAGACACTGGCCTGATGGTATGTACTTGTATTCACTCCAGTACAGGAATGAGCTCACCTTTTATGTGAACCTGGCATAAAGTTCTTCCAAGTGTTTTCATTTAACTTTGTATTTCCTTTACAGAAAGTACTTTTAGCCATATGCTTGTAAATTATTCCCAAGGCCATTCTGATCCAGTAAATATTTTTTTTAGGAAACAAGTCACTTGCATCCAATACTGGGTTCAAAGATTACAAAAAAATATTCAAGCTTCAGACTTCAAAGCAAAATTTCCATAAACTGCATATTAGGTACTAATCATTATATACGAAGATCAGAATCATGGATTAAGTAGGCAAAATATTACTTTAAAATTTATGATTAAAAAATTGCCTTCCATGAACCTATTTTAAAAGATTATTATCAGAACTTTTGAAAATGACTTTTCTGATAAATTATGTTTTAATTTACCCATCTAATTATAGGAACAGCCAGAAACAGATACCCACATATTTTTTCTAATTCCTTGCAGCTCAATAATGTAAGTGCATATATGAAGTTCACAGATACTTTAAAACATACACACACACAAATATTCCCCAGAAGACTCTGCTAATGGAAAAGATTGCAAGGTTCAGGCACCACATTGGAGGATACTTCAAGCATGCTAACATATTGGGGGAATTATATAAAGTAAAATCTGCTGAGAGTGACATAATCTCTTGTGAAAGTACTCATATGAGCAAGACAAATAGATTTCATTCTATAGCTTCCAAATTACTTGTTGCCAATGGAAAATTAATTCTTTAGACTTGCAGATCTTACTTCAAGGTTTGATCTCCAGGACTGGTTGCTAAGTGTTTTCCTGCTTTCCTACAGTGCTTCTTTTCCTTCCATGAAGGCCCTCTCTTCTTTCATCCTTTTAGCAATTACTTTGCTGGTAACTAACCTTGCCTCATAGTAGCTTGCTAATTCTCCAGTACCAACTTTCTAGAATAAGTCCACAGTCTGTTCCAGACAACCATTCCCTGAAAATAATTCTTCCCTACCTGAAGTTATCCCACTATTACTATTGAACTGCCTAAAAGGAAAACAATATTAATTCAAAAGAAACATTGTATTGCACTCAAATTACCAGTAGTATAAAAGTTATTGTGATTACAGATATCCCCAACCTACATCCAGTCTATTTATGACTGTTTCAAGTTAGGATGGCCACATGTCAGGCAGATCAGCTTCACAACCTGTCCCCATTTCCCACAGTCATGTGACTACAATACGTGGTGGTTTTTGCTAGTTTCCAGCAAAAAAATGAATAGGTTCACTTAATGATTGTTGCGTTCACTTAATGACTAAGGTGTTTATTTAATGATTAAGCATTCGTTTAACAACTAGCACAAAAAAGGCCAAAAAAAATTACTTCTGGTCTCATCTCCTGGGTGCCTCAACTTACAAATGTAATCATTTCTAACTGGATTTCTGGTCTCAATTACAGTTGTAAATTGAAGGCTACCTGCATCAGTCACATGATTAATATATGTAAAATTATTATTATGCAGCAGATTGAAGATTCAGCTACCATTTCTATGCATTTACCATACTTTCTATTTAAACCTATTTATAGGCAATGGGTTTAAATGTGGCATCCAACATTTCCATTAAATTACACTCAATTCATAGAGATGCAAAGAATTTATATTACATTCATGCATTTAAATAATGTGACCACAACTGCTGACTGAGGACTTTTTATTTTATTTTTTGGGAAGTAAGCACTATACATGGACGGTATTTTCCTGATATCTTCAGCTCGCAAATTCAAATTACTGATCAATAACTATATGCTTGCAGTTTTTGGGTTTTAGCATACCCATTTTCTGCAGATTCATTTGCAAAATTGAAGTTATCTATTATTATACACACAGTCATTTGCTTGCTAAAAGTAATAAGAAAAGTTTTATTTGCTCTTGAGTAGTAAGAGCAATGTTTCATGTAGTCAGGTAAAATACTTCAAAATCAATAAGACAGCATTGCAAAATTAAAGAAAAAAATTAAAAAATAATAATCATTTTAATTGTATTCTTGTGATCTTCAACCATTAAAATCTACTCAAGATTTCAAAAGATCTTGAGCAAGGTGCTTATCACTTGCAAAATCGTATTAAAATGCTACTGTTTTCAACATTCATTTATTTTAAAAAACACTTTTAAGTCTTTAGGACAATGAATTTTATTCCAGGTCTTGGTCACCATTAATTTTTGCTACTATATTCCTAGAGTATTTGCTGAAACAAAAATACAGTTTAAAAAACAACCGTACTTGCTATTTAATCACTTATTTATAAAATTAACAGTTTTATTCCTCAGGGCGTTCTTTGTGACATAAAGCTTTGAGAGAAAAGATAGCTTTGTAGCAAAGTTCAAAATTACTTGGTGATTTTTTTAATGATTTTAGAATTGTCTTAAATACCAGAATGATGTCACCAGTGTCTAGAATTCTTAGTACATCTAAGAATTCAATAATGAAATTAATTTCAATAATGAAATTCTGCAGAATAGACCCACAATGAACTACCCACATTGGGAAGTAAGCATTATACATACCCACAATGAACCCACAATGAACTACAATTACATGCAGACCTGCTTAACTTATAGTAAATGTTTGTTCTACTGCCCAATAGCCAATTGAGTACCTGTAGGTTGTTTTAATGTTCAAGCAATAAACACAAAAAGCAAAGAACCCAAAAGTGCATTGAAGTAATATAAATTACAGGAGAATGTATATTAAACATCTTTCTGCAGACAGGAAATCTGAAAAAGACTTTGGACAGACCGCTTTATTGTGCAAGCTGGAATATTTCACTTTCCCATTTAAATCTCTGCTAAAGTTGTCTACCATCCTGGCCTTCATTGGCTTAATTTTTATTTTTTTTTCATAAGTGAGAGGGAATGATCTAATTTAGCACCTGGATATTCCTGCAAAGAACATTCCAGGAGAAATGCCTTTTTGTGGCATCTAGCAATTCATCCTCCCTTTTGAAAACTTATACATCTGTTCATTGCAGCAATAAAGTTGAGATAAACAACATAAGTCTGGGACAGCAGGTGTGTGTGCATCAAAGTCAGTACAAAATAAGGTTATTAGAGGGTAATCAGAATAAATACAGAGTGCGAAGATAAGCAAATAAGATAATATGGAGTGATATAGGGTAAGACAGAGTTTTTAAAGTATTAGTGGAAAAGTGGATCACATCACTATCCCTCTTAGCTATTTCTTCTGCATGAATAGTACAATGTTCATTTGAATTTCAAATTAATTTATTATATCAATATATATAATAGTGTTCACACTGCTAAAGACAGTTACTTTTTAAATTGGCAAAAATATCTACAGAAACTAAAACTAGTACTACCTAAATATATGTTTTATTGGCACACAGTTTTACATAATACAGAGCTGAAGTGCAGAATATCTGCAATCAGCTCCAAAATACATAGTGACAATTGTTCAGTAAATCTGAATAACAAAGAACTGGAAGCAAAATGTGAGCTACTTATAGATACTCCAGGAACGGTAAAGAGGTTAAATAAACTGTTCACTTGCAATTATTCCCTTGGAATTCAAAGCAAACCACTGAAAAGGTAAGAAAAATAAGGTTTGTACCCCAAAGTTACCATGATATTTTAGTCAAACATAAATTTAGACTGTGCCGTAGCCTAAAGCCTTTTTATTATTTTAGAATTTTATCCTCAATGTGGATTTTTACTTTTTAACTTAAGAATTAAACAGTCGTTTCAAAGGCTGAATCTATTTTTCAAAGAACAGCTTATTACATTGATAGCCCAGCTTACCCCTGAATAATATGACAGTCAATATGCTATAATACTGTTGAATTTGGGGCAAGACATATTCTCAACCTATCCAACCTATCTTTCAGGATTGTACACCATCTTCATAACCTGAAGGAATGGGAAGACAGAAAAATATATAAGGCAAGGGATGCGAGAAGCAAATAAAAAAGACTGAACAGCTCTTCCAACAAGTCTTACATTTCAAAGAAGGTTCTTTAACTGATGGATATCAGCAAAGAACAGTTCTGAATACATGGGTGGTTCACTTTGCAAATATTCATTTTGCGCGTTTGCATTGTCAGCATGTAAACTTCTTGGGAAGAACACAGTCCCCATGTTGCATCACATCAAGGGCCATTCAAGCCAGTATTTTGTTCTCCATAGTAACCAAACAGATACTTAGGATAAGATTACAAGCAGAACATTAACATTTCCCACTGACTGATTATATCAAAAATAATACCAACAGTCATACTGGAGATAATGTATAACTATTCTGATATATACAGTAACCAGCTACTTTTCCAATCCAATCCATTCAAGGAACTCCCTGTAGAAGTTCTACAATGTAACTTTTCTTTTTATAAGCTAAAGAAAATCTTATGACAGTCTTCTCTGCACACTCTACATATAACAGCCAAGCAATGAGTTTAAATGTCTCTAGTACTTGATCATACCCAGTCATACAATTCTGCCCCTGATGAATAAAACAATGCCGTGAACATCTTGTCTCAGTGCCTAAAGACTGTGACTGTCTGGTGGGGAAACAACAGGTTTCAGCTGAAGCCTGGCAAGACTGAGTGGCTTTGGGCTTGGGAACTTTCCAATTCTAGCATTATACCATCTTTGGAGCTGGATGGGGTGGCACAGAACTGGGGAGTCCCTCCTGAACTCATGACTCCTGCTCAAAGCGTAGATGGTAGTTGTTTATTGGAGGGCCTTTGCACAGCTTTGTATTATGTGTCCATTGTGGATGGGAGAGGACTGTCCACTGTCATTCATTCCCTGATAAACTCCTGCTTGGATTTCTGTAATACCATCTACATGGGGCTGCTTTAGAAGCATATCCAGAAGCTTCAGCCAATGCAACATGGAACAGCGCAGGCAGTTATGTTTGACCTTAGTATGGTACGTTGCACCTCTGCTCTGTGGTCTATATTGGTTGCCAATCTGCTTCTGGGTCCAAATCAAGATGCTACTTTTAAATCTTTAAATCCCTTCATGACATGTGGCCAGTTCATCTGTGGGACCGCTTCCCATAGATGGGTGGCCTGTTCCACCAGATCTGAACTACGCAGTGAGTTCCAGAAGGCAGGTCTTCTCTGCCATGGTGCCCACCTTATGGAACCTTCTCTCACTAGAAGTGGTATTGATCCCTCTTAACATTCCACAGCCCCTTCAGAACATCGCTATGCTTTCAGGCCTGGAGATTCTAGGGGACCAGGGAATTCTGGTTCCTTTACTGTGACTATCATCTTCTCCTGTTTTTATGGCTTTTATACTTGATATAAGTGTTATATAGTTATTATTTTTATTAAATATTTGTAGTACAGCCTAGAGTCACTTTTTGTGAGATAGGCATCCATACAAATTTGACAAATAAATAATATCACAGGTTCCAATTGAAGCGTTACCAAATGGTATTCTTAAACATTAACATTCCTCTTTCTCTCCATATATGCACTGAACAATGAAAATTGTAGTATCTCTATGCTGGCAGTACACAGAATAGTTGCATATGGTATTATAACAACACCTTTGAGTGAAAGACCATTTAAATAAACGCTGTTAATCTATAGCATTATGCTAGTGTATCACTGCTCTTTACTTAATGGATTTGAGATTTATTCAGGTGCAAATCACTATATATTATTCTGATACAGAGAAAGCACAGTCCAATCAAGCTACATGCTCAATTTTTGAAGAAAAGTATTCTTTTCTCTCATTTGAAAGACCTCTAGCAGACAGAAATACCTGTATGAAATGTAATTATCCACATATCTTTTGAAGAAAGAGATCAGGTAAAATAAGGTCGCCAAATGAGTTTGCTGTACTATAACCACTAAATATACTCTCAACTGATAATTCATTCTTCAAGTCAATGCAATGAAAAAAGTAAGTAAATTATACAGCTCTGAAGTCATGTATCAAAGTGTTGCAGTCAGTTACTTTTCAAACAAAAAACAGTAAACAAAATTGTGATTTGGCTTTGGGGAACTTCAAATGAAAGCTAAGTAATATAATTCAAAAACTGCAGCATACCTTTCTGAGAAGTATGTCAGAAAACAATTTCTACTTTCACAACATTTGCTGTGATGAGACGGGAAATATATATTATAATTTTACAATCCAGCTGATTTTAAGATAACCGTCAGTGGGCTGCTCTTCAGTCATATTATCTTACAGTTGGAATCTCAGTTCAGAATTGGAAAGATTTTAAGTCAGACATAAACTCCCAATCTAATTTAATCTCTTTGTTGCAAAGATATGGTATCTGAATCATTGCATATGCAAACTTGAACTCCGTAGATGAGACATGACATAACAATGTAAAATTTAAGAGTACATAGGAAACAGAAAATCTGTTTTGTTTTAAAACTAGAATACAGTATCATAAATTCTGCCAAACTCTTTCAATTGTTTGATTGTTGTGGAGTTTAGGTGAAATCAAATCTGAGTGATGGAAAGCTGATGTGCATTGCCCCACTCACCCCTCTTCCCCTTAGTAGCTTCCACTGTGATTTATTCCAATGGCCCAACCACTACTTCACACTTTGCAGTGTCTCCTTTTTCCTACTTCCCTTTAACTGCCTCAGCACAACATATTCCTCAACCTATCTACATTCAACGTGTAGAACACAGGTCAAGCCCTTTGACTTTTCTTGATCTCTGAATTAAATGGAGAATATACTGTGGAATGTAGCTAACATTCCCTTGTAACCATGCAGGAGGGAAGGAAGGTGCTAGCATGAGTAGAAGGCGGACAGGGCTGCCAATGAGATATGTTGTGCTATAATACTAGTGGTGGCAACTGAGGGAGAAGGTAAAGGATGATTTGGGGAAGATTTGGGAATGAAGTATATGGATTAATGTCCACATCAAGACAGTAATAGTGGATGAGATAACATTGGATGGATGGGAAAAATCAATGAAGCATGCTGTTCTCGGTGCATGGACTAGATATCTGCTTTGATTCAGTACAGATCACATGAAAACAACTGTATAATGCAAATATTTGTTTGTACACAGAATATTTTACATATCCTAGTAAAAATTTAAACAGATGAGAAAACCCTCTGACGTAGGTTTTAATTTGTAATTTTATTACTACCACAATTTGGACTAAACAAAATAACATTTTTCCTGTTTGACTTTCAACAGGAATGTGAATCGGCAGGAAGTTTTGTTTTAAATCATCTATTTACCAGGCAAAATTGTTTGTATATATTTTGGTTTACTACATAGTTACATATATGATGTTTTTAAACAAAAGAAAAATGTCATCAGTAGACCTCCATTAATACATTAACTGTGTAGCTTTCTGCCAGTTACCATAAACCATACATGAATATATCCTTCAACTGGAATACCAAGTGAAGGCTATGATGCAAAAGTCAAATCGATGAGGTACAATATACCATATTTTTTGGAGTATAAGGTGCACTTTCCCACCCACCCCCCAAAAGTGGGTAGAAATGTCTGTGCGAATGTTGCCGAAGCCCTGCCCACCCACCGGCCCCCACCCTTCGGCCATTTTCTGCCTCCACACATCTTGTTTTTGGCCTCTGCACGCTCCATTTTAGACCCGTTCTAGGTAGCAGGGATCACCACAGCACATCACCACTGATCGCCGCCTCTGCGTGTTATGTTTTCAGCCTCCGCGCATTGCATTTTCGGCCTCCCAACATCCTGTTTTTAGCTCCGTGCATCACATTTTCAGCTGGTTCCAGGTGGCATGGATCACCAGCACCAGCACCAATCACTGCCGTCTGAAACCAGCTGAAAACGTGACACACTAAGGCCAAAAACAGGGCATGGAGAGGCCGAAAACGTGATGTGTGTTTTCCCAGGCTGCAGGGATCGCCATGATGGGTTGTGGTGATCCCTGCAGCCTGGAACAGCTGATTGGCAGTATTCTGGGAAGCTGATCCAACTGCCAATCAGCTGCTCATGCTTAATCAGCCTGCAATAATGTTCTGAAGCTGACCAGGCTGTTTGCTGTTTGCTGCAAGGATGCTAACCAGATGAATACTGATGGATGCCAGTAGGCAGAGGCAGACCTTTTTTTCCTGTTTTCCTCCCCCAAAACTAACATGCGTCTTATACTCTGCAGCATAATATACTCTGAAAAATATGGTAAATGTAAACAAAATACTTCCCCACAAACATATGTATGCATTATCTTTATATATAAAAGCCAAATACCACTCACTCATCATGAAATCTCCAGAACGGTAAAGCCTACAAACTTAAAATTTGGCACGTATGTTCCTCTTGGCTTCTAGGTGCTCACTAAGAAAGGATTTTTAGAAATGACCATCAGATCATTAGTATTTCATATACAGTATTATATTCACATATTCTGATGCTAAGGAGGTTCTACTCCCCATCCCCACATGAAAGGAACTCTGTCCCAGAGTTCCATAGAATGGAAAATAGGAAGATTTGGTGGCAAAATTATTAAAATCTCATCCTGGAATAGAAATGCTAATTATGTTAATAGTAAAAATTTTCAAGATAATAATTTGAACAGAAAATAAACTCCAGAATACTTCACAGAATTTGTAGTTAGTTCCACTTTTGAACTTAAGAACAAATATCAGCCTTCAGTAGGGTGTTATTTGAATCCAAACTGTACAGTAATTCAAACATGGTCAGAAATATATTTAAAATCACAGTTGACTCACTACATTATTCCTTATGGGGAAAAAAATTGTTTGGTACTTGTCATTTTTGTTACTCATCATACCTTCCAGAACCAATGAATGACAAGTACCAAGGTACTATCGTACTTAAAACGGGGGAGGGACCTTTCATTACTAACTAAACATCCATGAAAAAGCCTTATTTTGGAAGATGGCATACACATTTTGAAAGAATGAAGGATATCTAAGCTTTTAATAATAACAGTTCCTTTGACTGATTTTTATAAATGATGCTAGCTACTGACCACCGCCATGTTGCCACAAGTTATAAATTAAATAAATAAATACAAATAAAGAATTTTATATCTATATTAAAAGATGCAACAAATCTTTAAAGCTGATTCAACAGCTCAATCCTATATTCTCTTTTCTCACTCCAAAAGATTAAGCAGGTATTCCAGACTGTCAGTATTAGGTGCTAATTGGCTGTCTATAAATTAAACAGACATGGTCATTAGCCAAAGAGACTTTGGTGAATAACTAAACACTTTTATCCGAACGTATCATGTTCATTCCCAAACGTTTCCCAATGAAAGTAGACTGAGCAATACTTACTACAATACCATTGTTTGTGGTAGTCTCACGGTATGTAAAATTGCAAACAGCCCAAGCTAAATAGTATGTGGACATGAGTGGAGTCTGTGAAAAGTGATCGGTAACCCATCCATCTTCTTCAGAAACAGAAGTTTCCACTGGCATATTGGACAAAGATAAATAAGTTGCTTGATGTTTGATGCTGATTTTAAATGTGGCTTTGTAGATAGGCTCATCAAAGCAAGGAAAGGCTTTTCTGGCATGTGTAGGAGAAAACTGTGTAACTGCAAGAAATCTGGAAGGAAAAAAAATGTTTTTATTCAGAATTAGATGCAAAAAAAATTGCAATGCAAAAGAGGGCAAGTTTGGATTAGTAGTTAAGATACTAGGCTAGAAACCAGAAGCATGTGAATTCTAATCCTGCCTTAGATCAGCTGAGTGACTTTGGGCCAGTCGCTCACACACCCTCTGCCCACAGTATCAGACTCAGGCAATAATCAGTTCAATTCCTGTCAGTCAACTCCCTGTTTCACCCAATGCAGCAACCCCTGGTTCATTTTTTTTTAAAAAGGATCAACTTGCAGGAAATTTGCAATGAAAAAAAAAAAAAAGAGCAACAGTCATTGTGAAGCTTTGTCAACATTTTTTTTCCTTTTGGACTAAAATTATTTGGTTTTGAATGATCTTTCATTATGTATAACTAGAATTATTAAAGGTAAAAGTTCCCCTCGCACATATGTGCTAGTCGTTGCCGACTCTAGGGGGCAGTGCTCATCTCCGTTTTAAAGCCGAAGAGCCAGCACTGTCCGAAGACGTCTCCATGGTCATGTGGCTGGCATGACTCAACACCAAAGGCACACGGAACGCTGTTACCTTCCCACCAAAGATGGTCCCTATTTTTTCTACTTGCATTTTTACGTGCTTTCGAAACTGCTAGGTTGGCAGAAGCTGGGACAAGTAACGGGAGCTCACCCCGTTACACGGCAGCACTAGGGATTCAAACCACTGAGCTGCCGACCTTTTGATCGACAAGCTCAATGTCCTAGCCCCTGAGCCACCGCATCCCTCTAACTAGAATTAGTATAGCCATATCTGTATCTGTGGATTTTTATAAGAAAACATGTTTTGTTGAATTTGAAAAAGTGTTTGAAAGAGCAGTAATAAACAACATAAAACCAAAATTAGATTTAACACTAGAGAAAATATTTATCTGGTAGCTTAAAAACCAATATGGTTTTTAAAAACCCTTGGGGTATCTTACAAAGTGCTGCAACCTATAGCAAAATCTTAGACAAGAATATATCCAGGAAAAATAAAAGCAAGTTAACTATAGTTTATAATTATATTAATGATATAATTACCTTTTGGGAACTCTGTAAGAAAGTAATAATGCACTCTGCCTCCATAATGCTGTACAGTGTTTTCTCATCTAAGAATGCTTGACACCTTCAATTCAGTGTTGACTTCTGACAACTGTCTGGACAAGTCCCTGAAGTTTACCTGACAAGATTTCATTAATGGTTTGCCATTACTTGCTTCACAGAACTGAATGTGTGTGATTGGCCCAAGGTCACACAGTTGGCTTTGTGGTTAAGATGAGACTAGAACTTACGGTCTCTTGGTTTCTAGCCTGTTGCCTTAACCACTATACCAAACTGGTTCTCACTAGAATACTTTGGAAACTGTTGCTTTTATAAGCAAAGTATCAGTAATATTAGAAATTTAAGGTATTTGCTAGATGCCAATCTTGCCCCATCAGTAATAATTCCCTGATATATTACTATGTGTAGCATTTATCAAATAGAAATACTAAGAAAAACTGTATCAAATATATATAAAATCATTGGCTTAGTTCAAAGAGCATTATGTACAGCAAATTTTAGGCTACCTTTTCCCTCTTTATTTGCACATTTTTAAAAAAGAACTGAAAACCTCTACTTTTGGTTTTGAATATATTGCAATTCCAAATTACAAAACAAACAGAAACAAGGATTGTTTTCAGAGCCATATTTGTTAACTAAAACAAGACACGATTTGCTAGGTTTGTTGTAATGGGATATTGCAAATTAGTCAATATCAAAAGTAAAAGTAATTTCCTTTTCAGATTTGCAGAGAAAAAGTGAAGAGACAACATGGAATCCCATGGCCATACTACCGGTATAACATTTTGTTTGAATTTGGCTTTATTAATTCCAACGGAAAAATACTTATTTAATGATGGAAGGGTGGTGAAAGTTTAAAAACTATTGAAAATTAATCCACATTCTATATGTTGACATGCCCGCACATACATTATATTTATTACTCATATTGTAACAATAGCTAAGACACCGACTGCTTGTTTTACTGAGTTGAAGGATTTTAAACCTCTATTTTATTTCTGTATAATGTTTGTATTTCTTTTTTATCTATAAAGAAAAACTAATGAAACTCTGTATGATAGAGCTACAAAGCTGATGGAAGTTTTGAAATTTTGTTCAATTTCTTTTAACCACACATTTGCATGAGAATTATGATTTCATATTTTTAGGCAGAACGTGATTTTAATTTATATTGTTGTATGTCTGACAATATTTTCTATAGTCTTCAAAGACCAAATATTTACTATTTTTCAAATAAATGTATGTAACTGACAAATGAAACATGCCTGTATTAAAATGACACTTTTAAAAGTGTGATTGTGATTTTTAAAATATTTAGTTTTCTGTAATCATTTCACTGCAATTTCAATGTTCTAAATTATTAGATGTTTAAATAAATACTAAATCCCACTTGTTTTCTTATTAATGCCTCCTCATGTTCCCAGACTACTTTTAAAAAAATCAACTTTCTTATATTTTAATTGAGGAATATTTTCAAGTACTTAGTTCTTGAACTTGGCATAATCTCAAAACCCTCATTAAAAAGAATTATTAAAATTCCTACTATAAAAGCTGGAATCATTACATTGACTTTAAAAATTAATTGTGATAAGTTGAAACATATATGATAGTTGAAAATATGCATTCTAAAAATGGTTAATGATATAATTATTTCAAATAAAAACATGTCCAAAGCTCACCCACTTTGTGAGGTGAGGTTTGTGACAACTGGTTGTTCTATGGCATTCCAAACCACTAATATCAGAATATCTGGAGCAAAATTAATTACAGGACTAAATTTTCAGTCAGAGTGGATGAACTGATATGGACATTCTTTAGATTCATAATAAGTATCAGAAGGAACATATTGAAAAGTTGTTTTTAAAAAAATATTTATAGATGAAACTGATGTTGACCTGGTGATAATTTGTGCTTCATGAAAGACTTACAAATGCCATTCTTAGCCCTCAAATACTAAATTATATGTGTGGGAGATCAATCTTATCTTTGTATACTTCACGAAGCATAAATAATTATGTTCTAACACATTGTGCTCTATGTGCTGAATATAAATGAAATGAAGTAAAAGCTTATTTATATATTCTGATACTTGTTGAAAATAAATTAGAGTATTAAAATGTATTCATAGCTAGTGGGCCTTGTGGGGTACTTAATAACATGGTGGTTTTAATATATTAGAAAACATCTTGACTATCAAGTCATTTATTAGAACAATGCAAATAGAAGTCTGTGGTCCTGTATATGCTTTGTTTAAACTTCAGAAATTACACACGTGGTAGCTGATGACAGGATTATATCTCAAATGTATAATTATGGGAAAGAAAAACTTACAGGATGGCATCCTTGAATACAGATGTACCTAGTTTAATTCTACCTTTTCTATTAAAAAGGCAGATATGTTTCCTAAAACATCCTGTCTAGAAATTTGTTTTGAAAAGTAACAAAACTATTAGGATTGAAGGAATTGTTTTATTCTAATATATATAAAATCAGTTATCCAGTTCATTTTTAGGATAATTTCTATATGATGTCCCTTAAAATACTGTTATGTCACCAATACAATGACAACTAAAACTTTTATTATAATGTTTTGATTTTACTTTAAACCATCGAAGATTAAAATTACCTCAACAGAAAAATTAGTATTTTTAGACTCTCAGCAATATTTTAGAAATATTTATGGTATTTGCTGATACAGTCAAGAGATTAGCCCAATCTTCCTTTATCTACCTTTATCACTTCTACGGAAGACTTATGATAACAAAACATTGGATCAAATGAACAAATAAAGGAAATATAAGTCTGCTAAAGTCAATTAAATATAAATAACTCAAAGGATATAACTGCTTGGGAGTTATTTAGCTATTTATCATTAGGCTATTGTGCAAAGAATGTTGATTGATATTTTGTATGCTGATTACTAATTTTCTTAACTGCTACATAATCCCATGAAAATTCTGAAATCATTTTAATTATAGGTCATCCTGTTTCAAACAGTTATAGGGTTGCCAAACTTTCAGGCATATTTTTCCACAGATATGTGTTCTAGATCATGATTGCCAAATAAACTTCTTCAAAAAAGAAACAATTCAATGTGGTCTATATTTCAAAAATACTTTACTTCTGTCTCAGAAAAGTACAAAGTGCTTGAACCTCTCTATGTGAGATTAGGTATTGATCTGTTGACTTAAATAGAGCTGGACCAATTTACAGCAATTTAAAATTTTGTTTTGTGCAATCCTTTGATAACTGAGCGATTCAATGGCACTCTACTCAGAAGAAAATGCCACAATATTCACTGAAGATTATTTGCTGACAAATGGGTACACGACTGCAACATAAATGTATAATCAGTAAATAACTATATGAATAGATATCAAAAGCTATTGGTATTATTTCTTCTGTGTGTACATATACTAAGACTTCTTTGTAATTGTTATATTACTGTATGTGTATTACTTATAATTTTGCCACAGCCTTTCAATTACTTCTTTGCACTTGCCATATTTTATTGTAATTTCTTTTTTTCATAGTTGTAGCTTCCAGAGTCCACCTTCCACGAGAGTTTGGTAGCAAACAAGTTTAAGAAATTATTATTATATAGCTTAGAAAGGAAATTTGCCTCTCACCACATTTCTCTGTAGAGATGTATTAGAAATCATATGTTCAGTAGAAAGTCATTGATTAAAGCAATGAAAATAGAAGTCTGTGATCCTGCATATACTTGCTGCATGGGGTTTGGAGGTAATATCCTTTTAATGGACCATTACGCTAAAAAATCATTTCACACCTTTTGAGGAAAGCTATAGTAGTAGTATCAGGTACAGAATATTGGCATAATTAAGGTGAAGGCACTCTCATTTTTTGGATGGCTATGACTTAAGTAAACTAGTTGCTCAAGAGAAACTCTCAAAGAAATTATGAGGGGTACAGAATAAGATTGTTGGATTTTCAGTCATGTTCAGTATTCATTTTATATTTCTGATAACAAAGTTATCATAAATTTAGTTCTGCTTTCCTTAACCTAAAGCTTTTTTTAAGGAATTAGGCTAGGCTTTGATCTTTGATTTCCTGAATAAAAAAACCTAAACCTGGTCTTAACAGACTTGGTCTATACAATGTGATTAAAAAGGGAAGTGAACTATTTAAGAATGATCAGTAAAGAAGCCCAAGACTTTCTTCTCAACTGCAGAGTATATTTGGAATGGGTGGTCTAAAATCATAACAAGGAAAGGAGTGGTTTTCTTTATTTGTAATTCTACTTCTGAAACCTTCCCTTCATTTGTTCCTGTTTTCTCTGCAAATCCATGTTTACTATCAAGCAGATCTAAACCACCACTCCAACTGTAAAATATTTATACAAACTTGCTCTAAAATTCTCAACAAGTTTAGTCCTAAAGTCCTTTGCAGCTCACTTAGACATACAACAAAATATTTCCTTAATATACTGTAGCTAGGTAGACAATGTACTGGTGGTACTCTTTAAAACTTTCTCAGTAAGGTAAGTGTCTTTAAATTCTTTCTAAATAACTCCTTTTATCTCAGTTGTTATGCTTGTTGATATAACAAATACATATGGAACAGTGCCAAGTTAAAAAGAATTGACTAATTTCTCTTACAGCAAGAGTAACCAATTTGCTGCTTTCAGATACTTTTTATTGGCAATTCAATCAGTGAGGTGAAAAACCACAACATTGGAAAGACAGCAGGCTGCCTATCCTGTCTTGGACCTTATGCTGAGATGTAGGAAATAGTGGTTAGTCAAATACAGCTCTCTTACAGACTTGAAAACACTTGCAAATTATTCTGTTAACATCCCAGGGTCAATTACAGTTAGAAGCTATGGGTAGTAAAATCCACTTCCCTACAAGGATACAGCTAAAAACAACTAATGAACTACAATGAATTGTTCCCCTTTTTCCTAGGATTGTCACACAGATTTGCCTTTTTGTGAAATGAAACCAAGAATAAATGCAGGGAGACCCCATTGTGCAGACACAGGTATAGCAGAATAAAATTACTTTGCTGTTAGTATTGCTATAGTAAGAGATCTTCTCTCTTAACTGCGTTTCAGAATTAAAGTATCCTAAAAGAAATGTGTTCTTCTAAGGTCTTCAGCCTTAAAATACTCTATAATTGCTGTATTCTGCTTCTTTTATCTGGTTCTCCTTGAACAGGAAAGTTTATACACACTTTAAGCCAGTAAATGTTGCAAACAGAAGGGCAGTTAAATTCCAAATTTAATTGATCAGATCCTGCCTAAGTAAAATGTGAACGTTGCTGGAGGTAGGGGATGGAGCAAGGTCACATGAAAACTTTTGCAGAAGTTTAATTCAAGTGGATTTAACTCCAAACATATTCATTTCTGACATACAGATGTATTAACGATGCTTATAAAGTCTCTTATGTCCTAAAATAAAATAATTTTTTAAAAAGTTTTTTTGGGGGGGGTACTAGGAAGTTAAACCTTTTGGTTAACATGACTCTATTAATAGAAATGGTGACCTTATGCAGGAATTTTCAGGAAGCACTTGTTATTCCGACTTTACACAATAAAAAACGGGAAGAGGATAAAGGAACGGCAAGCATGGAAAGGAAATCGATACCTTCTTTCCCCGTAGAGGACATAAGAGCTGCGGAAAAACCCCAAAAGCTCGTTCTCGATCGGAGCGTTGTAGAGGATCTTAAGGTTGTAACTTCTCTGTTCCTCTAAGCTCCGATTGAGGACTATGACGAAGACCTGGGTCTGTGGGTAAAGGAAGAAGCCAGAGACGTTCAAGGCACCGGCCAGCCGGTCCTCAGCCACGCGGACTGCTTCGATGTGCATGCGGTGGGCGTGGAGAACGATGTAACGGGTGGCGTTGAGACACTCGACTTGCACGTTGACCTCGCCGCTGAAGGTGAAGTTCTCCATGAAGACGCTCAGCATCAGGTTGTAGTGGAGGGGGCGCAGGTGTCCGGGAAGGCGCAGCTGGGTCCAGGGCTGCTGCTCCCGCCGTCTCGGCCACTCCTCCTCCTCCTCCTCTTCTTCCCCTCTAGCAGCTTCCAACGCCACTTTCTCTTCGCCTGCACTTCCAGGGGTTTCCCCGGCGCTGTTCTGGTTCAGGCGGGCACTTCCTGCGGGGGCTGCGGCGGCAGCTGCCGCCGGGACACTCCGGTTGCCCGCCCTGCCTCCTGGGCCGTCAGACGCGTTGCCGCTGCTGCACTCCTCGATACGCACGCTGAGCAGCACGGCGATCATGGTGACCACCAGCAGTGCCAGGATGGAGATGGCGAAGCCCATCACCAGGCGCTTGTGCACCGTTATGTGTCGCTCGGTGGTGCGGGGTCGAGCGGCCGCCGCGTCTGCCCACTGGCCGGAGAGCCCCCTGCCGCCGTTCCTCAGAGCAGCGTCCTCCTCGATCATCCTGAGCACGAAAGATCAGCTCTTCTGACGCTTCTCGGCCAGGAACATCAAAGTAGCGCCACCCTTGGCTCCTCCCGCAGGGTTGCCGCCGTCCTCCGCCGGGGCCAGTAACGCATCAGAGACCGCCGAGAGGAACGGGGAACGGAGGGAAAGACCGGGGAAGCACCTAGCAGAGGGAAAAGCCCTCCGCTTCTCTTCTTGCTGCCTCCCAGCCTTCTTCTGCCGCAGCCGCTGCGGGTGTCACTTTGCGAGGAACCCTTCGCACTCCCTAAGAGCAGCCCCGGCGGCCAAAGGAAAGCTCCCCGCGGCCCATGTGGGAGGAAGGCGGGAGGAGGAGCCAGCGAGGGCTTCGGGCGCCGGGCGTTCTCTTCTAGGCAGGTCTGGGCGCCGTTTCTCGGTCGGCGCTGGAAGGAGAGGATCTCGTGCGGACGCAGCGAAAAGAGGCAAGCGCTCCGGTTGGCCGCCTCCTCGGTCTCCACAGGCTACTTATGCGCTCCCTCAAACTCGCCGCGCCACAAACTCTCCTCCCACTCAGCCCCTCTTGACTTAAAGGGTCCGCTCCTTGCTTCGCCGGCGCCCATTTTTGCCTCGACGGCTCAGGCGCTCCCAAGAGAAAGAAGAATCCCAGGCGAAAGGGATCTCGGTACGAAGGAGGAGAAGGGAGACGAACCAGAAGCTGACTTTTCAGCTCCGCGCAGCTTCGGCTTCCGGGCGCCTGCAAGCACCGTTGTGTATACTTCGGCGGCGGCTCTGGAAGCGGAGAGTCTGTAGACTGCGCGTCTCTGGGAGCGCCTGAAGCTTGACGCGGCTGCCTGGGCGCTTGGTGGTCCCGCGCTCTGTCGCGAGCCCGGAGTCCGCGGGTTGCAAAACAACCCCTGGACTCCCGAAGAGAACTCGTCGAGCGAAGAAGTCGGAGCAGGTCGGTCGTGGCCGCCGCACCTGAGCGGCGCAGCTACATTCTTTTGAAAAGGTCTGGCTGAGAGACTTGGGAAAGTCCCAGGAGGCAGAGCAAGGAGGGGACAGGTTAAGGAGGGGAGAACGAAATCCGCGCGCGACCGGCCGACTGGTGTTCAGCTCCTCTCGCACGTTTCAGAAGAAACGCAGGCGCGCGCGCACATCGTGCAGCAGCCACCAATAAGGTCTATGGAACCATCCGCGGCGCTGACTCTTTGAGCGGAGTGGAGGTGGGGGGGGGACGACACACATACACTACCGTGGTCGGGAGAGGTGCAGAGGGCGAGCAGTGCTTGACGCTGAAGGGACGGGTGGCCTCTTAGGCTTGAGCTAATGAGTTAATTTTCTGGCGAACGCCACATTTGGTCCGTCGCGAGATCCCCCCCCTTTATACACAGACATGTTCAATATGCATACACACGCATGCATGTTCAGTAGCCATGCACGCATACGTGTGTGTGTGTGTGTGTGTGTGTGTGCTGAACATGTATAAATACATTAGAATGACAGCCTGTTTTATAGATTAAATCTATAGGATCCATTCAAAGAAGTGCCTTTACCCAGGAATTGAATCTTTCCTATGGTCCCTGAGGATTTGTCCTCACGTTTTGTCCTCAGAAATCAGTATCATGCAAAGTACTTTTTCTGCTATGTAGAGACACTAGAATGGGCAAAGTTAAACCTTAATAGAATATATTATTCCTCAAATATTACCCTAATCCATAACATGGTTTGTTATATATAAACCCAACTTCATGCTTAGCACATTGTGTGAATGGATATTGAAGTCTCCTCACCAAAGCTTGAAACAATGGTTTAATATTTGTGAACCAGTCTATAAATATAATGTGTACAAGACATCTGAAGTACGCCAGACAAGTGGCTTAATAATAGTAACAGTCCTCAATTGATAGGCATGTTCCTGTCCCTCATGATAGATTTGTTTTCAGTGAGCACTTCAGAACTAGCACAGAGAACAATCTTGCATACCCTACTGGAAATCATAAGTGATATCCCAAGTCTATTGTTTTTAATGCTATTTGTAAATGAATAAGCATGATATAAAATAAATAATTCTTTACAATAATTACATCCAGCATTGGAATCCACATATAAAGGCTTAATAACAAAGAAGAATATTTAAAGGAACTAGTACTATATCAATGAAATTTTGATGGTAAGAAGGCAACCAAATTACTTTATTAACCCTTGATTCTTTTTGGAAGTATTAGACCTCTTGAACTGGTTATTTAATTTATATGCAGGTGCTAGCTAAGTGTTTTTAAAGGCGAAAGTGAAGTCTTCAAATTGACCTGTCAGATACGTTTTTTATTCAGATATCTATAACTGAGCAGCTGTCCGTGAAATGTGTAAGCAATTCACTACAGCAATCCCTGCAAATTATGACAAAGATAATTTGTGTCAGAAAGTACTTGTGATTCTAGATAAATTCATGCTTCAGTAGTGCAAATGCAGAATCAACCTTACAACAAATGTTATTTTATTGTGATGGGAAGGAGCTTTTGTAGTAAATGCCAGTGGTCAGTTATTTTGGTCTAATAATCTGCCTTTAGCTGAACTGAAAAATTGTTTAGAAAAGTTTGCAAACCCAAACTTTCTTCAATCAGGATAAGCTGATATAGGCACCAAACACATACTACCAGGTCCTTAATAACAGCTACCAAAAAGCAAAACTAAAAATGAAAGGGTAGGAAAAAAATACAAAGAAGGGAAGAAAAGTTCGAAGTCTGAGTCTGCAGAAAGATTTGTTCATGTTCTAAATGCCTCTCTGGAAAACTTAACCAAAACTGAACCAAGAATGTATGAAGAAAATGCCTCTATTCTTAGTAAATGAAGAAAATGCTTCTTCATAAAACAAAGCAAGGTCTTGTGTTCTCTTTCAACACAAACTATTTCCAAACTATTTCATTATTCCTAGATCTATATTTTAACACTAGCCACATTCCAGTTTCATATTTAGTAAAGAACAATGTTTTTTATTAATTTTGTTACTATCCCCTCAAAGTACATTATATTTTCAATGATCTGATGTTATGCTTTCCTACCAGGAGGACCATTTACAGTCTAAAATAGATGCAGAAACAGCAGAGAGATGTCCTCATACTACATAAATATAAATACATACAGCATATGTAAGCAAGGGGAAAGTGAGTTATTTTCTTATTGTATGTTCATTGGGGTACAATAAGGAAAATAGTACAATACTCCAAGGATGGTTAGGAAATATTCATTTTGAAGTGTGTTAAAATGTAAAATCTGAATTGTGCCATTCTTGGATGGAATTCTATGCACAGGGATCAGCAAAGAGACTAGAATTGTTTTATAGAGCAGGCAAACCTTGTACGACTCAGGATAGTGAAGCTGGATGGGGCAGGATGAAAGTAGAAAGCCCATGAAGGTAAGGTAGAGAGCCCATGAAGCTTTGAAGATAAGGACAGAAAGCTTAATGAGGATGGATTGAAAGAGGAATGGTTTGAGAGATATGGTTAAAAATTGTAAGCCAAGTACAGTTATAAGAATATAGATGAGTCAATACAAGTACAAAGAGAAGGATACTTCAAAGGATATTCAGCGTTAAAGTTATTTGGGATAAATGTATATTTTTTTAGTGAAAAAGCAATTCTTATACCCAAAATTTCTAGGAGCTGAATGGAATCCTGATTATGAGTCAAATTATGCATCAATGATTTATAGATTTATCTTTATCTTATATCTATATGAATTTTATGAATTTTTATCCTTGGTTTATGGTCCAAACTTATCCTAAAAAGTAAGCTAAATAATATTTTTATGTATTGAAGTAATATTTAATATTTTACTCAAGCTACAAAATTGTAGAATGTATGGAAAAAAATACTGTAGTTATTATTATTGTTTTATATTTACATGCAACCTGATTCCCAGCAACTTTTGCCATTTTGCGGTTCAAGTAAATAGTGGAAATCCATGGCCAGGATGGAAATTTCTATGAAATTTGTTATGTTTGTTTAGATGCTTTCAAACATTTTATGACATGTTTTTCAAGTATGCATTATGGAAATAACCATCTGTGCAATATTTATGAACTGCAGGAATTCATATACAAAATTCCACAAAACAGGTTTCAAGAACAGTTCAGTGTTAAGCTTCAATATTGTAACTACACATATGTCTTGATAACTCTGTAATCTAGACCCATTTGAAATATTTATATTCAGATTTTCTGTAGAAACTGCAAGAGAATTGCTACCATGCAATTGGTGGTGGGGGGAATCACTACTTTTCCAATTTTGGCATTATTTTTTAAAATGCCAAATGACCTATACCAGTATATTTCTATACCAGTATAGAACACAACTATTATTTTCTCACAAAAGCTTAAAGCTATTGATTTCATCTGGTTCAAAGTCATCCTAGGAATTCAGAATCAGGAACACAAACACAGTCTTATGATTCACCATTTTACTTTGACATTTTATCATTTTTGATAGAGGCAATAGTAACTATAGAGTAATTGAGAGAATTCTGCTGCATCCAGTTAGTATGCCTTTTAACCACACTAATTAAATGTTACCTGCAAACTATGTCCTAGGAAGTGTACTAATACTATTAATGTAAATAAATATGATTAGAATACTTTTATTATAATTATGCCTTCCTTATGGGACCTGAGTTGGCTATTTTAAGAAAGTATCTGGGGAAGTTCAATCATAATCTGATCCAACTATTATCTTTTGTTAAGGAGAATAGAATGGAATGGAACAGAACGGAACAGAAAGGAACAGAATAGAATTCTTTACTGGCCAAGTGTGATTGAACACACATGGAATTTGTTTTGGTGCATATGCTCTCAGTGTACATAAAAGAAAAGGTACATTCGTCAAGAATCATAAGATACAATACTTAATGATAGTTATAGGAACAAATAACCAATCAAATCATATTAGGAAACAGTCAATATAAATCGTAAGGATACCAGCAGCAAGGTTACAGCATACAGCGTAAGTGGGAGGAGATGGGTGATAGTAACGATGAGAAGATTAATAGTAATATAGACTTAATAACTAGTTTGACAGTGTTGAGGGAATTATTTGTTTAGCAGAGTGATGACATGCGGGGAAAAACTTCTTGTGTCTAGTTGTTCTGGTGGGCAGTATTCCATAGTGTTGTTTTGAGGGTAGGAGTTGAAACAGTTTATGTCCAGGATGTGAGGGGTCTGTAAACATTTTCATAGTCCTCTTTTTGACTCATGCAGTATACAGGTTCTCAATGGAAGGCAGGTTGGTAGCAATTGTTTTTTTCTGCAGTTCTAATTATCCTCTGGAGTCGGTGTCTGTCTTGTTGGGTTGCAGAACCAAACCAAACAGTTATAGAGGTACAGATGACAGACTCAATAATTCCTCTGTAGAATTGTATCAGCAGCGCCTTGGGCAGTTTGAGCTTTCTGAATTGGCGCAGAAAGAACATTCTTTGTTGTGCTTTTTTGATGTTAGGTGTCCATTTTAGTATTGAGATATTTCTAGGTATTGAGAACCTAGAAATTTGAAGGTGTCTACTGCTGATACTGTGTTGTCTAGTATTGTAAGAGGTTTCATATACCATTAGAATTATTCTAATGAATTTAGGATTGTAGCATGCATGGGAGAGGATCAACACTATGGGATGATAGTTTTATATTCTGCAAGTCTTGGAGTATTTTATTTACTGTGATAAATTCATAATTAAATCACTGAACATGTTGACCTCTGTGATGCTGCTGGATGTTAAAAGACTGACTCTGTATTTTATTATAGTTTAACATTCCAGACCCTTCAGTATATTATATGTGTGTGATTACTTTTCGGAGCTGTAGGACTTCACATGCTTTAAAACGTCTTTCTTCCTAGATAAGATGTTTTAGAACACAACTAGACTCATTTCAGACAATGTAATTCCTATTTTATATAAAAATGCAGAAGTAAATTAGACCAGCAACATAAGATCGATTTTCTTTTTGTTAAGATTCTAGTAAGATTATTTGCCATTTATCTAAAAAAAAACCCAATCAAGAAGAGTTTTTAACTATATATCATATAGATGGGACAATTCATTTATGGGGATGAACTTCTCAAGTAAGAATTATAATATATATTCAGGTGATAGATAATTTTAATATTTATGATCCATTTTTCTGTTTTATGAAAAATTTCCTTGAGTAACTTTGGACATTTTAGCACCTTTTTCCATGTTAGTTGTGGGGATATCTAAATTTGATGATGAAGTCTTTCTTCATGTAGTTGTAGGAAAAGAAGGAGAAAGAATCCCAACTCCTAAAACATTTAAAGATTCATAAAATACTGATTACTGCCCATTTCGTTTATCTAATAGCTGCTACCATTTCTAAAATAATAGTGTAGATCTTTTTACTTAACACACACACATACACACACACAAACATATACACAAGCATGTTTTTAAAAGAGAATTTAAATTCTCTTTTAAATTCTAGACAGCCACCTGTCTGAAATGGCATAGGATCTCCTGCTTGAACAGAAGAGTTGGACTAGAAGACCTCCAAGGTCCCTTCCAGTTCTATTCTGATTGATTGAAATAACATTGGACACTGGAAGATACAGTTATGGCACAATGGAAAACTGATTTAGTGGACAGAAATGTTAGATTAGAAAATAATGTTTTTAAATTTATAATGCTTCAATCGTAACATCATTACACTGAAGACAATGTTTTTAATCTTGCAGGGAAGCTGTATAATCCTCTGAGTCCGCTTTTTTGTTGGCTGCAGTCCTATCATCCCTTGGAAATAAGCCACATTAAGTTCAATGGGATTTATGTTTAAGCAACTATGTGTAATATTATTCAGACAATCAAAGATTCCTTACATTCTGTTTAAGATAGCTTAGTTGTGTCAACCTTACTAAACTTAAAATATATTGAGGAAAAGATCAGTTGGATAAAGGCTGAATTATGGATTTGATTTAAGCCAATCATAACAGGATTGCAATACTAGTAATTACTATTGTAAAGAAAATCAGTTTCTTATTTCATATTTTACATTGTGCCTTGCAGCAGAAAGACAATTAGGAATTTCATTTTGATCATAATCCGATCAAGATTCTGAATCAGTGTACTATTGATGATACAAATTTCTTATTTTTAAAAAAGTATTTCAATTAGAGCAAAAACTCACTGTCTTTTCATCTTTTAGCTTTATGAATTGTTACAAAATATAATGTGTTTGACATTAATAGAAGATGCTTGAAATTAACAGTTGATTCATAATATGGTCTTTTTTAAAAAAAAAATTAGGAAAAATGTCTCTTTTCTCTTTAGTGCCATCTTGTGGGACAGCTAGCAAAAAAAAGCATGAAGATTTCTTAATGTAATACATATAGTGAGTGTATGTTATATTACCATAATGACTTAAAAAAGTAGAAGGAGATTGCAATATTCACTGAATTTCTTTTTTATATAACTATTGAGTTTTAGAAAAGTAGAAAGATAAACAGAAAAAAGGGATTTTTAAAAAAGTAAAAAAGATGCAAGAAAGTAAAAGATGGAAAAATAGAAGAAGAATGACTTCAACTTTTTACAGATATAAGTAAAAATGTATCAAACTCTTACTCAAAGAATACTCTTAAGATTAACATTTGTCTACATTATTTCCATAATCCCATATAATTCCAATAAATAAATCCCAAAATCATGTTTTCATTTCTTTCAGTTTCTCACAAAAAAGTCCAAAAGTGGTTTCTAAGTAGAAATAAAATTTGTCAAAGGCTTTTTTTTCATCAAGGCTGTCAATGTCCATCTCCGCCAATTCCACCAGCTTTACTGATTTCATAGAAAAACTCAGCAGAAAAACATTCATGCCTGCCAATAAGCATGAATCTTTTATAACAGTTATTATATCTTAGTACCAGTTGATTAAATTACAAAAGATAATAAGCCGTCTTTGATAAGATATATTGCTTAAAAGCAAAATACTATGGGTAGGAAAACTAGTTTTTCCTCAGAAAATTTATCTTAAATGCATCAGTCATCTTAGGATATAGCAATGGGATTCTTTAAATTTATATTTGAACTTTCTTTTTGATATAAGATAATTTTAAACTTAGAGTCGTGTCCCGTTCAGTTATTGATCAATACACATTGCAAACTGTTAAATGATTGTTTCTGTTTTGTGTCAATTTGTTAAAAGAAGTTTTCTTTTGCTATGCTGGTTACATGGAAAATTTTAATACTGTTACTGCATTTTTTTCAATTCATTTCATGTGTAATTACCCATCTTTATTTTTTATAAAGGTCTTTGATGATATACCTGAAGTTCCCAAAAGTTCTTTGGATGTCAGCAAGAAAAATACATGCTTATGCTCAGACATTGTCTGAAAATATAATTTACACAAAACCTTGGAGCACAAAGTCTGCACTAACTGGTTCACAATAAAGCATGTAACTAGAAGAAGCTTTTTGTTTGATAAAAGTCTCACAGACTCACAAATTATGTAAAATACTTATAAGAAACAATCATTTCAGTGTTTTAGTGAGTCATGAAGGAATCCAAATGTTTATTGTTATCCTAACTGCAGCATCTTCTCCATCATTGTTAAATTCACAGAAGATTATACACCATATAGATGATTGTCATCCATTTTGTGTATTAAGATTAAAAATGTAGAGGAAATTTAACCAATATCTAGTTAGAAAAGTAAATGTCGTTTCCCTAATCGTGTAATGCTGAATCCTCCATAATTTCTCCAGTAAAAAAAAATATTGTGGAATCATTGGCTAGAGCATATGAACAAGTTAAGTATGGTAATTTACCATATTATTAACATAACATAACATAATAACAGAGTTGAAAGGGACCTTGGAGGTCTTCTAGACCAATCCCCTGCCCAGGAAACCCTACATCATTTCAGACAAATAGCAATCCAACATTTTCTTAAAAATTTTCAGTGTTGGAGCATTCACAACTTCTGCAGGCAAGTTGTTCCATTTATTGATTGTTCTAAGTTAGAACTTAGTTCTAAGTTGCTTCTCTCTTGATTAGTTTCCACCCATTGCTTCTTGTTCTACCCTCAAGTGTTTTGGAGAATAGTTTGACTCCCTCTTCTTTGTGGCAGCCCCTGAGATATTGGAACACTGCTATCATGTCTCCCCTAGTCCTTTTCATTAAAATAGACATACCGAGTTCCTGCAACCATTCTTCATATGTTTTAGCCTTCAGTCCCCTAATTATCTTTGTTGCTCTTCTCTGCACTCTTTCTAGAGTCTCAACATCTTTTTACATCGTGGTGACCAAAATTGAATGCAATATTCCAAGTGTGACCTTATCAAGGCATTATAAAGTGGTATTAACTCTTCACGTGATCTTGATTCTATCCCTCTGTTTATGCAGCCCAGAACTGTGTTGGCTTTTTTGGCAGCTGCTGCACACTGCTGGTTCATATCTAAATGGTTGTCCACTAGGACTCCAAGATCCCTCTACAGTTACTACCACATATAGGTACCTATGCATTTTTTATTTTTTTTTGCCTAAATGTAGAACCTTACTTTTTTCACTGTTGAATTTCATTTTGTTAATTACCGCCCAATGTTCAAGTCTGTCAAGATCTTTCTGTATCTTGAGCCTATCTTCTGGAGTGTTGGCTATTCCTGCCAGCTTGGTGTCATCTGCAAATTTGATGAGTTCCCCATCTATCCCCTTGTCCAAGTCATTGATGAAGATGTTGAAGAGTACTGGACCTAAAACAGAGCCTTGGGGTACTCCACTGCATACTTCCCTCCATGTGGATGTAGTTCCATTGAGGACTACTCATTGAGTGCGGTTGGTCAGCCAGTTACGAATCCATCTGGTGGTGGTGCTGTCTAACCCACATTTTTCTACTTTTTCTAGTAGTAGGATATGGTCTACTTTATCAAATGCTTTACTGAAGTCCAAGTAAATTATATTGACAGCATTCCTCTGGTTGACTAATTTTGTCATTTTGTCAAAGAATGCAATGAGATTAGTCTGGCATGATCTGTTTTTGACAAACCCATGTTGGCTTTTAGTTATTATTTTGTTTTCTTCTAGGTGTTCAATGATTCGTTGCTTGATTATCTTTCATTGGGATTTCTAGATTCAACGTGTCTAAGAACTCATAATACTTGGCAATACAATACTTTTTAAATATTTGGTTGGCATAAAATGTTTAAAAAATAGAATTGTAAGTATCCTTAGAACATCACAGACAGAAAGCAATGACAAGTAATATTGGTATCAGTTACTGCTGCTGTAAGAAATCGCTAGTCATTAAGATGCTATTTTTTTAAAATTACTGTACTTTTCAGAGTATAAGATGCACATTCCACCACCACCCCCAAAAAAAGTTGGAAATGTTGGTGCATTTTATACACCGAATCTAGCCATTTTTTGGCCTCCCAAAATCTCGCCCTGTGCATCCTATTTTTGCAAAAAGCAAGCTGTTTTTTGCAAAAATAGGGTACACAGAAGGTTTAAGAGGCCTGAGGAGTGCTGAGGAGGGCAAAAATGCGATGGGGGGGGTTGGGAAGCCAAAAATGGGCCCTTTTTTGTGAAAACAGGCCTGTTTTTCACAAAAATGGGGGCATTTTTCTTCTTCCAGCCCCCAGGATCACTTTGCATGCCTCCCAAACCATCTGCAGGCCCCATTTTTGGCCTCCCAATACCCCCATCCAGCACATTTTTATCCTCCCCAGCCTGCAGGAGCACTCTGTGAGTTTCCCAAACTCTCTGCAGGCCCCGTTTTTGCAAAGAATAGGCCCATTTTTGGCCTCTGAAACCCCCCATGCATCACATTTTTGTCCTCCCCAGCCCCCAGTAGCATTCTGTAGGCCTCCCAATCCTTCTGTGCGCCCCATTTTTGCAAAAAATGGCTTGCTTTTCGCAAAAACAGGGTGCACAGAGGGTTTGGGAGGCCTGCAGAGTGCTCCTGGGGCCCAGGGAGGGCAAAAACATTTTTTTTCTTGTTTACCTCTTCGAAATCTTGGTGCATCTTGTACTTTGGAACATCTTATAGTCCGAATAATGTGGTACCGCTTTATTATTTTTATTACCATTGGGGAGAATGAAATCCCATTGACCCCTCTTCTGCTATTCCTTAAAACATAAAGAGCAATGGGAATATATTTTAACTACTAAAACTAAGCTAACAGCAAGGATAGCCATTGTAGATGCTATTATTACATTAAATATTTAAAAAGAAGTTAATAATCTTTATAAACAGTTTTCTGTATATAAAAACATACAGGTCCTTTGAATCACTCCAGTTTACTTTATAGGATTTATAGTAAATGCCCTGAAAGTTAATTCTTATTTCTTTTTAAGCACAAATATTTATTTACTCAAACAGTTTGCCTTTCCAAATTGATTCCTACAGTATATATTATCTCAAAGTGAATTATGAGATGTGCTCATATAATTACTCCATCATAAATAATGTAGCTAAAAAGTCATGTGTTATACTTAATTGCAGATATAATATCACTTCTTGAACCAAAAGGCAGCTGTACCTAAAGCTGGTGTGACATGTGGCACCCTCACTTATACCTATATGCAAATATTATGACCAGAGTTGCACACACTTTGCATTCTTTCTTTAATCAAGCAAAACTTGCTGCCAGATGGAAGCAAGGTGGACTGTGATAAAAAGAGGCAGATGTGAACAATCTCCTTAAGTTTAAACCTAAATTAGATAACCCTTAAAATTTATCCAGACTGCTGAATATTAATTACAAATTTCAGTGGGAGGGCAAGCCCGGAAAGGAATAGTCCAGATTGTTTAGCAATGTGATTCGCATGGATAATTAAAAGTCTGAATACAAAAAGAACATAGTCAGAAGTAGCCAAATGTCAATACCAGTCTCCCTCTTCCCTACTTTCAGGTGAAGTTCCTGAAAATAGTTGAAATTCCTGAGTAAATGTTTGTACTTAGATCACTCTTAAAATAACTCTTTGATTTTTCCTTGCCAAATGTGTATGTTCTACTGAAGGGAGGTAATATTTTAAAGCCCAAATAACATTGATAAAGAATACAGCTTTAGCTAGGCTGGGTTAAAACTTTTGTGTTTCACTGCTGATACTGGCATTTTGGAAAACTAGATCCAATTAGTCTAGAGTACAAAATATGAATCCACATAATGTGGTGTCAGATCTTTTGTCTTGCCTTCCCCTTTTCTATCTATGAAAATTATTTAGAGCTCTATTCTTTAGGTATGTAAAACAATCTCCCCCCCCAAAAAAATACTTAAATTTCTATTAATGCTAATCAGCATGATAAATAATTTAGGATGACAAAAATTATATTCCAGCAACACCTGAATTGATTTCACAATTCTTTCAGAAATATAAACTAGGACAGTTCAGTTACTATATAGCTAACCCTACTGTACTTGGGTTGCCAAAATATAGATTACAATTACATGGCAAAAAAAATAATTCTATATTCCTTTGCTTATCATTGGTGAATATCTGGACCTTTATACCCAGATCTGTATGAAATCACATAATATTTATTTGGAAATGCATCTAATTTGCCTTCATACTTCACAAATCTTTGTTTTTATACTATAAATACTGGTAATAGCTATGCTAAGCACATAAAATGTTTGGATTTGCTTATGCTAAATAAGAGAGACCAGTTGGTACTCCAGTTCTGAACCTTCCCAGCTGTGGCACCTATTTATGAGGCGACTCTGGGGAAGGGTGGGGGCCTTCAGTAATGCTGCAGGAAGAGTTGCTCACCTTTCTTTCTAAGGTGAAGTTAGCTAGGTCTCCTGTAGTGCACTTGAGAAGCGCACAAGCAGAGCTGCTAAATTGGCAGCCAATCTACTACTCTGCAATAATATTGTGGTCTCCTGGCTAATGTAACAACGCCATATGCTAATAATATATACTAACTAAACTCCTTTTGGAATGAGCAGCACATGCATGTACATACAGACACACACATATCAAACAAGCAAGCAGCTGGGATGATTTCCAGTACCATGTCTGATGAATGTATAGACCTTTCTTTAAGTATGTAGGTTGGTACCCAAATGTGCATTACAGGATACTTGGGAAACTCAAACTGACTGTAGAAGTAATTTTTGTGAACTACCCTGTCATGACAAGTTAAATATTGTAATAAATAACATAAAATAAAGATACAAGTTATTCTGATGTGTTTTATTGTCGATAACTTTTTGCTATCTGTTCCTTTTAGTTTCTAAATATTTTGTAAACAATTTCAAAACAAAGTTGATTAATGCAGGGTCTCTGGGCTATTCTGCATATATGAAATATTATTGTACTGAAAAAGGTTTTCGTTCTACAAGGCAATCAACGATGCACAAAAGAAGAAAGGGAGAGATCATGCAAGACTGTTCAAATATTCTAAAATAGTTGGAACAGGTTCTCTCCAGAATGCACTCTTAAGTATCTGTGTTTTCCACATGGGAAAAAGTAGCAATGCAAAATATCATAAATATCTGGGTGGGTTTTACATTCAGTGGAAACTAAAGTGAGAGGATAGCATTGAAACAAAGGAGTGTGGTTAGGAGGTGTCAAAAAGTCCAGATGGCCATCAGAGTGTGATATAAAAATCCAGTTTTTCCTTTATTTACACATTACCCTGAGGATGTCTCTGCTCTACTACCCACAATTTCTTTTCCTGACCAATCCAGAACTTCTCCATTTGTTCCATAGGATCATGCTTGTTTAGTCACACAAATATACATACATACATATACACAGACACACACACATTCTGGCCTAGTATCAATATATTGAATAAACAAATAACCGATAAAAAAGGAAGGCATTTCAATTCCATGGATATGGTTACTATCTCTGCTTCTTTCTTCCCCTTCTTCCTGCAAACACCCTTGGATTGAAACATTAATGATCCATAACTTTTTTTTCCTAAACCTAATTTATGCCATGTTTGCCATTTGTTTTCTATGGTTATGCTCCTTATAAACCATTTGGAACAAAAATGGCTAGGAAACAAGTGAATGGATCTTTAAAGATAATATAATAGAATGTACATATAAGTCATTTCAAAGGGGACATAAGTCTTAAGACTTTCTGAAAATTTTAGAAATTTTGGAGCATGATTCTGTTTACTGAAATTGATTTAAAGTAATCCAGATACATGATAAATCATGGTATTTGCTCTGTCTTATTTCTCAAGTGTATGTGCCTAGATTTTCAATTGCTTTCCATATCTATCTTAAGACGTATATACAGAGAAGTATACTCAGCTGTGAAGTTATAATCACAGAATACACTTGTTCCAAAGTAGGATTAGATGACCTAGTACACTTTACCTATTTCCATCAGCCCTTCTCAGTTTTATAGCAAACTGAGTGTCGTGTCCCACTCCTCCGCTGACGGCTGGGTCCGGGAAATCCGAATCAGGCTTGCCTCTGCAGCTCTGCCCAAAGTCCTAGCAAAGTCCTCAGAGCAGGCAGGAGACCAGTAAGTGACTTCAGCAAGATAAGTTTGACTTTTGCCTGACTCAGAGACTGCCAGAAAGTAGCTCCTTTATATAGGCCATGGGGTGTGGCTCCATGACTCAGCACTCATTAAGGCCTGCCCTCCTTCCTCTGTTGCCTCCGCCTCTCCAATCTTCTGATGCGAGGGTCACTCCAATCAGCTGTTCTTGGGAGTAAACCTCCTCAGGCTCACCTGCTGTGGAGGAGGGGAGGGGTCTAGCTGCTCCGTTTGCCTGGGCATGGAGTCAGGGCTGGGGCAGGAGATGCTCCTTCTGCAGTTTGTGGGGGCATGGAGCCAGGACTTGGGCCGGAAGGCATACATTCCTCAGTGTTGGGAGCAGGTAAGAAGGCCCGGCTGCTCTGAGGCGGCAAGACACAACACTATCCTCACCGCAGGGCCCTTCCCCGGGCTGACGATCGGGATGCGGTCGGGCCGGGTTCTGCTCGGAAGGCCCGCACCAGGTCCGGGCGTGACGCCGGAGGCGTTGACCCAGGTGAACTCGGTCCCGCACTTGCCACGCAACCAGGTATTGGAAGCGCCTTCAGCCAGCGGGAGTCGCGATGCTGTGCACCTCGTACTCCTCCGCCCGCCCCGCCGACAGCGACGGGTGGCGCCGGGCGCCGAGGGAGACGGCGGGCCTCAGGGACCAGCAAGGACCGATGGAAGACGGGATGGATCCGCATGGAACGCGGCAGGGTCAATCGGTAGGCCACCGGATTGATGACCGCCGACGGGAACGGACCGATGAACCGTGGTCCAGTTTCTTCGCCGCCGGTCGGACGGGAGATGCTTTGTGGAGAGCCACACGCGGTCTCCGACCACCAGTGGGGGTGTTGCCCGTCGGGAACGATCGGCGACCCGCTTGTAGTCCTCCTTCGCCCGATTCAGCTGCCGACGCACCATCTGCTGGACCGCGTGCAACTCGGAGAGAAAGGACTGTGTCTTGGGAACCGGGGAGTCCGGGGGCGCCAGAGGGAAGAGCCGTGGATGGTACCCCAAGTTGGCCAGGAACGGGGTGGTCTGGGTGGAGGTGTGTTGGGAGTTGTTGAATGCGAACTCCGCTAGGGACAGGTAATTGGCCCAGTTGTCCTGCTGTTGGTTCACGAAGCACCGGAGGTACTGTTCCAGGACGCCGATGACCTTTTCCGTCCCGCCGTCGGTCTCCGGATGGTGCGCCGACGACAGGCACACCTGCACCTCCAATGCGGCCATCAGGCTCTTCCAAAAGCGGGCCGTGAACTGCACCCCACGGTCCGACACCACCCTGTCCGGCAAGCCATGGAGGCGGAAGACATGCTGCAAGAAGAGACGGGCTGTCTTGGTGGCGGTGGGCAGCCCGCGGCACGGGATGAAGTGTGCCATCTTGGTGAGCATGTCCACCACCACCAGCACCGTGGTGAACCCCGAGGACGGCGGCAGGTCCGTCAGGAAGTCCATGGAAATCGCCCCCCAGGGTCTGTCAGGAGTCGGCAAGGGCTGGAGGAGACCGAGGGGCCCCGTGGCGGCCTTGGCTTGCCGGCACGGCACGCAGGACGCCACATAGGCATGGACATCATGCCGCACCCGGGCCACCAGAAGGTCCGCTACCAGGTTGAGAGTCTTGAAAACCCGAAATGGCCCGCGGCAGGGTTGTCGTGGCACTGGGTCAGGACGAGGGACCGAGCGCCCTGCGGCACATACAACCGCCCCGAACTTGAGTACGCTGCCTTCCAATGTCCACGGAGACGGGGCCCGCCTCCGCCGCCGCTGCTGAGACCAGGCGCCTTGGCGCTGCGCCTCGCACCCGGGCCCGTAAGTCCACCGGTTCCCGGCGGCGCCAAGGCTTCCGCCGCAGTACGGTCCGTGGAGGAAGAGGGTCTTGGGCGCCAGGTACTCCGCTTACGGGACAGGGCGCCCGCCCGTTGTGGCCACTGGGGATATAGGTGACGCGAAGTTGAACCGGCAAAGAACAGCGACCACCGGATCTGCCGCTGGTTCAACTTCCGAGCCGTGGTGAGATGTTCGAGGTTCCGATGGTCCGTTCGGACCTCCACCTGATGCCGGGCTCCTCCAGGTGGTGCCGCCACGCCGAACGCGCCTTGATAGCCAGCAACTCCTTTTCCCAGATGGTATAGTTGCGCTCGGAAGGGTTGAGCTTCCGCGAGTAGTACGCGCAGGGAAAAGAGTGCCGCCATCCGCCGGGCCTGTAGCAGCACCGCCCGAGGGCGACGTTGGAGGCGCCCGCTCCACCACGAAAGGCCGGTGCGGGTCGGGATGTCGCAGGATGGGCTCCGTGACGAAAGCCTTCCTGAGAGCCGTGAAGGCTTCCTCCCGCGGGGACCCCACCGAACGGGACCTTCTTCTGAAGGAGCTGGGTGAGCGGAGCCGCCAGCGTGGCGAAGCCCGGGATGAAGGTCCGATAGTACTGGCGGCCCAGCAGCCGCTGGACATCCTTCACCCGACGCGGGCTTCCCAGCTGCTCAGGGCCTCCACCTTGCGCTGGTCCATGGCGATCCCTCGGGTGAGAGGATGTGCCCGAGGAACTCAATGGACGACGGAGGAAAAACACTTCTCCAGCTTGGCGAGAGCTGGTGCTCCGCAGGCGCTGCAGGACCAGGCGGAGGTGCTGGAGGTGACTTTCCTGGACCGAGTAGACCAGGATGTCGCCCAGGTAGATCACCACGAACCGATCCAACATGTCCCGGAACACATCGCTCATAAAATGTTGGAAGACGGCGGGGCGTTGGTCAGCCCGAACGGCATGACCGTGTACTCGTAGTGTCCGTACCGGTGCCGAACGCCGCCTTCCACTCGCCCCTTCACGCATCCGCACCAGGTTGTAGGCCCCGGAGGTCGAGCTTGGTAAAGATGGAGGCCTCCGCAGCCGGTCCATCAGCCCGGGATGAAGGTCCGATAGTAATTGGCGAAGCCCAGCAGCCGCTGGACATCCTTCACCCGACGCGGGCTTCCCAGCTGCTCAGGGCCTCCACCTGCGCTGGTCCATGGCGATCCCTCGGGTGAGAGGATGTGCCCGAGGAACTCAATGGACGACGGAGGAAAAACACTTCTCCAGCTTGGCGAGAGCTGGTGCTCCGCAGGCGCTGCAGGACCAGGCGGAGGTGCTGGAGGTGACTTTCCTGGACCGAGTAGACCAGGATGTCGCCCAGGTAGATCACCACGAACCGATCCAACATGTCCCGGAACACATCGCTCATAAAATGTTGGAAGACGGCGGGGCGTTGGTCAGCCCGAACGGCATGACCGTGTACTCGTAGTGTCCGTACCGGTGCCGAACGCCGCCTTCCACTCGTCCCCTTCACGCATCCGCACCAGGTTGTAGGCCCCGGAGGTCGAGCTTGGTAAAGATGGAGGCCTCCGCAGCCGGTCCATCAGCCCGGATGAGCGGCAGGGGTAGCGATTCCGCACCGTGATGGCGTTCAGCCGGCGGTAGTCGCAACACAGGCGCAAATCCCCGTCTTCTTTTTACGAAGAGGACCGGGGCCGACAGAGGGACTTGAAGGCCGGATGAACCTCGGGCCAGATTTTTGTCCAGAAAGTCCCTGAGGGCGCCAACTCGGCTCGGACATGGAATACAGGCGTCCCGTGGGCAGCGGGCGCCGGGTTGCAGGTCCACGGGCAGTCGAGGGCCGGTGCGGGGTAAGCGGTCCGCCTCCTTTCGCTGAAGACGCCAGCGAAGTCCTGCAGCTCTGGGGCACGGCGACGGCCGGGTGAAGACGCCCTGGCCGGCGAGGTGTGGCGGATGTGGTCGACACACTGCAGGCTGGGAACGAGATGGCGCCCGCGACCAGGCCACCTGAGGGTCGTGCGTCCGCAGCCAGGCCAGTCCGAGGATCACTGGGAAGTGGAGGTCCGCTGTCACGTAGAAGCGAATCGCCTCCTCGTGGTCCCCGATGGCGGCGCAAGGGCTGCGTGGCGAAGTTAATGGGTCCGCCCACCAGCCCCCTCCCGCCGATGGTCTCGACGCCCATCGGAGGGTCTACCGGAACCAAGGGGACACCAAAATGGTCCACGAAGGCCCGGTCCATAAAGTTCGTGGTGGCCCCCGAATCTACCAGCGCGGTGCCGATCCTTCCGCCGGTCACCCACCCACACCCGGTGTCCAAAATCAGGTGCCGAGGGGCCCAGGGTCCACGCCGGCCATGTCTGGCGGGTTATCCGTGCCCGCCTAGGGTTTCTGCCGGGCCTGCCCTGCTTCCCGACTGGCCAGGCCGGGATTCGGGACGGGCGACGTGTTCCGCCGCGCTTCCTGGGGCATGCGGCGCGAAATGGCCGGGCTCCCACAGTACAAGCACAGCCCCTTGGCGCCCGCCCGCCTCCTGGGCCGTCAGGCGAGGCCTGGCCGCCCTAACTCCATGGGCCTCGGCGGCAGCCACGGCGCGGGTGGCCCGGGACGGGTCGGCACGGTCGAGGGAGGGCGACGGTCTTGACGGTTGCGGGCGGCGACAGGACGGGCGTTGCTGGAGACGGGTGTCGAGGCGCAGGCAGAGGGGCACCAGGTCAACGAGGGTCCGCGGCGCCCACCCGAGCCAGCTCGCCTGCAGCTCTTCCGAAGGCCCCTCTTGAACGCGTCCGCTAGTGCCGTGGTCGCTCCAGTCCGAATCATGGCACAGCAACCGGAATTCCGCGATGTACTCCCGGAGGGGGCGGGGCCCTTGTTGGATCTCTCCGAGGCGCCAGGCAGCCGTCTGGGCCCGCACAGGGTCTTCATACATCAGGCGTAGTTGCCCCCAGAACCCCTGGTAGTCCGCCAGCAAGGGGCTGTCCCTGAGCACCAAGGGCGTGGCCCACTGCGCAGCCTGGCCAGACAACAGGTTCATCACGAAGGCCACCCTGGCCCGGTCATCTGAAAGTCCCCGCCGCATTGCCATGTAGGTCTGGCACTGGGCCATGAAGGCCGGGAACATCTCCATCCGCCCTGAGAACTTCTCCGCACCGTACGGGGCGGTGGCGCTGAGGAGGAGGAGGAGGAGGAGGTTGGACTGCTGGGGCATTCCCAGCAGCCAGTTGAGCAGTCAGCTGGGCGACTTGCTGTTGCAGTTGCTGGTTGTCTGTTTGTAGCTGCTGCACAATCAGCGCCAGCTGTTGCAGATCCATCTTGTAGATGTGTCAGGAGTCAGGCAAGATGTCGTGTCCCACTCCTCCGCTGACGGCTGGGTCCGGGAAATCCGAATCAGGCTTGCCCCTGCAGCTCTGCCCAAAGTCCTAGCAAAGTCCTCAGAGCAGGCAGGAGACCAGTAAGTGACTTCAGCAAGATAAGTTTGACTTTTGCCTGACTCAGAGACTGCCAGAAAGTAGCTCCTTTATATAGGCCATGGGGTGTGGCTCCATGACTCACCACTTACTAAGGCCTGCCCTCCTTCCTCTGTTGCCTCCGCCTCCAATCTTCTGATGCGAGGGTCACTCCAATCAGCTGTTCTTGGGAGTAAACCCTCCTCAGGCTCACCTGCTGTGGAGGAGGGGAAGGGGTCTAGCTGCTCCGTTTGCCTGGGCATGGAGTCAGGGCTGGGGCAGGGAGATGCTCCTTCTTCTGCAGTTTGTGGGGGCATGGAGCCAGGACTTGGGCCGGAAGGCATACATTCCTCAGTGTTGGGGAGCAGGTAAGAAGGCCCCGGCTGCTCTGAGGGCGGGCAAGACACAACACTGAGGTTACAGTAGGTTTCTGTATTAGCTGAACTGTCAGGTAGATCAGACTATGAAATCAACTCCATCAAAAGGCTAAAACTAATGTGCTTATATTGAGATTGTATAATTATAGAATTTTGAAAATCTGCAAGATTTCTATCTCCTCCTTTTACAGTTTAGTAAATTAGGGAGATTCTGATCCACTTCAGAATGTTTTCCAGACCTTCTGGACATAAAAAAATGCCAAGGCAACAGTTTCTGTGTTTTCATCAATGTCATTTTTCGTTACATGAATCTTGCTTACCCAATACGACTTGACAAATTTCAGCATATCCTGTGTCTATATTCTTTAAAAAGCCTTATCTCCTGTGGCCAACTACCAAGGCTCATTTTGCAGGGGCAACTGGAAAAGGTGTTTTAGGATTCATGTAGGTAAATATGACAAAAGATGTTTTAGGTAATCTGGCCGTATGCCACTTAAGCCTTCAAAAATAAAACCAGCTCTTTGAATTGAGCTCAAAACAGTCAGCCAGTACAGATTGCAAAGTGCTGCATAGTACAATTGTAACCACTATTCTCTGCAGTACAGCTGTTCTCTTTGGAACTAACTGCACTTTCCAAAAACATTTTCAGAGGCAGTTATAAAGCATTGCAAAAATGCCAGAGTATAAATAATAGCTGCAAGATTCTGCTGTCCTTCCCACTGGTCTGTCAATCTTACTCTACAGACTGACCAGTTTGTTTCATGGCTTTGCTTTCATTCCAATTCCTTGGCTGAAACACAGCTTTGACAAGTACCAAACTTGTATAAGCATACATAGTATATATTAAAGTGGCAAATACTGAGAATACTATATATGTGTCTGTGTCTCTCTCTCTCTGTGTGTGTGTGTGTGTGAAAGCACTCACAATAATATTCAGTTTCCACTTCACACAATTGCACTACTGAAAGCCAAGCCAGAGTGAAACATGTTCAATAACTGTTTAGAGATGAATTCTTAATAACCAGTCAGTTGTATGATGCAGTAAAATAGAAAGCGCCTCAAACCAATTTTAAACAAGCTTGAAGAAGTGAGATAAGTCAGTACTGATACTCAAAACCTTGATATACTTGATATATAATCTATACATGCAGATGACTTATTGACAGAACTATGCATGATTAGGAATAATACAGTGAAGCTAATGTATGTTGTATAAAATTTTCTATAAAGCTGGAGAGCTTGGTGAACTTGAGCATTACCATGAAAGAGTTTTTGTTCCAAGCATAAGAAGTAAAAGCAGTGAAACTTCAGCTATTCTCACTCTGGCTGCCTTATTTTACCACTGTGGAAGGATCAATCCATGTCAGGTGCCCACTTCCATACAAATGATCCAATAACCTGTTGGTAATGCAATTAACATGGCTACCTCTCAAGTCAATATTACCCTGTGAATAAACAGAAAAATAAATCCTTTCAACAGTAGGCAAGCATACAATTCTGTGAATTCAGTAACCGATAGCTACTAATTTTCTTTTTTGTCTTCTAGACAGAAAATCAAAACCATTTAAACAAAAGAATGTGTTTTAAATCAATGTGAATTGATAAGGTGCAAACAGTTTTGGTAGTAGCATGTGGATATATAGAAAACATCTCTTCTTATTTTGTAGATATCATGGAATTTAATGGATTCCTATATGACCTATTTGTAGATTCCTTCCCATCATTACGTTATACCTTTCAATTTTCTTCTTGTTAGTTGCGAAGTCGTGTCCAACCCATTGTGACCCCATGGACAACGTTCCTCCAGGCCTTCCTGTCCTCTACTATCCTCTGGAGTCCATTTAAACTCATGCCTACTGCTTCAGTGACTCCATCCAGCCACCTCGTTCTCTGTCATCCCCTATCTACATATGAGAATTCTACAAATGAGTTTTCTGATAGTTAAATTTTAAAAATTAGATTAAATACATTTTTTCACGTTGTAGTCAAATGTACATACAGCATACATCATTAACTAAATAAGGCTAACTAAAATAAATATTTTTTAAGATGGAAAAATTAGTTCACTTTGGATTTCACACATACACACACAAACACAACCTCAAAACCCAGAATTCCCTAGCCAGACAAAATTCTGGAAGTTGTCGTACCCACATCTTAAATTTCCCAGGGTTGAGAAACACTGCATTAGACAAGTTGGTATATTGCTGTGCAAAACAACAACAAAAAATGAAATGTCTATAACCAAAAAGCCCACTGGGGATCTCAAAGAGGGCATCCTTAAGACAAGTGATTACAAGTAGTTCTTTCAACCCGAACATGAGTTAATATCAAATTGAGAAAGGATTTCTTATTGCATGCGTTTAAACAATCCAGGATCGCTACATCACATATATTTGTTACTCATCAGCAGAATATTATGTCTCTCATCTTTCCTTTCATCATTTAACTATCTTTAATTCTTTCTTTCTCCTTTGCTACAGCACTAGAAATGTATATCTGATCAAAGAAGATTGTGATCCACAAAAGCTTCTGCAATAATGCATTTGACATTTTTAAGGGACCACAGGATTGAGTTGTTTTGGAATTTTTTGCTTGCTTTTCTTTTTTGATTTTAAAAAAAGTATATCACTCTGAAGAGCCTTTAGCTTGTATATGAATTTGCCATGTTGTAAAAAATCTGATGAAGGAAATATATAGCATTGTACTGATACAAAAGAGCTACCTGCCCTTTTCCCATTGAAAGCAATGGTATTAGCAGAAAAAAATGAGTAGCTGGATCCCACAGTTTTTACGAGGTACCATACTCAGAGAAAATGTGTATATTTGGATCACCAGACATAAAAGATATTGCACTTTTCTTATTTAATAGCCAACTATATGTCCCAGCAAGGATCCTGTATTTACAGATATTACTTGGCAGAACTACACATTGGGACCGCAATTAAAAAAAACTCACTTTCTTCAGGGCAAAAAAAATAATCCACTTGTGTTTTATAGAACTGCTAAACTTATAGTTAGAGCTATAGTTAGGAGAATGCATTTCATAGAACAAACTGAGGTACCATGTGATGGTTTCATCTAAATACACACTGTTTTGTATTTTCGCTCTCATCTATATTTTTGTTTTCTAGTTTACCTTACATTACCCAATTTAATCTTTCATTTTTTCCTACTCTACTTTATCTTGTATTACTTATTTTATCTTACTCTATTTTTTGAAACTAATATTCATTGTCTTTTAATATGCTCAATTCACTAATCAATAAAATTACTATCCTATACTAAATTCAGTATAAATTCAAGCTATTGTGATTTCGATCCAGTTCAGACAGTCTTACCTGTCTGTTTCAATATTATATCTCCAGACTTGTGGGGGGAGGGCAACGTATCTACAAGTCAGTGTTGATTCTGGCAACTGTCTAGAGAAACCCACGCAGTTATCTTAACAAATTGTTGAGTAGTGGCTTAACATCACTTGCTTCCTAAGGTTGGCTAAGACCACCCAGCTGGTGTCATGCCTAGGGTTATACTAGAACTCACAGTTTCCTGCTTTCTAGTCTGATGTCTTAACCACGAGATCAAACTGACTTTCTCCAGACTTGCAGTAACCTTCACAGATTTCAGAAGGTAATAGCCTCTCCCAGTGCCAGCAGGGAATTTCTGTATGCAAAGACTTTGTTCCAATGCTGAACAGCCATTCAATATTCTGTGAGCTAATTTCTCAAGTGAATTGCAATATTATCAAGAATCCAATGGGTACTCTGCTCACTTTCTTCAACAGAGTAGGAATAAAAGGAAACTGAGACAATTGCCATTTATTTTACTCTCCTCTTAATTGAAATTTTTTCCACTTGTTTTTCTTCCAAATGAGTCTTTTATGATTTGGGGAACACGATAAGCTAGTCTTTCAACCTTCTTAAAACCAAGGGAACCAATTTGGTATTCTCTTCATAATCTATATACAAAAGCAGTATGCATCAGAGGGTAATAGGCAGTGTTTTGTTGTTTTTACACTATGTTATAGAATGATATACATTTCCAATTTATCTGTGGTGAATGTCAGAAAATGACTGCAATATTTATTTTTTGCCTCATGTAAAGTGAACAATTATGGCTCACTGGGTGATTTATTTCTTTTTCCTCTATTGACTCTGATCTTGCTGTGCTAGTATAGTTTTAAAATATAGCTATACAGAAACCAGCTGTTTTACTTCTGGGAAATATTAATTTAATTTTGACCCAAGTTAGAAACTCTGTTTTATATTTTCAGAAAGCAGAAGGAATAAATGACGAATCTGTGGTCTTGCATTTAATATATTAACCTCCTAATAAGACACTTGAATAGTCAGAATTCATCTCTTATTTTCCCAAAATGCTTCTCCCACATATTTTTTTAAAGGATGATTCCATAGTATCTTCTACCATGGAAGCTCACTTGGTGACTTTAGGCCATTTTCTAGTAGCCCAATCTATCTCCAAAGGTTGTCTTTGTGGAAAAAAAATTCAAGTGGGAGAAATTTCCTGTGAAGAATGACAAACTGATGCCCTACACACAGCAGGAAACATTGTACCCAAAAGGCAGCTGGATGCAGGATCCAGGCTGCCAGAATCTCTCTCAGGCGCAAGAAGAGATCTTGAGATGCACATATCTACTCACACACACATTGTTTTGTGTCTGTGAGTAGATGGCAGAAACTGACTTTTTGGTCATGTGCAAACAACTGGAATTCCACTGTGTTCAGAAGCATTAATGTAGCCTTTTATGGATATAGGATTTAAGGTTCAAACAAACGTCATCTTTTTAATCTCTTTGGAATGTATTTATTTTTCTTTTAATGCTTGCTAAAGATTAAAAATGAGAGCTAGTTTGGTGTAGTGGTTAAGCATCAGGGTAGAAACAGGGAGACTATGACTTCTAGCCCTGTTTTAGGCACAAAGCCAGCCGGCTGACTTGGACAAATCACTTTCTCTCACCCCTAGAAGGAGACAATGGCAAGCTGCTTCTGAAAAACTTTGCTAAGAAAATTACCGGCTCTTGTCCAAGACGTCCAAGAATTGAATATGGGCTTCTGGTTGACATAGCGATGTTACAGACACAGAGGAAAGAGTCTTTGTGTTCCCTGTGCTGAGTTCTTCATGTTTGTGGGCTCCAGAGGGAGCCTAAGCCATCCTGAAGGGGTGAAGCAAAGAGGAGCACCCTGTGAGGTCAGGGAGAGTTGCAGCTCTCCTGTCCAGCCCAGGGTTTCTTTTTCCTCTCAGCCAAAGCAAGAAGAAGAAATAGCCTAAAGATAGCCACTACGAAGCTGGGACAACCAAAGAATAACAGCTAATACTCGTGCTGGAGAGAAGGAGATAAGCAGTGGTGGAACTGGGGAGAGGATTTTTTTTGGCCTTAAACTGAATCCCAAAAAATAGTTTAGAACTATTTGTCCAGAATTGAGTGTTAAAGTGGCTCCTAAGCATTTTGGGACATTTGGGGGGAAAAAATACCCAACCAGAAATGAAAGCTGTAGGAGAATAAACAACAGACTATGAGATAAACAGACTCCTAAACTGGAAAGAAGCAGTACTGGGAATGCATTTCTTAAACATTGGAATTATCTATATATAAAAAGTTTACTCTGTTTTTATATTTGCTGTATAACCCAAACGACAATGGACTAGTAAACTGAAATTTAAAGGGAGAGTGCTGCTGATGAAAGTGGAAACTACAAGGAAGTGTTTTAACTAAAAAGACACTTGAACACTATATTAGAGGATTGAATTTGCAAAGCAGATGTAAAGGGTTTTTCATAATCTCTGGACTATTTGAATGGAATTGAGTGTATGAGATATAAAGAATTGGGATTGGTGTACTCAAGGGTAGTTTAAAGACTAAATAAATAATTCTTGGACTGTTGGATAACAATCAACTTTTTTTAACAAAATAAGATACTGAAGAAGGAGAGTAGAATTGTCCAAGAGATGGATCTACTTTTTCAAAATATAAAAGACATTATGGACAAAGGATATCATGGAAAAAATGGAAAACACTATACAAAGGATGGGGACTACAGACCAAAATGCCCAGGAAAGGGAGGAGTCAAAAGAAGAAATGAAGAAGAAGACAAGGAGGAGATTATAATGAAAATAATAATGATTGATGAACTAAACCAGGGGAAAAACATATAAGGGAGTTGGAAGATATCCTTGAAACGGAGGCAGGGCCTCAGTAAAAACTTTAGGAAATAGTGAAAGAGGGTAACGGTGGGAGAAATACCTAGATTGGACATCCAAGAAATAGATAGAGATGGAGATTTAAGAGAGGAATGGGGGAAGCAAGTAAAAAAAAAGCATAGCAATTGAAGTATCGAAGCAGGCAAGAGACAATAGGTGGATGATTTCTTTTTTTCTTTATTGTTGTTTTTGACTTGTTTTTCCTTTTCCTCCTCTTTCTTTTAAAGCATAGCAATTAAAGTAGAAGCAGGCAAGAGATGATGGATGGATTATTCCTTTTCTCGGTTGCTGTTTTGAATTGTCCTTCCCTCTCTATATATTCTTTTTTTTCCTCTCTCTTTTTGTAGGCAGGTGACATGATTAGAAGTTAGACAGGAAAAAAAGAAAAGTTTTTTTTTAAATGTAGGATGATATGATTAAAAACTAGAATAAGTAATAGAGATAAAGGGAATATTAATGTATTATATCTTCATGTGATAAAATGAAAGTAATAATGAGAAATAGGTGGAATAATTGAATAATGATAGACTGTAATCTAATATACATGTGTATTGTTATGGGAACTACATAAGGTGATTGAATGTAATAATAATGTTTAATTTGATCAGTTTTGTTTGTATTGGAATGTATGGCGCCCAGGTGCCACACTGCTCATGCATTGATTTGACATTTTTATTAAAAAAAAAAAAACTTTTTTAAAAAAGAATTGAATGTGGCTGAATTGAAAGAAAAGAAAAGATTGAAAGCCTTCAGAACTGAAAGTCTGGTTTGCTGGGTGAATCTTCAATCCAATAAGAAAGAAAAGTATAACTTAAAAAAAATTTAAGGTTATTTTTGGAGGGGGGAGTGATATATAGCAAAAGGGTGCTTACAGTATTGATTATAGAAATTTTTAATGAATTAAGGGCTCTGGTAGATTCCAATTAGAGAAATATTTGAAGATAATTGAAATGTTCTTTTTTCACAGGAAATGCTTTTGTTTATAATAAAATAACTGATAAGATGACTTTGAAGGTTGAATGTTAGGGATACATAAAGGAAATAAATGATTTCTACTTTAAAGAAAATTCTTGACAAATGAACTAAAGATGTAATTATAAAGTTATCTACTATTATTGGAAGAAAAAATTATAGGGAGCAAGTTCTCTGAAAAAACCTGAAACTTATTGTCAGACTCCGAATCCGCGGGATTTGCCATATCTGGCGGGGAAAGGCGCCCCTACACTGGTGATGGGTAGTGGGAGTCCAGAGGCTGATGCGGCATGCATCCATGCTGAAATGACAGCCAAGGATCAGCTGTTCGGTGGGGAGGCGGGGCACCATGAGGCCTGCTGGAATTCAAGGCAACAGCAATGAGCTGATGATCAGCTGTTTTGTGGGCCTGCAGATCAGCCAGACAGCATCCTATCAGCATTGCCTATGAACAGCTGAGAAGGATGGCCGAGGACGACACTGGCAGAAGGGCATGGCTCACCTAGACAAAACAAACATCAATCAAATCATTAAAACATATTTGCTGATTAAGATCGAGTGATAAAACCTTAAAGATGTGATTGTAGAGAATGTGTGGTATATGGAACAAATAAGAAATTGTTTTTGTTTCTTTCTTTTAAGAGATGGTGATCAATTAATACTGATTATACTTGCTGGAGGGAAGGGGATTTTTCTTTTCTTTTTTCTGCATTTTTATTTTTTATTATTCATTTTACACACTTTTATAATATAGAGTATAAATTTATAACATAGAGTGTATTAATTTTATTTTTATGATATCATCTTTAATAACATTATTAGTAAAAGAAAAAAGGAAAACTGCAAGGTGAATTGTGTTGTATGCTGCTTTGAACTACTGGAAAAAGATGGAATATAAACTTTGTAGGGCATAAATTAAATCAGATAATCATTAGTAAAATGGGTTCTATGACATCAGAAATTGACCATTTTCCTTTACTGGCGAATCATTAATTTCCCTAAAAGGCTGCTGTTCACTTATCCTCTATGTTTTACAAAACAAAGGATAATGCTCAGAGAAAATGAAGAAAAAATAGCAAAGCTGTCTGCTTAACAGTATTCCACCAGGGAATCCAAATTATCTCTTTCCATATTTTTCTACAGTTAATATGTATTGAAAGCCAAGATTTTATGCAGGTTGTACAATTAAGTTGAGTGCCTATATTTTACCAGAATTCTTTGTGCAATCTCTTTCTTTTTGCCTTCCCTTCTTTTCGCTGTATTCACCTATTGCAATAAAAGGCTATTTAGTCAGAAATATTTTACTCCATTGCTTTAAAAGTGGAATTTCTCATTAAAAACTTCAGGGCTGCATGGTTACACTGATGACCAGTGAATCCTATTTTCCCAAGCCAACAATGCAATTCTCACTTTATTTTATATTTTATGTAGTGTTGGGTTTAAATGGCAATCTTTGATAGAATGGCTCAGAATTGTCCAGCTAGACAGACTAGATTGCATCAGGAAATCTAGCATGACTATTGGCAACCTACTGTAATTAAAGTGACCAACCTTTAGGGAGGACAGTCCTTCTTTTGTAAGTTCTGTCTTCTCTCAAAAAGTGTCCTCCTACATGTCCTCCTTTTCAATATTTGAAGACTAATCTGTAAGTCTCCATATTTGATCGATGCCGATCTGATCCGTTGTGTGTGATGTGATGTGATATATTTGTATTTGACATAACAATTCGTCAAGGCTCCGTACAATACAGTGAGATGCAATTATGAGACGCATACGCGCCATACAGGAGAATTGTTTTGAAAGAGCGCGCCACATTTGAATTGTTTTGAAAGTGCACCGCGCACAAGTGGCTTTGTTTACTTCTTACCGAAACACAACATGGCACACACACAGGCATTAGACTCATTTCTTTTTCAGTGAATATTCAATCATACACAGGTAAGCACAATAATTCACATTTTATTAATTCATTATCTATTTAATAATTTCCAAATATGTATAATTTTATTTACAAGTTTATTTATTCAATGGAAAAATACTCATTTAAATAATAATTAATAGGCATGTAAGCATAATTACAATATAAAAGGTTATTGTTACAAATGTTTTTTATTATGTATTTATCATATTATAGTGTATTCTGTATTATTGTTGCAATGAATAAAATGTTTCTTTTATTTAAAAAATTTTTCTTCTTCAATTTATTTGTGTCCTCATTGTAAAAAAGTTGGTCGCCTTACTGTAATTAGCTTTTACTAGAGAGACATTAACAGTGGGAGAAGGTGTCCCAGTCAGATGTTAAACACTAACCCTTAATCAGGGATTGACCAATGGAAGGAAAAAACCTTTAGTCTGGGCCACTATCAAATACAATCCTTAAACTATGTATTCAAGAGCCAGCCAGGATTAAAAAAAATCAGATTGGTGTAGCTCCTTTGCTGCCTACCTACAAAACTGTGTTTAACAATTCCTATTTCATCCAATAAGACAAAGTTTCCAGAGACTTAGAAATTATAACTTTCTTCTTGAGTAGGCACAATGAAGTAAGTGGTAGAGGAACATTGTAAGGCCTACATTCATTTCAATTACACGGAGTTACACTATACAACTGGTTCCAAGCTGTTTCAGAATGCCGCCATGTATTCAATATATTTTGGCTATGATGTATGAGTTTCTAACATTTGTAAGTAATTTAATAGTGAATCTCTTAGAAAAAAGTAAAAAGTGAACTGAATCTGGGGGGGTGGTATTTTTACGTAAATAGGATTAGCGTATATTTGCTACTTTGCCATTGATCAATATATATGAATTAATTCAAGTAGCAAATCCACTCTGTTCTACCACAAGAGAGAGATGAAGAATGCTAACTTTTTTTATTCTCCTCAGACATATAGGTGTTTTGTTTTATTTTGTTTTTAACTATCTGATTTCTTAAATACAGGAATAAATAGGTAAATGTAATAGAAATAATGCATATAACATTCTTCAATTTATATTTGGTAAAACAAGATGATAGATGTAATAAGATAAACAGTGACTATAGTACCATTTTGGGTGTAACACTTTAGAAGCAAACAGAAGAATTGCATAAAAGTAACTCTCCATAAAGGTAACTTCTTGTTTTTGGAAAAATATGTCAAGGAGACTCTTTCATCTTTATTCACTCTACTTGTCTGCATGCAGGGTTTGGATTGCTGTTACCATTTCTTTTCTTGTACAAGACCATGCAGTTTCTTACTGCTATCTGATATACTATAAAGGATTTATGAATTCTACTGTACGTTGAATTTTCTATGTGCTATTCATCATGCTTAGAAAGTAGACAAAGATCAACTTCAAAGGCTAAAGACTATATGGAAGGGTAAACTTTATCTCTTGGGTTTCTGGTAGATGTCATTTTGTGATTAGCCAATTCCATCATATTAGAAATTTCCTTGTTGTGCAATATCCTCATGGCAGGTATCAAATTGCCAAATGTGCTCAAAAGCTACTCATAGTACTCCAAATCTTTCAAATCTGCCATCTTTTCTCCCCAAGAGGTATTCTAGTGGAAAAGTTGCTGTCAGCTTCATTTATAGTATTTTTAGAAATGTTTTGGACATTACAGTATACCCACATACTTCACTACTTTACATTACAGCTGGGCACTAAAATGACTGAAGGTTTTCCCAAACTGACAATTGTAATACAGTCCTGAATTGTAGAAAAAGGCTACTTTCCTTTGAGAAATGGAGAAAGCTCAGCCAGAATCCACTTTTCTAATATCTCTGATTACTTTTATCTGTTTTAAGAAAGCACATGCACATCAACCTAGTGTACAGCATAAGGGGAACAAATCAGGGGTGAAATCCAGCAGGTTCTGACAGGTTCTGGAGAACTGGTAGCGGAAATTTTGAGCAGTTCAGAGAACTGGTAGCGGAAATTTTGAGCAGTTTGGAGAACCGGCAAATGCCACATCTGGCTGGCCCCAGAGTGGGATGGGAATGGAGATTTTGCAATATCCTTCTCCTGGAGTAGGTGGGATTGGGGATTTTGCAGTATCCTTCCTCTGGAGTGGTGTGGGAATGGAGATTTTGCAGTATCCTTCTCCTGCCACCCCCACCAAGCCACACTCACCAAGCCACACCACACCCACCAAGCCACACCCACAGAACCGGTAGTAAAAAAAATGGATTTCACCACTGGCACAAATGATAGTACCTCCCAATCCTGCATGGAGAATTTATTCACAAGAATGTATCTAACATTAAATGCAGCCACATGCAGCAAGAAGAATACAATGGAAATATAAATATTCCCCATGAATTCCTGGAACCGTTGTACAATCTTATGCGTTCTTGATGTAGTCCAATAATGTTTATTCTGAGTTTCCAGACTTCAGGAAGAAATGCTTACTACCATCTACTACTTTTTAATTGCAGCCTTCTATGAATACCATGAGCTGAAATAAAGACATTTTCACACCTATGACTTATAAAGGTGACAGGAGTTATATATTGCCAGAGTCTTTAGACTGTGCAGCTGATTCTACATTTTTCATTATTATTGCCAGATAGAAAATTTGAACAGGATAGTATATTCGGAAATACTGCAATTGAGTGGCAAACTTTTATTTTGCTGGAAAATTTTCTCTAAATAAAGTTGATGTGATCTGCCATTGTGCAAAAGACAGAAGGTAGACAAAAATGGAGAGAAACAAAAAGATATTTTGAAATCATGTTTTTCTACAAAGCTAACTGAACTAAGAATTACAAAACACCTTAATACCCTTGGATTCATATTACTGAATTCTTATGTGGGGGAAAAAACTATTTGGGATGGGCCTAGTGGGAAATTAATGAATGAATGGCCCAATCTCATATCAATGCAATAGAGAAGACAAAGTTCTCCACACACACACACACACAAAACAATTTTCAAGTCACTGATACTGTTTTCCCTTTACAACAGTGCAATTACATTGCCATTTAATGTAACAAATGTTACCAGCATTGTATTAGTAACTAGTAAATCAAACCATAAGTAAAAATAACTTCACTTAATATGTCTGGAAGATGGGGTGAGACAGACACCACATAAGAAAAGGATCAAACTTCTAAACAAGCAACGTTGTTGAGTTTCCCAAAGGTGCTAATGTTTTTTTTTAAATGAAAAATAAAGCACAGTGATAAAATCCATAAAGCTGAACATATTTTGTTCTAGTCCTAAAGCTCATGCCAGAGGCTATATAACTATATTTTCAGCGTTATTTGCCGGCAATATTCTGATATGATTTCTATTGGGCATTTAAACATTGCTTTGGGGAAATTCCAGTAGTGTGTGGGTAGCAAAAATAAGAGTTTTTTTCTGAAGAAAGCCGTGTTATTTATTTAAGAGACATAGCAATAAGAATCAAAAAATTTGGAATTAGGGTTATAAAGTTCCCTGCCAACTGGGAATAGGCAACAATATAAATTTTCTAATAAATAAATAAATAAGAATTGTCTACACCATTTTTTTCTTCCTAAAAAGGAAGTACAGAGTTAATGTTCTTTAGAAAGGGATTTATTTATTTATTTATCCTATCCTTATCTAGTGGATCCAGGTGTTAAAAAATTTTTCAGACCCTAGATGACCAAACTCTCGTGAGATTTATGTAATATTACTTTCAAAATTTCATTAAATAATGCAGAAGTTATATAAATGCTCTTGGGCTGTGGTGGATGCCATTTTAGGTATATTGTCATATCATACACTGACATTGAGGAGCTGTAAGGCCCGGCCTCTCCCCCTTATTCAAGAAAGTAAAGACTCTTAAATGTAGTATTTTAAAAGGAACCTTTTATTGAATAGAAGTGATAGCAGAGTGAAGGAGAAAGCAAGCTCTGAAGACCCTCAGGCCATACAATTAGAATAAAGGAATTAGAAAACCTCCAAACAGTCTGACGTGGATTCAGCCAATCCACAGGTGCGAAGATGTTATTGTACTGGTCACTCGGAGAAAGTGATATGGGAACTTTCTCAGGGTCATCCTTCCACTGGTTCTCGAGCGATGGAATCCACATGGCCCTCCCTCCCTTTGCATTCCCCAAAAAGTGCAAAAATGCCAGGGCATTTAGGCACCAGGCTAAAGCTATAAACGAATACATTTCAGGATACAGGATATATGAGAAAAAACTTAAATAAGCAAAGTAGTAATTTTTTAAAAAGAAAAAACCTTCTCCTGAAGAATGGCAGATACGCAGATCCTGGTGGCATAGTAGTTAGAATTCAGTATTTCAGGCTAACTCTGTCCACAGCCTGGAATTCAGTGCTGAGCAGTTCAAGGTTGACTCAGCCTTCCATCCTTCCAAGGTTGGGATTCAAATTTTGGGGGCAATTTGTTGATATTTGTAAACCATCCAGAGAGTGCTATAAAGCAATGTGAGGCAGTATGTAAGTCTAAGTGCTATTGCTATGATGTATGATAGATGATATATGGTATGATATAAGTTATATGATATTCCTGTAATATAATAATGTCCTGTTTTATACAATTTATTTCTCTTTTCTGTTTCTTCCATCTGTCTACAGTAAGAAATTTGTTAATGGAAATTGAAATGTTGGCGCACACACAGGTGTTCTATATTCTCCATAGCTTATCATGATCAACATAATCGAAAGCTTTCTTAAAGTCAATAAAGAAGATGTAGATGTTCTTTTGATATTCCTGATATTTTTCTATGGTCCAGCAGAGATTTTGAACATGGTCACAAGCGCTGTGACCCCTTCTAAAGTTTGAACATCTGAAATTATTTTTTGATGGTTGACACAAGATACCATAAAATATATGATTTTAAGGAGAATTTTGCTAGCATGAGCACTGAGAGCTATTGTGCGCTAAGCATGTCCTAATAAATGATTCTAATGCTTAACATTTATGATGTCATGTTTTATATTCAACCAACTTGATAGGCATATGATGTACGTACATCTAATAGAAATACAACAAAGTATTTTTCAGATGTGATCTATAAATAAGTAGCTATTGTCGAAAGAGACATCAGAACATATCTCTTTTTCTCTCTGTTTTTTTTTACCCTTACTATACCAGCCAATTGTAAAACACTTTCTTTCTTTCTTTCTTTCCTTTAATCAAAAAGAGTTTAGAAGCACTGCAGGGAAAACAATTCTTGTGCCCAGCAAGTTCCTTTCTGTATATAGTACTTTCTTTTAGGTCTTTAGAACAGACGTCTTCAAACTTGGGAGCTTTAAGACATGTGGACTACAACTCCCAGAATTCTCCAGCCAGCTATGTTATGCTGGCTGGAGAATTCTGGGAGTTGAAGTCCATAAGTCTTAAAGCTGCCAAGTTTGAAGACCTCTGCTTTAGAGGAAGGAGGCAAGACAGAATCTATTTTTCTTTATAATGCATTTGGATGCCTTCCAGTCCAAGGGACCTTTCCTGAGAATCTAGCTTTATTAGCATCTTTGTTGCTAAATATTAACAGGGAGAAAAGGCTAAATTTGGTTCCAGCTGTAGAGGAAGTGAGATTGCTAGACCAGTTTGCCAGTTTCCAAATTCTCAAGCTAGAAGGCATGCAAGAATGGAGAGAGAGACAAAAAAGTGAAATTCTTTTATGTCTAGAGCAATCTCTAGTTTGTTGCTTTTTAAGACCACCATAATAATACATATTTTATTATTTATTTTATTTATTTATTTATTTGTATTGGCCAACAGTCTTATAACAAGGTAAATAGCAGCAAAATATAAACAAAACGGAATGTTACACATCATACATGGTAATAATATATGAATTAACATACATTTTCCCACCCTATATTTTACCCCGCAATGTCATAAAATACATAATCAGGGCTCACTTTCCAAAATACATTGTTTATTATTGTTTCTTGGGGGTGAGGGTTACAGATAAGATAAAGTACTGTTGCCAACCACTTTCTGGCAATCTATAGTTTACAGGTTTTGTAATGTTTCAAATCTCATCCAGAAATATGGAGGAAAGCTGTGGAAGAGACAATAGCATAGTTGTAATTCACATCCACTTACTAGCCGCAGCTGTTTTCCTTAGTTCCATATTCTCAAGTGTAACTTCTAATCTCAACTTGCATAAACTGCCAATAGTTTCTAGCAACTGCACTCCTGTGTCACATCACATCTCAATGCTTATAGTTATTATGAGTCCCAGATTAAAACAATCCTTAAATTGTATAGAACTACAATCATTGGCAGGGCACTACTCAGGAATCATATATGTTTGCTACTTTAACAAAATACAAAACAATAATAAAAACAAAAAGCTTCCCTATCCAACCTTTATTTCAGCTTAATCATATAGTCCAGTAGAAAAGGCAAAATGGATATCATGGTTTGGTCAACACGAGCATTTGGATAATGCTTTTTAGTTAGATTTTAAAAAGAGTAATCAGTTTCATTCGTACAATATGGTATATAGCATTCTACACTAAAGGTAAGGTAACAATACCACTCAGTTTTGGCTGGTATGTTTTTACTCCATATGTGGTTATGCTATTCTATGCAAACTAAGAATTCTAATCTAGAGACTGCCTTGAAAATCAATATGCTATTGCCGCACTTCATGATCTAGGAGATTCATATAATGTACTGACATTCTTGGAATACTGGATGGATAGACAATGGACAGACAGAGGGATGGATGGATGGACAGACAGATGGATAGATAGCTTTTGCTGCCAAGACTTATACTTACTATTTTTTTCAACCTGCAGAAATCTCAGTTAATATAGTAATGATGAGGTGATATTGCTAGAACAGACAGAACCAGGATTTTGGACCTTTGTGGTATTTAGAGATCCTATTTCCTATGTATTCGTATATCAAAAGAATTACAGTATGTACAATACTACCAATATTTACTTTTAAAATATTCATTACAAAGAGAGCAAAGAGAAATGAAAAAATACAAAAGTGAATCACTGATCCTTCACATATAAACATGGAAAATTTACATTAAGAAATACATAAAAGCATAAAAGTGGATATCCCATGGATGAGCACTTTCTAGAAAACAGGTCAATCATAGAGAAACACAACACATTATTTTATAGATGAAAACATAGAGTCACAGGTTCCAAACTAATAGCACACACTTACTCTTAATCCAAGAACTGGCAATAATTCTACACAACAGATGATATCCTGCATATGTATCACTCAGAGGAGGATCAAGATAAAAACATGTAGGATTGTTATTCTTCTGTGTATTTGTTTCTAATTAAGCTACTGCTCTGATACTGCATATGTATGCTTAGCTGAACTGAAATCTTATTTATCTTATTCTGAACAATGTTACTGCACTATTCTTTGACAATGCAGTATGCCAACAATGATGCAGGACAGCAGTGTTGATCAACTTGCATCTCCACAGTGGTTGTCACAGATCTGAATGCTGGTGTGTGGACTGTTCCCATAGGCAGGAATTCCCATTGCATCTCATCTCACAATTTCTCACCCTGCTTCACCTACCTTGCCACATGCAATATTGAAAAACCTTGATATCACACATAATATCAAAACAGTAGTGGGGTAGCTTTCAAAGTTACTCTTTGGTTACTATAATATTGACTTTTGAAGATTTATTGAGTAGAACTGGTAGCTGCATCTTAAGCCCATGATAGGGCCCTATAACCCTCCATATACAATACTTACTGTTCAACAGTGAGATAAAAGAAAATTGAAAAAATATGACAAATAATTAATTATTAGATAAACAAATATTTGTCTTAATACTGTCATGAATAAATTACAGTTTAGTGATATAATACAACACTTCAGTATTGGTATATTTTGTGACACTGATGGAGAATAAGATAATGTAAAATTTAACTTGTAGTTATTGGAACTGAGCTACATAGAAAATGTCAGAATGGGCATGAAAATTTGGAATTATTGCTACAAAATGTTGAGAAGAAAAAGCAACTTTTAAAAATCTTGATTAGACTAACAGAACAAACCCATTTTTTTCATTGCCCCATGAATATAAAACTGGCATTATTTAAAATAATCTTTCTTGACAAAATATAGATTAAAGGGAATCAGAACTAAACACACCCTTAAATATAACCTGCCTAATAAAAACACCTACAATATATGGTCTTATGAACTGTCTTTGATACTGAAGTACAGAATTGAGTTACTCTGAGGAACAATAATGGATGGGTGCCCCTATTTAAGAAGACCTCTAGTCACAAACCCCTTGCTTTCTGAAGTCTGGAAAGAATCTCAGTTCAGTTCAGAGCATTTTGGAAGCTCTCTGATTCAGCTAGTTTCGGATTAGAATTTGGTTCTGGATATATATATACCGTTCTGCCTTCCCAAAGATTCTCACTGGGGAAAATCTCCATGATCTTGACCCAAATGGGTGACATTTATCAGCTAAATACCAACAGAAATAGCAAACTATTGATCAGGACCTGCTTTTAAATATAAGGTCACCTAGTACTAATTACCCTAATTACATTATAAATAATATATCAAGAGTAATTGTGCTAATGCACTCCTCTGTGGTTATTTCCATTTCATTGGCCAGCTATTTTTCACACATCTCTATTGATTGATAGAGTGATTAATTTATCAAATATGCAGCCTATATCACTGTATGAGTGATTCCGAGTGGCTAATAAATAAAAAGAAGACCATAAACATCCTTACAAATATATACAAAGTTAGAAAGATGTCAAGAGCCTCTTTAAACCCACCAACCATTCCTGGGGTTGTGTACCACCACTTGGATTTCCATGCAAGTTAGCAGAGCCAGGTCCTTCTCTGGGCACAAGATATTCTTTGGCAGAAAAGACTCTTCCTAGACCCCATCAGGCAAAATTCTGGGATACTTAACCTGCCTTTCCATAAGGAACAGGTTGATATAATTGGGATGAGATGGTTTCTTAGATAATCTGGGCCCATGCCATATTCTTTCTTTACTAGTAGCAATATCTTGGCAATATCTTGGCAATATCCTGGCTGCATCAAAGATACAGTACTATTACTAAATTTTCCCATAATCAAAATCACAAGTGCAGCTGAATCAGAATGAAATGCTGATTCTGAAACTCTTCCATTACTTCCTTATTTTCATGGCCAGAACACTTCCTTTTAGCAATTTCTTAAAAATAATTTATAGGGTTATAAGTAGCTTTTGAAACCTTTGGGTGTGATGTTCAAGCCTTGCCAATTTGATTTCCAAATTATACTTTTTACTATAATAGAAGGGGGGATTTATTATTAATTTCAAATTAAATTCTAACTATCATTCTTCTCCATGCAAGTTCTTTTTCAGACATCAGAGTAAATGGCATAAAGATGAAGCATGAATATATGTTTCTCATAAATGTTCAAAGAGGTCAGCAGCCCCATTTTTTCTATACCTTTCAAGTTGCTTATTCTCTCTAACCACAGATCTGTCTTCAAGCATCTTTCAAGAGTTTCAGAACTTTCCTCAATATCAAAATATGTAAATAGGAGGTAAAAGTGATTATCATCTTTGCACTGTTGATGTATCAGCTCAAGTTATTGTATGGTTTGTAGTTAGATCATCTTATGAGGCATTCTGAATACTGGAAAGCACTGAACAAATAATATCTAATATTATGCCTTTGCAGGGTGAATCTTCTTGTACCTGTTCTATGGATACCAAGAATTCCCTAGAATTTCTGATTTTAGTTTGGTCTAGGATGCTCACAGTTTCCCAGTAGAAACTGTGATTCAGTCTGTCCATGTGCAAATCAGCAGACACATAGAAACAAACCACACCATTCAAAAAAATAGGAAAAATAAGAAGGAAGTAAACAACCAAGAACAGAAAGCAGCAAGGACTTCACAGTGTACCTTGAGCTAAATATATTATCTTATTGGAACTTGATGGTTTTCACATTTCTTTTCTATGCAATAGAAGAGGATGACTAGCAGTAAAGTGGATGCATTTAGTAGATGATGCAGTTGTGAATATTTCTAATAGCTGACAACAAACAAATAGTATTTATCTTTAATATAAAAAAATTAAAAACTCATCATTTTCCATTTAAGTGTCAACAGCCATCTAAATATTTCATATAGCAGTTTTTAAATCAGATTTAGGGTCTAGATTATTTCATACTCATAATTTGGCACAAGAAAAAAAAACCCAAAATGCCATTTTCCAGAAACATTATCCTATAGTTTTTTAAATGATATAATCATTAAAAGAGGTACATTCAATCTATTATATTTTGAATCCCAAACAGCCAATTAACTAAAAACGTTATATTGTACAGGAGTATTCCAAAGGGCCCACGAAAGAGAATTTACATGCAGTGAAGGCATCCAAAATTTGCTATTAATTAAAAAGCATGTATAATAGTGTAATTCAAAGTTCAGGAAACTGAAACCTCTGTACATTATGACAATTGCATATTTTTCAAAGATGTCTTCAGAACTGAAAAACTCCATAGAAATTTACTAAGTTTTTGTAATTATTTTCTAAGTATGCATGTAGGAATTCCACACAAAATGCAAAGTATCCTGAGAATTATAAAATATCCTGAAATTGTTTAGCCTATATGAAATGTGAGCGTAAAAACTCCCATCCGTCAATATTCAAAGAAGCCTTCTTAAATATTGAACTCATATTTAATATAATCATTTAAGAAATGCAATGTTAGATAATAATATCTAAATTATTAAATTAATACATACAAAATTATATTTCTTAATATATGCATAAACAAATCTTTGCCTATTGTCATCAGTTCCAACTTCAAGCACATAACAAAGCTTCCCACAATTCATTCAAATGCTAATTAATCAAGAGTATCAGAAGCCAGAATCAAATGCGAGGGTTGGAAGTAAATAATAAAATATCTTCAGTTTATATCCATTTACTTTAACAAATTATGAAAAAATAAAGATTCTAAATAAATATAAAAAATTAAAGGGAAAGTAATATCTGTTCTAATATACATAGAATGAAAAAGGGAGATGAAAAAAGACCATTGTCCTTCATCTTATATTTGAGGACTGCATATTTAATTTTGTGGACCTATTTTATAAATCCTTTGGGAAATCCTCATTTGGTGAAGATGAAACACAAATAAACTTTATTAACAGCTTTTTCTGCATCAAGCAATAGAACTCCAGTGTCATCTTTTCTGTTTATCTTCAAATCAATCAATTCTAATTCCCAAATATTATCTGATCCATAATAAAGCCCACTTGATCATTGCTGACCTTTGAACACTCAGTAGTTTAAGTGCACTAACAATAAAACAGCAATGAACGTGTTAATAACTAAATTAATCAATGAAATAGAAAGATGTTACATATGATTTTTTTACATGGAATAGCAAATATTTTCTGATTTCTTTAAATGATTCAGAAATGTTAACGGATGCAGAACCCAGGGGCCCAATATTCCTGGGAGTAAGCCAGGAGGTTTATGTAAGATCAATATATTGTAGCTGAAGTGATTGCTGATGTGTTGCCCAGCCAATGTAAAATGACTTTTTAAAGAAATTGAAATCAGGTTACTTGAAAATCAGTTTTTATGCCCACTAGTCTGCCCAGACTTTGAAATCTGCAAGGAAACCTCTTTTGCTAGACCTGGTAGAACAGGCCAGTTTATAATGTGGCTGCATCTCTCAGAAAAAATAATATTCACTGAAGTTTATCAAGATTCCTAATTGTAGACTTTCAGGAGAGTCCTTGAGAGTCACTCAATTTCAGGCACCCTTCTGAGCTATTTTCTGTATATTATTTTTCTAGGAGGTGAGTTGCTTGTTTTATTTATTGAGATTGGTTTTTCTTCATATTTGTTCATTGTTTTAACCAATAAGTATCTTGAGAAAATGTTCTTTCTGAAAAATCAGTCTTAAAATATGTATGTTTGTACTGTATATGTGCCTTTAAATCAGTGTTGACTCCTGGCGACTGCCTGGATTAGTCCTTGCAATTTTCTTGGCGAGATTTCAAAACTGGTTTGCCATTGTCTCCTGCTTAGAGCTGAGAGAGAGAGTTGGCTTTGTGCCTAAGGTGGGATTAGAACTCGTTAACTACACCAAACTGTCTCTGCTAAATACATTTACAGTAAACTTATCACTCCCCATTATAGGCACCACCACTTCCTGACCATATCAGCCCACCCCAATAGATTTGGCAGAGAAGCCATGGTGCAGATACCACAGTTGCAGGGAACTGGAAATATGCTTGGATGGTCCCATTGCTAGATGCCTATTCTTATCTTACCTTTGCCAAAGATTTGCTTATTTGTTTTTGTAACATTTATTCTTTAATCTGGATTTTACATATTTTACATTGCTGGGTTTTGTTTGTTTGTTTCTTGTTATTTGATTGTTTTATGAGATGGCCACATACCAATTTAATCAGGGATGGACTTCAAAAATTTTAGCAAGGGGTTCTCTGCCCGGTTGCTGGGTGGGTCTGACCATGGTGGGCATGGCCTAGTCAGCCTGCTGCATCATGGTGGAGGGGCGTTTTTGCCCTCCCTGGGCTCCAGAGGCTTTCCTTGAGCCTCGGGTGGGGGTAAAAACAGCCTCCCCAAGCTCCGGAGACCCTCTGGAACCTGGAAACGGGCCCATTTCTGCCCTCCCTGAGCCTCCACATGCGGCCTGCACTTACCTGCATCCAATATGGGCCGCATGGGGACTCCTGGGAGGTGCGGGGTTGGGTGTGTGGGGCCAGCCAGGAGTGGGATTTGGAGGTTCTCCGAACTGCACAGAACCTTAGCTAGAGGTTCTCCTGAACCCCTGCGAACCCCCAGCAGCCCACCCCTGAATTTAATTAATAAATAAATCATAATAAATATGAACAGGTATAGACAGTAAAAACAGGAAGATTAGAATAGAATAGAATAGAATAGAATAGAATAGAATAGAATAGAATAGAATAGAATAGAATAGAATAGAATAGAATAGAATAGAATAGAATTGTATTGGCCAAGTGTGATTGGACACACAAGGAATTTGTCTTGGTGCATATGCTCTCAGTGTACATAAAAGAAAAGATACGTTCATCAAGGTACAACATTTACAACACAATTGATGGTCAATATATCAATATAAATCATAAGGATTGCCAGCAACAAGTTATAGTCATACAGTCATAAGTGGAAAGAGATTGGTGATGGGAACTATGAAACGATTAATAATAGTGCAGATATACTCAAGCTCTTAGCCGTAACGTCGTTGTTCTGTGTGCATGGAATAAATTAATATTAACCAGAACATCACCACAAATAGGATGGAAGAAAATTCATTACTGATGACCAGGAATGGATGGCAAGTGTATTGAAAATAACATTTTCTTTTAGTGAAAATCTCATCCAAAATTCCATATCTTTTTGTAAGACAGGGTTTTTATAAAACTGCAATTGTTTAAATCAACATTCTTGACTAGTCATTGTAACTTCAACTTTGAAGCTATATTCTCCATCACAACTTCAAGCAAGGTTCTGCATTTCAAAGCATTCATCAAGCACAGCAGAAACATATTTCACATTCCCTCATTGTCTCCCCCCAAAAAATGACAGAAATTTTGAACTAGAACTTATTGTGATAGGATGCAGTAGGAATTCCCCTCGGAAAATATATAACAATCTCAGATTTGGAGATGTTCACCTTTCCTCATTTATATAACAAACGGTGCAATTAATGTCATGCTCAGTTTGTCTCAGGTTAATAGCACCAACTCACACTCAACTCGAAAAGCATTGTTAAGTTGCTGGCAGGAATCCATTCTTTAGCAGGGCTGTCTGAGATGATCTGGAGGTCGCAATTAGGTGAGTGTAACATAAGTGAATGCAGATAAGACAAATCCTTAAGCTTTCAAAAGTTAGTGAGTATTTTAACCAAGATGCAAGCTTTCATAGAAATTTGACTTTTTGACATTTCTGTCCCTGTAATAAGGTTGGGGGAAGAATAGGAAATATTTCATTTTTTTCTCAAAAGCAGACCAAAGTGGGAAGCTAAGAGCAGCAGAATTCTAACTGAGAAAAAGGTAGCAAAGATATCTAAAAGAAAAAGAAAAAAGATGTACCCTGTTTGCCATCTCTCTTCCTAATGCTTTCAAATGGAGAAAAGATGGGTAAAGAGGAACCTGTCCCACTACATTGAGGTGGGGGCTGTGTGGAGAGAGCTTCCTCCTTTAAATTCCTGGGAGTCTATCTCAGTGAAGATCTCACCTGGAAAATCAACAGGTGGCCAGAAAGGGCCAACAGAGACTCCACTTCCTCAGAGTCTTGTGAAAAAACAAAGTAGAACAACAATTGATAACCTCCTTTTACCGGTCCACATTAGAAAGTGTCCTCACCCAAGAGCATAAATGCTCTGTCTTACATATTGGAAAAAAGAATCAGAACACTAAATACAAGCTTGATGGACATGACCTTTTAGATGACCCTCACTATGTCAAGGACCTTGGAGTACTCATATCAAATGATTTATGTGCCAAAGCCCACTACAACTGCATCGCCAAAAAAGCTTTAAGAGTTGTAAACCTAATCTTGCATAGCTTCTTCTCCAGAAAGATTACACTACTAACCAGAGCATACAAAACATTTGCTAGACCAGTTTTTGAGTACAGCTTGCCTGTCTGGAACCCACACTTCATTTCGGACATTAATACAATTGAGCATGTCCAGAAATATTTTACAAGAAGAGTTCTCCACTCCTCTGATCACAACAAAATACCTTCAAGCCACCAGACTTGAAATCCTGGGTTTAGAAAATTTAGAACTCCGCCACCTTCGGCATGACCTGAGTATCATAAAATCATCTGCCACAATGTCCTTCCTGTCAAAGACTACTTCAGCTTCAACCATAAGAATACACGAGCACACAATAGATTTAAACTTAAAGTGAACCGCTCCAATCTTGATTGTAGAAAATATGACTTCAGTAACAGAGTTGTTAATGCCTAGAATGCACTACCTGACTCCATTGTCTCTTCCCAAAATCCCCAAAGCTTTAACCAAAACCTATCTACTGTTGACCTCACCCCATTCCTAAGAGGTCTGTAAGGGGCCTGCATAAGAGCACCAGCATGCCTACTGTTCCTGTCGTAATGTTCCCTTTGGTTGTATCCAATTCATATGGTTATTTCATGCTTATACTTATATATATTGTTGTGTTTGACAAATAAATAAATAAATAAAATTATGGTGTAGTATGCTGGCTTGACAGCCACAGACAAAATAACATTACAGAGGGTGGTGAGCACAGCACAAAACATCGTGGGCTATCCCTGATACCACTAGATGAGATCACTAGGGCTCGCTGCCTTAGAAGAGTGAGGAAAATCCTCAGGGACGACTCACACCCTACTCAGCACTTCTTTACTCTCCTACCATCGGGAAGGAGATATAGAAGCATAGGCACAAACAGGCTGAAGAACAGTTTTCATCCGTGTCACACTCCTGAATGAAAAATAACCACAACAACATAGTACTTGACTTGTGGGGCCGGTGCAATGTGTAATACGTTCTCATGGTGCAATAGGATTGAGTGTTTGTTAGCAGGATTCACTGGGATAGGGATTTTCTGTCTTCCACTTGGGTGGAATTTGGGTATTGGGTTGGGGGGGAGGCGTACATGAAGGGAGGCTCAGCCAATCTCATAGTACACATGTTGTACTCTGACAATAAAGGTTTGAATTGAAAGAAAATATACTGAGCTAGATCTGCAACAGCTTGCTCACTTCCTCACAGTGGCAAAGGGAAGTGCCATGAGTGGACACAGGTGATTGAGCAGGTAGGCGAGAGTTCTATGCATTTCCCCCCATTTTATTCTGAAACAAGACAGAAAGAAGCAGTTTTAGCTAAACATTATCAGAAGAGTCAAGCAGTTTAGTTTTCCTTGCTAATTGTTTTGCATCCTTCAGTGAACAGTTCCCTTGTTCTCTAGCCAAGTGTAGCAGAGCAAAACCTTTTTGCACTTCCTTATTTTTTGTTCCATATTTGCATTTGTTTTTAAAAGCATTCTAAGTAAGCAATCTTAATTCAAATGAAGTGTGCCTAATTAGTTCTACCCCTGCTTGGTCAAAGGAGAGGGCTTAGGAAATTAATTGACATTACACCACCCACTTTCAAACTGAAGAGCTCATAATTCTCTATCTTCTTTCTTCTTTTTAACTTCAACCATGATACCTTTTGGTCATTTAGCTGCATTTCCCATGATGTGCCTTGTTCTGCTTCAGTGAAACTTTTCCCAGTTTTCTCCTAATTGATGAAAACAATTCAGTGTGTATTATCAATCATCTTTACTCTGAGTAGACTAATCCATCATCAATAGCCACTAGATATTGATTAGCTTTAATCTGTTTTAAGTATTATAACACCTTTAGCTATTAGTCAAAATTTCCAGCTTCCTTACCCATTCTCTTCCCATGAAAAGCTAACCAAACCCCATTGTCAAACAAAGCATAAAGCAGAAAATTAAATTAAAATATAATGAAGGATTCATTTAGATTATTTAGATAAACTAACTCATATTTATGATGGTTGCAGTGTCTCAGGATCATGTGATCCCCTTTTGTGACCTTCTGAAAAGCAAAGTCAGATTCACTTAACAACTGTGTCACTAACTTAACCACAGATTCACTTAACAACTGTGGCAAGAAAGGTCATAAAATGGGGCAAAATTTACTTAACAAATCTCTCACTTAGCAACCGAAATGTTGGGCTCAATTGTGGTTGTAAGTGAGAACTACCTGTATCTGTAGGCTTGTCATAGGGGAATTCTTTCCTATTTTCTTGGAAAAAATATTTATCTGACCACACAATATAACCATACAATAGTGGACTAGCTTTTGTTTTTTAAAAAATCAACAATTGCAAGCAATTTTGTGGGAAAATAAGAAAGGAAAGAAAAATGAATGTTCACTGATTGCATCTGTAGGTTACAGTAGTTTTTTCTTTTTACCTGTCATCCTTGAATGGAAAACCTCTTTCACAGGTATTTTGTTCATTTGCACTAAAAATGATAACCTTCTAAAAGCCCCTTGTTGTTGTTGTTTTTTTAATAAGACAATTTCTTATAATAAGACAAATGTTTCTCCTAGAAACACGAAGCTGTAAGCACCTAGCCTGAAGATGACGAATGGGATTTCGTCGAAACGTCGCCAAGACACTTCCAATTTTACGCGGGAGAAAACCCGAATAATCAAAGACCTACATATATGTGTGTGTGTGTGTGTGTGTGTGCGCGCACGCGCGCCATCAAATACTGAGAATCATGCAGTGTACATTAAAGTGTCCATATTTATTATCATTTTATAAGTTAAGTTTCATGATGTGATGTACCAATATAATACAGCCAAACAATGATTTTTTTTTAATTTCATATTTTTAAAAAATTATTTTATACAATATACTGTACATTAAAGCAACCTAATTATAAGAACACAGAAAGCATGCAAATACATGAATTTTTCCTCATAAAATTGTCAAAGCATATTCACAAGAGAAAATTAAAATATGCCTCCTGGAAGGTTTTTTTCATCTGTTGAACACTATTTGAAATTTTTCCAAGATATCCTGTGTTTTATGCACCTTAGGGAACTATAATTACCAATTTTAAACATAAGGATTCTTCAGAAATCATTTGTTATTTTTTTCACAATTTTCATTTTAAAATGAAAAGATTCAGTAGGAAGGTTTAGACACACGTCATTTTTAAGACTGGGAAATGAGGGCTTAGACAAAAGTAACTTCAATTATAGTGATGGCCATTCCAAGAATATGACTTACAGTTAACACCTTTTCACCTGTCACCAAAATCTATTAGGGTTTTTCTTAGAATTCACGAACAATTATATTGGCAGTATTTACTTGGCGTTCAAATACTTTTGTCACTGTTTTTCCCCTTCCCAAAACACTAATGTGTTACCACAATCCATTAATCCAAAATATTGTTATTTCTGTTAATATCTTTTTATTTCACTGTTAATTAATTAGTTTGTTGGTTCTTAAGAAAAAAAACATAAAGCTCTTTTTTTTGTTTTGTATCTGAACTGAATGGCATTTGTGCTTGCTCTGAACTGGATTTTAGATATAGTTGGGAATGGGCTAAATGCAAACTGAATTGGAAATTGCCCACAATAATTTCTCAAAAAGTAGCTGATAGAACATTTCTTAAATATTTCATTTACCTTGAAAAGAAAACACAAAGCCTTACAAAAATAGTATTCAAAGTTGATGCAGCCTGAAAAAAAATTAAATTCTTTCTTTTCCTTTCTTCAGTCATTCCAATCTATCTCATAAGGGTCACCATAAATCATTTTGACATATAATATACAGGGATGCAATTCGGAGATCATTGTCAGTTGGGTATGATTTTGAAGAAAAGGAGCATATGGACTATTCTTAATGTGTTTATTTATCTGTCAGTGCAAACCAATCAACGGGAGAGGGAGAGGCAGATATGGCGGAAGGGGGGGCCACATCAGGTTTTGGGAGTATGCCTTCGCTATTTAAGAGCAATCGCGTGCTCCGGCCCCCCTGCTTCTTCCCATTCCCCGGGTGGCCAGAGAACTCGGGACTTGGGCCTCCGGCTGATGTTATGCAATGCAAGGTCCGTGGTTAACAAAGCCCCCCTGATCTCAGATCTAATTCAGGAGGGGTCCACGGACGTTATGGGCATTACGGAGACCTGGTTGGGCACGGAAGAGGGTGTTCCCCTAGTGGAGATGTGCCCACCAGGTTTCCGAGCATTCCATCAGCCGAGGGCCCAAGGTAGGGGTGGCGGGGTGGCGGGGTGGCAGTTATTATTAATGAAAGCCTGGAACTGAGGGAGACCATTGTGCCTCAGATAACTGGTTGTGAATCCCTCTATGTGAAGTGGGGTTATAGGACTCAGGTGGGCTTGTTGATCATGTACCTGGCTCCTTGCTGCGTGACAACAGCCCTGCCCGAGCTGTTGGAGTTGTTGGTCGGGTTGGCAGTTGAAACCCCTAGACTGTTGGTCATGGGGGATTTCAACTTGCCATCAACTGGCGTGGCATCCTCGGCTCGGGAGTTCATGGCTTCCATGATGGTCATGGACCTGACTCAATTAGTGGACGGCCCTACCACATCGGGGGAGGCACTCTAGATCTGATTTTTGTCTCTGGCCAGTGGGCGAATGATCTGATTTTAAATGATTTAGTTATTGAGCCTTTGTCATGGTCAGATCATTCTCTTCTTTGTCTGGACTTTCGGACCGCTACTCACCACCACAGGGAGACGGAACCAATGCGTTGGTTCCGTCCCAGGCGCCTGATGGACCCAGAGAGGTTCCTGATGGAGCTTGGGCCGTTTCCCGAGAACCTGGCCCACGGCACGACTGAAGAACTAGTTGCGGCCTGGGAACAGGCCGCAGCTGGAGCTTTGGACCGTGTCGTGCCTTTGCGGCCTCTGAACCGGCGCAGGTCTCAACCAGCTCCTTGGTTCTCCGAGGAGCTGAGGGACATGAAACGCCGGAGAAGATGCCTAGAGAGTGTCTGGAGATCCAGCCATTCTGAGGCTGACCAGACGCTAGTTAGGTCCTATAGTAGGACCTACCTAGTGGCATTGAGGGAAGCGAAGTGTTCTTATGTTTCCTCCCTCATTGTGTCGGCAGATAACCACCCGGCTGCCCTGTTTCGGGTTACCCGTTCTCTCCTTCAACAGGAGGGGCGGGAGGACCCACTTCAAGGACGTGCCGAGGAGTTTAATGGTTATCTATACGATAAAATCGTTCAGCTTCAGGATGGATTGGATCAAAATTGGGTAGATCCAGGTGAGAGTTTCGAGACTCGTCTTGTTGAGACCGTTTGGGATAGTTTTGATCCTGTGACTCCCGAGGACATGGACAGGTTGCTGGGAAGGTTGAATGCCACCACATGTTTACTGGACCCGTGTCCCTCCTGGTTGGTGCTGGCCACGCAGGAGGTGACACGAGGCTGGCTCCAGGGGATTACAAATGCTTCTTTGCGGGAGGGGGTCTTTCCCACTGCCTTGAAAGAGGCGGTGGTGAGACCTCTCCTCAAGAAGCCTTCCCTGGACCCAGCTGTTTTAGGAAATTACCGTCCAGTCTCCAACCTTCGTTTTACGGCGAAGGTTGTAGAGAGTGTGGTGGCACGTCAATTACCCCAGTACCTGGATGAAACCGTCTATCTAGACCCGTTCCAGTCTGGCTTCCGGCCCAGATACAGTACGGAGACAGCTTTGGTTGCGTTGGTGGATGATCTCTGGAGGGCCAGGGATAAGGGTTACTCCTCTGCCCTGGTCCTATTAGATCTCTCATCAGCTTTCGATACCATCGACCATGGTATCCTGCTGCGCCGGTTGGAGGGTTTGGGAGTGGGAGGCACCGTTTATCGGTGGTTCTCCTCCTACCTCTCTGACCAGACACAGACGGTGTTGACAGGGGGGCAGAGATCGACCCCGAGACGCCTCATGTGTGGGGTGCCGCAGGGATCGATTCTCTCGCCTCTCCTGTTCAACATCTATATGAAGCCGCTGGGCGAGATCATCAGTGGTTTTGGGGTGAGATACCAACTGTACGCTGATGATACACAGCTGTACTTTTCCACCCCAGCACACCCCAATGAAGCTGTCGAAGTACTGTCCCGGTGTCTGGAAGCCGTACGGGTCTGGATGGGGAGAAACAGGCTCAAGCTTAATCCCTCCAAGACGGAGTGGCTGTGGATGCCGTCCCCCCGGTACAGTCAGCTGCAGCCGCGGCTGACTGTTGGGGGCGAGTCATTGGCCCCGATGGAAAGGGTGCGCAACTTGGGCGTTTTCCTGGATGGATGTTTGTCTTTCGAAGACCATTTGACGACCGTCTCCAGGAGAGCTTTTTATCAGGTTCACCTGATTCGCCAGTTGCGCCCCTTCCTGGACCGGAATGCCCTATGCACGGTCACTCATGCTCTCGTGACCTCTCGCTTGGACTATTGCAATGATCTCTACATGGGGCTCCCCTTGAAGAGCACCCAGAGACTCCAGTTAGTCCAGAATGCAGCTGCGCGGGTGATAGAGGGAGCGGTTCGGAGCTCCCATGTAATACCCATCCTGCGCAGACTGCACTGGCTGCCTGTTGTCTTCCAGGTGCGCTTCAAGGTATTGGTGTCTACCTTCAAAGCGCTCCATGGCTTAGGACCAGGATATTTACGGGACCGTCTACTGCCATCTTCTATCTCCCAGCGACCGGTGTGTTCTCACAGAGAGGGACTCATTAGGGTGCCGTCAGCCAAACAATGTCGACTGGCGGCCCCCAGGGGGAGGGCCTTCTCTGTGTGGGCTCCTACCCTGTGGAACGAACTTCCCCCTGGACTTCGTCAACTATCCGACCTTCGGACCTTTCGCCGTGAACTTAAAACCTATTTATTCTGTTTAGCTGGACTGGCTTGATTTTAAAATTTTTAATTTGCTTTTATGGGTTTTAAATTTTTGTAAATTTTTATAGGGTGTTACTGTATTTTAAATTTTTGGCCAATTGAATAAGTTTTTTAAGGGGTGTTCTTAATATTATATGTACTGTTCTCTTTGTATTTTATTCTGGCTGTGCACCGCCCTGAGTCCTTCGGGAGAAGGGCGGTATACAAATTAAAATATTATTATTATTATTATTATAAATAATATTTCTAGAAATAATTCCAGAATAAGATTCAGAATGTAGTTATATATAATATTAACATACACATACAAACTGAGAAACATATAACTCATGGACCAGAATGTATCATGCAATGCCAAACGTATTTTATACTTCATTTTAATTTACAATTAATCACAAATATCCTTTGTCTCTATGATTAAGGAGGGATTTCAGAGAGTTATGAAGCAGTGTAGGGTGGGAGTGAGCCAAAGAAAGATGAGGAGAATAGAAATTAATTTGCTAGTAAAAAGAAGATTGTTTCACCTGCTCTGTTGTGCTGACTGTTTTTATCAAATACTGTTAATTATCTTGCAGAATATAATTAGGAAATAAAATCTGAAGATCAAAATGTTTGATTTATTCACTTAGTTGGTTATGCTTAATGTCTACTTTTGGGTGCTGGTCGACATGTTCAGTTATTAAATTGATAAACTAATTAAATGTTATTACAGCTTTATCAGATGGAATTTCATATCAATTTTCTGCAAGCAACTTGGAATCTTCTTGTACTTTCTTTAATTGAATAGTACAGATTCCTTGCAGTTTAGTATTGCTAGTTTCCCTGCTGAGTTTCAGGAAATTCCACAATCTTAGAAAAAACTGGGCATGAAATTCCTTCTCTTGGAATATGAATCTAATTGTTTTCTATACTGAATTGAAGACAAGGAAAAATATATGGTTCAATTAATTGCTTTTTGGAAGTGTTTTAATGTTGCCCTCTGTTTTTATGTTGATGAGTGATATTCCTTTTTTATTGTACTGCTATGAAGCATTTGTTGTATTCTCTTTCACTAGTGTTTTTAATTTGCATTATCAACTCATATATCCATTGCATAGTGAAGCAATTTATTGATATATCAAATAAATAAAAATAAGTGACCCTTCAGTGCCTTTTATTTCAGATAAAGATATTTGGGAATATATAGCCCAGAATTATCAAGTTAAACATGAGGAAATTCACAGCTGATTAAATAAAGTACTTCTTTACAAAATGAAGTTTGAAGCAACAAGATTTGTTTCACTAGGCATAATGGTGCCCACCAGTTTAAAGGTTTTAAAGTAGGATCAAAGTCATGAACATACATAATCCATTTATTTATTTGTTTATTTATTTACTTACTTGATTATCACATAATACAGACTGGTTATCTGAGGGATTGTCTGCCTTCATATGTTTCCACCCTCCAATTAAGTCAACTAACACAGAGCACACTCTAGGTCCCATCTACTAAGCAGTATCACCTTATAAACATGCCTTCTCAATAATGTCTCCTGCACTGAGAAATTATATTCCCTAGAAATTCACTCCATTATGCTTATTTACAAAATGCTTAAGACTTGGTTGTTCTACTGGACTCTGGGTTAGAATGAGGGCTTGTCTTTTGGATTTTTGGCTTCTGGTCACCTGTCTTCTTTTTATACTTTGTTTTAATTTTTTTATCTATAAGTTATCCCAATTCTCTATGAAGACGGGTAAATTAAAAGATATAAAAAATACAATTTTATGCCACCACAATTTTGTATAGAGATTGGCCTCCCAGAATATTTTAATAGTCTCTCAAGGAGGGTACATGCCGTGACCTGGGATTCACAGGAGATGTTTCTCTGTGGCAACTCACATATTATGGAATACTGCACCCTTTCTCCCTTCTCTAGTCAAAGGATATATAAAGCTCATCTCCAAATATACAAAATCTAAATGATAACATTGGGTCTCCAAACCGAACCCAATTGTGGTGTGTACATATATTGTTATAATTCTCTTAGCAAAACCATGTTGTTAAAATTCTCTTAGCAAGACCATGGAAATGGCTTGTCATTTTCTTCTGAAAGGTTTCTTCAACTTCCCAATCTATCCTACTGTCTTGCTAATCCTAGATGTTTCCCAACTATATTTATCTTTTTTAATTTTTTTAAGATTAATCATGGTTCACTACAGTAGTGGGTTTGAATTTCAGTCACTACTGATTTGCTCGTGGGCATGTGCATGCTTACGCGCATGCGTGATGCTGCTGTGCATGCGCAGAGATGTCTGGGCGGAGCCTTCCGCCGCAGAGCCTCCCGCCGCAGCCGCTATCAGTTCGCCTGATCCGGGGAGAACCAGTAGCAACCCAAAACTGGTTCACTAGGTATAAGATTAAAAAATTAGAAGTTGGCTATGCCCAAAAGTTGGAGTTGCTGGATTCCCATTCTAAAATGGAACATACTACTGCAGTATTTTTAGGACATACCGAATTACTTGATTTGCAAAAAAAAAACCAAAAAAAAAATATTGTCTTAACAAGCATTTCTAGAGTTCATTACAGTGGTTTTTTAAGTGAGTATATTTAGATTTGGAATTTGAGAATTTTCTCTACACCACCAAATATGATTCATAGCATCAAGTCTGTTTCTTGCCAACTTTATTTTCTTAATATATTAAACTTGCATCTTGCTTCTTATATTCCATTAAATCTGGATGTCTGGGCAGCCCAAATTGATTCTGAGTGACTGAAAGAGGATTTATTGAATATAGGCTGTTACCATCTCATTGCTTGGATGAAAGATAGGTATCCATGGCTCCACTGATTTAACTTAATGGCATAAACCCAGCAAAACATAACAAAACCATGCCACGGAATAGCAAATGTCAACAAGAGAAATTATTCTCTGGTTTGTCATTACTGAACTGTCCAATCTCATAATGTAATTAGAGATCACACAGAAGGATTACAAAAACAAGACCACATCGCTATGGAACCTTAATTTCAACAGGATAAGTAAACAAGTGACAAAGTGCTGTAGCCATAGTTGGGGACAGATAGCCTTTGCATAGTTCCCTGATTGATTGAAAAGTTTTTTCGAGAAGATAAAAAACCTGAAGCAAAATAGGAGAAAACAAACCTCATTTATCTGAAACCTCAGCTAGAGTTCAGATTAGGCCTGTTGACAAACAGTAGGAAAACGCAGGCCATACATAGAATACCATATGTCCTCTGTATCCAAAAGTTCCTTGACCTTGTAATCAAAATGCACATAATTATGTTCTGAGAAGGTTAGATCCTTCTATTGAAAGGAAAAATGTTGTTAAAACATCTCAAAAACATATTAAAACTTGATACCATATGAACTTGCTTTTGGATATATTTTGTTTGCCCATCTTGCCTTGTACTGCATGTAGAAACTTCAAATTCACTCTGGGGCAGGGGTCTCCAACCTTGGCAACTTTAAGACTTGTGGACTTCAACTTCCAGAATTCCTCAACCAACTTTGCCAGCTGAGGAATCTGGAATTTGAAGTCCATAAGTCTTAAAGTTGCCAAGGTTGGAGATCTCTGCTCTGGAGAATGAGACAATAATTTTACTTTATCTTTGTCTTTCCTACCCAGGCCACTGATGTAAAAAAAAAAACAAAAAAACAACAACAGGCAGGTGAGCTGCAAAAGTAGTTAATAGCAGCGTTTGTGGAAATATTTTGCATTGTTGCTTAATGTTGAACCAAGAATTATTTGTAATCAATTTGAATTTCAGACTTCACAGCATAGCAAAGATTTGAAGTAGAAGTATATGTAAAAGATTATGCAAAAGCAAAGTAATTGGAGAGATAATGGAAGGATAGCAGTGGGGAATAGAATAAAATATTTGAATATCTATCTCACCAGATGAATTGTAAATATGTATAAACTGTTCCTATTGAAATTAATGCGAATTACTGTACATTTGTTTTTTCGTATTTAATCACATCATCATTAAGGCTAGGAACTTTTTAACCAGTAGTTATTGGCTTTAACAATCCTGCACTTCCCAAAATATATCCCATATCCCAAAAATATTTTGTCTTTTACTAAAGGTTACATAGCAGAAAATGTAATCCATGTTTATTTTACTTATTTAAAAAGTTTTATATGACCACCCATCCAGTGGTGGCTTGCTACTAGTTTGCTCCGGATTGGGAGAACCGGTAGCAGTGGTGGTGTCACGTGTGCGCATGAGTGCATGTGCACCTGCAAGCAAACCAGTAACATCCAAAATTGAAACTCACTACTGCACCCATCTTGTGAGACGCATCTCTAGGTGGCTAAGAACAATAATGAAAATGCAACAAGAAAAACAAGAAAAGTCAAGCATCAAATCCAACTACATCCATCCAGCTATACCGTCTCCCAAGCTCTATCCTTGCACTGCCGGGAGGCGGGGTGAAGCCAATAGTAGTTGATTTTCTGGAAATTTAAGGGATTGAGGACCTGGGAAGGATATTCCATAGGGCAAGTGCTACTACAGAAAAGGCATGCTCTCAAGATTCTACTAGAAAGCAACATTTATGGGAAAGTATCTGCAACGTGCCAACTCGTTGATCTAGATCTAGTGGAATGGACAGATACCCTTAAGTGGAGATGGTCCCTCAAATAATCTTACCCTATCCCTGATAAGTATTTAAAGGTCTTTGAATTGCACTCAGAAAGAAAATGGAACCCAGGTCAGTTTCCACAGCAGTGGAAACTAACTAGGTACCTAACTAGGTAAACTGAGATGCGATTTTTAATTTTTCAAGGGCAGCCCCAATAGCACTTAGCAATAGCACTTAGATTTATATACCGCTTCACAGTGCTTTTCCGCCCTCTCTAAGCGGTTTACAGAGTCAGCATATTTCCCCCAACATTCCTCATTTTACCAACCTCAGGATGGAAGGCTGAGTCAACCTTGAGTTGATGTGAATCAAACTGCTGGCAATCAGCAAAATTAGCCTGCAATACTGCATTCTAACCACAGCACCATCACAGCTCTTATAATGTGAAGAAGAGTGCATTGAAATAGTCCAACCGGGAAGTGACCAAAGCATGTAAGCAAAGTCTTTTGATCCAGGAATGGGTGTAAATGGCACACAAGACATATCTGCGCAAAGGTCCATCTAACCATGCCTGCTAGCTGCTCTTTAAAGAATCAAGGAGGACTTCCAAATTCAACACCAGCTCTGTCTGGATAAGTGCACCTCCAATGAGAGTAAAAAATAATCCATCAAAAGTCCCAAGGGTCCAAAACCCCAAAAGACATTCCATTATGCTAGAGTTGAACTGTATCCAGTTACTCTCCATCCAGAACTTCACAGCCTCCAGGCACTGGATCACTCCTAGCCAGTCAGGTATAGGAGTGGAGATGTACAATTGGCTATCATTGCATACAAAGGATACCTCACGCTGTTCAATAACTGAAACCAGCAGTTTAATTAAAAGGGAGTGGTGTGATATCAGAACCTGGGGTGTCCCCCACTGTAAGAGCCTAGGGGAGGATTCTTCCCTCCCATTAGCATTAAATGGTACTAGCCACAGTGTAAGGAAGAGAACCACTGCAAAACAGTGCCTCCCATCTCCAATCCCCACAACCAGTTCAGAAGAAAACCATGGTTGATGGTATCGAAAGCTACTAAGAGATCCGGGGGCCCAGGACAATTGAACTCTTTCCATCCCAAGCCTCAAAACATCATCCACAAGGGTGACCAATGTCATCTCCATACTATACCCTAACACTATCTTAAACCTAGAAGAGCAGGCCCTAATATTATACATGTGAAACTGAGGTACATATGTGTTAACATTAATACATTCATTTAGGAATCATTAATATTTGTCAAAATCAGTAAAAATGTCTAAATCAGGATCTTAGCTCCATACTTAAAGATCTCAATTTTTATAACAATTTATATCAATTTAATAAAGAACACAGAAGAGACGCCCTTTGTGTGAACTGAAGAAGCTTCTTGGATGAGAAGCTAAATGTCTTCCAGGAAAAACAAAGTCCAGTTGCTTTTTGAAAAGCCTTTGGGACTCCCTTTGAATGTGTTTTTAAAGTATCAGAGTAGATTGTTTATTTCCACTTTGATGGGTTTTTTTCATCATCTTATAAAACAATCAATTTTAGTTTTAGCCATCAGTAATTTTCTTCCTACTTTTAAATTAAAATACCAAGAAAGAAAGTTGTTTCATTTATGCTATCAATTGGATGTAGGCATAACTGAATGTTACAATAAAGCTAATTTAGTTTTTAATTATATGCCTTGTCCTACTTCATTAGCTGTATACTATTGAGGTACAACAAAGGTAAGTGATTCATTGCTGACACATGGCATTTCATGAGCAGTCATTAATTAGCAGTCTAACATTTGGACATAAATTGGTGAGGAGCATCAGCAAATAAAACTTTAATCAGTTCTCTCCTCCCCCATTCTTAGATATTTTCAGCATCTGAACTTCCATTCAGATTCAATCTTCATCAGAGTAATAAAAACCAAAAACAAAAGAACCATACTTTCAGCTGCTATACATCAGCATTGCTCAATTGATTTTTCTGGAATTAAGCAGAAATGTATCAAATGAGCCATCTCTATAGAAATAAATAAAAAAGACAAGCTAAGTTAAACATTGAGGAAGGCCAGCCTGTCAACAAGAATTCAGGATGAAAATGGAAAGTCATCATGTACATTCTTTAATAAGGAGCATAAAGTGACTCTACTGGCAAACAGGAATGTCAAATATCAAATGTCTTTTTGTGTATAGGATGTCCTTGCAGACCACATTGTTTCTCAAATGAGTTGCTTGTGTAAAGTTTCTTTGTAACTTTCTTTGTAACAGATTTCAGCCCATTAGTGCATGTAGCAGATCTATACCCCAATATACTTATACACCTGGAATACTGCATCCAATTTTGGTCACCACATTACAAAAAAGATGTTGAGACTTTGGGGGAAAAAAGTGCAAAGAAGAGTAAGTAAGATGATTAAAGACCTGGAAATAAAAACATATGGAGAACGGCTGCAGAATTTGGATTTGGCTAATCTAGGGGAAAGAAGGACTGGTGGGGGGGACATAATAGCAGTATTCCAGTATTTAAGAGGTTGCCATAAGGAGGAGAGAGTCAACTTATTTTTCAAAGCACCAGAGGGCAGGACAAGAAACAATGGTTGGAAACTAATCAAGAAAGAAGTCACCTGAAATTAAGGGGAAACTTCCTAACAGTGAGAACAATTAACCAGTGGAACAGCTTACCTTCAGAAGTTGTAGGTGAGGCTTCCGGTTGATGTGATGTGATGGGCCTCTGGTGGCTCAGACTGGTAAGACAGTCTGTTATTAACAGCAGCTGCTTGCAATTACTGCAGGTTCAAGCCCCACCAGGCCCAAGGTTGACTCAGCCTTCCATCCTTTATAAGGTAGGTAAAATGAGGACCCAGATTGTTGGGGGCAATAAGTTGACTTTGTATATAATATACAAATGGATGAAGACTATTGCTTGACATAGTGTAAGCCGCCCTGAGTCTTCAGAGAAGGGCGGTATATAAATGCAAATAATAAATAAAATAATAAATAAAAATGTTGTGGCGAGATCAGACACAAGGAGATCGAACACTCACCATGCTCCCATGCATGACTTCTCCCCATTGGTGGACTACAAAAGGAGCCAAAGCTGCCCTGCAGGGGTAGTGAAGTAAAGAGGGGTTCCCTGTGAGGTCGTGGAGAGTCGCAACTCTCCTGTCTGACCCGGGGTTCTTTTTCCCTCTCAGCCATGGCGAGGAGAAGGGGCAGGCAAAAGATGACTGCCACGAAGCTGGGACAACCAAGGAACAACTAAAACTGGTGCTGGAGCGAAGTAAGTGAAATTGACTGGAATTGGGGGAGAGGATTCCTTTTTACTTAAAACCTAACCCCAAGGAACCATTTTAAAACTATCTGCTCAGAATTGCTTGTTGAAGTGTCAATTAAGCATTCTGAGAAAAATACCAGACCAGAAGGAAAAGACTTAAAGAGAGGAAACAATACATTTCTAAAAATACAGAAGATTGGACTCTTAAACTGGGAAGATGTGGTAATGGGAAGGCATTTTAAAACACTGGAAAATTCTACTTTAAAAACTTATCTTGCTTCTATAATTGAATTACAATTAAAATTACAATCAAAATAACTGAAATTAGACTTAGTGGCAACATTGTAATTTAAGTTGAGAGCGCAACCTGCTGACAAAAGGAAAATATACAAGTCTGGGAATACTTATATGAAGGATTGTGAAAATATTTACTGGGTTATATCTAATTACCCCATTACTACTGGAGACTTAAATATGAAAACAAGGAAGTTGTTTAATTAAAGTGACCCCTGAATGTTATGCTAAAAGATTAAACCTGTAAAGGGGACTAAAGAGGCTTTTGATAACTTCTGGGACTATTTAAACAGAACTCATTGATTCCTATGGGATACAAAGAACTGTGATCAATGTACTCCTTGAAGGGCAATTTTAGGTCTGAATAAATGGTTCTTGGACTAATGGACAAAAGTGGGATTTTTAAAAAGAAACTAAAAGTGGAACTTTGAAGGAGATGGAGTTGATTTTTCAAAGCACAAAGGACATCATGGAGAAAGAATTTAAGGAAAAAATGGAAAAAATGGAAATTACTATATGAGAGATGATAAATAAAGATCTAGATGCTCAGAAAAAGGAGGAACTAACAGAAGGAATGGAAGAAAAGATAAAATCAAAGAACCAGCAAACAAAAGAAGACAAGGAGGAGATAATAATAAAAATAGCAGTAATTGATGAATGAAAGCAGGAGGAAAATATTTTAAGAGAGTTGAAAAGAGAATTGGAGATACAGGAAGATACTTTTGAACGGGAGATAGGGGTTTGGGCAGATACTTTGGAAGCTAGGCAGTGGAAGAAGGTAGAGATGGGAGAAATACTTAGATTGAAGTAGAGTCAAGAAGGAGGTGCAGATAGAGATAAAGTTTCAAGAGAGGAAAATGGGAGGAAAGTCAAAAAAAGCATAGCAACTAAAGTACTGAAGTGGGCAAGAGACGATAGTTAGAAAGAAAAGGGTTTCTCTTTTTTCTTTGATGTTTTGATTTGCTTTTTTTCTCTTTCTTTCACTTCTTTTTTAGAATGGTGGCATGATCAGAAGTTAGGTAGACATAAGAGAAGGGGGAAATATTTGTATACATATACCTTTATATAATGGAATAAAGGTAACAATAAAATGGGAAAATTAGAGTTTGAATGATGGTATTATTAAGTATGTTTTAATAATATTGTGATTGGCATTGCAATGATATATTGAAACACTGAACAATTAAATAATGAAAGCATATATTTTAATGTAAACAAATATTATTATCAGAATTATATAGATTTGATGATTGTAAAGAATATGATTAGAACAATTTTGTATGTTTAAATAATATTGTATTAGAACTGTGTATTGAAACATTGAATAATGAAATAATGAATGATTGTATCTTAATATAAATAGATGCAAAGAGTGAAATATGGGAGGTAAGTTAAAAATGAACAGGATTCAAAGCACAAAGCGGGTGAGAGATGGTGGATAGAAAGAAAAGGGTTTCTCTTTTTTCTTTGATGTTTTGATTTGCTTTTTTTCTCTTTCTTTCACTTCTTTTTTAGAATGGTGGCATGATCAGAAGTTAGGTAGACATAAGAGAAGGGGGAAATATTTGTATACATATACCTTTATATAATGGAATAAAGGTAACAATAAAATGGGAAAATTAGAGTTTGAATGATGGTATTATTAAGTATGTTTTAATAATATTGTGATTGGCATTGCAATGATATATTGAAACACTGAACAATTAAATAATGAAAGCATATATTTTAATGTAAACAAATATTATTATCAGAATTATATAGATTTGATGATTGTAAAGAATATGATTAGAATAATTTTGTATGTCTAAATAATATTGGTATTGGTATTAGAATTGTGTATTGAAACATTGAATAATGAAATAATGAATGATTGTATCTTAATACAAATAGATGCAAAGAGTGAAATATGGGAGGTAAGTTAAAAATGAACAGGATTCAAAGCACCAAAGTGGGCGAGAGATGTTGGATAGAAAGAAACATCTTTTAATAAAAGGGTGACATGATTAGAAGATAAAATAGAGACAGAAATAAGAGAAAGGAAAAATATCAGTGTATATATTTTTACATAATAAAATAAAATCAATAACAAGAGGGAAGCTTAGAAATTGAATGGTGGTATTACTGTGTATGATCAAATATGGTGAGTGGCATTAGATCAATATATAAAAACATGGAATAATTAAATAATGATAAACTACAACTTAATATAAATATGTATTATTATTAGAAATGTATATTGGTTGAATGTAAAAAGTATGATTAATTTTACTAGTTTTATTTGTATAATGTAATAAGCAAGAATTTTCCATTTTCTTTGAGATGGTTTTTTGGATATTAGTCTTTACTAGGGTATTTATGCTCTAGTTAGTCCTCAGTAAATGACTACATGTTCAGCAACCATTCCAAGTTTTGATGGCACTGAAAAAGTGATATTTGAAAGCAGTTCTCAAAGTTCTAGCCATTACAGCACTCCTGCAGTCACATGATTGCAATTGGGGTGTTTAGCAACTGGTTTATTCTTACAACCATTGCAAGTCACATCACCATTTACAACTTTCCCTGCCTGCTTCCCACAACTAAAATCAATGGGGAAGCTAGCAGGGAAGGCTGCCAGTTGTTTCCATAATTTTCTCCCAAGAAGCACTGCATAACTCCCTCCCTGCCTGCACTCACCTAGTGCCACAGTACCCATCTCTCCCCAACTTGCACTGGTGAGACGCCCAGGACTTGCAATTTCCTACCAGTTTCTCCAATGATGTTGCTTGTGGGTTGCTGGCAGGAAGTCCTGAGTCATGTGAAGTCCTTGCTTAACAACTCATAATCCTCACTTAAAGACAGCAACGGGGACTGCTGTGATTGCCATCGCTAAGTCGTACAGTCACCTTATATCACTTAGCAATGGAAATTCCAATCCTAATTACCAGTGTTAAGTGACGACTACTGTAGTTCCTGGAGAAGCAATAATTTAAAATAATTATATGGTATAGCATGCATATATTTTCCCATGCAAACTGATCAGCATGGACAATTATGTACATACAATTAAAAAGACAACAAATATGATACACTTCATCTTTCTGGCCAAGAGAATGGAAACTTTGCAAACCATTTGTTTGAAAGAGAGGTGGGCAGTCTTTTGTTGGCCAAGATCTGTATTTAAATATTTCTGGGTGGGTCTACATTGAAGGGCCCACATGTGGACAAAAATTGTAGATTGGAAAAGTTGTTTTAAAAGAGTGATATTCTTGTTTTATAGTGTATTTCTCAGCCATTCTCCACCTCTGAATGACAGAAAGTCATTTAGAAATGATTGCAGAAAGTCCCCAACTTTCAGCAATCAAGACCACAGGAAATTCTAAGGGCCACCATAAAGGAACTCATGATTTGCCTTCAGCTCTGATCTGAAAGTTGCCTCATGTTTTATTCAAAACAATAACTAGGAGTAAAACAAGAGACTTGGATATTCCCCTTGGGAAAAAACACTAGGGCTACCCATATTAATTTGGATGCTCTAATGCATTTCCTTGCACTGACTTTAAAGAGTATGCTTATATCCCAAAACGATCAGGATTTAAAGAAAACAGTTTGCTTATCAATCAGTTGGAACACAGGTGTCAAACTCATGTCATCACGGCAGTGTCACGTGATATATTGGGACTTTTTTCCCCTTCACTAAACTGGACATAGGTGTGGCCAGCACATGATGTTTGACAGCCTTGAGTTAGAAGGATAAGAGTCTGAAGACTAAAAACATCATCTTGCAGTTGTTCTGCATGTTTTGTTTAATAAAAGCAAAGTTCCTACAGGTGATTTCCGCCCCGTAATTTCAGGGAGATTGCCATTATCAAAATTGGAGACCCCTGCCTTAGATACTTATTAATAAGGCTTTTGTTTCTAGGTAATTAGCTCAAAACCTTGCCCACAACATTATTGTCACCATATGAAGTGATGCCTTCCATTCCGCTTTTGTGCAAGCAGGTGTTTATCATTATCTCAGTGGGCATCATTTAGCATTTATAGCACCAAACGAAAAAACAACAACCTAACAGCCACAACTACACTGGTTCCTTGGACTCAAAGATATACCTCAGAGACAAAAAGGAAGTTCACTATTGACTTAGTCTTGGCACCCAGACAGAAATCCACTTAAGTACATAGCTCAGTTCCCATGATTTCACTCAAATCACATTAAAGCTTTAAATGTACATTGCATTAAAGATTCACATGAGGAAGTTTGCATAGCAACAATTTATTTGCATTTCTTTGCATGTGCTCTAGCACCATTCACAACCCCTTCTTTCTCTAACTGAGCATGTTTGAAGACCTTGAATGTTTACCTTTTAAAAAAGTTATAACTATCGTAAATGTGGAAAAAACTTGTTTTCTGCAGTATACAATGTCCCTCAATTTATGCTTGCTTCTGCAGTTTTAAAAGCATGGTATCGTGTAAATATTGTTGACTTCCTCAATATAAATATAAATTCTGTGCACAGCTATCACTGATTGTTTTGAAATAAACTAAACAAGTGTCTTCCAATCCAACACAGTTCAGGGGGCATATAAGGCGTTGATAAGAGGAAATCATTAGTTATTGTGCTAAAGGACTGACCTTAAGGACTATGGTCAGTCCTTTAATTACCACAACGAAATAAAGATTACTTGAGTTTGCTGGCACCAGAGCAACACAGTAATTAAAATAGAACTGAGATAGCACTTAATTTCTTTGATATATTACAAAAACATGGCGGCACACCTTGACGGGTACAACTTTCCATGCTTTGAGGGCGAACATCTTAACCATTTCATTGATGAGAAGAAGTAAAGAAATGTTTGCATTTCAATCAGCCAATTCAAACAAAACAATTGGCACCACAACTTTATTTTCTCTATTCAGCCTCAAACAGAAAACAGCTGGCACTGCCAGTTTTTATTCTAGAGAAGATCAAAGGTCAAAATGGCAACATCAAGAGAAGATTAGTGGTTGTATGTGGCAGTGCCAAGATGAAATGTATGAAAAGCATCCTCAGTACATATAGTACAGCTGACAAATGAGAGAGCATATCCACCAAGGCTGAATAAACAAAGATGACAGCTAATTGGCTCTTGATCCTGGATTGATAATAAAGGTTGGAAAAGTGAAGATGCCAACTCTTATGCATTACAGAAAGAATCCATTATTCTTCCGATGTACAGTATATCCCATACTTCGCCCAGGAACTTTTCATGGCTAACATAAAGATTGCCCTTCGTTCCAAGAGAGATAGATTGAGCTAAGAGTCACCTAGTGAGTTTCAGGGTACCAAGTGATCTTTCCAAGCTTCTGTTGTTATCTACTCTTCCTCTTTTCCACCATACTGAGAGAGGTAGAATTTATATTGTTGCTTTTTCTTGCTTGGTTGCTTAATTCTTTTCTAATTAACAAATGATATTTTCAAATATTTGTCATATTTTAAATGAATCCATAGATCTGCATTTTAGCTGTTTAGGATTATACTTTGAAACATGCTTGCATCCATTTTTCTTTCATGTTATTATGATTTAATCATCTCCTTTTTAAAAAGCTATAATTGCTATTTGTTTTAATAGGTTGTATAGCCTTTGAAAGATAGTAAGGTTAAAAAAAAGAACAGAAATAAGCTCTTTTTTCCTCCCTCTTACTGGCTGTTGATTCCATGAAATGGCACAGATACATAGTCCCACACCAAGTTTATCATTATAATGTTGAATTCAAATAAGAATGCAGGTTAAATCTGATGTCTAGCCACCTGTTGATTTACAGCTAAAACAACTACACTTATTGTGATTCAGATCAAATTGTAACTCTCTCCCTAAAAATTAGTGGCCAACACATGCTATCAATTATTTATTTTATTTATTTATTTTATCAAATTTTTATACCGCCCTTCTCCCGAAGGACTCAGGGCGGTGTACAGCCTAAATAAAACACAATATATATACAATTAAAATCCAAATTTAAAATAAAGCATATTACAAAAAGGCCAATGTATAAAAATTTAAATTTAAAATTTAAAAAATTTAAAAAATTTAAAACCCCACAACAATAAAACCCAATTTAAAATGTTAAAAAACCATTATGCCAGTCCAGCTTGAATAAATAAGTATGTTTTTAGCTCACGGCGAAAGGTCCGAAGATCAGGCACTTGGCGTAGGCCAGGGGGAAGTTCATTCCAGAGCGTCGCTGCTCCAACAGAGAAGGCCCTGCTCCTGGGGGCCGCCAGCCGACATTGTTTGGCGGATGGCACCCTGAGGAAACCTTCTCTGTGAGAGCGTACCGGTCGGTGGGAGGCATAAGGTAACAGCAGGCGGTCTCATAAGTACCCGGGTCCTAAGCCATGGAGCGCTTTAAAGGTGGTAACCAAAATCTTGAAGCGCACCCGAAAGACCACAGGAAGCCAGTGCAGACTGCGGAGCAGTGATGTTACATGGGAGCCACGAGCGGCTCCTGTTACTACTCGTGCAGCCGCATTCTGGACTAACTGTAGCCTCCGGGTGCACCTCAAGGGCAGCCCCATGTAAAGAGCATTGCAATAATCCAACCGAGACGTAACCAGAGCGTGAGTGACTGTGCATAAGGCATCCCGGTCAAGGAAGGGACGCAACTGGCGGACCAAGCGAACTTGGTAAAAGGCCCTCCTGGAGACGGCCGCCAGATGTTCATCAAAGGACAGCCGTCCATCCAAGAGGATGCCCAAGTTGCGAACCACCTCCTTTGGGGCCACTAACTCGCCCCCAACAGTCAGCTGCGGGTGCAGCTGACTGTACCGGGGTGCCGGCATCCACAGCCACTCTGTCTTGGAGGGATTGAGCTTGAGTCTGTTTCTCCCCATCCAGACCCGTACGGCTTCCAGGCACCGGGACAGCACTTTGATAGCTTCATTGGGGTGGTCCGGGGTGGAAAAGTACAGCTGAGTATCGTCAGCGTACAGATGGTAACTCACCCCGAAACCACTGATGACCTTGCCCAGCGGCTTCATATAAATGTTGAACAGGGTAGGCGAGAGAATCAACCCCTGAGGCACCCCACAAGTGAGGCGCCTCGCGGACGACCTCTGCCCCCCTGTCAACACCGTCTGCGACCGGTCAGAGAGATAGGAGGAGAACCACCGATAAACGGTGCCTCCCACTCCCAATCCCTCCAACCGGCGCAGCAGGATACCATGGTCGATGGTATCAAAAGCCGCTGAGAGATCTAATAGGACCAAGGCAGAGGAGCAACCCCTATCCCTGGCCCTCCAGAGGTCATCCACCAACGCGACCAAAGCCGTCTCCGTGCTATAACCGGGTCGGAAGCCGGACTGGTTACAAGCCAGGGGTGAAATGCTCCCGGTTTGCACCGGCTTACCCGATTAGGTAGCGATGGCGGCAGCTGGTTCGGGGGACTGGTAGCAAAAATCCGCACCATCAGCAGAAGTTTTTTTTTTACTTTTAAAAGTTTTTCTTCAGCCGAAACATGCCTTTAAAAGTTAAAAAAAAAACCCTCTGATGACCGCGGGGCTGAGCAGAGATCATCAAAACCCTTTAAAAGTTTTTTTAAAAAAACCCTCTTCAGCCGAAGGGGGAAAAAAACAAGAAAAACTAACAAGGTTTTAAACTCCAGAGGAGTTTCCTGATCCTCACAGGCTTTTAAACTCACTTTTTAACAGCCCCACTTACAAGAGCCCCCATCCATGCCCAGCCAATTCCCCCTCCTCACTTACCTATAATTACTGCTCTTTTGGGCTGGCAACGCCATGCTTTCTTCAGCTACTGAAGAAAAAAAAAAGCTTGCTTTGATTTCCTGCTTTGCTGAATGATGAACTCTGGGAGTTGAAGTCCACAAACTAAGTTACTAAGGTTGGAGACCCCTGTTCTAAAAAAATAAATAAAAATAATAAAATAAAATATTTGTGCAGCTTTCTGAGTTGGTGTGTTTCTGTAGTGTTTCACTCTAACTACACAAACACACAAAATCTCACAAAGCTGTATGTGGCATTGTGTGTATGTGTGTGTGTGAGAGAGAGAGAGAGTCAGTTGTGTTGTGTGTGTGTAAAGTGTGAAAGTGTGGGGTTTCTGCTTGTTGCAGGAGCCATTTTGGGTGAAGTGCAGCTGCTTTTACATTGTGTGTGAGTTAGTTGTGTTGTATTGTGTGTGTGTAAAGTGTGAAAGTTGGTTTTTGGTACCTCTTATTGTTTTGTATACCTTATTTATTATTTTTATCATTTATTGTTATTGGCCACGCCCACCCAGCCATCTGACCACCAAGCCATGCCTACCAATTAAGCCACGCCCACAGAACCCGTAGGGAAAATTTTTAGATTTCACACCTGTTCCAAGCCATATGCTAGTGTTTTCCTGGCATCCAACTTTGTTCTGTAATTTGTGCAGGGGGATGTTCTTGTTAGGAAAAAACGTTCTCTGTCCAACTATGGCATTCATGCCGAGGAGAGAAAGGAAAGAAAATACTGGAAATAGGTAGCAGGTGAAAAAGTGGAAGATACCATGAAGCAATAACTAGCTGTTTTCTGACAACTGCTGGTTTTCAACACCAAGGGAAACACCAAACTATTTCAAAATTCACATTTAAAAAAAAATGCATATTAGAAACTAGGACTTATTTAAGATCACATGTGCTTTCATTTGTGTACAATTTGCAAAAAGACTTTGCTTTACTATGGTTTTATTGCTTTGTTTAAATAATTGCGGTATATTGCTACTTATGAAGGATTCTAATGGAGAATGCTATTAATGGACCTCCTATTAAAGAAACTAAGTTAAATATAAATTCCTGGGCTTTGAATAACGGCATTTTAGTTTAGAAACTTGGATGCTAAATTTCCAAAATTAACAGAAAGCATTTTGATATAATTATATATCTATGTATGAAGGATTATTGTCCTTTCAAAACTCAAATAAACATTCTGTTTAGTTTTTCAGAACAACACAACTCCAAAACATCACATCAACATCCTCCTGTCTCCCTCCTATGGGTAAACTTAGAATTCAATTTAAATAATTTAATTAATTGTTAATTAATGATTAATTTAAATAATTTAATAAATCTATTATTTAAATAATCATTAAAATGTAATTAAGAAAGCATAACTTACCTTCACACTCTAAAGATCTGCTTAGGGTTTTACTCTAAAGACTCATCTAGTTTCCTTCTCCAGCCAAACAATCATCTGTTGACAAATAATAAAGGGCAAAAAAGGTCATGAACTGTTATCCTTAAAAATAGATTTCCTAATTGTTATTGACATTTTCAAATCTTTAAAAATAAAAACATTTGATCCTACAAGAAAGCAATATAGAAGAGAAAATAGATATTTATATGGCTGCATAGATTACAGCAACCTTCCCTATATTAGATTCAGCTTCTAGTTTTTCAGCAGTATGCTGAAAAGTATGCTGGGAATAATGAAAGTTGTATTCTGGCATGTTTGGACTACATTTTATATTCAATGTCTATACAATTTCTTCATACTGAATCAGTGGGATGAAAGCTGCTCTCATTTGTAGTTCTTTCACTTACTAGAGCAGTGAGTTTACAGGCAGCACAGCAAATAATTATCTTTGTGTATTATTGTTGTTGTTGTTGTTGTTGTTGTTTAGATCATGTTTGGCATCTGAGCTAATAATTCCAAAATGCAAACTCTTTAACTGTTCACGTACCATTAGATATTACTTTATTTCAAATCAGCATAGGTGTTGTGCCTCACCCGGCCCCCTCTCCGCAGCCGGGCCCCTCTCATCTCCTGTTATCTCAGCCACGGACTGATAGTGCAGACGAACGGCCTGGCATGCCTCCAGCCCCCAGTCCTGGCACCATGCCCGGACAGACCGAGCAAATAAACCCCTCCCCCACAGCATGTGAACATGAAGAGCAGGAAGCAGTCACGAGCTGGAATTACCGGCACTGGAGGGTAGACGGATCCACGCTTCCGGACAATGGAGAGGCGACGTCAGCAAAAGGAAGGGAGGGGCAGGCCTGGATAAGTGCTGAGTCATGGAGCCACACCCCATGGCCTATATAAAGGATCTGCTTTCTGGCATTCTTTGAGTCAGGCAAAGTCTAATTTGGATTGCTGAAGTCACATCTTGGACTCCTGCCTGCCCTGAGAACTCTGACAGAACTTTGGCAAAGCTGCAGAGGCTTTGATACAGACTTCCCCGGCCCGGCCGTCAGAGGAGGAGTGGGACATGACAATAGGTTAATAGATTTGTTCGCATTGTTGCATAATAAAAAGTATTCTGCAAATACTTCATCAAGTATTCATCAAGATACAAGATTTACAGAATGTGCCTATTATGTTAATCTGCAAAAGCATTTTGGACTATGTAAAGGTAGGCTATTAAAACACAATCTGATAGAACCACTTCGAGAAGAGACAGAACAAAGTTGAATGGAAAAGTTGTGAAAGTACCATAATTCCATCATGCTCCATCTTTCTTTTTATAAAATAATGGTGAAAATTAAAGTTAATATGACTTAACATGCAACAACTGTGCATGTTAAAATGCATGTTAGCTGTTGATAGCACAGAAATTAATAAATATATGTGATGTTTAATTCTATTTTTTTAATGAGAGCACATTCTATAAGCTATTCTGTAGGTACTTTCCAACAGATAAAATACAAGCAAATATATGCAGACCAGACCAGTAGTGCCTAGCTTGCACTATGATCAGGTTAAGGGCTACTACACCAGTGGTGTTTGTATAAAGTGTATGCCCAAATTTAAATGTAACATTCTCTTTGTGTGTGTGTTTTATATATGCATGAACCAATGAGCTTTTAATTTGCCTTTTTAATGGTCAGAAGAATTCAAGACTTGTTTAGACATTTAATATTTTAGAGCAAATCTCTCTAGAATCTTATACTTTTACCATGCAGTTCACTAAACACTTTAAATGATTATCTAAAAGACATGTGTAAGATTTATGCATTTGCTGAGAAACAAATAAGGCTGTCTTCTCCTCTCTGCAAAAAAAATTTGGGGAAATTGTACAATATTTTGTTTGTTGTTGCTAGTTGTGAAGTCGTGTCTCACATTGTGACCCCATGGACAATGTTCCTCCAGGCCTTCCTGCCCTCTACCATACCCCGGAGTCCATTTAAGCTCACACCTACTGCTTCAGTGACTCCATCCAGCCACCTCGTTCTCTGTCGTCCCGTTCTTCTTTTGTCCTCAATCTTTCTGGCATTAGGCTCTTCTCCAGTAAGTCCTTCCTTGTCATTAAGTGGCCAAGGTATTTGAGTTTCATCTTCAGGATCTAGCCTTCTAAAGAGCACTTAAGGTTGATCTTCTCTAGGACTGACCTGTTTGATCACTTTGCAGTCCAAGGGACTCATAGGAGTCTTCTCAAGCACCATAGATCAAAGGCCTCAGTTCTTTGGTGCTCAGCCTTCCTTATGGTCTAACTTTCACAGCCATACATTGCAACTGGGAAAACCATAGCCGTGACTGTACGCACTTTTGTTGGCAGGGAGATATCTCTGCTTTTTAGTATGCTGTCTAGATTTGCCATATGCTTTCCTCCCCAGGAGCAAGTGCCTTTAATTTCTTGGCTGTAGTCCCCACCTGCGGTGATCTTGGTGCCCAGGAAAATAAAATCTGTCACTACCTCCATTTCTTTCCCATCTATTTGCCAGGAATTGAGAGGGCCAGATACCATGATCTTCGTTTTCTTAATGTTAAGTTTCAAGCCAACTTTTGCACTCTCCTTCTTCACCCACATCAAGAGGCTCTTTAGTTCCTCTTCGCTTTCTGCCATTAGAGTGGTATCATCTGCATAATATTTTTTTACACTATCTCTATTTCCAACAGAAAAATCATGGGAAGCTTGAAGTAAATTTGAAAACAGAAAAAAGAAAATAGAGTGAGACGTCAGAAGCTAAGTTTTACCTTCTCCTGTAGCACTTCTATTTCGTGAGAAGGGACAAAGAAAAACTGAAAAATAAATCAATAATTTTTCCTTTCAATAATTTCCTTATTCTCCCAAGCCCTTTGACACTTGCTATACCTTTTCCTGGAATTCTTCTCTGAAGCTTATTTTACCTTATTTTATCTTTGTAGGTCTCTCCTTGACTAGTTTAACCGACCACAAAGAAGGATCTTAAATGTGTCTTACACAGGAATGATCAGTTCTTCAATAACTTTCTTTGGTTAATTGCCTTTTTTCTGGTGCATGGCAGAGTACCAAGATTAACTGACTTGGTGTCCTTGAGTTGTATGCAAAAAATCTGTTAGCATGAAAGAACTTTTCTTCTCAAGCTAGCTGAGCTAAATGCAACAGCAAAGTCATCAGAATCAACAACTCACAACTCCACCACTGCCATGAAGGTTCCTCTCAAATAATAGGCTTTCTTTGTTTGTTTGTTCATCCCATGTAATAAACGGCCCACCACATTTCTTTCATTTTTCTACCATATTACCTAGCTTAAGTTTCTGCTGCAGTTGCTCTTATGCATTTAACCCAAATGACTTATTACAACTGAATATTCTTTTACAAAATGTTACTAAACACCCCATACTTATGGGGAGCTGTCACTTTTCTTCTTTGTGCAGACTTTTTTTTCCCTTTAATGTTGTTATCTAGCAGGCAGAATTCAAAAGATGCAGAGAAAGAAGAGACAACAATTGAATCTATGGCTATTGAATTTCTGTCATTCTTTCATTAAAGGCATAAAAACTATTTCATGGGAATAAAAGATGGCACTATTTTCACTCAGAGACTTTCAATAAGTTATTCCAGATTGATCGGAGTTAGAAGGGTGAAAATTAAAATACTCCTTTAATAGATCAGGATTGTTAAACACTGCAGTAGTTTGAAGACTAAACATCGGAAAAATATACTCTTAAATTAATATTTCCAACAATTTAAGGAAGTAAATAATGTCATGCTACATTATGAACTAATGCAAAGTCAGGCATCTTCCATAATCAATAATGAGTCCAAAATGACAATTAATGATAAATTGGGCACAATGATGTAATATTATGTCATTGTGTGTATCCTGTAATTTTGGCATTGTTGCTGTTTGGCACAGATACCTCTGCATAAACATTGTTTTCATGATATTATGTGTGTCAATGGATGTATTTTCAAGTACAGAAATAAAATTCAATTGTATCCTAGGTATATAATACTTTGTGTTGAGCTCCATCCACAGTTATATTCATAATGTCTTTTATTTGTCTGGTTCCAATATATAATTATAAATAAGAGGAGATAAATGACTTTTTTATGAATACCACACGGTATCTTATTTAAGTATTATTAATTTATTAAATTTATATAGCTGTCCATTTCATAAATGTCACTCTGGGTGACATACAATAAAACAACCAGTTAAAACAATTATAGTATAGAACCATAAATAAAAACAATTTAAACACAGATATACAGTAGATAAGACCATGGGAAAATAAACCAGCATCCTACACACAGTGTAATTGTGTTGCAGGATCCCCATTTCCTTGAGATTCCCCAAGCCTATTGGAAGGAATATGTTTTGAGGGATTTTCTAAATGCCAATAGGGTTAAGGCTAATTTCACCTCAGGGGGAATGATATTCCTGAAGGCTGGTGCCACAGCAAAAAGAGCCCCTACATGGATCTCTTTAAAAAATAATGTCCCAAAAAATGTGCCTTCTGTAGGACCTACTAAGGCAGGTAGATATAAACAGGGAGACCCCTTAGATAACTTGGTCCATGTCATGTAGAGCTTGAAAGGTTAAAAGGTTAAAATCAGCACTTTGAATTGAACCCAAAAGTCTGTCTGTTATTAACACAGCTGCTTGCAATTACTGCAAGTTCAAGTCCCACCAGGCCCAAGGTTGACTCAGCCTTCCATCCTGTCAGGCTGCCTCTGATTATATCTAGGAAAGATATACACCTTGACTTCATTTGCAAATAAAGAAAAGTACTTTTACTAGATACATCGGGATAGCAGCTGCGTTTAGCGGTGGAAAGTTGAATCTGAGACAAAATATGGCTAACAATCTGTATCACTCTATTCCTCCCTCCCCTTTCCCAAAAGCTCCTTCCCGGGGTCCCGTGGTAATCTTCTTCCACAGGCCTCTGGTTGTCAATCATATCAGGAATGCAATGTCCGTTAGAGTCCGCGCCAAACATTCCTGTTGAATTCAAAATAGCAATCTCCCCTCCCACCTTTAATTATGTCAGACCGACACTCTTAAAGGGCTCTATCTACTTAACTTGAATCCAATAGCTATGTACATTAGAAATACAATCCCATGCTATCTATAACTAGATATAAGGAGCACAAAGATATACGAAGGTTGGAGTGGAGGCTGACACATCCTTTATAAGGTAGGTAAAATGAGGACCCAGATTGTTGGGGGCAATAAAAGTTGACTTTGTATATAATATACAAATGGATGAAGACTATTGCTTAACACAGTGTAAGCCGCCCTGAGTCTTCGGAGAAGGGCAGGATATAAATTCAAATAATAAAAAACAACAACACTAAAATGAAGATCTAGAGCAGGGATGTCAAACTCGCATCATTGTCTTGTCATCACATGATGTATCGCAATTTTTTTCCTCTTCGCTAAACCGGAGCTGAGCATGGCCACCACGAGGCACATCTGGCCCATGGGCTGCGAATTTGACACCCTGATCTAGAGCTTTTTTAAATATGAAAACAGCTTTTGATACATTTAGTAGAAATATTTCACTAAGTTTGGATTGCCTTCTTTTAATAATGAGAACCATATTATTAGCTCTGCAAGATAGCTAAGACAAGAAATACAAGCAGGAGTACTTTAATGTAAAGTTACCTTAATAGAATCTTGCAAGACTGTAAATATTTCTACCCTCCATTACCTTTTATTCTCTGGACCAAGAGTGCAGAGATGAGCAACAAGAATGATTATGAGGACGGAGGCTAAATCATATGAAGAATAGTAATAGGAATTGGGTATGTCTAGACTAATGAAAAGAAGGGGAGACATTATAGCAGTGTTCCAATATTTGAGGGGCTCCTACAAAAATAAGGGGGTCAAGCTATTTTCCAAAGCACCAAAAGACAAGACAAGAAACAATGGATGTAAACTAACCAAGGAGAGAAGCAACCTACACACAGTGTAATTGTGTTGCAGGATCCCCATTTCCTTGAGATTCCCCAAGCCTATTGGAAGGAATATGTTTTGAGGGATTTTCTAAATGCCAATAGGGTTAAGGCTAATTTCACCTCAGGGGGAATGATATTCCTGAAGGCTGGTGCCACAGCAGAAAGAGCCCCTACATGGATCTCTTTAAAAAATAATGTCCCAAAAAATGTGCCTTCTGTAGGACCTACTAAGGCAGGTAGATATAAACAGGGAGACCCCTTAGATAACTTGGTCCATGTCATGTAGAGCTTGAAAGGTTAAAAGGTTAAAATCAGCACTTTGAATTGAACCCAAAAGTCTGTCTGTTATTAACACAGCTGCTTGCAATTACTGCAAGTTCAAGTCCCACCAGGCCCAAGGTTGACTCAGCCTTCCATCCTGTCAGGCTGCCTCTGATTATATCTAGGAAAGATATACACCTTGACTTCATTTGCAAATAAAGAAAAGTACTTTTACTAGATACATCGGGATAGCAGCTGCGTTTAGCGGTGGAAAGTTGAATCTGAGACAAAATATGGCTAACAATCTGTATCACTCTATTCCTCCCTCCCCTTTCCCAAAAGCTCCTTCCCGGGGTCCCATGGTAATCTTCTTCCGCAGGCCTCTGGTTGTCAATCATATCAGGAATGCAATGTCCGTTAGAGTCCGCGCCAAACATTCCTGTTGAATTCAAAATAGCAATCTCCCCTCCCACCTTTAATTATGTCAGACCGACACTCTTAAAGGGCTCTCTCTACTTAACTTGAATCCAATAGCTATGTACATTAGAAATACAATCCCATGCTATCTATAACTAGATATAAGGAGCACAAAGAGATACGAAGTTTGGAGTGGAGGCTGACACATCCTTTATAAGGTAGGTAAAATGAGGACCCAGATTGTTGGGGGCAATAAAAGTTGACTTTGTATATAATATACAAATGGATGAAGACTATTGCTTAACACAGTGTAAGCCGCCCTGAGTCTTCGGAGAAGGGCAGGATATAAATTCAAATAATTAAAAAAAACAACACTAAAATGAAGATCTAGAGCAGGGATGTCAAACTCGCATCATTGTCTTGTCATCACATGATGTATCGCAATTTTTTTCCTCTTCGCTAAACCGGAGCTGAGCATAGCCACCACGAGGCACATCTGGCCCATGGGCTGCGAGTTTGACACCCTGATCTAGAGCTTTTTTAAATATGAAAACAGCTTTTGATACATTTAGTAGAAATATTTCACTAAGTTTGGATTGCCTTCTTTTAATAATGAGAACCATATTATTAGCTCTGCAAGATAGCTAAGACAAGAAATACAAGCAGGAGTACTTTAATGTAAAGTTACCTTAATAGAATCTTGCAAGACTGTAAATATTTCTACCCTCCATTACCTTTTATTCTCTGGACCAAGAGTGCAGAGATGAGCAACAAGAATGATTATGAGGACGGAGGCTAAATCATATGAAGAATAGTAATAGGAATTGGGTATGTCTAGACTAATGAAAAGAAGGGGAGACATTATAGCAGTGTTCCAATATTTGAGGGGCTCCTACAAAAATAAGGGGGTCAAGCTATTTTCCAAAGCACCAAAAGACAAGACAAGAAACAATGGATGTAAACTAACCAAGGAGAGAAGCAACCTAGAACTAAGGAGAAATTTCCTAACGTTGAGAACAATCAACCAATGGAACAGCTTGCCTTTAGAAGTTGTGGGTGTTTCATCACTGGAGGTTTTCAAACAGAAACTGGACAACCATTTACCTAAAATGATATAGGATTTCCTGCTTGAGCAGGGGATTGGATTAGAAGAACTCCAAGGTCCTTTCCAACTCTATTATTCTATGTTCTATGACCCTTCTGAAATATTTCCATGTTCTCCCTCCTTCTGTAGACTTGCTGTTGGTTCCGTGGTCTGTTTTTATTCATGTCACCAATATATTAAAATACGTTTCCTTTGTATTACAATACCATCCTTCATTATTTCATTGTTAAATATTAAATATACAATTCTAATACCAATCACAATATAATTTAAACATGAAAATTTATTATATTCATATTCTTTACATTCTTCCAATCTATATGATTACACTATTAATACAACTGTTTATATTAAAATATGTTCTTTCATCATTTTATTACTCATTATTTCACTTTATTACTCCACTGCAAATCATATTATTTAAACAAACTCAATAATACCATTATTTAATCTCTAATTTTCCCATTTTTAATCCTTAGTTCTTATTCATATTTCCCATATTTCATTCTTAAAATCTATTTATATCAAAATACTATCCTTCATTGTTTCTTTATTCAATTTTTGAATATTATTCTAATGCCAATCATGATATTATTTAAACATACAAAATAACTATTCATATTCTTTGCTTTCATCCAATCTATATAATTCTAGTATTAATACACATGTTTAATTAAAATATGTTCTTTTTGCTATTTAATTGTTCACTGTTTATCAATCACAATGTTATTTAAACTTACTTAGTAATTCCATCATTCAATTTCTAATTTCCCCATTTTATTATTACTTTTGTTTCATCGTGTAAAAGTATATATTCAAGTAATCCCTCAATTTCTTATTGAACACATTCCTATCCCTGTTCTAATTTCTCCTCCTGCCACCATTATAAAAAAGGAAAGAAAAAGAAAAGATTTTTTTCTTTCTTCTTTTTCCTATCCGCCTTCTATCCATTATCTCTTGCTCACATTAATACTTTAATTCTCATTCTTTTTTTAACTTGCCTCCCATATTCTTCTCTTAAATCTTTATCTCTACTGTAGTTGTGTCCACATCCTGCCTAGTCAATCTAAGTGTTTCTCCCATCCCTACTCTCTTCCACTGTCTAGCTTTGAAATTATCAGCTGGACCCCTGTCTCCCTTCTCCAAGTAACTTCCTGCTCCTCCCCTCCTCTTTTCAGATCTCTTAGAATGTTTTCCCCCTGGTTTCATTCATCAAACATTATTAATTTTATTGATGACTCCTTTTTATCTTCTTTTCATTGATTCCTCAATTCTGTTTTTCCCTCTATTCCTTCTGGTAGCTCCTTCCCTGCCTGGGCATCTTGATCATTACTCATTGTCCTTTGTATAATATTTTCCAATTTTTGATCTATGCCATCCATTAATTCCATAATTGCCTTATATTAGTTCTGTATCATATCCTTTATGCTTTGAAACATCCGGTCCATCTCATCCTCCTTATGTTGCATCTTATCTTGTTTTAATAAATTCAATTTTTGGCCAAGAGCCCAAGAACCATTGTTTAAACCTGAGGTTATTCTTCAAAGTATATACTAATCACAGTTATTTTTGTTCCATAAGTAGTTAGTCAGTTCCATTTACATAGTCCAGGGAGCTCAGTTTGGCAGATATATAGTTACTTTAAAATCCTTTACAGCCTTTTTAAGTCACCTTTATAGATTCAATCATTCCTTGTTCCCATATTTAAATCTCCAGTAGTCATAGGGTAGATGTATACAGTCCAGTAAATATTTTCACAGTCCTTTAAATGGATATTCCTAGTCTTGTATGTTTTCCTTTCACCAGCAGGTGGAACTCTCAAGTTAATTTACAGTATTATTGCTAAAAATCTGGTTTTAATTATCTTAAATTATAATTCAATTATAGAAGCAGTGTTAATTTTTTAAATCCATAATTCCTAATGTCATGTCTTCCCAATTTGAGAGTTCAATTTCCTATGTTTTGAAGACATTCCCCTCCACTCTCTTTAATCCTTTCCTTTTGGTCTGATAGTTTTCTCAAAGTGTTTGAATGCTGCTTTAACAGATAGTTCTGGGTAAATCCTAGATTTCTCTTTTGGGGTTAACTTTCAGGGAAAAAATTCATCTCACCCAATTGCGCACTGTTCATCAAAATCCACTCCAGCTCAACGCTTAGATGGTCATTGGCTGTCCCAGATTCATGGCAGCCATCTTAGGCTATCTCTTCTCCTCATCATGGCTGAAAGGTAAAGTAAACCCTGGGTCAGGCAGGAGACCTGCGATTCTCCAAAACCTTGCAAGGTGTCCCTCTTTGCTTCACCACCCCTCCAAGACAGCTTTGGCTCCTTTCAGAGCCCACCAATGGGGAGCACTCGGCACAGAAATGTGGAGACCTGCTTTCCGTGTCTGATCTCACTGCGACATCAAGGTTGACTCAGCCTTCCATCCTTTATAAGGTAGGTAAAATGAGGACCCAGATTGTTGGGGGCAATAAGTTGACTTTGTATATAAATATACAAATAGAATGAAGACTATTGCTAACATAGTGTTAGCCGCCCTGAGTCTCTGGAGAAGGGCGGGATATAAATGCAAAAAAACAAACAAACCCAGAACCGTATAACTCTAAGTGCTATGACTATTGCTATTGCTGTTCTTGCTATGGCTTCCACAATCTTTTGAATATTATTGAAAATCTGTGGAGGTATCTCAGATATGCAGTGTATCCAAAATGATTCAAGAGTGCAGTGCAAGAACAAGAAACAGACTGTTAACTGACTACAAAAAACAGGTGGAAACTGCTATTTGTGCCAAAGGAAGTGTTAACAAAAACCAGCTCAAAGGAATTCCAAACATTTGCACGTGCCATATTCAGTGTTTTCTTATTTTGAATCTGGAAACTACTTTAGAGAAACAATAAGCATGCACTTAAATTTAGAGAAATAGTTCATGTAGAAGTTTCATCATCTTCTATTCATTTAGGGATTCATTGAGGTTAATTTGACCAGGTGTGCTGAAACATCTACGAATAAAGTTAGTGTTTTGAGCATATTTTTACTTTGGCTGTGTAGCTGATATTTTATATCCCTTATTTGATCACAATATCACCTCACCTAAATTTAATTCTTGTACATGGAAAGTGCTAGAATTTTATATAATGGAGCTCAGTTTGGTGGGTATATAGTTACTTTAAAATCCTTTGTAGAAGTGTATATGTGAATGTCTGTGTATATTGAATATACATATACATATTCCAATTTCATCGGCCATGTTGATTCCTAATTGGACGGATTCATATACTGTATGTACTGAACATATTACTACTACTGTATACCTAAACATGTCCAATTAATATTAGCAGTTAGTAAAAGAGTACCTCATTTGCTATGTACACCAGAGTACATATGCACAAGAGTACATTTGCTATGTACATCACCCATAGTTACTTTTCATGAGATGGAAATAGATGGATGGATAGATAGATAGATAGATAGATAGATAGATAGATAGATAGATAGATAGATAGATAGATAGATGGCTATACAATGGATGGATGGATGGATGGACAGACAGGTTTTTCTTATAAATAGATATTCTGTGAATGTATTGGTTCCTTGGGATGTTTTTAATTATCTTAGTGTATGTTTGTGCATAGAAATTATTATTTTTAAATCTAATAATCTTTTACATTATTTTGCTTGTAATGTTTGTCATGTGGTATTTAATGGTCAACTATATATTAAATCTTTCTATAACATGCAGAACCAAACAAATACTAAGGGATTTTATTTTCCCCATCTAGCTTTATCTCATTCCTTTTTCTTTGCACCATACAATATTTGCTTTCAGTTTATATCTACCTGTCTTTTTTTTTCAATTAAAAATCCTTCAGTGATCATTATAGCTACTCAGCTGCATGATATAGAGTTTAGAAGTACAAGAAGTTATTTTGGGTGACTTCATTTCTTTAGAGAAAGAAATGCTATTTCTGTAACTCCAAACAACCTTTATCTCACTGAATATCAAATCTATGGTTATTGCCTTGAACCTGGAAGAATGGAAGAATGAAATTGCTTCAACAATACCATTCAAGACAGTTTTATTCTGCCCTCTCTCCTTGCTTTTTATTGTTTCCTAGAATGGTAAATGTATTCTTAGGGAAAGAATTAATCACTAAGATTTATCATGGTATTTCATACCAACATTCAATTCAGATATACCCTTAGATACTCAGACCCTAGAAAAGAGAATACATTTCTATTAAACAAACAGTATAGTTTATTTCTTATTTAAGGAGCAACTCTGTCTTGACTGTAAAACAAGACAAATTTAATTTAATAATCGGACTAAGTCAAATGAATAATTAAACCCATAAAAATATCACAAAAATTGCAGAAAAGTATTCAGCATTTGATAGGGGAAAAATGATTCAGCATTTGATAGGGGAAAAAAACCCAATTGCAATGAATTTGGTGTCAGCTGATGCGCAAGACTACTTTCTTCCCTGAGCAGGCATGAAACCTGGATAGAAGAGGAGTTATTAAATCAACATGTCATGCCATGTAGGAGGGCCAGTACAAAACTACACGAGAAACTGCTTCTATTTCTTCCACAAGCACAGCCAGAGTTCTTGTGCAGGGAAGTTGTTAAATCTAGTTTCTAATAATGAAGATGGCGAAACATTATACAATAGTAAGTGAAGGTAAATCTTCCATAAGATTGGCAGATAATATTTTCTCAATGTTTAGCATAGGAGAATAGTCTCCCCAATAGGCCCACTACAAGTGTACGTGGCATTCTATTTAAGCTGTTCTGGATACTAAGGGCCCTTTGATACAAGTTTCTTCAGGGCCAGGCCAAGTGAGAGGGGAAGGTAACCTTGATGGAGATATACAGGAATCAAAATCTAGGCTAGTGATGGCGAACCTTTTCAGCACCAAGTGCCCAAACTGGAAAGTGTGCGCGCGTGTGTACACATGTGCGCACGTGCACTGGAGCACTGGAAGCCCAAAGATCAGCGCATGTGCATGCCAGAAACCAGAACAGCAGCTGGTGACGGTGCACGTGCCCACAGAGAGGGCTTGCGTGCCACCTCTGGCATGCGTGCCATAGGTTTGCCATCACCGATCTAGGCAAAAGGGGCTGAAGCATCTTTAAAGTATAAAAGTATAAAAATGTGAAATTCAGAAGTGACTCAGGCAAACATTTACCTAGTTTACTGAACCATATGGAAGAGAAGAAAGTACAGCATAATCAGATTAGCAAGATTGCATCATTAAAGCCAATCTCAATAAATATAATTTTGTCTTCCTGTGGGGGACCTATACCAAGCCAAAAATTTGGGCTAATAATCAGTAGCCTCTAAACCTATGGTTCTCCTATGAAGGCATAACATTATCTTATAGGACCAGTATGGCTAACGTGTCCCAAAAAACCCAGTCATTTAAACCCACATTTCCAAAAACTGCATATGGGTTTCTGAAGATTTTAGTCTCAGTAAGGGCAATGATACAAAATAGGACGTTTAGAATAGAGGTTTCAGAAATGTAGCTGGTACTGACTTATTTGGAATTTAGTCTCTACAGTAGCAAATCAGTGACTGTAAAGCAGGTATATGATGACCTTGGTTCTGAACATTTTTGTAACAGCAAGGAAGTGATTATTCAGTTATGCTCAGAAAAACTGTGTGAGAGAGTTTTTGAGTCCTCTCTTGACCTCCCTTCTACGGTTGACTGATGGTTAGAAATATAAACCCATGTTTAAAGACCTTAATGTGATTGATGCCAGAACCATTAATATTTTAGGAGTAGTTATGAATAACAGGCCTTTCAGAAAAGATAACTACTTTAATGATATTTTAGTTAATAGCTAGCTGCTTCTCACTGCAATATTGAGTGAGGGCACAAAGCTCCATTTCAGGCCCACATATTAACGAAAGGATTGCAGCACTGTCAGCATATAGAAGGATGAAGATAGGTCTATCACTTAACATTTGAACATAAATTATAGGTGACAAGTGCTCTGAAGCTCCATATCGGAGACCTATTGTACTATTTTCATGTGATTTCATGAAAAGAAACTGCAGCATAAATCAAAGAAAGAGGCAGCCAATTCCTCCCAGAGCCTCACTCCAGGGATTGAATTAAAGGCTGCCTCTCGGTCAATAAAGGCCACTTAATGGACCATGGATGGGTGATTTATATTTTTTTCTAGTGACTGGTAAAGGCCTAGTCAAATTTCGAATCAAATTTCCTAGATCTGGTTTGTTCCTATCAAGATGGCATCATGCACCATCCAATCTAGACATTTTCCATGGAGGTGTTCTGGATACAGTTTGCTAATTATACCCAGAAAATCAATTAGGTGAAGATCAGCTGGGTTTTAATTGGTTCCATTTTGATATTTATTTATGGCCAGCCATCACACAGACAAATGAGCCTTAATACACTGAGATGATGCTTCATCTGTTGCCTATCTGGAACCCACACCTCATTTCGGACATTAATACAATTGAGCGTGTCCAGAAATATTTTACAAAAAGAGTTCTCCACTCCTCTGAATACAACAAAATACCTTATGCCACCAGACTTGAAATCCTGGGCTTAGAAAATTTAGAACTCCACCGCCTTCAGCATGACCTGAGTTTAACTCATAGAATCATCTGTTACAATGTCCTTCCTGTTGAAGACTACTTCAGCTTCAATAGAAACAATACACGAGGACACAATAGATTTAAGCTTAATGTGAACTGCTCCAATCTTGATTGCAGAAAATATGACTTCAGTAACAGAGTTGTTGATGCTTGGAATACACTACCAGACTCTGTGGTCTCTTCCCAAAATCCCCAAAGCTTTAACCAAAGACTATCTACTATTGATCTCATCCCATTCCTAAGAGGTCTGTAAGGGGCGTGCATAAGAGCACCAATGTGCCTACCGTTCCTGTCCTAATGTTCCCCTTGATCATATCCATTATTTCATGCTTATACTTATATATATGCTTCTATGTCGTATAGTTATTTCATGCTTATGCTTATATATACCGTTGTGACAAAATAAATAAATAAATAAATAAATATAAATAAAAAATAGACTCTGGGAAAGTGGAATCTATAATGGTATCAACAGTGTCCTGGGATTCAAGCTCACTATTCTATTTTGTCTTTAGCACTTTAGTGTGACATGGATAAACATGGAAAATGAATGCAATATTGCTCCTAATCAGCCTGTATAAAAGAAACTGGCTTGGCCAACAACACAAAATATTATATCCAATACTTGGATATAAGTATATCTGGAAATGTATATACACATATATTTAAAAAATCAGGAATTTACATCTTTCAAAAATGATTTGCAGGAAGTGCTTCAGACTTCATACAAGCATAATCCTTTTCAGTCTTTAAAATGAGCCTGAGAAAATGAAACTTATGGATAAAAATGTTTGTTTAGACATATATGCATATAAATATTACAAAAGGCAGGTCCTCTACTATTTCTGAAGCTGCATTGTTCCTTGTCTTGCTGCAGACTTAACAAATTGCCCTAATTCTTCATTTTTGGAGCATGAAGAAATATTGCTTGAAGGTATACATGTTAAAACAAACTGAAATGGGAATGCTTTAATATACAAAAATAAATGTTAGGTTTAGCTATCATCCAATTTTGAAGGAATTCTACTGTTTCAAAAACACAACATTCGTAGACTACATATACAGTCAAATTCTGAAAGACAAACTCGTGTTAGGAACTGTCCATGCCAAATGTATCATACCATAAAGCAGTCAACATGGGTTATTTTAAAAAGTCAATTTTGCTTTCTGCTTTATAATCTCATAATATATTTTCCCTTTGAGCTGTAGTTATAATATAGGACTATATTTAGAAATTCAAAGTGAGATTCATAATCAAGAAAAGGTCTTCTGCTATAATAGACATGGGCTACCTCTTGCCCATATCCTCTCATTCCTGGGTGACCTAAATCTACCTCTCATTAACTGGATAACTAATGAATGTTCAACTGACCCAATCCATACTACACTATACAACGCTGTTACAAACCTAGGTCTTGAACAACTTGTAACCAACAATACAAGACTCAACAACTGCCTTGATCTCATCTTCTGCAGCAATTCAAACTCAATTTATGAACTACAAATTAAATAACCTTTTTCCAACAGTGACCACTGCATGATTGATTTCCGTCTCAATATACGTCCATACTTAAATCGTCATAACAACAGCACTCCCAACTACAACTTCAAAAAAGCCAATTACGACCTTATAAACAACGATCTTTCATTTCTGGACTGGCAAAATCTGTTTGCAAACTGCATAACCGCTGAAGACCACTATAGAGTCTTCCTACTTGAAATCAATAGAGTCATCAAACTATATGTACCACAAATGACTACCATGATTAGGAAAAACAAACTACCCATATCAATAAAAAAGCTTCAATAAAAAAAAAATCCCTCTGGAAAAGAAACAAAAAAGGCTATGTTGCAAATTTCAAAAACCGCTACAGAAATATATGCAACCAAATAAAAACTGAATGCACAAATTACCACACCAAGCAAGAAGAGAACCTTCTGAGCACGAATTCCAATTGTGCCTTTTATAATTTTGTTAACAATAAACTTAAAGACTCAAGATCCATCCCTCCACTAAAAGATTCTAACAACAAAGAATGCAATGACGAAACAGTCAAAGCAAACCTCCTCAACATTTTCTTTGGCTCAGTTTTTGTTAACTCCGATAACACATATCCGACATTCCACAAACGTACCAGCAATGATTATGATGACCTAACTCATATAGATTTCACAGAAGATAACGTTGGAAAAGCTCTTCATAACTTAAAACCATCGCTATCTATTGGACCCGATGGACTGTGTGCATACTTCTTAAAAAAACTTTCCATTAATATAGCTGAACCCCTAAGTATTATCTTTGATAAAGCTTTCACTACCAGTTCCCTTCCCAAACTTTGGTCATTAGCCACAGTCATCCCTATCTTCAAAAAAGGAAACCCCAGCTTAGTCGAAAACTACAGACCGATCTCTCTTTGCTGCGTCACCTGCAAAGTCATGGAATCAATCATTAACCAATCCATTACCTCACACTTAGAAACTAACAACCTATTCTCCAATAAACAATTTGGTTTCAGGAAAAAATTATCATGCAACTTACAACTTCTCCACTGTAAAAACATATGGACTACAAATCTTGATCAAGGCAAATCAATAGATGCAATCTACATAGACTTCTGCAAAGCTTTTGACTCAGTAGTGCACAATAAACTTCTCCTAAAACTAACATCCTATGGCATCTCAGGACCCCTTCACAAATGGATATCCGCTTTTCTGTCTAACAGACAACAAGTGGTCAAAATTGGCAATGCTTTATCAAATCCTGTTCCTGTCAAGAGTGGCGTTCCTCAAGGCAGCGTCCTTGGACCAACACTCTTTATACTATACATTAATGATCTTTGTGACCATATCTCAAGTAATTGTGTTCTCTTTGCTGACGATGTCAAACTATTTAACACCACAGACAATACTTCTATCATTCAAAATGACCTTGATCATCTAACTGCTTGGTCTAAAAATTGGCAGCTCCAAATTTCATCCAGCATATGCTCAGTCTTACATATAGGAAAAAAGAACCCAAACACTAAGTACATACTAGATGGACATTACCTTACTGATGACCCCCATCCTATTAAAGACCTTGGAGTTTTCATGTCAAATGATCTAAGTGCCAAAGCCCACGGCAACTACATAGCAAAAAAAGCTCTAAGAGTTGTAAACCTAATCTTGCGTAGCTTCTTTTCCAAAAACACCACACTACTAACCAGAGCATATAAAACATTTGCTAGACCAATTCTAGAATACAGCTCACCTGTTTGGAACCCTCACCACATCTCTGACATCAATACAATTGAACGTGTCCAGAAATATTTTACAAGAAGAGTTCTCCATTCCTCTGAAAACAACAAAATACCTTACCCCACCAGACTTGAAATCCTAGGCTTAGAAAACTTGGAACTCCGTCGCCTCCAACAAGACCTAAGTTTAACTCACAGAATCATCTATTGTAATGTCCTTCCTGTTAAAGACTACTTCAGCTTTAATTGCAATAATACTAGAGCAACTAATAGATTTAAACTAAATGTCAACCGCTTTAATCTAGATTGCAGAAAATATGACTTCTGTAACAGAATCATCAGTGTTTGGAATACTTTACCTGACTCTGTGGTCTCTTCTCATAATCCTAAAAGCTTTAACCAAAAACTTTCTACTATTGACCTCACCCCATTCCTAAAAGGACCATAAGGGGCGTGCATAAGCGCACAAACGTGCTTACCATTCCTGTCCTATTGTTTTTCTTTTCTTCTTCCTATATATATATATATGCTTATACCTCCTAATATTTACTCACATATGTGTTTATATGCTATATAATCTTTTTGTATGATACCTACATATATTGTTGGGACAAAATAAATAGATAGATAGATAGATAGATAGATAGATAGATAGATAGATAGATAGATAGATAGATAGATAGATAGATAGATAGGAGAGGCAAATCATCCAAAACGAGAGCCCCTTAGTATTGCCCCCTCCTTGGCAAGAGTACCTCATAGTTCATTTCTCTGAACTCAGCACATTTTTTTCCATGCCAAAAAACACCAGTAGCCTAACCAACCATGTCTTCAGGAAGAAATTTGTCACATGCATTAAAGTAGTGCTGTTAGATCATCTGAGTTGCATATATCCCAATAATAGCTAGGATAGGAACAAGTATCTTCTGCATCTCTTGTTGTCATTCAGTGGCTGGATGGATTTTTTCAGCCCAGATCTGGTAGTCCTAGTTATACTGGGTCCAAGAGAAAGAACCCATGAAGTAGGTAAAGAGATAAGACAAAGTAATTGAAAATTTCATAGAATGGAATTTATTATTTAAAGGAATTTTAAAGTATTACATTGACAATACATCTGTATGGTGTGAAACTGTTTTAATTCCAGTACCATATCTAATCAGTCTGAGGACCAAATGATATAAAATATGTATTGTTTTGTTTTGTTTTTCTTGACTAGTTCATACAATTTCCATCCAGGCTATACTAGCTATTAAACAATGCACTGATTTATATCTTGCTTTTCTCTCAAGGTAATCAGATCAGTATTTTGGCTTTACATAAAGGCAGCTTCCTGTCATAAAGAATGAAGATTTAAGACAAGGATAGGCAACATCTCCATAGCCAGGAAATATAACAATTTAGGGGGAAAGTTGCAAAGTGTATTAAGTTATATGATATTTGTAGGCAGGACTAGGATTTTATAGGTTTTTGAAGGCTCGGGGATTTGTTCTTTGATTTTTAAATTGTTGTAAACCTGTTTTAGGGTTTACATTATAGTTTCATTTCCTGTGTCAAATCAGAGAAATGCTCATTTTTAGTTTCATGGTATAATTCAGCATTTATATTTTCAGAAGATCGATATTTTCATATATGAAATCTTTAAATTTTGTAATAGTGAAGTAATATATAGTTAATGATACCCTCAGTTTTTATAAATTAACCTAATGATCTTATAAAATGATTGAAACTGATGTGTGACAATAAGCCTCAACCTTCAAAGATATACTTTTAAAAAAATTAATCTTGGCAAGTTTTCAAATTGAATAAAATGCTGAAGAGTTACCTCCTTTTATCTGTTCACTATTCGTCTTAATTAGAGAGTCCCATTCTCTAACATAATGTAAAAGAGAGGAAGAAAGATTCAATTTATTGTCTCTTCTTTGCAGCCACTGCTATGTTCTCTCTTACTATATTATAAACTTTCTGGCTCCAGAGTGTAATCTTGTTTAACCCAGCAAATTCTTTAGCCACTTAACTTGTCTTTATCTTTTCAGATCCACATAATCTTCTTATGAAACATATTGACCTAATGTATTCCAAGTTCAATTGCACCATAAATTTAAATATTTTTAACTTCTTTTGCTAATTATCTTTAACATAGAGTTTGTCTCATTCAGAGCAGTTCAATAGCAGATTATTGTTTTCATAAGGTTTTACAGTGGTACCTCGGCACTCGTTAATTGGTTCCGGGAGACGTGACAAGTATAAAAAATGATGAGTGCCAAACAAACATATGGCTTACAACATGACCCGTTGTTTCAGCCAGGAAGGATTTCCTACCTGTCCCTTTTCCTATGTCAGTGACCTTCCCAGCATGGCCAACATCCTGGCTGCCCTTAGAAACCATCCTGCCTCTTTCTTTTGCTGTAACCTTCCCGGCATGGCCAACTTCCTGTCCATTCTCCATGGCTGTCCCCCTTTTCCTATTGCACTGCGTCAAGTACCAAACAAACAATGAGTACCATTGAACTCATAGAATCATCTATTGCACTGTCCTTCCTGTTGAAGACTACTTCAGCTTCAATCACAACCATACAAGAGCAAACAGTAGATTTAAACTTAATGTTAACCGCTCCAATCTTGATTGCAGAAAATATGACTTCAGTAACAGAGTTGTTAATGCTTGGAACACACTACCTGACTCTGTGGTCTCTTCCAAAAATCCCCAAAGCTTCAACCAAAAACTGTCTACTATTGACCTCACCCCATTCCTAAGAGGTCTGTAAGGGGCATGCATAAGAGCACCAATGTGCCTATCGTTCCTGTCCTATTGTTTTCCTTCATTATATCCAATTAATATAGTTATGACATACTTATACTTATATATATGCTTATATATTATATAGTTACTTTCATCCTTATGCTTATATATACTGTTGTGACAAAATAAATAAATAAATAAATAAATAAATAAATAAATAAATAAATAAATACCAGAACAACATCTTTGCATCAAAATGCATCAAGTACTAAACTTGACAATTTTTAAAGCTGTCGAGTATCGAAGTACCACTATACTACAGTATAAGATAACTTTCCTGGCAAGTCACTCATCAGACCTCTCTCAGGATGTAGTGATGTGATTTTGTCCTAATGTATAATATTTTTCATTTCTTTAAACAGAATTGCATTTGTTATTTTGGTGTTCATTATAGAGATGTTTTCTTTGGGGACTTACCATCTTGGTTTGCTTTTTCCACTTTAAATAAGCAGTGTTGTCAATAAATGTGATCACCTCATGTTCATGCATAACTCCAGATGATTTATAAACAAGTTGAAAGGTTCACAGTTTGCATCCTTCCAGGTAATAAATAGCTATTCATTCCTATTCTTTAGAAATCTATGACGTCTTTTCACATATTCTATGACTGCTAATTTTGCTCAGGAATCCTTGATGAAAATCTTTTGGTTAAAACAAAAAAGTTTGAAAATCCAGATAAAATATATCCTTCCAGATCATACTCAGATATATGTCTGTTAAAACCTACCGAAATTTCTAAAGGGTTAATGAAACAGAACTACATTGACCCTTCTTCTATAAGATTCATCTCAGTCTGTTATATACTTTAGCACTAATATTGCTTTCTACTAAGTTATTCAGAATAGCTATTGAACTTGCAAGCTTCTCTGTATTACCAGGTTTCTTTAAACGTTTTCTTGTTAAAAATGGGACCTTGGCACGCTATAAAGGATCAGCCTTTAAAGCCATTTTTGTTTCTAAAAATGTCTCTTAGAGAAATTACAATGCTGGAGCAGTTAAAGCCCAATGCTTCTTTGAAGATATGCTCAAGAAAGATAAAAGATAAATAAAAGTCATAACACAAAGCAAATGCCACAATTTGTCTTCAAATCAAAGGTTATATTTTACTGATATTTTGTGAAGCGATTGAGATTGTTTCAAAGTAAAATATTCCTTCTAGTCCAAAAAGATTGAGAATTTTTTGTTTTCCACTTTCTTTAAGTGAGACTGATCATTTCTTATTTGTTCATTATGGGGATTTATATCCTGCTTTCTGACATCTGACAATGCTGTAAAGTTTATCAAGCCTAGAAGAATTGATGTGATTAGTAGAACCCATAAGAATTAGCAAAGATTTCTAACACTGGGATGCCTTCAGACTCTTGTTTTAAAAGCACAACCAGCTTCTCATCCCACCTTTGTGCAACACTAAACTTATTGGAGATTCTGAAAATATGTTATGGATATTCCACCAGAATGGTAGTCAAGGGAAGAGTTTACCCATTCACTAAAAAAACTGCTACAATGCACAGAAAAGTAATGTCTCCTCTGAGTATATCTTATTTCCTGGCATCATTATGAAAACATTAATGTAGCTTCTTAACAGCAATATAGAAGTGGTTAGCCATTGCTTTCCTTGAGGATATTTTTTTCACTTCCCAACCTAGCCTATAACCTTGCTATACTCTGGAGGATTCTCATACTTTTTGTCTTCCATATAATCATGTCTAATTCTTGAAAATTGCCTAACCAAGTGCAAACCTGCTTAGCTTCCAAGCCCAGAAAGTTGCTGCCACCTGCTGAGAAAATGAAAAGACATAGCTAGTGAAAAAAAAAAGGCTCATTTACTAAAAGGTAGACAAATAAAGGAGATCCAAACTGCTCTCTTTTGAGCCCCTCCCAAAATGTTCATTTGCACTTATTGAAGCACCTCATTTCAGATAAGCAGAGATCTATGCTAGATTTTATTTAGAAGAACTCAACATTTGTAATGATAAGTGTTTTATAAAGCATTTAATTAGATCTGGATTCTTAAATCAAGCAAACTAGGCTAGCAGACTACAAGAATTTGATTATAATTTTTATCTGCACAGACAAAGACTTAGATTGGAACTTAAGATCTGCGAAGAAAAGTTATGTATTAATTACTACTACAATATCTAAACAAATTGAACTGGATAGAAAATGGAAGGTTCACCCAACGCAATCATCAAAATGCACTTACTTGCAAAGATGCCCAAGTCTAAACAACTAAATACTTTGAAGAAAAAAAGCTCAGCGTTAAAGGGCTGAGCAATCTTTGCTTCCGAGATACATGTGGCATCTGGGTCCTTTTTATGTAGTGTCTAAGCACAATATCAAAAATCACCAGTTCCATTTCTTGTCACTTTCAGATAAGAAACAGATGAAAATCAGATACTGAAAATGACGCAGCCTTTGAGACCCAATATACATTCTAACACCTTTTTGGCCACCAAAAAAATATTTCCGATATTGAAGGGAATGAAGTTTCTTTGTTTTATTTTTTTATATTGTTAAACTGCCAAAATTCAAGGACACCTGGTGCTATAACAGCACCTAATGACATAGTTTGTAAACATGAGCAGATCTAAACCTGGGACTTGGACAAAGCTAGCTGATTTCCAAATGCCCAAAAAAGCTAGCTGTAAAGCTCCAGCCACGGAGGTAGCTTTTCATGGTAGCAGGGAAGTGTTCTGGTATATAGGAGCCTCTGGAGAGTAACTGTTCTATCTCCTAAAAGCTTTGCATTGTCAAGCTACCTCTGTAATAGGGCCCTGGATACCTATCTGGCAGCTGTCCAAGCGACCTCAAACAGAAAGCACTTTGTGAGTTTTGTTGATAATTTGGGCAGAGAAGGAAAGCTTAGAAAGGATTTAACAAAAGGACACTATCTTTACTTTAGGACTGATATGGCTGGAGCCAAAGCAAGTCTCATTTGTCTCAGTTGGCCATTATTGACATTTTTGCTTTCAATATTAATTGTTGGACTATTACTGAGATCTATATAAGTCTTTAAGAAGCCTTGAGGCAGAAAATTCATTTTTGTACTTTCTTTTTCTCACATTTCCTTCTAACTTCATCCCATAACAAGATTTTTTTTCTCAGTTATTCTTGTCTATTAAAGTCTATGGCCTAGTTTGTAGGCGTTCATGGGGAAATCCAAATTTATAAAATGAGGTGGGAAAGGTCTAGGTAATCCTCATCTTATGTCACTCAGTGATCATATGGAATTACAATGAAGCCCTCAAAAGCTACATATTGGTCCTAAGTAGCTTTCAAAGTTATGGCTGCTGTAGCACAAATGTACAGTACATGTGGACACATGCACAAATTCATTCATCCTTATAACTGACCATGGGGACATTGCAGTGCTCACCCCGCAGGACTTGGCCTGTTTCCCACCCCATTGAATCCCATCCTCTTCTCCCTATCAACAGCTTGTGTTGGGGAAGGAGGGCAAGTCAGACCACTTTTTATCATTCCCTAGGTTGCATGGCTCAGCCTGCAAGCAGTCACCATTTTGGAGTGGCCATACTACAGCCATTTCAAAAATGGTGCCCACTTCCAGGACCAAGCCATAAAGCCTAGGGTGCTGCGGGGTGGAGCTATCTGCCTTCCTTCCCCAACTTTTCTGGAGTTCTTTGAAAGGTAAGTGCACAATCAGTGATGTAGAATGGGAAGGTAGAATCTGCTGTGGGGAAGCAGGTCCAGGGCAGGCAGGAACCCTGAGGGCCAGGAATAGAATAGAATAACAGAGTTGGAAGGGACCTTGTAGGTCATCTAGTCCAACCCCCTGCTCAAGCAGGAGATCCTATACCATTTCTGACAGGTAGCAGTTCAATCTCTTCTTGAAAGCTTCCAGTGATGAAGCTCCCACTACTTCTGAAGGCAAGCTGTTCCATTGGTTGATTGTTCTCACTGTTGGAAAATTCCTTCTTATTTCTAGATTGAATCTCTCCTTGATCAGTTTCCATCCATTATTCCTCGTCTGGCCTTCAGGTGCTTTGGAAAATAGGTTGACCTCCTCCTCTCTGTGACAGTCCCTCAAATATTAGAACACTGTTATCATGTCTCTCTTGATCCTTCTCTTCACTAGACTAGTCATGACCAGTTCCTGTAACCGTCTTCATATGTTGTAGCTTGCAGTCCCCTAATCATATTTGTTGCTCTTCTCTGTACTCTTTCTAGAGTTTCAACACCTTTTTATAGTGTGGTGATCAAAACTGGATGCAGTGTTCTAGGTGTGGTCCTACTAAGGCTTTGCAGAGTGGCATTAGTACCTGATTGATTGAATCAACCAGAGGGATTGAATCCCTCTGTTAATGCAATTTAGGATTGCATTGGGTTTTTTGGCCACCATCACACACAGTTGGCTCATATTTAATTAATTGTCCACTAAGACTCCAAGATCCCTCTCACAGTTACTGCTATTAAGCCAGGTTTCACCCAATCTATATGTGTACTTTTGGTTTTTCTTGCCTGAGTGTAAGATTTTGTTTTTTTCTACATTGAATTTCATTTTGTTAAGGTTCATTTGGGTCTTGAGCCTATCATCTAGGGTGTTGGCTATTCCTGCCAGCTTAGTATCATCTACAAATATGATAATTTTACCTTCCATTCCCTCATCTAAGTCATTTATGAAGATATTGAAGAGTACTGGCCCAAGATGGAACCATGTGGACCACTGCTGACTTCCATAAGGACTACTTGTTGAGTACAGTTTGTCAGCCAGTTACAAATCCATTGGATGGTGATGCTATCTATCCCACTTATTTCTAGCTTACCAAGAAGTAGGTTGTGGTCTACTTTGTCGAATGCCTTGCTGAAGTCTCAGTATACTATATCCACTGCATTTTGCTGGTCTACTAATTTAGTCACTCTGTCAAAGAATGAAATAAAATTGGTTTGGCACGATCTGTTTTTAACAAACCCATGCTGACTTCTAATTATTACTTTACTCGTTTCTAGCACAGAGTATCTCAGGGAGTGGGGGAGCCTTGGGAGGCCTGGAGCAGGTGGGGGGCCTGAACTAGAGTTCCCTGGGCCTCCTTCACACCTAAGGCACCCTGTGCTCTGTTTAACCCACAGTGGCTGAAAGGCTGCATCAAGGAGAACAGGGGTGAAGATCATCAAGGGAGGTGACCACATGAATGCCTCACTTATTGAACATCATGATTTGCAACTGTAATAGGCAGGTTCTGTTACAGTCATAACTAAGGGACTATCTGTATTTTATCAGATAGCTTAATGCTACTACTGCATTGTAAAACAAGGAGATTAATCTCAAACAGGAGTCAGAAATCATGTAAAAATGCTAGTGAATATCACATGAAACAACTTGTTCATGTTTTTACTTTTGTTCCGTCCATTCATTCTATACTGTAGCCAAAAAAAAAAAAATGTTCTCCCAACATTTAGTGTCTCCCAATATTCATTTATCATTTCCTTCCAGCAAACTTGAAAACATTTACTTTACAGATTTAATGGACTCCTTTTGGACCAGGTTTACATTTTTAATGGGAAGATTGAGCACGCAGGAGGAAAAAGAGAAAGTGGATGTTGCTTTGTGAAATGGAGCATTATAACAGTGTTTATGTAATACTGTGAATGTGGAATTTTTTTTATCTTTTTCTATTTTCTCTGTGTTTATAATTAAAGAGAGGCTATAGAGAAAAGGTTTCATGCAACATTTCCCATGAAGAATGCTTTAAAACAGGGGTCTCCAACAGGGGTGAAATGCTCCTGGTTCGGACCAGATCATGCCATCCGGTAGCGATTGGGGCAGGTAGTTCAGAGAACCGGTAGCAAAAATCCCTGCCTCCTCCCCCAATTCCCATGCCTTGCTGCTCCTCTTCTCTGTCCCTGAAGCTCTCGGTGGTGATATAGCTGCAAACGGCCTTAAATGACTGCCGTGGTACTTCAGCGCTGTAGGCAGCTAATAGACCAGTGCCTCCCAAGTTTTGTATACTTTATTATTTTTATTATTTATTATTATTGACCATGCCCATTTAGTCACCTGACCACCAAGCCACACCCACCAATTAAGCCACACCCACAGAACCAGTAGGGAAAATTTTTAGATTTCACCCCTGGTCTCCAACCTTGGCAACTTTAAGCCTGGAGGACTTCAACTCTGAGAGTTGAAGTCCACCAAGCTTAAAGTTGCCAAGGTTGGAGACCCCTGCTTTAAAATATCATCTGCAGTTCTTTCTAGCTTTACAAAACTGACATTAAGAATTAAAATACTGTCCAGCGACCTTACTGTACAAATGGATTCAAATGTCAGCCAAATATTTAAAAGCCATCAAGTCTGCCAGCTTGGGTGAAACTGCTGGTTAGTCATGTTGGTTTGTTGATACCGCTCATATTTCCATGATTTCCAGTGTACGTTTGCTGCCTAAAGCCATTTTATGAATGGCCATGAAAGCAAAAATTATAACCTCCCTTGCATAGTCAACCAAAAATACTATGGTTGAGACATGCCCTGGCTAGTAGAGACGTTTTTCCAAAATGGAACCTCTTCAGAATGTCAACAAGCTACACGTTCATTACTTTCCTGCATCTTTAAGTTCCCCTTTCCTAGTGTGTAATCATATGCATAGCCTATTGCTTGAGGAGGGATATCACTGACTACATAATTAGTCAGTGCTTTGCAGAGACATTGAAAGTGTTCTTATATAGAGTTGAACTATTGGTTCCATTTTGTTAGTCAGAAGAAGTTCCTCGAACGGAGAAAAAAGCATGTCCACCCTTACTGAATATATTTGAGAGTAAAACTGGTCAGAATAAAACTGGTCACAGCAAAAGATGTGTTGTGTCACCACACCATAAATCGGACACTAGTGATATAATTGTATAAACGCTATAATCATGGTATAAATGTTTCTAAACAGGTTTCTTCCAAAAATGCATTTATAAAGCATTTTATCCTGAACTAAATATATTAATACGTATTTTGTAGTAGTTTTGATCGGAGAACCGGTTTAAGAATGGCAGAATAGAATAGAATAGAATAGAATAGAATAGAATAGAATAGAATAGAATAGAATAGAATTTTTATTGGCCAAGTGTGATTTGACACACAAGGAGTTTGTCTTGGTACATATGCTCTCAGTGTACATAAAAGTAAAGATACCTTCATCAAGAATTCTAAAGCACAACACTTAATGATAGTCATAGGATACAAATAAGGACAAAATCCTCAAGAAAAAGAATCCATATTAAAATTCTATGTTAAATCCTCATATTATTCTAGAAATTTGAGAGGTCGGTTCACTTTGAATGTGGGACAAATTATTTCTCAACCGCTGATGATTTTTCTCCTAACTGAGCCAGTAGAATTGCAGTTGTCTATAAATACAGGTGGATGAATGGGGGTTTTTTACTTTAAAAAAATGAAGTTAGAAACCTCAATTTATTCCTAAAACAAACAGGACTTTTAAAAACCCTTTCACTTCTTTCCCCCCCCCTTCATTTAATTGAATAATTTCAATAGTGTCTGGGTGTACATTGAAATAAACCCTGAGTTCTTTTATCATAATAAACTGTACTTGGTTGAATATACACAAGTGCCAAACCACAAGCAAGCAAACTGGAATGTGATTTAGTGGTTTATGTGTACAGATACAATGTGGAACATAACAGGGATGTAAAAAAAGAATAAGGAGACAATTGTCCTTCTTAAATTATCTCTTTTAAAAAATACAGGGCACATTTGGCAAGTCTGAAACAATATTGTTGAAATATCATTCCTATTTTGATTGAAAATAGCAAAACTAGAGGCAGCAGAGGATTATCTGGGTCTCCTATGAAAAACAATCAGGAAGGCAAATACAATGGTTCTGAATCTATGATGAAAAGCAACAAAAGATGCAATGTCATTTTTAATAACAACTTGCCTTGAGTAATTTAATGGAGCAGAAGCAATTCTGCATACCCTTATTCAATGCACAAGTTACCAAATATATATTATTTTCATATTATGGATAATATGTGGAGAGGAGATAAAGAAGCAACATCTAACATTGGAGTAGGGAGAGATAAGATGCAGGAGTAGGACAAAAGAAACAAGAGTAATGATAGATGCATGCATGCAAATGTGTTTGTAATGACCTGAATATGTGAAACAACCATCAGAGATGCTACAGGCAGAGTGTTCATAACATCTCACATCATCTCCATCGCAATTTCAACAGAAGCATCAGTTCACACCTCTTCAGCTGTAAATGAGCAAGTCACTGAGTACTACATATACAATATGAATGAAATCCCAGAAAGTAAAGACAGTGTGATTTTAATTTTAAGTGATTTTAATTAAAATCATTACTATGATTTCATTTACTGAAACAAAAGCATAAAATTGAGATATTTCTTCCATTGGCTTTAATATATGTTTTTTTTTAGAATAGCATCAACAAATAGGTGTGATGTGTGGGCCATAGATATTTAGATGGGAATTAAATTAGCTTTTTAAAATGTAAAATATTTTGCCAGGTACTTAATTTGTTCTAATTTCCTAGGAATGCCGTGGTCCAGAGGCTTAATGACACTGGATCCATTGAGCAATTGCCAGCATTCTGATAGTTTTAGTCCTGCACTGTGAGACAGGGTGAGTTCTCATATCTTTCTCTAGCTCAGGAGTGTCAAACTCAAGGCCCGGGGGCTTGATCTGGCCTGCGGGGTGTTTAGATGTGGTCCATGGGGCCACCTTAGAAAAAGTAAAGGTCTGGCCGGTGGTGCCTCTGACAGTAAAAATGGAGCTCGTGGGGGCCGCCACAGATGCCCCTGACATGAGTGATGTCAATCTGACCAAACCCACTCTGGCCACGCCCACCCTGCCGCCAAGGTCAAACATAACCCTAATGCAGCCCTCAATGAAATCAAGTTTGACACCCCTGCTCTAGCTTTTGCCTATCTAGCAGTTCAAAAGCATGGTTTGTGAGTAGATAGAAAGGTACCTGTCAACTGCCAGGACTTTTACTGTGTGATAACATTGTAGCCTCCCTTGCCTTGTATGCCATTCGCTAAATAAATAAATAAATCTAATTTCCTTCAGTGACTATGCATTTTTAAACTGACTCTATTGCCTTTTGCCTCATTCATACAATATTGTGACTATAAATCTTTAATTAATGTACTGTATTCCTTTTTATCCATTTCTTTTTTCTATATTTTTTGTTTCTTTTAAATCCAAAACCCACTGCTGAGTTGAACCTTCAATTTTTGAGTTGGCAAAAAACTGTTCTGTTATAAAATTGGCTACTTTCATTGGTGATCACTATCCTAGTTCGAAAGTGCCTAGTTTAACTCACTAGTTTGCCTAGTTTAAATCAAATTGTCTCGTCCTGATTTTATTTTTATTTTTATGTATCCTATTAAAGGGAGGGTGTAATGTATTTGAACTTTAAGAGGGAAATTTGGGCGGGAACAAGCACGTTGCTGATTGGCTGATGCCTCAGCCAAAATAGTATTTAAAGAGGGATTTCTGCCTGTTGTGTTTGCTGGGATCACAATAAACCAAAGAGCTGTTGTCACTTGTATCGTCTTCTGCCTCTTCATTGCCCGAACTTAACATTGGCGACGAGGGTGGGATGTTGAGGCAGTGAGACTAGCAAAAGAGCTGAAGGAGTACGGATTCTCAAACCCAGCCAGTATCGAGAGTGGATACATAGCGATGTCTAGCTATACGCCGCCAGCGCCATTTACCCAGCCAAGGAGAAATGGGGGTCGTACATGGCCCATTTCGAGTGTTTCCTCGAAGCAAATGAACTGCAAGGAGTTTCGGATAATCGGAAGCGTGCTTACTTCCTGAGCCACTGCGGGCCAGAAGTTTTCGATACCGCCGAATCGCTGTCGGAACCAACGCCGGTACAGTCGGTGCCATGGCAAATGCTACAAACGACACTTCGAGCACACTACACTCCAGTGCCATCAAAGTTTGTTCAACGGTTCGAGTTGAGGCAGAGAGTTCAGTGAGAGGGCGAATCGATAAGCGTGTACATGGCCGCGTTAAGGAAAGCCGCGAACCACTGTAAGTACAGAGACTTGGAGGACTCTTTACTAGAACAACTCATTTGTGGGGTCAGGGACATCCGACTACAGAGGCGGCTGCTGTCCAAAAGCAACCTAACCCTGGCAATAGCCCTGGATGATGCCAGGGCACACAAGATGTCCACCAAAGCGGCGGAAACCTTACAGAAGCCAATCACACCGAATACCGGGGCGAAAGCAACGCCAGTCCACAGCGAGGAAGTCCAGGCCGAATCGGAGGGTGAAGAAGAGGAAGAAGTTTTCCACACTGGGAGGCCGGAGAGAGGCGACCGGGACGAGTGCGTAAGCTGCGGAGGCCAACACCAACGACAAAATTGCAGGTTCAAGGACGCAATATCAGGTAGGCGATCTATTAGGTATGATGACAGCACAGCACTTATTGATTACTTCAGTGTGGTATGTACATGACTTCTCCCCTGATTCTGATACTCCTCCTCCCTCCTCATGCTCCCCTCCCCTCAACCTCTCCTCTCCTCAGAAGGGGAGCCCCTGTCTCTGTGGCTATCTGCAGCTGATGGAAGACCTGATGGATGGCTACAGGAGCAGCACAGTGAAGCAGAAAAACACAGTTGTCTCAAAACCTCAGGAATCAGATTTGGAAATTATCCTGCCAGTGATCTATCAATGACTGGACAAATATATCCAACCATACTGCCATGTAAAGAAAATGAAATAACAAGAACAAAATTGTGATTTCTCCCATTTGCTGTCTCCCCCAAGCAGGGCAGATTCCCAGGTCCTTGTTGCCACCTTGCAAGAGTCAAAAAAAAGGTGGGTTCTTTCCCATGTAGGGGTAGACTCTCCTATGAAGTGAAAAAATCTCCCTTCCCAGAAAATACCACAGAAACCTGCTTGCACCAAATCCAGTGATCATGTGAATCCAGCAAAATGGCATGGAAGTTAAACCTGGGCATCTCAACAGACAACACAGGACTTCTTTCTTTTGTCCATTTCCACTTCAGTCGTATGATAATGGATATCTTCTGCTGCCTGTTGACATTGGAAGAATAGGTGAGGAAAGCAGAGCTGAGAAATCAAATGTTCCCCCCCTTTAATATGATACATAAAAATAAAATCAGGACGAGACAATTTGATTTAAACTAGGCAAACTAGTGAGTTAAACTAGGCACCTTCGAACTAGGATAGTGATCACCAGTGGAAGTAGCCAATTTTATAACAGAACAGTTTTTTGCCAACTCAAAAATATATATATTTTCACACTATAGATAGTTAGATCCACATGGAGAAAGATCCAAGATCTGAAAGCTACCTTGGAAGTCCTGGCTGAGAATAAAGTCAAGTATAAAACTTTCTAACCCAATGTAAGTTTTAAAAAAACTTGCACTATTTTTCGGATTCCATATAGTTACAAAAAGACCTTGACCATAAAAGATGCTTTTTGTTCTTTTTTGGGAGGGCAAAAATTTTAAATCCTGAATAAATTTTGCATGGGCTATAGATATTTGACTTCCTTGTATCTCTGTTTTCTCTTTAGGTCTGAAATGACTTCTTTATAGCAGAACCAATTATTATTTTTAAAGAAAATAACCCAATATTTCAGGACAAGTAACTTGTTTCCAGGTCTAGAAATTGGCACATAAGTTACAACCCAAACTGCTACAGCAGAACTGAAATGAACTATTTCAAGGGAATTTTTACATAATTGATTGGGCTTCGCAATGAAATGCCTAGCCTAGCTAAACTTTTTCTTCCAAAGTACATGTCTGATTTGGGAAGCTTATGTTTTCATAGTTCCATAGATAATGATCAATCAGATTTAATTATGAGAAAAGAATTCATCTGAATTGATCCTAAGGAATAATTCTGCTACCCAAGCATATTCAACCTGTTTTTAGCTGTGGATAGATTTACCAATAACTGGCCTCATTAGCCATTCATTGGAAGCAGGGAACTGGAATAGAAAAGAAGTCTTCACTACTTTGCAAATGTTAAGGATGGATGCTTCTAAGGCTCAGATAATTAATTAGAGTTAATAGAATAAAGTGACCACAACAGTACCTTTAAGGGAATAATTGTCAGACATGTCTAACCACTTGGTGAAGTATATATTTTCATACCCAAATATGGAGAAATTAACTCCTGCTGTAAAACATTTGCTTAAGCAGGAGTGAAAGAGCTAAATCAGTAGTAAGGAACTGCTGAATATCCAGACATAACTGAATTACAATTTCTGAAGCATCAATCAGCATGGCCAATAGTGAAGGATGCTAAGACTGACAGTTCTGGTAGCAGTGGTCCAGAACCATACAGTCTGCATTTAGTATCATATTTTATTGTTTATAAAATGCAGGTGAGGTCAAGTGCCTTGGCTGGCTCTTATCTTTCTTCTAAAAGAAAGGAGGGGAGAGAAAAATAACTGGAGAGTGAAGTGGTCATAATGCCTGGTGGGAGAGAAAAGGGCATTTTTCCAGCTCCCTCACTACTCTGAATGCACAACTATTAGCAACTTCTGAAGGCTCATAGGGATTTATTTTAGGTCTTCAATCAATTTGGGAAAAACATCTTGGAAGAATGCAGAAGCATATCACTTCTATTTGTTAGGAGCTAAAGATAGCTTGGGGGAAACTATTGTCTTAAGGAAAATTGCCTTCTCTATATAACAAGTAAAATCCTGGATGTTTCAGATGCAAAGAATGTAGTGGGCAAAAAACCATTTGTGAAGGACTATGAAATTAAAGAAAAACAAAACCTTTGATTTGAGATAATAACCTTTATGCTTAAACTTAGAAGAAATGTTCTTCTAGCAAAGTAAAATTCTGGCCAACTATGGGAATATTTAGTCTCTGCATACTGCATTAACTATGTCTGGCATTAAAAGCAGGTACCTGCCTGGTTTACTGAGCAGTGTATCCTGCCTACAACATCCTGTGCTCTTCAGCAACTGATATCAAAGTCTCTGGAAATCTCTCATACATATCCCCACACAGAGAGCTTTCACATGCTCAGGGATGCTTAATGGAAGTCCCAATTAAAAACAAGCACAATAAGAAACGCACAACTTCTGTATCAGAAAGCTGGAGGTAATACTATTCCCAACTAGTGTTTCCAAGTTTTAGAGGTCCTTGGTGCTTTTCTGAGGTTGGTTGTTTTCTTGCAGATGTTTCATTACTAAATAAATAAATAAATAAATAAATAAATAAATAAATAAATAAATAAATAAATAAATGCAGTGCAGATCATTTGCTTTTTCTGAAATGCAAATGTGCATCCTTTAATAATATATATCCAAATAATACTATTTTATACTTCATACTGCTGTAAATATTGCAATTCTTTATATCCATTAAAGTTAGGACCATTTCCTACTTTCAAGAAAAACAAATGTTAGTCAATATCTCAGACTTGTAACGAATCCATTCGAGGTTAGGCACTAAACAAATTTGTTTCAGCCAGAAGGGCAATTTCCAAAAGCTAGATCACTAAAGCTAAGTGAAACACCTTAGACAAATGTAGCCTATTTCCAAGACTGCAATTTGATAACTGTTGATAATCCTTTAATTATGCCAAATGAATAAGTCAGCTAAGAAGACTGCTAAATGATTAGTTTTAATGTGTTAATGAAAACTAAACAGATATTGCAGGTCACATTATACTGAGTCCTCATGTTGCTGCACAATTTATTATACTGAGGTTTCTGTGAGATTATGTACCAGCCAGGTTAATATTGTTTATTTCTTTCTCTGAAAATACAAATAAAGTTTGACTAGTTTTTTGATGGGAAGCTCTGTATGGATCACATTTGGTCTGAATGGAATATAACAGAACTGAATGGAATATAACAGAACTATAACAGAACTAAGAGGCCGAGCAATCAATTGTGCAAGTGAGGAGTGGTTGATTTAGCCATTATCATGATTTCTTACAGTAAGTGTTTTTCAAAAAAGAACATCAAGTCTTCTTTATGTTGGATAAAAACTTCAACTCAGCTTGTCAAATTCTACTCAATGTACATTATGTAGCACAGGGTTCAAGGAACAGTAATAGAAATGAACAAATAGTACAGCTGGGTGGAATATTTTTTAATTTTCTTTTAATCTTCTGAAACCCACAGGAGATGGTGAGGTGATGACATCAAATAAGAGGAGCCACTATTTTTAGGACTTTAGAACGGGGATTTTTAATAGTGTAAAGATTCTGGAAGCTAAATCCACCAATTTTACTGCTTGACCTAGAAAAGAAAACATAAAAACTGTGCTACTGAAAATTACCATTTGCCACTAGTTTCCAGTAATGAATCCTTTGAATTCCAAAGTTTTCTTGCTCCAACCCTGTTTCCCTAAGCCATATTTTTGTCATATCATGGTTTTGGAAATGTGCATTAATCAAAATGGCATCCCCTTTGTCTTTAATTAAATGACAATCTAGTGTCTGGATTAATGTTTCATCAGATAATGCAAAACTAAAATAAAAGCCGTCATCTGAGACATACATTTAATACTTTAATTTTTATTTATTTTTTTGGTAATACAATCAAACATTCTATGTCAGTGTTGACCTTTTCGGCACTGAGTGCTGAAATGGGAGCACGTTTGAACATTTTGAGCACCGAGTGCTGAAGAGCGCCAGAAACCGGAAAAGCAGGGGATCTTCTGGTTCCCAGCGTGTGCATGTGCACATGAAGACCAGCTGTCCAGTGAGCATGTACCAGCTCCACTTGGCCTTTCAGGGGTCCTCGTGCCTCCCTGACCACCTGCCTGCCTGCCCCCCTGGTCCCCACTGACGACCCAGTTCCGCAGCCCCAGACAGGGAAAGAAATTCCGCCTCCCTTTTCTGAAAAGCCGGAGACACTTCCTGGCCTTGCAGATAAAGGGTGTCGGTGTTCCTGGGGCTCAGGTTGGGATGCCAGCAGGCGGAAGAACTTTGCCCCAACTTTGGCCAGGATAAAACAACCCCCCCCCAGCCTGCTACCAAGAACAAGCCAGTGCAGGCCCCCCCTTTCCTGGTCACTTCCCGGCCAGTGCGCCTCTTACCCCTCAGTTGCATCTCCATGCTACTCTCTCCTCCAGCCCTTCTGGAGCAGCATGGCTCCTCCTCCTTTTCCTCTGGCTTCCCCCTTGCACCAGAACCCCCTTGCAGCAGCAGGAATAGTGGGTGGGGCAGCCAGCTGCCCAGCCAGCAAATCTTGCCCTACTGCCCCGTGCGCCCGAGTTGGCCAAGCTGCAGATGCATGGCAGTGCTGCAGGTTGGAGGCTGGGGCTGCGCAAGAAGCCCACTCAGGGAGGGAAGGGAGAGAGGCAAACCCCAGGCCCCCCCTCCTGGCTGGCAAGTCTGCTCCCCTTGCTCTTGCTGCCCTTGTGGGTTCCAGCACATGTATATGTACTGGCCACCTGGTGTTTGCATGTGCGTGGGAGCTCCAGAAACCAAAAGATCAGCTTCCCGGCACACATGCACACACTGGGAAGATAATCTTCCAGTTTCTGGTGCACATGCGCACTGGGCTGCTGCTCTTTCAATTTCTGATGCTCCCACGCACGTGAAGATTAACTGGCCAGGGCACTGGAACCTGGAAGAGCAATGGGCAATGGCTCTGTGTGCCCGGAGAAATGGCTCTGCATGCCACTTCTGGCACACGTACCATAGGTTTGCCATCATGGTTCTAGGTTTTAGTAGTAAGACATCTTCCTCTTTTTACATATGCTATTATTAGAGAAACAATGTTATACCTTTACAATGGGTAATTTGAAGTCTGAAGCTGCCTATAATTCAACAGCTGATCCTTAAATCATACAAGAATGACTTTTGGGTTCTGGGATATTGATTTGTTCAACAAACACAAAGGCAAGGTGTGGGCACTTTTAGAATGAACCCTGACATACAGTAATAGTTAGCACATAATGTTAAGAAAGAGGAAGAAATGGTAAAGAACATGTGCTTGTTCCTATTGTTCTTGACAGTGGTTGTTGGCTGCTTCATCTCCTTTGGTGTTTGATTACCTGGAAAATTCAAGTGGATTTTTCATTTCTTTTGCAGTATTTTTTGCAATCCAGTGAAGTAAGTTTTGACGGGCTACAATTTCCAGATGAAATGCCAAAAGAGAATTATTAGGTTTCTTTTAAACAGGAATTCACAAATCTCTGGCAGAGGCTCACTTGCTACTCTTAAGTGGCTACTAATGTCATCAAGAAATATAGAGCTGAGGACTACAGAATTTCTTCAGCCTGCTCGTTTTATTTGTTCATCTATTGCTGTTGCTGTTGCTATGTTTCCTACCCTTCTTGTTCCTCAGAAAATAGAAAGAAGGACGAGAACATAGGGTGACAATATATTTAAACCATTTCCCATGTAGTCACATGAGCATGCAACCAGATGTTGTTGTTGTTTTGTTTTGTTTTTTGCATTTATATCACGCCCTTCTCCGAAGACTCAGGGCGGCTTACACTATGTTAGCAATAGTCTTCATCCTATTTGTATATTTATATACAAAGTCAACTTATTGCCCCAACAATCTGGGTCCTCATTTTACCTACCTTATAAAGGATGGAAGGCTGAGTCAACCTTGGGCCTGGTGGGACTAGAACCTGCAGTAATTGCAAGCAGCTGTGTTAATAACAGACTGTCTTAGCAGCCTGAGCCACAGAGGCCCGATGTGCAGGAGTTAATCTTGGAAATGGGAACTGCTTTGTCACATAGCTTTTTACATATCAAAAACAAGACCTTGGTGAAACCTGGTCCAGTTGACAGCCAGTATATATACCCAGTGGTTCAAAAGATAATTTTCAGAAGATCCCCACAAATGATTTTGACTAGTTGCTGTTTCTCTCAGCCCAACAGAATTGTTTGAGTGATAAAATTTCCTTGTATCTCATGGAAAAGCCAGAATATGAATTCACTAGTAATAGCTGCAATAATAACAACTGAATGACTAACATAATCAGGTGCTATTTGCCAATCTCAGTGTTTTTCTCAGAGTTTGTCTAATTCACTTGTTTTCCATTCTCTTGCCTACTTCTTCTAACAAAGTTTATCAATATATGATGTAAAAGATTGTTTTCAGCCAGCTTGTGACACAGCAGAGGCGTGGTGGCTCAGTGATTTAAAAGACACCAGAGAAGTTCTATACTTTGGCAGTTCAAGCCAGTGGTGGGTTTCAAATTCTTTTATTACTGGTTCTGTGGGTGTGACTTGGAGGGCGTGGCATGGCTTGGTGGGTGTGGCATGATGGGCATGGCAGGGAAGGATACTGTAAATCTCCATTCCCACCCCACTCTGGGGGAAGGATACTGCAAAATCCCCATTTCCCCCCAATCAGCTGGGACTTGGGAGGCAGAGATTAGATAGGGATGGGGCCAGTCAGAATTTTTACTACTGGTTCTCCAAAATACTCAAAATTTCCACTACCAGTTCTCCAGAACTGGTAAGAACCTGCTGAAACCCACCTCTGGTTCAAGCCCTACCCCTTGTGATGGAGTGAGTTCCAGACACTTGCCTCAACTCTTGCCAACCTAGCAGTTGAAAGCATGTAAATGCAAGTAAATAAATAGGTAAGTAGATAGATAAAAATTGGTGGGAAGGTAACAATGCTCCATGTTTCACCACATGCTCCACACTGGCATGATGTCATGCTGGCCACATGACCATGGAAACGTCTTTGGATAGTGCTGCCTCAATGGTCTAGAACATTCCATCAGCCGAGGGCCCAAGGTAGGGGTGGCGGGGTGGCGATTATTATTAATGAAAGCCTGGAACCGAGGGAGACCACTGTGCCTCAGATAGCTGGTTGTGAATCCCTCTATGTGAAGTGGGGTCGTAGGACTCAGGTGGGCTTGTTGATCATGTACCTGGCTCCTTGCTGCATGACAACAGCCCTGCCTGAACTGTTGGAGTTGTTGGCCAGGTTGGCAGTTGAAACCCCTAGACTGTTGGTCATGGGGGATTTCAACTTGCCATCAACTGGCGTGGCATCCTCGACAGGTCGGGAGTTCATGGCTTCCATGACAGCCATGGACCTGACTCAATTAGTGGACAGCCCTACCCACATCGGGGGAGGCACTCTAGATCTGATTTTTGTCTCTGGCCAGTGGGCGAATGATCTGATTTTAAATGATTTAGTTATTGAGCCTTTGTCATGGTCAAATCATTCTCTTCTTCGTCTGGACTTTCGGACCGCTACTCACCACCGCAGGGAGACAGAACCAATGCGTTGGTTCTGTCCCAGGCGCCTGATGGACCCAGAGAGGTTCCTGACGGAGCTTGGGCCATTTCCCGAGAACCTGGCCCGCAGCACGACCGAAGAACTAGTCGCGGCCTGGGAACAGGCCGCGGCTGGAGCTTTGGACCGTGTCATGCCTTTGTGGCCTCTGACCCGGTGCAGGTCTCAACCAGCTCCTTGGTTCTCCGAGGAGCTGAGGGAGATGAAACGCCGGAGAAGACGCCTAGAGAGTATCTGGAGATCCAGCCATTCTGAGGCTGACCGGACACTAGTTAGGTCCTATAGTAGGACCTACCTAGTGGCATTGAGGGAAGCGAAGCGTTCTTACGTTTCCTCCCTCATTGCGTCGGCAGATAACCGCCCGGCCGCCCTGTTTCGGGTTACCCGCTCTCTCCTTCAACAGGAGGGGCGGGAGGACCCACTTCAAGGACGTGCCGAGGAGTTTAACGGTTATCTATACGATAAAATCGTTCAGCTTCGGGATGGATTGGATCAAAATTGAGTAGATCCAGATGAGAGTTTCGAGACTCATCTTGTTGAGACCGTTTGGGATAGTTTTGATCCTGTGACTCCCGAGGACATGGACAGGTTGCTGGGAAGGTTGAATGCCACCACATGTTTACTGGACCCGTGCCCCTCCTGGTTGGTGCTGGCCATGCAGGAGGTGACATAAGGCTGGCTCTGGGGGATTACAAATGCTTCTTTGCGGGAGGGGGTCTTTCCCACTGCCTTGAAAGAGGCGGTGGTGAGACCTCTCCTCATGAAGCCTTCCCTGGACCCAGCTGTTTTAGGAAATTACCGTCCAGTCTCCAACCTTCGTTTTACGGCGAAGATTGTAGAGAGTGCGGTGGCACGTCAATTACCCCAGTACCTGGGATGAAACCATCTATCTAGACCTGTTCCAGTCCGGCTTCCGGCCTGGATACAGTATGGAGACAGCTTTGGTCGCGTTGGTGGATGATCTCTGGAGGGCCAGGGATAAGGGTTAATCCTCTGCCCTGGTCCTATTAGATCTCTCAGCAGCTTTCTATACCATCGACCATGGTATCCTGCTGCGCCAGTTGGAGGGTTTGGGAGTGGGAGGCACTGTTTATCGGTGATTCTCCTCCTACCTCTCTGACCGGACACAGACGGTGTTGACAGGGGGGCAGAGATCGACCCCGAGGCGCCTCATGTGTGGGGTGCCGCAGGGATCGATTCTCTCACCTCTCCTGTTCAACATCTATATGAAGCCGCTGGGCGAGATCATCAGTGGTTTTGGGGTGAGATACCAACTGTACACTGATGATACACAGCTGTACTTTTCCACCCCAGGCCACCCCAATGAAGCTGTCGAAGTACTGTCCCGGTGTCTGGAAGCCATAGGGGTCTGGATGGGGAGGAACAGGCTCAAGCTTAATCCCTCCAAGACGGAGTGGCTGTGGATGCCGGCACCCCGGTACAGTCAGCTGCAGCCGCGGCTGACTGTTGGGGGCAAGTCATTGGCCCCGATGGAGAGGGTGCGCAACTTGGGCGTGCTCCTGGATGAGCGGTTGTCTTTCGAAGACCATTTGATGACCATCTCCAGGAGAGCTTTTTATCAGGTTCACCTGATTCGCCAGTTGCGCCCCTTCCTGGACCGGGATGCCCTATGCATGGTCACTCATGCTCTCGTGACCTCTCGCTTGGACTATTGCAATGCTCTCTACATGGGGCTCCCCTTGAAGAGCACCCGGAGACTCCAGTTAGTCCAGAATGCAGCTGCACGGGTGATAGAGGGAGCGGTTCGGAACTCCCATATAACACCCATCCTGTGCAGACTGCACTGGCTGCCTGTTGTCTTCCGGGTGCGCTTCAAGGTATTGGTGACTACCTTCAAAGCGCTCCATGGCTTAGGACCAGGATATTTACGGGACTGTCTACTGCCATCTTCTATCTCCCAGCGACCGGTGCATTCTCACAGAGAGGGATCCTTAGGGTGCTGTCAGCCAAACAATGGCGACTTCCCCCTGGACTTCGTCAACTATCCAACCTTCGGACCTTTCGCCGCGAACTTAAAACCTATTTATTCCGTTTAGCTGGACTGGCTTGATTTTAAAATTTTTAATTTGCTTTTATGGGTTTTAAATTTTTGTAAATTTTTATAGGGTGTTACTGTATTTTAAATTTTTGGCCAATTGAATAAGTTTTTAAGGGGTGCTCTTAATATTATATGTACTGTTCTCTTTTTATTTTATTCTGGCTGTGCACCGCCCTGAGTCCTTCGGGAGAAGGGCGGTATACAAATTATATTATTATTATTATTATTATTATTATTATTATTATTATTATTATTATTATTATTATTATTATTATTATTATTAGAAGAAGAAGAAGAAGAAGAAGAAGAAGAAGAAGAAGAAGAAGAAGAAGAAGAAGAAGAAGAAGAAGAAGAAGAAGAAATAGAGATGAGCACTGCCCTCTAATGTTGGCTATGACTAGCAAAGTAAAATCCGCAGGGACTCCTTTACCTTTTACTCTTATGACCAAACCTAATGCTGATTTTGACAAAAAAAGAATGAATGGCCTAAGGTCATGCAACTGGTTTCTATATTTAAGGGAGGGCTAGAATCTGGGACCCCCTTCTCCTAGTGCAGCACCTTAACCATTATACTATGCTGGTTGTTTCTGCTTGCCAATATAGTTTAATGAAGTACCATGAAAGCTGCATATGATCCAAGGTGTTATAGCAACAGGATCTTTTGCAGAAGAGTACATAACTAGATCTTGTGGCTTTCTAGGGTGACTTTATTATCCATATGGATTTGACTGCTTTCTTGCAAACAATGGAAGCTACCTTAAAATGTTGTTCCATTTAGCTGATAATGTTCTATTGTGAGTGGCAACAGGTAGTTTGGAGCCTGTCCAGCTCTATGCAGTGTTTTTTATTTGCCGTTTCTAAAACTAGTACAAACTGATACTGTGGGGTTGGGAACAGATGTGCTACTTGATTCTATCTGATACTTGAAGCTGGGAATTCAGTTAGGGATGCCCTCAGGCATGCAGCCACCTCAGCGGGTACATAAATCCCAAACGGACTGCAAGAAATCACATGTGTTAAGCATTTTCTTCAAATAGCTATACTGCTAGTTCAGGAATTTTTCCCAGAAGCATCAACATATCTACAGTACTTCATATGAAATTTCTTTATGGTTCTACTGGTCATTGGCGTAAGAGCAATTTCCTCTTTCTGAGACTTCCAAATTCAAAGAAATGTGTAGCCACAGTAGCCATCAGGCCCTGAATTGGTGTAATGAGAACAATGATGTTCTTATTCTGTTTTAATTATTTGCAATTTAAGAAGCCCATTCTTGCCTAAGCTATGCTCAGTGCCTTTTAAAGAGACTTTGTTGGTTGCTTATTTTGTCTCTTAATTGCTTTAGGAAGCTACTTATTACTGATTTCTTTAGATTGAAGAACCTTCTAAAAGACAATTTGTATTACACTGGAGATTTTCTTTCCATCCTAAATGAAAAAAGTTCTGAATAAGTTTAAAGATGAATAAGTGAAGCTTTAATTTTTGGAAAACAGCAAAATGGGATTAGAATGTTGATTTTGAGAAGTTAAGCTAGATGGACTTGAAAGAATATTTCCTGTGGACTGTTTAAAAATTTATAAAATAATATATGAAGTTGTTGAAATTAATGGTTTTAAAACAAAAGTTTTGTTGACTAGAAAATAAACAGGATAAGTGTGGATTTGAAGGCTGGCCACATGGAACCAGAAAGAACAAAAAAAAAATCCCTCTTCCTCAAGGACCATCGACCCCTCAATACAATGAGTAATACTATTCCTTGACTATAGAACAGTGGTAGTCAACCTGGTCCCTACCGCCCACTAGTGGGCGTTCCAGCCTTCATGGTAGGTGGTAGGGGTTTTTTCCGATACTGAAGCACTCTCCTTTTTTTTAATTTAATTGACTTTTTAAAAAAAATTCATAACATTATTTAAAAACATCAGGTTTTAATAAAATTCCCATGACAATTTAAATTTCTGAAAATATACTATTTGTACCCCCCTTCGCATAACTTTAGTTCACGTTATATAAGTGAAACTAAATGGTGCTATAGTGCGACCGCAAACAAAAGAGCCTTATCCCAGAATAGCTTGCGCATCTCCCCCCACACCATCCAGCTGTAACAGATAAGCAGAGCTGGTAGCCGGCGCCCCCCCCAACCCAATCCACGATGTGCGAGAGGCATGCACAGACAATGATACATGGCGCATTACTGTGGAACCGGGGGGCGGTTAGAAAATTTTACTACTAACAGAGATACAAAAGTGGGCAGTAGGTATAAAAAGGTTGACTACCCCTGCTATAAAACAAATTAAGACTGTTTGAAGACAATTTATTTGGAAGTTACTTAAAAGATTTTGTGGCAATATAACAGAGGAGATAGAAGAACAACAAGTTTTATTGGATAAAAAGAGAAACTGATTTGATTCTGGATTTGGAGTTTTAAAAATGCTGGATTATGCAAATAATATGAAAAAAGCTATAGAACTGGAAAATGAAATCAACATAGATTTAAGGGGACATACCAATGATAAATCAGAAGAGTGACTAGGAATGCCCTCTTAGTTTGGATTCCCAAAAGGAATTTGTTGAAGCAAGGAAACTCTGAGAAGCAAAAAAGAGGAACTGCTCAAGCTGTTCCAGAAAGGAGACAAAGCTGATAGGAAACCATCTTGTGGGACACTACGTGATGGGACAAAAGATCAAGTTTTTTTAAATATAGAAAGATTTAGAAAGATAATCTGTTTGATAAGGTTTACATGTACATATACATACACATACACATACTGGTTTCTGATAACTGTTATTGGGATTTCTTTTTGGGATTATATGACAGGGCTTTAAAGATTTGTTTTTAAGTGGGGAGAGAAAACAAAGAGAAAATGATAACTTTGGACTATAAAATTGAATTTTTTGATTAAGAATAAAATGTATGATAGAATTTAAGAACTTTTGCTAAATAGGATTGATTTATGTGGGGTTTTTTTGTAATTTGACCATTGATATGGGTTGAGATATGGGAAGAAGAGTTTTTTTTAAAAAATGAAATATTACCATAGAGAAGGTGTTAAGTTAGCCAAATTGTTTATGTTTGTCTGGAGAGATGGAGGAGTCATGTTTATATATCTTCTGTCTTTTTTTCCCCTCTTTTTCTTTGTATTAGTTTTTTTAATCTTTGTATTTGTAATCTTTAATAAAATTATTTTAAGAAAATGAAATTAAAAAAGCAAATGTAGCCTGTTCTCTGAGTTAAGAGACATAGTAAACATTTATAAATACCAAGAGTATCTTTTTTTCTCCAGTTGTGAATTATAGCAAGAATAGGAGCAAAAGTTGTTGTTGCAATAATTTTATTTGTTGGGTAAAGGGACATTGTATCGCACCAACAGACTTCTAACATAAGGATGAAAAATATTCAGGTTTGAATCCAGTCCAAATAATAAAGCACTCCTTTTGGATCATAAAGGTATATAAGCCCCCTCCCACATAACAAACAAACAGATAAATGCCGCCCCCCAAAAAAGCCAAAATTCTTCAGGCCGCAAAATGGAGAGCTGCTTTATGCAAAGCAATAGAAAACTGTCACTACAATCAAGTTGATAACTTAAAAGGAAAAGTATTATCTGGAATGGTCCCGTTTCTTTGGAACACTGTCTCAGTTGATGGCTAACCATTTTTTTTAAGTTGACTATACTAGATCTTTAAGAAGCATAGTGACAGCTACATCCCATAAAATAAGCAGATCCGCACATCATTCAACTATAGTTATAATCAAATGTGATTAAAATGTGTAATATGATTATTCCACTTCTACTTCGTCAGTTTCTCCTTCTGAAAATATTTTAAAGTAATTTACCTCACCTGCAATTCATGACTATTTTTCAAAGACTTCTTGAGGCTTTATGCTACTGCTATCAATGACAATTGTTTTGGTTTTAGTAGTGTTACCATCACACTTGTTTCATTAATCACTATTTTATTCAGCTCGTATCCATTATTGAAGCATTTTTATCTTTGAAGTGTTTCCCACACAAGGCAACCTAAAATATTTTATATTTTAAAATATTTTAAACAAAATACATTTGAATTTCAAATAACCAAATGGACATACAAAAATGGTTTCAAATTATCAAAATGACATTCTTCCAGATGTTATGTTTGTTTAGGATAATACTACCTTCGTCTTTTTTCCTTTATAATATGTTTATATTCTGCATATTATAAAAAGACTTGTTTCTATATGATCAAATAGTTCCATAAATTTCAGTAATTCCAAGTTACTCCAAGTTATTCTAAATTATGCCTTGAAAGTATTAATTATTGGGACTTTCTTCCCATAAACATGGCTTGCCCAGGTTTGCTTTCATCTCTTGTATTACAGTTGCTGTGACAGAAGTAAGACTTCCATTCTTAGAGATTATTTGTGAAGAATCAGAATGGAAGTTTCCATTGGTCAGGAAAAAACGGAACCCTATATGCATAGCAGAAAGACATTTAGAAAGCTTCCATATAAAAAGATCCAGCTAATATATCGAGGAATACACAATGACCCCAGAGTTTTGCAAGCAAGGAGAAATGATGGCATGATTTCCATAGCTAATTTAGAATTACCATTTTGCTCCAGAGATGAATGGAGTTAGTGATTAATTTGTCACATTCAATTGCAAATTAAGATTTGAATTTTTAAAAGCTGTTTGTAATCAGAGCTTGTCTCTGTTTAGAGCTAATCACACATAACACTCACAACTATCATCAATTATATCTCTTGATTATGGGATACAGTGAAAAGGAAGTTCCAAACAATACATTATGTATCTGCTATTTAGTGAAGATTATGTCTGATTAAATGTTCCAGTAAAGCATCATATCTATTGACACATTTTATTATCTCCTTTAATCTATCAGCCAGCAGAATATGGGATAGGATTACAAGTACCATATATGCTCGGAAGCCTATGACAAAGCCCACAGTTGTCTGCACCGTAAACCCCTTATGGACCCTTCTCAGGCATCCTCCAAGGCATGAAGAATAAACCCAAATATCTATATGACTGAGTAAAATCTGTAAAATACTATTAAAAATTATGTGTATACAGGAAAAAAAGTGTGATCTTTACCTTATAATCACTATATTACCCTATACAGCCACAGATTTATTTTCCTTTATACTGCTGAATAAACTACTAATCAGTTAAGGTAATGACAAAATTCAGAAAGATGGTGAGAGGGCAATAAGAAATAATTACATCATTTTCTATTCCCATGTTTTAGTGGCTTCCTATAAATATAGAAAACAAGTCTATGTTCATTGTGGAAAAATAAAAATATATACTCTATTGCTTTTTGGCAAAGAAATCCAGCAACTTAAAGAAAATAAAATCCATACCAGGGAAGACATTTAACTGTTATATTTATAGGTAACATTATATAAAGATATGGTCCCAGATATCTTGACTATCCAAGTCTTGATGACTTCATTGCAAAGCACTGACTGAGTTGACGGGAAGGTCATTTACATGTAAATTATCACTTGAAGTTACAGTCATCAAGTGCTGAATAACTGCCAGAACCAGCTATTATGGTATGAATTGCTGACTATACTGTATGTGGGAGTTGCTACTTTACTTATTTCAAGGTAAAGTTATATTTCTTTCCCTTTTCTTAATTTTAGAACTGCTCCAGATTTAGCTCTGTGCCTGAAGTTCCAACAGCATCCATTGCAACAAGTGTCTTTTAGTTCCAAATAGCTTTTGAGGAGTCTTCCTTAGTCAGAAATGCTTTATCAGTGGGGTCCTTGGTGTTCTCCAAGCTTGGTTGTTTTCTTGCTGATTTTTCATTACCAAACTAGGTAACATCATCAGTGACGTTTGGAAATGAAACATTTGGTAGAAACATCTGCAAGAAAACAAGCAAGCTCAGAGAGCATCAAGGATCCCACAGTACAACCCTGAGCTACAATTATCCTCTTCTATTGGTGCTTTAACAGTTTCATGGTTGGATTTGCTAACTGTGCTCTAATTAAATTACCTTCAAAGGATACACAAAAAATGCAGTCTGGATCAGAATGTGCCAATTTATTTAGTAACAGTCAAAAAAGGTAGCACTGTTACTGACTAATTTTATTAAAAGGTATAACCTTTTATGAGCTGCAGTTCACTTCATCATCTGAGTGCCTAGACTATTTTAGTATTTAATTTTGTGGGACAGAAAATGAGGAAAAAGTCAGTTATGCAGCTTCAGGTTGCATATTGCTAATGCTTAAGAATTAACTATTGTAATGTGTTTTAAACCCAAAGTGTTGGTGGATAAGGCAATCTTCTGAAATTGCCTGAAACTATACAATGTACGTGAGTTCAACAATTTCTCACTCAGTGGTGGAAATAGGGTCTATTAATTTGGATTGCTATTAAATAACCTGGGAGGTTGAAAGTGTTTTAATAATACTTTCTCTTTGCTTTGAGTTGGGACTTCAAACTTGTGTTCATTAATTCTTGTGTGCAAAGTCTGGCCCATTTGTCTTAGAGGGACATTTTGGCAAATATTGCATTGGAGGAAGACTAAATGAAGGCACCTGTAAACTTGTGTGATTACATTTTGGGGCCATGATGGTATTGTTTGGGGAAAATAGACATCTGTATCTGGCATCATTGTTTCTTGCTGCTTGTGAGACTCTACTGTACTTCAGGTTAGATGATTACGCTGACTCTGTAAACTGCTTAGGGAGGGCTGTAAAGCACTATAAAATGGTATATAAGTCTAAGTGCTATTGCTATTATGCTTGCAAGTATGAGTGATCTGCCACTCAGGCTCCAAGAAAGTATACTTCTTAGGTGTGGGTGGGTGTCTGTCTGTCTGTCTGTCTGTCTGTCTGTCTGTCTGTGTCTATGTCTGTGTATGTCTGTGTGAACTCCTGGTGAGTGCCTAAAGTTTTCTTTTGGAAATGGTTTGCTATTGCCTGCTTCCTAGATTGAGAGTAACTTGCTGGTTTCATGCTTAAGGCAGGGCTAGAACTTCAGTCTCCCAGTTTCTATCCTGATGCCTCAACCAGTAGGACAAGCTGATTCTCACAATGGGGTATAGATTATTAATAATGTATTTGAGTGACCTAAACTGTGAATTGTAGGTGATAATCAGTGGTGTTCTGTTATGCTATTTCTATATTCTATCTTTTAACAGGTCCTCTCTGGGAATGGAACTGACTCTATTGATTTTTCTATTGGTCTCATAGGGTGAGTAGTTCAGTTTCCTGGTGTTTAGCTTAATTTCATCAGTTAAGTATCTATCTCAAGTGGGTCCAAAAAAATGTGGATAGAGCATTGAGTTTTGGTATAGATGATAGATGTGATATGTTCTAGATGGAAGCTGAAAGCATGTGGCTATGCAGGGCAATCTGTAATTTTTCTGTCTAACATAATGTTTATATGTTCTTTGTTAAGTTTTACTGAGACATCGAAGAAGCTGATTTGTTCTGTATGTAGCTCCAAACTGAGGTTGACAGAAGAGAAGAAATTGTGAGGAATGATGAAATTTGACATGAGATTCATTTCCATGAGTCCAGCTAATTAAAATGGATTAGTGCAAAGATACCCAGCCTTATGGCAGGATGTGGTATTTTAGCATCAGTGATGATACTCTCTTTGGTTTAAAGTCCATGATTGGGCAAAATGTTGGTCTATATCATGTCAGCATCTATGGTGGCTAAAATTATATTGTTTGTAAAATGTGTTAGAAAATATGTTGCCAGACCCTACAAGAAGCAAAACATGGCTGTGCTCCTAAAATGCCTACTTAGCAGCAAGAAGTACAAGACAGCTACATAGAAAGATGTGCTTCAGCCCAAATTAAGTTTCAGGGAAATTCTATAGTTTCAGGTTGAAACACACCTCTCTACACAGAGTTGCCTATTTTCTAAGAGCATCATCTTGGGTTTTTTCAAAAAATATTTGGTTTTATTTACTACTATCTTCAGGAAATTAGTGACTTTATTTTGAAAAGCATGAGGATTTTCTTTAAAAATATATAATACTTACTAAAGTTTAACTTCCCATGTATGATTGACTGATGACATTTTGCCTTTAATAGTTCTTTTGTGATATAACAGCAAATGCTATTTGTAACTCTGTAAATATGGAAAGGAAGCTTTTTGAAATTTATGCAAGCTGATAAAAAAGACTGTGTAATCCTCTTCCTTAAATATTTGTAGGTTAGTGTTGGTGTATTTCAAGTTACATATACGTAGAAGAGAACACAGAGCAAATGTGGTAGCCATGCATTAGAGAAGAAATAGACAATGCTAAAATGGCCATTGTAGTTTATAATGGTGTTACAGCATCTAGCTATTCTTCAAAACCACATCACTAAGAAATCAGATACCCAAATATCTATTCATTTTGCTTAAAGCATCACACACTGTGTTCAGGTCACTTCGGAGATCCTGGACAACATTTTCAATGCTTCTGGTGTCTTTCAGAATTTCAATGCTTTGGGTGTAGGGGTTGAAATAAACAGAAAAGGGACGATTGATTGATTTTGCAAAATCCCTGAAATAAAAATAAAAAAAGAATTACATTAACTCTTATTTCTGCACTTACAGATAAGAGCAAATTCAATCTGGGATTTGTTTTTAAGGGTCATAGAAACAACTTGCCTCATCTTTTCTTTGGCTTCTTCAAAACTTTCCGAGACAAAGTAAGCTTCCTGGAAAGTTGTGATAAGGCATTCTTGCAAGCAGGTTGTCTTTGGATCAAATGTTTTCACATTGGCTTTATCAGACAGAGCATGCTGCAAAATACACCACATCAAATATTAAGTAACATGACAGAAACCTCAAGTGTTTCTATGCACCCAAGCTTTATAGCAGAGAATGCTCTCCACTTCACATGATTCACCTATAATTGTTTTTTTTCCCAGAATGAATATGATGTGCATCTTAAACTTATCAATTTATTTATTATCTATTAAGATTTCCTTCCCCTCAAGTAATTACACCATCAAGAATAGTGCTAGTTGCATCACGAATATAATAATTTTGTTTTATATATGAAAAATAACTTAAATCATCACACCTGAAACAAAGATCATTTTATTAATAAATATTTCAAGTATTCCCATACTATGACTAATATTAGAAATTCTTCAAAAGCAGAAGCAATATATGGATATTTACCCATATTACACATTCATAAAAATTATATTTCACTTCCAGAATCACATAACACCAGTTTGTTTCAGACTTGAAAAGTTCTAAATAAATAATGAATATTTTCATTGCTCTTTTTTAATATAAGGTAGATTGACAGGTAATTAACAGTTCATCAAGAGCATTCACTGTATAACCATTTGTTTAAAACCAAACTGAGTGACGTTTAGAAGTCATGGAATTTGATGAATATACAACTTTTTAGAATAATGTAAAGAACTGGGAATAAACAAGAGGCTTTGGACATTTGTGGAATATCGTACTCTGCTCTAATCAGTCCAGTTTGCAACTTATGGTACAGGAATTGCTCTATCTCGGTTCAGGAAGAAAGTACTAATCAAATATTTCTTTTTTAAAAAGAAATTTAATAAAAAATTAATTATAAAGGTTGCATGTTATAGTGAATACAGTATCTTGAACTGCACAGCTATACATATATGTTATTTTCTCCATATGCACATATCTGGTACTTTTATATATGAGGACATGGATGTTCATGAAAATAAAAATTGGGGTATTTCCCTTTCCGTATGTTCCATAATTCTTAGATTCCAACTTTAATTTCTTAAAAAACAACTAGTCACTAACCATTCTAGAACTTGATTTATAAAATTGAAATATATAATAATTTGTCTACCTATTTACTTTTTTTAAAAAGAGTCCTTTTTAGTATTTTTGCCCCAGGAAGTAGACAAGGCAAACTATTTCTGTAAAATCTTGCCAAAAAAATTGCAGAGACTTGTCCATGCAGTCTCCAAGAATTGAACATGATTGAACTATACTTGCTGTAACTATATTTGTGCTTTGTTATTCCCAGTGCCTCCTTAATCTTCCTTGTTTCTAGGTGATATTTTTTTGTCAGATATTCTTTGGCTCTTCAGCTTGTTTTCTTTCATCTGTTTTAGTTTGCTTGCTTTTGGTCTTAGCACGCTGATCTTATTTTCCAGCCTGATCTTCCATTTTGTGGTGCACTGATTGGCTTTTATTTTTATTTTTCATCCAAGGTATTCAGTTATAACTGCAGCCATTCTGTACATTAGAAGGTTTGTTTCTTACAGTGAGTTGGTGCTTACACTTGATATAGGCGTATTTGCATCTTTTAACGCTACCTGTTTCTTTGGCACAAGCTTCAATGCAGGCAGCCATATTCTGTTGTCTTTTGTGCTGCTCTAGATGCTCATTTATACTTAACTTCAATTCTTTTTAAATAAAGAATTTGTTTTTTCTGAAGGAGGAAAGAGGAACGAGTACCTGGTTTAGGAATGAAAATGATTATTGATCTTCTAATCTCTTTTCTGTTATTTCTGATTCTAGATGTTGTTCTTTCCAGAACTGATGCATTCATTTCAAATAATCTCTTCTTGTTGGACTTGATTTGTAATAATAGATCATTATTTGTTTTCAGACTTTGTATATATCTGCGATGGGTAAACACCAGGAGCGGGTTCCAAATCCCGTCACTACCAGTTCGCTTGTGTGTGTGTGTGCACACTCGCAGCACTTCTGCGCATGCACAGAAGCATCCGGGCGGGTGGGTGGAGCCTCCCACCGCCGCCACTACTGGTTCGCCTGATCCGGTGTAAACTGGTACACTGGTAAACACACCACTGGTAAACACACTTTCTTCCAATAGTCTTGCACCTGCTGGACCTGGTTGCTAGTCAACAATACTTTTTTCTCCAGCCATCTTGTCCTTAGATGTCCAGGAACTCCAACACCTAGAGTAGTTCTTGTTGACCCAGATGATAACTGATCATGTATGGGTTTCTGTAAAAATTATATCTCACCATACTGTTTATGGGAAAAATACTCATTTTCTGTGTCCTGTGATAAGACCTGTCATGTATAGCTGAACTTCTGGCACAGCTCTCATATTCCTGAGAGCACATAAGCCCCACAACCACACCACTGTGTTTCACTGGGGGATTATTATTATATTTAAATAAAGTATTTAATATCTACATAGCTACAAAACATCACACCTGCTGAACAGAAGAAAAGATGGACATTCTGACCCAATGTCTGGAAGCTGTTATGTGCAGATGGGAAGAAATAAGCTGCTCCAATAAACTCTGTGTAGGTAGTCTTTCTCTGAAGAATCAGTCTGTGTGGATCCTCTGTTAGTTTGAGAATTATGGCTAGCTAGACAGAAGGAATCCATGTATTGAAGTAGTTGCATTCCTTCTTGAAGCAGATGCTTTGAGGAAGGCTTCTTGTCATCACCTATTAAAAATCAACAGTAATACCCCTTACCTGGAGCAGCCTTTGAAGATTCTTCTAAAGCTGCAGATGGTGCAGAACACAGCAGCCCATTATTGTCAAATGACAGCCACCAGTGCCATATGCCAATGGTTTGACTCTATACTGGCTTCCAGGAGGCTTCTGAAGGCAATTTGAAGTGTGGATTTTAACTTCTAAAATCCTTTACGGCTTAATACCTGGAATTCTTCTGGACTGTATGTTTCAAGTAGAACCAACCCATCCAGGGTTTTTTAGAACAAAAGAGTACATTGAAAGTTACCTCCTAGTGAGATGGTTCAGAGTACATTGCACGCATTTTGTGTTATTCCCTTATTTAATGGATTCCTTTTCCGTAAGAGATGGCACCCTCACAGCTTTTCAAACAGCGGTCAAGGTCGGGCTTTTCTGTAAACTTTTTGATTATTGATGAATAAAGAAGTCATTCAATGCCAAATTTTGTTTTTAGTTTGTTTTGATGGATTGTATATTGTTGTAAACCACAAGAAGTCTGCATGAAGCCAGTAGTTAGGAAATATCAAAAAATCAAGTTTTTTCTCTTTCCTTTCAACAATCTTTGATTTGTCTTTTGACTGTGGAAAAGCCCTCTGGGTAAATAGGACAAAGCATCTATGTGTTTTTCTTTTTCAAGTCTACTATTAGACAATGTTTTGTTTGTAGAAAGCCCAAGGTTCAATTCCTGGCCGCTTCATACTGAGCTGGGAAAGATTTCAGTTAGATATTCTAGAGAGCTGGTATAGGTGTAAATACTGATTTGCGTGGATCAAGATTAAAGATAAAATTATGCAAAAGTGAAATTGCCATTTCTAGTGGCTTGCATTTTATAAATTGAAATTGAAATTTGGAGGGGTACATATTATGCACCAGTGATAGGTGTACCATGATGCTACAAATTACACAACTCCTACTTGAACAGAACAGGAAAACAGCTAAATTAATGATTAACTAATAATTTTTAAAAATTATTTAAAAATCTTTAAAAAGATGTTAGAGACATGTTAGGGGCAAAAAGTGTTTTATTAAGAGGCGTTCCTGCCCAGGAATATGAAGCAATATGCAATAAATTTAGCACTGTCTGCAACTCTTTTCAAAAGCTGCATCTTTTTGTAGAATCACATGGCAGCCTTGCAGAATTCAGGCACATGATCCTGAGAAAAAAAACATTTGCAATGTTTGCTGTGTGCATGCTCCTACACGCTATAAGGATTTTTCAGGAATTGAATCTGAAGTCCTTCCCACCCTTGAAAACAAGGTTTTTTCTAGACAAATTTGTCTAAACATGAAGCTTGAGTAATACTCAGAATTCAAATGCATACCAGTAAAAATTGTGGATTTCTTCTAAATATTGCATCATTGCAACACAAGAACAGTCTTGAAAATTAAATGGATTTTGGGCTGTGAACTGATGACTTCTTTTTCATTGTCCCACACATAAATATGCATGCAGGCATCTACAATTAATCCAGCATTAAGATACCTCATAAAAAGAATGATAAAATAGATTCAATTAATTAGCCTAAGTACTTAAACAGGAGCAATAATTCCAGGCAACAGTCAGCCACTCTAAAGCTTGTGTCACATATCTCTAGCAAAACTTAATGTTGTTTTCTATCCTGGCATTTTACAAGAACAAAATGCTTGTAAAATATGGAATTTAGCAACAAAAAGTCTTGGTTATAATTTTTTAAGACACAAAACAAAAAGAGATAACCAGATGCCAAAAATATTTATATAACTAAACATTTGTTTTTGAAATCAAATTTAGATAAGGCAGCTTATTCCAAAGCTATAAGCATCAGTCATTCACAGCAGGTGCCCTGTTGTTAGTTTTCAAGCAAATTACATCTCCAAAAAAGCAATTTCATCCTCATTTATAGGACACGTTTTCAGATATTTGTGTATTGCCTGAGCATGTATCCTACAACAGAAATTCCCAAATGGAGATACATTCCTAAATAACTGAAATAGGTAATTTCAAACCAAAATCCTGTCAGAATTTTTGAAGCTTGCTTTTCCAACATTGAACCTAACTGGATCCAGGATCCCTATAATGAGCTTGATCTTCCTGTTATTCCTCATACAACAGGAGTTGCCCCTTCAAAAAACAATGCAATAATTTAAAAATCAAAGAGAAACTATGGTGTGTTTTATCTACCAATGGAAAGATCCCAGATAAAATAGGAACGATTCTGAATTACACATGAGAATTTACAGTTGCTCTAGGAGTTCAAGAAAATCATGCAAAATCAAGGGCAGGCTATGTCAACTAATCTCAGAGAGCACCAACGGAATCCCCAAGCATTCAACCCTGAGCTACACATGTCTTCTTCAGTTGATAAGTTAAATCAGTTCAGGACACTTTACACAGAAAAGAAACCCACTTCTGTATTCACATATGCCACTCTTTGAGTTGTGGGTTGTGAGATCTTGATATCTAATGAAATGCATTTTAGGGACTGCTTTTTAAAAATGTACTCCCACATCAGTTTTTAAGCACCCTTTTTCTTTGGCTGTTGGATCCCACTTATTAAATTTACACTTCAACTAAGAGAGTCTATAATCCAGCCTCTTTTGTCTTTAAGGCACTTCTAATATCTCTGCATGAGCCAGACCCTTTCATGGTAAGTCTTATACCCAGAAAATAATTTTTGATTTGTAAAGCTCATCAGACAATTTAAACGCCCTTGTATAAAGAACAGCCTATAGAAAGAGCAGTGACTTTAATAGCCCAATTAGCAGCATAAGCTAGGATAATAAAAAAAGACCACCCAAGTCAACATTCTATTATTAAAGATGAAAAAATAAAAAATAGCATCAGTTCAAATTACAACATCAAATCCTAGCTAACATGGGAAAAATAAATTTAACAAATATCTGATTGCTTATATTGCCAGGTTCATGTTTACATCTTTTAAATTAGAGTTCTAAAAATGTGTGAGAAACACTGAAAATGCCCTTTATATCAATAAACTATGTTTTTTCAGTGAATGGGATGTAAGGAATGCCTTCAATTCATAGTTTTTAAGACTACACAAACCAAAATGAGTCCAAACAATTTAGTTTTGTAGGTAAAAACCAACATATCCTTAAGTGGTATGCATCCTTAATTGGATATTTAACCAGCAAATGTCTCACCTTCTTAAACACTTTATGATTTAAGACAAATATTTCAAATGGCAATGTAAATCAAAGATTCTTAGTGAGTGTCTTCATTTTTAAATTTAGAAGAGGGAAAAACTTCTATTTTAATTTAAAACAGTGATTTCATTTTAAAAAATATTTTTTCTGATTAAAGTGCCTTTGAAAATAGCAAAATTAATTAGACCTGTTGACCAGATCTTTGTGGGAATGCTGGTTGTTTTTTGTTAAATCAAGAACATAAGGATAATGTGAGGTAAGCAGTGAGACTGTAACTATGGAGAGCTAATTGGAACTAAAGTAAGTAAGAAGCAAAATAAGGGGAAAACAGAAGCCAGCCTTTTACTTTCACTGTAGTAATTGGCATATTTTCACTTTCTCACAACAGCAGTCACAAGAAAATCTGCTGAACTGGCAGACAGAGGCAGAAGTTCACTAGAACAGCTTAAGGGCATTTCACCAGATTTATTGCAGGAAAAGTTTGAAGAATTTGGCAAAAAAATGACTTAAAAAGGAAATAGAAGAAGGATTTGCAGGAATAAAAAAAAGATATCAAGAAGAAGTTCGGAAGAATCTATGATGAAACTGGGTGCAGACTTAAAACAAATGAATGATAAAGTAGAAGTTTCAATCCTACAGGGAGATGGGATTTAACATTAACAAGAAACTAATGGCCAATATTTTTATTGAGTGATAAGTATAATATAGTTATTGTAATATAATTATTATAGTTTTTATAATAAAATTTTACCATGGTATGGGCTGAAAAGTTGAAGATAATATTACAGAATTTTATTCATGGAGATTGATGCAAGCAAAAAAAAAAACACAGAATGTTTGATTTAGGGTTTTAAACATTAGTCTAGATCAAGGGTGTCAAACTTAAGGCCCTCAGGTCAGATCCAGCTCACAGGGTGCTTAAATCTGGCCCACAGGGCTGGCCTGGAAATATCAAAGAACTAGCCTGTGGTGCCTCTGCTGACCAAAACAGGCCATGGAGGCCCACATGCGCTCCCCCATGGCCCATTTTTGGCCTGGAGAGTACCGCAGGAGGCTGGGGAGGCCAAAAACGGGCTATGCAGGAACCACACAGTGCTTCCACGCAACCCATTTTCAGCCAGGAGTGTGCTGCAGGAGGCCATGGAGGCCAAATATGAGGCATGGGGAGGACGCGCACATACCTTTGTGCCCCATTTTGGCCAGCAAAGTGCTGCAGGAGGCCATTGAGGCCAAGAACAGGGTGTGGGGTGTCTGTGCACAGCCCCCCACACCCCATTTGCCCAGCAGGGTGCTGCAGGAAGCATCTATCCCATCTCCCCCACTATCTGCCCCCCCCCTCTGGCCCATGGAGGAGAACTACAATGCTGATCCAGCCCTCGAAGAAATCCAGTTTGAAACCCCTGGTCTAGATTATGGAAATAATATTATGTAATATGATATTTAGAACAGGGGAGGGCAATTAATTTTCCCAAGGGCATGCATGAATAGCTGGGATTGTTGTGGAGGGCTGAAACCCCGCCCAATACCCCTACCCCCACCAACACCGATGCCTCCCTGCTGATGCCCTGCTCCTACCACTCCCCCCTCCCGATGTCACCCTGCCCCAACCGATGCCACTCAGCCACTGATTCCCTGCCCCCCCAACACTGCTGATGCCAGACAGGAACATCCAAAATACTGGAAGTGGCTCAAGGACTGTAAAATGTCCAAGTCTACTTTAAAGAGAGAGGTTAAAATATACTTATAATTGTGAAAAATATTGGAAATCACTGCTTTGTAATCTTTTTTCTTTCTTTTCTATTTTAACTTTTTTCTTTGCTTTCTTTTTCTCTTTTATTCATTACTTTGTATTAATTTGAATAAGTTTTTATCTTATTTTTTTTTTAAGTTTCAGTAAAAGTTATATTAAAAAAACAATACTTTTTACGTACTTTTAAAATGCACTGCTGATAATTGGCACAACAGAGATATCACACATTTCAAGAATCCTGCATCATTAATGAGCCATATTCTGCACTAGTTTAAATTTGCTTAACTAGCTTTCGAATTACTCCAGGTAGAGTTCATTACTTCCTAAATTTAACCTGGATATCACTAACGCGTAAGTACTTTTTAAACACCAACAATATTATCATATACTCACTCATTTTTAGTGGATTTGGTATTTGTAACTGGTTCTGTCTAGCTGTATTTATTACTTTAATTTGTGTTGCAAGCTGCCTTGGGGTATATATTATGAAAGACAGAATATAAATGTCTTCAATAAATAAATAAATCTTGGCTGTACAGCAAGTTTGAATTTTCTTAAGGGCACAAGCACCTTTTTTTTAACTTTATTGGCAAAATGATTGTTAGACTGAAACTAATGTGCCACCTGGAATACCAGTGTCAAGAAGTTTAGAGGTTTAATTTGTAGGGGTTATGCTTAAATAGATTTAAGAGTTCCAACATAACTATAACTGTACATATTGACTTGTCAATTGATGGGCATAATCAAAGTTGTAGATAATAACTGCTACTGTGTACACCTCTACCACTAGAGTTTAGGATTGCTGCCAAGATGCCATATTTGGGACTCTGGGCTTCTTGTTTAACTGCTTGAACATTGTTACAGTTTAAATTCCAATGTTTCTACTGCAAAGGACTGAAACAAAATTATATTTGTTATACTAGTACAGGTCATAGAATATGGCAAAAATTTAAATGAAGCTGGAAAATCAATTTATTTATTTTTTATTTTTTTTATTTACATTTATATCCCGCCCTTCTCCGAAGACTCAGGGCGGCTTACATAGTGTAAGGCAATATTTACTAAATATAGGTACTGGGTGGGGATGTAAATGAACCAAGTTCTAATTTGAATTTTGAATTTCATGAAGACATTCAGTTTGAATTTGCAATTCAGTGTGAAGAGGTTATCCAAAGAATCAAATAAAATCAAAGATTTGATCTGATAAGAGTATGCATGCATATCACAAAGTCCATCAGATAGTTGATTTAATTCAGAAGCACCTGACCTAATTCAAATGGGTAATTTGCTTGAATCACATTCAAATACAAGAATCAGACTGAAGTATGACACATGCCTTAATACATATGTCAAGGTATATATATTTGAGATTAGCATTTTAAAAAAATCATTTCCATCCCAGATTAGCATTATGATCGAATGTTCCCATTGTTCTTCTACAAGGTTTAATTGAAACTGCATAGCTTTTCTAATGTATTTCTTAGAAACAGTTATATATTGCCCTTCAGCCCAATGGCTCCCAGGATGATTTGAAAGTAAAGTTAAAGCAACAATGAGTTCAGTGTAAGTCACACACATGAGAAATATGTAGAAATCATAGAGCTGGCTTCTAGTGATAAATAATAGAGTTTTGTTTACATCAGTACCTTGAGCTCTCCAATAGAAGACAAAAGGCCTGCTCCATAAGCCCTCAGTTGTCCATCTTGCTTACAAAGGCCAAATTCAATAGTGAAGAAATAACACTGTAAAATGAAATACACAGACACACACATGCATATATTAGAATAAATCTATATACACTCAGAAATCAAACAGGTCTCCAGGCAAGCCCTTCCTCATACTATTTTTTGTTTTTAAATAAATGTTGTGAAAGAAAACTACCAAATAGTAAACACCATGAATACCAGGGGTTTTCATAAATCTATTTAGTGTAAATCATGATTTGAATTAGGACCATGCAGTTCTTCAGATTCAATGGCAAAAAGGCTGTTGCAGGCTATGCACAGTGTAAAAGTGATATTTTTAAAGCACTTGCATTTTTATTTTGAATCATGAGGCTACCAACTGCAGCCAATATCTAATTCCTGGAAAAGTCACAGTTAGTCTAAAGTGTTGCAAGCAACTAGTGTGTTTTCACATCTGTGCTATTCAAAGTAGCTTTGGGGAATTATATCAGAAGAATTGCACAGCCCTAATAAAAATCACCATTGTTTACGAACAGATTTATTGTGAAATAAATAAATGCAAGAACACATCTGTAAATCTGCTACCCAGATTTGCAGAATGCAAATGCTAGATGTGTTTTAATAGAACATTCAAAATATTACCCTAAGGGAGGCCCTGGGAAAAAAATTCACAAGCAGAATGTGAATTTTATTAAAGAGTGAAAGTGTATATAGTACTTATGTAACCATTCTTCAAAACCTATAAAGAAGAATATTTGTAGCTCAGGGTTGAAATGAAGGAACCTTCGTGCTATTTGAGTTTGGCTGTTTTCTTGCAGGTATTTTATTATCTAAATTAGGTAACATAATCAATGCCAGTAAGAAGTGGGGTTTGCTACTTATTATCATATATGGTGGACCTGTAAAAAAATCAAAGCATTTTGGATAAATATTTGGTGGATTATGCAAAATATTTCAAAAAAGAAGATAAAATTCACTCCACAATTGTTTTTATTGGGTATAACTATGGATCGTACATCAATAGAGACTAAATTAATTTTAAATTTAATATCAGCAGCCAGACTACTGGTGGCGCAATACTGGAAGAAGGAACATCTGCTTACTATTGAAGAGTGGACACTAAAAGTAACGAACTTAGCAGAAATGGCAAAAATTTCAGCGTACCTGAAAGACTATTCACTAGAAAGAGATATAGTGGAATGGAAAAGATGGATAGAATATATTCCAAACAAATATCAGACTAAAAAGTATCAAATAGCATATGAATGAGCAGAAAGTAATAATTGTATTTGTATACAGTATTCTTTTTTCTTTTTTTTTCTTTTATATGAAATAAGGGAGTTATGGTTCTAGGGGAGGGATGAGAGTTTATGAATAATTAGCGTATTTTAGCTTATGATTGGTAAATGCTATACCCTGTATTTGCTCTGGGAAGTCCGGGGGGAGGGGGGTTGGGTGAAGCGGGGGTGGAGGGAGGAGAAGGGTAAATACTTGTTAAAATTATGGTAAAACTTTTTAATAAAAAAAAATCTTGGAGTTAATCTATGCTCATCTGAATGCTGATTGCTGGTAGAGAAGCGGTTAGGTCTTTTTGTTCCTTTTTAGGCTTGTTGATTGTCTCTTTTCCACAGTGTGTAAATGTTGTTTATGTCTATGTGTCTATTGATGACCAATTTGTCTGAGTGCCAGGTTTCTAGAAATCCCCTAGCATTTTTGGATTTGGCTTGGTCTAGGATGATCATAGTTTTCCAATTGAAACTATGGTTAAGTCTGTCTACATATTGTGAAACTAAAGAGTGTTTATCATGTCTTCTAATTGCTAGTTGGTATTCATGGATAGATCCTGCCAATCTTCTGCCTGTTTGTCTTACATAGTGGTTGTTGCAATCATTAAACTGTATGTCAGTATTATTTTTTTTAAGGAATTGTGTTGGTTGTGCTATATTAGGTTGAGTGGTCAGGCACTTTATGATAATGATAACTTATGCATGGATATCCATTTTGTAGGAATATTTTGAATATTCCAGATGACAGAACAGATCCATGAACACCAGTTAGCAGTCAGGAGACATGATGAAAACTCTTTAATTTCATAACACATGAACAGACTTGACCATAGTTTCAAATGGGAAGCTGTGATCATCCTAGACTAAGCCAAGTCCAAAACTGCTAGGGAATTTCATACATATAAACAATATATATGGACTACTATGCAAAAAAGACAATTAGCAAGCCAAAAAGGAAACAAAAAGACTTAAGCATCTCTTCACCAGGAATCAACAGCCAGATGAGCATAGATTAACTCTAAGATTAACATCAGATCAATAATCAAGTTGTCTGCCTTCTCCACCTTAGTTTGAACCTCCTCCATTTTATTTTCCAACTTTAAATTAGCTTGCTTAATTTCCTCCACACTTTCCTCTAACTGTATCATGTTCGATACCAGACTTTGAACTGCTATATTAATTCCTTCTCTTATTTCCTTATTTCCTTCCTTAATTTCTGAAACCTCCTCTTTAATTTCAGAAATTTCCTCTACCATCTCTTTAAATCTCTCCTCAATAAGAGAGGCTTGTAAACCTAGAGACTCTTTCACAAAATCCTTCAGGTTGTCTTGTAGTGTCTCTAAGCTTAATACTTTTGTTTCAGCTGTATGAGCTGGGAATAGCCCAGCACCCTTAGTAGAGCTTGCTTTTATTTGTTTAGCTGCCATCTCTACATTTATATTTTAATCAAAGTCAATAAAATAAAATAAAAATTCTTTAATTTTCAACAACTATCATAAAGTCTCTCCTTTTTTCTTTATTTTTATTTTTAAAAGCACTCCAATAGTCTCTGGTGACACAGCACTTTAAACAATAGGAACTTTCCCACTTTCACTTTCAGCCTCTTACTTCAATGGCTGCGTTTCCGTTCTTGTCTTTAACAAAAAACAAAGTATCTGGAAAGCTAAGGATTGTTACTTGCCACAGCTCATCCTCCTGATTCTGCTCCTCCTGGTAAACAATCAATTTGTAATCCAATATTGGTCCCAGGAGTGGACGTGGTGATTAGTTCTGCTAACGAGCAGAAAAGCCTTGGATCTGGAGTTCTTCGGGGTTTCCTAGGGAGCCCTCTCCTCCGAACCCCTGGAATCATCCCAGGGATTCTTAGGGCGCTCTACCTCTACCCCTGAACTCACCTTCCCCTCTTCTCCCACGGGGAAGATTTTCCGAATCGCTAGACAGCTGATTGGCACTGCCTTAGCGATTCCACACAATCCCAAGGCTGGCGGTCTAAAAGACCATCGCCATCACGAACGGAGCCACCCGGAAGTCTTGTTTTGATACAATACAGGGCAATGGAATTTGCTTTAAGGATAAGAGGACTGAAAGAAAATAAACAAGAAAACTTAAAAGAAATATTTTCAGAGGCCTTTGCAGAGATTTTGGGGAAACAACCAGAAGAGGACGTGTAGTCCTCAACGGAACTACATCCACATGGAGGGAAGTATGCAGTGGAGTACCCCAAGGCTCTGTTTTAGGCCCAGTACTCTTCAACATCTTCATCAATGACTTGGACGAGGGGATAGATGGGGAACTCATCAAATTTGCAGATGACACCAAGCTGGCAGGAATAGCCAACACTCCAGAAGATAGGCTCAAATTACAGAAAGATCTTGACAAACTTGAACATTGGGCGCTATCTAACAAAATGAAATTCAACAGTGAAAAAAGTAAGATTCTACATTTAGGCAAAAAAAACACAAAATGCACCAGTACCATATATGTGGTACCTTGCTCAATAGTAGTACCTGTGAGAGGGATCTTGGAGTCCTAGTGGATAACCATTTAGATATGAGCCAGCAGTGTGCAGCAGCTGCTAAAAAAGCCAACACAGTTCTGGGCTGCATAAACAGAGGGATAAAATCAAGATCACGTGAAGTGTTAGTGCCACTTTATAATGCCTTGGTAAGGCCACACTTGGAATATTGCATCCAGTTTTGGTCTCCACGATGTAAAAAAGATGTTGAGACTCTAGAAAGAGTGCAGAGAAGAGCAACAAAGATGATTAGAGGACTGGAGGCTAAAACATATGAAGAACGGTTGCAGGAATTGGGTATGTCTAGTTTAATAAAAAGAAGGACTAGGGGAGACATGATAGCTGTGTTGCAATATCTCAGGGGTTGCCACAAAGAAGAGGGAGTCGGGCTGTTCTCCAAAGCACCTGAGGGTAGAACAAGAAGCAAAAACAGCTGCCACGAGATGTGGTTATATATTTTACTACTAGGAGAGTCAGAAATCAAATTTTACAGGCATCTTATAAAGGGAAAATACAAGTAGCTGGCCAAGAAATTTTTATATTGAAGAAAATTCCTCCTAAAATGCTGAGAAGTAGAAAGGAGTTTGCCTTTCTGGTAAATGAACTTAGAAAACGACAGCTGGAATACAGATGGGACATTCTAGCTCGGATAATAGTTTTTCAAGCAGGGAAAGTACACCAACTTAATACAGTTTTGAAAGCAAGAGACTATTATGTTAATGTGTTAAAAGCTGGAAGCCCACCGTCACCAGAAAGACGAAGTAGAAGGGATTCTGATGAGAGAAAGAAGGGGAAAGAGACGGTACATCATGACTCTGTGGTTATAGTTATGGAGGAAGATTTGCTGCAAGTTTCAGGAAGTTCAAAAGAACAAAGGCAGACCAGAGCTGCCACTAAGCATATGCAACAAGAAGCAAAGATTCAACAAACTCTAAGGGCAGTTCAAGATACTATTAAAACAGAAGCAGTGGGAGGAGCTAGGTCGAAGATCTGGGAGGATTGGCAGCTGATGCTCCAAAAACTTCCATTTGCTAAAAATGACAATTAGATTTTTATCTTGGAATGTTAACAGTTTAAATTCACCATGTAAGAGACAGAAGATATTTCATTATTTGAAACAATTTAAAAATGATGTAATTTGTCTACAGGAAACACATATTAGAACATCAGATCAAAAATATCTGATAAACTCAAGACTTGGTACACATTTTGTTGCAGCGGCTCCAGAGAAAAAAAATGGTACAGTTGTGTATTTAAAGAAGGGCTTAATAGCAAAGTTAATTGAGGCAGACACTCAAGGAAGATATATTGCAACTGAACTTTTAAGGGAAGGGGAAAAGATACTTATAATTGGAGTTTATGCACCCAATCAACAAGAATTTTTTTTTAAATTTTTACATAATAGAATAACACATTGGGATTATAAATCGCATATATTAATGGGAGACTGGAATGGAGTTTTGGATACTCGAAAAGATAAAAAAAGGCATATCTCAAAATATTTCAAGTCGTGCGAAATTACCTAAAGCCTTTTTTGATATGATGGATGACTTAGAACTAATAGACGTTTGGCGAGAACGGAATAATGAAGAAAAATACTTTTTTTTCAGACATCAATCCTTTTCAAGGATTGATTTTATATTAATTACCAATGATTTGCTTTCCAGGGTGAAGAAGACTAAGATATGTCCAAGGATTTTGACGGATCATAGTCCTGTGTGGATAGAATTTGATCAGGGGAAAGGTGTTAGGAGATCGTGGAGGTTGAATGAAAATTTGTTTAGATATGAAGAAAATGTAAAAGAATGTAAAAAACAAATGAAAGAATTTTTTGTTATGAATATGCACAAGGGTACCTCTGTGGAGATGGTTTGGGATGCAAGCAAGGCCTATATGAGAGGAGTTTTAATATATATGAATAACAAATATAGATGCAAATTACAGAAAAAGAGAATGGAATTAGAGGAGGAAATTAAAAAGAGAGAACAGTTACTTATAAAGAGTCCTGGAGATGAGAAAATAAAAGAGTAAATAAATATATTACGAGGGCAATTTAATATGATGGTGGCAGATCAGGTGGCAACTAATTTACAATATGCTAAACATAATACATTTAATAACGCCAATAAATCTGGTAGGTGGCTAGCTTATATATTAAGGAAAAAACAGAAACTACGTACTATTGGTAAAATAGAATATAGAGGTAAAGAAGTATATCAACAGAACTTTATTCAAAAAGTTTTTTTGGAATTTTATACAAAGTTATACGTTAGAGATTCAATTAAAGAAATAGATATAGATACATATTTACAAGAGGAAGGCATTTATGAAATTACATCAGAGCAAAGGGAGGAACTGAATCAACTTGTAACAATAGAGGAAATAATTTTAGCAATTAAACAGTTGAAAATGGGTAAAGTTCCAGGTACAGATGACCTAACGGCTGCTTATTATAAAAATTTACAAGAGGAAATGGTAGAGCCATTACCATTAATTCCTTAAATAAGGAATTATTTAACAGAATTCAATCTGGAGGAGGAGTGCCTCCATGATGGAGAATGGCTTTTATTTCACTGATACCGAAGGAAGAACAAGACTGTAGTAAACCAGAAAATTATAACCCAATATCGCTTTTAATACTGATTATAAGATTTTTGCTAAGATATTAGCAAATAGATTAATTTCAGTCATGAGTCAAATGATTCATAGTGATCAATCAGGATTCATCAAATAGAGACAAATGAGATATAATATGAGACAGATTGTAGATCTATTGGAATACTTGGAAAGGAATAGCCAAGTCCCCGCAGCGTTCTTCTTTTTGGATGCTGAGAAAGCTTTTGATACATTGAACTGGCAATTTTTATTTAAAGTTATAGAAAGGATGCAGTTTGGAGACTATTTTATACAAGCAATTAAAGCTTATCAGAGACAAACAGCACAAATAATAATTAATGGTAGTTTAACAGAATCTTTTACAATTGAAAAAGGAACAAGGCAAGGATGCCCCTTGTCTCCATTATTGTTTATATTAACTTTAGAAATGTTATTAAATAAAATATGTGGTTCAAATCACATAATGGGAATAAAAATTAGACAGCAAGATTATAGATTAAGAGCATTTGCAGACAACTTGGTTGTAACTTTATCCCAATCTATTCAGTCAGCTATATATTTGAAAGATATAATCGATCAATATGGTAAGGTATCTGGCTTTAAAGTGAATCAACAGAAGATAAAGATGATAACTAAAAACATGAATATACATCAAAAAGAAGAATTAGAAAGAGTTACTGGCTATGAAATAGTTAAAAAAGTCAAATACTTAGGAGTATATATTATAGCCTCAAATGTGAAATTATATAAAAATAATTATGAGGTGTTGTGGCAGAAGGTACAGAAGGAAATGGAGAATTGGAAGAAGTTACAATTATCTTTGCTGGGAAGGATAGCAGCAATAAAAATGAATGTTTTGCCTAGGTTTTTATTCTTGTTTCAAATGATACCAGTACTTAAAAAGGGTGTAAATTTGCGGGAGTGGCAGAAAGGGATTAGCAACTTTATTTGGATGGGTAAAAAACCGAAAATAAAGTTAAAAATAATGCAGGATATATGTGAAAGAGGGGGTTTAAAAATGCCTAATTTGAAATTATATTATGAAGCAGTTGTTTTGTCATTGATTTGTGATTGGTTTAATTTAACAGAAGAAAGAATTTTGAATATAGAAAGTCATGATCTGTTATATGGAAGGCATGTTTATCTAGTATATGATAAGAAAATAGATAATATTTTTAAAAGTCATATTCTCAGGAATGCTTTGTTAAGGGTTTGGAAAAAGTATCAATGTAAGTTAGACAATATGCCTATATGGGCAATCCCTAGACATGCGATAGAGAATATAAATATAGAACAAAAACAAGAGAGGATTGCTTATAAAGAGCTTCTTCTTGTAGAAAAGGGTAAATTACAATTGAAATCTTTGAATATACTGAAACAAAAAGGGAAAAATTATACATGGTTTCAGTATGGACAATTGCAATCTAGATGGAGTATTGACCAGAAAATTGGTATTGCGCTAACTGAGGAAAAATTGGTAAAACAAATTAGAGATCAAGGTCAAATGCATATTAAAAGGTTATACAATGTATTGACAGAAATAGATTCAGAAACGGAATTAGTTAAGGATTGTATGATAAAATGGGCACAAAATATTCAACAACCTATAATGATGGAAACGTGGGAGAAAAGTTGGGTTAGGAATGTTAAATTTACTCAAGCACAAAATTTAAGAGAAAATTTTTATAAAATGTTTTATAGATGGCATTTAGACCCTAAAAAACTGGCATGTATGTATCCAAATATGCAACCTAAATGTTGGAGATGTGATTGTGATGATGCTACCTATTATCATATATGGTGGACTTGTAAAAAAATCAAACCGTTTTGGATTAAAATATGGTGGATTATGCAGAATATCTTGAAAAAGAAGATAAAGTTTACTCCACAATTGTTTTTATTAGGTATAATTACAGATTGTACAGTAATAGAGACTAAATTAATATTGAACTTAATATCAGCAGCAAGACTTTTGGTGGCGCAACATTGGAAGAAAGAAGAATTGCCTACAATTGAAGAATGGACACTTAAAGTTTCAAATTTGGCAGAAATGGCAAAAATTTCTGTGTACCTGAAAGATTATTCACAAGAACGATATATAGTAGAATGGAGAAAATGGATTGATTATATTCAAAATAAGTATCAGACTAAAAAGGTAAAGGTTACCCTCACACATACATGCTAGTCGTTGCTGACTCTAGGGGGCGGTGCTCATCTCCGTTTCAAAGCCAAAGAGCCAGAGCTGTCAGAAGACATGGTCATGTGGCTGGCATGACTCAACGCCAAAGGCACACGGAACGCTGTTACCTTCCCACCAAAGGTGGTCCCTATTTTTTCTACTTGCATTTTTATGTGCTTTCGAAACTGCTAGGTTGGCAGAAGCTGGGACAAGTAACGGGAGCTCACCCAGTTACACGGCAGCACCAGGGATTCGAACCGCTGAGCTGCCAACCTTTTGATTGACAAGCTCAATGTCTTAGTATCAGACTAAAAAGTATCAAATAGCTTATGAGTGATTGTAGGGAATGTATTGTATTTGTGTATTTGTTTAAAAGGGAAAGGGGAGTTAACGGAGCAAAGGGAGAAAAGAGATCATGGGTTATAGTTTTTGTAGTATTCTAGTGTATGCTTGTTAGATGTTATACCCTGAATTTTGCTCTGGGAAGTCTACGGGGGGGGGGGGGAAGGGGGATGGGAGGGGGGGGAGATAATTGTTAAAAAAAAAATTATTGTAAAACTTTTTCAATAAAAAAAAAATAATCAAGTAAAAAAGTATCCCAATCAAGAAATTGCCAAAGAAGTCACAGAGGAAAACTCTATGATAAGAAGTGGGTTGTTGTTTTTTTCATTTTTGCTGCCTTTAACTCAGTCCTGACTCCTAGCGACTTTGTGAACAAGTTTCTGCAGATATCTTGGTAAACTTTCTAAAACGATTCAGTATTGCCTGCTTCCAAAGACTGAGAAATAATGACTGGTCCAAAGTTACCCAGCTGGTTTTGTGCCTAAAGCCTGATTAGAACTCACTGTTTCCCAGTTTCTAGCCTGGTACCTTACCCACTACACCAAACAGCTTACAATGCAATATTATAATTGCCATAGTTCTGAAGCTGCTTTGTTTATATAAACTTTAATTGAATCCGTTCATCCCACCACAACGGATTTGTATTTGCACCAGACAGATAGACTTTGGTCATATTTTCCCATAGATCACCTTAGCAGGGGCTTATTACCCTCACCCTCACTCTAATTTCAAAAATTAATTTCTCATGTACAGTTGGTAGCTGCTAACCTGATGGCCTCTGGAAGGGTGCTCTGTTTCAACAAAGCCCTAAGTGAATTACCTCCTTCAACCAGCTTCACAGTACAGTAAGTTTCTTCAGGCAAAGCAAATATTTGGCTGTACACCACCCTGAGTCCTTCAGGAGAAGGGCGGTATAAAAATCGAATTATTAATAATAATAATAATAATAATAATAATAATAATAATAATAATAATAATAATAATAATAATAATGGTAAATTATACTGCTTTTTTTTCTATCCTTACTGCCTCATTTGACACTTTCAATAGCCAGAAGCAGAAGCCTCTTTCAACATGTCCAGCCATCTTTTTATGTGCAGAAATATCTTTTGAATATTGGAAACATTATTTGTTTATAAGATTTGTGTATAAGCCAATCACATAGACTCCAGTTTACCTCAGCAAAGTATTACTAACACCTAAGGACTTAGGCAATGTACAGGACTTTGTTAAGGAAAAATTGATTGCCATTTTATCTTGGTCAATAAAATTGCATTGCTTTATGGTATGAAGCACTTCATTGGAGCAAGACCATTCTAGTCCACTAGGCTGTGGATTTCCATGGCCTTTATCTCCATTAGATTGTGAATGCCCTTTTTTTACCAAGATACGTGCCTTTATTTATTTAAATATAATCATCCAATAGCCTAGTTATGTACTTTCTTATGGATTTAATTGTGAAATTTTAACAGCTTTTGTCTGCATGGTTCATAAACACAGACAAATAAATATACGCAAATAATTTAACATGGACAGCTTCCAAAGAGGATATACAGGCTGAATATATAATGTATATTCTATCTATTTCAGTTTTCTGTTTTTAATGCAACAGATGTCGAAAACCTGTTTCTCTGTTGGTTCGGTGTCTATTTATTTATTTGATTTAAAATAGGATTTTTAAAGACAAATATGGTATATTCCCAAGATTTTGGAATGGAAAGGGAAGAGGAGGGGAGGGGAAGTAAAGTATAAAATCAAGATAAAAGCCATACCTTCTAAGATATTAACATATACACATAAAAATATTGAAATAGGGGCCGTGGTGGCTCAGGCTGTAAGATAGCCTGTTATTAAAACACAGCAGCCTGCAATTACTGCAGGCTCGAATCCAACCAGGCCCAAGGTTGACTCAGCCTTCCATCCTTTATAAGGTAGGTAAAATGAGGACCCAGATTGTTGGGGGGGCAATAAGTTGACTTTGTAAATATACAAATAGACTGAGACTATTGCCTTACACACTGTAAGCCGCCCTGAGTCTTCGGAGAAGGGCGGGATATAAATGTAAATTAAAAAAAAAATCAACTCCAATTCTGACTGGATTCCCAATTCCCTTAGACAAGAGAATGATTATTAGGCATAAATCAGGACCATAGACAGTTCCCAAAGAAATCTCTGCGGGCTAAGCTAAAAAACAACTTCCTTAATGTTTCAAACTTGTCTTCACTTTCTTAGAACTTTTAACTTGGCTATGTTTCCTTAAACAAAGTTACCTGCTATATTTCTACAATATGCAAAGGTTGCTAGACTTTGGTCTGGTTTTATTTTTGTGTGTCTCAGTAAGTTATATAAATCATTTGGTCAGTTTATGATTCAGTGTATTGCACAAACCAGAAAACTGGCTAATTTAGTAGCCAGTTCAGTTGTAGAAATACAGTCATTATATATTTTTGCTTCTATAATACAGAAGGAAGAGATATACTGTGTTTCCCTGAAAATAAGACCCTGTCTTATATTTTTTTGAACCCTGAAATAAGCACTTGGCCTTATTGCCATGTGTACAAAAGCCCAATTGTGCTTATTATCAGGGGATGTCTTAGTTTCGGGAAAATAGGGTAGTACTGGGAAAATATTCTCTAAATCCAAGAAAAGCAGAAGGGCAGTCCTCAGGCTGGGAGGCCACAGGAGACAATACTGAAGATTTTGCCTTAATGAGGCACTTTGGCTTCTCTCTTCCTCATTGTCAAGCCACACACAGCTGGATAAGATCAAGGAACCAAGAAGTACACAATATCTCAGTAAGGTTTCTTTAATGCTGGTCAGCAGTAAATACAAAATCTTACTTAGAAATAGGAATTTTCCACCTTCATCTTCAATGGAGTAGTGTATCTTTAAGTAACTGAAATGTTCTTTACTTTTGCTAGACTTCCTACAATCTTTCATACCCAGAGCAATACAAGAACTAAATCCTGCTTTATAAATAGTTCATACATCATGCAACTTCATTATTTGACTGAACTACGTTTAACTGAATAAACAAACCAGCTGTATTAGTACACCATTATTGCCCATAAACATAAGTTATCAATCTTATACATAAGGAAAAACAAAATTTCCTGGTAGTTCTATATGGTTTGTATTTGCCAAATTCTAATTTTCATCAATATTATATTGATTAAACTCTTTTCCATGAAAAAGCTACTAAAATACTTTTACTGAATACAAACTATGGCAGATTCAGTCTAGGCTTGTTAAACCATTAAATGAAGTATCTCATCCAATGCTGCCATCTTCAAATCATTAGTCTTTAATACAATTATTTTCACCTTTCCAAATATTCAGGAAATTCTATTTGCTGATATCCTTTTTTGGGTATGTTTTGAGTATTGGTTTGTTTGTTTTTAGTATGGTTTGGGAAACTATTCCAGTAATAAAGCTTGCTGATTAAGAAAACAATTTCTTTACATAAATACTAAAGGTTTTTAGTATTTTTAACTGTTTTTAATTTAAAAGCAAGTAACTAAAAGCATTTCTCAAACAAATTGCATGATTTAACAAACATGCTTTTGGTGCTTGTATTTTGTTTGATTAAATATATCATTGTTCTTTCTACAAATATTATGACCATAAAATAGCAGAAATCAATGGTGGGTCATTCTATATATGAAGAGTTTTCTCTTTATCCATTTTGAAAATGTTTGCCTCTACACATCAAAAAGTTGTGGTAGATAGGTATGTTAAGGCTCATAAGCTTCGTAAGATGCTCATGCCTGTGGTATATATTACAATAGTTTGATACATTTTTATTATAAAAGTATTTTGTATACTCCCATTATTTTCATTAAATGTATCTAAGCATGAACTTACTCTCCACTTCAAATGATGCTTACTCATGTGCAAAGACATCTTGAATTTGGGCCAATGGAAGCTATTCCATTAATGGCAACAGGAGCCAAGGAAGTCCTACAAGGGAATAATCAGCAGGGAGTTTATTCTGTTGGGCCATTAAACTGGAGCCTGCTGTGGAAATGATCAATGCAATCTGCAGAGCCAGCAGAAGTGCAGCTGATAAGTAGAAACAAAAGTTTCCAACTTGCATATGGATTTATATGATGAAGCCATGACTTCTTGTCATGCATCTTTTGGGGACTAGAAATCAGCAAAGGAAAGCCGTTACAACAATGGTTTAAAAATATAGCTAAAGCAGAGACAAAATAACATGGCTGGCAGTAATTTGTTATATTTTCCTATCAGAATGGACAGATTTAGTTGAAGAAAATTGCACAGGCAGATCTGACATCAATACCTGGAAAGATTCCCTAAAGGTAAAGGTAAAGGTTTCCCTCGCACATATGTGCTAGTCGTTGCCGACTCTAGGGGGCGGTGCTCATCTCCGTTTCAAAGCCAAAGAGCTAGCGTTGTCCAAAGACGTCTCCGTGATCATGTGGCCGGCATGACTCAACACCAAAGGCGCATGGAACGCTGTTACCTTCCCACCAAAGGTGTTCCCTATTTTTTCTACTTGCATTTTTACGTGCTTTCGAAACTGCTAGGTTGGCAGAAGCTGGGACAAGTAACAGGAGCTCACCCTGTTACACGGCAGCACTAGGGATTCGAACCGCTGAGCTGCCGATCTTTTGATTGACAAGCACAACATCCTAGCCCCTGAGCCACCGTGTCCCTTTTAAGATTCCCTAGGATAACATAGAGCAATTTTTCTTTAAGCTTCTATAGTGATTAGGAGAAGAAAACATGGACTTATTTAAAAAAACTAATCTTATTTCATTTTGATTATATAGGTTTCTTAATATATTGTGGGAATGCTGTGGATTTAACATATTATTACTCCACAAAGCAGATGACAAAGTATCTGATATCATTTGGACAAACAAACTTGTTAGCGTGGCCTGAATAACATGCTTTGTAGGTGGTTTCACAGCTGGTTTGGCATCCTTATTCAAACAATGTGCATCAGTTTTTCTTCATGAAATTGGAGTACAATATCAAATAGCATCTATAATATTCAATCCTGAATCTTAGACTTTTCAGCAAATGCCTTCATAATCAAGAAATCAAAAAAATCTCCATATAACACAAAACTAGGGGATAGCTAAAGCTCTAAAAATAAAAAACAAAAGACAAAATTCCAGTTTTTAAAAATTAGAGATAAAGAAATAACAGAATAAAATTTAATATAAAAAGTGTATGTACTTTTGTTTAGAAAAAAAATAAATGTACCAGTATAGGATGGGGAACACCTGGTTTGGAATTATTACCACTGAAAAGAATTTTGGAATTATGCTTAATTATAAACCAAATAAGAATGAGACGTTTGATATGGCTAACAGGTCAAATGCAATTTAGTCTTCTTCAGCAGAAATATGTTTTGAATTACAGGAAATTATGTTTCTATTTCATCTGACGGATTCACTTCAATAACATGTCAATTCTGGAAACATTTTAAGAAAGATTAAGAAAAATGGTGCAGGTACATCAAGGTCTTGTTAGAAAGACTGAGCAGATTAAGCTTGAGAAAAGCCAACAGATGGAGGGAGGGATGGGGAATATGATGCCCCTTCAAGTACAAAGAAGAATTATCATAAAGAGGACTGATATTTATTTGGTATAATTTCAAGGTGATTAATGGATGTGGTAGATCTAGGTATGAAACTCTTTCAAATGATGAGATTATTTCCACTATAGTGGAAGAAATTATCAAGGGAGGCGCTGAGGTCCACTTCATTGGATGTGGTCAAAGATGGGAATCAATCTAATAACAATGCTTTAAACTGGATTTTTGTACTGAATGGAGGTTGGAATTCAATGACTTAAATGCCCCCTTCCAAATCTTTGGGCAACAAAACAAAGAAAGTAAACACATTTGGGCATAAATAAAACTGCAATGTTCTGTAAAGTTGTCCAGCTGTTTCAGTTGTGAATGCAAAGAAGCTATTCTGATTGCAACAGATTGCATCTCGCCCCTCTACAATATTTTTGATGGGTTTGTGATTTGACTTTAAAGAGATTGGATCCTGAGCTCAGTTAAGGAGAAAACTTAGTCTTTACCTCTTTTTGAAAGAACCTGTCTAGCAGGTATTTTAATGTGCAGACTGAGGACCACAATACAACTGGGCACAAGGAATCTGTTTTATTAGGATAGCTAAAGATATTTTCTGAAAATTATGCATTAAGATCTGTTCATTTTTACATAACAGCATGATCAAAAATATTGCTTTCATATTTAAATTTGAATATGCTAACCCAACACAGGAAGCTAAAAAACAAAGCAATAAATATAGAAAGTCCTGCTGAGAGAATTCATCTGCTATAGCACTATTTTTAATCATTGTTAGTGCAAACCCCACGTAAAAATAAGCAAAAAACCAAATTCCAGTAGCATGAAGCAAATGAAGTTGCTTGTACTCAATTTCCTCCTATAATACTAGAAGATTGCTCTCAGATGTATTACTCCACTCTTCACAAAAACTGGAATCAATATAAGTATAGAATCACCATATTCTCACTACATTATAGCTTATACTTATCTCTACTGCCAATGGAGAACTTACAGACTTCTATGGAATGGCAAACTACTGATCCCAGCAATAACAGTGAGCATAGTTAGTATTGCATCAATTTCCATATACTCTATTCCTATGTTAATATTTAAGACTGCAACTGGAGTAAGCCCAATTCCTTGTATGACCAAACATGCAATTACACTCCAAGACAGATCTCCTGAACTTAATAAATAATTACCATATTTTTCAGACTATAAGATGCATCAGAGTATAAGATGCACCAAGATTTCGAAGAGGTAAACAAGAAAGTTTTTGCCCTCCCTGGCCCCCAGGGCACTCTGCAGGCCTCCCAAGCTCTCTGTGTGTCCCATTTTGGTGAAAAAAGGACCCATTTTTCACAAAAACAAGGCACGCAGAGGGTTTGGGAGGCCTGCAGAGTGCTCCTGGGGGCTGGGGAGGGCAAAAACGTGATGTTCTGGGGATTTGGGATGCCAAAAATGAACCTGTTTTTCATGAAAAAGGGCCCATTTTTCACAAAAACAGGGCACGCAGAGGGTTTGGGAGGTCTGAGGAGTGCTCCTAGGGGCTGGGGAGGGCAAAAATGCCCGTTTTTGTGAAAAACACCCATTTTTGTGAAAAACAGACCCGTTTTTGGCCTCCTAAACCCCCCCACGTGTTGCATTTTTGCCTTCCCCAGTTCCTAGGAGCACTCTGCAGGCCTCCAAAACTTTCTGCCTACCCCATTTTTGCAAAAAATGGGCCCATTTTTGGCCTCCCAACCCTCCCTCTGCGTCATGTTTTTGCCCTCCCCAGCCTCCAGGAGCATTCTGCAGGTCTTCCAAACCCTCTGTGCCTCTCATTTTTGCAAAAAACAGGCCTGTTTTTCATGAAAATGGGACGCGCATGGCAGGGTTTCAGGAGACCAAAAATGGCTGTATTCATTTTTTAAGTGGCACCAACAGTTCCACCCTCTTTTGGTAGGGGGAGTGTGCCTTATACTCTGAAAAGTACGGTAATTATAGATACAGAAATTTAATGTTTGAATTAATTGATTTTCAGAGTTGGAAAGAGCCTTTTAAGGTATCAAATCCAATCTCCTGGAAGAACCAAAATCAAAATGTTCCAGGGTCATGATTGTTAATCCCCCACTTGCCCTAGTACAATGAAGGAATAGTTTATTTATAAGCTCCTGTTTATAAATACTCAGATATAGTAGAGATGATGGCATGATATCATAACTGATTGTATCACATTGATTTTCTTAGTCACCTTGCAGTGAAATGGGTGGCAAACAAATTTAATAAATTTCCTAGTAATTCCATTTCCTTGATTGTCTTTCTTGCTGGTCAGCATAAACTGAAGATAACTGATCCTTTTGTTCTTTCACCATCTGAAGAAGAAAGTTTTCAGTAACACAAGTTAGGAATTTTTGGAATGACAATGCTTGACAAAGTTTGCTTCCCAAGAAGAGTTGGTATCACTGAAATCTGCTCTTGTCATTGCTACCTCATCAGTCAATTTGTTTTGGGAAAACTTGATTGGGCAGCAGTGTGGATAACGAAAGTACTATTTCCTGTTCTATATTCTTTTGTGAGGCCCTCAAGTTGTCCAATCAAACTTCTAATAATCCTACACTACATATCTACATAGGGTTCTAAATCTTTATGAAGACGAGAAACAGGTCTGACTTCATAAAAGGCCCAAATGTGACTTTCACATCTGAGATATTGGCTTGAATTATTCTTCTTTTAAAGCTTTCTTGCTTCTTTGACTTTGCAAAAGAACTTTATCCTATTCTGACTAATTCAAATAGTCTAACTGAACAATCTATATGGATTTTCAACAAAAAATCTAATCTACACTGGCTATGCAAAAGCTCTGTCAAAAAATAAAGGAGCAGATTCCCAATTTAAGACTTACAAAAGAACTGGAGCTGTGCTCTAGAAATCTACGTATAGTTTAGGCATGCTAAGAAAACAATTCAAAGTATTTAATTATTTCACCAACATTCTATGCCCCTGCTTTTATATTTATCAGATTTGATCTAGTACATCTAGTACATTCCCCTCTTTTGGAAGGGAGATTCAATGACATATCTGTCATATCTTAAGAACACTTAAGCTGATGAATTCTGGAAGCAACTGGATCAATATTGCATGCACATTGTTCCTGTTATTACATTGGCATAAAGACTGGACTGCACCTCTTTCACCTGTACCAGACACTGCAAAACAGATACCAATTTTATATTTTCTCCCTTAAGAGACATCTCAGAGATGACTTTTTGGAAAGTAGATCATGCTCAGTCACCATTGCTATTCAGTGTAAAATAGTGGTGTAAACTAGTTTCATCTAATCAATCCTTTTTCAAAAAAGGTTTAGTTGTCTTGTTTATTCAACTTTGGTCACTAACCATAATAAAGTATTCTTAAAAATAATATATTCCTTTGCTCATTTTAAGCTATATATTGTCTAGGGCAGGGGTCTCCAACCTTGGCCATTTTAAACCTGGCGGACTTCAAATCCCAGAATTCCCCAGCCAGCTTTGCTGGGAGTTGAAGTCTGGGAGTTGAAGTCTGCCAGGCTTAAAGTGGCCAAGGTTGGAGACCCCTGGTCTAGGGTACGATAATATGCAAAAAATATATAAAATTCGTTTGGATTTCTAAGTAAATACTTTTGACAGACAGTGGAACAACTCCTAATCCTAATCCTCCTTTATTAAATGCAAGGAAAATCTTTGGTTAAATGTAGTGGAAATAAATTGTATTTTCCATAAAATTAGGTGTATTTCTTGTTATAGATCTTATTATTCTATTTTTACCGTTTTTTTCTAATAAATATTAGCCACCTTGACCACTAATATAAGAAGGAAAGAGGTTATGTAAACAAATATTTTCCATGGTTCACCATCAACATTTTCCCTTGACTACCATCAATTTGGTAATAGCTTTTAAGCTCATCGAGCAGCCAACCCCAGGCTATGCTCTACACATAACGAACCACAGATTCAGGTAAAATTCTATTAGAACACAACATGAGAAAAAGTAATTAGTAGCAACCGCATGCCACATTGTCCCAGGTCAGATAATATGAAAGCAGAGACCTCATCTAGGGGGAAAAAGAAGTTAAAACTAGCAGCTTAATACTATATAAACACACAGCAATCAATATTATTTATTTATTTATTGAATTTCTTTAGTTATTAGTTAATTGATTGTACAATTAAAAATATTAGTATACTGTTCAACTTTTTAGCTAAAATGGGAACTATATATACTATAGCCCAATTACAATTATACTAAAACCTTTCCGAAATGAAATGTTTTTATGAGGTAGCATAATAATTTCATATCATGTAAAGTTGAAAAAAAAATGTCCCTGGAATAAAAAATTAAGTAGGAGCTCTTTCTACAGGCAACATGAATGTCACTCAAAGCTGTCACTGTCCATTGGCTAAAAACAAAGAAGAGGAAGGGGAATATAGTTCTTACAAAATGAATGGACAGAGTTTTTGCTGCATAATTTGCCTCATCGTTTAACTATTAGAACATCTAATGTAATGAAGCAAAAGGTATGGTTCTGGCTGGCTTGCAATGTTTAAAATCTCCTCTGAAATGGAAAGACTAGCTTTTCCATATTTCCGTATAGTTTGTTTGAGACAACATACTTTTACAAATACACAAGGCTCATAAAAAGTTTGCCACTTTATTGATAACTTTCATTTAATTTTATAAATTCCAACAATACAGTAGTCCTCAACTTACAACAGTTCATTTAGTGACCACTCAAAGTTACAACAACACTGAAAGAAGTTATTTTCCCCATGTCCATTTGATCAAAATTTGAATGCTTGGTAACTGATTCATATTTAAAACAGCTGAACAGAGATGGGTTTCAGCAGTTCTGAAGAACGAGTAGCGGAAATTTTGAGTAGTTCAGAGAACTGGTAGTGAAAATTCTGACTGGCCTGGCCCCTATCTATTTTCTGCCTCCCAATTCTCCACTGATTGGGAGGAAATGGGGATTTTGCAGTAACCTTCCCCTGGATTGAGGAGGGAATGGAGATTTTACAGTATCCTTCCCCTGGATTGGGGAAGGAATGGAGATTTTACAGTATCCTTCCCCTGGATTGGGGAGGGAATGGAGATTTTACAGTATCCTTCCCCTGCCAAACCCACCAAGCCACACCCACCAAGCCACACCCACAGTACCAGTAGTAAAAAATTCGAAACCCATCACTGCAGCTGAAGTGTCCTGGGATCATGTGATCACTTTTTCCGACTTTCTAACAAGCAAGGTCTATGAGGAAGCCAAATTCATTTAATCCCATAATACTAACTTAACAATTGCAGTGATTCACTTAACACTTGTCGAAGAAAGTTCATAAAATGGGGCAAAACTTAACAATTGTGGCAAGAAAGTTCATAAAATGGGGCAAAACATACTTAACATCTGCCTCGCTTAGCCACAGAAATTTTGAGAGCAATTGTGGTCAAAAATCAAGGGCTACCTGTAATTGCCCTACCAATATCCTTTTATTTTCTCTTTCTGGCCGGGCTACATGGGCATGCCAGTAAACTTGGATTTTTTTAGAACTACTTTGCTAATATAATTGCAGTTAAAGTCAGGGTGGGGTAAGGCTATTATTTAATTATTTAATAATTAATAATTAATACTTATTTTGATGTTGCTTTAAAGGTCTTTTTAAATCACATTATAAAAGGATGCTTTATGCTTCTTTAGAAAAATTCCTTTCAGAGATTTTATATACAGTTTGCGAAAATATATTTAAGACGGTGATAGAATGGCAATTAGAAGGTAACCTATTAGCTTTGTCATTCTTTTGGTACAATTATCACCAATACTATACTGCTGTGTTATTTGGTCAATATAGAGAAAAGCTAAGATTGATAATCGCCTTTTGAGACTTTAGTATGCATGCAGGTTTCAAAGGTTGCCACAGCACAATGGATCACATCCAAGTTGTTCAGCAAGTCATTGAAAGGCATGATGAATACACTATGCCTCTGTGCATGGCTTTCATTGACTACAGAAAGGCATTTGACTCAGTATTCCAGCAAGCAATAATCAATGCATTGATCAACCAAGACACAGAACTGCTTACATAAACTTACTACAATCAGTATATGCAAAACAATAGTGACAATTTTAAAGTGTAAATCAACATAGAAGGAGGTGTATGGCATGATGATCCAATATCACCTATCCTTTTCTCAGCCTGCCTTGAAAAAGTATTTCGCAAACTAGAGTGGACAAAAGATGAAATAAAAATCAATGGCAGCTGTTTAAACCACTTAAGATTTGCAGATGATGATGTTTTCTTCTGACAAGACACCAGAAGAGTTAAAGACACATACAAGAGCGGCACAAAGCAGGAGACCCATTTTGGCCTTAAAAATAAATCTAAAAATAGCCAGGTTATGTTTAATAAATTCACCAAAGAAGGAAAAAGAGCTATATCTGGAGAAGAACTATATGTAGTAGACCACTACATATACATATACATATAGTCCCAGAATTCCCCAGCTAGCAACTTGCTCATGTTTATAGCTCATGCTGGCTGGGGAATTCTGGGAGTTGAAGTCCACCACTCTTCAAGAGGCCAAGTTTGGACACCCCTGCCTTAGCCCATGTATCTCAATGAAGGTGATACAAAAACCAGAAATTGGACGGCGTGTTAAATGTGGTTGGGAGACATTTGGCAAGTTAAGTGTAATTTTCAAGAACAACTTTACCCTATGTCGAGAAAAGTTTTTGGTCAGTGTGTGATACTTGTTCTAATATATGCCAGTGAAACATGGACACTAACCTAACAATCAATGCAAAAGCTATGAGTGGCAGAAAGAGCAATGGAAAGATGCATGCTCAGCATCACAAGACAAGATAGAAAGACCTGAAAATGGATTAGAGAACAAACAAACATATAACATATCTTCCCCAAATCCCCAGAACTTTAACCTTAGACTATCTACTATTGACCTCATCCCATTCCTAAGAGGTCTGTAAGGGGCCTGCATAAGCGCACCAGCATGCCTACCATCCCTTTCCTAATATTTTCTTTTATTTGTATGCTTTACATGTATTTATAATTATGTTTACACTTGTATCTGTCATAAAATACATGCTTAACAAAATAAATAAAATATATAAAAAATAAAATGAGTAAAAGAATTGAAATGGAAATGGGCTGGTTACATAACAAGAAGAACTGATGGAAGGTAGACTAAGGCAGTCATACAATGGATTCCACTTGATCAAAAGCATCCACAAAAAAGACCTAAAACAAAATGGACTGACAACATCAGCAAGTATTGCAGGTCCAACTGGCAAAGGTCAAGGTCTTACTAGTTGGAGATATGCAGAAGAGGCCTTCATCATGCATTAGTCACTGAACCTTTGTCATGGTCAGATCACTCTCTTCTTCGCCTGGACTTTCTGACCGCCATTCACCACCGCAGGGAGACGGAGCCGATACGTTGGTTCCGTCCCAGGCGCCTGATGGACCCGGATGGGTTCCGGACGGAGCTTGGGCCATTTCCTGAGGGTCTGGCTCACGGCTCGGCTGAGAAACTTGTTGCGGCCTGGAAACGGGCCGCGGCGGGGGCCTTAGACCGTGTTGTGCCTTTGCGGCCTCTGACCCGGCGCAGGTCCCAACCGGCTCCTTGGTTCTCCGAGGAGCTGAGAGGGATGAAGCGCCGGAGAAGACGCCTAGAGAGTTCCTGGAGGTCTAGCCGTTCGGAAGCTGATCGGACACTAGTGAAGTCCTATACTAGGACTTACCTAGTGGCATTGAGGGAAGCGAGGCGTAGCTATGCCTCCTCCCTCATTGCATCGGCAGATAACCGCCCAGCCGTCCTGTTCCGGGTGACTCGCTCCCTCCTACACCAGGGGGAGCGGGATGACCCGTTGCAGGGACGTGCTGAGGAGTTTAACGGTTATCTATACGATAAAATCGTTCAGCTTCGGGATGGTCTGGACCAAGATTGCGGTGACACGGGTGAGATGCTCGAGGGTGGTCTTGGCGATATTGTTTGGGATGAGTTTGACCCTGTGGCTCCCGAGGACATGGACAGGTTGTTGGGTAGGCTGAATGCCACCACGTGTTTACTGGACCCGTGCCCCTCCTGGCTGGTGCTGGCCACTCGGGAGGTGACACGAGGCTGGCTCCAGGCGATTACGATTGCTTCTTTGGTGGAGGGCGTCTTCCCGGCCGCCTTGAAAGAGGCGGTGGTGAGGCCCCTCCTTAAGAAGCCTTCCTGACCCGCTGTTTTAGGTAATTATCGTCGGTCTCCAACCCGCCGCGTGAAGGTTGTAGAGAGTATGGTGGCATATCAGTTTCCCTTACACCTGGATGAAACTGTCTATCTAGACCTGCTCCAGTCCGGTTTCCGCCCGGTTACAGCACGGAGACGGCTTTGGTCGCGTTGGTGGATGATCTCTGGAGGGCCAGGGATAGGGTTGTTCCTCTGCCCTGGTCCTATTAGACCTCTCAGCGGCTTTTGATACCATCGACCATGGTATCCTGCTGCGCCGGTTGGAGGATTGGGAGTGGGAGGCACCGTTTATCGGTGGTTCTCCTCCTATCTCTCCGACCGGTCGCAGTCGGTGTTGACAGGGGCAGAGGTCGGCCCGAGGCGCCTCACTTGTGGGGTGCCGCAGGGTCGATCCTCTCGCCCTACTGTTTAACATCTACATGAAGCCGCTGGGTGAGATCATCAGTGGTTTCGTGTGAAGTACCAGCTGTATGCGGATGACACCCAGCTGTACTTTTCACACCGGACCACCCCAACGGTTATCAAGTGCTGTCCCGGTGTCTGGAGGCCGACGGGTCTGGATGGGGAGAAACAGGCTCAAGCTCAATCCCGCCAAGACAGAGTGGCTGTGGATGCGGCATCCCGGTACAGTCAGCTAAATCCGGCTGACCATCGGTGGCGAGTCAGTGGCCCCGATGGAGAGGGTGCGCAACTTAGGCGCCTCCTGGATGAACGGCTGTCTTTAGAAGATCATTTGACGGCCGCCTCCAGGAGAGCGTTCTACCAGGTTCGCCTGGTACGCCAGTTGCGCCTTTCTGGACCGGGATGCCCTATGCACGGTCACCACGCACTCGTGACGCCTCGCCTGGATTACTGCAATGCTCTCTACATGGGGCTCCCTTGAAGGGCATCCGAGGCTGCAGTTAGTCCAGAATGCGGCTGCGCTGGTGATAGATGGAGCCCTCGTGGCTCCGCGATGACACCCATCCTGCGCAGACTGCACTGGCTACCTGTGGCCTTCGGGTGCGCTTCAAGGTTTTGGTGACCACCTTTAAAGCGCCCATGGCATTGGGCCGGGTTATTTACGGGACTGCCTACTGCTACCGAATGCCTCTCACCGACCCGTGCGCTCTCACAGTGAGGGACTCCTCAGGGTGCCGTCAGCGAGGCAATGTCGCCTGGCCGCGCCCAGGAAGGGCCTTCTGTGGGGCTCCCACCCTCTGGAACGAACTACCCCCCCGGCCTTCGTCAGCTTTCGGACCTTCGGACCTTCCACCGCGGGCTCAAAACATACCTATTTAATTGTGCAGGACTGAGCTAGATTTTAAATTTATGGGTTTTAACTGGGTTTTATTTTTTATATTTTAAAATACGGGCTTATAGAATAAGTTTTTTAATTGTTTTTATAGTGTATTTATGTATCTATGTGTTTTTTAAGTGCCTGTAAACCGCCCTGAGTCCTTCGGGAGATAGGGCGGTATATAAATATGATTAATAAATAAATAAATAAAATAAATAAATGACAATGATTGCAAAACTAGCAAAATACAGTTTATGCTTGGTCAGCACTTCAGGGGGAATGAAGCTTCCTATCCTAAGCACACTTACTGATTTTGACCCAATAATTTACTAGAAGCACAACATGGACTTTTTTGCACTTCTACAGCATTTATCAAATCAGGAACTAGAAAATAAAAACTTGAGGTTGATCTGGCCATCTTCAACTTTATCATGCAAGTTATAATTCATTTATTAATAATTGATTCTATGCTGGAAATCTGGGAAATATTTTAGCTGATGAAAACCGAAGATTATACATCTATAAAATGATTAGCTGGATTAACTTGATCAAAGTTTATTGCACTTGGACATCCCATCTGCCTGATTGAGGCAAGCATTTGACTTTGATTCAGGGGAGTGGCAAGAGCCCTTGTGCTATAACAATTATAAATTAGAGATGGCAAAGCCAAAGGGAAATACTTTCTTTATGGGGACAAGTCAGTTATAAAATCCTCTATTGATTCTAGAAATGCCAATATAATATATGGCAGATAAATTACAAAATGTAAATCCTATCCTGTAATCATTTATCACTGCCCCATTTAAATGTGCAAAACTAATAAAAATCTGCATTATAGAATAACCTGAAGAGTTGGAAATTTGATCCTTACCTCAGCATAAGGTATTTATATTTTAAGAAAAAGAAGAAAACAATGTTCATAAAAAATAAGATTTAGGTCATTGCCTAAAATAAAATGTGCTGGGAAAATGGCAGGGGGAGAAGTAAGACAGCATAAAGCTAGCTATGATGCTCAGTCTTCCCACTCTTTTCTCATACATTCAGTGACCAGGGAGAAAGATAAATACACACTGACTAAACAAAAGGGACAGAGGGACATTTTAATAAAAAAACTATTGTCACAGAATCCAGATTATCGGCTTAGCAAGAGTTGCACATTTTTAAGATTTTTTTTAATCTTCTTAATATTTTTTTAAGAATTATACACAATACAACAGTAAAAATTAGTACAAATTTAAAAAATTAAATGAATAAAAATAGAGAAAGAAAAAAGGAAGAAAGAGAAAAAATTAGAATATAGAATATAGAAGAAAAAGAAGTATATAAGAAATAATTTCCCACCTTCATCAGAACAATTTGTGATGAAGTATAAACAATTTTAGTAACTTATCACCTTCTCTTAAAACATAACAAATGATCTCTTCTTCCCATATCCTATTTCTTATCCATAAACGAAACCAGAAAGCAGTGTCATTTCAGTCTTGCTGTCAGCAAAAGTCCTATTGGTGCTTGCAAACAGCTAAACCTTATGGATCAGCATAAAATCATTAGATTAAAATAATATTTGGTAGCAGCACCGCTAAAGAGCAATTCAGAACCCATTAGTATTTCTCCATCTCTACTTTTATTAGAGACAGTATTCAAAGTCCTTTTGTGATTATTCATTTCTTCATGTTTATTTATGATCAAGTAATTTGGAATATCTCTTTTTATCACTGAAGAGATGCTGAACTAATCTTCAACTTATTGATAAAAATGCTATAACCTGTATTAGAGCTCTTAAACACAACCTCTCCTCTTATATATCTGTCCAGTCATTACCATCTACAGAGATCCTTTTGAATATGCCCTCCTTTTTGTCACATGAAAAGGAACTTCTCCTGCATATTCCTAAACCATGGAATGCTATCTTCCAGGAACTGCATTTAGCCTCATTGCCTTGCAAATGAAAATCCAGAATCTAGAAAATAGCATGTTTCACCCTAATATAATTGCTAATTAATTTTAGTATAGTGCTTAAACCGTGTCTTTAACTATTAAATTCAAAAGATTTGTTCTGACATTTTTCTCAGATGGTTTGAGCCCATCTAGAGTAGAAAACTGGAGTATAACTCAAGCAAATAAACATAATGATTTTGGGAGGTGAGGTGACAGTGACAAAGGCAATTGACAAAATGTGGATCACAATATATTAATGCAAATTGTACACCTGCATGCAAATAGATAAAGCCAGAGATTGCATTATGGTGTCACTGAATATTTCATTGTTTTGATAAAATCTCAGCATGCTGCAGACACCCCTTGTTATAAACCTGTTTATGAGGAGCTGCATATGATTTGGGTGCCAAGGATAAACTGCTTTGAACTAAAATAATGACCACTGGAATTCATAGATCAGGTTTACATATTGTGTTTAAGTCATGGTTGGTTTAACCGTGGTTTACTGAAAAAACTATGCATCATCATACTATCCCTGAAATCCATATTCATTATGAAATCCATGTATATTATGAAAGTCACCGGGTAAGTAATGAAGGGTTAATTGGTTGTTGTCAGCCTTCTCTGTTTTATAGGATCTCTCTAACTACAAAATAAAGGCCAGACATAATCTGTCTTTTTGCCTTCTTTAAAAGAGAGGCAACGCAAGAGACATGTGAATATAAATAAATGGATATTACCACATTTTAAGTACTGTAAATAAAAAAATCATGTCAGCACCAATAAGCCTGAAACAAGCCAGTTCAAAAACAGTGGTGTCAACTAAATCATTGTCCACCACTGTTTTTGAAGTGCAAAACACATGGCTCCTTTCAGGCTGATTGGTGGTCCAGGGAGGCACCAGCTGATTGGAAAAAAAGGAAGATGTCTGAAGAGAACATCTCCACCTATATTAAAAGGAAAATGTCCTCCTAGCTGGAAAGAAAGCATATGAAAAATGACGGGGAATAAACAGGCAGCTGGTGAAGAAAGTGTTAAAGGCTGCTTTGCTCAGCCTAGAATTCCCCTGGGCTGCTTTGCATTAAAGCAAAATATTACAGGTAGTAAAATGATCACAGAATTACACAGGTAGCCCTCTTGGGCCAAAGGAACAGGCCACCCTGAAACTGACATTTGGAAGCTTTCACATTTATGACTTCACCATTTCTTTCTTATCTCTGTCAGGCTCAAAGAGATGGCAGTTATTCCTATTAATTTAACCTGGCATTCTAAAGAAAGAACAATATGAAATGAACGCAACTCCCCTTCCAATTGACATTCAAAAGTGTGTCATATTCATTTATATTCAGAGTTCTCTGGAGTGGCTTAAGTGAACATTTGTTCATTTCCTTTTCAAGCTGTTGTTCTAGTTTGGGCTGTCTAAAGTAGTTCACACTTATCTCATAGGAAACAGAATCAGCCTTTTGACATCCTTTCCAGACTGCGTAGGAAAAGAATCTTCTGAATGCCAAGCCACAAAAATACATGAAGGGAAAATACATATTCTTCTATCCTTTGCTATTCTTCACTGGTAATGCTACCTTTCACAAGATCATTGAAACATAATTTCCTTTCACGGTGCAGGGGCTGAATTTATTCTACTAATGTGGGATTTAGCTGTGCTCTATCAATTTTGACAAATAGGAGCGATCTTGTTTGAACATAACAAAAATATTGTTAACAACAATAACAAAACAGCAAAAAATAACCTGGACTTACATGAATGCATTACAATAATTAGCGATTGCGTCCTACCCAAGGTGGGTAACACTTTTGTGACTAGGTCTTTTTTTTTTTTTTTGCCAGCTGCTATATGAATTTCAACTGTATTGCTCAGTAACATGCACAATTAACTACAAGACTTTATTCTTGTAACTACAAAAAACAGATTATTTTGTGACTCTTTATGCTTCTCTAATTTGGGTGCATTTTGGAAGTATGGACTTCATTTCCCCAAATGTTCAGCAATGGCAATGCTGCTTGTAATATTTGGGAATTCAGACATCTGTAGGATTCCCAGACTGAAGAAGGCTGCCTTATCTTGCTAGTGACAAGGCAGAAATATAACATTCAATCTTGTCATGGAACATTTAAACTTTATCATATGACCTCACCTACCTATGAGTGTCACTGCCATAGCTCAAGATGTCAGAATAGCAAATGTGATTATTATGCTTTATAGACAAGAACATGTGTGCACATAAGGAGCATAGCTTATCTCCATAGTCCAATAAAGCCAACAATGGGAACATAAGAGAGATAATGCAAGTACTGCTTTATACAAAGTATGTATTCTTAGTATGGTTATAATTATACATTACTTCTAATAACAGAGACAGTAGATCTCTGGACATTTGTTGAGAAACACAACTGAGGAATGAGCTATTATATTCATCTCCTGATTGTAGGCTTCCCAGCTTCACCACTGTGGAACAGTTATTTCGACTGACCAGAAGGACTCTTCTTGTCTTTTTCTACACCTAGTTATACTTTAACTATAGCTGACCTTAGTCAAGTACAGTGATAATAGTGCCCACCATCTTCTAAAGAAAAGTAGATTACAAGGGAAACAGCAGTCAGATCCAGCTTTAGGTAGAAGAAAAATATGGATCTCTATTTTTCATTGCAATCATTTGTGCTAAACATCCTAAGTCATTCAAAATAGTATTTACTGAGGAGGAGACTTGGCTTTATCCAATCATAATATGGCCAAAAACCATGACTTTTTTTCTCTTTCTATCAGTTCTGTACTTGGAGATTCACTATCTTTGGAAGAACACTTTCTTAATCTATAGAAATTATAAATATTCAAGAAAGATATTATGAACAAATTAATTAAGTTTGCAAGTAGCCATTTTTGTTCATAAGGGAAGATGAACAAATGAAACAGAATAGAACAAGTAATATATTCATGTAGCCCAACTTCTAATGAAAGAGAAACTTAAAGTCTTCTCCAAACTAAGGCATGTTTTTTTTTTCAGATGTTCCTGTCAGAAAACTTTACACATTTATTTTTTATTCTGTTATGATTATGGACTTTGATACCTATATACAAGCTCCTCAAACTAATCTGTGTTAGGATAGTTTCCAATAATGTCATCCAAAATTTGAGAGAATTGATCTTGCCATTAAAATTATCTGGACACTTTTGGTATCCCTGGGATCTGTAGCAATGTAGCATTGATACTCAATCAAGAGGTGCTATTTCTATTAAGTAAATAGAAATATGTAATTGTTGGCCAATAACCAAATATCTCACCCTAATTACTGAAGGATTTTTTCTCTCTTCCATAAACAAATAAATAAAAAGCAAATTGGAAGTCTCTGGTCTGCTCGCTAAGTTGATATATTTCTGGCATACATTTTCTGTGCCAGAAGATTTGACTCATATCTATTTGACTCATATTTTACTCATATCTAGTTCTCTGCCATCTTTCCAGGAATGTAGGAGCACTGATGCCCTGTAAGAATAACATGCTGCTGTTTCTGCAACAATAATGGCTGCTTTAATATAGAAATCTCTTATTTGCATAAAGACTTGTGGGAGTTGGGGCCAAGTAAAAATGTTGAGGGGATTCAGTAAATTATTGCAAGTCTCAGTATGCTACATGAACAAATCAATAGCAACAGCAGCAATTGGCCTTAGATTTGAAGGTCATTCACCTAAATATTCACTCTTCCCAAAACATCACAGGCATTGTAGAATAATTAATTAGAATGTAAGGCAAATAATATTGAAACAAGTTTGTGGTGAGGAGCAAATCTGTTGAGTATTTTCTTCAGTTGAACATTTAAAAAGTTCATTTTTTAAAAAATATTTTATAGAGAGCACCTGGTACTGCATCACCACTTTTTGAAGTCATCACTGCCAGAACACTCCCTTATTTCCTTGACTGCCTTATCAGGACCAGAACACTCTTTTGCTTGGCAGAGTGCCTTACTAGAGCCTGAGCATGGACTTGATTGCTTCTCCCCTTGCTTTCCTTGACAGAAATACAGTTTGTGTCTAAAATATCTTTGCCTACCCCTTCCATCCAGCACTACCCTTCCATTTAGCTAGAATCCCATCCGACTTTGTCCAGTATCTCTGCAGACCTATCAATGTCAGAGTATCAGTGTCTTTGGGCCATAGATAAAGGTTCAAAGAGAGACACGTGGCCCTCTTTTCAAAACTGAACCACAGAAACTCTCTAATGGAAACAGACACATAAAGGAATAAAACAAACAAGAATTGCAAATATAGGACAGCAACAATTGCATTTCTACAGAACAGAACCAAATCAAATCAAATCAAATCCCTGGCCTCAAAGAAGGAAAACAGTTTTCCAAAATAGCTGCAAACTCAGCTCCCAGCAAAACTGCTCCCTATATTTCATTTTGAAAGTGATGAAAGTGAGACCACAGAGAAGTAAATATTTGACAGCTAGAAAGCAGATTAGGACAGATATAAATAAAAATGCATACACATTCCAAAGGAAAAAAACAATTAAATTGATTACTGGAATCTCTCATATATAAATAAATAAATAAGTAATTTTATTTTTTACTTCTTAATTGCACTGCACACCAGAACAACTAGACATAAGAACATGTCTAGTCTTCCCGAAGGCCATCACTCTGCTAAACAAATAATTCCCTCAACACTGTCAAACTATTTACTAAATCTGCACTACTATTAATCTTCTCATCGTTCCCATCACCAATCTCTTTCCACTTATGACTGTATGACTGTAACTTTGTTGCTGGTATTCCTTATGATTTATATTGATATATTGACCATCATTTGTGTTGTAAATGTTGTACCTTGATGAAGGTATCTTTTCTTTTATGTACACTGAGACATATGCACCAAGACAAATTCCTTGTGTGTCCAATCACACTTGGCTAATGAAAAAAAATTCTATTCTATTCTATTCCATTCCATTCCATTCCATTCCATTCCATTCCATTCCATTCCATTCCATTCCATTCTATTCTATTCTATTCTATTATGAGTTAAATAGGGATCATGTTTTAATTAAGGATGAGCAAGGTCAAATTAAATGGTTTTTCAGGTTATCTTTAGTTTCATAATCATAAATTATAGTGATTTGTCTGTGATCAAATATAGTCCCATTCTATATATATAAGTGCTTAACAATATAGAATACTTACTATCAGTGATATAATCAATGTCGCTAGTAAAGATAGTCCTTGTTTAGCAATTAATAGTTGCTAAAAGTTTCATAGTTATAATGGTGATGAAAAAGTAACTTTACAACTAATGTTTGCATTAATAATCTTGCAGGTCTTTAAAGAAAAGAAAGTGAAGTATGATTATAAGCACAGTCACACAGTCACTTAGCAATCATCATGCTTAATGATTCAACACTAAATGAGAACTACCTGAAGTTCAGTCCTACAGTCTTCTATTGACAATTAAGCCCCACTGGGTTTTATGTCCAAGTAAGAGTGTTTAGGCTGACAGCCTACATTGCAATTCTGTGGTGCCTTGAAGAGTGTCAAAAATATCCATAAGGAATGTAATATAATTAAAATAACTAAAAAGCACATGAAGGTAGATGTATCAGGTGCAAAAGATCAGGACCACATATGAAGTTTCAATTAAACTGACTTATAACTCATCACAGTTAAACATAAGAATCTAGTCAACTAACAGCACTATCTTGTCATTAGATGAAGATCAAGAGAATTCAAAGGGGGCTGGATTTAATCCGTTTGTAGTTATGTAGAGACGCTAGGCCAGGGGTATCAAACTCACGGTGGCGTCACATGACATATCGAGACCTTTTTTCCCCTTTGCTAAACTGGGTATGGGCGTGATCAGCGCATGACACATCTAGCCCGTGGGCCAGGAGTTCGATAGCCCTGCCCTAGGCTGATTCCTCTTTTGATTTCTTCCCCAGATTCTGCCATTCCTTCTCTATTAAGATGTAACAAAACATCTTTTATTAGCATGCAAATCTATAGTGAGTACTGGGCTTCTCGACAAAGAAACATAGGAGAATCCCAAAACCCATAAGTTTTCAGGTGATATTTCACCGAAGCAGTGTAAATTAGTATAAATGTGGTTACTCTCATCCTGATCATCTCCCAACTGTAGTAGTAGTCCTACTACAACAAGCTATACATAAGAGCACTTATGACACATTTGCCCTCTGAACTGCATTGGGTATCGTTTTACTTCCAGGTCCAATTTAAGATGATGGTCATTATCTATAAAGCTCTATATGGCATAGGGCCAGGCTACTTACAGAATCAGCCTCACCCATCACACCAGCTCATCCCACTCGGTCAGCAACAGACCCTATCAGTCAACAAAATTCTACTGGTGAGGGCTAGGAGGAGGGCCTTCTCTGCATTCCCTGCATTGAGAAATATTCTGCCCTCAGAGATGGGGAAAGCCCCCAATCTCTTGGCCAAAGGGGTCAAAACTTGGCTTTGTGGCCTTGTGTGGGGACATAGAGGCCCACACAACCATGAGGCTGGCTGGCCCCATGGGAAACATATACCCATGCCTGTATTAAGAACTACTAACTCCCCATCTTGGAATTTTTCACCTTTTTGAATTTTTATATTATATTTATAATTTTAAAACTTTTCAATCTTATATTAATTCTGATTTCAATGTCAGTTTTATTGATTATATTGTATATCACCTAGAACCCTGATCTGGAAGAAATAGGCTAAACAAACAATTAAGTGTAAACTATAAATGTGAGTTACGATGCAGTATAGAACCAATGCAAATTGTAACCTGACCTTTACAACAGGAATGTAGAATCTGATAATAAAAGGGGTTGACCTTACTATGGGGTAATGCAGCATCGTTAAATTCTGTTCTTCTAAGTAGGCTCCAAACCTCTTTTTCTATTGATAGTAGCACTTGCTAACATTAACAGTGTTCTTTATTATACTGATATTTTAAATTCCTTAACGTCACAGAAAAGGCAACCTGATTTTTGTTATCTGCCTCCTCTTCCTCCAGAGTTTGCTTGCTTGATCTGCCAAATATGCACTTCAGAATCATATTGTAATGTATATACTGTATATGTAAGGATAGAAAATTTGTCCCCCCATACACACCAGAAAAAGAGGCAAGTCTAATATTCAGCCTGAGGCCAAAGACACATCTGTCATCAATGCTTCTAAGCAGCAACACTAAGCAGTTTGAAGGTGGAAGATACAAAAGATTGCTTTTGATACAGAGGTGGGTTTCAGCAGGTTCTGACCAGTTCTGGAGAACTAGTAGCAGAAATTTTGAATAGTTCAGAGAACCGGTAGTAAAAATTCTGACTGGCCACGCCCCCATCTATTCTCTGCCTCCCAAGTCCCAGCTGATCGGGAGGAAATGGGGATTTTGTAATATCCTTCGCCTGGAATGGGGTGGGAATCCAGATTTTACAGTATCCTTCCCCTGCCATGCCCACCAAGCCATGCCTACCAAGCCACACCCACAGAACCGGTAGTAAAAATATTTGAAGCCCACCACTGTTTTCATATAATAAGAAACAAAACTTCCAAAGTTAAAAGAACAAAAAAGAAGACAAACTACATAAACTGCTAAACAAAACAAAAAAACTTCATATGGTTAGAATGTGTAGATAAAAAATACTGGTAATTTTAGGAAATACAAATGTTGACGTACCCATCCATATTTAGTATTTCAATACAATAATATATTCACATGAGAGAGATAATTTCTTAGAAATACTCTCTTGATCCAACCAAAAGATGGAGAACAAAGATGAATAAAATGATATTTAATTAAAAAGGTTCTTTTAAGATGCATTGCTGCTAATTTTTAAACTGATTATATTTCTGACACATGTAATTATCATTGATCCAAAGAAAGATATACTTTAATCCTCCACTGTGTTGATAGAGCATATTTGGCAACTAGTAACAGGAACTGAATTAATTTCTTCTATTGTGTCACTTTACATGGGCAGTAAAACTAGAGTAGCATTAATTATTAAAGACAAATATGTCATTTTTCAATTTGCTCAAAAATTCTAATGCAAATAGATAAGTAAATGGATATTAGGTGTAGCAATTTAACTACAAGTCCCCCAACATAATCTAGATACACTTTGTCTAACACAGTTTAAGGGACTGTAGAAATACAAAATTGTTTTCTTCTTCAAGTGCTTTGTCTCCTCTCTCTGGAAACAGTTGCAGTCAGTATTGAGAGCGAGAAGGGAGAGATCTAGCCCAAGGCCCTTGCTATTGGGACCTTACAAGGTTTGAACTCTTCCAGCTCAATCTATACAATGCCACTAAATGAAATATCATATGAGAATGATAACCCAGCTCAGGCAAGCTATAAGGTGGAAGTTATGTGCTGGTGCCTAAAGGATGTAAGGGAACAGACTGAAGTTCAGCCTAGACAAGACCAAGAGTCTTTGATTTCAACAACCTTCTGATTATAAAGAGTTAACATCTTTAATTTGTTTGGAAATGAAGTTGCATTTCCTCTAGAACATAATTTGGAGTTTTTCCTGGACCCTTAGTTCCTGCTCAATAAGCAGGTAACAGTCCTGACCAGACCTTTGCAGAACTCCATCTCTATGCACCAACTGCATCCTTTTCTAGATCTGGAGACCTTTCTCATAATCACTTATATAGCAATAGTACTTAGACTTATATACCGCTTCACACTTCTTTACAGCCCTCTCTAAGCGGTTTTACAGAGTCAGCATATTGCCCCCAACAATCTGGGTCCTCATTTTACCCACTTCAGAAGGATGGAAGGCTGAGTCATTCTTGAGCCTGGTGAGATTCGATCTGACAAATTACTGACAGCCAGTGATCAGCAGAAGTAGCCTGCAGTACTGCACTCTAATCACTGCACCACCACAGCTCTTAATATATCCAGATTATCCCTCATTTGGTCTACTACAGTGGACTCTATGGGACTTTGAAGACTCTCATTTGGTCTACTACATGGGGATTTGAAGACTACTCAAAAGAGGGACTGTAAATGGTCCAGAGTGCAGCCATGTGAGTACTTTGATCAAGTAACATGTTCTACAAGCTGTAGTAGATACAATATATAATAGGTGCAATTCAAGGAAATTGGTTGCGTTCTATAAAGTCCTATATGGCTGAACACCTTGTTTCTCCTATTATCTTCTATTAAAATCTAAAATTGGGATATTGCAAGTTCCAGATGTAAAGTATTGTCATCCTTGAGATGTTGGAGGCATGCTTTTCCTGTACCTGACCTTGCCCAATGAAATGATGCTGAAGAGCTTCTGAAAAATAAATCTTTCCTCCACTTTTAGCCTCTTCTATTCACCTAGATGATAGGATTGTTCTCCTAATAGTCATGCTGCCTTTGAATGTCAAATTTCCCAGTTCAGAATTCAGAAATAATAGTTATCAAACAGATTGCTTTTAAAATGGATTTCTAGCCAGAATTAATTTTGGCATTTTCAGTGTGGAATGATAATCAAAGTAAAATACAATGGCCTTCCTCCTGTTATTGCTTAGTAGTTACAGCTGTGGAAACGGTGACAAGAGAATTGCTGCTTTCATCACCCAGATGTGGGTTATGAGGTGAATTCATTTGTTAGGTCTCAAGAGACCTAATTAAGTAACTAACACAGAGGAAGCACCTAGTTAGGGCTAGTTTTCATGGCCCTAACTCTAGTTGCATCTGCTATAGCAACAATAAATGGATAAGTTGCCATTGTTAACTGAAATGTGGGATATAATACATTCTTAAATGGCCTCTAAAGGAAAAAGAAACACGGTGTTTCAATTTTCTCATCCACTTCCGCAATTGCCTTGGAAGTTTGTAGAAATCCCATCCCCCCCAATAGGAAATGACTTTTTGACCTGGATGTCTTCATTTTATCTCAAAGGTCCATTCTTTACAGCAGCCTTTTTTGTGTGGCTGACAGATAGATAGATAGATAGATAGATAGATAGATAGATAGATAGATAGATAGATAGATAGATAGATAGATAGATAGATAGATAGGCAGGCAGGCAGGCAGGCAGGCAGGCAGGCAGATAGACAGGCAGACAGACAATTTACTTTCAAACTAGGGGCATAATGGCTCAGTGGTTAAAGATGCTGATTTTGTCAGCTGGAGAGCTGGCAGCAGTTCAAGACCTGAGCTCTGCACAAGAGGGTGAGTTCCCATTATTTGGCCCAGCTCCTGCCCACCTAGCAGTTCAAAAGCATGCAAATGCAAGTAGATTAGTAGCTAGCACCTCGGTGGAAAGGTAATAGCATTGGTGTATAGTGATCCTGGCCACATCACCACAGAAATTGTCTTCAGACAAGGCTGGCTCCCTCAGCCAAAAAACCGTAGCCTAGAGTCAGATACAACTGACAGGGAAACCTTTACCTTTACTGTCAAGCTCTGAAATGGGCAGCAAACAGATTTAATAATAATTAAAAAAACAATAAAAGAAAAATAGCACAATAGATCATCACTGAATAGGCAAGGAAGAGCAGGGGGTGGGAACTGGGGGTCTAACTTTTTAACAACATTGCAAAATAATTATATAATTATATAATTCAGAGGCACAGTATTCCTGCTGTGCATATGTGTATATAAAACGATAAGCATTTTGTACAAAGTCCCTTGGGAGACTGTACCTGTAATGGTATGTGGAAATTACTTGGAAGATAGGAGCGACAGCTCCAGACTGGACAACTGTTGCGTAAAAGATATTTCACCCCACAGGAGGATTGAGAAATGTTTCAGAAGGACGCTCCCTATTTTGCCAGAGAGTAAAAGGAAAGAGAGAAATATTTTCACTCTTGCAAGATTCTGTTAATATAACTTTATAATAAAGATAGAGCTAATATTCCCTCACACCTCTGCGTGCCCTTTCTGACCCTCCCCTCGCATCTTCTCACTCCCTCCATGACTCAGATTCTTTTGCACGGTCTCCGAGCCTCTCCTGCATCTCGCTCACTCCTCTCCCACTTGGCAATAGCCACTACCTGCCTGCTGGCCTGGGACTTGTAACTTCCTGATTTTGGTTCTGGGGAAGCCAACAGGAAGTTGCCTTACGTAACTAGCATGGGAGTTAACAATGACAACTGAGACTGCAGAGTCCCAATTGCCTCCATAAATTGAGGACTACCTATAATTGTAAATGCTCTGCACAGATTTGCCTTCAGGTTGTGAGTGCTCCATCAGTGCAGGTTTTTAAGAAGAGATTGGACAACCATTTGTCTGAAATGGAATAGAGTTTCCTGCTTGAGCAGGGGATTGAACTAGAAGACTTTCAAGATCCCTTGTTATTCTAATATTTACATATGTGTAAAAGTCCATCCATTGATTTACATATGCATAAAATAATAAACACAATCAAAACTGGCTACACACAAATTGTTATGTACATACTGAAATTTGGTCTCTATTATCTGCATATCTGCAAGATTATAGATAATAAAAGCCACATCTATAGCTCCAAGTGCTTTCAATGCAGTCTCCTTTTCTTCTGGCCCTAGCTTATTTTCAGCCTGCCCATGTTTACAATCTTCCCGAGTAACAGAAGCCACAGCTGGTGGATCAATGCCTATCACATATTCTAGCCATCAACTTGGGATGGTGGTGGTGATTAATATTATGTCATAACCTACTCTATAAAAACTAGAATCTTCTATTTATCAAGACTTCTCTCATCTGAACTTGCATAATAGCCCTCAACATCTGCTGGAGTGTCATCATTGTTGTTTTGCATGCATGCAAAAAGTGCTATAAACACAAATTGCTTTAACAATCAAAAGTCTGTAACTTTATCATTAAGCAGCTAAGGATACAAAGCATACAATAAAAATAAGTTGTAAGATAAGTCTTCATATGCAATATATATATATTATATTTCTAGCAGTACATTTTATACCACTTAGTAATATTCCATTACCTCCTTAAATATGACAAAATAAATCATGCAAATTCTCTGAGATACAAAGCATATTAAGATCTTATTAGTTGGATCAATTTTTACCTCTAACGTCAATGCAAGTCTCTCTATTTGAGCTTTTCATAAGTGCTGTTTCTGTATATTTGACTGGCAGCTTAATGAAATATACTTTAAACTTCTGAAAACAAAGTAGTAAATCCCCAGCTGAAAAAGAATTGATTTTACATCTTAATGAGAAACAATTAAGTTCATTTAAAATATGAAGTGATAAAGAATCAGCTATTTATCTGAACTTTAGATGTCACAGTTAAGCATGGGAAAATTCCAAGATAGAAATTTTCTTTTTCAATTCCATTTGTTATCTGGAGATGCCTGGGTTCCCTCCCAAACCCCTGCTTAAGTAGACACAAATGCCATTCTCTCATAACTATGTTCCAATGGCTCATTAAGCTCTAGGCATGGTTGTAAAAACTCTCACATGAGAATGTTATGAGGCAACTTCCCAGCCAGCACACATTTCTAACTAGCCAGCATCTGAGTCTGAATACACATTTATTTATTTATTTATTTATTTATTTATTTATTTATTTATTTATTTATTTAATAAATAAATTGTATCAACAAGTACAAGGAAACAAGTAACAGTATAGACATAGACATGGACACATGAAAAAATTGGCACAAATAAAAGGATATAAATAGGCAATACATAGCCATAAACACATAGAATGATTACATATAAATGCGGATAGTAGTACAGGGACGGTAGGCATGCTGTTGCACTTATGCATGTCCTTACGGACCTCTTAAGAAACATGAAAGGTCCACGGTAGACAATTTAAGGTAAAAGGTGTAGGGATTAGCGAGACTAACAACAGGATCAGGTAGAGTGTTCCAGACATTTACTATTCTATTGCAGAAGTCCTATTTCCTACAATAAAAGAGCGAATTACATTGAGTTTGAATCTATTGATAGCCCTTGTGTTATTACGGTTGAAATTAAAGTACTCATTTACAGGTAGGACATTTTGGTAAATAATCTTATAAACTAACATAGATTGGAACGTAGACGGTGTAGTTCGAGGCTATCCAGACCTAAAATTTCAAGCCTGGTGATATAGAGAATTTTATTTCAAGCAGAAGATTTGAGTACTCTTCTAGTAAAATATCTCTGGACCCTCTCTAATGTATTGATGTCTGAAATATCAATACATTATATTGATTCCAGGCAGGTGAGCAGTATTCAAGTGTAGGTCTGGCAAAGGTTTTATATGTCCTAGCTTTAAGTATAGCGTTACCAGAGAAAAAACGTCATAAAATAAAATTGACAACTCTTAATGCCTTTTTGCAATGATGTTACAATAAGCTCTGGGACTTAGATCTTTGAAGTGAGTACTCCTAGGTCTTTACAGAGTGTGGGTCAACTTTTAGATTGTTTCCAGCCAGCAAATATTTGATGTTCTTATTTCTATTGCCAACGTGCAGGACTAAACATTTGTTAGCAAAGATTTGGAGAACCATTCAGATACATAGTTTAGGTCATTCTGAAGAGTAGTAGTCTGTGGTGTTGAATAGTTTAACATCATCAGCAAAGAGGACACAGTGGTTATAATTTTATCACAAAGGTCACTGATATAAAGCAGAAAGAGTGTTGGACCTAGAATGCTGCCTTGGGGAACACCACTGTTAACAGGTGCAGGATTTGATAGAGTGCTGCCTATTTTGACCACTTGTTGCCTATTTGACAGGAACGCAGCTATTCAATTATGCAGAGGTCCAGAAGTGCCATAAGATTTTAGTTTCAGAAGTAGTTTGCCATGCACTACTGAATCAAAGGCTTTACAGAAGTCTATGTAAATTGTGTCTATTGCTTTGCCCTGGTCGAGTTGAGAGGTCCAGATGTTTTTGCAGTGTATGAGTTGCAGATTACATGACAAATTTTTCCTGAAACCAAATTGCTTATCAGGAAGTAGGTTTTTTCCACTAAGTGGAGGGTGATGGATTGGTTTATAATGTATTCCATGACTTTAGATGTAATACAACAAAGAGAGATTGGTCTATAATTCTCAACAAGGCCGGGAGATGTCATTTATACAGGTAAGACTTGGGTTTTGGCAGATAAACACATAGAGATCCCATCCAACTCCTCTCTGTTCTGGAAGTGGGGGGAAATCCTATTATTTTAAAACTAGAGGCTGAAACTATTGAATTCACATCAGAAAGTAATAGGGTGTAACATTTTCTCCCAGCCTCAGCATTAACTGATTGGAATTTCAAAGGAAAGGGAAAACAGGGAACACCTGTTTTAAAAGAGGTTTTTTTTTAATTTCTGCAGAAATTGATAAACATTTATGATACAATATTGATAAACGTTAGACCTTTGATTATTGTATACTGTGTAAACTAGTTAAATCTAGTCAGATGAGGCACCTTCTGGAAGATAGGTGGACAGTCACATGAATTAACAAGTCACTATCCTAAGGCAGGAGAAGAGACCCAAGATGCAAAAAAGGGGGGTTTCTGGGAAAGATGGTTTAAGGCTCTGTTTTCTCACACTAAAAGCTGACACAGATATTCACTCTAGTGGTTAAAAGGAATTGACAAAAGTAGTTTTGAATTTTCTAGTAGCAGATAAATTGTAGCATTCTGAAAAATTCACAAAATTGTCTTAACTGAAAAGCCCTAAAGATTTCAAGTGAGAATCTTAATCACTTACAATATATTAATTGGGTTTATATGAAATTTTAGCATTTTCATGCAAAATCTTTCAAAATAAATTGCTAAAATCTTGCGCAATGGATATCTCAGAATTTTCTGTATTTTTTTAAAAAAAATTGGGGGCACTGATATAATTTCTAAGAACGATCATAAATATGGTGGCAATGTCTGTTTCAGGTTATGTCTGACTGAATCCCTAAGTAAACATATAGCTACAGAGATCTCAGTTTTTAAAAAAGAGATATACCAAAATCTGTTCATTTTCACTCCAGATCATTTTGAAGCCCTCAACTGTACAAACCATGCAAATGTTTCAGCACAGCAGCTTGTTAATGATTTTATGAGGCAATCTTTGCTATGTGTAGCTAGAATATACCAGCAAAGAAGGTAATAATACAAGTTTTCCTTTTTACTTCTAAAAACATATTGCTTCCATTATGAAAATGTAAGAATAAATAAGTTCCAGATTAATTGATATGTAAATTTATTAACATTACACAGTTGCTAAATTTAAATGGAAGACAATGACAGAATTCCCAGCTGTTCTGGGAAAGAGATCAATTCACACTTCCATTAGAAAAAGTGCTATAATTAAATTATTAGCCATACCAGATACCTTTTAATTCCATGACAGTTCTTCCTAACTGTATCTTCCAGTAATTTATTAAGCCTAACCTAGACATTTAAACATTTTAGTCCAATTTTCATTCACTTGTTCAGCTAACCAGATATCCAGCATCAAAGCAAAGAGATAAAAGATCAAATTGTTACTCAAATTTGATTTAGCCATGCACAGAAAGTAGTGATTAAAAGAGTCTTCTTTAATACATAATAATATGAACACTAAGAAAAGTATATTTTTTGGGGGAAGAGAAATTACTTTGATGTATATGGATAAAAGATCTGAATGCTTTTAGCCACATTAGTCAAGAGAATATACACAAAGGGGTGACACTACTTCCTTGGCCTTATGTGTTCTGATTTTATAAGCTTTCAATCAGTCACACTTATTTGTTACAGAATGAGCTGTACCTTTGTGTGCTTTGCATATGAAAGGCATTAGCTCCAACTCCTAGTAATTTCAGATAGAGCATGGAAAGACTGGCTATTGCTACAGAAATTTTCCTGTGGAATTATGCTTGATGTGGGAGCTTTAACTCCAAGAAATCTCAATAACAATCAAGTTTTTTGAGGTTTCCCAAATTGGAGAAAGCTAGGGGAGACAAACCTGAACTACATGGACCATTAGCTATGTGTAATCCATTAGCTAAAGCATTAGCTGCAAGCTAATTTTACTAAATTTGGAAGGGTCTCAGTTTATACATGTAAAAGTGTACATAACCTAGCAGGCTCAGCTAAGGCTGAAGGAAACAACCTCTATCAAGGAACCGTGAATTTGCTTTGAATTCCTGGACATCTTTGTCTTGCTATTCAATGACTATACCTCTGACAATGGTACATAAACTTTGAAACTCATCTCATAGGCGTCATTAACTTCTTTACTTAAGCACATTTTTAGACTGCCTATGAATTTGCAGCTTAAACACTTTGATGTTCTCCTACTTTCCCCTAGGTCTGTGATAAGGATAAATGTATCATTCAAAATCAGAGGTCACAATCAGCAACTTGCCTGCCCACGTCCCTTACTAACCTTACTAACATTTGTCAAATTCCAAATTTTGGAATTGGGACAATAATATGCTTTACCAGCACTTTATTTTATTTTTTGACTAAAATTGTATACTGCCTTTCCTCCAGAAACTCAATACAGTATATACCAGTGGTTCTCAACCTGTGATCCACAGACTCCTGAGGGGCAGCAATGTCATCACAGGGGGTCCGCGAAGCTTGAAGAAATGTTATGATTTAAATCTTGAGTTAAGTTTTGGGGATCCATAGCCACAAAAGATATTTAAAGGGGATCTGTGGTGAAGAAAAGACTGCAAATATACATAATACTCCTCTATTTTTTCTTTACAACAGTAACCCTGTGGGGAGGTTATACCAGTGGTGGAATTCAAATTTTTTTACTAATGGTTCTGTGGGCATGGCAGGGGAAGGATATTGCAAAATCTCCATTCCCAACCCCACTCTGGGGCCAGCCAGAGGTGGTATTTGCCAGTTCTCCGAACTACTCAAAATTTCTGCTACAGTTTCTCCAGAACCTGTCAGAACCTGCTGAATAGCACCCCTATTTCTCAGTAAAGAAACTGTCCAGCCAAAAGTCATCCATGGAGTTTTTATGAATTTGTGACCTTACACTTTATTTATTAGCTGTCTGAACTGTGGGTTAAAAACATTTTTTCCAGGCAAACCATTTTTTAATCAGTGAAGACTTTTAAAACAGCTTATAGCTGAAACTCATTCCTGCTGCATTAAGAGGGTCAGTATTCCCCCCATATATACTTCCTTTTTAGTCTAATTTCAGTAGACTATAAGTGTCATTAAGGAAGAAAATTAGATAAACATACAAATTAAAGCAAATGCTTTGGGATTGATTTACTTTCTTAATTATATCTGTTACTCTTGAAGATTACATAGTTGCCAGGCTATTTCTAAAAGCAGTCTTTTCCCCTTGCTTTTTCTCACCATTCTCTCCCTGCTTTGGAAGATCACACATTCTCAGTATGAGTGATTTAATGTGAGCCGAGGACTTTGACTGCAAATTCTGCAAATTCTTAATGATGATGATGTTTTTTTCCCAGAACATAGCAGATATAATGAGCATTAAAATGCTTTGTCAGGCTCGCATTATTCTTTTATTAGCCTGACTATCAAAATCAATTACATTTTTGTGCCTGAAAGTTGACATGCTGGTTAATGCTCATTATAAGAGCCTTTTAAAAATATCACCCAAAAACACCCAGAATGTGCACATTACACATTTCTAAACTTCTGTATCTGGGTGGTTTTGTTCTCTACATATCTCCCTAATTTATGTAATGAAAACAGCACCCTATTTGATCTGTTGGGAATTAACAAGATATATATATAGATAAAGGCAAGGAATATTATCCAAAGATTTTAATAGCCATAAAATCAAATCATTTTGCCTGCATTTCTGCATATTTTTTCAGGCTGAATACTATTTTCATTACATTAAAAGCAATTCTGTTGACTATACATATCAAGATTCTTATTAATTTAGGCCATTTTGAAGGCTTACAAAATCTTTCCTGAGTTTTGAAAACTTCTAACAAAGAACTGATGCAAATTCAAAACAAAGCAAATTTATATTTTGATAAGCCTTCCATTGAACTGTTGGGCATTGTTTTAATATGGATCTTGATCAGAATTATGTTGCACTGACTCCTGCAATATAAATGAGCTAAAGTTGATGTAGAAAGTTATTTTCTAATTTATAACTGCAAATTAATGCCTTCATTGTGAAGTCCCTTCTTCTCATAAGGATTCTTAAGGGGAATGCCCAAATAGAGCTTTGTTTTGAATATTTTCTCAAAAATAAATCCTAAATGCAAAGGAATGCCTGCATAAAACTATAAGCCAGAGTGTTAGCAATACAGGTAGTGCTTGATTTATGACACAATTGGGATCAGAATCCATTGAAAATGAGGCAGTCACAAAGCAAGTCATCACATGATCTGACCCAATTTTACAACTGTTTTACCAGAGTTATTAAGCAAATTGTTAAGTGACTCCAGCTCCTCAATCAACTTTTTTTTTTTTTTTTGCTGGAAACTGGCTCCTCAGTGGACTTTTTTTTTCTGGAAACTGGCAAAAAAAGTGACCACAAGATGCTGCAAAAGGTTTTAAATGCAAGCCAGTTGCCAAGTATCTAAATTATGATCGCATGGCTACAAGGATACTGTGATTCTTGTAAGTTTGAGTACCAGTTGTAAAGAACTTTTTCCAAGGCCATCATAATTTAAAACCATTATTAAACTAACAGTCATAAGTTGAGAACTACCTGCACTTGATTTTATTAACATAGAATATTTAGTTTAAAAGGGAGGGATGCAATCTTTACACTTCCTATTTTTCTGAGGCAAAAATCCTTCAACTCACTTGTAGTCTGAAGTGCAAGGCTCACTAAGTTATTTCAGGATTTGAGGCAGAAAATCCCATGAGTATTTAAAGTAGTAACAATCATATAGTCAACTAATTTAGACCAGAGGTGTTCAAGGTTTTCTGTGCCAAATTCTGCCCCTGGCCTTTAAATGACGTGGTGTGGGAAAGAGGATGAGACCAGAATGAAAAACTGTAACTTAATTAGAATTACTCTTCATATAAAATCTGACTATTTTATTTATGAATGGCTCAGGGGCTAGGACATTGAGCTTGTCGATCAAAAGGTCGGCAGCTCAGCGATTTGAATCCCTAGTGCTGCCGTGTAACGGGATGAGCTCCCGTTACTTGTCCCAGCTTCTGCCAACCTAGCAGTTTCGAAAGCACGTAAAAATGCAAGTAGAAAAAATAGGGACCACCTTGGTGGGAAGGTAACAACGTTCCATGCACCTTTGGCATTGAATCATGCCGGCCACATGACCATGGAGACGTCTTCAGACAGCGCTGGCTCTTCGGATTTGAAACAGAGATGAGCACCGCTCCCTAGAGTTGGGAACGACTAGCACGTATGTGCGAGGGGAACCTTTACCTTTACCTTTACCTTTTTATTTTATTTATTTGTTTGTTTGTTTGTTTGTCAAAATATACAAGATAGCAGGTATAAGTATGAACATGGAGATATTTTTCCTTTCTGAAAGATTTAAATTCATGATTTTGTAATAAATTTTGGAAGACTCTGAAAGTTTTGCTGTTTTAGGGAGTGCCATATGATTTTGCAAACCTTTGCTTTATGCCTTGGACTGAATGCCCTGAAGATGTGTCCTTAACTAATATTTCCCCTTTTCCATGCTTTATAACTGCTTCTGTGTTACTACAATCCAACTAATTCAAGTATATAAACATTTTTTTTTATTTATTTATTTATTTGTCACAACAGTATATATAAGCATAAGCATGAAATAGCTATTCGATATATAAATGTATATATAATCATAAGTATGTAATAACTATATGAAATTGGATACAATCAAAGGGAACATTAGGACAGGAATGGTAGGCACGTTGGTGCTCTTATGCACGCTTCTTACAGACCTCTTAGGAATAGGGTGAGGTCAATAGTAGATAGTTTTTGGTTAAAGCTTTGGGGACTTTGGGAAGAGACCACAGAGTCTGGTAGTGCATTCCAGGCATTAACAACTCTGTTTCTGAAGTCATATTTTTTACAATCAAGATTGGAGCGGTTCACATTAAGCTTAAATCTATTGTGTGCTCATGTATTGTTGAAGTTGAAGCTGAAGTAGTCTTCAACAGAAAGGACGTTGTAACAGATGATTCTATGAGTTAAACTCAGGTCATGTCGAAGGCGGCGTAGTTCTAAATTTTCTAAACCCAGGATTTCAAGTCTGGTGGCATAAGGTACTTTGTTGTATTCAGAGGAGTGGAGAACTCTTCTTGTAAAATATTTCTGGAAACGCTCAACTGTATTAATGTCCGAAATGAGGTATGGGTTCCAGACAGGTGAACTGTCTGGGAATATGGGAATGAACACTAATTTGCTATCAAAATAGATATTTTTTTCCAAACAAAACAAAAAAGCATTTATAACTCTGAACATGTCCGACTAGCCTTACATTATCATGTAGGTTTTAAATAAGAAGAGAGAAAGAATACTAGACCAACCAGAATCAACTTGGCTAATGTGTTACCATTTTGCTATTTCTCATCATCTATTCCCTACCACCACTAGGTCATTGAGGTACCATCTGGACCACATCATCTGGGGTTTCAGTTCTGAGGTCCAGCCTTGACTGCACAGTTGATTTAGTATAAAAATATAAAGGACAATTTGCTGCCCAATCATGAGACACAAAATCAGCTGCCTAGAGAGCAACTTCACTCTGCCTAACAGTAGGGCCAGCTTGGCTGAACAGAGTTTGCAGTCATGTGAATATCTGGTGTTTTGGCTCTTAGCAATGAAGCTTTTTTTTTAACTAAGTCTACAGCTGCAGCAAAAAACCAAAACCAAACAAAAGCTTTGATCACAAGCAGTCAAAAATGCAAGACACCCTTGCGTATCTGCAAACTATTTAAGCAAATGAACAGCTGCACAATTATTCTTTTCATAGCCATCAGAAGTGCCAATGGTGAAGCAACATTACAAGATGTTGATACAGAATTAATCTATAAAGTCACAAAGGAATTTTTCCACTATTCCCACAAGTGTTTAAAACCCTATAAGCCACCATACAGCTTCAGCTTTCCCTTCCCCACATATTTGTCAACCGATTGTGTTTTATTTTCAGCTCTATGTTACTGTTCATTGATTTTATTTATAACTAACTATTCTGGCAATACTGTTGGCCATCTTAAAAGCACTCAGATAGAAGGCATGAAATTAAATTGCAGTAATAAAGAAGTAATAAATACTTGCCATGCAGGGAATATTTTTTCTGATATTTTTGTAGCATTATGTACATTCAGCAGAAGGAGAGACATGCTCTCCATTCTGTGTTTAGCTAAGGGGAAAAGTAGAAAATGCTGCTTCCAGAAATAAAAGGACACAAGATAAAATGTGGACTTAACCCAGCACACGATGACAGTCCTTGGCATTTCACATGGCAATAATATGTCTTGCAAACATGACACAGTCTGTGGTTTAGAATACTTCTATTCTGCCTTTTCCTTCTATATTTTTCTTTTAGTTATGACTGTGAGTCAGCTTATTCATCAGATGACAGCTACTGCAATCCTCAACATGTTTATTTAGAACTGTGCTCCACTTGACTGGGCAAGGATGAATGGGTTGGTTGTTGGAAATTTGCCTGACTAGGTTTTGGGTGCTGCAACAGATGCCACTCTAAAAAAAGGAGAGAGGGGGGATATCACTCACAAAAAGAAAAGATGAATAGGGTGATTAATGGCATGTTAATTATCTGAGAGATTTATTAATATACTAGATATGAGTATATTTGATGAGTATGCTTATCATTATAGAAAGGTTCTGCATACTGCTGGTGTTTTTCACAACCTGCTGTCCAGTGGCAATATGGAATGAGATGAGGTACTTGTAGAGATGTCTGGAATTCTCTTGAACTGTGGAATTTGAGAAAGTGGATAGTTTTTTCAATAGTATAAATTCAGCCATCTTTGAGCTAGATTCTTGCCCCTTGTGGCTTGTTCAAATTGCCAAGGAGGCAACAGAAGGCTGGACTTGAAGAGTGCTAAATGTTTCAGTGAGGGAGGTAATGGTTCACTACCATGACAGAGTTACACTCCATTTTTATAACTTTATTCCACCCCAAGAGGAGGTATGATAGAGATCCTAACCAGAATCCATAGACTATAAGAATGAATGGAATCAAACAGACTAAAATTAAATCCTGGAAGGATGGAATATCAAGAAACATATGAATCTAGATTTGTTTTGGCTGTTGGTTGAGAAGGTACTCTCTAGGAGCTGGAACCTTGATGTTATAGGATTTCAGACTGTATACCAGCCTTTGCATATAGGTATGTGAAACTTCTTTCTGCAGACAACTACTTTATGTCATGGATGACTATCAGTTCACTGATGTCACCAGCATGAATGAGAGGATAGAGGGCTGTTTGGTGGTCCACATTTTAAGGTGTCAACTGAATAGGCTAAGAAAGATTCTCATTTAAATGCTTCACCCATCACAGATGCATTTACTTGCTTTAAACAAATCAATATTTTTTCAGACCTTCTTAAGAATTGGCATGCTTATATTGTCTAGTGTAAAAATTAATGGCCACATCTGCAAAACGTTTTATGCACTTTAAAGCACTATATAAATGCTAAGTATCTGTTTATTATTCTGGTTAACTTTGCTATGCATCTGTAGCCATTAGTTTTCTCTGAAATGTTGTAGGGGGTGAGGTGTGTTGCTTTCTTCTTTCAGTTACCTATAACCTTTGAGAATATAAATTAAAGCATGCACTGTATAGCATTAGGAACAGGGATCCTTGGCTCTCAGTTCTAGAATTTTCACACAGATTCTCTAAATGATATTGGGCTTCCTGGCAGATGCATTCTTCCCAACTTAAATCTTGAAGTTATTTCCAAGCCACTTATAGTAATGCTAGGTGAGCTACACTGAAGACAGTATTCTCAATTCTTCAGGATAGTAACTGATAGATTTCAAATTTTAATTGTTCAATTATTGGTTATGGTAATCACATTTGGCTTACAAACAATTATCTTTCAAAAAATTCCAGTGTTGATATGTTTGTGTAGCTCTGTGATGATAATTCTTTAACTTTTAAAAACTATTCATCCTAGTACTTCACAGATGGAAAGAGGATGCCCCTCTTCCTCATCAAGCCCTGACATACTGCTAAAGAATATATACTTTATCAAACATTATTCTACTCGGCTCTTTAATTAAAACCAGCACTGTATTCATTCTTAGCAGCAGCATCTACAGGATAGGCCAATAGTTGCCATGATGCAAGCTCTGCCCCCTTTCTGCTCATTTTAATGAAGGCATCAAATCCTGTGCATGCCTCTGTTTTCCTGAATTAAGGATTAAAACATATAATCCACTGACAAAGTTATCACAATATTCCTGAACAGATCCAGTGGATAAACCAATACCACAAACATGACTTGTGCACTTCAGCAGAGCCACGCCCTTTCTCCGTGCTCAGAAATCTAGCTTAACTTTTGACCTCATCATTGTATTCCCCGCCCCCCGTTGAGAGAGGGCTGTTCAACTTTAACATAGATGACCTCTTTTGACTCCTCTTTCAAACCAATGGTGGATCAAAGAGAAACAGATGGGAGTGGGATATGATACCACTATCTCCTGTTTACAATACAGTCCTTTCAGCAGTTCCAAGAAGGTTCCACTCCCATTTGCACGGGTGACCCTGAAGACACAGATAACCTCCAAATGGCCTCAACAATTCTCAGAAAGAATGCTAATGACCAGAAGACTGCAAGGAATATGAATCCTTCCACCCTCTACTATTCAGTTAGAACTATAATAACAACAACAATAACAACAACAGAGTTGGAACTGAAGAAGCTTCTTGGATGAGAAGCAAAACATTTTTTTTAAAAAGCACCTTTGGGGTTTTGACCTCATCCTACACATTCTTTGTTCTTATGCCCTCCCTACCTGGGCATAATCAAAGCCTGCATTTCTACATGCGACACAAAAAACATATAAAAAAGGAGACTGGGATTTGATCCCACCATCATGCCCACCATCTTGACTTTTCTGATTACCTCTGTAGAAGCATCTGAGTTCATTCCTGTGAACTTATACAAAGAGACCAATTGTTTAATTTCCATTTTTCAGCACTAGCTTAAAATAGCACAATCAATAGCAATAAAAAAATATGTTTTTAATACATAAGTGACTGGGAACTGAAAACAGTTTCAGAATAAAAGGGGGGGGGGAACTTAGAAAAAAGTTAATTAGCATCTGACAGCAATTGTTTTAATTGGACATATTTGTAAGTAGTACTTTAAAAGAAGCAATTAGTGAAAGCTAATATAAAGATCATTTTTGAAATAATTGATTTTTTAAAATCCATACAGAAAAAAATTAGGGAACACAATTTTCAGTGCAAAAAGCTTAAGGATTTTTCTTTCCATAACTTTCAACAGAAAAAAATTGTGAGACCTGTATTCAAAGAAATTTGGATTCACGTGTAGAATTCTGATACAAAATTTTTTCACTCCTGCAAATCCATTTTTACTTTTTGTACATCAGGCAGAACTATAATGCATCCCTGTCCACTGAATGTGTACAATTGCCTACAATATTGCAATACTTTCAGAAATCACTATGTTCTTGGTGTAGGCCTTATTTTTCACCTTCATTTTATCTATAGGCTACTATAAAAATATGTACACTTCAGTGGTGGGTTTCAAATTTTTTTACTACTGGTTCTGTGGGTGCGGCTTGGTAGGCATAGCTTGGTGGGCATGGCAGGGGAAGGATACTGTAAAATCTGGATTCCCACCCCACTCCAGGCGAAGGATATTACAAAATCCCCATTTCCTCCCAATCAGCTGGGACTTGGGAGTGAGAGAATAGATGGGGGCAGGGCCAGTCAGAATTTTTACTACCAGTTCTCTGAACTACTCAAAATTTCCACTACCGGTTCTCCAGAACTGGTCAGAACCTGCTGAAACCCACCTCTGGTACACTTCCTTTACAATGTAGTTTGCAAAAGCTTAACTGGAAAAATACAGGTCTGAAATGGGTCTGAAATACATCTATTCAAATCTGCATCCTAAAATGGTTTTCTATCAATGAGGTATGTTTCAGATATATTGGATGCACAATTCATATAATTCCCTAGGTTCTTAAGGAGTATGGACAATAGCTGGCAAGAAATTATGGGACTAGTAAACTACTGTTTACTCGAAAACAGTAAAGTAAAGGCACTTTCTGGATCAGCGGTTCTCAACCTGTGGGTCGGGACCCCGTTGGGGGTCGAATGACGATTTGCCAGGGGTCGCCTAAGACCATCGGAAATAAGGGAAGTATACTTGTGAGTCAAAGAATCGCACTCTAATGGTTGATTCCACAAGCCAGCTGCTCTTCAAATCGCTAGCCGAATTCGGCTTCAGACGCGATGAATTAAAAAAGAGAGAAATCTTTGCTCTGATTTCTCCCTCTCAAGCCAGCTGCAATCACTCCCAATCACTAACCTAATCTGGCTTCAGGCGCGATAAACTTAATAGGGGAGGAGTCTCCGCTTTAATGCCTCCGTCCTCAAGGCAATTGCAAGCAGTTCAGATCGCTAGCCAATATGGCTTCAGGCGCGATAAATTCAAAACGAAAATAATTTTATGGTTGGGGTCGCCACATTGTGGGGAATTGTATTAAAGGGGTCGCAGAACTATAAAGGTTGAGAACCACTGTTCTGGAGGGTTTCGGGGTATTTTGGAGAGGGAGGGAGGTAAATGACCATTAAAGGTAGCATAGTTGTATTGCCAGAGAAGAATGGGCTCTGTCATCTAATTAGGCACCATACTAAGCAATAGCCTACTTGACCATAGCTTGTTAAATAATCCAACATTAGCTAGATTAATTAATTAATTAGTTATGTTATTAATTATTAATTAATTAGTTATTAATTAATTAGTTATTAATTAATTAGTTATTAATTAATTAATATAATTAATTAATTAATTTATATAATTAATTAATTATTAATTAATTAATTAGCTATGTAGATTGCAATAGATGCAATCTACATAGACTTCTGCAAAGCTTTTGATTCAGTAGTACATGATAAACTACTCCTTAAATTAAAATCCTACGGCATTTTGGGACCTCTTCACAATTGGATAAATGCCTTCCTTTCAAACAGACAACAAGTGGTCAAAATTGGCAACGCTATATCAAATCCTGTTCCTGTCAAAAGTGGCGTTCCCCAAGGTAGTGTTCTTGGACCAACACTCTTCATACTATACATAAATGATCTCTGTGACCTAATCTCAAGTTATTGTGTTCTCTTTGCTGACGATGTCAAACTATTTAATACCACTAATAATACTTCTACCCTTCAAGAAGACCTCGACTTAATTTCTGATTGGTTTAAAACTTGGCAACTCCAAATCTCAACCATCAAATGCTCAGTCTTACATATTGGAAAAAAGAACCCCAACATCAAGTACAAACTTGATGGACATTACCTAACTGACGACCCCCACCCTGTCAAAGATCTTGGAGTTCTCATATCAAATGACCTTAATGCCAAAGCCCACTGCAACTACATAGCAAAAAAGGCTCTGAGAGTTGTAAACCTAATTTTACGCAGCTTCTTTTCAAAAAACTCTATACTACTAACTAGAGCATACAAAACATTTGCCAGACCTATTCTTGAATACAGCTCATCCGTCTGGAACCCATACCACATCTCTGACATAAACACAATAGAACAAGTCCAGAAATATTTTACTAGAAGAGTTCTTCACTCCTCTGAAAACAACAAAATACCTTATTGAAATCCTGGGATTAGAAAACTTACAACTCCGTTGACTTCGACATGACCTGTGTTTAACACATAAAATCATCTATTGCAATATCCTTCCTATAAAAGACTACTTCAGCTTCAATCGCAATATTACATGAGCAAAAAATAGATTCAAGCTAAATGTCAACCGCTTCAAACTTGATTGCAGAAAATATGACTTCTGTAACAGAGTTGTTAATGCTTGGAACTCATTACCTGACTCCATAGTCTCTACTCAAAATCCCAAAATCTTCAACCAAAAGCTGTCTACTATTGACCTCACTCCATTCCTGAGAGGACTATAAGGGGCGTGCATAAGAGCACAAAAGTGCCTACCGTTCCTGTCCTATTGTTCCCTTCATTATAGCCAATTAATATAGTTGATGCATAATTTTAATTATATATATATATATATATATATATATTCTTCAAGATATGCTGTTTTATCTATGACATTTGTTTGTGTATAGTGTTGTGACAAAAAGAAATTTTAAAAAAAGATTCATAAACACACGGCCACATTCAGTATTCATTCACCAAATGATACTGAAATTAGTGAAAACAATTGGTTTAGTGCATCGTGTGAACACAGCCTATATTTGGGGATGATGGAAATGACTAGGTTTCCCCCACCCCTACATTTAGTAAATTTAGAAGAACTGGCAGATTTTTAACACAGAAGGAAATCTCACATTTTAAATGATGGTGACTTACAGTGGCAAGCTTTTGGACATCTTCATCAGATGCTCCCAGAGAGGCCAAGCCAATCTCTTGAGAAAACTGGGCAAATTTGGGGTCAGCAAGCAGAGGCACATGTCCCAGGAGTTCATGGCATGTATCCCTGCCATAGAAAAAAAATGCAATGTTAGTTAGTACATGTCTGAAACTATTGTGATATAAACTCACATAGAGCACTGCAACAATTCCCAAATAGTATGTTAAGTATGTTCTCTTTCAAAATGAAAGAGGACTGCCATAAAGGTTGCTTCAAAAGTTGAATTTTTTATTTGCAGCAATAAAACAGCATATTTATTTCTTTATTTTCACTTCTCTCTCTTGACAAAAAATATGAATTGGGTCTAAAAGACATAAAATACCAACCAGCTTTCATGGAAATAAATGCTTCTATTTAATTTTTTTTAAATCCTTCTTGCTGTTCATAGCTTTTAAAAAAGCTCCCATTGTCTCTTTGCACAAGTAAAAAATAGTATCGGTATTATGAATGTGTGTTTGTGTGTGGGGATGTTGGTGTCGATGTATTTATTTCTATATTCATCATTATTTTTTTTAGTATTATATTTAGTTCCCCATTATATTTCTGACACCCTCCCCTTAGTCAGGGCAATGAGTTATTCATACCAACCTATCCGTTTTTGTTGATTAGATCACAGATGTGTATGTAAGGATCAGAACAATTAAGAAGCTGTGTGTGAATATGAAAATAGAGGCGTTAAGAAGCCTGTTTTCCCAAATGGTTTGTTTTCTTTTTTTTACTGTTTTACAATATAGAACCAGTGTAAGAGAGTTTATGATTTAGATCTCATAGACTTAGCATTCATTTCTGGTTCTGAACTGCCACCTTGTGCTTTTTATAAGAGACTCCACTTTTGGGAATAAGCTTGTCTCGTTACTAAATAAACATAATCTAAACTCATGATTCAAGTACATACATCCCTTTCTTTTCACTAATAAGGCTTCCACTAAGAGAGCCAGTTTGGTCTAGTGATTAAGGCACCTGGCTATAAACCAGGAGACTGACTTTTGGTCCCACCCTACACAAACCATGAAAGCCAGCTGGTGACTTTGGGCTGGCCACTCTCTCAGCCCAACTCATCTCACAAGGTTGCTGTTGTGGGGAAAATAGGAGAAGGAAAGCGTACTAGGTATGATTGTCATCTTGAGTTATTTATAAAAATAATAAAGAAGGAAGAAAATCTTTAAAAATCAGCTTTCCTCTCCAAGTATTGTTGGCTGATTTCTATTTATTCACCTATATTGAATACATGACTCTGAGTGACTTATAATTAGTATTCCCAATCAGTATGTTCAACATATTGGGACCACACCTATCCTAAAGGAAGTGTGTGAATGAACACTCTTGACAGCAGTGGGTTTCAAATTCCAGCGCTACCGGTTCACTATCAGTAGCATGCAAGCATGCGGCACTTCTGAGCATGTGCAGAGCACTTTTAATGATGTCTGGGAGGGCAGAGACTCCCACTGTCACCACTACTGGTTCACCCAAACCGGGGTGAACCGGGAGCAACCCACTACTGACTCTTGAATAGAAATGGAATTGCCTTTATTGATTTCAAGACTTGATATCCTAATAAGTTTTCTTTTCAGGAGCAGAGTGTTGATCTGAGCAGCAGAACTCATGACCCTCACGAGTTTTGCAGTGCTTCAGTTCTTGCATTGCCAAGCAAAAGAGCAACAACGAAACCCTGCTCCTGAAAATAAAATGCCGTCTGAAAAAAAGCCAAGCTAAATGACTGTAGGTAGGAAGTCCAGAAACTTGGAGTATACAAGAGTGAAATGAAGTAGACTGCCCTAAATTACAACTGTTCAATGCAACATTTTATCACTGGTTTCACTAGTTACTATTAAATTATGTTTACTTGTGAGAGTTTTATTTGATTGCTCTGTTAAATGCATTTTGGTCCTGCTATTTCTGAATGTGATACCATCTCTCATTTCTAACAATTTCTAACAATTCAACTTATTTCTGAATGTGACCAGATCCATCATTGCTGATCTAGCCTGTTTCCAGATTATTCGGGAATGAATTAATACAACTAACTCCTTAATAAGCAGAAAGTGTCTGCTTACTAATTCCCCAGCAGCTATTTCATTTTAGTCACCCAAGAGAAGGACAGAGATTCTTTTGAGTATATGGAGTACCATCTTTTAAGTGTACATAAATCACGATATTGTCATGATAAAAGAAAAAACATTTCTATAATCCTGTTTCAGAATTAGCCTAGTTTTATTATAATTTTAAAACAACAGTATCTTTAATTCAATATTCACTATGTAGGCCTGTGCTAAAAGTATTAGACTTGGCATACCTTGTCACATATGCATGGTATTTATATCATGGACTTCTTTTGTCATTGTCCCCAATTGTCTTTCTTTGAAAAATCATTTGGCTGCAGAATCCAGAACTTTGCCCTGCAGTTCAATCCTATATCATTTATCTCATTATAAATACTGCCATGGGAAACTATCAAAGGTTTATACACAAATCAGCACTACTGAAACACAATAATCCTAAAGGCTAAACTAAATATATTCCTGGAAAAAAATTGATCTGGAAGGGAAAAAAGAATAAATTTTTATTTTTATTTCCTTTTCCTTTTTAAATCTTTTTTAAATGAGGACCCAGATTATTGGGGGCAATAAGTTGACTTTGTATATAAATATACAAATAGGATGAAGACTATTGCTAACATAGTGTAAGCCGCCCTGAGTCTTCGGAGAAGGGCGGGATATAAATGCAAATTAAAAAAAAGAATCTGCACTTTTATCATTTTCTCTTTTTTTCTTCTCCCTTTGTCTCTTCTTTTTGTTCTATTTGAGTTGTATCAGTTCTTAATTATTGTTAGAACTTTCAATAAAATATATATTTCTTAAAAATTCATATGGCCTCTAGATAGCAGCAAAGAAATTCAAGAGAAACCAATGCTGCCATTTAGTGCTTATTCAATATTTTGCCATTCTGTTATGGTACATGACAATTTGCATGACTCAGGTTTTTATGAATTCATTAAAAAAACTTTATTGTAACAGCACCAATGATACGATATCTCCTAGCAAGAGCTGAAAGATATATAATAAAGTAAAAAATACATTTCCACTGCAATCAAATGCAATGTTCAGTCTGAAGAAGTTTCATTGAATCAATGGGACTTAATCTCATGGCAAAAAGTATTAGAATTGCAGCACCATTTAGATTATTATCAAGAGAAGAGAATATTTGTAGCTGAGGATTGAACCATGGGGTCTTTGGTGCTCTCTGAGTTTGGTTGTTTGTTTATAGTTGTTTCAATACCAACTAGGTAACATTATCAATGCTAGCTATCAGCACTGATAATGTTACCTAGTTGGGTAACAAAATATCTGCAAGAAAACAATTAAGCTCAAAGAGTATCAATGACCCATATTTTGGATTGTCTTTCACTAAAGAATAATAAGAAAACAAAGAACATTCAGTTGTATCCTGGTTGCTTCCTATTTTGCATGGTATATCAAGGCTTATACTCCAGAAGTGGGCATTAAATGGAGGAAAGGGTTTCCAGGGTTTTTAGGGATGGATTACAGAGACAGAAGTATACTTTTTTTGCCCCTCCAACCTCCCTAAAACAGAGATGAAACTACAAGAACCAATTTAAGTTTTTAAACCCCCAAAATGATGGGGGAGGCCTGACAGTCACCAAAAAAGATGCTGTTTGGCCACCCTTTTTGGATTTCTGAAGTATATGAAGGGGAAAAGGTTCTAAGAATAAATACAAAGTAAAATAAAACTGGCCCTGGCAGAAATAACTATTCCATATGAGCAGAAACTCATCTCCTGAGGCAAGATATGATGGAGAAGCTTAAACTCCTTCTCCTAATTCAAGTGGAATCTTCCACTTTCTTGTTTCATACAAGAAAAATCACTAAAAAGAACATTTAAACGTCCCATGGCTCAAAATACAAACTACTGATAAAAAATGTTATTGTTATGGCTATTTTCTGAGTGATATTAAGAATACCCAGTCATTGGAGGTTGCTTTATTCTCCCTAAAGTTTATTGCTTATTGAGTTTATAATTGAATTTTTATCCTGCCCTTTCTCAAAAGAGTCAAGGCACTGGACAGGATGTCTTTCTCCAGTTTTAATCTCATAAACTACTTTGAACTGAAAATTAGTAATTGTCCCAAATGATTCATTGAATTCTATAGCTGAGTGGTGACCTTAATTTGGATCTCTTCAGTCCCACACTAACAAACTGGCAAATATTGTGCAGATTTTCTAAGGGTCCCAAAATTTTTTGGTATGGCATTCAGTGTACCAATCACTGGAACTACCACTGCTGGTTTATGCCACTTTTTTAATTATCCTAGTAATTGTAATTATCAAATCATAACTAACGAAAACTAGCATAATAGTCAAACTATTTACTAAATCTGCACTACTATTAATCTTCTCATCGTTCCCATCACCCATCTCCTTCCACTTAGGACTGTAACTTTGTTGCTTGTATCCTTACGATTTATATTGATATTGTTTCCTGATTGCTTATTTGTAGCCTATGACTATCATTAAGTGTTGTTGTTGTTGTTTTTGTTTGTTTGTCTTGTTTTTTGAATTTATATCCCGCCCTTCTCCGAAGACTCAGGGCGGCTTACATTGTGTTAAGCAATAGTCTCATCCATTTGTATATTATATACAAAGTCAACTTTTATTGCCCCCAACAATCTGGGTCCTCATTTTACCTACCTTATAAAGGATGGAAGGCTGAGTCAACCTTGGGCCTGGTGGGACTTGAACTTGCAGTAATTGCAAGCAGCTGTGTTAATAACAGACTGCATTAGTCTGTTGAGCCACCAGAGGCCCAAGTGTTGTATCATTAAGTGTTAAATTTGTACCCTATGACTATCATTAAGTGTTGTAAGTGTTGTACCTTGATGAAGGTATCTTTTCTTTTATGTACACTGAGAGCATATGCACCAAGACAAATTCCTTGTGTGTTCAATCACACTTGGTCAATAAAAATTCTATTCTATTCTATTATTATTATTATTATTATTATTATTATTATTATTATTACCAGTTATCATATCATCAGCTATTATCATAATTATAATTATTATTACTATGCCACCCGACTTTCAGTGACTCTGGAAAAACTAAGCCACAGTATTGAACCTACTTTTGCCAAATTATTATGAAGATAGAGATGTTGTGGCCCTGTGTGCCACCTCAGGTTGTATGTGGAAAGGTAAACCCTAATTGCAGTAATGCCTTATCACAAATGATACTCACGGTTCTGGAGTATAAAGGGGATCCGAACCATGGCGTATGTACTGCGTACAGTGGAACACTCGATAAGCCAGACCAGCTAAGAAATCACGAGGGGACAAATATCCAGCCACTGGTCTGACTGTGAAACCAGACCTTTCTGAAGTGGAAGAAAAATCAACATTATTGTATTTCATTATGTATGTTTGCATATTCTAATTGATTGATACAAGTAACTATTGTCAAATTTCTTTTAAAATAATTGTTCATTATTAGCATCACAATATACTACATTGGCTGCTATCCAACAGATGGGACTTATCTTTGAGCAGTAAAGAATAAGACTGCAGTGTTTACAAAACAGAGTTTACTTAACTCATGGAACTTATTTAGTAGGTAGAGAAACCATGAGGATCACTGCCATAAAGTAAAGGAAAGAAACAAAATGAACTTAAACTCAGTACATAAGAACAAATATGCTGTCACAGAGACAAGGGTCAAGAGATTCCCAGGATGAGAAGATAGCAATGCTGTTTGTGATACCATTTGTTCCAAAAGAACACGGGCAAGAAAAAGAGAGTATATTAAACATATCCATCTCTGCTTAGATTTCCAGATGAATGGATTTTTGAATGCTAGAAATCATCTGAATTAAAGCAAGTGAATGAAGAAATAAAAATAAACATATTCTTGTTATCTACTATTGCCCTCCCAACTAAAAAGATAATGTGGATAATACCTTCCAAAATGAAACTGCAGATTTTTCAAAGATACATGAACTTTAAGAAACTTTAATTAGTCCAACATTTACTGGGAGGCAAATTTTATAAGCCTAGGTCTTTTAAGAAATTCCTGTTTTGCCATGCTGCCAACTGTGTCCTTATCAGGTGGAGAGTAAAGAAAGTCATAAGAGGATCAGTTATGCTTTGATTGATAGGGAGACTAAAACTGAGTTAATCAAAACTTGGGCTTCAAACATGAGGATTTAATAAACTCAAAGGAATGATAAGTAGGATTCCATGGGAGGACAAATTAATGAGTTCAAGATGGAATTCATAAGGGAGGAGATATTAGAAGCATAACTGCCAGCAATTCCAATTAGGACAAAATGGAAGATAGCAGAAGCCAATATGGCTATACAAAAATGTTGGTGAAAATGAACACTTAGTCTAACTGAGATTACTGAAGGATATTAACAAAAAAAACCCACATTTCTTTAGTTATGCTCAAAACAAAAAGAAATTAGTATACCAACTATTCAGTATGGCAAACTGGTCTAAAAACAAGAAAGAAAGAAATAGCAAACCATTCAAATCCAATTTTAGTTCTAGCTTCTCCAGCAAAAAAAATATTATAAATTATAATTATAAAAAATGAGCAGGACTGAAGGCTGAACCATAGACTCATAAATTGGAGGGACTTTGGAGATCTTCTAATCCAATATCTTACCCAAGGCTAATAGAAACATGTAAAGTTAATACCACTTTACCACTTAGAGCTTAGTTAACCCAGGCCTGATGAATTGCATCATAGGAATTTGCTGAAAGTCTTGTGTATCATCACTGTGAAATCCTGAACAACAGATAAGTTGTATGAAATGATGAACAGTGTTTTAGTATTTGTGGTACAAGTTCTGCTCATTTTGTACTTGGATCATGACATTGCAGGAGAAGGAGAAATTTCTCAAAACATTATTATTATTCACATTTCATCATTTACATAACATTTCAGATTGTAGTATAAAACTGTATTAAAAATTAATGCTTTTCCATATATTCAAAAGAAGGAAAAGAAAAGATTCAGCAAATTACAGATCAATCATCCTGACATCAATACTGGGAAAATTCTAGGGCAGTTCATAAAGAAATCAATCTGTAAATACCTTAAAGACAATTTAACCACCTTGAAAACAATTAGCAGAAGTCAGTATGAGTTTGTCAAGAACAAACCTTGCCATAACCTTATCTTATTCTTTTGACTAGGTAACTTCTTTAATTGATTATGAGAATAATTTCTGCAAAGCATTTGACAAAGCACCCCATGACATGGTAATTAGCAAGCATTTAGTGAAGCTTATCAAATATGCAGATGTCAAAATTTGATTGGATTTTTAATACCCTAAGAGATTATCTTGATAGGAGATAAAAATGGTTTCAAAGCAATAAAGTGAAATTTAGAAGACAGAAATAAAAGGTTTTCGTTTAGGAAACAGAAATCCAATGCACAACAGAGGATGGTAATAATACTTGTGAAAAAGATCTTGGAATAGTAATTAATTACAAACTGAATATGATTCAGAAGGGGGATAGGTCTGGAAAAAAAGTCAAATTCAATTTTAATACTACAGAAATAGTATTTCCAAATATGGGAAATCATTATTCCACCTTAAACTGTATTGCTCAGATCACATTTTAAGAATTGTGTCCAGTTTTAGAATATATATTTTAAGATGAGTTGGAACAGAAGAGCAATAAAGATGATCAGGAACTATCAACTAACTAAAATGAAAGATTAAAGAAATTAGGACCAGAAGAGAAAGCTTAATGGGATACCACAGCAATTTGTAAGATTTATTATTCGTTTGTTTGTTTATTAAATTTCTATGCTGCCTATGACCCCTAAAAGGTGACTCTGGGCAGCTTACAAATTTTAAGATTGTCATATAGGTCATTGTGTGGGACATAGAATAATGGATTTCATTTGGTAGATTCCCATTGAATGGTAAAAAAAATTCCTAACAGTAAGAGAGGTTTGACAATGAAATCAGTTGCCAAGAATAACAATAGGCTTCCCTTCACTGGATTTGTTCAAGTAGAAATTGCAAACCATCTTTTGTAGACATATTAATTTGAATTACTTTCTTGAGCAGGGTAATACATTTCATTGGCTAAATAGTCTTTCTAACTCCATACTTATATAATTCTACAAATTTATCCAGAGTTGCTCATTTTAAGCAAAATCTATCCAACATAAGTAATCTCTACATGTGTACCTAATTCTCAGAAATTTCAATAATCTCTCTATTATCTGGAATCTTGGAGGTGCAGTTTGCCTTATAAGTGGTATACAATTTGAATCTGTTTTAAAGGGGCAGGAGTTAAATCCTCTGACAAGGTCAATTTTAACACATCCCAAAAATAGTCATATCATTATTATTTCAGGAAAGAGCGTCCTTTGTACATATGAAATCTTCCAAAATTTATAAGATTTTATTTTTTCTACTGTTTCCATCATACCCCACTACCTGCATATAAAATACAAATATACCGTATATACTCGAGTATAAGCCGAGTTTTTCAGCACGTTTTTTGTGCTGAAAAGCGCCCCCTCGGCTTATACTCGAGTCTACGTCTCGATGTACTTCGGGAACCCCGCACAGCCGCTCGAGCTAGTAGTCACCGTGCTGGGCGACCTGGAGCAGCTGCTCTTCAGCCAGATGCTCGGTGAGTCAGCCCGTCCCCTTCCTTCCCGTGGGGGTCTGCCGGGATTTCCCTTTGTTTAGAGCTGGGAATCCTCCTTCCTCAGCGGCCTTTCCCTGCCCCAGTCCTCAGAACTCTCTCTCCGGATCGCTCTTCTAGTTGACCCTATACTTTAGGCTGGAACAAGCGGTTTGAGAACTGGGTTATTGCTTTACTATCTTCTCTTGCTTTTTCATGCTCGGGCAACCCTGGGCTTTCCCAGCACAATTGCAGAGTAGACATTTTGCAATTTTCGTTCAAATAAATATTCATGTTATTTTACTTGGCTCTATCTTTATTTTTTACATTGACCAGTAGCTGCCTCATTTCCCACCCTAGGCTTATACTCGAGTCAATAGTTTTTCCCAGTTTTTTGTGGTAAAATTAGGTACCTCGGCTTATATTCGGGTCGGCTTATACTCGAGTATATACGGGTAAGTAAAATCTTCTAGATGTGGAGCAGCCACTATTAGATTTTCCTTTGAAATCATTTTTAAAAAATCTTCACTGAGATATAATAGGCTGCATACAATCTTTTACAACTGTGATTGATGGTCCAAAAACTATATTTAAGTTAAAAAGTAGTTCTCTGGAATGGCTATGATGTTTTGCTGCCTGAAACAAAAACAAAAAAACCCAACAATCCTATTTCCTATTTCATGAACAAGAACTGACTGGGCTGAATGTTTTTTTCAGAAGAAAATTGCCAGTAAGCTCCATCTCTGAAGGCAGCTGGAAAGCCTAGTAGATGAATAAAAAACCATGTAACACATTGTCTATTACAAGAAATTGCTACAGTCTCCTAACATATACTGCTGTCTTAGTCTTAGATATTGATGGTCCTGTTGGTTATTTTCCTCTTACCAGAAAGTTCTAAGTAACCTTTTTCTCTCTAAGTGCATCAAATATAAAATCTCATTTCCCCTCTTTAAACTGCCATTTTCTTTAGGAAAATTCTCTTTTTTGGGTCACTCTAAACTTCCTGTGATTTGAAGCTGACTCCTTGTTATTTCATTAATACATTCTTTTTTTAAAAAAAGACACCTGGCTTTATTTTCCCCACCCACCCAATCTGCCCTGCAATTTTCACTGATGTCATAGGCTGAGTGAATACTATGGACCTTCCGATGCTTTTATAGTTTTGAGCAAATGGGGGGGAAAGGAATCTCTTAGGAACACAAAGAAGTAGACAAAAGGCACCATTGAAAGATATGCCTCTCAAGATTCAAAGGACAGTTATAAAGATACAATAAAGAAAGGTGGCAGAGCTAGCTTTTCAAACTAAATACTAAATATAAATACTTTCAATTGAAATGGTGTTTTTCTGATTTTTTTTATTATCAGAGTACTTTGCTGTAGTTTTCTTGTATTTTTAATATCAACAGAGAGTTCATTTCCCACCTAACCCCATCATTACATTTTATATGTCATCAAAAATACCAACTCTCAGGATCACTACAAAAGGGCCCACAAATAACTTTATTCTCTCTACAAAGAAAAACAAAGTTATCAAAGGCATGGGGAAATAAAGTGTTCAATGAGCTGTCAAAGTGACCAAAACTATAAGAGGAAAGTAGAAAGCTTGTCATTTGCTTTATCTAAGCCTAGTTTTCATCAGAGTTTCAACAACTCTTGCTGACTGCAGCACATGAAACATCAGTCAAAAAAGGCTCCCAGAACAGCCCTGTAATCTCTGCCCTCCAGATTCCACAGTCTACCACTTCCTCCAGGCCTCAGCACAGCAGCACAATGAACTTCTCTTCCCCAGCTCACTGCAGTTGCTTTTCTCCATTCCTGGTATTTTTGTTTTACTTTTTGTATATACTAGATGGCTTACAGCATATCTTCTTTACTCTACTAGTCCTTAAGTTCAACACATTCCAGTATGGTCATGACTATTGGTTAAAATTCCTGCTTACAATATCTTTAGCATGGATGTCATTTCAGCTTCACATGTCATAGGGAATTTCAAATACAAAAGTTAGCTGGTCTCCCAAATGAGCTGGTCTCCCAAACTTTTGCAGAAAGGATTCAAGAAATATGTTTATATTTAACAGCCTTTCCCATGTATTTTCCACTCATAACACTCTCTTAGCAGGGGTGAAATCCAGCAGGTTCTGACAGGTTCTGGAGAACCGGTAGTGGAAATTTTGAGTAGTTCAGAGAACCAGCAAATACCATCTCCTTCCCCCAGGAGTGGGGAGGGAATGGGGATTTTGCAGTATCCTTCCCCTGCCAAGCCCACCAAGCCACACCCACGGAACCAGTAGTAAAAAAACCTGAATTTCACCACTGTCTCTTAGGTATATATGAGTATGTATGTACAAGTAATCTGATACAGGCAAAGTAAGAAGACAGGTTGGTTTGTGGTGTTCTTTATCTAAACATAGATAAGACAATGCACATAGAATGTTTTGAGCAGCAAAGAGGAATCTAATAAAAATCTGTTTCAAACTATTAGTAACAGATTTGGAGGGGTATAAATATTGAAAGGATGCAATGGAAGTGTTCTAAGACAAACAGACATATCAAGAGAAAGAAAAATATTAGATTTTAACATGCTTTATGTAATTGCTTTTATAGTACTTTCCTTACCTGGAAACGAAGCTTGATGCTTACCTTTGAGAAACATAGAGACATCCTCCAATTGTGGGACATTATCATCTCTATAGCCACAGTACTTTGTGAGTAATGGGAAATTTTTCAAATATTCTCTACAAGCATGAGTAGGATAGAGTTTTGAAAGCTCCCTGAATACCACGCCCCAAGTTTTTATTTCTTCAGGTGTATAGTCTACTCTAGGAATTGGTTGGCCACTAAAACAAAAAATCAAGAACAACAAACACTGAGAAAACAGTAGTTTGCCCAATTACATTTTCTAAACTGTCAATCCCCCAAATAGCTATTTCAAAAGGAGTTAGTACTTGTCAATCCAATCCATGCTTTTCACCAATTCTGTCAGAATTTAATTTATTTATTTTATTTATTTATTTATTTATTTATTCATATTTTTATACCGCCCTATCTCCCTAGGGACTCAGGGCGGTGTACAGCCATCTAAAAACAACATAAATATACATATTTATAATACATAATAATATATATACATAATATATATAATATATAATATATATAATATATATACATAATATATACATAATAATCAATTTTCACATACCTATTCATTGACGTCTTCCAGTTCCACAAAATTATGGAAATTTTGATTAAATACAAGTAGCTTTCTATTTTTCACCCCTATCCCACCCAGCCTTTCATGTTTTTCTTTTGCTAACAACACAATATCTGTAGCAAAGTATTGCTAGGAAGGGGAAGGGGAATGTTAGTAACATATCATAAGAGAATCATGACTAGTAGATAGAAAGCCTGGGTGGAAAACTAAGATAGCAAAATATTCTAGTTGTGATTATGCCATGATATATAAAAAATATAGATAGTGTTGTAATGTTGATAAACATTGTCTGCTAAATAAATCTAACGATTCATTATTCTGTAATGTCCACCGTTAGCTGGGAATTTTTAAAAGGTGAGGGTTTTTTTCCTTCTCGGTATATATTTTGGTGAACAATTTGGAAACCATGATATTGTTCATATTTTGTGTTTGAATTTTGCTTTTACATAATAATTTGGAACCTGGATTATGCTAAATGTGTGTGTAGGAGGGGGATCCTGTATAGAAATTTAGCTATCTAGCTCTTATTAAAGTTGCAAAAGAAGTATTAAAATATAATCAACACAATACCTAAAATGTAAACGTAATAAAAAGAGAGCTCTATAGATTGAACATGTTAAAACTTACAGAAAAGTATTAATATACAAACAGCACAATAAAAGTTTAAAAGGTAAACAAATAATTTCTACTCTTTCAAAAGAATATGATAATTTGTTCCTTGCAATTATTTAACAGCTTTGTCCCTGGAAAAGAGGCTTGCTGGGTCATGAATAAGAGAAAAAAATATAGTAGTATCCCACACAGAAAATGTAGAAACAACATCTGGCAAATATACTGTACTTTGCCAGCTTTCCCTGATTTTTCCAATTGAAGACATTAAAGTTCACACTGGAAATTTCCTTCATTCCCCAAGATGACATTAATTTGGTCCTGCGCTCAACAGATACTCTTTGGCCATCTTTCTATCAATCTCAAGCTTCAGTCTGCCCCTTCATCCTTCTCTCCCCAATGAGCTAACTGAACAATATGAACTGCAGTATACTAAGCCACAATAAGTGATGAACAAGTGATGCCTTTTCTTTGTTGTCATTTTGCCTTTGAGCATATTTATTATTTATTTATTTATTTAATCATATTTATATACCGCCCTATCTCCCGAAGGACTCAGGGCGGTTTACAGGCATTTAAAAACATATAAATACAGTATAAAAACAGTTAAAAAACTTATTCAAAAAGCCCGTTAATTAAAACATCCAATTAAAACCCAATTAAAACCAAATTTAAAAACTAGCTCAGTCCTGCACAATTAAATAAGTATGTTTTAAGCCCGCGGCGGAAGGTCCGAAGGTCCGGAAGCTGGCGAGTCCGGGGTAGTTCGTTCCAGAGGGTGGGAGCCCCACAGAAGGCCCTTCCTGGGCGTCGCCAGGCGACATTGCCTCGCTGACGGCACCCTGAGGAGACCCTCTCTGTGAGAGCGCACGGGTCGGTGAGAGGTATTCGGTAGCAGTAGGCGGTCCCGTAAATAACCCGGCCCAATGCCATGGGCGCTTTAAAGGTGGTCACCAAAACCTTGAAGCGCACCGGAAGGCCACAGGCAGCCAGTGCAGCCTGCGCAGGATGGGTGTTATCACGGAGCCACGAGGGCTCCATCTATCACCAGCGCAGCCGCATTCTGGACTAACTGTAGCCTCGGATGCCCTTCAAGGGAGCCCCATGTAGAGAGCATTGCAGTAATCCAGGCGAGGCGTCACGAGTGCGTGGTGACCGTGCATAGGGCATCCCGGTCCAGAAAGGCGCAACTGGCGTACCAGGCGAACCTGGTAGAACGCTCTCCTGGAGGCGGCCGTCAAATGATCTTCTAGAGACAGCCGTTCATCCAGGAGGCGCCTAAGTTGCGAACCCTTTCCATCGGGGCCAATGACTCGCCACCGATGGTCAGCCGCGGATTTAGCTGACTGTGCGGGATGCGGCATCCACAGCCACTCTGTCTTGGCGGGATTGAGCTTGAGCCTGTTTCTCCCCATCCAGACCCGTCGGCCTCCAGACACCGGGACAGCACTTGATAACCGTTGGGGTGGTCGGTGTGAAAATACAGCTGGGTGTCATCCGCATACAGCTGGTACTTCACGAAACCACTGATGATCTCACCCAGCGGCTTCATGTAGATGTTAAACAGAAGGCGAGAGAATCGACCCTGCGGCACCCACAAGTGAGGCGCCTCGGGCCGACCTCTGCCCCTGTCAACACCGACTGCGACCGGTCGAGAGATAGGAGGAGAACCACCGATAAGCGGTGCCTCCACTCCCAATCCCTCCAACGGCGCAGCAGGATACCATGGTCGATGGTATCGAAAGCCGCTGAGAGGTCTAATAGGACCAGGGCAGAGGAACAACCCCTATCCCTGGCCCTCCAGAGATCATCCACCAACGCGACCAAAGCCGTCTCCGTGCTGTAACGGACCGGAAACCGGACTGGAGCAGGTCTAGATAGACAGTTTCATCCAGGTGCAAGGGAAACTGATATGCCACCATACTCTCTACAACCTTAGCATGAGCGGGTTGGAGACGACGATAATTACCTAAAACAGCGGGTCAGGAAGGCTTCTTGAGGAGGGCCTCACCACCGCCTCTTTCAAGGCGGCCGGAAGACACCCTCCACCAAAGAAGCGATCGTAATCGCCTGGAGCCAGCCTCGTGTCACCTCCTGGTGGCCAGCACCAGCCAGGAGGGCACGGGTCCAGTAAACATGTGGTGGCATTCAGCCTACCCAGCAACCTGTCCATGTCCTCAGGAGCCACAGGGTCAAACTCATCCCAAACAATATCGCCAAGACCACCCTCGAGCATCTCACCCGCATCACCGCAATCTTGGTCCAAACCATCCCGAAGCTGAACGATTTTATCGTATAGATAACCGTTAAACTCCTCAGCACGTCCCTGCAACGGGTCATCCCGCTCCCCTGGTGTAGGAGGGGCGGGTCACCCAAACAGGGCGGCTGGGCGGTTATCTGCCGATGCAATGAGGGAGGAGGCGTAGCTCGCCTCGCTTCCTCAATGCCACTAGGTAAGTCCTAGTATAGGACTTCACTAGTGTCGATCAGCTTCGAGCGGCTAGACCTCCAGGAACTCTCTAGGCGTCTTCTCCGGCGCTTCATCCTCTCAGCTCCTCGGAGAACCAAGGGCGGTTGGGACCTGCGCCGGGTCAGAGGCCGCAAAGGCACGACACGGTCTAAGGCCCCGCGCGGCCCGTTCCCAGGCGCAACAAGTTCCTCAGCCGAGCCGTGAGCCAGACCCTCAGGAAATGGCTCAAGCTCCGTCCGGAACCCATCCGGGTCCACCAGGCGCCTGGGGCGGAACCAACGTGTCGGCTCCGCCTCCCTGCGGTGGTGAATGGCGGTCAGAAAGTCCAGGCGAAGAAGAGAGTGATCTGACCATGACAAAGGTTCAATGACTATTTCCTTTAAGTCCAGATCTCTCAACCACTGACCAGAGAAAAATCAGGTCCAGAGTGCCACCCCAATGTGAGTAGGGCCATCAACTACTTGGGTCAGGTCCAAGGCCGTCATGGAAGCCGTGAACTCCCGAGCTGCTGTCGATGATGAGCGGAAGATGGCAAGTTAAAGTCCCCATGACTAAAAGTCTGGGGTCTCAACTACCACCCAGCCAGCACCTCCAGGAGCTCGGGCAGGGCAGCTGTCACGCAGCAAGGAGCCAGGTACGTGATCAGCAAACCCATCTGACACCTACGACCCCATCTCACAAAGAGGGATTCGCACCCGGCAATCTGAGGTACAGTGGTCTCCCTCGGCTCTAGACTCTCTCTAATCACAACCGCCACCCCCCCACCCCTACCCTGGGCCCTCGGCTGATGGAATGCATGGAAACCCGGCGGGCACATCTCAACAAGGGGCACGCCCCCTTCAGTGCCCAACCAGGTCTCCGTAATGCCCATAAGGTCCGCGGAACCCCCCTGTATAAGGTCACAAACAAGGGGGGCTTTGTTCACCACGGACCGGGCATTGCACAGCATCAGCCGAAGGCCCAAGCTCTGAGGATCCTGACCATCCGAGGCAGGAGAAGTCCAAGGGGTCGGGCGTGATCGCTTTCAGACATCGAGCACGCGCTCCCGGAACTTGATATGACCCCTCGCTTCCGCCATACCTGCCTCCCACTCCCAATCCCTCCAACCGGCGCAGCAGGATACCATGGTCGATGGTATCGAAAGCCGCTGAGAGGTCTAATAGGTCCAGGGCAGAGGAACAACCCCTATCCCTGGCCCTCCAGGGATCATCCACCAACGCGGCCAAAGCCGTCTCCGTGCTGTAACCGGCCGGAAACCGGACTGGAACGGGTCTAGATAGACAGTTTCATCCAGGTGCAAGGGAACTGATATGCCACCATATTTCTACAACCTTCGCCAAGCGAAGGTTGGAGACCGGACGATAATTACCTAAAACAGCGGGTCAGGAAGGCTTCTTAAGGAGGGCCTCACCACCGCCTCTTTCAAGGCGGCCGGAAGACACCCTCCACCAAAGAAGCGACCGTAATCGCCTGGAGTCAGCCTCGTGTAACCTCCTGAGTGGCCAGCACCAGCCAGGAGGGACACGGGTCCAGTAAACATGTGGTGGCATTCAGCCTACCCAGCAACCTGTCCATGTCCTCAGGAGCCACAGGGTCAAACTCATCCCAAACAATATCGCCAAGACCACCCTCGAGCATCTCACCCGATCACCGCAATCTTGGTCCAAACCATCCCGAAGCTGAGCGATTTTATCGTATAGATAACCGTTAAACTCCTCAGCACGTCCCTGCAGCGGGTCATCCGCTCCCCTGGTGTAGGAGGGAGCGAGTCACCAAACAGGGCGGCTGGGCGGTTATCTGTCGATGCAATGAGGGAGGAGGCGAGCTACGCCGCTTCCTCAATGCCACTAGGTAAGTCCTAGTATAGGACTTCACTAGTGTCCGATCAGCTTCGAGCGGCTAGACCTCCAGGAACTCTCTAGGCGTCTTCTCCGCGCTCATCCTCTCAGCTCCTCGGAGAACCAAGGAGCCGGTTGGGACCCGCGCCGGGTCAGAGGCCGCAAAGGCACGACACGGTCTAAGGCCCCGCCGCCCGCTCCCAGGCCGCAACAAGTTCCTCAGCCGAGCCGTGAGCCAGACCCTCAGGAAATGGCCCAAGCTCCGTCCGGACCCCATCCGGGTCCATCAGGCGCCTGGGACGGAACCAACGTGTCGGCTCCGCCTCCCTGCGGTGGTGAATGGCGGTCAGAAAGTCCAGGCGAAGAAGAGAGTGATCTGACCATGACAAAGGTTCAATGACTATTTCCTTTAAGTCCAGATCTCTCAACCACTGACCAGAGAGAAAAATCAAGTCCAGAGTGCCACCCCCAATGTGAGTAGGGCCATCAACTACTTGGGTCAGGTCCAAGCCTGTCATGGAAGCCGTGAACTCCCGAGCTGCTGTCGATGACGAGCCAGAAGATGGCAAGTTAAAGTCCCCCATGACTAAAAGTCTGGGGGTCTCAACTGCCACCCCAGCCAGCACCTCCAGGGGCTCGGGCAGGGCAGCTGTCACGCAGCAAGGAGCCAGGCGTGATCAGCAAACCCATCTGACACCTACGACCCCATCTCACAAAGAGGGATTCGCACCCGGCAATCTGAGGTACAGTGGTCTCCCTCGGCTCTAGACTCTCTCTAATCACAACCGCCACCCCCCCACCCCTACCCTGGGCCCTCGGCTGATGGGATGCACGGGAACCCCGCGGGCACATCTCAACAAGGGGCACGCCCCCTTCAGTGCCCAACCAGGTCTCCGTAATGCCCATAAGGTCCGCGGAACCCCCCTGTATAAGGTCACAAACAAGGGGGGCTTTGTTCACCACGGACCGGGCATTGCACAGCATCAGCCGAAGGCCCAAGCTCTGAGGATCCTGACCATCCGGGGAACGGGAGAAGTCCAAGGGGTCGGAGCGCGTGATCGCTTTCAGACATCGAGCACGCGCTCCCGGAACTTGATATGACCCCTCGCTTCCGCCATACCTGCCTCTCCCACTTACCGTGTCGATCGAACCACCCTCACAGATAGGAACACACTCCTCCCCATAACCTCCGAACCTGATAGAGAAAACCGCCATGAGCATGTGCAGGAACTGGCCTCACCCGACGGGTTACCCCATTACCCGCCCTTACCCTCCCACCCCTTAAAATTCTCTCTAAAAACCCCACAAGCTCTTCTTTTCGTGATGCCACCTCTGTGGGTCCCAAGACCACATGGAGGCCGGCCTCGATAGTGAGGAGGGCCCTGAGGCGGGGCACCGCAGGCGCAAGAGTTCATAAGAAGTATAATGTGTAGCAGCTGAGACTAAGAATCGGCAAAATAGAGGCTCCATCTCCGAATGGCAGGATGATAACAGATGGTACTAGTCCAGAATGAGGGCAAACAAAGAATGGAACAGCAATTAGCACCAAATGACAGTCTAGGTGGTATTCTGTCTAGGTGGTATTCTGTCCGGTGCATAGCCTAAGAAGTCCTATTTCTTCACTTGCTTCATCATCTAATTATCAGCTTTCCTGATTCATGTTTGCACTCCTCCTTGGTGAATTTCTTGCCTCTCTGACCATTTCTATTCTCTTTGGGTTTTAGATATTCCCCAAGCTTTTTGTGCAGCCATATTGGCTTCTTCCAGTTCCACAAAATTATGGAAATTTTGATTAAATACAAGTAGCTTTCTATTTTTCACCCCTATCCCACCCAGCCTTTCATATTTTTCTTTTGCTAACAACACAATATCTGTAGCAAAGTATTGCTAGGAAGGGGAAGGGGAATGTTAGTAACATATCATAAGAGAATCATGACTAGTAGATAGAAAGCCTGGGTGGAAAACTAAGATAGCAAAATATTCTAGTTGTGATTATGCCATGATATATAAAATATAGATAGTGTTGTAATGTTGATAAACATTGTCTGCTAAATAAATCTAACGATTCATTATTCTGTAATGTCCACCGTTAGCTGGGAATTTTTAAAAGGTGAGGGTTTTTTTCCTTCTCGGTATATATTTTGGTGAACAATTTGGAAACCATGATATTGTTCATATTTTGTGTTTGAATTTTGCTTTTACATAATAATTTGGAACCTGGATTATGCTAAATGTGTGTGTAGGAGGGGGATCCTGTATAGAAATTTAGCTATCTAGCTCTTATTAAAGTTGCAAAAGAAGTATTAAAATATAATCAACACAATACCTAAAATGTAAACGTAATAAAAAGAGAGCTCTATAGATTGAACATGTTAAAACTTACAGAAAAGTATTAATATACAAACAGCACAATAAAAGTTTAAAAGGTAAACAAATAATTTCTACTCTTTCAAAAGAATATGATAATTTGTTCCTTGCAATTATTTAACAGCTTTGTCCCTGGAAAAGAGGCTTGCTGGGTCATGAATAAGAGAAAAAAATATAGTAGTATCCCACACAGAAAATGTAGAAACAACATCTGGCAAATATACTGTACTTTGCCAGCTTTCCCTGATTTTTCCAATTGAAGACATTAAAGTTCACACTGGAAATTTCCTTCATTCCCCAAGATGACATTAATTTGGTCCTGCGCTCAACAGATACTCTTTGGCCATCTTTCTATCAATCTCAAGCTTCAGTCTGCCCCTTCATCCTTCTCTCCCCAATGAGCTAACTGAACAATATGAACTGCAGTATACTAAGCCACAATAAGTGATGAACAAGTGATGCCTTTTCTTTGTTGTCATTTTGCCTTTGAGCATAGCCTAAGAAGTCCTATTTCTTCACTTGCTTCATCATCTAATTATCAGCTTTCCTGATTCATGTTTGCACTCCTCCTTGGTGAATTTCTTGCCTCTCTGACCATTTCTATTCTCTTTGGGCTTTAGATATTCCCCAAGCTTTTTGTGCAGCCATATTGGCTTCTTCTGACATTTTTCTTCTTTCTTGGAATTGTTTACAATTACATTTCCTTCATTATGCACTCCTGCCTTCTTTAGCTCCTTTTCTCATTAGCTTCTCCTTTTATGGAATGATATTGATCATTCCTCGGAGATTATTAAAATTATTTTTTTAGCTCCCAGAGACATATTCAACTATATTCAATACTTCCCATATATGTTTAGTCAAATTCCATTTTAGTTCTCTCAGAAAGTTAACTAACCGTGCATTTAGTTTTAAGGTGCATATGGATTCTTCATGAAAACAAATGCTGCACAACATATCACAGATGTAGGGTGTCATGCCTCCAGCATACAATTATGTATATATACTGTTGTTGTTATCTGGCATGTGTTGAGCCCCATCTAGTGTCTGGGGACAAACCTTTCACTGTTTGGAACATTGGTTTGAGTATTTTTGACCCTACTGAGTATCCTTACATCCCGAGAAGCCAGACTCCATTTTGTAATGTTCTGAGGTAACAGAAACATTCAGAAGAATCCACCTTAGTCTGGGACACATATTCTTCCGAAGACAAAATCTGTAGCCCATACTCAGCATCACTGTTTCACCTTATTCTGTTCTTTAATAAAGAATCAAGATTTACATTTACAGTCTAGCTTATAAAAGGATAAAAGGGTTTAGCTGCACATCAAACTACACACAGGGTAATGCATAGAGGAGAGAACACGGACAATAGAACAACGAAAAATAAAACCTCACAGCATATCAGAGCAATGTACAGTGCTGTAAGAGTAATCATTCAGAAGAAAATACTGTCCTGGTGGAAAGAGTTAAAGCAAGCTTTGAAAAACAGCACTAATCATCTATCCAGGGATAGGGGGAGTCGCTACTCGTTAGCATGTGTTGATTAAGCCATATTGTACACACATTTCAACATTTTCTATTTTCTTACATTAAATGTAGAAAAACTGGCGCAGCAGGTAATCAAGAAAAAAATGGGTCAGCCCAGCCTGAAACTAGTTATGTGTTCCTAAACCAAATCCAGGAGCTTATGCACTAAAGTATTGTATTCAGGAGATCCTTATTAAATGCTAATAAGGCAGTGGTAGTTCATACAAAGGGAAGAACAGCTCTGTAAAATACAAATTTCCTCCCTCTTCTTTTGTTAGTCATTCTTCATTTCATATATATGTCCATAAAATAAATATTTTTATAAGCTTTTAGGCATGCTCTTTTCCTGTCTGCAACAAAAAGAAATATTTCCCCCTTTCCATTTCTTTGCTTATAATATTCAGGAATGGAGTGAATCCACAAAGGAGTTGGAGGGGAAGGAAAGAAAGGATTCACAATTGAAAAAGGAACCATCAAATTGAAGAGTACATAGAATTAGAATGTGCCTGCTTTGAAGTGTGAAGTTTGCCCCATTACAAGTAAAATGAGAACACAATTGGAATTAGGTTGACTTGGAAACTTATGTGACAAGAAAATTGCAAAACAGCAGGTATTTGTAGGTTGTGCTGGAAATTTACCAACTCCTGGGAATAATAATGAATTCAATCTGTGGGCTTGGTCTGCCATGAACAAATGAATGAATGAATAAATGACACATATTTATGAGAAAAAGTTCCAAATGTATTAAAGATATTATGGAATTGATATTATTGCATATAAATTAAGTTGAGAAGCCTACTATACATACTTTCTTTGGTGAGAGAAGGCACAATTGAACTCAGATGGATTGGCCTGGGAGTAAATTTACATATATTAGACTGCAACTATATAAGTTTATGAATTTAATTTTATTGGTGTCCTTTAAAATTTGGCCTGAATTTTTCTGACTGAATATAATTGGAGATGAAGCTCGATATGTATTGAAAATGGAGACTGGAGTAAGACCACTATGTCAACTCAGACCTTAGGTGAGTCTGCTTATTTAATACAGGCTTAGTATTGGGAACACATCGCTGAAATAGAAGGTTACATTTCCCTATTTGGATCCAAAACAAGGCCCGCAAAAGGGCCTGAGAAGAACTTATAATATAAACCCGGACTTCCAAAATATGTGTGCTTGTGTGCATGATGGATCATGGGCAGTTGCTACTTTTTTAAATCAATACGTTACATAAATGGATTGTGGATATAGGTGGTAGCTTGGTAGTCTGATGAGAGGTGGAAAAATATTTTAAAAGTTGACAGATAAGTGGTAGAAAGATCAAAAAATGGAGTAACAGGAAGGAGGGAAGGAAGGTGCTATGAAGATCAACACATGTGCAATAGAAGAGTAATCAATATGTGGCAGGAAGATCAGAACTGGATGGGGCAGTAGAACTATCACTGCTAAATCATTGCAAAGAAGTACCAGCATAAAGCATGCCCATAATGGCAAATGATTTAAGAGACATTTGGATAATGAGATAGGAGAGTATCTAAAAAAAATCAAAATTTTAGCAATTCCTGGTCTCAATCCTCCATTTCTTTAGAGCTATCTGTGACAGTTTATTACAGTTTAATTTGCATATGACACACGTTAAAATATACCAATTAAAACAGTGCTCCCAATTTCTCCTGTTCCACTCATAGCATTGTGATGGGTGGAATATCTATCTGATAACTATGCAACCAATCACAACATATCCACAGGCTTAGATAAACTCCCTGGAAGCATTCCCAGGGTTTATGTTTTCTGTGTTTTATTTTTCTCTCTTTACTGCAATTCCATGCTGCCATTTAGAGTTTTATGATCATTCTGTTTTAATATTATATTTTGCTTTTGGAATTTTTTTTAGTCATTTATTGCTACTAGGCAATGTATATAAATGTATACCATTTCCTCACTGATGACTTATAGTATTTTTATACCATCCGCCTAGCCATTATTGATATGATATAGTGCCTGTCTTCATACTGCTGTTTTGGCACAAGTAAAGGTTGGATGACTTTAGAAAGTGCTGTACATTGCTAGTGGGGAAATTATTGTAGGAAATATATGTAAATAAATAAGGAAGCAAGCAAGCACATCTTATATAAATCCTTTTCTAGGAGCCCATCAATCTGATGGCAGAGCATATGGCATGAAGAAAAAGCCTTTGGGAAACCATAAATGTAAAGAAGTGCTTGACAAGATCTGTCTTTTCAAAACATATCGCCAGTCTCCGCAATCCAAACCCCTTTTCAAGACTATGCTTCAATTTCCAGAATGTTTTCTGACACAGAACTGTTTCCAGTAATTGCCTTTACTGGGAGTTGGCATTAGCTTTGATACCTAATGTCTATAGATCTGCGGGACAGCCACACTGGGAAAGGCAGAATTATAGCTATTTGTCTTGGGACTCAAGCATCCAAAGGAGGGGAAACATCTCTCACCATCAAGCCAATGAATCACCTGTGTGAAATGGGCAGCTATATCAAAGAGAAAAATAAATAAATGGGCTACTCATATCAGGAAAAGGTAGAGGCAGTCCACCCTCTCTCAATAGCTAGTGCTCTCCTCTGTGCAGAAAAGGGATGACTAGCAGACAGAAACCTTCACATGCAACTAAACTTTCCCTGGAGAATGCCTATCCACCCATTTCAATCTTTCCATCTATTGAACAAAGAAGCAGAAGCATCTCTGAGGGAACACAGAGCGAAAGTGACAGAGCATGTATCACAATAAGATATAATACAAATTTGGCTCCTTGTGATGAATCTTACGATTATGCATTATGACATCATAACACGTGTTTGGGTAGTCCTCATTTAGTGACAATGGCTGGCAACTTGGTCATTAAGCAAAGCTGTTGCTTTGTGTCTATACTTCTGATTTTTCATCAGATTTGCTTTGCTTTACAAAGGTTGTACCTGCCTACAAAAGTTGCAAATGCAGACATTGGCCATTTTCATTGTGATTGTGAATGGTTACTGAATAAGACAATCACTGATCAATGACTACCTGCATCATCATTGTAATGAAAGCTGCATTTGCTCCAGATACCACTATCCCTTTTAAGCCTTAGATATAATGATCAAGTCAATTGGTCTACTGTTACTCATATCATGAATAACTATTTCAGTTCAATCCAACCCAGCTGTCCAGTTTCTTGAGCCATTGCTGTAAATGCATGCTGTCATGGCCAGAAGCACAATGGAAAAGAACTACAGTTCCAGAATTCAGAGATAGTACTTACATTTTGCATGCAGAAATCCTAATTTCAATCCTGTTTAGGCTAGAAAAGATGGCTAATTTATGAAAGCAAAACAAAGTTGAATGAACCAATACTGATATGTTCCAAAATTCAGTCCAAATAAACTCAACTTTTTGTTCCTCATGCCAATTTGGTAATATAAATAGTTACAGCTTAATGATCACCATCTGCCTATTGCAAATTTTATATTCAAGAAAAAGAGGGCTGCGTATCTTTTTTTGTATTTGAGGATAAAGACTTTAAAATTGAAAGTTTAAAAAATATTGAGTACTCACTATTTATAACTCATGGCAACATCTACAAAATATTTTCTTCTCTGTCGGTAAACATTGTCCTTAAATCCCTGAAGCAAATAAAAATAATTAATTTATACCAAAGAGGCAGGGAAGTGATAGAAAAGAGGGTTAATTTAAATCATCCAAGTTTTAAATACTTATGAACATTCTCATTCATAACACCTTCAGAGCTGAAAGCAGTTTACCCTCATCCAAGGGGGGGAAACAACTTTTCCCAAATTGAAATCTTTTAGTAATTACCCCAAGCATGTTTAAGATTTAGCTTCCAAAATTTGCTCTATCTTTTCTATATCTACAATTGCAAGTATCTGCTAAGTAGAGATTTTTTTCTCTTTGTATTATTTACTTGCTATGATTACCTTGTCTTTCAAGTTTCAAATCTTACCAAGGCCTCTTAGAATCACTTATGAGTAAATTGACAAAATCAGAACATTTATTAATTAACTAATTAATTAATTAACAACATTAATAAGTAATTAATAGTGCTTTTATTGGAGGTATCTTTCCTCTACCAGTCTTTGCCTCAAATCCTCTCACATGCTAAAAGATGATTGTGTGGCAGGTGGAATGGAGGCAAAAAACTGCTGTTATCTTTGCCTATTCTGTGTCCCATGGATCTTGGGTGAAGATGTCCCAAACATGTTTTTCCAAAAGGCAACTAGACTTTCTTAATTTTTTTCCTTGAAAACATTTTAATTCTAAAAACTAAGAAATGAAGAAGCTTCTTGGATGAGAAGTAAAACATTTTCAAAGGGAAAAAAGCCCCAAGAAAGTCCATTTGAAAAAGCATCTTTGGGACAACCATGACTTGGATAATTGAAAATCTCCATAGACTTTGGGTGAAGATGGAACAAAGGAATGTAGAATCTGATGTCTTTCATTTATTTATTGACTGGAAATAATCAAGTATATTTTAACTTTCTCTGGATCATAAAGCAATTTTGAAGGCCCTTGCATCTGACTTTATTTCATTAGAGGTCTTATTCTCAGAAAACAATGCTGAGTTGAGCTTGGGTTCCAAAATATTAAATATGCAATATTTTATTGGGCTTCAAGAAAGTCCAGTTCAGTGGTGGGTTGCCCCTGGTTCAGACTGGTTCTATAGAACCGGTAGTAAAACCGATGGGAGGCTCCGCCCATTGACCCAAACATCATCAAAACTCTTCTGCGCATGCGCAGAAGAGCGTGCGCACGCACAAGCAGAGCAAGCACGCACACACGGGCACGATGCAAATCAGTAGTAAAGGTAAGTAGAACCCACCCCTAGTCCAGTTGCCTTCTGAAAAACACCTTTGGAATAACTGAATCTAAAGTATTGTACAGCCATACTGCACAGAACTCCCCAACATTCCCTGAAGAAACTGATCAATCATGGGCACAAATTTCCATGATTTTTATCCAAAAGGCAACGGGAATTTCTTGGTATTTTTCCTTGAAAACATTTCATTTCTCATCCAAGAAGCTTCTTCAGTTTTAAAAACTAAGAACTAAAGAAGTTTCTTGGATGAAATGTGAAACATTTTTAAGGGTAAAAAACCAAGGAAGTCCAATTGCCACTTGGAAAAGCACCTTTGGACAACCATGTCTTGGATGATTGAGATAGCAGGAGAAGTTCCCAGAGAAAATATGACAGACCTTCCTCAAATTTCCAAAATACTACTAAATGCCTATGTGCAAATACTCAGTATTGGAATGAAAGCACTATTCTCACCTCTAGCATAATCCTATAAAGAACAGGGAATGAGGGTAGGCGTAGTGATAGTTGCAGAGTAACTTTCTGTGTGCTTTACATAATACACGGTATTATATCTCTACTGTTGGATGATTTAGGAGTTAGATGATTTACTAAAAGCTGACTTTATTCTGTGAGGAGTAAGCAGAGGCAATAATGAAAGCAAGACAAACAGTATCAATGGGTTGATTTCCTCAAGTTTTGGATGCAATGGTTTCAGGCAGTATGTGGGCCTGCAGACAGTGAAACATGAGCTGAAATAGGACCAAAGTGTTAAAAATAAGGGAGGGGAAAACACAAGGACCCTATGTGCCAGCTGCATTCCTGCTAAAGTATGCTATGATTTCTAATTTATAATTATCTCCTGGAGTGTTACCAGATTTCCATATGCCTCCCACAGTCCCTGGAATGTTAATTTAATATCTATATTTTTAAAAGCTCATACAGCAGTGTGCATGAATATCACTACGATTTAGAACTATAACTCTTGCATTGTTTGCAATGGAGATAAATGAAAATTGCCTCTCAAAGTTCTCTAGTGTACTTCTGAAACAGAAGCTGCAATCCACAAACCCATCTAAATCTAACATATGAACGTTCCAGAAAGGCAGAGATATATCAGAGGACAAATCAAAATGTGAGATCTGTACTTAAGAAACAGATTGGACCAAAACTGCTTAATGTATTGCATTCATTCATTTAAATCATTTGCTACATTATTAGTAGGTTATTTGGTGAGCTTCGCTGGATTGTCTCTAAACACTTACAGGGTGATCTGCATCTAGTTCGGAGCCATACATAAGAACTCTCTGGGAACATTTATCTAATTCAACAATCTTCCGGGGAAACCAAGGCACACAGTCCAGCTCTGGAAAAAAACGAGATGGAAGGGAATCAAACATTTTTCTCTTTTCATATAATTGGGCTGATTTCATAATAAAATGGGGGGGAACCCAGATGAGGAAAAGAAGCAATAGTCCTTGCCTTCCTCATCAGTCCAGATGTTTTCTGGAGGATTCAGAGTCACAATGTTTGTTTCATACTTTAACAGCTGAATGAGCTCATTGAATTCTTTCTTGGTGCAGTCGCAATCCACAAATATTTCTACCTCTGAATTCCTTCGCTTGGATTTTCTGGATTCAATATGAACCATACTCACATGCTTCTCCTGAAAACAGATTTAAAAAAAGAGTTAACAGTGCAGAGGAACAGCAGAAATTAAATGCTTAGGTCTTAACAGGTGGTAGTTTAGAATAGATATCTAGGTATTTCTATTAAAAGAAATTAATTATTTGTGCATTAGCCAGAAATAAACTACTATAAAATTATTATTGCATTCACTCCTTTATTAAATTATAAACCTCCATGGAAAAATATAAATACCTTAGGATAATTAAAATTTAAAATTGATTTACCATGGCAATTTCATATTAAACCATCATTCATATTTACTAGAGATGCTACTAATTCCATACCAAATTTATGACAAGCATAATAAAAAAATGAAATAGTTTGGTAATACACTAGCATTGTTCTGTCATCTATAACGTTCCTAAAGCAGAAGACCAAATGCATGATAAAAATTCCACAGCATAGAAATCCCTATCAACCCAAGACTTACTACTTTTCATTATCTAAGTACTGAAATACTATGTTTTATTTTAGTAAAACATTACAATATATAGCTGACTAGCTCAGATGCATAACATTGGCTAGATGTATAACTTCGTCAAGACCTAATGTTTTTTAAAACGGCCCTTGCAAATCAAATAACAGAACTAGCAACCCTAAATTGCAATTGTGAATTCCATGAACTTATTCCAGAGAAATTTAAATTTAGATATGGTGTTCGATTTAGACTTCAGGGTACTTATGATTGTTTAAAATGCTTAAGCTAGTATTTTAAACTGAATGCAGAAATAATTAGGTAATAAAGTTAAATAGTATAAGAGCTGATCTATGAATCTCAGTTAAAATATTCCAACTTCTGAAATTTATCTTCATGTGATATAAAGCAAATTGCAGTAGCTGAAACGAGTGTAACTAAAGCAAGAAAGGAGGCAGACAGGACTAGATATTTTGGCCAATCGGTGGTCCGTGAGGAAATTTTGGTGGTCTGCAGCGCACCCGAGCTGCTCCGGGATGACCAATGGCCAGTCCTGTGACTAGAGCTCTGGAATATGGGACTGGCCAGGCAGCTCATGGTGGGGCTGGAAATCTCCGCTATAGAGGGAGCTACGTGCAACTTGCAACTTTGCAGGAGATGCAACCTACAAGGAATAGTGCAGCCCTCACCATCCGGAACAAGGTAATGGTGCAAGGGGGGTGCAGTCGGGCCAAAGCAATGGGTGTCAGCAACCCACGGCTCTTTCTTCCCCCTGCTGTGGCTTCCTGTTGGATGATCCCACCACTGGCTGTCCCTGCTCCTTGCCCTCCCAGTCATTCCTTGCCTGGCCTGAGAAGTGAAGGGTGGGGAATGGAGATTTGCTCCATATTCCAGAGCATGAGTGAAAGCTTCATCTCTTGATAGGTCTTGCAGGCATTTCTTCTGACCCTTGTTGGTGCTCCGCACACCTCGGTATCTCGGGGAGACGTGCAACTTCCTCTCGGGCCCGAGACACTGGCCTGGCCCAAATGTTTCTCTCTGCTGCTGCTGTTGGCGCCTCCATGGCCTGCCCTCTGCTCTTGCAGTGTAGTTAAATTTAGAATGCTTCACAGTGAGAGAGATAGCGTCCCCTTCTCCTGGAGCCCATTATGACATGGAGTATTTGCTGCAGCTGGGTTGGGTGAATGTCTTGGGGCGGAGAGCAGGTCGTGCGTCTCCCAAGTGACCGAGGTGCATCCAGCACCAACAAAGGCCAAAGAACCACCCGTGAGACGCAGAGAGTGCCGACAGACAGACAGACAAAGAGAGAGGGGGGAGAAAGATGAGAGGGAGAGAGAAAGATGATAGAGACAGACAGATAGACAAAAAGAGAGAGGGAGGAGAGAGAGGGAGGAGAGAGAGGGAGAGAGAGAGAGAGAGAGATGATAGAGAGAGAGAGACAGAGACAGAGAGAGATGATAGAGAGAGACAGAGGGGGAGAGAAAGATGAGAGAGATGACAGACAGACAGATAGACAGATAGACAGACAAAGATAGAGGGGGAGAGAGATGAGAGAAAGAGATGAGAGACAGACAGACAGACAGACAGACAAAGAGAGAGAGAGATGAGAGAGAGAAAGATGATAGAGACAGAGAGAGAGAGAGAGATGAGGACAGGGATAGACAAACAAAGAGAGAGGAGGAGAGAGAGAGAGAGAGAAAGAGATGAGACAGACAGACAGATGGACAGAGAGGGGAGAGATGAGAGAGACAGACAAAGAGAGAGGTGGGAGAGAGAGAGGTGGGAGGCGAAAGATGAGACAGACAGACAACAAGTGATGGGAGAGAGAGACAGGCAAAGGGGAGAGAGAGAGAAAGAAAGAAAGATGAGAGATAGACAGACAAAGAGAGGGGAGAAAGATGAGAGAGAGAAAGGAAGGAAGGAAGGAAGGAAGGAAGGAAGGAAGGAAGGAAGGAAGGAAGGAAGGAAGGAAGAAAGAAAGAAAGAAAGAAAGAAAGAAAGAAAGAAAGAAAGAAAGAAAAGAGACAGACAAAGAGAAGGGGAGAGAGATGTGTGAGAGGGAAAGAGAGACAGACAGACAGACAAAGAGAGGGGGGAGAGAGAGATGAGAGATTCCAGTGTTTTGTTTTCTTGGGAAACAGGTCCAAATGGCTCTTTGAGTGTTTGAGTGACCCCATCCCATCACTGGGAGTCCAGGCGCTTCAACGAGCGTATTAGTGGTCCGCCGGATTTAAAATTATGAATTTAGTGGTTCCTGAGGTCTGAAAGGTTGGTGACCTAACATACTCTAGGTGACTATGTTAGCTGAAGCTAACAGAAAACATTTCTAGGTATTGCTACCAATCTTGGTATCCAAGGATATTAATAATTACAAAACTATTACTAAGCCAATTCATAATAAACAATTACTTCTAGCATGTCAGAAGCAAGATTCTGATTTTCAGTTAATATATGATAAAATGATTAGCTTCACTTTATGCTGTAATGTGGTTTGCTTGACTTTAATTGTTCATATTGTGCAAACCAAGGCAGTTTGGCTAATAAATCATGGAATGGTCAAGCACAGTGTGTGAACTCAGCTGGATTACTCACTAATCAACCGATTGGTGTGGTAAGTGAATCTACTGTCTTGTGATTTGCAGTGATAGACATAACATGCACATTATCTTTTATACAAACACGATGCACATTTTTCAATCAATATATTATTATGAAAATAAATAGTAAAATAATTTTTACCTGGAAAAGTCTGAGAGCTTTTACCAAGCCACCAACTTCATTTTTTAAAGAAAACACCACAGCAGTTTTACCACCTTCAGATGTTGACTCATTCTTGCTTGTACCTTTATTAGCCTTTTTATCCTCACTTCTACCAGAATTTGTTTTGTTTAGCTGAAAGAAAATACAGATCATAAGCATTTCCACGTACCCCTCAACAATAATTAACCTTTCCTCTATTTGATTTTAGAATTTATACAGCTCTTTGAAAAGTGAAGTTTGCTTAGGTTTTTTTCCTCTTTCTTAAAAAGCACATTCAGGGCCTTTACAGATTGTTAGCAATTATAGGTTGCAAACATAAAAGAAAGATTATTCTAAATGAAATTAACAAAAGAGCATTGTGGAATGAAAGCTGTTATAATCTCAGTTTTTCTTTATTTTTAAAAGTAACATTTTGCTCCCTATTGAAAATAAAAACTTCTCAAGTTTTTGGAAAACATTTATGGAGTCTGAGGTCTACATTATAAATTCAAACATGAATCATGTGCAGAACATTACATCCCTTTTCCATCACAGGTGCCTTTGAATTCCAGGGAAAGAGTCAAAGAGCACAATTTTCAAATTATAAAAGAAGCAGTTGATAGAAAATATAATTTGCACTTTCTTTATTGTCTTAGAAAGATTTGTTCATTTTTGCTTACAACTGAATTTCTCATTCTAGTGGGTCTGCAATAGGGCTGGGGGAAGGCTAAAATGCATGGTTTTACTGAGCAACAATTTAAAGCATTTATTGGTTGAGGGAAAGAACAGAGAAAACTTCCTAAGCTTTGATAAATAAAATGAAAGGACGATTTGGATATTGACGCCACAAAAAAAGTAAAATTGGGTCAATCACTTGACAGATCCATTTTATGACCATAACAGCTTAGAATCATTATGAGGAGGCTCCATTACAGTTGTAACTCAAGGATTACCTGTACATATTTTAAAAATATCAATTCATACTTACAGGCTCAGTGCAAAACAGGCTTAAAGCATCTTTCTATATAGGATGAAAACTTGTTCTATATGGAAGAACAACTCTGCAAAGTGAACTCAAAGGTGCTTTTTCAAAAGGCAACTGAACTGTTTTTTCCTAAGGAAGAAGATGTTTCACTTCTTATCCAAGAAGCTTCAAGAGTTCTGGAAGGATGGTGGGGATGAAGGAAGGATTAGTTCTGACAGGATGGGTAGTGGTGGTGGAAGGATTATTTATTTATTTATTTTGCAGTCATCTGTCATTAGCATTCTCCCTGAGAGCTTTTGAGACCATTTGGGGGTTTATCTGTTGAGAGAGGGATGCCCAATGTTAACATTAGTCTCTATTAAGAGACAGGGCATTAATGTTAAAATTGAACAGCCCTCTCGCAACAGAGGGGGAGAGGTACCACCTATCTCCAGTCTACAATGCAGCCCTTGAAGCTGTTCCAAGAAGATTCCACCCCCATTTGCATTCTGATACAGGTGAGCTTGAGCTTCAAGAGCTCTCAGGGAGAGTGTTAACAATCAGATGACTGCAAAGGAATACGATCCTTCCACCTCCTCCCCCATTCTGTCAGAAGTAATCTTTCCATTGCCAGACTCAATTAGGCTTCTTGGAAGAGAAGCAAAATGTCTTCTTCTTCCTTAGGAAAAAACAATTCAGTTGCCTTTTGAAAAAGCATCTTTGAGTAAACTATGACCTGGATGACTGAGAATCTCCACAGACATTTTTCAAAGTGAAATTTCTCATATAAATACAATTCCTTGGAAAAATCAACACATCCCCTATATCAAAGTGATGAAAAATTGTTGTTCATAATTTTCATCAACACTGAATGCCCTTACACTACTTTAATTAAAACACAATTAACTTTGTTTAATTAAGGAAATATTTGATCACATGGTTGAATGGATTATCTTGCTTTCAGCATTGCCCATCTGTAGCAGGAATTTAGAATAACAGTTAAATGATACCATAGCAATTTATTCAACATTTATTATGTGGGGAAAAAAGAATTGAAACAAGGTTTAATATGATGCTTACTTAAATAGCCAAAATATACTTATATAATTTTTTTAAAATGTGCTTTTAGTAGTTTTTTATTCAAAATGTTCATACTTTATATATTTCATACCATTATATAAATATTTACTATTTCTCTTGTTTTACAGTTCTTACATTTTTAATGTTTTAACCTAACTTTATAATTAAAGAATTAAAATTATTGGATGGAGATGAAGGAAGAGAATATTTAGTCTCACTTATTATGAAACTGATTATAATAAGAGAAGATATTTGTTTATTATATTTATAATAACCTATTCAGCGGACACTCTACAGGAAATTAAATATACAGGCTGTAACACAGAAGCTAACAATGTCATGATGTTGAATGATGTATGGATGAATGAATGAATGAATGAATGAATGAATGAACGAATGAACAAACATGGGGGACAGCTACTCTTTTCTGCATAACAAAATCATTATCTACAATGCTATTAAAGACATGGACAAGTATCTTTATTTTAATCTGGAGTCAAATGGGGAATCAATAAAACTTACAGAACATTAATATTATGCATCTAATAGCTGGATCTTTGATTGTGGACCAATAGTAATTCTTATCCTGTTTCAATCACTCATATCAGTCATTATTCGTGAGTGCAAAGATTGAACAGCCTCTGAATATTTCCAAGATAGAAAGGTTTCAATCTTTTTATCTGCCTACAAACTAACAAATCTAACAAAAAGCTGTTTACTTCCAATCACATGGTTAATTAGGATATATAACTTGGATATTCAGAACTTGTACTATCAACAAAGTCCTGGATGATGCCTCCAGAGGGTCCTCAAAGTTTACTACAAATGATATAATTTTAAAATTAAAGATATAAAAATAAACATTAATTTGAGTAGGATAAGTTAAACCTAGATAACTTTAAATCAAAGTTGTTATTCTGCCCTTTCACTTTGGGGGATGTTACTCCCATCACCCATCTCCTTCCACTTATGACTGTATGACTGTAACTCTATTGCTTGTATCCTTATGATTTATATTGATATTGTTTCCTGATTGCTTATTTGTACCCTACGACTATCATTAAATGTTGCACCTTAGAATTCTTGATGAACCTATCTTTTCTTTTCTTTTATGTACACTGAGAGCATATGCACCAAGACAAATTCCTTTTGTGTCCAATCACACTTAAATAAAAAATACAATTAAAAAAAACAATAAAAAATTCTATTCTATTCTATTCTATTCTATTCTCCCAGTCTAAGTGTTGTAATATTTAGAATTTTAATATTTTAGCCCTTGGCTAAATGAAGCTTACATATTTCTGCTATAAGGGTACAACAACTTCTAAAGTATTTTGAGAATGGTCAAGGCCATCCTATCTCTGCCTTTTTTTCTTAGGAAGCTTAATTTTGAATCATGAATATGCATTCATTTGAAGTGGGATCGATGAAAAGACAATTAAATTAGTGTTGATTGATTTTATTGTTTAAGTAACTCCAAATGATCACATTGATTTTCTCCCTGATGATCTATTTCTAACCTTTTCTCGCCATGCTGTACTACTCTAGCTGAATCCATTCACCTTGCAGCTGATCTTCCTTTTTTTCTTTTTCCCTTTCAGTTTTCCTAGCATTAGAACCTTTTTCAGACAGCTAGGTCTTCACATAATGTGTCAAAGTAAGATTACTTGAGTCTCATCATTTGAACTCTGGATTGATTGATTTGATGATTCTTCGTTTGTTTTCTTGGCTGTCTATGATTTTCTTGGGTATCTTCTTCAACACTAAAGTTCAAAAGTGTATAAGCTCTTCCTATTCTGCTTCTTTAAAATCCAACTTTCACTTTTATAGATTATCTCAGGATATATTACACATCATTTGAATATCTTTTACAGTGGTTAGAGTTAAAAATTTGTAGATCTATTTTTCTGCTAAAAATAATTATTATTATACAGATATCCTTTTTTAGGGATCTGTATCATTAGGCTCCTTTTCAACTTAATGTTGAGCAATAAAGCTGGATTTGCTGCTTCATAAAGTGTATGACAGTATTCTCCTTTAATTTTCCTTCTACTATTCCTTTCTTGGTTTCTTCAATACAATCTCCTTTCTCATTCATATCTATTTTTTTCCTTATTACTTCTCAGTAAACTTGCAAAAAGCAAGCCATATATCTCCATATAATTTCAATGGGCATCAACATTAGCATGCTTCAGTTCCTGGTTGATAAGAATTTAGTATCCTTTAACATGAGGATATTCATTAGAGCTATTTCCATTAACATCAATGAATTCTCTTAATCATATGAGGCAGCTAATGTAGGAAGGAGAGTTTTAAAAATCTACTGAAAGCCATTCCTTATTGTTGCTCAAGTATAGTTAGCATGAAAGATAAAGCAAAGGGTTCTTAGGGACACATAAGCAGTGGCAAATACTTGAATAGATTGCAATTGTTACAGCCACTCAATTTAAATTTACCTTTGATATTTACCGTCATTTGACCAAAATGATATCTCTGTCAGTGTTGCAAAAATTTCTTTTACTACATGTAAAGTTTATCAAACTGAACTCTTTTATCTTAGTTCTATCATTTTACAAGCATTTAATCTTTATTTAAATATTAAATACATATATTTTATTGGTTAGTCAAACAATACAAAAATCCTTTTATTGAGATTTTCAGGTCTTTGATTATAAGTTTAAAAAATCTATTCCTTGGAAAAATAAATAAATAATCCCCCAAAATGTATTTGTTTGGTACACCTAGCCTGCAAAAAATTTGCAAATTGTCATGACAACCATATGTATTTTTCTGGGGTTTTTTATATGAATAGAAGGTATACAAGTTGAGAAACTCTATCCAATTATGCCTCCCAAACAGATGCTATACTGTGCATGAAGTTAAACAGAAATGTTTCAATTGTCATATGGTTTGCATGTAATCCTCCAAATAGAAAATAATTATCCATGTAATTTGGAGGATTCCTAACTGAACAGGCCAAGTTCAATCAGTTTAACACAAGTCTATGCATTTGTGCTACACTTAAATAAAAAATAACAAGTACCTTATTTTGCTCTGGAAAGGAAAATAATCTACACTGATAACTTCCCAAAAATATTCATATTCAACTTTTGGCTATTCCTAAGTATAATTCATGTTTAATTGTTTCCTGCCACATTTCAAACAACATTTAGAATTGTGATAATTACTTTTGTCCACCTAAAACCATGAAGATCAAGAAAACCAACATAGAAATTAGCAGTAGCTCTAATCTAGTAAAACATGTTACTTAGATATGGTGTTTGTTCACAACAACCTATATTCTTACATAAATTTAGAAGTTTTTTATACAAAGTAACTGCTGTTAAATTATCAATTGAACTAATCTGCTAGACTTGGCTTAAGAAAACCACACTAGTCTTAACATCACAATCAAGTGATTATACAGCTATATGATATTTTAAAAACCCTACTAAAATGCTGTAAATACATACTTATAGTGTATTTTAGTAATCTTTAAAAAATACACCTAAGAGAGTCTCTCAAACGTTGCCTATCTTAACCCAAATAAAAAATGATGTAGCATGTTTAGTTTTTATGAAAATGAAATACTTTCTGGGAGAAGCTAAAAGGTCGATATCTCAAACAATCAGAGAATGTGAAGTAAATGTGATAAGACATATATAATTGTGTACAATATGAGGCTTTATATACAGAAGTACAAGTCCATTATATTACAATATAGCCAGCCAGTTTGTGAAGGAAACATAATCAGAATCACAATATAGTTGTGGATTGCTAAATTGAAAACAGCCAATAGGGCTGTTCTAGGAAACATCATCATTACCACCATCCTAGAGACAGATAGAAATGGATATATAGACAGATGGATGTAAGTATAAACACACACACAGAAATAACTTTGTGACAATAACACCATCAGAGAGCAAGAACCAGCTTCTTAATCTTAAATTATTTGAGGAAACATTGTAAAATGTGTAGAATTTCAATATTTATTTAGGGTTAAACATTTTAATGTTATAACAAAGGTTGTGTGTAACAGGTAGATTTGTTTCTTCTCTATGTCTTCTTTTATGTATAAAACTAAGCCCAAAGAGGTATGATTGAATTTTCAAGAAAAGCTTTATCATCTTTTTAATAGAGGGCCAGATCATAATATGATTTGTTGTAGTAATAGTAGTATACTATGTATTCACATAGTTTGAAATATTATACCCTTCTGCTTTTATTTTAAATGACAGCCACAATGACTGCCATCCCTGTGTTTTATGATTTCAGCAATGCATTCAATCTTTTTTTTTTAATCTTATATGTAAATTCAACCGTTTTCCCTGGGGGAAAAAACTTACTTTCCAAATGTATTTATATATATATAAGTTGCTGTAAGTGGCTAGAAAATGTGGACTTAAAAAACATCGAAGGCAGAGAAAGTAAGTCTTCAACACAAAGACTGGATTAACTTCCACCATTAGGAACATTCATCACAAAAATGAAGGCTACAATCAAATTAAAGTTCTGTCTCAAAAAATATGTCTTCTCTAAAAAAAAAATTGATAATTTGTAATGAGACAATTGTGTTGCAGAGAGAAAGTAATGATTCCTAAGCTTTTTCTGAACAAGCAAACAAATAAATTTGTTCAGTAAAAAGGCCCCAAAGAACAGTCATCTGGAAATGCCTGAACATTTCTAAAACAATCTGACAAGATAATGGTTTGGTATCTTTAAACGCTTGATACTTACAGTTACATTCCTGGATAATGGGTACTCTTGAGGCACAGCTGAGTCCAGTGAAAGGCCCCGTCGCGCCCAGTATTTGCTGGAGAACATCATCATTGCTGGCTGCATGGTGGGAGCCCTACTGTGTTTTTTCTGTTCAGAGCAGAAGGAAACAGGCTTGCAATGCTGCCCGCAGGGAGCTGTCCAGCTGTTCAGCACTCTGATGCTGAACAAGAAACACTTCAAGTGCCTCTCACCTCCCCCAGCAAGGGTTTATATACGCCTCGTGAAGAACTGATGAAAGACTGATGAGGATTGTCACATGAAAGTGGCAGAGAAGCACACTTCTTTCTCGACTCCTCTTCTGTCCTCTTATACAGCAACTAGCAATTTCTGTTTGCTTCCTTGGACTTGGACTATTTTTTAAAAGTACTATACTTTTATCAGTAGACCTCAGAAATGGTTTAGCACTTTCTCTAAGGGAGCCATTTGAACATTTGCATGGCATTCCATTACAAAGATTGATACTCAAAGCAAGATGGGCAGCTTGATGTTTCAGTTAACAAGAAATACACCTTTCATGTCACTGAATAAACATTACATTTTAAAAAAGAATGAAGAGAATTTGATACTTTTCCCAGAAGTGTTTTAATTTTGTCAGAAGCCTTCACACTATAATCCAATGAGTGCGATTACAGGATTAGAAGTATTATATAGATGTTTTATTGAGTTACCATTCCTCCTTTACTTACTTTGAATATATAAATGAGGCAACTGTGTGAAAGATTGACTTTAGCAACTGACATTAGACCAAAGGCATCCTTCTGTTACTTATTGGTGAAGTATCATATATAAAAATAAATTTTACTTAGTGCATGAATTCTGAAGTGTAGAGATTGTGCAAATGTTTAAATATATTTTATTATCCAATTCCAGAAAATAAGAATCCAATTAGGCAATTCTGCTTAGAGTCATGGATGTGTTCTTTAATCAAATACAGGTGAAGCTAAATTCCTAAGAATTTTGGCACGATTTAGATATAGGTTTCTAGAATTCTAACAATTCATTATGGGACAAGTGCCATAATGCTCATTACTTCGTTAAAGTCCCACTCCTATATCTATTGAAGAGCTAATTTGGTTGCATGAGGATGCCTGTGGTTGCATCTACTGTAAATGGTGGGACTACCTTCCTTAACAGTCTCCTCTGATTCCAACTGGCTGACTTAAATTAGACAGGCTTTATGCATGTCAGATATTTTTTAAATAAATATTATCACTGGGACTATTGTGTTACAATCATTCAGTTCTGACTATTTTTAGGAAGATATATACAGCATGGTTTTGATAATGAAGTTGTCATGTAAGGTAAATAAAATGGAAAAAAATAAGAATTCCTACTATGCGTATAAATATCCTAATTATACTTTCCAGATTTCTTTCTATGTTAGGACGTGGAAAGAAAGTATTAAGGAAAGAGTGTGTATGTGTGTGTGTGTGTGTGTGTGAGAAAGAGAGAGAGAGAGGGAGAGGGAGAGAGAGAGAGAGAGAAAGAGAAAGAGAGAGAGATTCCATGTCAGCTTTGTGTTCATTTTGGAATCATGCCAACAGACAGCAGTAGAAAAAATATATATCCTGCAATTGTATTAACATGATAATGTAAAAGCCAAAGTTCTATGAGAGAACAAAAAGGGCAAGATAATCCAAAAATTATTTCCTGTAAGCAGGAAATGAAAACCTAGAGATGCTGGGTCTTGCTTTCTTGCCATTTGCCAAATGGGGTATTTTGTTATTAACTGATAAAAGATAAGAATCCCAAACAAATTAAAGCCAAGGACTACAGAGATCTCACCTTCTGATATCTGTGTTAATTACTTGCCATTTCATCAGTTCTCTCACATTAATGCAACCATTTGCTTTATCTTTTGAGCAACCAAAATCACAGCATATTTCTTCACTCTCCGGAAGTTCTTTTTCAGAATGCATATACAAGAAATCGAATCTTTTGGAGACAGATTGCATTTGATAATTGGGAATGACTTAATATTTCCTTCCCTTTTTCCTACAGCTACCCTGCTACCTTTAATCATATTGGAGAAAGCAAGCCAGATTTTCTATTACCAGAACATGGATTAGGAAGTCATTACGAAAAAGGGATTTCTAGATCCTGACAAATGTCATGAGGATCACATTTGTGTTTTCAAGCTTATCTTCAGAAAACCAAAATTCAACTGCTTATTTACGAATACAACCCCACTGATTACTATAGGACAAGGAATTTAATTTTTTCCATCACTAGCCTGTTTATTTTATAACCAAAGTGTTATGCCATAAAAGAACTAAATGTCTCTCATGAAACATTGGAAATGTATGAACTCTTTTTTTGGTTTTCAACTAAATATGTCTTAATTAAACATCTTTAAGTAAACTTTGCATTTTATTTCATAATATGTACAATACTCTTCAGATAGAAACAAATACATGAAATTATATTTTACATTACTGTAAAACATCAAATAATCGCATAGTATAATCTTATATTTTTCTCATATGCATATAATTATCTACCGTAGGAAACTCCAGGTTTTGCTTAGTCACCAGAGCGAGCTTAGGCAGAACCAAAGGAAGGAAATTAAAATTTCATCTTTATTTTTATCCGTTCTCAAAAAGTTTAGTCTAATATAAAGGCAATTTAGATTGGTTATTATTAAACAGTAATACTACTATTCAGCAAAGATAAACATTATTAGTTAAATGAGCAAGAAACCCTTGCTAAGAATATTAAGTTGAGAACCTGAATATATTCAGACATGTATCCTTATTTAGAAAAATGGTTTTCAAAAATAGTTAGGCTTGAACTGTATATTAAAATCTGGACAAAATTGTCTGAATTACCAACCAAAGTTATTTTAGTCAAAAATAGAGTTATCCTTTAATATTCATACATCTGAAATTCTGAAAGCATAAGTATGTATGCATAAGAAAGGTGCGAAATGTAAAAATGCCATCCTAGATTATGCAAAACTCAGGATCAGGGACTTCACAGATGTAAATTTTCATTTCAAATCTACATTCAGTCCGCACAAATACTTAAGTGTCTTTGTAAACATTAGAAAAAGAACACAATCCTTTCATTTACAAAGCTGTGTTATGGAAGTTGCCAACTTTAACTTAGGAAATAGTATAGAAGAGTTGTAACACTTTAATGATATCCAAAAACTATCCATGCCCAGGTATTTTCAAAATACAAGGAATAGATCCCTTATTTCATGCCATTCACACTGCCTGATTCTCATTTCATTGAAGACAAAAAAAAAGCACTTTTATACAAATGTATTAAGGAATGTTACTGGAAAAACGGAAGGCTATTTTGGTAGAAGAAACTATAAAAATAATGTCATGTAAAGCTTTGATGCAGAAGTATTACAGTACATGATTTCTTTCCCAATTCATTAAAGCTTAGTCAACACAAAATATCAACCCAAGTGCCCGAAACAAAACAGTTGTAATAAACTGCCTGTTGAACAATACAACCAATTACACAAGCATTAGTTTGTGGAGTCTGTGTGTATCACTTGTTGAATTCTTTCATTTCTTTTGTTGGCAACAGCAACAGGCAAAGAGACGTTTGGATATGCTGATGCAAGGCAACTCATCCCATCAACAGCCTCATCTTCCCCAGCATCTGAATCTGGTGTTGTCATAGCACTATTTTCTAATCCCAAAATTTCACAAATTGCTTGAGGTAATTCCTTTGAAGAAAAGAAGACAAAAGTTCTTTTTGATTGCTAGGATGTTATTCCTCTCTAATTATACCCTTTGAAACAATATCCCAGCCAAAAATACCAAACTTCCTAATGCAGAACTAAATTAAATGACATGAACATGACTTATAAATGTAGATATATGAAGTATCAAATTATACAATTTATTGTTTGATAGGAAAAAGTGAGTAGCAAGTAGCCCTAAAAAAGCAACAAAATACAATAGCCAGGAGTCACAATACTGCAACAGAACCTATTACTTTCCTAGGCTAGGGAAATGCTGCACATTAATATGGCTTACTGCTTTTCTTTAATCTTGTCTCACGTGTGCACACAACCTTGAAGTTAACGAAAAAGGAGGGGAAAAGGTTCAGTCTCAAGGAATTCCGCAACATATTATGTTTTCCTAATAGAGGAAATGCAAAATCTGAAAGTAAGATGTATTTATTTGTTTGTTTCATTTTATTTTTCACTTTTAAATCACTCATCTCTCCCTTAGAGGGACTCTGGACAGGGTATAATAACATGTTGCAATATAAAAATGATATATTTTTTTTAAAAGACAAAGTTGCCATAGGAAAAGCAGCAGCAAGATAGGCAATCACTCTGTGTGTTCTATATTTCCAAACACTGTTGTCCACCTTTTGAAGGATCAGTTGGAACAACCCATGATTTCTTCATAGAATGCTTATAAAATACATTTCACTGTTTACCTTGCAATTCATCATCTGCATAGAAACAGCTTCTGCTTTGCAAAGTACATCATCCACGTCCATTTTCATAGACAATTCATTGATATGCTTATAAAATAAAGCAAAAAAGGTCAGCCTCAAAAAAGCTGGTGTGTTATTTTTAATTTATATATAGCATATTTTATTAAAAGTTATTGCTATCTTGTTTAAAACATTTTCACCACTAGAATTAAAATTTAGTTCTCTATAATTGTATCTGAAAAGAAACCCTAACTTTTCCTAAATAATCTATTTTAAAATTGAAGGAGCATTTTAGATACAGAGAATATGGTAACAATGTGACATTCTTATTATTTATCCAATCTTTCTTTTCACTGGAAATATACTGTAATTTTTTCTAAATTTCGAAATATCTTTTGGATAAAGTATGGTACATAAATTACACACCAATTGGATTTAGTATTCTTGATACAATTGTTTTAAGCTGGCCAGTTCTTTTTGCTAGGCCACAGCCAACAAGCTGCTTACTAAGATTGGACAACATACTATATGGATTGCCATTTTTCTGTGAACTAATACACTGAAATAGACTTGAGTGTTTTGCTTGTATTATAACCATGGGTAACTTTATTATTCCATAGCTTAATTTCACTCAACCAAGAACTTCCTATTTCACCTTGACGCCTCTGTCCTAGAGCAATGCACATAAGAAGCTTTGTGGCTGCTTCAGAACAAGAAACTCACTCTACTACATGCTTTATAAATCAAATAACCGTCATTCTGTATATGAATAATCTGATTTATAAAAACTCTTAATAAATAATTCAACATTGAACATCTTTCATCACAAAAAAACTACGGCTGACTACTAACATTCATTAACCCTCTCTCACTTCTTATTCTATATCTTCAATATACATCAGAGTTGGAAGGGACCTTGGAGGCCTTCTAGTCCAACCCCCTGCCCAGGCAGGAAACCCTACACCATCTCAGTCAGATGGTTATCCAACATTTTCTTAAAAATTTCCAGTGTTGGAGCATTCACAACTTCTGAAGGCAAGTCGTTCCACTTATTAATTGTTCTAACTGTCAGGAAATTTCTCCTTAGTTCTAAGTTGCTTCTTTCCTTGATCAGTTTCCACCCATTGCTTCTTGTTCTACCCTCAGGTGCTCTGGAGAACAGCCCGACTCCCACTTCTCTGTGGCAGCCCCTGAGATATTGGAACACTGCTATCATGTCTCCCCTGGTCCTTCTTTTTGTTAAACTAGACATACCCAGTTCCTGCAACCGTTCTTCATATGTTTTATCCTCCAGTCCCCTAATCATCTTTGTTGCTCTTCTCTGCACTCTTTCTAGAGTCTCAACATCTTTTTTACATCGTGGCGACCAAAACTGGATGCAATATTCCAAGTGTGGCCTTACCAAGGCATTATAAAGTGGTACTAGCACTTCACGTGATCTTGGTTCTATCCTCTGTTTATGCAGCCCAGAACTGTGTTGGCTCTTTTAACAGCTGCTGCACACTGCTGGCTCATATCTAGATGGTTATCCACTAGGACTCCAAGATCCCTCTCACAGGTACTACTATTGAGCAAGGTACCACATATACGGTACTGGTGCATTTTGTTCTTTTGGCCTAAATGTAGAACCTTACTTTTTCACTGTTGAATTTCATTTTGTTAGATAGCGCCCAATGTTCAAGTCTGTCAAGATCTTTCTGTAACTTGAGCCTATCTTCTGGAGTGTTGGCTATTCCTGCCAGCTTGGTGTCATCTGCAAATTTGATGAGTTCCCCATCTATCCCTCGTCCAAGTCATTGATGAAGATGTTGAAGAGTACTGGGCCTAAAACAGAGCCTTGGGGTACTCCACTGCATACTTCCTCCATGTGGATGTAGTTCCGTTGAGGACTACACGTTGAGTGCGGTTGGTCAGCCAGTTACGAATCCATCTGGTGGTGGTGCTGTCTAACCCACATTTTCTACTTTATCTAGTAGTAGGTTATGGTCTACTTTATCAAATGCTTTACTGAAGTCCAAGTAAATTATATCAACAGCATTCCTCTGGTCTACTAATTTTGTCATTTTGTCAAAGAATGCGATAAGATTAGTCTGGCATGATCTGTTTTGACAAACCCATGTTGGCTTTTGGTTATTACTTTGTTTGCTTCTAGGTGTTCGGTGATTCGTTGCTTGATTATCTTTTCCAGAATCTTCCCCGGTATTGAGGTCAGACTGATAGGTCTGTAGTTTCCTGGATCTGTTTTTTTTCCTTTTTTGAAGATGGGAACTACATCAGCTCTTTTCCAGTCCTCTGGCAGCTCCCCTGTGCTCCAGGATCTTTGAAAGATATAGTTCAGTGGTTCTGAGATCACGTCTGCCAGTTCCTTCAGAACCTTGGGGTGTAATCCATCCGGTCCTGGTGATTTGAACTCGTCTAGGGTAGACAGGTGTTCACTTACCATTTTCTTCCCTATTTTAACTTGTGTTTCTAATCTGTTTTTTGTAGTGCTGTTTTTGATAGGTTGGATTGTTTTTTCCTTTTGTGTAAAGACAGATGCAAAATATGAGTTAAGTAGATCTGCTTTCTCCCTGTTGCTTGTCATCTTCTTGCCACTTTCTCCCAGCAATGGGCCAATTGTTTCCTTGACTTTTTTCTTGTTTTTAACATGTTGGAAGAAGCTTTTTTTATTATTTTTTACTTTTGTCGCTAGCCTTTGTTCATTGTGAGCCTTAGCTTTCCTCACTTCATCTTTACAGGCTCGGGCTATTTGCTGATATTCTGCCTTAGTTATTTGCCCCTCTTTCCACTTTTTATATTTGTCCTTTTTGTCTTTCAATTTGTCAGATAGTTCTTTATGCATCCATGCTGGTTTCTTTTGTGATCTACTATTTTTCTTCTTCATTGGTATTGTGTTAGACTGTGCTTTTATAATCTCACTTTTCAAAATTTCCCAAGCTTCTTGAGTTGTTTTCCCCCTGAGGATTCTCATCCATTGAATCCTTCTCAAGATCTCTCTAAGTTTATTGAAATTAGCTCTCTTAAAGTCCAAGACTCTAGTTTGACTTTGTTCTACTACTTGTATTTGCTTAATGTTGAATTCCAATATTGCGTGGTCACTTTTTTTTTTTTTTTTTTGTTTACATTTATACCCCGCCCTTCTCCGAAGACTCAGGGCGGCTTACAATGTATAGGGCAATAGTCTCATTCTATTTGTATATATTTACAAAGTCAACTTATTGCCCCCCCAACAATCTGGGTCCTCATTTTACCTACCTTATAAAGGATGGAAGGCTGAGTCAACCTTGGGCCGGGCTCGAACCTGCAGTAATTGCAGGCTTTGTGTTCTTAATAACAGGCCTTACCAGGCAGAGCTAAACCGGCCCTAAACTTGCCCCCAAGGTTCCTGTAGCTTCAACACCTTCTATCATTTCATCTCTGTTAGTGAGAATTAAGTCCAATATGGCTGACCCCCTTGTCGCCTTCTCTATTTTTTGGGAAACAAAGTTGTCTGCTAGGTTTGTTAGGAACCTGTTGGATTTTCCACTTGGTGCAGAGTTTGTTTCCCAGTTGATGTCAGGGTAGTTAAAATCCCCCATTACTACTGTGATGTGCTTCCTACATACCTTAAGTTAGCTGACTAGCAAAAAGTTCATCTACTTCCTCTGTTTGGTTGGGTGGCCTATAGTATAGACCTATGGCAATATCGTTTTTCACCCCTTTTATATTGACCCAAATACATTCAAGATGATTTTCATCATTGTTGTGCTCTATTTCTAGAATGAAATGCTATTCATTTTGCAAATCCAAAACAGAAAGGATAGAAAAATAGTCTCAATTTAATTCAATTTAACAGATACCTTAAGTATTTCATTGAAGCCATAATGTTTCTCCATTATTTGTTGTTTTTCAGATTCCAGAATAGCACAGCATATAAGAAGGTGGAAATTCTGACAAGGCAAATCTGTCCACATCACCTGGTAAAACATTAAAGTTGCTGATAAATAAAAGACAAGACTCTGGCCATTTTAATAAAAAAATATTAAGAAGGGCAAACATACAAATCTTTTAAATAAAATTAAATGCAACTCATTTTAAATAAAGCTCACTGCGTTAGTTCACCTCTTACATTTTCTTTAACAGCTGTGTGAGCCTGTATTTGATATTTGAGTTGAATCATCGTTCAGTTTACATGTCAGTTAAGACTGATTATATCTATAATATCCAGTCACCAAATTATTATTTTTTCTGGAGAGATAATCACATCAGGAGAAAAATAGTTGGCTAACTTTTAATTATTGATTTCATTAAATGCTATGACTATTTCAATGTTGCGTGGTCACTTTTTTTTTTTTTTTTTTTTTTTTCTTTGAGCACTAACAGAAACATCTGCCCCTACCTAGGATTGAGCTGTCAACTTTCCAAGTAGGGCTTGAGTGTCTTCACCACTAGAATTAAAATTTAGTTCTCTATAATTGTATCTGAAAAGAAACCCTAACTTTTCCTAAATAATCTATTTTAAAATTCCTTTTACAACCCTGCAATCCCTTAAAAGAGGGGTGGGTGGAGGAGCTGAGTGTTTACTAGCCGGATGCCCTTCTTGATGCCATATGGAATTTGCAGCAGATATTTTTTCTTTGAGCACTAACAGAAACATCTGCCCCTACCTAGGATTGAGCTGTCAACTTTCCAAGTAGGGCTTGAGTGTCTTCACCACTAGAATTAAAATTTAGTTCTCTATAATTGTATCTGAAAAGAAACCCTAACTTTTCCTAAATAATCTATTTTAAAATTCCTTTTACAACCCTGCAATCCCTTAAAAGAGGGGTGGGTGGAGGAGCTGAGTGTTTACTAGCCGGATGCCCTTCTTGATGCCATATGGAATTTGCAGCAGATATTTTTTCTTTGAGCACTAACAGAAACATCTGCCCCTACCTAGGATTGAGCTGTCAACTTTCCAAGTAGGGCTTGAGTGTCTTCACCACTAGAATTAAAATTTAGTTCTCTATAATTGTATCTGAAAAGAAACCCTAACTTTTCCTAAATAATCTATTTTAAAATTCCTTTTACAACCCTGCAATCCCTTAAAAGAGGGGTGGGTGGAGGAGCTGAGTGTTTACTAGCCGGATGCCCTTCTTGATGCCATATGGAATTTGCAGCAGATATTTTTTCTTTGAGCACTAACAGAAACATCTGCCCCTACCTAGGATTGAGCTGTCAACTTTCCAAGTAGGGCTTGAGTGTCTTCACCACTAGAATTAAAATTTAGTTCTCTATAATTGTATCTGAAAAGAAACCCTAACTTTTCCTAAATAATCTATTTTAAAATTCCTTTTACAACCCTGCAATCCCTTAAAAGAGGGGTGGGTGGAGGAGCTGAGTGTTTACTAGCCGGATGCCCTTCTTGATGCCATATGGAATTTGCAGCAGATATTTTTTCTTTGAGCACTAACAGAAACATCTGCCCCTACCTAGGATTGAGCTGTCAACTTTCCAAGTAGGGCTTGAGTGTCTTCACCACTAGAATTAAAATTTAGTTCTCTATAATTGTATCTGAAAAGAAACCCTAACTTTTCCTAAATAATCTATTTTAAAATTCCCTTTTTACAACCCTGCAATCCCTTAAAAGAGGGGTGGGTGGAGGGAGCTGAGTGTTTACTAGCCGGATGCCCTTCTTGATGCCATGTGGAATTTGCAGCAGATATTTTTTTTCTTTGAGCACTAACAGAAACATCTGCCCCTACCTAGGATTGAGCTGTCAACTTTCCAAGTAGGGCTTGAGTGTCTTCACCACTAGGCCACTACACTGCTTGTAATAAATGAATAAATATGTTGAATAAAAAAATCTAATAAAAAGTAACACAGTTGGTTTCCAACTAGTAAGGTAGACAGGTTCTTCTTATGCTGCTAATAAGGGAGTGCTAAAAAACAGGTTTGAGACCAGAGTGCCACACAATGGGGTGAGCTCCCATTCCTGCCCCAGCTCTTGCTCACCTAGCAGTTCAAAAGCATACAAAAATGTGAGTAGATTAATAACTACCACATCAGTGGGAAGTTAACAGAATTCCGTGTGTCTTTGACATATAGCCATGGTGGTCACATGACCACGAAAAATGTCTTCGGACAACGCTGGCTCCCTCAGTCAAGTACCAGAGATAAGCACTGCGCCCTAGAGTTGGACAAGACTGGACAGGGAAAACTACCTTTACCTTGCTCATTTTGATACACACTAAAAATTTCAGATGTGAACTATTCGATAAGCTGAACTTCAATCAACAATGCAGTGCTACCCAAAAAGATAACTTTTAATTATTGATTTCATTAAATGCTATGACTATTTCAATGTTGGTAGTTCTAATGAAACCCTTATCTATATAATTTATGAACAGAGTATTGTATTTTGTCTGTATAGTTCATTTTTTATTACAGCTTTTTCTGAAGGCCCTGACAAGAAAAAAGGCAGAGCAATCAATATGCCGTTAGCATCAGCCTTCTACAACTAACATTAGATATCTCTAATGAGACTTAAAAATTATTACAATGGAATACATGTTATAGAAAATCAGGGAACAAAAACAAAAATTGGCATAATAGGGTAAGTAACATACTGTAGACAGTCAGGAAACAAAACTACTTCAGCATGACTAAGAATGAATCTATATATTCTTCAAGAGAAGAATAAAAACGAACAAGAATTCTGATAATGTAAAAGCAAGTGTTGAGAAATTAGATGGTTTCATTAATATTTCTCATGTTTGCTCCTGACATTTGACAGCTCAGTAGTCTTTGTCTCTTTTTATTTTTATTTTTTTACAAATGGGACATTATCTCATCTCTTGCAAAAAGTACAGAAGATGGGGAGAAAATATTTATTTGTTTGTAGTGCAGGGTAGTAGGGTACATTATTTAATAAATTAATAAATTTTTAAAATTCCCTTTTTACAACCCTGCAATCCCTTAAAAGAGGGGTGGGTGGAGGGAGCTGAGTGTTTACTAGCCGGATGCCCTTCTTGATGCCATATGGAATTTGCAGCAGATATTTTTTTTCTTTGAGCACTAACAGAAACATCTGCCCCTACCTAGGATTGAGCTGTCAACTTTCCAAGTAGGGCTTGAGTGTCTTCACCACTAGGCCACTACACTGCTTGTAATAAATGAATAAATATGTTGAATAAAAAAATCTAATAAAAAGTAACACAGTTGGTTTCCAACTAGTAAGGTAGACAGGTTCTTCTTATGCTGCTAATAAGGGAGTGCTAAAAAACAGGTTTGAGACCAGAGTGCCACACAATGGGGTGAGCTCCCATTCCTGCCCCAGCTCTTGCTCACCTAGCAGTTCAAAAGCATACAAAAATGTGAGTAGATTAATAACTACCACATCAGTGGGAAGTTAACAGAATTCCGTGTGTCTTTGACATATAGCCATGGTGGTCACATGACCACGGAAAATGTCTTCGGACAACGCTGGCTCCCTCAGTCAAGTACCAGAGATAAGCACTGCGCCCTAGAGTTGGACAAGACTGGACAGAGAAAACTACCTTTACCTTGCTCATTTTGATACACACTAAAAATTTCAGATGTGAACTATTCGATAAGCTGAACTTCAATCAACAATGCAGTGCTACCCAAAAAAGATAACTTTAATTATTTATCAAACTTATCTATCCATCTTTCTCATAGAGGGGCTCTGGACAGTAATAATATTTTAGAGTATATTACAGTTTTAAAAAGGTGTATTTCTACATTAGATAGATCTCATCTAAAATTCTACATCTAATACTCAGCAGTATGATTCAAAAGAAGGCAATGAAATAACATGGGCATGACCTAGATTTGATGTGTGATAGTTTGAACACCAGATCCAAGGATAAATGGCTATAGCCATCTATATATATGTGACTCAGATTGTTCCAGGAAACTTGATTCTTTCCAGATTCTGTCCTTCAACTAGATATCAATGTTATGATTTCCATTTTATGCGATTAAAAAAACTAAAATTTTGATTCTGCAGGATTATATAATTTTGGCTTTGAAATGTGTATTGATCTCAATGTATGCATAAATCTTTTTTTTTCTTTACAAAATTTAACAGTATCTGTACCTTGAGTGTCCTCTATTTAATTTTTCTATACTGCGTATGTTTTAGTTTATTCATTTTTAATGATAAAATTATTTTTCATATAAAAAAGGTCTAAGTCACCATTTTGAGAAAAAATAAAGGCAAACCCTTCTACCAAATTGTTACTTTCTGGTATCAGGGATACAAAAAATTTAGCCTGACAGCATATTTTTATGTCTTCCATATCAAAGATTTTGGCTTTTTCAGTTTCTTTATTTTTGCTGTTTTAGTATATGTAAGAAAGGATAATGTTAAGGAGCAGAGATTGTAGAAACTTAACTTTTCCCTTTAAAATTCCAGATCCATACAAAAATGAATCCAGATCCATCTGCTTTTAGAAGTATCATGATGTATTGATGTATCATGCTGGTGTGGCTAAAGAACATTATGTACACTTCATTAGGTAATTTTTTTAAATTGTATTCTGTGCAAATACAAATATTCAGTATGTTTTTTCAATATGACAAATATTCAGTATGTTTTTAAAAATTTGAACATTCTTGTTGAGTATCAAAAGTTAAATGTTGTCATAAAGCACATCTTACCTCCCATAAGCGAAGAATATCTTGAAAACTAAATTCTCTTTTAAATCTTATTAGAAGCCATCGGAAACAAAAATAAAGATAGCCTGAATCTTGAGATTCTAAAGAAATGGGGGGGGAAATACATCCATAAGTCCTCTTAGAAGGTTATTTTAACTTCACAATAAAAGACAATTAGAAAGAAATTATTGGGTGAAATAATCAAGCTATGAATAAACATGGTATCATATTTTTCACTCCATAAGATGCACCAGACCATAAGACGCACTTAGGTTTAAAGGAAAAAAACAAGACAAAAAAATATCAGGCAGAGCCTGAGAGAACCACAGATAGGTGTCCTCTCATGTGCCAGCTCTGCCTATTGACTCCGGCACTGCGGAAAAGAGACAGAAAAGGTGAGTAATGACAAAGACAGAAGTGGCGGGGTTCAGCACTGTAATAGGACCTCGCCGCTACGGCCCGGCTACTAGTCACCAAACGACCGGCACCGTTTCCATACACTTTTGGGAGAAGGAAGTGCGTCTTATGGAGCAAAAAATACGGTAATTTATATAATACTGCCATAACTGTTTCATTGTTAGTTCAGGAAAAATGCAGTAATATCCAAAGTTATACCTAAAGTTATTTTAACTATAAATACAAATAGAATAAAACAAAGAGGCTGAAACAGTCATCTGAATTATATTTAATTCTAGGGCATAAAGACTGCTTTTTAGGGTTAGAGATGTGTGGACCAGGATGGCTTGCTCTACAAACCACTTTATTTGTTGATAAATATAAATTTAACACTCTACAAAACATGGTTAAAAAAACTTGGGTCAAGATTATGCATAAAGAAAGTTGCTATCTAAAACCAAAGACTCTTGAAAACTAATAAAATAATTGATGCAAGAAAATGGTGTAAAGAAATATCTAGAATTTTTTTTTAAAAAAGTATACATACCCAAATAGTTGCAGAATCCACTATCTAATAAGCGAAGTAAAGTGCTCAGTTGAATTAGCTGTGTTTTCATGCCTTGCATTTGCTCTTCAAAATTTTGATGCTTGATGACAGATGACAAACATATTTTATGTGAGTACTCAGAAACTTAAACATATTTAAGTTAAGATCTAATTCTGGACTTAATTGCTTGTTTATCTATTACATTTATACAGCCACATCTCATAATTAAGCAACTCTCGGTGGCTTACATAAAAACAATAATAAAATCCAAATGTTAAAAACTAATTCCTTAGGCACGGTCACTCACGCCCTCATCACTTCCCGCCTGGACTACTGTAACACTCTCTACATGGGGCTCCCCTTGAAGAGCACCCGGAGGCTCCAGCTGGTCCAGAATAGGGCTGCGCAGGTAATAGAGGGAGCAACTCGAGGCTCCCATATAACACCTCTCCTGCGCAAGCTGCACTGGCTTCCAGTGGTCTTCCAAGTGCAATTCAAGGTGTTGGTTATCACCTTTAAAGTGCTCCATGGCATGACCGGGTTATTTATGAGACCGCCTACTGCCACCAATAGCCTCCCATTGACCTGTGCGCTCCCATAGGGAGGGCCTCCTCAGGGTGCTGTCAGTCAAACAATGTCAGCTGGCGACCCCCAGGGGGAGGGCCTTCTCTGTGGGGGCACCTGCCCTCTGGAATGAGCTGCCTCCAGAGATACGACAACTCCCTGACCTCCGGACCTTCCATCACGAGCTGAAGGTCTGGCTTAAAGTAATTTTAATAGGGGTTATTATGGTTTTAATTATAGTTTTAAATTTTGTTTCGGCCTTAATTGAATCAGTTTTTTAAAAGTGTTTTAATTTTTGTGCAATTGTGTTTTTATCTGGCTGTAAACCGCCCTGAGTCCTTTGGGAGAAGGGCGGTATATAAATTTAATAAATAAATAAATAAATAAATTAAAAGGCATCAATAATGTTATTAGTAACAAGATAGTGGAGATAACTGATGTTAAAAACAATGCAACGATCTCATCAAATTGCTACTTCCTTGAGATTCCCAGGTCTGCTGACACAACCATGTTTTGAGAGAAAACATCGAAAGGATGTCAAGGATGAAGTTAATCTCTCAATTGATATCATAATGTAATTTAACAGAAACATAAATGAAAACTATGGTTAGTGTAGCTACCTCCATCTGTTTCTAAACAGATTGCACTATGTGTGCCAGGCAGAATGGGACAACTCGCCACAGTCAACTCACCACAGCCAACTCACCATGAGACAGCTCATTGTGGGACAATTCAACACTTCAATTTAATTAAAATAATTAAAAAATATTTTAATTTGTGACATTCACATTTCATTTTGTTCCTCCTTTGGCATCCTTTCTTTAATTATTCTATTCCACTATTTCTTTGGTATTAGCGTAACTCTTCTCCCGCAGCGAGTTGGCCATGGGAAAGTGTCCCACAGCAAATTGACCATAGCAAATTAGCCATAGCAATGTGGCAAGTTGATGTAGCAAGTTGGCTGTGGTGAGTTGTCATAGACTTGCCCAGATGTATTCACATATGGCTGTCCATGTATGTGAATTCACTGAAGTTATATACATGTACACAAAATGTATGACAGCTGTATTCTGAAAATAATTGGGATAATATTAACAGAGTACAGATGTTAGTATTATTACATGATAATAATTCAGAAATAATTATCTGCCTTATAATGAACACAGAATTCCACTGTGTATGCTGAACTGCTGGCTTTAAATGAAAATGTAGAGGACGTATGTGCATTCTCTGTCTGTCCGTCCCTCCCTCCCCCTCCCTCCCTCCCTCTCTCTCTCTCTCTCTCTCTCTCTCTCACACACACACACACACACACATATAGATAAATATATAGCTATACCTATACATAGATGAAATCTACCCAAAGTTCATTTACATTTATTAATGAACGAACCTTGTATGAGTTTCACTCTTTTCAGCAGAAAGAACAGCTATAAAGGAATTCTCAAAATAAATTTTACCCTCCTTCCTGTTATAGTTTAGTATTAATCAAGCTACAATTATACTAGTCATACTGCAGTATATTTTAGGTCAAAATCCTTGTGAACAAGCATTCAATGCATTACTATGTCTGATTTCAGATACTCTAAGCATTTTACTCTATTATTCAGCCACAGAGACTCAGAACAGCTTACAAATGTTTGGCAAAATCAATTGCTATCTACTAGCTTATAATTTAAATAATACCTGGGAAAATAGCTCAGGAGGGAAGAGAACAAAAAATTTGGCAATAGTTCTTAGACTTAAATACAAATGTAACAATGATCAACTACAATGGAAAGTACAACCAGATTCAAGTTACTAATTGAAGAGTCACAAATTATATGTGCCGACTCCTTTAAAAAAGCAATTTTTACACTTTGATTATATAGGTACAATTCAGAATATTTTATCTGTTTCTGACTTCATGTAGCCATTTTATGGGGGACTTCCGGTAGCAACGCAGGCTTCGTGGACATCCCTTTGGGATTGTCTGCCCTGGGTTTCATCAAACTGTCTCTGACAGCGCAAATCAGCTGTCACACAGTTTGAAAATTCTTCCCCCGGGAAAAGGGGAAGAGAAGAGTGATCAGGTTTGGGTAGAGCTTCCCGGGAGCCCCTGGAATCAAACCAGGGGACCGAAGGGTGAGAGCCCCCCTCCAGCCTGATGAAGCTCTGTACCCAGGGTGCTTCTGTTTATACAGAACGAGAAGCCGCATCCATCTCTGTGCCGAGGATTATTTTTAAAGAGAACTCAACGCAGACAGAACGAAGCAGGAGGAATTGCAAGTAATAAATCTTAACTTCGGTCTTTAAATAGCTTTCCTTTGAACTAACTTTCAACCTGAGTGGACCTAAAATGGCGCTCGCAATACACAAAGGAAAGTGAAAGTTAAAGAGCTGTTTGTTAAAGCCATCAGTGTTTTTAGCGATGCTTAAAGCCGCTGTTTCTATTTGATAAAAGACAGTTGGAATTAATTGGAAGAACTATAATTAGTTAATATTTCTGCCAGAGACTGTTGGAGATTTTTAAATATAACTACAAAAGGATAAAGGAAGAGATTTTAAGACTGTGGTTGCAGACAAATTTAAAAAGACTTTACTAATTTTAACTTTAAGAAATAACTGTTTATGATTTTTTTCTTTTTACCTTTTTTTCTATCACAGTGTTTAAGAAGAAAAGTTTATTGAATTGTTTTTTTTCTTTTTGGTAGATTATACAGTTTAAAAATGGCTCTTAAGCAAACAGAATTAACTACTACTAAAATCTTGGAAATTTCTTCAGTTCAGATACGGAAATTAAAAGAAGATATCAAGGAAGGTTTAAGGAATTTTTTACAGGAACTTTTGGAGGCTCATCTTTTAGAAATAGATCAAAAATTTAATGAAATGGAGAAAGAAATATCGGATTTTAAAGATATGGTGGAAGAGCAGAGGAGGGATATGAAAATGGTAAAGGATACAATTATGCCATTATTGATATCTAGTATTCAGATGGAGGAAAGACTAGGAGAACTTAATCAAATTAATTTAGACTTGCAAAGGAAAATAGAGGAAGTTCAAACGAATCAAATTAATTTGAATTTAAAGAATAAAATAGATGATATTCAGGTTAAGGTGGATAGGGCAGATGAAGAAAGGGTTATATTACAATATAGATTAATGGAATATGCTATAAGGGTGAGGGGATTAAAGGAATGCAGGCAGGAAAATTTAAAAGAGATTTTTACTCAGGCCTTTGTTCAGATAAATGGAGTGGAACCAGAAGATTTTGAAGTTAATATTGAAAAAATCTATTGTGTTAATTCTTGGTTGGCAAGGCAGAAGCAATTACCAAGAGATGTGGTTATTTATTTTACAACTAAGATGATTAGGTATGAAATTTTACAAGCATTTTATAAAAATAAATTTCAAATATTATAATTCAAGATATAATAATGATGAAGGAAATTCCTCTTAAAATATTAAGAAAGAGAAAAGAATTTGCCTTTTTAGTGGATGAGCTTAAGAAACATCAGATATATTTTAGATGGGAGGTTCCAGCTGGCTTAACAGTGAATTATAAAGGAAGAAAGTATTTTCTTAATACAGTTTTTAAAGCAAGAGATTTTTACACCAATGTATTAAAGATTGGAAATCCTTTATTGCTAGATGTTAAGTTGATTTGTGAGCAGATGGTGGAAAATGTGTAAGATTGAAGACAAGGGGAGAGAGAATGCTTAAGATGTGATTGTGATGGGTTGTTTTTTTTTAATATAGGGTTTAATTTTTATAATTGATTTATTTTGGATATGTTATAGGTGTTATTTAGTAGTGTTATTGTTATAATTGCTATATTTTGGATATAAATTATAGGTGTAATTCTAATAATGTTATTTGATTATGTTAATTTTTATAATTGATTTATTCTGGATATAAATTATAGATGTAATTTTAGGGATATTATTTGATATATGTGAGGTACAAAGAAATGGGAAAATGGAATATTGTTTAATTTTGGAGGATAGTAAAATTTATGAATTTGGATTAAATATTATATTTGAGAGATTGTTTATGGATGTAATGTTGCCATTTGGTCAAACAGAATTTAATTGTTATAATTGATATATTTTGGATATAAGTTATAGGTGTAATTTCAATAATGTTATTTGACATATGTAAGGTAAATTGAAGAGTTTAATTATTATAATTGATATATTTTGGATACAATATAGGTTTAATATTAATATTAGTAATGCTATTTGATGTATGTAAGTGATATCAAAGATATGAGAAGATAGAATACTGTTTATTTTTGGAGATTGGATAGTAAAATCTAAGAATTTAAGCTGGAAATATGAATTATATTTGAGAGACTGTTTAAGGAAGAAAGGTATATTATAGAAGAATTTCTGATGAATACTGGAAGATGGAACGTTGTTTTGGTGTTGATCGATGAAGACTGGATATTAAAAACTATGTATTTTATCGATTAACTGGAAATACCAATTTAATCGGAAGATTCTGAAGACTTTAGGAGTGGAATGGACTGATATATAATGGATTGGAAGAAGAATGTACTTTTTTGTTTCTGGAAGGGGAGTTAAGGTTTTAGAGAGAGGAGTGACTGTGGATTATGATTTATGTTGTATTTTAATTTATGATTGTTAATTTTATACCCTGTACTTTGTTCTTGGAAGTCTCAGGGGGGAAGGGCGGGAGGGAGGGGAAGGGGTGGAAGATGAAGGATTAATGTACAGGAATGATTGAAGATATGTAATTAACAAATAGAAATAATTTGAAATAAAATTGGGGCTGCTCAGCTGCCATTTCAGAAAGGAATGGGAAGGGAGAGAGGAGTAGAGAGAGTGAAGGAAGAAAGTAGGTAGGAAAGAGAGAGGTAGAAGAGTGTGAAAGGAGAGGAAGAAGACAGGGGAAAGAGAGAGGGTTAGAAAGGGTGGAAGAAGAGAAGAGTGGGGAAGGAGGAGAGGAAGTAGAAAAGTGAAAGAGAGAAGGGAGGCGGAAAGGTTGTGTTAAGGAAGGAAGTGGTAGCTGAGCAGGCCCGAATAAGTAACAAATGAAAGTTAATGATTAATGTTGAATAAGAGACTATACATTGAATAGGTTGTTGGAAAATGGAAATAAAACTTTTTTTATAAAAAAATAAATAAAGAAAAGAAAAGCAATTTTATGTCTGAATATACTACTAAGAGAATAATATTTTTCAGTCTTAACTTAATAGAATAATACAGAAGATGAAAATATTTACCATTTGATCCATGTACAATGCGAAGCACCAGAAAGCATCCACTTCATTCTCCATCACATATAAAATAGGTGAAAGTAAGTCACTCATTCCTTGAACATATCCTTAAAAGAAAAAAAAAATGAATTGTTGAACATTTCTTTTCTCTCAGGTGACAAATTCTGGAATTAAGAACAAATAGTTAGAAAAGATATCCATCTATAGCAGCGGTTCTCAACCTGTGGGTCGTGACCCCGTTGGGGGTCGAATGACGATTTGCCAGGGGTCGCCTAAGACCAACGGAAATATGGGAAGTATACTTGCGAGTCGAAGAATCGCGAATTCAGCTTCAGGCACGATGAATTAAAAAAGACAGAAATCTTTGCTCTGATGTCTCCCTCTCAAGCCAGCTGCAATCACTCCCAATCGCTAGTCTAATCTGGCTTCAGGCGTGATAAACCTAATAGGGGAGGAGTCTCCACTTTAATGCCTCCGTCCTCAAGGCAATCGCAAGCAGTTCAGATCGCTGGCCAATACGGCTTCAAGCGCGATAAATTCAAAAAATCAGTTTGCCGCTTTCCCCCCCTTCAGCTGCTGCTGAGGCGTGTTGAGATCACTGCCTAAAAAAATAATAATTTTACGGCTGGGGTCACCACATCGTGGGGAATTGTATTAAAGGGGTCGCAGCACTATAAAGGTTGAGAACCACTGATCTATAGATACATACATACAACACACAGATAAACAGACACAAATCAAGATATAGAAATAAATACAATTTTAAAATTTACAATACTTTTTAATAAGTATTTTATAAAGTATTAAGTGAGAATGCCTAATAGTACTAGACCTCCATGACAGGTTACAGTATAAATATACTATAGATATATTCTGCATTTTAAGATGTTACCTAATATAATTTACTTTTTCTTATTCTTCTCTTAATTAAAATTTTAAAATTGAATATATCAGACTGTCTTTGAATAATTTCAAGAAATAATACTTCAAAGGGTCAATAAAAAATAAAGCTTTACTTACCCAGATCAAAGTCATACATACAATAGGTCATCAAAATGTCATGAAGCAGTATCAATCCAGGATTATCTTGACCCTCATAAAATTTATTTGTTCTATCAGTTCTGTTTACATCCTTTTCTAGAAAAAAAAGCATAGATTTAATGAATTTTCAAAACAGCTTGAAGACTATATCTTTCAATTTCCATTTTTAACACTGCTGAATTTAAAATAGCTAGCAAAATAAAGGCATTAAAACAGCTGTTAAAAATATAGTAATTTGAAAGAAAAAATATTTCTGTCTCAAAATTATTTCTAATATAAATAGTTCTTGAGTTAAAATTGAGCCTGGGAATTATGGTTGTAAGTTGTGACAGTCATAAGGTGAGTGACCATGATGTGAACTGACCCTTTTTCACAATGTTAAGCAAACATCACAGTCATTAAGCGAACCTACCATTCACCATGGGACAGTTTTTACTGGAAACTGGAAGTAAACACCCCATTTTCATCAAATATGTTGTAAATCACGGACACATGATTACAGGGCACTGCAAGCCGCCATAAATGCAGGACGGTTGCTGGCTGCCCAAAATGCAGTCATGTGACCATGGGGAAGGCGATGCTGAAACTTCAAAATTGGGTCTTGATGGTTGGGGGAACCATCATAATTTTAAGCAATTATGTGACCAGTGACCAGTTTTAAACAATTGCTAAGTGACCAGTGAAGATTACCAGTAAACAAATTTTCAAACCCTTTCTAAACGTTACATTTTATAGAAAGTTGCGATTAAAACAAAATAAAACAAATCAATGAAACAAATATATACTTTAAATATGTTAAATGTGGCTCAAACTCTAGGTATATGGTATTGTTTTATATTTAATGGTAATAAAATGATATGCAGTCAAGTTTAAATTTTGTTGGGGTTCCAATTGGATGTTCTGTGTTGTTGTTTTCTTCCTTTCAATCATGTCCAATTCTCAGACACTGTCTGAACAAGTCCCTGCAGTTTTCTTTCAAAGTTTTTCAGAAGTAGTTTGCCATTGCCTTACACAATGTAAGCCGCCCTGAGTCTTCGGAGAAGGGCGGGATATAAATTCAAATTTTAAAAAAAAATGCTTCCTTCTTAGGGGTGAGAAAAATTTACTGGCCAAGGTCTCCTAGCTGGCTTTGTGCCTAAAGCAGGATTATAACTCATGGTGGTTTCTAGCTTATGACTTAAGCACTACACCAAAGTGACTCTTGTTCTGACATCAGATGACATCAGTGGGAAACTTTATCATATTATGTAGCTTAATTATTGTTATGCTGAGTGTTTAGATGCTTTTCTGCCACTGAATATGCCATATAATTCACACCATTACAATCTGATTTTCAATTAAACCTACTGGAAAACAATGTGTTGTCTCTATGCCAATGCTTGTACAACATTGGTTCCACTTGAAATAAGATTTCAGAGGGTTGGCATAATCTAGGTCCCATCACTCAAGCAGTGTCATCTTGCAGGACCCAGGAGACATCCTTCTCTGTCTTTTAGAACAAAATTTCCCCTGAGATCCAGATGACTCTGACCGCACTTGCCTTTTCTGAAAGGCTTTAAAGACCTGGCTTTTCCCCTAGACACTGGGTCAGTAGGTTTTGTGAATTTCAATTGCTTGTATAAATTTGTCCTCAGTGCAATATATTTATAATTTTTGGTTTACTATTGTTAGCCACCATGATTACACGGCAAACGGGCAACTGTATAGATTAATTAAATAAAGAAGCAAGCAAAAGAGCCTCTTATAGAGCTTTTAAAAGGATATTGATTTATATTCCAGACTAAAAAAAAACCCAGTTTAATTTAACATACTGAAATAACTATGATAGAAATGCATGAATGGACTCAGGCCATTATATTGTTACTTTATATTGTGCATCTCCTTAGGAAGTTACCTGTATACATGTGAAGATAAAAAGGAAGGGAAAAGAATTGAACAACTCAGATGATCTGAAATAATCTTTTAAAAATATACAGTATATTTTCATCTAATAGGAAAAAAACATTTATCTTTAATATTTGTATCTTATGGAATTTTATACTTCTAAAAATTACCAATAAGACTTCTGTAATCCCTCAGTCTACAGTTTCTTTTTTCTTGTTCTTCGCTGACAGATTTCCACTGAAGCTTCATCCTGAAATACTCATCTCTGAAGAATTACAAAAATCAGAAATCATGATAAAGATATTGTATAATTTAAAATATGAAGCATTTAAAAGAAAGATAGTTCAACATTTTTCATTTGCAAGTAACTAGTTGGTAGTTACTACTTTGCGTGGGAATAACATTTATACTTTTATGACTTTTGCTTAGTCTTTAAATTATATAATTCTTTAAGAACACAAAATATAACTTCACAATCTAGGTGATAGTATTTAATATGTCCTCCAAACACACAACAGATATCCTGATTCTAAAGCCTGGTTGCACCTATTTAGTGAAGGAATGGACAATCACTCTTTTTGGGGGCTAAGGAATATCATAAAAAATACAACAGAACTTTGGCAGCAAACCAGCAAACTATAAACACATGCATTATTGTCAAGATAATTGACAAAATAAAATCAGTGTGCAAATCTTAGATTTAACATACCCAAATAGAAGCAACTCCACATGCCCCCCAAATCTTAGTACAACCACTCATAATGTCATTAGCCAACAAACCATCTTAGGGAAGCCATCTTCCCTAATCCCGCAGAAAGGCATAATATCCAGCCACCACAATTTTGCTGCTTTCTGTTTAAACATGCCGCTACCATGTCACTGTTTTAATATATCATGCTTACGTTTTCCTTTTCTGCATACTTGTCCTCTCATCCCTTGTACTATTCCATGAATAATAACCCAACAGGAATTTCCACACTTCCTTCCTCAAAGCATGACAAAGCCCCTTGGACAAAAAAAAAAGGGATAAAGGTAAAACTAGACCCTTTATAAGTAAAACACGAAGACCAGGAACAAAGAAACCAAGTCATTCTACAAGGGTAGCACTACCATACTTAATTGCTATTTACAGTTTCTCTGGGTTCTTTGCTCAAAGTTCTTTGTTTCATTTCTTGTAAGGTAGTCAAGGTCTCATAAGTAGGCTAATGTTCTATCTTTTTTTAATAATATTACTTATTTTGGTTTCCCAGACTTAATTTTACAACACTGTTTACTAATAAAAAATTAATAGTCTCTCCTGCCAACACTTGGTTTCTACATTATCTCTCTCTGTCACCTCTCTAGTTTTCCCTTAGCTTGTATCATCAGTTTTTAGACTGAGAATCCTTTAGAAGTAATATTACTTCCTACAGTTGGTACAGTTATTAAACCATTGCATTTTAGTGATTTAAAATTTATTTTAAAATCATTATGAAGTACAGTAACAAAGGAAGTTTTGTCTTTGCTTTGAAAGATTTAGGCAGCTGTTCAAGTGGTATGGAGATAGACCAGTAGGTGTGGTCAATTAGACAACTATATGTAGAATTGTAATTTACTGTTAAAATGATATATTATTATTTTTAAATTTCCTTTGTTATATTTTTTTCCATTTTCTTTAAAAGCACTTTATGTGTTTTACTTTTTTTTGACAATGTATGCATTTTCATCTTTGCAGTTTTTTCTATTTCTTTTTTGTCATTATTTTAAAAACAACAAAAATTAATAAAAAAGAGATAACTTAAGATATTACCCCTCTGAATATCATTTGTTTCATAACGTCTACATTCAATATTCTTCCTTCAGAATCCATATGCTTAGTCCACTCTGATACTGGTTGCTTTCTATGAGCTTCAGGTCGTTTTCCTAAATCAATCTAAGACATGCATTAAAAATCTGTTACATTATTGCCAAGACCTTAATTTTAAAACCATCAGATGAATGTCCTGTTACCATATAAATTTCCAAGAACTTAAAACTCACACGTGTAATGACTTCAAAACCTGGTTCTTCCTGTTGATTTATTTTTAGTCCCGGAATAGCATCACTAATGAAATCTGCCATTTCTGATGGAGGCCGCTGCTGATTTACTGAGTCATTTCCTCGTAAGCTATCAAAAATATAGTTTGTCACTTTGGAAAATCCTCCCATTGTTGTTGTGTAAGGATCCTTTTTCAATTTCTAAGAAAAACAAAGGTAAAGTTTATTTGGATCTATGCATGAACATATGAAGAACTGGGGAGGTACTATGATGAAGACAAGACTCATCACAATATTACATTAAAATAAGGTGTGTGGGTGTGTGTCTTTAATGAAACAGAATTAAGACGGATAACTGGAATACTTCATCTAGAATTTGCAACTGGTGCAGAATTTTGCAGACAGGATGCTGTGTATTATGGACTATACATGTTACATTTACAATAATGCTGGCCGCATAATCAGCTATATAGCCAGTTTCAATATCTTACTGCTGACACAAAAAACTTAAAACAATCTGGGTTTAAGTTACCTACTAGATCAACTTCTCCATTACAGATCTACACAATCCATAAAACACAGGAAGTATTCCTTTTTATTTAAGGTTCCACCATACATAGGAAAGCCGGCTATCTCCGCAGTGTTAGCCTCTCTTTGGAGTACTCCCCCTTCTCTTTCTCATCCCAATTCCCAGATAAGGAAAGGACAGCTATTAGATTTCCTTCCCTAGATGAGTGCTGAGTGAGTATATCACTCTGTCACTAAACGGAATTAGAAGCAGACGACCTGCCATATTATACAGGGGTTTGGGGGAGGTTTACCCTTGATTTCTTTAATGGTGCTTGTCAAAATCCAGGTGTCAAGATGATGGTAGAGAGATATTACTTAGTCTACCTAGGTATTACTTAGTCTACCTAGAAGACCTTCTATACTAGGCATCAGATAGCTATTTAATTAGTGTATAAAGGCACTTAACATAACATAACATAACACAACGCAACGCAACGCAACACAACATAACATAATAACAGAGTTGGAAGGGACCTTGGAGGTCTTCTAATCCAACCCCCTGCCCAGGCAGAAAACCCTACACCATTTCAGACAAATGGCTATCCGACATTTTCTTAAAAATTTCTAGTGTTGGACCATTCACAACTTCCGCAGGCAAGTTGTTCCACTTATTGTTCTAACTGTCAGGAAATTTCTCCTTAGTTCTAAGCTGCTTCTCTCCTTGATTAGTTTCCACCCATTGCTTCTTGTCCTGCCTTCAAGTGCTTTGGAGAATAGCTTGACTCCCTCTTCTTTGTGGCAGCCCCTGAGATATTGGAACACTGCTATCATGTCTCCCCTAGTCCTTCTTTTCATTAAACTAGACATACCCAGTTCCTGCAACCGTTCTTCATACGTTTTAGTCTCCAGTCCCCTAATCATCTTTGTTGCTCTTCTCTGCACTCTTTCTAGAGTTTCAATATCTTTTTTACATCGTGGCAACCAAAACTGAATGCAGTATTCCAAGTGTGGCCTTACCAAGGCATTATAAAGTGGTATTAACACTTCACGTGATCTTGATTCTATCCCTCTGTTTATGCAGCTCAGAACTGTGTTGGCTTTTTTGGCAGCTGCTGCACACTGCTGGCTAATATCTAAATGGTTGTCCACTAGGACTCCAAGATCCCTCTCACAGTTATTACTATTGAGCAAGGTACCACATACAGTATACGGTACCTGTGGATTTTGTGGTTTTTTTGCCTAAATGTAGAACCTTACTTTTTTCACTGTTGAATTTCATTTTGTTAGATAGCGCCCAATGTTCAAGTCTGTCAAGATCCTTCTGTATCTTGAGCCTATCTTCTGGAGTGTTGGCTGTTTCTGCCAGCTTGGTGTCATCTGCAAATTTGATGAGTTCCCCATCTATCTCCTTGTCCAAGTCATTGATGAAGATATTGAAGAGTACTGGGCCCAAAACCGAGCCTTGGGGTACTCCACTGCATATTTCCTTCCAGGTGCATGTAGTTCCATTGAGGACCACACGCTGAGTGCAGTTGGTCAACCAGTTATGAATCCATCTGGTGGTGATGCTGTCTAACCCACATTTTTCTACCTTATCTAGTAGTAGGTTATGGTCTACTTTATCAAATGCTTTACTGAAGTCCAAGTAAATTATATCGACAGCATTCTTCTGGTCCACTAATTTTGTCATTTTGTCAAAGAATGCAATGAGATTAGTCTGGCATGATCTGTTTTTGACAAACCCATGTTGGCTTTTGGTTATTACTTTGTTTGCTTCTAGGTGTTCAATGATTTGTTGCTTGATTATCTTTTCCAGAATCTTCCCTGGTATTGAGGTCAGGCTGATAGGTCTGTAGTTTCCTGGATCTGTTTTTTTTTTCTTCCTTTTTTGAAGATGGGAACTAGATCAGCTCTTTTCTAGTCCTCTGGCAGTTCCCCTGTGCTCCAGGATCTTTGAAAGATATAGTTCGGTGGTTCTGAGATCTCATTTGCCAGTTCCTTCAGAACCTTGGGGTGTAATCCATCTGGTTCTGGTGATCCATCTGGTTCTGGTGATTAGGGCCGTGGGTGGCTCAGGCTGTAAGAAGCCTGTTACTAAACACAGCTGCTTGCAATTACTGCAGGCTCGAGTCCCACCAGGCCCAAGGTTCACTCAGCCTTCCATCCTTTATAAGGTAGGTAAAATGAGGACCCAGATTGTTGGGGGGGCAATAAGTTGACTTTGTATATAAATATACAAATAGGATGAGACTATTGCCTTACACAATGTAAGCCGCCCTGAATCTTCGGAGAAAGGCGGGATATAAATGTAAAAAAAAAAAAAAATTGAACCATCTAGGGTAGATAGGTGTTCACTTACCATTTTCTTCCCCTATTTTAACTTGTGTCCTAATCTGTTTTTTGTGGTGCTGTTTTTGATAGGTTGGATTGTTTCTTCCTTTTGTGTAAAGACAGATGCAAAAAATGAATCAAGTAGATCTGCTTTCTCCCTGTTGCTTGTCACCTCCTTGCTTACTTTCTCCCAGCAATGGGCCAATTGTTTCCTTGACTTTTTTCTTGTTTTTAACATGTTGGAAGAAGCTTTTTTTGTTATTTTTTACTTTTGTCGCTAGCCTTTGTTCGTTGTGAGCCTTAGCTTTCCTCACTTCATCTTTACAGCCTCGGGCTATTTGTTGATATTCTGCCTTAGTTATTTGTTACTTTTTGCGTAAGTTGTGATGGCAACAAAAACAGGGGAATACTATTCAATTTGAGATGGTTCAATTATTCCCAGTTTCAACATTTTCTCCACCTCCTCTTCCCATCTCTTTTGTTGCTGATGCAGCATACTTTTTATAACATTTACCCATGGCTCTGCTCGGTTGGTTTAGCTTTCACCTTCAGTCTCAGAAACTTCCAGTGAAGGATCTGAAACCATTTGGTTTTCAGCAGATGTCTTTGCCTTGTACTACTCTGCTTGTCAGGAATGGGTATATGCTCTACAGATACGTTTCCATCTTCAGGAGAACAGCAATAAAAGGTTAGTGATGGCTAACTTTTTGTCATTGCGTACCAGGAGGGGGGTGTTGGGGGAGTTGCACGCACGTGTGCCCACACCCATAATTCTATGTACCTCATCCCCAAGCATGCGCTTGTGATCCCCCGCTGCCCCCCACTTCAGGCATGCAATGGCCTGGTAGGCCTGTTTTTCTCTCTCACCTGGCTCCAGAGCCTCTCTATGAGTCTGGGAAGGGCGAAAATGGCCTTTCCCACCCACACATCCCTGGAGACCCTCCGGAGGCCAGAAACGGCCCATTTCCCAACTTCCGGTTGGACAGGAAGGGACTTTTTTGCTGTCCCCAGCCTTCAGGGACTCCTATAGGTCGTGCCATAGGTCTAAGCTCTTTTCTCCTCACTCTGGCTACTGCTTGGCTTTCTTGCTTTATACCCCGGGCTTATTGATGTATGTTAGTCACTCATCCTTTCCAGATTTCAGGGGTTCTTTTGTCTATGACTATGCGCATATTAGGCTTTTTATAAAACTTAATAAAGTTGCAAGCTTTCTCTTACTGCAAGATTTTGGCTTCTCCCACTCCACCCCACCCCTGGTTTTTTAAAAAAAAACAAAAAAAACGACAACAGCTATTTTAATATCTTAAATCTTACATTTAATTTTCACCATAAATAATACATTATACTAACCTGTATTAAGCCACATGTTGGTTCATCAAGGAGATTTTCAAAGGACTGTGAAATACTCTGATAGTTCACAAGAACTCTTTTATCCTGTTCAGATCTGAGAAGGGAGAAAAAGCATATTTTTCTACATTTCCTTCTATAATTGTTTCATACTTTGGGATAAGCTAAGGATAACTACAAGGGACGCGGTGGCTCAGGGGCTAGGACGTTGAGCTTGTCGATCGAAAGGTCGGCAGCACAGCGGTTCAAATCCCTAGTGCTGCCATGTAACAGGGTGAGCTCCTGTTGTCCCAGCTTCTGCCAACCTAGCGGTTTCGAAAGCACGTAAAAATGCAAGTAGAAAAAATACGGACCACCTTTGGTGGGAAGGTAACAGCGTTCTGTGCGCCTTTGGCGTTGAGTCATGCCGGCCACATGACCAGGAAGACGTCTTCGGACAGCGCTGGCTCTTCGGTTTTGAAATGGAGATGAGCACCGCCCCCTAGAGTCGGCAATGACTAGCACGTATGTGTGAGGGGAACCTTTACCTTTACCTTTAAGGATAACTATAAAACATGCATTTGAAAAAACAGCAGCTACAGATTATGAACTGTTCATATAATACTTTAGGTAGATATGTATGCATTTTCTACGCATACATTACATTACTGGTAATGAAGTTGAAAATACTTGATTGTTACTTTTAGACTTAAATTCACTACTGCCAGTTTCTGAAACAAAATACTAATATTTTTAATATACCGGGGGGGGGAACTATCACCTATTCTGTTATTAAAGCTTAAGACTTTAATAAATCTTATCATTCTTCAATACTAACGTGAGTGGATGTATCTGTGACAGAGGATATGAAATTCAACAGAAGATTGTATCTTGGCCTTCTGAAAATGGGATGTTAATAAACAAAAACTGTGGTTTGCTAATATGGCACAGGAAACAAAAGTTGTACTGAGTCATGTTTAGCTAAACTATCAAAATGAAAACCCCTTAAAATGGCTGCATTTTAATTAAACGTGCCTTTGCTAAGGTTTACGATAAATGAGAATTACTTAGCTTGCTCAGAGCAGTTATTTACATTAATGCTACTATGGACATAAGGACTGCTCCAGCATCATTAACTTAGTCCCCCCCATCCTCCCCCAATATTAATTTTTTTCCTCATTGATTTAAAATTTTAATTTGAAACCAATGATTAATAAAGTTGTTGAATTGGTCAATCAGATAATGCATCATATTCAAAGCTCTATAGGGATAAAGTAAAGAAAAAATAATATTATTTAGCTTTACTGGTTTTTCTTTTAAAATGAATAACTCTCATCTTGAGTGCAGGAGAGAACACAAATACTCAATTATGGATGGTCAGTGGCTTATTTTAAGTTTCTGCAGAGTCAGATATGGATTCAAAGCTCACTCCATCCAATCCCATTACTCCTATTGCTAATGTCATGCTTTAGAAATCTTCACACTGAAGATTTCTCAGTGTCAAAAGAAACTAGCCACCTACTGTCTAATATTCATCTATAACAAAATCAATTTATTTTCAAATTCAATTTTTCCATGAGTTCAATAGATTAGACACATGCAAACATTTCATCTTTGCAAACAGACTATTCCAAAGAACTCTGGAATGTCTTGTCATTTACTTGAATAATACCAAATCAACTAAAGGCTAGAGGTTTTCTACAATTAAATCCTTTAGTATATGAAGTTGTTCATATTACTGTATACATACAAATTAAAAATTTAAGAAGTTTGTCCTGGAGCAAGGAAATAACTAAGGTGGAAAATCTCTTGGGAGACACACAGAAGACTGCTTAAAAGTCTATTTTAATTTATTACTACTTTTGCAAATTGCATTTTAGATAATTTGGTAATTTGGGCATATCCTGGGGCTAATGAAGCAATTTGTAATTGCTTGCTTGTGAGGTAAGAATCAAGTTTGGGACTGATATTATTGAAACAACAGTGTATCTATTTTTTGTGGAGGTAATGACTTATTCAAAATTGTGAAAAGGGATAATTGCTTAAACAATTTAAAAACCAGTGCTCTATATTACTGATCTTCAAAAGAATTACCAAATGTTTTATTGTATCATTATGCATTAAAAGTCACTTCGTAAATTTACTCTGCTTCTACAATCTACACAGGTGGTTAAAAGTTTTGAACCATTTTGAATTTTCAATATTTCTGCATCAATACGATCTAAACTATTATCTGTTCTACATACAAGTCTTAAAACTCAATAGATTTGTTAATTAAATAAATGAGTCACAAACATTTGTCTGTAGCTTTGATGTGGCTTTGGATCATTTCACTCAATAAATCAATGAACAAGTAAAAAGTTTTTGACTCACTCAATAATCATATTTATTGGACTAGCAAAAAATTAAAATAATAAAACCAAAGTGAAGCAAATAAATACAATAATATACTATCAACTAGGAGAATCACTGTTGTGTCTGCGCCCCCGAGCCGGGCCCCCTGCCAGAAAGTGACTTGGAAAGTGAGGGGGAAGGGCCATCAGGACTTATCTCGGGAGCACCCGCTTCCCTGGCTCAGCTCCAGGAGCCAGAGGCAGGCCAGGTGGAGGAGATGAGGGCTCCGTCCTGACTCTTTCCCCCCACAGGCCACGCTTCCAGACCCGGCTGATGGCAATCAGGCCTGGCTGGACCCTAGGTTTCGTAGGCAGGGGAGGCGGGAACAACAGAAGCAGGGGTGGGGCAGGCCTAGGAAGTGCTGAGTCATGGAGCCACACCCCACAGGATATAAAAGCAGCAAGCTATACCTCTTCGTAGCAAGCAAATCAACTGCTTAACTAGAGCTGAAGTACTGTTTGTTCCTGGTTGACTCATCAAGAGAGATAACAGAGACACTTGCCAGACGCTGGCTAGTTTGCTGCCAGAGCTGATAGTGCCAGCTAATTAAGTCATCGCTCGGACTGAGGCGAGGGGGACAGAACAATCACAAAATATAACATTCACTCCTCTATTAACAACTGTTAATACAACTGCTACCTGGGAGATACATCTAGAGCATTGATATATAAAATAAAAAATAAAATTTACAAATCTTCTACAATTTATTAGTTGAGATGCACCAGACCAAAAATAACATTCAAAACAAAGATAAATATATATTTAACCAATTATATCTTGCTTTTATCACAGCAACACAACATTTAGCTACTCCACATGTAATGAATAGTTTTAAATCCTGAGTGAGAAAGTTAATATGAAATTTATCTGGTCTCCCAGGGAATTTATCTATTGGGGATACAATGTAGATTGACCTACTATCTCTGTAAAATTCACAGCATAATACATGTGAAATGGTTTCAATTTCCTCATCACCACATGGGCAAATACACTCAGCTACAGGGATTTTACTATACCTGCCTTTAAGAAGTGTCAAAGGGAGGAATGTTAAATCCAGCTTTAAAGAACGCAATTCTCAGTTTAGTGAAAAAGTTATAATATAGAATAATATGCTGGTTCCCATGCAACTCACTTGTTTAAATGGGTACTCTCTATCTAATTTTAGAACTTGTGTGGACAACAGATAACATCTTAGAATATATTTATGCAGAAATATTGAGAATTCAAAAGAATTCACAAACTTTTAAGTACCATTGTAAGTACATCTTTTGTTGTTGTTTAAACCCAAGAATACTTACTCACAAAGCACCACATATTTTCTAAGTGTTTGGATGAATAAATTGCTATCACCATGATGAAAATGAAGAGCTGGAAGGACAACATCATCCTTTAAGCAGAATACCAAATAGGACCATCCCATTCCTTCTTTGTTTTGTTTAATTGACTTTAAATCTGCTAAACTGAAAAGGAAGGACCACTTGTTCTCGCCAGTTGTACGAACTGCAACATCTAAAAGGATAAAAAAAATAAAGAGCATTTTCACAACTGCAATATTTGACCATAATTATGATTTCCTTGCAACTGGAAAAATTTCTTCTAAAATAAATATTTGATATTTCAATACTTTCTGGCTAAATGTGAATAATATAAAAAAGCAAATGGTTGTCCCATTTTCACATATTTTAGTTTTTAATTATTATTTCTTATCATTTTATCATATCACTTAAACATGAACAAGGAATCAAGGATTTAGCATCCATGTATTGAGAAGGAAGTATGGAAGTCATAGAAGAAAGTAGATCACTTTGGTACCAAAGTTCTCTTTCTGTGAAAGATGAATCAACACACAATCTGGACCTTCTCATGTTTATGATAAGATATTATCAAAGAAAGGTTAATTCTATCAAGAGAGGTATCAAGTAACACACCAATTTCAGTTAATGAAAAACGCTCCAAAAATACTCACAGGTACCACACAGAGCACCCAACCAACCCAAAACTGAATTATCATTTCTTCAATTTCAATTTTACCTCTCTCAGAAACACTGTACTTCTAATTAGAAGGGGGCGTTGGTCTTACCTGAGACACACCTTCTCGTTGTGTGGCGATAGCAGCCAGGAATGGGTTGTACTCATCTGTTCCGTTGAAGGACTGAGTCTGTCAGAGTTGTTAGGTCCCGCCCTTGTTGCTAGGGGCTTCCAGCTTTTGGTGAAGATGAAGAAACAGACTCGACATGTCGGGAGAAAAAAAGAGTTAGCAATAAAGACTAGACTGACTAAGGGTGGGGCTGGCTGCTGTCTCCACCCAACGAGAATGTGCATCTCAGGTAAGACCAACGCCACTTCTCTATAGTGGTGGAGACAGCAGCCAGGAATGGGACCTACCAAAGCTGATTGTCCCTAACTACCAGCGGGCCCCAGTCTGGTCAGAAGACCCCCCCTTCAGTATGAACCCATCCCATATAGGGTACCTGTTACCACGGGGGGACATGAATTAGTGGCACCCTTCAGGAATCTCCGTATGGTGGGATGTTGAGACAGAGAAGAAAGAGACCCACAAGTCAGGACAGATGAGAGAGCTGCCACGTGCCTCCGAATGGTGTTAGGTGATAGCCCACTATCCAGTCCATCCTGGAGAAATGGGCTATTGAGGCCTGGAGGGGAGAAATACCGGTGTGGTCACACCAAGTACAAAAGGCCCGCCAAGAGGCAGAATATGCTCCGTGGAAGGCCTCTGAGAAGCCTGAATAGTCCTGATGACCCTGGAGGATAAATTGTACCCACTCAGAGCGTACCGCTGAAGTGCCGGGTAGTCAGTTGGAGCGACTGTGGATCTGAGTGGACCAATGCCCCCTGGCTGAGCGAAGCAACTCCCTGAAAGATCCTCCAGAGTGGAGCCACTGACAATGTCCTAAGGTTGGCAAACCAAGGCCTCCTGAGACAATGAGGCGCGAGAACTAGGACCTCTGCCCTTTCCTCCAGAATTTTCCACATCACCCTCGGAAGGAATGGTAGAGGGGGAAACACGTACAGGAGTCCCCATGGCCATGGGCTGCGGAGAGCGTCTACTCCCTCCGCTTGTAGAGTCGGAAACCTCGAATAAAATTGTGGGAGCTGCACATTCTCTGGGGTAGCAAACAAGTCCACCTCTGGGATGCCAAAACAGTACACCAGGTCCCGGAAGAGAGACGGGTGCAGGCACCACTCCATGTGGTCGATAACTGTCCGGATGAGCCAGTCCACCTGCACGTTGGACACCCCAGAGATGTGCTCCGCTGTAAAGGAGCGCAGATGTCTCTCTGCCCAGAGGCCTAATCTCTTGGCCTGCAACATCAGACCTGTGGATCTGGTGCCCCCCGGCATTTTTTTCCTTCGTGGCCACATTGTCGGTGAGTACCAACACCTGTTCATCGGTGATCAACTGCTGAAAGTGCAGAAGGGCTAAATAAACTGCTCGCAGTTCCAGCCAATTGATGTCTTGTTGCAGATCGCGGTCCGACCATCTGCCCTGAGCCACCTGTGACTGAAGATGCACCCTCTCAACTGAAGAGGCTGGTGACTCTTGTCAGCATCAGATGATGAGGCTTGTGGAACAGCCACCCCTTGGATGTGGCCAGTGACCTCCACCAGGTGACAGATCTGCTGATGCTGAGGGGAAACTGGACCCTGGCTGGTGAATTGCCTCTGCCTGCCTTCTGAAAAGGCAAAAGAAACCATTGAAGGTCTCTTGCATGAAGGCGTGCCCACGGAGTGATATGAATGGCCAACACCATTTTGCATAAGAGCTTTGACAGCAGTGCCAAGAGAACTCTACGTTCTTTCTGAACCCTACTAGCTAGCTCTTTGAGGCTGACTTGCCACTCCTGCGACAAGTATACCTTGCCCTCCAGTGAATCCATTACCGCCCCAAGATGGAGCAAGCGAATCGAAGGGGTCAACTGACTTTTCTCCATGCTAATAGAGAAACCGTGATCCTTGAGACAATGAATAGTTACTTGGAGAGCCTCTATGGAAAGCTGTCTAGAAGAGAAATGAATTAAAACATCATCCAAGTAACAGTGGACACGGACAGGTCTCGAAGGTGAGCCGCTAAGGCAGATAATACCTTAATAAAGATACGGGGAGCAGAAGAAAGCCCGAAGGGTAACACATGGTACTGATAGCAAGTACTGGCATAATAGAATCTAAGAAATCTGCGATGCGGGGAAAATATTGGAATGTGCAAATACATCTCAGTGAGGTCAATAGAGGTGAGGAAGTTGCCCTTCCTGACACCAGCCAGAATAGATTGAAGAGACGGCATTTTGAGCCATTTATACAGAAGGTATTGGTTCAGACTTTTAAGGTCTAGAATAGATCTCCACCCACCCAAGAACTTGGGATTGAGAAACAAGAGAATAGAACCCCTGCCCTGCTTGATCCTCAGGTACCTTCTGGATAGCTCTAATGTCCAGAAGGTGTTGCATGGCCAAATCCATGAAAACCTTTTTGTTTTTATCTTTAGAGACAGGGCAGAGGATAAAGAACCTCGGAGGAGGGGTGCAGAGGAATTCAAGGGATAGACAAGATCTTACTGTATCCGTGACCCAGATGTCTGATGTAAGATTGTCCCATCAGTCAGCAAAGAGAGCCAGTCTGCCCCCGATGGGAGGGTTGGACATGCAGTTATCTGTGGCATCGGAACAAATGACTTCCTCCCCTTCGAAAGGGCCTGGGAAGGTTCTACCTTGAGACAGCCTGTCTTGATGTCCCTTCTGTCTAGGCCCAAAATACCCTTGGGAATGGGAGGTTCTAGCATCCCAATCGTATCCCCGAAAGGGCAGCCTGAAGAAAAGGGGGAATAGCCGAAGTCGCCACTTTGCTGAGATGTAGGCAGCATCTTACTCTTGTTCTTCGCCTCCACCAGCAAAGGCTCCCCTAAAGGAAGCAGAAGCGAGGTGTTATTTATGACAGGCGTCAGCCTGCCAATGCTGGAGCCAGACCAGGCAATGCGATGCCACCATGGAAGCCATGGACTTAGAAGCAAAGTGGGCAGAATTTAGTGTAGTATCAGCTGAGAACTGAACTGCAGCTATGATCTTATTAAGATCCTGCTGCTGTCTGGTGTCATCTGCTGGCAATTTCTCTTGTAGCTGTCGCAACCAAAACAAGAACGACACCGTGGTGGCTGATCAAATTGCCCAGGCTGCTTCCTGGTGCATTTGTTGAAGGGACTGGTCCAGGGGTGAAATCTAAAAATTTTCCCTCCTGGTTCTGTGGGCGTGGCTTAATTGGTGGGCGTGGCTTGGTGTTCAGATGACTGGGTGGGCGTGGCCAATAACAATAAATAATAAAAATAATAAACAAAGTATAAAAAAACAATAAGAGGTACCAAAAACCAACTTTTACACTTTACACACACACAACACAACTGACTCACACACAATGTAAAAGCAGCTGCACTTCACACTTCACACAGCCACAAAAAGCTCAAAAACCAGCTTTCACAGTTTACACACACACACACACACACACAAAATACCACATACAGCTTTCTGAGATTTTGTGTGTTTGTCTAGTTAGAGTGAAACACTACAGAAACACACCAAATCTCAGAAAGCTGCACAAATATTTTATTTTTATTTTTTTTATTATTGTGGACTTCAATTCCCAGAGTTCCTCAGGCAGACAGCATTAATCACTCAGTGGTGAAATAGATTAGCTAAGTTTAGATTAGTTCAGTCTGGTGCTAAAAGCGAAAGTGGGGCTTTCCGGCTGTGAGAAAAGCCATGAGGTCGATCAGTAATCAGGTAAGTGTCTTAGACTCTTGTAAAAGGAGTTTTTCTACATGTTTTCTACAGAAAACATGTTTTTTAAGGTTCTGCTGATGAGGAACTCAGGTGAGATCCCCAGAGTAGCCTTTAATTTTTATTTTTATTTTAAATTTAAAGGCTGCCGATCTCAGCTGAGGGGCGGGATCCTCAAAGGCTTTTTTTTACTTTTAAAGGCAGGTTTCAGCTGAAGCAAAACCTTCTTTTAAAAGTAAAAAAAAAACCTCTGCTGATGGTGCGGCTCAGCAGAGGCGAGGGGGCGGGGCCAGGGATTTTTGCTACCGGTCCTCCGAACCAGCAGCCGCCATTGCTACCGGATCGCGCAAGCCAGTCCGATCCGGGAGCATTTCACCCCTGGACTGGTCCAACCGTCGTTCTTCCAGGCATAACCCTTCATCCACTTCACCCGGAATGGAGGTGTTTGGCAGTAAGGCTATTGGGGCGTCCACCGCTGGAACTTGGAGCAATGCCACCAATTCCGGTGTTATGTTGAAGAACCACCTATCAGAGGAAGAAGGTACCAGGGCCAACCTGCCATTGGACAACATCAAGGAACAAGCCAGGTGCAGGAAGAGCATCCACAGGTTTAGTTGGTTCCAAAAATAGGGGATTCGACATCTCACGTGAAGGTGGGGGAGCATCCCCAGCAGAAGGGGAATCGAGTTGCACTGCATTAGATGCTTTGAAGAGCAAAAATTTAAAAATGGCCAGTGGGAAGAGGCCGGTAAAAGCAGGCTGCGCTGGTAACATCCTCTGAAAGATCTGGGTGCTCTACCTCTTCAAGGAGCGATGGACTGCTCCCATGAGAAGGAGCCAGGGACAGAAAGGACAGAAGATCATCCTGACAATTATCGACAGGTTAACCAGATACGACGGACATCTCAGAAAATGCCCTACTGGGCTGCTGATACCCAGCTGATAGTGACTACTGTATAGCTCTGGAAATAATATCCTGAGTGTTGTCAGGAAGCATAAATTCCTGTTGTTGCACATCAGAGATCCTTGCCAGCACTGGGATGTGGGCAGAAGGAGGGCCCAAAGATTGGCCCCGAACGGAAGCCGCATCACCCGCAGGTGGTGGTGATGTTTCAATTGTGGGTCCCCACAACCCAGCTGTCAAAATTGACAAAGGACAGTTTGGGATGGAAACCTAGTCCGGAGCCACTCCAAGAGATTGCTCATGGGAGGAAGGGGAAGGCTCACCCTTGGGTACCAAGGCTGAGGCCGCATGCTTGCTGGCCTTGTTGCAGATCTTTTGCAGGGCCTGATCCCTGTGCCTCTCATCCCAGAGAGATGCCTTACTGTGACTATGAGCCTTGTGATGGGAGCATGAGCCCTTGCTGCCCATGGCCCCGTCCATTGGACTGCTGGCCTGAGACATCCCTGGGCACGTGTCCATTGGAACCAAGTCAGCCAGCTTGGCTGCTTCAACCTTTTGGTCATTCTTTGATTTGCCCAGCACCTTAGACATTGTTCTGCACTGCCAAGGAATCACCAGCACTTGACACAGTCCGCAAAGATCCAGTGACAACAGGACATCCAACTAAGCACTGTCAGTCAATGAAGTGAGGGCAGCTCAAGCATCAGCTAAAAGGGGCCTCCTAAAATGGCCGCTCAAGTGTGGGGCAGCACCATCCACTGAGGATGCAACGGTCCTGTTGCAGCAGCTGTTTAAGGGCAGAGACCCAAGCCAAGTCCTGAAGGGTCAAGAGTCCAAAGTAAAATTCAAGGCAGCAAGGGTCAGAATTATCAAATAGAAGCACGGGGCTCCGCTCCGAAGCGCAATTGCGCCAAACGAATTTGGGCATGAAGCTCAAAATGGCGGCTCATCACTATTCAGAGGAGCGTGAAGCTCCTATGGCAGCAGAAGGGAGAGCTTGAAGCTCCACAAAAACGGCTGTATCCCAATTTGCTGAAGCCGCCGCCGCCAAGCCAGAGAAAACACTGGGCTATCGCCTAATGTGCAGGCAGGCGAAATGGGAGCGTGAAGCTCCTCCAACAGATTGAAATGTTGAGTGGCTTCTCCGAGTTGAAAGGGACAAAATGGCCACCTGACCAGCCCGCTCGAGAGCACAAAGCTCCACTCAAGATCTTTCTGGCTCAGGGGAGTGTGAAAGCTCCTCAAGACCACAATCCCAGCTCCCACAGGAGCACGAAACTCCACGCCGCTCCTGATCGCCCACTGTTCAACGGAGACTCGGGTACCAGTTTAATCAAGAAAATACCTGCCAGGGAGACGGGATACCCTGTTAGCAGGCAAAGCTGAAGCTAGCCGCAGGGGAAGGGCACGATCCAACCAAGGTGTGGATTTAGCCCTGTCACTCACAATTCGAATTTTAGAAGTCCATAAATTCTAAACTAGAAAAAGAAACACCAACCAGAAATGTAACAAAAGAAACAGTCAGACAAGTCCGTCCAGTTTGAAGGACTGAGTCAAAAACTGGAAGCCCCTCGCAACAAGGGCAGGAGTTAACAACTCTGACAGATTCAGTCCTATTCAGTCCTACCACTATGGAGAACAGATGGAATATCATGTTATTACTGAATCCTCTTTTTTAAATCCTTTTTTGATTACTTGATAGCAAAGAGGTGAAAAACAATATGCTGAAATCATGAAATCTGATGAAACACATTTAAAACGTTTTAATAAAATAAAGGCGATTCTATAAAATATTTTATAGAGTCGCCTTTGGCAAAATAGGCAGCACACGTTTCATAAATATCATATTTTTTGGAGTATAACACGCTCCAGAGTATAAAATGCACATTAGTTTTTGAGGAGGAAAACAAGAAAAAAAATTCTGCCTCTGCCTACCAGCATCCATCGGTATTCATCTGGCTAACGTCATTGCAGCAAACAGCAAACAGCCTGGTCAGCTTCAGTACATTATTGTAGCCCAATTCAGCACGAGCAGCTGATTGGCGGTTGGATTAGCCTCCTGGAATACCACCAATCAGCTGTTCCAGGCTGCAGGGATCGCCACAGCCCATCACCACCTTTGCGCATCACATTTTTGGCCTCCGTGTGTCATGATTTTGGCCCTCGCGCATCGTATTTTCGGCCTCTGCACACTCCATTTTAGACCCGTTCCAGACTGCCAGGATCACCATAGCACATCACTGCCAATCGCCGCCTCCGTGCATCGCATTTTTGGCCGCCACAGGTCACATATTCAGCGTCCGCACTCCCTGTTTTTGGCTTCTGCGTGTCACGTTTTCGGCCAGTTCCAGGCAGCATGGAACGGGCTGAAAACACAACACGCAGAGGCCAAAAATAGGGCATGCAGAGGCTGAAAATGCAACGCATGGAGGCAGCGATCGGCAGCTAAGTGCTGTGGCAATCCTCATAACCTGGAGGGTCTAAAACAGGGTATGCAGAGGCTGAAAACTCGACACACAAAGGCCAAAAAAAGGCCAAAGGGTGGAGGCAGGCGGGTGGGTGGGGTTTCAGCAATTCGCTGCATAAGACGCACAGACATTTCCACCCACTTTTAGGAGGGGGAAGTGCGTCTTATATTCCAAAAAATATGGTAAGTAACATTAGCATTTGTTACTGGTTCTTTGTTATTCAAGAAGATAAATAAAACATATAATTACTATATAATTAGTGAACTGTCTTTTTACCAATGACTAATGATCAGGATAAATTCTTAATGATGTAACATGTGAATCAAATGTTTTCAAAGATTTAGAGAGAAGCAACCTAGACCTAAGGAGAAATTTCTTAACATGAGAACAATCAATCAATGGAATGGCTTGCTTTCAGAAGTTTTGGCTGCTCCATCACTAGATGCTTTCAAGAAGAGACTAGACAGTCATTTGTCTGAAATGATATAAGATCTCCTGCTCAAGCAGTGGGTGGACTAGATGACCTCCAAGGTCCTTTCCAATTCTGTTATTCTATTATTCTATTTTTTTTAATTGCATTCTTTTCTATTGAGCAATTCTAAACACATGCTGTCTTACAGCAATAAAGGAAGCATTATAGTAAATCACAAAGGAACCTCCTCGTAGAGTAATTATCAAGAATAACGTACACAAAGTTTATCTGTTAACATTCTATGTTATGAAGCTTTGCAAACATTGTAAGAAACTAAATGTGCTAACTCAGGGGTGAAATGCTCCCAGTTTGGACTGGATCGGCTGATCCGGTAGCGATGGCAGCAGGAGGCTCAGAGAACCGGTAGCAAAAATCCCGCCCCCCACCCCCCACCCATGCCCAGCTGAGCCATGTGATTGTCAGCCTTTTTTTTACTTTTAAAAGCATTTTTTACAACCTATTCAGCCGAATAGGTTGTAAAAAATGCTTTTAAAAGGTAAAAAAAGGCTCTGACGATCACAGCTGAGCTGCGCTATCATCAGAGCCTTTTTTTTTACTTTTAAAAGCATTTTTTCTACAACCTCTTCGGCCAAAGAGCATTTAAAAAAAACGCTTTTAAAAGTAAAAAAAAAGATTGCATGCCACAGCTGATCACACCCCCGCATGCTGTTTTACTTACCGCATGCCTCCTTTTGGTGTGCACTGCGCACATGCACAATTTTGTGCATGGTGTGCACTGCGCACATGCACAATTTTGTGCATGGTGTGCACTGCGCATGCGCGCGCAGCACACATGCACAACCAGCAAACCGGTAGTAAACCGGTTCACATTTCACCACTGTGCTAACTGGTTTCACAACTGTACATTTAATCTTTTAAGCATGTTTATTCTGAATGATTATTTTCCTTGTAATACATAAATGGAGGTAATAATCCTGAGGAGGAATAAATGTATGAAACCAGATGATTCAAATATGAATTCATTATAGACAACTTTATTTTTTGTGTTGGCAGCTTTTCCTCCTCTTCCTCACCACTCTTCATTCTCTGATCCAATTCTTCCTACTTCCCTCATGATCTCGTATCCAGGATCACTCTCAATCTCCTAATCAACTAATAATGCATAGTTGCTTGCTTCCCAAGCTTTTTGTAATGTTTTAGGAAACCAAATCTTCAGACTCCAGGTTTTCTGCTGATGAAATTTTGAATACTGTTTACTGCCCAAATTGCATCAAAATGGGGGTCTGCAACAGCAAACCATAATTTTAGAGATTCTGTACTGAGTTGCCATTTTTATTTATTTATTTGTAAAATTCTTCCTCAATAGCAATCAATACTTCCCCTAAAAATCACTTTCTACAGACTCTTGGTTAGTAAAATGACACTGATGGGTGTTATAATGATGCTTTGGCTGACTGATAAGTACTACTTTTTTAGAAAAAAAAATGCCCTTACATTTTCCTTTTCTTATGCATAATGTTTTCTTAGATGATGAGCTATTTCTGTTTTAATGATTTAAGGTAATGTATTCCTTATTATAATATATGTTCACAGTCCAAGGTCCACTAGGGATGAGACATAAACAAACTGTAAAAATAAACAAATAATGCACAGACATATTTGTCCATATAGATTTCTAACAAATGAACATCCTTTTAGTTCCAAATGAAGTCAGTAGAATTTAATTCATTAAATCTAAAGCCCACCCATCTAGATCCACTAAATAAGATTTCACTATATAACAACTTTTTGTAATAAGTAAATTAAAAATATCGTTAGAGTCTTGTTTTCTGCAATTAACAAAGCTTACACACAACACATATATTTTAAGTCCTAAGGTGATATCTTAACACACAGTCATTTTGTTTCAAATTATTTGAATAATGTATAGAAATCTTATGAAAGCAGCGTCAACAATTTTCAGCAATAACAAAAAATAAATAAAAACTAATGGATGAGTAACTGGCTTCTCTGTAAATAAAAATGCCTTTAGCAGATACAGATGCATTGTATTTTCATTTATTAAATTTATATGCCACCCATCTCGCTATCCAAAATGAGTCTTCTGCTACAGATGGAATATTTTCAGTGAATTAATTAAGTATTATTTTTCTGTATACGTACCTGAATTCAGAATCACCTTTGTTATGAAAGACAGATGATCAGCATTATTAGCTGAAATAAATTTCACAAGCACAGCAGCAAGCAAGTACCAGGAGTAAAAAGCTCTATACCCAGGAACATATCTCATAGGGCTCAAGCAATAAAGTCACTTTCATATTTTAATAACGATGTTACTTAAGTACCTCCATTTGAATGTGGCTTCTTTTTAAAAGAGACAGTGTTGACCATATCCCATTCTGCTTCATAACTGTTCATATGTTCTGGCCCTCTGAAAGTCTTCTCCTTAGGAGTCTGCACCCATTCTACAACTGAACTGGAATCCTAAATAAAATATCAAAACAACATCAGCAGCCATTTTTCTTGTAAACTACTTATAAAAGCAAATTTTCTGTATACAACTATAAAGCAAATTTGTTCAAGGAACATCATTTTTGTCATATACATATTTAAAATAAAAAAGTGCAGTAAGCCAAGGTGTAAAACAATTTATTTTGAAGAAAACTGCAAATCAAGAAATAATAAAACTTTGTTTTATAGTTCAGCTCAAGGAAAGGAAAAAAAACAGCATTTTAGCTTCAGAAGAAAAATAGTCTTGCTCAGATATAGCATTATTCAATCCTTGGCTTGTTTAGAGCATTAGTCCCATTTCATCTTTATGCTTTTGCAACTTCTTTCTCAAATGACATAGTAGAACTATAAGTGGGGTAATTTGCTTTCCATTCCCCACAAACAATACAAATAAACAAAAAAAGAGTTCATACATCTATAGCTGAACAAACAACAAATGTGAACTACGGTATGTAAAGTTCAAACTATGACAGATTTCCTTTAAAACTTTAATGCAAGCTGTCATGTTATAGTTAAAAAAATCAAAGACCCTTGATTTTCTAGTCTTATGGTCTGGGAATATTTTTTAATGATTACTACTTACACAAATGTATAATATTCTTCAAGGCTCTGCATTAGTTCACAAAATCATTTCACAGGCTTGAGCTATCTCTCTGAAGCATCTCTAAATCAAATCAAAAATCTTTAAATGCTGGATGTCAACCAAGATATCTGTCTTCTATACCAGTAGCAGAGGAGAACATGAGAGATTTATCTCTCTCATGACAAGGCCCAGAATCTATGAAGTTTATAATACATTTAAAGAATATACAAGAACCAAACACTAGCTGAAGCAGACACAATTCATGTTTCAACATACTGTAATCATTTTGTAGGCTTATCCCACAAATAATCATGATGGATAATAATGGAATATAATTCTATAAACTATAAAAGCTTAGTGAACTGTGACTATTCAGGCTAATGAATGACATTCAATTCATATGAATGCAAAAGTGCATGACAATGCAATAACATAGCAGGGTCAACTAAAACACTGATGTACCAAAGAGTAGAACACCAAAGTATGACAGATAAAAATACCAAGAATTGAGGACATGAATTTCCATGATCAAGAATGGAACAATGGGCAGCTGATCATTCCCCAAACTGTCTTCTAAAATTGTAACAGTACTCTATCAGCAGATTAATCCAAAGCAATTTGTCAGAGTCCAACACATTTAGATTACAAAATAGAAAACAAAGAGAAGTTCTGTTTTGTAAGCTGAGTCTTCCTCTGGTGTAAGGGACAAATAATATTCTTGCCTTACATATATAGTATGGTTCTAAAGTGCAGATTAGGCAGAGCAGGTAAACTGAAACTCTGGATAGGTAAGAGACAGATAAAAAAAAATCAGGTTGTTTTTTCTGTGAAGGAAGTCAAACTATGGATAGCAAGTGCTATCAGTAGAAAAGGCAGGTTTGGAGCCGGCTCAGAAAAGCAGAATATACAATAGATACAGCAGGTCAGCTTATTTTAAGATCAACCCATGTTATTATCAAGTCTACTTTCTGCTGTAAAGGAGTTCTATGTATCACTTCAAAGTGTATCAGCTATAAACTTGTGGACTTTGTAATTATCCCGGTTTTCTTTTGGCAAGGAGCCCAGTGATCACTGTCAGAAAAATATATCTTGTTGTATCTATCTTCATTTGATTTAGTGAGATTGGTATTACATTAAGTAATTAGATAGTATTCATTCTGGGTATTTTTGATACACTGTGACAGAATTGCAGTGTTAGGCTGTCATCCTAAAGACGCTTAGCTGAATATAAAACCCACTGACACTTAATTCTCAACAGAAGAACACAGGATTGCACTACAAATAATCCTTGTTTAGGAATGCTATTGGCACCAGCAATTCAGTCATTAAGTGAAGCAGTCGCCAAGTGAAACTGTGTCTGTGCTTACAATCTTACTTCCCTTTGTTTTACAGACTTATAAATGTCGTAAATGCAAGTATTGGTTGCAAAGTTCATTATCATTGTAATTGAAGACAAAGAGAAATTCTATATGTAAGTTATGAAAAGTACATGAAGTGTATAAGGGTCTGTATAAAATATAAAACATTCTACAATTTGCTGTTTCATTTGCTGCTTTTTATCTGTTATTTCTTATCTTTTCAACATTAGAAAATCAAAGAATTACAAGATGTTTGGGAATTACCAGAGTATTAAAAGAAATAACCTGATTATAATTAAAATCATGTTGACCAACAATTTGTATCTCCAATTAGATATGCCAGAATAGAGAAATATATTAAAAGGACAACTGTATTCAAGCTTTGAGTCAATAAACATGCATAGTAATTGTGCTGTATATTATTGCTTTCTGTGGTGATTACGCCCACTAGAGATAAGGAAATAATTTTTCTAAGTTCTTTTCCTCCCAAGATAATCTATTATTGGATGGTGCAAATAACCTTTTAGGCTTGGAAAGACAATCTTCCATCTTCACGATCATGACTGAGAAATTAGTCCTCAGTTCACAATTCCGTTAATTCAAAAGTCAAATTGTTGTTTCTTATCACTTAGCTTACTATAAAGATAAAGCAATTAAAAAAGAAAATCACAGAAAAACAGTCACATGGATATATGGCATCTGCATCAACATTCACAAATTCTGATCCTCTGTTTTCTAAAAAGATTAAGAATCAAAATATTACCTATCCTTATAAAGGACCAGAGGGATGACCTATGAGAAGGAGACTATTAAAAAACATGAGCTATGCCTAGGAAAACAAGATATTGTGAGAAAGACAATTAAAGTTGTCCCAACTTGAGTCTCTTTGATAAAACATGAAGAGAATATATTAAACTCTGAAGATTATGTTATAATCACCTGCATCAGTACAGCAGAGTTCTACTTGTTTGTTTGTTTCCTGATCTGGCTTACTTTGATATTTTAGAAAAGGAATTTCAAAATTCTGACCCTTAGAAATATTCATTAGGGCTTCTGGGAGTTAAAATATAAAATATTTGTGAGGCAATCTGATTGTTTCAACCTTCGTTTTATTTTTATTTCAGTTTTCTAAGGTATATTTCTAAAGCAGAGGTCTTTAAACTTGGCAGCTTTAAGACTTATGGATTTCAACTCCCAGAATTCTTCAGCCTGCTATGCTGGCTGGAGAATTCTGGGAGTTGAAATCCACAAGTCTTAAAGCTGCCAAGTTTGGGGACCCCTAGCTTTAACAAAAAATGCTACAAATAAGCAACATACCTTTTTAGCATATAGAATGTTAGAAGAGTCTAGTGAATCATCTAGAGGTCTCCAATCTATTATCACCTCAGTGCCCTAAAACATAAATGATGCAATTATTCACAAAGTAACTCAGTAATGTCGTATGTTTCTATTTGCAAAATAATATTAACTTATTCTATACAAACAATCTGTCATCCTTCATAAACGGTGGAAGGTAAATTCACAGGCAACATACTATACAGTTATATTCAAAAGAGAAAACCCTACATTTTGATGTGTAACCTTTTCAACGACTCGCAATAACCCAGATTGTAAAGCATCATGATCTTCATCATTTTCACTTGAAGAATGAATGAAAACTCCTCCTTGCTCATATACAATCTAAAAGATAAAAAACAAAAATAACAAATAAAGTAGAGTTGTTTCATTAAGAGATTTTTTGGCAATCTGTTTTGAGCCTGCTCTGGGGACAAAACCAATTACTGTAATGCAATTTGGGTCTTTCAGAGAAAATGACAAGCTTATATTGCATACTCACTAGGCCAGTCAAGTAATAAATTGGGCAGAGTTTCTATTAGAATAGAACATAGCATGCCTGGGGATATAATGTTATGGATGGAAAAATAAACAAGACTAATTTTGCAATACAAGCTATACTAAAATCAAGAGCTCAGAAACAGTGTAGTCCACTTTTATTGATTCCTAAAGCTTGTTAGTCATAAGGCAAGGAACTATTAAAATAAAAAGCTATGGATTTAAAGCTTTTAAATAATGATATCAGAAATAAAAAAGGCAGGCTAGTTAAAACAGAATACTACACAGAAGCTCAAATAGAAAAATAATTAAAAGTTCTGAGAAAATAATGCTTCATATGAAAATAAGCAACCCTTAAAAAAGACCATTCCCATCAGCCACTTCCCAGGCATGGACCCTTGCCACCAGCCACTTCAGAGGGCATGGACCCTTGGAACAGGCTTTCAAGGACAGAAACAAATGGGAAGAGACATGCCTTTAAATATTTTAAGATATATTCTATGTTTATGAATCTATTTCATTAAATTCAAGTTAAACTAAATTGGATTTGCTTATATTTTAGATAATTAATCTGAAAGTGTTAGATTTAACTTCTTGTCCAGTTGTCTAAGCCTTAAAATCATGGCACTGGCAACACATGAACATTTTTAGGTTCACATGTAACACTCGTATGCAGATATGCCTCTGCTCAAAATAAATCATTGCTTCAGAAACCAAGCAAAAGTGAATGGATTTCCTACATCACACCAGCCAATTAACTATTTCGCATTTATATCATAAAATGAAAGAACACATATCATTGCCTGATAACATAACTTCCTACCAATTCTGTCATGATAATCCTGTAACTTTAACAATGATTACAAGTGAAAGAAATATTTGAGGATTTTTCCCCATCTCCAAACCAAGTACTATATTTCTCTGTACCAAAGATGGGAGGCTTTTAGGTTTGCTTAGGCTCATGAGAACCACAGTGGATAAAAAAATCAATGTTTTTTTTTTAAAAAAATATTTAAAAATCGGATTTTTTAAATTTTAAATTGATTTTTTTTATTTTTATCAATTTATTTTAATAAAATGCTTTTGGAGTAAAAATATATCTAAAGATAATTTTTTATTTAAGATACATAAATAATTTAGTTTATTCAGCATGAAATGGAGCTTAGTAATGTAGCATGAGGCTGTATATTCTGCAATATTTACATTTTTGGTAAACTCATTCAATGAATCCAAGCTCTGCAAGCTAAATAGGAAATCTTCATTTTGTTTGCAAATAATAATATTAAAGATTTAACTACCAGCAAGAATGACTCCTTACATTTAAAAAGCACCTGTCATTTCAGATCCATCATGGCAGCGCCTGTTAGCAGGCATGCTGCCCATCACGTCCCTCACCTTGTTGTGTCACTGCCGCATCACCAGCCATCCCATTAAAGTGAATGGGACTATCAGTGAGTCAACAGCGGGGTCAGAGGAGTCGCTGTGGGACAGAAAGGACAGTTGCTCTTTAACAATTATTATTTAAATTGAGTTGATTTAGATCAAGTTTTTATACTAGTGATTTAAATCATGGTTTAAATCGTGATTTAAATCAACTTGATTTAAATCAAATCCACCCTGATGAGACCCATTCTATTTGTTAAAAAATTATAACCCAGAAATTAACTAACTCAGTGGTTCTCAACCTGTGGTCTGCAGACCTCTGGGGGTCCGCAGTGTTGTCACAGGGGGTCCATGAAGGCTTGAAGAAATGTTATGATTTAAATATTGAGTTGTCTTGGGGGTCCATGGCCATAAAAGGTATTTAAAGGGGTCTGTGGTGAAGAAAAGTTTAAGAACCAGTAAACTAACCTGATACAAAAGGCAAGACAAAGATTGCAAACTACATTACTCCTGGTATATTACTCCTGAAATTCATCTTGCACAATCTGGTTTTATAAAAGGGTAGCAAGCTTCAGGCAATAACTGTTCATTGATATTTTAGAGATAGAAAATACAGGCAGAAAACCCTAAATCAACGCAGTGACTTCATGGTATACAAAAGTTCTCTATTGTACAGATTTAATTTCTGGAAAATGGATTCTCCTGTTTAGTATTTAGAGTAACTGTACTGGGAGTATGTTATTTTTTTTCAGATAGCGTTATTACAATAAAATTATTTCTTTGCAAATAAGATAGGACTTTTCAAACCTTATGTTAAAGTGAATAATGAATAATTATATATAAATATATAAAATATATAAATATAAATAAATAATAATTTAATGAATAAATGTAAGTGAATTTTCTTTTCATTCCTAAACAAATCTTACCAATATACTATATACGATATCAGAAGTTACCAGCCAGCATAACCCTAGAAAATCTGATATGATCTCCAAGGGAAAATTTGGTGGGAGAGGAGGAAAAAACCATAAAAATTCTGTAACCTATCTACCTTCCATACCTATCAACCTAGGGTGGCCAACTCCAGCTAAAATCAGTCCTGTAGACATTCTTTCCACCTCAGTAACTGTAATCGGTAAGTACCATATAGAAATTGCAGTCTAAAGGGCAAAATCAGGACACGAACAGATGTCAGCCTGGATATTATGTATGGAATGAGTTAGCACTGCTTTTCCCTCAAACTGAAATAGATTCACCCTCCTTGTCAATGTCTTTTGGACAATATTGCCATGGTTATTTTTAACTTAGTTGCTGGAGTAATTCAATCCATTTCTGGATGAGAGAAGAAAGCTTCTGGCGAAAAGCAGCAGAAGATATTTTGACCAAGGATAAAAAAATGCTGGAATCCTAGGTCTGATTACTGTTTGAGAACCTCAACATGAAGAAGTTCTGTGAAATTTATCAAGGATGTCTTTTATTAATTTGTCTTTGGATCCAACAGCTTGTTTTATTATGTAATCAAATGATATTTTGTGGGTACAGTGGGCTGGAATAAATCACATTTTTTGCCACTTGCAAGTATTTAGGGCATTTCCTGTAATGACCAAGGTTTGATGATTTTGGAATTTATTTATTTATTTATTTATTTATTATTTATTATTCACACTTTTATACCGCCCTATCTCCCTAGGGACTCAGGGCGGTTTACAGCCATATAAAAAAAACATATATATATACAAGGTAAAACATTAATTTAAAAAACTTATTACATAGGCCGAATATTTAAAATAGAGATATAAATAATAAAACCCATTTAAAACCAAATTTAAAATTTAAACATTTAAAAATTTAAAATTCTAGTCCAGTCCTGCGCAGATAAATAGATGTGTCTTAAGTTGGTGAAGACCTGGGGGAAGCTCGTTCCAGAGGGTGGGGGCCCCCACAGAAAAGGCCCTTCCCCTGGGTGTCGCCAGTCGGCACTTCCATCTATTTACAGATGGAAATTTAATCTCTGTTCACTTGAAATAACTAACATTTTGGAATAATTTTAACTTGAAAAATCACTGCAAAATCTTTTAAAACAAATATTTGAATAAAAAAAGCTATTAATATTTGAGCCAACTTGGAAACATTCCTTAAAACATTACATGTACTCTAAGAAGAATTTGGATTCCCTAAAATTACTGAAAGTTAAATTGAATGAACTACATTCAATTTAAACCTATTTTGATTTCTCAATTTTGATGTGATACATAAGCAGCTTAAGAAATGATGCATTCCTTCTATTGAAAAGTATTTTGGAAGACACCAAGTTTACTTGTACAGATATATGAAAAGTATTATTAAGATAGATTTTATAGTTTGCAAGAACTCTGTGAAGGGTTGCAACACAGTAAGTCAATTGTCTTGAATTTAAATAAACTTTCTTATAATCTTAAAATGAATTTCATTAAACTATTTTTATGTTTGCTGAACATCTTAGTGGCCATTTAAGGACTGTGCATAAAACTTTTTATGCTAGTATTGTAATAAATCTAAGAACACTGACACATGCCCTATAATTGTCCTGTTAGTTTAATCATTATACAATAGCTAATATGAATTTAGAAAGATATATAAAGTCTAAAAATTGGTACAAAGTTGGATAATGAAAACTTGAGATTTATCAACTGATGAATTTTAGCTACCTTGGGGAAAGGAGCCAAATAATTTTGCTGTTGAGAAAAATTATCACCTAGATCTAAATCCATTCACTCTCAATGTATCTCTAATGAGAAAACTGATTGATATATTATGCAGTTAATATTTAATGTGTTGTTTAAAATTGAGTTGCTTTTACATACCTGTAATGTGTTTTTAGGAATGTTCTTTTTTTGTTTGTATATCTTTTCTGTTTATACTCCAGTTGTACCATTAAGCAATAAAAATAAAATTTTTGAGTTCAGGTATTTGTTTATTGAATCAGAATGGATTGAAAGCTATAATCCAACAACGCAAACATTGATTCCTAGTTACTGGAAATATTCTACATTGAGAAGTATTACTAGCTTTGGAGAAGAATTAAATATCTGAGAAGCAAACAGTTGTGCTCCCACTGAAAATGATCTAAATGTAAAAGTGGATGACTACCCAATGCTATACATCACTTATATGTACCAGACCATATAAATATGGCAATGCTGTGGTGAAAAAATACCCCCATTTAAACCATTTCTATTTTAATTCAGTAGATCCTAAGCACCTCAGTAGTCCACCTTCCATCTATTTCTCAGATGTCTTAGTTGGAGCCTCCAAACAATCATTAGGTTGATATCATTTTTTTAAAATACCAGAATAAAAAAAGACAGATTTGTGTTGGGAAGTTTTGTAAATCAGGGTTGTTGTTTTTCCTGCAATTTAACCGTATCAGACAGCTCCTTTGAAAGAATCAGTCAAAAAGCCTACGAGCCTAACAGGTCAGAATGCAGTAAAAAGGATGGGCTGGCTTCCACCTGACGATTCATTCAGAAACGTACATATAAACAGGAAAGTTACAGAAAACCGTAAAACGAAAGCCTTCTAGTGGCGCTGAGGGTATGTTCTCTTCCCCAAACCTCCTTTGCACTACTTCCCTGTTCAACAGCACCAAGCCATGCCCCTTCCTTTTAACCGCAACCTGATCACATATGCGGGAAATCTTTCACGTGTCATACACCTGTCCCGATTCCGACAGGTCAAGAGGCGGTCCTCCTCTTCAAACGAGGGCAAAACGCCTCAGCCTCGGGCCTCCGTTGACACCAGATCCAGCCCCGTCCGAAGTCTGCGGGCTATTGCCCCGACGAATCCGGAGGACACCCCTCGAAGCAAGACCGGTTCAGCCGGCGGCCTGACATCCTCCCAGCTCAGTCCGGGATTTCCGTCCCAACCGTTTTAGAGCTCCCATAATGAAATTTACTCTGCTCTCAAGGCAACATTACAGTCACCGCGACTCAAAGATTTTTATTCCTCTCCCTTACCTTTCCCCCTGCCGGAGCTGCCATCTTGGCTACTAATGTTTATGATGACGTTGCTTCACGTGTTCCCAGCAGCTTCACAACAACCCCCACCCAACCGAATCTCACCGGTATCGGCGGCTCAACGCATGCGCAAGGGAGAGGAGGATTAGGAGTTTGCGCAGTAAGTAGTGACAGAAACCAACGAGGGTAGTAAAGGGAGGAGCTTGTTTTGGGGCTGCTTCTACCTGCCGTTTGTCACGGTTTGGGCCGTTCCTGTGAGCGTCATTTCCAGTACTCGGTCTGTTTATGTATTGGAGTAGAATGATGAGCTTGACTTTTCGTGGAATGATAATATATACCAGTTTTTCTCAACCGTAGCCATTCAGCCACTTTAAATTCCCCAGCAATGGTGGCTGGGGAATTCTCGGAGTTGAAGACTGTCTGGAACCCATACCACATTTCAGACATCAATACAATTGAACGTGTCCAGAAATATTTTACAAGAAGAGTTCTTCACTCCTCTGAATACAACAAAATACCTTATCCCACCAGTCTTGAAATCCTAGGTTTAGAAAATTCAGAACTATGCTGCCTTCGACATGGCCTGAGTTTAACTCATAGAATCATCTATTAAAGGGGTCTCCAACCTTGGTCCCTTTAAGACTTGTGGACTTCAACTCCCAGAGTTCCTCAGCCAGCTTTGCTTGAAGGGACCAAGGTTGGAGACCCCTGATCTATTACAATGTCCTTCCTGTTGAAGACTACTTCAGCTTCAATTGCAACAATACACGAGCACACAATAGACTTAAGCTTAATGTTAACTGCTCCAATCTTGATTGCAGAAAATATGACTTCAGTAACAGAGTTGTTAATGCTTTGAATACACTACCGGACTCTGTGGTCTCTTCCCAAAATCCCCAAAGCTTCAACCAAAAACTCTACTAATGACCTCACCCCATTCCTAAGAGGTCTGTAAGGGGCATGCATAAGAGCACAAACGTGCCTACCATTCCTGTCCTATTGTTTCCTTTCGTTATATCCAATTAATATAGTTACTAAATACTCATATATATGCTTATATATTGTATAGTTATTTCATGCTTATGCTTATATATACTGTGTGACAAAATAAATAAATAAAAAGTCCACATCTCTTAAAGTGACTACAGTTGAAAGACTATAACTATAGTCAGAAGCAGCATTATATCTTCTAGGTGTGTTTTTTTTTACAGCTCCCAGGAATACTAGCATTACATTTCTAAGACAATACCTAAATTTGACTAAAATCTTGTTTTTCAAGAGGGCTACTACATCTTAACATTCCTTCCTCTATATTTTTTCAGTCAGCAAATTACTTTGATTTCTCCTCCTCTACATTGGTTAGTTTCCAAACTTTTGTCCACTATTAAATGCACAAACAGAATGGGACAAACTTATCTTCATTATATGTATGTCCCTTCAGAGTAGGGTGCCACACAGCTACATTCCAGAAAAGACCAAATATGAGCCCATGTTTACATGTGTATTCTTGTTAAATCATTTAATCTTACTTTTCATTAGTATATTTTAGTAGGGCTTTTTCATAATAGTTTTTTTAAATATCAGGAAATACAGGTATTAGTCTCTTTCACAGTTGCAAAATCATAAGCAAACAAATCATGATGAATTATATTCAAGTGTTGTTCTCCAGAAGCTGGTCTTAGAGACTTTTGATAAAGCTTGAATAAATTGCATGCAATGGTGGCAGAAAAATAGTGGCAACTTTACCACCAGCATAAAACTAGTAAAAAGGTGCCTGATGTTAAAGCATACAGTTGTATAGGAAGAAAGGATACTTGTTTCACGTGAAAGATCACTTTCATTATATGTGCATTTATATTCATAAAGATGAGCTTGAGCTCTTAACACAAGAGGAAAATACGATTTAAAAATATAACAGATCTGAGCATCTCTCTTCTTTGGAATACAGCAGTTGGAAAATATTCAAAAGGAACACAAGCATGGCAGCCTGTAAGATTCTGATGTTGTGATCATGTGTCACCTTTTCCCCATCTCTTGATAATATAATAAAAACGGAAAAGTTGCCATGTATGCTAACAATATCAATTCTTGTTCGGAATTCCAAATGAAAGAATTTGCAATACTGTACAGAGCATGTGATTTGAAATGTTTTGAGGAATAAATAGAAAGTCTAATTATCAATATTGCCTTCTCATCCAAGAAATGTTGTAAGTCATACCTTTTAAAAGCAAATTGCAGATTCAGTGATGTTTAAAATTTGTGAACCCTTTTGAATTTTCAATGTTTTTGCATAAATATGATCTAAAATGTTATCTGTTATCTTCATATCTTAAACTTAGATAAGGAGAATCCAATTAAATAAATCAAAAAGATAATACTTTTCCATTTATTTATTGAAGATTTTTTTTTTGAATTTATATCCCGCCCTTCTCCGAAGACTCAGGACGGCTTACATTGTGTAAGGCAATAGTCTCATCCTATTTGTATATTTATATACAAAGTCAACTTATTGCCCCCCCAACAATCTGGGTCCTCATTTTACCTACCTTATAAAGGATGGAAGGCTGAGTCAACCTTGGGCCTGGTGGGACTCGAGCCTGCAGTAATTGTAATTGCAGGCAGCTGTGTGTTAATAACAGGCTGCATTAGCAGCCTGAGCCACTTCCCAGCCCTATGATCCAAACCCACGTTTGTGTGTGGAAAAATATGTTGACCTTTCCCTTAAGTTACTGATATGTCCATTTTGGGCAGCAACAAGTTCAACTAAATGTTTCCAGTAACTGTTGATTAAACTTGCTAATCAATTTGGAAGAATTTTGGCTCATTCCTCCTTACAAAACAGCTTCAACTCAGCGATGTTAGTGGGCTTCTTTGTATGAACTGCCCACTTCAGATGCTTCCATAATATTTCTGTTGGATTAAGGTTAGGACGTTGACCTGACCATTCCAAAAAATTACGTTTCTCCTGCTTTATACATTCTTGGATATATGACTTGTGTGTTTCGGGAGACATTGTTTTGCCACATAGGACCCACATGCTCTTGAGCTTCAGTTAATGGACAGATATTCTGATATTCCTGTAAAATTTGCTGGTACAATTTAGAATTCACTGTTCCATAAATTGTAGCAAGTCATCCTGGTCCAAGGGCTACAAAACTGGCCCAAACTATGATACAACCACCAAGTAAAAGAATTTCTTTTGGTGTAATCCATCCATAGAATAGTCTTCCAATAGCCTTGGCTTATCCATGTGGTCTTCTACCAGCTGAAAACGAGCAGCTTGATGAGCAGTACTTGTTTTTTGGGGGGAAGAGGGTTGAGAGTATTGTCCTTGTCCTTGCAATCCTGCAATGCACTTCATTGTCTATGGAGATTCTCAGTCGTCCAGGTCATGGTTGTTTCAAAGGTGCTTTTTTTCAAGAGACAACTGGACTTTTTGGTTTTTCTTTGAAGATGTTTTGCTTTTCATCCAAGAGCCGAAGAAGTTTCTTGGATGAGAAGCAGAACATCTTCAAAGAAAAACCAGAAAGTCCAGTTGCCTCCTTGGGACAACGCACAACTTTTCAGTATTCTGATGGCAGTCTCATGAACACTGACACCAATACATAAGCAGCCTTTAGTTCCTTAGACGTTACTCTGAAGGTTTTTGTGTGTGGTTTTGGAGACCTCCAGAGTATTACATGTCTTGTTCTTGGTGTGTTCTCGATAGGCCGATTACTCTTCGGAGGATGATAGTGGCACAGATTTACCTCCATTCCATTTATCCACAGTCTGCCTGTCAGTGGACTGTTGGAGAGCCAGATGGGCGGGTGAGCAACTGTGTGCAGTGGCAGCCAGGAGCTTCCCATTTTCACACACCCTGCTGCTGCCACCATGCCAGGCTCTGAGCTGAAGAGACCAGGAACAGCAGACGCAGTGGGTGGCAGGGAGGTGACAGTGGTCAGAAGTACCCATTTTCACACACCCTACCTTGGCCACTGCAGCTGCACAAAACTCCGGGCCAAAGAGGTTGGGGATGGCGACGGCAGTGAGCAGGGAGGCAGTGGTGGTTGGGTGCATCCTATTTTCACACACAAACACACCACCATCCCTGGCCTCTTTGGTCCAGAACTCAGCGGCAGTGGCAGGGTTGTAAAAATGGGAAGCCCCTGACTGCCATACTACCTGCCCACTCACTTACCTGGCTCTATCTCCAGCCATCTATGGCAAGTTGTCCCGATGGACAACTTAAGTTGGCCAAGTGGAGTTGTCCTGTGGCAACTTGGCAGTGGTGACTTGATAATAGTGAGTTGGCCAAGCCAAGCTGGCTGCAGCTAGTTAATCTAGATCTGTGATGGTGAACCTATGGCACGTGTGTGCTACAGATGGCACCCAGAACTCTCCCTGTGGGCACGTGAGCTATAGCCCAACTCAGCTCCACCACGCATGCACACGCGCCTCCCACTGGCCAGCTGATTTTCTGGTCTCTGGTGCAGGGGCAGGGCGCATGTGGGAGACATGCATGCATGCGCGGTGGGTGGGGGAGCATGGGGGGGTGCAGTGTGCCCCCGATTGCCCTTTTTTGGCCCCAGGAGGCTTCAGGGAGGCCTACTAGGTCCAAAATAGGCCACGAGGGGGTGGCGCGGTGGAAGCGTGGGGGGGATCGGGCACGCATATGCAGGGGCAGGGGGAGCATGAGGGGGTCATATGCACTTGCATGGGGGGGGCAAGGTGCATGGGGGAACATTGCATTATGGGTGTCAGCATGCGTATGTGCTATCCCCCTGCCACCCGCTCCCCCCGCTTTTGACAGGCGATGGCAAAATGGTTAGCCTTCACTGGTCTAGATCCTTGCTGGTAGATGATGGCTTGTATTGTGTTAAAGTAAGAGCATGTGAAGATATCTTTAATCTTTATTATGAAGTTGTTGGAAAATATATTGTTTATTTTGATACAAATGCATGAGCAAAGAAGACCTCTGGGTTTGTTGAGGGATTACTTCCCTTGTTAGCATCTTTGTCCTATTTCTTGTGAGACACTTCTTCGGGTTGGATGCAAGTATAAATCTCTGCCCATAGTTGAGAAATTGCAATGTCATTGTCCAATATAGACTGTAGTTGAGTGGTTGAGCTGAGCTGTACCTGACAACCAGTGCTATTCTATTATTCTGTTTTTGTGGTCAGTTTTTTAATAGGTGCTGGGAATCAAATTGGACCTATGATCTCATTGTGTAGGTAGTTTCCAGATATTTCTAAAGCATCAGGAATAACAATATCATAATGAAATAAGATGACAAAGGAGGGACAGTTTTCTTTATGAGCAAGGAAGCCAAGAAGTAACTAACATCAAATTCTACCAATTTCTATCCTCAGATCCTTCAATAACTTCTCAGAAAGACATAAGCAATCTAATGAAAGAAAAATTCCTAAAGGCATACAAATTGTCACCAGATTGTGTAACTCTATACTCAACTATAGCTGCATTATCTTTAGCGGAAACTGTAATGTATCTTTAAGAGTTTTGGAGGGAAAATAGAGCGGGAAATAGCACGTTGCTGATTGGCTGAAGCCTCCGACTGAACTGTATATAAAGAGGGGTTTTTCCGTTGTTGGTTGCTGGGTTCACTATAAACTAAAGAGCTGTTGTCACTCATCTGGTCTCCTGCCTCGTTATTGCCCGAATCTAACACTGGCGACGAAGGTGGGATCTCGAGGCAAAAGAGCGCCAGGAAAGAGCTGAGCTAACCAGGAATACGCGAACCCAGCAAAATAAGGGCGGATAGCAGCGATGTCCAGCTACACACCGCCAGCGCCATTCGACCCAACCAAAGAAAAATGGGGGTCATACATGGCTCGTTTCGAGTGTTTCCTCGAAGCAAACGAACTCCAGGGGGTCTCCGACAACAGGAAGAGAGCGTACTTCCTAAGCCACTGCGATTCGGAAGTTTTCGACACCGCAGAGTCGCTTTCGGAGCCAACGCCGGTACAGTCGGTACCGTGGCAAACCCTGCAGACCGCCCTTCGGGCTCACTATGCACCGACGCCCTCAAAATTTGTTCAAAGGTTCGAATTGCGGCAACGGATGCAACGAAAGGGCGAATCGATTCGCGTGTACATGGCAGCACTGAGAAAAGCCGCCAACCATTGCGAATATCGAGACTTGGAAGACGCATTACTCGACCAACTCATTTGCGGGGTCAGAGACATCCGATTGCGACGGCGGCTGCTGTCCAGAAGCAACCTAACACTGGCAGTCGCCTTGGATGAAGCCAGGGCTCATGAGATGTCCACCCAAGCGGCAGAAACCCTGTAAACGCCGATCGCGCCGGGGACTGGGGCGAAAACAACCCCGGTCCACAATGAGGAAGTCTAGGCCGAGGAGGAAGGCGAGGAAGAGGAAGAAGTCTTCCACACCGGGAGGCCAGAGAAAGAAGACCGGGGCGAATGCGCGGGTTGCGGGGGACAACACAAACGACAAGACTGCAAGTTTAAGGATGCGACTTGTCGGCGGTGCGAAAGGAAGGGGCACATAGCGCAGGCCTCTCGAGCGCCCCAACCTTCCCGCCAAAAATTCAAACCGACCAATCAGAGCGCGGGAACGCCGAAGAGGCCCGTGATTGGTCGATTCAAAAAAGGCGCGAAACTTAATCAGACTGCCGTGAGAGTAGGCCAAGCAGCCACGGCACATTGAAGGGGTGCCGTGCCGAATGGAAGTGGACACCGGTTCATCGATCACGATCATGTCCTGGGACACTCTCGTGAAACGTTTGCCAGCCATCGCGAAGCGCAAGCTGCAACCACAGAAACTAAGGGTACAAGATTACCAAGGAAATCGCATCCCCGTCCGAGGGGTAACGTCCGTCCAAGTCAAGTATGGACTGCACAACAAGACCCTGCCCATCACCGTGGTCGACGGAACCTTGCTGAGCTTGTTGGGACTGGACTGGTTCCGGGCATTGGGCATGGGAGTGACCGGAGTCTTCCGAAACGACGTCGACCTAAAAGACGAACTAATGAAGGAGTTCGGGGACGTCTTCAAAGACTGTTTGGGCAAGTACGAGGGGACCCCGATCTCCTTTAACCTTGACCCACAGGTTGCCCCTATCCGGTTAAAGGCTAGGAGGGTTCCGTTCGCCCTAAAGCCCAAAATTGACCGGGAGCTGGACAAACTAGTAAGCCAGGGAATACTAGTGCCAGTTGACCATGCGAAGTGGGAGACACCCATAGTCACCCCAATCAAACCGGACGGGTCGGTCCGGATTTGTGCTGACTACAAGGCAACGCTTAATAAAGCGTTGCAGAAGAGTGCCTACCCCGTCCCAGTAGTACAACACTTACTGCACTCTTTGGGGCAAGGCCAGGTTTTCGCCAAGCTAGACTTGGCCCAAGCCTATCAGCAGTTACCCGTAGATAGCAGCACGGCCGAAGCACAAACAATCGTAACGCACAGGGGTGCTTTTAAATGCACCCAGTTACAGTTTGGGGTTAGTGTGGCTCCAGGGTTATTTCAGAACCTAATGGAGCGGCTATTGCAGGGACTCCCCGGGGTGGTACCGTACTTTGATGACGTACTGGTATCCGCCGACAATCTAGAAGACTTAGGGGTACGGCTGAGAAAAGTTTTGGGCATTTTCCGGTCCGCCGGTCTCAAAGTTAAACTGAATACATGCCAGATCGGGGTGGGATCCGTGGAATTCCTGGGCTACCGGATAGACAGGGAAGGAATCCACCCCACTGAGAGCAAGGTTAGGGCAATCAGGAAGGCCCCAGCTCCCCAAAACAAAACGGAGTTACAGGCATTCTTAGGTCTGGTCAACTTTTACGCGGTATTTTTGAAAAATAAAGCGACCATAGCCGAACCGCTACACAAATTACTAACAAAGACAGCTGTGTGGTCTTGGGGAAAGGCGGAAGCTAGGGCATTCGAAGCAGTAAAAAACCTTCTGTCTAGCGATAGCCTACTGATTCAATACAATGGCACGCTGCCATTGGTGTTAGTTTGTGATGCATCTCCCACGGGTGGGGCTGTGCTCAGCCACAGGTTGCCAAGTGGCACAGAACCCCTTATGGCATTTTACTCCCGAACAATGTCACCGGCTGAAAGAAACTATAGCCAGCTAGATAGAGAAGCCTTGGCCATAGTCTCCGGGGTAAAGAAGTTCCATGAATATGTATTTGGTCGTGACTTCGAAATCGTCACAGACCATAGACCCTACTAGGTCTGCTGGCAGGCGATCGCCCAACGCCCGTGGCACTTTCGCCTAGACTGACCCGATGGACTATTTTTCTGGCTGCGATTCTTACAAATTACTGCATCGGCCAGGAAAGGAGTTAGGCATGCGGACGCTTTGAGCAGATGCCCATTACCAGAGACTATCAAGACCCCACTCCGGCACACCCGTCCTGCTAATTGACTCTTTGGACTCTGGTCCAGTCACTTCCAAGGAGGTGGCTCGGCTTTACAAGGACATTACAATAAGAACTGTAATTGGTTGGGTGCAAAGAGGATGGCCCGCTGCGCCGGGCGAGCGGTTTAAGGAATATGTAAAGAAACGCGGGGAGTTGTCGGCTCAAGGAGGGTGTTTGCTCTGGGGGGATAGAGTGGTGATCCCGGAGAAATTGCGGAAAAAAGTTTTGGAACTCCTGCACGAGGGCCACCCTGGGATCGTGAGAATGAAGGGTTTAGCAAGGAGCTATGTGTGGTGGCCCTTGATGGACACGGAGATTAGTGACAGGGTAGGAAAATGCCAAGCCTGCCAGGAGTCCAGACCACTACCACCAACGGCCCCAACTCGAGAGTGGGAGAAACCCCAGGGCCCATGGTCTAGGATCCACATCGATTTTGCCGGCCCCTTCCACGGGCAAACATTCCTAGTGGTAGTCGATGCCTATTCCAAATGGCTGGAAATCATTCTTATGAGATCCATGACAGCCGAGGCCGTAATCTCAGTCCTTCGGCGCCTATTTGTAACCCACGGGTTACCCGACACCCTAGTTTCCGACAACGGTCCGCAATTCACAGCGACCCTATTTGAGGGGTACTTGGCGGAAGAGGGCATCCGGCATGTCCTCTCGGCGCCTTTCCACCCTGCGACGAACGGCCTTGCAGAACGTTTCGTTCGGAGCGCAAAGGAAGCATTGTCCAGAATCAGGCCAGGCGATTGGCAATTAAAAATTGACACCTTCCTAGCAGTACAACACAGAACCCCCTGTGTAGCAACTGGCCGCAGCCCAGCAGAGCTACTGATGGGGAGGAAGCTTAGGTGCCCGTTAGACCGGTTAAACCCAAACTACACCCCAGACGGGTACAAAGGGACACACGGTAAAACAAGAGAAATGACAGTGGGAAGTCCAGTATGGGCACACAATTACGGAGAAGGCCCAAATTGGGTAAAGGGGACAATCCTTGAAATAACCGGGCCCAAATCGTATCTGGTAGAGATAGAGGATGGCCGGGTTTGGAAGCGCCACATAGACCAATTAAGGAAAAGAACCAAAAATCCAGAGACAGACGAAACAGGCCCTGACTATCCAATGTTCGAATCCACCGCTAACTCAAACCCGGGGCAAACGCGGGACTTATCTGAGTTGGATGAGGTCCAGCGACACCAACCGGTCCCTCCTGAAGAAAGCAGGGACGACTCTGCAAATAATCCAGGGCCGGATGGCCTAGAGGAGGAGCTGAGAGGAACAAACAGTCCCTCCGGCCAGCTCGACTCACTCCCAGAGAATGAATTGCGCAGGTCCGAAAGAGTTAGGAGACGCCCAGTCTACTTGCGTGACTACGTAGAGAAATAAGATGCTAATTTCATGTAAATAGGGGTAAAATGTTTTCTGGGAGGGAAGGAGTGTAATGTATCTTTAAGTGTTTTGGAGGGAAAATAGAGCGGGAAATAGCACGTTGCTGATTGGCTGAAGCCTCCGACTGAACTGTATATAAAGAGGGGTTTTTCCGTTGTTGGTTGCTGGGTTCACTATAAACTAAAGAGCTGTTGTCACTCATCTGGTCTCCTGCCTCGTTATTGCCCGAATCTAACAGAAACATATTCCTGAAAATCAGCAGGACAATTTTATCCACTCTTATTCCCTAAACCCTTCATTATTTTAGATTTATTAACATTTTCATCATCTGAATCCATGGAAAAGTATATCTCAAAGTTCCATTAAAATCTCAATAATAACCACCCCACCATCCATAGATTTGATCTATATTCAAAAAAGTTCACCATAAAATATTATATGGATGTGTAAGCCTGCTCAGAAAAATTAGCAGCACAACTGAGACTCTTGAACTCGCATACATCAGATTTCAATCATCCACATCCTGGACAAACAAAATAAGTGCTTGACATATTACTATTACTTGATATCTTTCACACGTAAACTTCATCTGCATAACCTATTTTCCCCTTCCTTCCTTCCACCACTTCATCCTAATTTAAATTCTGCATCAGTTTAGCTACTTCATGCATCAAAGTAAGCTCTAGGGCTAGGTCATGAAAAACCATACCTTTTAATACTTTTTAAGCCTGAAAAAAATGCAACCAGTCTGATTTTTGACCCTGTAGGCTAACATAGTCTTCATTCTACAGTGAAATCACAATGCATCTGTTAACAGATTTATGACCCACCCTGCATAATTTTATTTTTTATATATATACATTTTTTTATTTCTCATAAACATATTTAAATATACAATCTCTTTATCCATCATTGATCATTTTCTTATCCTTTAACTTTCATTTTTATTTGTTCGGGGCTGCTCTTTTACCATTTCCTCTTCTGTTTTACCACAACCTTTCCTCTTTTTCTTCTTCTTCTCTTCTCTTCCTTCTTCTGTCCCTTTCTACTTTCTTCGTTCCTCCTCCTCCTCTTTTCTACTTCCTCTCCCCTTCCCCCACTCCTCACTTCTTCCTCCCTTTCTAACACTCTCTCCTATTTTTCTTTTCCCTCCCTTTTCTTCCTCTCCTTTCCCCTCTTTTCTATCCCTCTCTCTCCTTTCCTCTCTTCTCTTCGCCTTCCCTCTCTCTCTACTCTCTCCTTTCCCATTCCTTTTTTGTTTCCATTTTCAATTCAGTCTAGAATGGTATTTGAGCAGCCCTGATTTTCTATTTCCATACATCTTCATTTCAAATTCTTTTTTGTTTAATAATTACATCTATTTTATCATTCATGTACACTTTTATAATAACATTTTTTTCTCTTCCCCTTCCCCTTTTTCCATTTACATAGGCATCATCTGAGTTTCTATTCTTTTTATTGTCTTTTCTCTTATTTGTTTTTTCCTTATCCACTTCATCTCTAAATCTTTATTCATATTCCTTTTCTAACCAATCATAAAAACTTCCCCATGTCTTGAAATACATCGATTCCTCTTTATCTTTTATTCTCAATTTTAATCTATAATTTCTGCACATTCTAAAATTTTCTTTATTATCTTTCCTTCTGACAGGATTTTGTCTGTGTTCCAGTTTTTTGCAAATGCTATTCTAGCCGCTGTTATTATGTGAATAATTAAATATGTATCTTCTTTACTATATTTTTCTGGTAGTATTCCCAATAAGAATATCTTAGCTCTATACGTTGCTGTAGCATTTTCTCTAACCATATCTGTATTTTAACCCAATAGTTCTTTGCTTTTTTACATGACCACCACATATGATCCCGGCAGTTGACGACATTTCCAACATTTAGCTACTTCTTCTAATCTAATTTGCAATAGTTAATTGTATAATTTCTTAATCATTTTTTCATCTGTTCCTATCAATATCTCATTCAATTCTGATTTCCCCAAATTAAAACCATTCTGTCTACGATCTGCTTCAAATCTTGATTGTATTTGCAATCTTGTATACCAATCTGTCACAATCCCTTGGTTTTCTAACTCTTGCTTTTGTTTCAATTCTCTCCATTCTGTTAAAATATCCTTGTATCTAACAATATTCCCCATATTTACAATATTTGGGTATGTTAAAGCTTCTATTGTTGAAAGCCACATTGGTATTTTCAAATAATGTTTTTCTTTCATTCTCTCCCACACTAATAACAAACCATTTCTTATATAATGTCTCTGGAAATATCCATATATCCTTTGTTTCCCATACCATAGGAAAGCATGCCAACCTAGTTGTAAATCATGTCCCTCCAACATCAATAATTGTATTTCTCAATAAAATCCATTCTTTAATCCACGTTAATGCTGCTGCTTGGTAATATAGTTCCCAGTTCGGTAATCCAAACCCATCTCTAGTTCTTGTGTCTTGTAGCATTTTTATATTAATTCTTGCTCTTTTTCCTTGCCATACATATTTCCATATTATTTTCTTCAGATTTTCAAAGTACTTTTTCTCCAATTTTATTGGTATTATTTGAAAGAGAAATAACAGTTTTGGTAATATGTTCATCTTGATTAATGCTATTCTTCCCATTAATGATAGTTGCAGATTCTTCCATTTCTCCCAAGTCTATTTCAGTTTGTTTTTTCGATTTATAGTAATTATCTTCCTTGATAGTTACACATCTTGATGTTATATGAATGCCCAAATATTTCACTTTCTTCAATATTTGAATGTCCAATTTCTCCATTATTTCCTTTTTTATTTCCTCTCATATTTTTTACTAATATTTTTGTTTTATCCTTATTGATTTTCAATCCTGCTACTTCTCCATATTCTTCTATTTGCTCAAGAAGCTTTGGAGCTGTCTCTATTGGATCTTCCATAATAAACACCAAATCATCTGCAAATGCTTGCAATTTATATTCTTCTTTTTAAATTTTCATTCCTTTTATATCCTTATCCTCTCTTTTCTATTTAAAATCTCTAATGTCAATATGAGTAACAACGGAGATAACGGCATCCCTGTCTTGTTCCTTTTCTAATATCCACTTTTCCTGTCATTTCACCATTTACCATCACCTTTGCCAATTGGTATATAGTTTTAATCATATTTATAAATCTATCCCAAAGTCCATCATTTTTAACCGTATTATCATAAATTGCCAATTCACATTATCAAATGTTTTCTGTGCATCTAAAAACAGCAACGCTATTTGCTTCTCTGAATGTGCTTCATAATATTCCAAAGTGTTTAATATAATCTGCATATTGTCTCTGCCTTTTCGGTAAGAAACCAATTTGGTCCATATGTATAAATTCATTTAAGTTTTTTCAATCTTTCAGTATAATTGATGCAAAAATTTTATAATCCACATTTAATAGGGATATCGGCATGTAATTCTTTACTTGTTGTAAATCTGACTCTTCTTTTGGTATCAAGATTATATATGCCTCCATCCATGAATCCGGAATTTAATATCTAAAATACAAAGGATTGATATAGAAACAAGTACATGGGCAGACCATAATCCAATAACAATGACATGGAAGGGGTGCAAGAAAAAAATGAGATGGACATTAAATAAAAAATTACTAAATGAAAAGAGCTTTCAACAATACATGGAAAAAGAATTGACTTTCTTCTTTAAAGAGAGCAGGAAAGAAGATATATTACTACAAAATGTGTGGGACACTAGTAAAACATATATTGGAAGATTGACAATGACATATTTAGGAAAATGGAATAAGCAAAATAGACAAATGCGTAAGAAATTAGAGGAGTACAAGAAGTTAGAGATGGAGTTACAGAAAAATCCACAAGATAAAAAGATTAAGAATCTGATGGACTTGAAAAAACACATTGAACTTAATGGAAAGTGAAGAGCTGATGAACAAAATAAAATCTACAAAGCAAAACTTTTCTGAAAATGCAAATAAACCAAGGCGGTGGCTAGCATATAAAATGAAAAAAGAGAAAGAAAAGAAGCTAATAAGACCAATTAATAAGCTGATTATTAGACCAAGATGGAAATGTATGTTACAAAAATGAGGAAAAGAATAATTAAGAAATAATATAATGGTCTGTATCAACAAGAGATAGTTGCAGAGGAAAAGATAGAACAATATTTAGAAAAAGTGGAAATACCCAAGATTCCAAAAAATATTTTAAAAATGCTAGAAAAAAGAATATCAGTGATGGAATTAGTGGAGGGAATCAATAGACAAAAGAATGGGGAAAACACCAGGTCCGGATGGATTACCAGCAGAGGTATATAAAACGCTACAAGATGTATTAAGTAATGTGATGCTGCAAGTATTTAATGAATTACTATTAAAAGCCAAGTTCTGTTGACATCCATATCATATCTATTCTTGATAAGATAATTTGTTGATTGATTTTGAATGTTAATTTTCTCTTGCTAAATCAAATTGTGAATTTTTGGGTTTTCTGGTATGAATTAAATTACTGTACTTAGGAAGCGCATAAAGAAAAATATATAAAACTTTTGTTCCAAAAGTTTCCTTTGGCCGATAATGGTAATTAAACTATTATCTTGGAATGTTAATGGCCTGAATTCACCGCAGAAGAGAAGGAAAGTATTTCATTATTTGAAATAATTTAAAAATGACATTACCTGTTTACAAGAAACACATATTAGATCTTGCTAAATGTTGGAGATGCGATTGTGAAGATGCTACTTATTACCATATATGGTGGACTTGTAAAAAAGTTAAAGTATTTTGGATTAAAGGCTGGTGGATCATGCAGAATATTTTGAAAAAGAAGATTAAGTTTACTCCGCAGTTCTTTCTACTAGGAATAATTATGGACTATACAGCTATAGAGACTAAATTGATTTTGAACTTAATAACAGTCGCAAGACTTTTGATTGCTCAGTATTGGAAGAAAGAAGAATTACCTACAATCGAAGAATGGACAAAACAAAACAACAAATGGACACTCAAAGTATCAAATCTGGCAGAGATGACAAAAATCTCCGCTTACTTGAAAGACTATATACTAGAAAAATATATTTTAGAATGGAAAATGTGGATTGATTATATTTAAAATAAGTATCAGATAAAAATAGAAAATCGAATAGCATATGAGTAAATTTAGGAAATATTTTGTATTAGATATATTTTTGAAGGAGAGGGGAATTGAGAGTGTGACTAAGTGTGGTGTGACTAAAGATTATAATTTAGGAATTATTTTGGATTATGATTGTTAGTTTTGATACCCTGCATTTTGTTCTGGGAAGTCGGGGTGGGGGTGGGGGTAAGGGGAGGAATTGGGGGTTTGGTAGAGATGGAGTGATGGTTAATGTACAGGGATTATTGAAGAAATATAATTAATGTAGGGTCGGGTCTGCATAGTTACCATTTTAGAACGGTGGGGAGGGAGAAAAGAGAGAGAGAAAAAGAAAATATATAAAATAATGTGATGCTGCAAGTATTTAATGAATTACTATTAAAAGCCAAGTTCTGTTGACATCCATATCATATCTATTCTTGATAAGATAATTTAATTGTTGATTGATTTTGAATGTTAATTTTCTCTTGCTAAATCAAATTGTGAATTTTTGGGTTTTCTGGTATGAATTAAATTACTGTACTTAGGAAGCGCATAAAGAAAAATATATAAAACTTTTGTTCCAAAAGTTTCCTTTGGCCGATAATGGTAATTAAACTATTATCTTGGAATGTTAATGGCCTGAATTCACCGCAGAAGAGAAGGAAAGTATTTCATTATTTGAAATAATTTAAAAATGACATTACCTGTTTACAAGAAACACATATTAGATCTTGCTAAATGTTGGAGATGCGATTGTGAAGATGCTACTTATTACCATATATGGTGGACTTGTAAAAAAGTTAAAGTATTTTGGATTAAAGGCTGGTGGATCATGCAGAATATTTTGAAAAAGAAGATTAAGTTTACTCCGCAGTTCTTTCTACTAGGAATAATTATGGACTATACAGCTATAGAGACTAAATTGATTTTGAACTTAATAACAGTCGCAAGACTTTTGATTGCTCAGTATTGGAAGAAAGAAGAATTACCTACAATCAAGAATGGACAAAACAAAACAACAAATGGACACTCAAAGTATCAAATCTGGCAGAGATGACAAAATCTCCGCTTACTTGAAAGACTATATACTAGAAAAATATATTTTAGAATGGAAAATGTGGATTGATTATATTCAAAATAAGTATCAGATAAAAAAATATCGAATAGCATATGAGTAAATTTAGGAAATATTTTGTATTAGATATATTTTTGAAGGAGAGGGGAATTGAGGGTGTGACTAAGTGTGGTGTGACTAAAGATTATAATTTAGGAATTATTTTGGATTATGATTGTTAGTTTTGATACCCTGCATTTTGTTCTGGGAAGTCGGGGTGGGGGTGGGGGTAAGGGGAGGGAATTGGGGGTTTGGTAGAGATGGAGTGATGGTTAATGTACAGGGATTATTGAAGAAATATAATTAATGTAGGGTCGGGTCTGCATAGTTACCATTTTAGAACGGTGGGGAGGGAGAAAAGAGAGAGAGAAAAAAGAAAAATATATAAAATAAGATCACTGAAAGAGTATTATAGCATCTGAATTGACAGAACATGCTATACCATAATATACTATATTTGGTTTTGGCTTAGCATGATCTTCAATTCCAGCCAAAAATATTTTACTTCCATGATCATCAAACTTTCAGATCTGTAGGTATTTAAAAAATTGACATTCCATGGATGTTACAAAATAGCTCCTGGGGGTGTGACACATCTATTAATTATGGATTATTTCTTACTTATTGTTATGGTTCCCAGAATGCTCTCTGCCACTTGTATTGGAGGATTGGGGGGCAAGAAGGCAAATTGTGCTTGTTGCACCTACTCTTTATTCTTATTTTAAATAAATGCCTGAAGGATATGTGTATGTTCTAAGACCATTTTGGAAATAAAGGATATATTTTGTTGGTACAGTATACTGAATAAATGTAGTGGCTTAATGAATAAACCACAATGAAATTCACACTCAGTCATAATGATCTAACTATTCAATTAAATATAAAGGTAAAGGTTTCTCCTGTCCAGTCAGGTCTGAGTCTAGGATGTGCTCATCTGTTTCTTAGCTGAGAGAGCCAGAGTTGTCTGAAGATGCTGCCGTGGTTGCAGGGCCAGCATATCTATACGCCAAAGTGAATACTGTTACCTTCCCAGTGAATGGTACCTATTTATATACTCGCATTTGCATGCTTTCAAACTGCTAGGTAAGCAGGAGCTGGGGCAAGAATGGTATATACTATACAATATCTATCTATTGTTTATTGAGAATGTTGATAATCTAATACAACTATACAATTACTCATGAAATGAAGCTTATCTTAAACAAATTGAATATTTCAATGCTTTTTAAATAGATGCTCAAACTATATAAAAATTGTTCCCAATAATGGAACATCTAAAACTGAAACATCTAAAACTGGACCAACTAGCAATTCTGTATTATGGACCAATATCTTAAAATCAAATTCTTAGTCAGTCCTTGATTTAAACTGAAAGGTGTGACCGTATGTTAGGAAAGGACTCACAAAAAGTACGTATGATCTGATTTTGAAGTTATGATGGTCACATACTCTCCCATGGTCATGTTTGCACTTTGGGCACTTGACAATTGGCTCACCCTTACAGCCATTTGCAATGCTTCAGCCATATAATCATTTTGTACTTTTTTTTTTTTTTGGCCATTTTTCAGATTTTACTTTTGGTCTCGAGCAAAAAAAATTCTCATTGGATATAATGGTTCATTTAATGGTTGCTTACTGGCCACCGTATTCTAGAGTCAAATGTAGGCCATCTGCCTGACAGCTAAACCGACATTGGGTCATGTAACAGGATAATGATTCTAAGCACACCAGCAAATCTACAATAAAATGGCTGAAAAGGGAAATAATCAATGTGTTGCAATGGCTCAATCCTATTGAAATGCTGTGGTGGGACCTCAAGAGAGCTGTGCATAAACAAATGCCCAAAAACTTCAATGAGCTGAAGCAATGTTGTAAAGAAAATTGGGCCAAACTTCCTCCACAATGATGTGAGAGACACACAGAAAATGATTATTTCAAGTTATTGCTGCTAAAAGTGGTCCTACAAGTTATTGAATCATAAAGTGTACTTAGTTTTTCACACATACCCTCTTCGTTTTGGCTTTTTTTTTTTTTTGTAAAATAGATGACATTGTGTAAAATGTCATGTGTTGCTGTACATCTGAAGTTGTATTTACCTACTTATAGGTAAAAGATTTTTACTATATCCCAATATCTAAAACCATAGAACTCACAAGAGGGTGTATTTTCTTTTTTAAGACTATAGCATCCACTACACAAATTATAAAACCATTAATAAGGTTAACATATCAGTAACATCTGTTTACTAATATACACAATTCTTCCATTAGTCTTCCAACATAAACATATATCAGAAACATAAATAAGGGATCATGGATTTAAAGGAAAAAAGAATCACCCTAAAAGCTGTATACTTCAAACACATGTGTAAATGGCCACTATGAAATAGATAGAAATTGAATAAATAAAAAACATACAATTATGTCATGAGTGCCAAGTAGATGGTTTTTCAAAGATGGTTCTCCAGTAAGATTTTGAGAAGTAAACTTGCAGCTTGCTTCTACTGGTAAGCAGTATCTGCCACCTTACAAGGACTAATTGGCAAAATGCCCATTTTCACTTTCTATTTCTAAAAAGCTTTGTATAAAGTGTTTTTTATAGAAAAAACTTTCAGTTATTACATGTATTGAATCAGGAGGAATATGAAGTAAGAAACTTATAAGTATAACCAGAGTATTTCCATTACGTAAATTGTGTTCTTGTCTACGATAAGGGTACCAATTTTAATCTGGAACTTCCCTCAAACTTCAGCAGTATCGTGCTCACTTACTAAAGAATTTTATAAGTGGGTGCTCTCTGAATCATCCAATGCCCAATTATACAATAATGCACCAAGGTTCATTCCAAGAGCATATTTAACAAGAAAGGGAAAAATAGGCAAAACCAAAGGATTTTTTATATCATGAATATGAAAAATGAAACCATTATTTCTAAAATAAGTATCATTTTTGCCTTTGAACAGACACTCATAATTGTCTATGTCAAACACAGTTCAGACAAATAGCTTTAAAAAGAAGATACTAAATATATTTAATGAATATAGGGTAGCTTACAGCAGCACATGGTAGAAGTCACAATAACCAAGCTATTTGAACATATGTATTTTAACAAATCATTTAATTTAGTTTCAGTAGGGGTTAAGGTACAGAGTATAACATATATGTTTACCCAGTTTATGCCCATACGTGACGGTTAATTTCTTCTTGTTGACTTCCACTGATTTTTGTACATCAACTTTAATAGTATTATAAATGCATGCAGTGTTTTCTAAAATGCCACTCTTAAAGGCTGTGTTTAAAAGCCTTTGGAAAATCTGGAAAATGACCTTTATGGGATGTATATCCAATTCCCAGTGTTCAGTGTTTAAGCTTGCATATTCATTATATTCATCGTAGTACTGAAAATTCAAGCCATCTGAAGTGAAGTTAGACTCAAACAATTAAATTTCTAAAAGCAAAATTATGTATGTTCCATGCCAAAATACTCCCATTTACCAAATAACCATGTGGAATTTCCTTCAGGAACTCAACAATGTCCTACTTTTGATGTAACATTATTCTGAAACAAAAACACTTTCAAGTATGCTTTCTGTATTTCTATTTTTTTTCCAGAGATACCTTAGACATACTTGATAACTGGAAGCTCTCAAAAAGTGGATTTAAACAAAGCTGATCAAAGTTCAATAATTCATATCCATTTTAATGAATTTTTATATGTCGCAGCCAAGTTATTTTAATTTCCATTTTTAACAGTATATATAAGGAAGCAAGAATATAAGGACAAATGAAGGTTTATGAGCAGGCCTTTCCTAGAGATGATCAGATAAAAAAAGGCTTATTCACAGATATAATTTCTGTGTGTTACAAGCAGTATTGTAGCCATGTCAAACTTGTATTAGTAAAAATAAAAGTTAACAGTTCACAACATTCCAACTAATGTTTTGGACTGAGAGTGTTATAGATCAATAGCTTCTAGAAAAATATTTAGAAACGTATGTAAAGTTTAGAGCAAGGAAAACTAATTATCATAATCTAACAAAGAGAAAGTCAGCAGTAAGTAATAGAACTTGTATCTTTCCACCAACTGTTTTTCACCTCACAATCACTGACAAGACTTGTGTACATATTTCTGCACCTGCACTTATAAAAGCAGATAAAATATTTAATGTGTAATTTATCATTTATTTTACCAGCATGGAGTACAAGATGAATATATCAAAGTAGTCAAGCAGTTATATATCAATGGTACCCCTGCAAAAATAGTATCCAGATATCTGCTAATTAAAAAGAAATGGATTTGCAATTGTGAAGAGATACAGCTTGATCTACCACAAAATACAAAGAGCTGCAAAAAATGTCTAATTCCAATAAGGTGTATAAGTTATTAAATAATGATCTCATTGAAAATATAAATGAAGCCATAAGTCCTTCTCACATGCAATATTATTCATTATTAAACAAATATGTAAAAAGGCCATTGGTTTGCTTTGTTAATCATTGTAGAAAATGCCAATTCTCTGGTCACATACTCCACTAGTTTAGCACTTAATGGTATTGAATTGTTACAAATGATTTTAAATACTGTTAATTCCAATTCTCCACTGATAAAGAATGAGACTCTGAATGTGGCAGTCTTCACTAAAGGGCAAGAAGCACAGTCTCTTGTACAATTATCCAGAGGAGCAGCAACCTCCACTACTCTGAGCTGCTGGCTCATCATCAATTATTTGTACTCCCCGCCTTGCAGCTCCTGATTGACTAGAACCGTTGCCTCGTGCTCTCTCATCAACTTGCGCAGTTTCTATCATTCCTACAATACAAAAATATATTAGAGAATTTCTAATCATTGAACAGAAAAGCTAATCATATTTTATATAAATGTAACATATGCAAATTTTGTAAAATATTCTTTAAACACACTTTACTTTTAAGTTAATTTATAAACAGAACCTAATTTTAAATACCCAATATTATCTGAAACCCCATGTGTATTACTGAACTAAAATTAGTCAAATTGTCTTCAAAGAATCAAATGCAACAGCAAAGATAATTATCTAACATCAATTTGAATATGTCACTGTTACAGAGCGCTTATCACTTTTCAGATAATAACCATTCTATTTCAGTGATTACCATCCCAGATTATTCTACAGCAGCCCATTAGCTAATGGGTACCACCATATTTCTGTATCCAAAAGATTCCTAAACTCTGATGAGGCTAATAAATGGGCATGCACAGTATTAGTAATAAGCAGTAGTCTTCAATTTCTTCCTATGTAGTTACTGCAAAATAAGAAGGAACAGATGCAACACCATAAAACAGTTTGTGGTCCATAAACTGTATTATGATTTAAATGTCAGCACTGTTAGTATCTCATACCTGCCATTCTTTTTAAATGCTTATTATTTAACCAAATTTAACTTCTGCAGAACTGTATTTTGAAGCCTTATATTACTGTCATATTTTTTTTTTTCTGTCCTAGGTTTATATATCAGGCATTAAGTTTAACATTTCAGTAGAAATAAGCAGGAACTGAATCATCTTCTCATATGGAATTAAGAGGCTATATCTTAAATAATATCACACTTGCCAAGCACCAATTTAACAAGTTAAACTTATATTTTGTTCATTTTTTAGCAGACCTGTGATTCCTGCCTCTCTATATATAATATCCCAACACATGTTCCAGGATGGGTCTAGCAGCCAGTAATCAAAGTGCATGCTACTGGAAGCATGACTTCATGCTACAAATTATGAGCCTTAATCAATAAGCAGTGCCATTTCTGACCTACAACTGTTTTTCTCACAATTACCGCTCAATCTACTATCCTCCTCATCCTGTACTACCGCAGAAAACAAAGACAAAAATATGAAAATTATGCCATTTGGATGGGATCATTAATCCTATAAATAGAAATTATCTTGAACAGGAACAGATAATGGTATACCTGCAACTACAGATATTTATTTATTTATTTATTTATTTATTATTTATTTGCATTTATATCCCGCCCTTCTCCGAAGACTCAGGGCGGCTTACATTATGTTAGCAATAGTCCTCATCCATTTGTATATTATATGCAAAGTCAACTTATTGCCCCCAACAATCTGGGTCCTCATTTTACCTACCTTATAAAGGATGGAAGGCTGAGTCAACCTTGGGCCTGGTGGGACTTGAACCTGCAGTAATTGCAAGCAGCTGTGTTAATAACAGACTGTCTTAGCAGTCTGAGCCACCAGAGGCCCAGTTAAGGGCCTCTTAAGGAATAGGATGCAGCCATATGCGTTACTATGGCAGAAAGTTTATGGTATTTTATGATAAATGTTTTGTAATTTATTTACAATAGTGTATTTATTAATAATGAGTGACTATTGTTAAGTATAAAATATAAAGTAATGTAATATATTTGAAGTTAGTTCATAAATGCTGCAGTTCAATTTTAAATAGTAACATTATTTTAACATTCAATGATATACTATGTTTGAAAATATTCAGAATTGCATCATAACCACTTTGTGATGTCAGAATATTAATGTGGACAGAAGGTCCTGCACTAATGTGCTTAAATAAAATTACAAAATTTTAATATGAAAAACTGCTGTTTTATATCACATGGTCATGTGATAATTTGGTATCTTAGCGGGATAGTATATAAGTAGGGAAATTGAAGTATATACCAAGGCTTTGGAATCTGATTGTTGATCAGGAATTATGGTTTATATCAAGAGTGGGAAGTGGCTAAAAGTATCTTACTGAAAAACTAGAAATGTGGTATTATTCCAAATGTTTTTTTTTTTATTTGCATTTATATCCCGCCCTTCTCCGAAGACTCAGGGCGGCTTACATTATGTTAGCAATAGTCCTCATCCATTTGTATATTATATGCAAAGTCAACTTATTGCCCCCAACAATCTGGGTCCTCATTTTACCTACCTTATAAAGGATGGAAGGCTGAGTCAACCTTGGGCCTGGTGGGACTTGAACCTGCAGTAATTGCAAGCAGCTGTGTTAATAACAGACTGTCTTAGCAGTCTGAGCCACCAGAGGCCCAGTTAAGGGCCTCTTAAGGAATAGGATGCAGCCATATGCGTTACTATGGCAGAAAGTTTATGGTATTTTATGATAAATGTTTTGTAATTTATTTACAATAGTGTATTTATTAATAATGAGTGACTATTGTTAAGTATAAAATATAAAGTATTTTTTTTCTTTCCATTCTTAGTTTGTATGGAGTTGTTTCTTTTCTCTTCTGGTTTCTATTATTTTTCCTTAAGTTTAAAGATTGTTTTGTTAATTGTTTATGTTAAGAATGTTAATTTAAAAAAATAGAAATTCATATGCAAACTGTCTTACATAGCTTAAATCTAGTGCAAATAAAACTGGATATAAAACAATAGCTCATCGTTCAGGAGGCATTTCCTTTCATAACAGAAACATTAACCCATATATTAGACAAACCTACGTTTACACAAATCAAGAAAGAGTTCTTCTATTCCTTTGTTCTGTTTGGCAGATGTATGATAGTGTTTTGCTCCCACTGATTCTGCATATCTGCAAGAAAAAACACCTTATCTTGTGACTGAAAATTAAAATTTGCATGCATTTTCTATGTTGTAAGCAAATTATACAGACCGTGTAAATCTTAATACATCTAATGCACAGGAAAAATATCCCATTGTCTTTTCTTCCATGTAAATTGTAATTGAATTGTAATTACATCTGGTCATTGATCATAATAAAATATTTGGATCTGGATACAGACTATTTAAATTAGCTAGGAAAATAACATTAAGTAACAGCAGAATTGAGGCAGTAAATGTAGATTTTAAGTACACTAATTGCATAAAATGTTTTAATATTTCATAATTTAAATATGAATACAGGTGGTCCTCATTTAGCAACTATACTTGGGACTGGCAACTCATTGTTAAGCAAAGCAGTCACTAAGTGAAAAATCACATGACCATGATTGGCCTTACAAGTTTACTTCACTTTACTCTCCTTTGCTTTAAAATGTCAAAAAGAGGAGAATGATGTTGGTATTATCTATTCAGTCATGTCCGAATCGTGGCAATTCTATGAGCCAGGTTTCTCTACATCTGCCAATCTTGCACTACTTCTTTGAGCTGTTCTATGCTCTGACTGGTATCAGCTTTGATGGTGTCCAGCCATCATGTTTTTGGAGGACTAATTTTCTTTTTACTGCTAACTCTTCCTAACATAAGTGAATTCCCCATGACAGGGCCAAAATAAGTAAGATTACCTGAAGGATATAACCACAAACAGCCAGATAAGGCCAAACAACGGGGAAGCTTTCCAGAATTCAACTTGTGAAGAACTTGGACAAAAGGACATTTCTTACAGCCTTTTTTTCCACCCCATATCCTTTTGAATAGTCACCCCAGCGCTGGGGTAATTAGCAGAATTGATTCTTGTATCTACATTCTTTGGAGAAGGCGGCACTATAAGACAGTCAGCAGGCATTCAATGGGAAATACACAGGGAAAGAAACGTGCTACTGCTAATTGTTTACCTAAAAAGCTATTTAAGAAGCAAACTAAATCCTTTACTGTAAAACTAATTAGGGTCTTGTCAATTTTAGGCAGTAACTGCAAGCTCACCCAACATTCTAATCAACTAATTAAGACCACAAAGCTAAGTTTCTTAACTTGTGGTTAACCCTTTTTAGGAATAGGCTGTGCAACAGAGAAAAGCAACTCAGGGCAATATCATGTCTAGGCAATCTCTCCAGCTTTTGGGGAGGGACGGGGCAGAAAATCAGGTCAGGCACAGAACAACAGGTTACTACCGATTGTGATGATGAACATGTGCAAGAGAGATTCTGCAAAGGCACTGGTCACAAAGTTACTATTTCATCTCTGTTGTAACTGCCATTGGTTGCTGTCTAAGCAGTTGCTAAATGAGGATTACTGTATGCTCTATATGTGATGGCATCTTCAAGAAAGTATTGAAATTAAGAGTCAAAAACTTACGATTCTGCTTCTTGAATAGACACATGTCTTTCCTTCTCCAAATCTATCTTGTTACCTGTCAAGAATTCAGATTCCATTAATATTCAAAATAAATCAGAAAGATACAATCTGCTCAACATCAACAATATGTTTCTAACTGATTTCTGTCTTCATTGTTTCTAGCATGAGTGGCATTTACTCTTCTACATCTGAATCCATTCAGGTATCCAGAATTGTCAAATTATTATTATTATTTATTATTATTATAATTATTGTCAAAAATTGTCACATTATCAATTTCACATTATCACATTAGCAAGAATACAAAAGAACACGCTGAAACATTTTTGTAATTCTTCACCATGAAAGTATTGAATAGCATGATAGAATCCTGCTCCATTCTGAAATCTTTGGCTAATCTCTAAAAGACATGTTCACTAATATAGTTAAACAGGAAGCTGTGGTTATTTCAAACAGATAAATTGCAGCTAAACTTAATTTGAGATACCAAAGAACTTCCCAAAATGGCAAGTAATTTGTATACCGTGTTTCCCTGAAAATAAGACTCTGTCTTATATTTTTTTGAACCCTGAAATAAGCGCTTGGCCTTATTGCCATGCACTCAAAAGACCAGTTGGTTTATTCTCAGGGGATGTCTTATTTTGGGGGAAACAGGGTAGTTCAGGGAAACCTTTTAATCTTATTTCTAAAGCAATTTTATACTAACTTGTTCACAAAGAATATCTAGTGTAGAACTAAATGGACTCAGAATTGTAATAGGGATTCAAACACATTCAGAAATTTCCCAAAAAACTTTCATATTCTTGCTACTGGCATTCTGCTTTCCATTTTTTCCTTCTGTTTACTTTTACAATCCTTAGATATTATTTTTCTTACTGAAGCCAGATCAGTACCAAAATTAAAAGGGTTTTTAAAAAGAACTTATAGGTTTTATGCAATCATTTAAATGCAACATTCCACTAAAAGTGAACAATAAGATGTAAAAACTCAAATCTTACCAACTATGCATAGGCAAATTTCATTCCCCAACATTTTTCTTAATTCCTTTACCCAGTTTTTTACCTATGAAAGTAACAAGAAAATGTATTTCAATATTACAATTTTTAAGTTTTTAAAAGAGTTATTTTAAAATTTTCTAATCAGAAATCCCAGTCTCTTTTGTTTTTACAGGAATTGCAATCTTATAACTGCTTTCTTGGAAGTAAATCCTACTAAATTTAATTTAATGGAACTTACTTCTGGATTGTACATTAAAAATGCTTTTAAATCAATTATCGACACATAGGCCTACTCTATAAAATGGGACTTCCTTTGCACCTTTTCTCCAATGCAACTTTCAGCATACATTCAGAATCATGCAGTGAAATCTGGGAGCACTATTTCATTAGTTAATGCTATTCCTCCAGAGCATAAGCCCATTTAGATATCACTTTTTATTCAACTCAAGTCCACAGTATAATGAGATAAGTTTATCCACCAGGTTATTTCTAAAATATAAGAGTGAAATTTAATTTGGAAAAAAAATGTTCTTGCTGCGGTTGCTTATTTGATACAGGGAAATGGTATAGTTACCTTTTGAAAAGAATCTTCATCTGTTATATCATAAACTAAAATAGCTCCATTAGAGTCTCTGTAGTAAATAGGACCTAGTGCATGAAATCGTTCTTGTCCAGCTGTATCCTGCATGATACACAAATACTGATCTCATTTAATCTACTCAAATAGTAAATTATTTTCCTAAGTAAAGTTTGATATTTAAATGCAATATTATGACATGATTACACCACTTACCCATATTGCAAGGTTTACTCTTTTCCCTCCAATATTTAGCTTCTTGGTTAGAAAAGATGCCTGCAAGTGGAAAAACACCATAAAATTAATGCCCAGATTTCACTGATTCATGCTAATAATGTATTTCAATGAGTTTTGTAAATATAAAAACAAAACAAGCCCCCGAGGTCATTTTACTAACTTAAATAAAAATATGACTAGTATTAGAAGAAACGATGTTTTGCAAGAATAAAAAAATGGATTTAAATGGTGCTAAACTAAAGTTATCTATATTTTCCTCTTATTTAATAAGATTTCCATCAATTCCTTTAATTTATTTCAATATTATAGTTTTGACTAATGACTTTTTATTCCTTTTCTTCACTTTGCACAATGTTATTTATAAGAAAGTCTATTGCTGAAATGAAGGTCTGGGGTGAAAAATATTAACTAGGGAATTAAATGTTCTGTTTTTGGCAAAATTATTGATTAGTTCAGAGAAATACTTCAAGAAATTTCAACATACTGAGAGAGCTATTGTCTGTGATGCATTTTGTACTTCTTTTGGATAATGGAGAAGAAATAAAAGCTTGTGAATAAAACCTTTCTTTCAGTGAAGAATAGGAATGTGCTGCATATTGGACTCATAATTCCAAAAGATGCCGTGAAGTATGAAGCAACACAAGTAAAACACTACCTGCAGCACCTTAAAGCATCTCATCCTTTTCTAATATTGCACAATTGCCTTCAAGCTCGTCTCACAAAAAGATGCAGTTGCTTTAAGGTGTTGCAGAGAATACTGCTTCTATTCTAAACATCTGGGAGATCATATGTGAAGTTCTACACTACCCAAACGGGCAGGTGCTTCTTTATATTTTTATTCCCACTGTAAACTCCATCATATTATTTTCAGTTCTTTTATTGTTACATTGTGTTTTAACTGATTCTATATACTGCCTTGAGTCACCTTTAATGTATACAAAATAGATGTTTATACAGTAATAAAGCAAACGTTAAATAAACTGATTATATTTCAAAACTGGAAAATGTTTAATTAGTTTTAACATTCTGATCTGAAGCAGATTTTGTAAGATATAAAAACTGGCTGCCTGGTTAAATCCAATTTAATCAGACAACAGCCTATCAATCTGATTTGGGACAAAGTATTAAGATACTACAGTTCATATTATTTTAGAAAAGAGGCATGAATGAAGATATTTCCTCAACAAAGAGAACCCCCTGCCTTTCCCAACACCAACAATAAAATGAATGGCAGATAACAGACACGTAACACTGTAAGTTAATGACTGCTTGAAAAACATTTTATTATGACATCTACCAACCTCTGGTTTAACACCAGAAGACAAATGCTTGCAGGCCAGCATTGGTCTGAGGCATTTAAATAAATAAAAATGGACTTATCTTTTTTCAGTTTATAATAAAGCAACTCTGAAAAATCTGTTATAATATTTGAATATAATATTCAAATATTTGAAAATATTTGCAGATCCCTCGCATCCTGGACATAAACTGTTTCAACTCCTACCCTCAAAACGATGCTATAGAGCACTGCACACCAGAACAACTAGACACAAGAACAGTTTTTTCCCGAAGGCCATCACTCTGCTAAACAAATAATTCCATCAACACTGTCAGACTATTTACTGAATCTGCACTACTATTAATCGTTTCATAGTTCCCATCACCAATCTCTTTCCATTTATGACTGTATGACTATAACTTGTTGCTGGCAATCCTTATGATTTACATTGATATATTGATCATCAATTGTGTTGTAAATGTTGTACCTTGATGAACGTATCTTTTCTTTTATGTACACTGAGAGCATATGCACCAAGACAAATTCCTTGTGTGTCCAATCACACTTGGCCAATAAAAAATTCTATTCTATTCTAATATATTCTAGATGGCACTTCAAAAGAATGTAAAATCACATGTTAAATCTAAGAAATGAACTTTGTTTCAATCACCGGTACACTGAATCTTATCAAACTGGTCCTTTCATTTATTTATTCTCAGTTTACATTAAGCATATTACCGGTAGTCCTTGGCTTATGATCACAAATGAGCCCCAGATTTATACTGCTAAGTGAGACAGTTAAATGAATTTTGCCTCATTTTATAATCTTTCTTGTCACAGTTATTCAGCGAATAATTACAACTGTTAAATTAGTAACAGTGCTGTTAAGTGAATCTGGCTTCCCTATTGACTTTGCTTGTCAGAAAGTCACAAAGATGATCACAACGGTCATAAACATGAGCCAGTTGCCAAATATCTGAATTTTAATTATGTGACCATGGGGATGCTGCAATAGTTGTAAGTGTGAAAAAGTCACAAGACACTTTTTAAAGTGCCACTGTAACTTTGAAGAGACACTAAATGAACTGTTATAAGTTGAGCACTACCTTCATAACCAATTTCATACCAGGTTAATTAATCACTGTTTAAAACAATCAAGATTAACAGAACTGTAGAATGCTGCATTTTAGATTATACTACAGTAGTTTTTTAAAAAACAAAACAAAATAAAACAGACTGCTTTAAGACATAACTTGTCTTGTAGGAGTGTTGCAATAAAACTGGTATGGAATGGAAACAAAGAATTATGTAAGTCTCCTGGGGTTTCTTTGAGAAAGAGCAGGATGTTAAAGAACAACAAAATTAATCTTTAGAGGAAGTTACAATTAGCAATTATGAACTGACACTTCTCAATTTTAAAAGAAGTCCTTAACTAGTATCATATCCAGAATGGATTCCCTCCCAGTAACTAATTCATAGCTACAGACTGCTAGTTTCCCATTATAATGGTCATTTGCAAGAGAGAACAAATCTTAACATTCAAGTGCACAAAGTTTCTATTCACTCAACTAATAGTGATAAAAGTAAAATCCCAAGAATCTACTTAACAAGTCTAGCAAAATTTGTTTAACTCCATATTTAAAAGTACTGATATCCTATATATAATAAGAAACAAAATAAACCTGTGATTTATTAATGAACAGTGGGAAGTGTTTTTCCTGTACTGAAGACAAATAACTGCAATAATTGCTTGCAAAAATGGGATATATTCTCTCTTGCATGTTTGTTTTAGAAAGCAAAAGGATACAGTTGTACTGTATTCATAAATTCAATTTAATTATCCTTAATGCCATCTTAAACAGAAATGTAGATGGAACACAGAATTTTGGTATGGAAATCTATTCCTTTGAAGAATCATATGGACCCTAACAGCTGAAAATGAAAGTTAAACTTGATCAAGTTTAGTTATAGAAGTGTATGGAAACTTAGCTTCCTTTTTAAACGGTCTTATTTGTATCCTTGGAGAGGCATCATTACAAATATATCCTTCAGAATAATCTGAATTATTCACAGTCTATTTCAGCTCTGCATGTGACTAAACACTAGATCTGACAACCTATTCCATTACTATTCTCTAAAAAGTATGGGCAAAGCAAATGAACTGTAGCAACAAGAGTTTCAAATTACTGAACCATTCAAGATTTTACTATATATAAATCAACATGTTTATTAACTAATTTGAAAACTAGTCAGTGGAAAGTAAATAGATAAACGTATGTTGTTTTTTTTAAAAAATCTTGTTAAGGTCAGATAAGGATAATTTCAGAGTATAATTTTTATCCAGAACATCTGATGATCACGTGAAATTCTTGAAAGAAAAAAATAATAAACAACCAAGCTGTCTTAGAGATTTCTGCAATTTTGAAATAAAAAATAAATTCTACAATTACCATAACATTTTATTAATTCCTGCTGATCTCTAACATTGAATACTGTATTTCTATACAGCAAGAAAGCCACACAGTCACTTCGATTTACTTCTATTCTCAATACCTATCATTTCTACCTTAATTCCAGAATTACAGAGTTTCAGAAATATCAGTTTGCAAAACTCTATGGGACATTTATTTTAACGATACTGCCCTTCTAAAGTTTGGGCTTCTACAATAGTAAAACGATTCATAAGGACCTACTTATGAAACATAATACTAGGAGTGAAAAACAGAACATTGAGCGGGCTTTGGTTCATGCGTACATTAAAATACCCAAATGTGTTCAAATTCCAGAGAAATTAATAGTTTACTGTACCATTTCTAAGCTAGAACCGATGTTACCTATTTTTTTTCAGCTTTTCCTACTACCCGTTTCGTGATTCCATGTTGTCTGACACAGTCATTTTTATTTATCTCCAATAAAGGTAGGTTTGATAAACATTAATGGCTATTTTTCTAAACAGTGGGTGGTCCGGGCTGGAAACTTCGAAGCGCTTCACTCTCTCGCTGTTCGGATTAGGTAGGGGGGGGGGGAGGAAAGCAGTCGGGGACCCACTGTCGTCCCCTCCTCAAAAGTGCGATAGGAGAAACAAGCCCATCTTAAAAGAAGGAAGCCGAATTCCACCCCTGCCGAGCGGCCTCCTACACTGCAGCCTCCCGGGCCTACCTGCAGAGTGGTGATATGCTTGTCATTGAACTTGTTCTCACAGTAACGGAGTACTAGGGAAGTCTTCCCCACGCAGCCTTCCCCGAGCAGCACCACCTTGAAGGAGAAACTTCGCCCGCCGGCAGCAGCGGCGGCACCAGCGCCGCCGCCTCCCGCGCCCGAAGTGGCCGCTGCCGTCGCCATCCGCAGCGAAGTGGCCGCCGCTCCCGCGGCCTCACATCGGCAAACCGCCCAACTCCGCTCTGATTCGGGGGCGCTCGGCAGAGCCCAAGAAGAACCGTAAAAGAGGAGCGGGGGGAGGGGGGAAAGGAGAGGAGGCCGCGCGGAGGAAGACTGCGAGGGGGAAGCAAAGCACAGAAGGAGAAACGAAGCGGCGAGGGTGGGGGAAAGAAAGAGAGAGAGCGAGAGAGCGAGAGAGGAACCCCGAGCCACCCTCCTCCCACACCGGGGCGTCTCGCTCAGCCTCCTTTCTAATGGCGTCTTCTTCTTCTTCCTCCTACGTCATTCGACGGACGGTCACGCGACGCGCCGTTGGCAACTGACGTTTCGCCCTTCCGAAGCTCCGCCCCAAAAACCCAGCGGGAGAGGAGAAACTTGAGTCTCTTAAATCAGGGGGTCTCCGACCTTGGCGACTTTAAACCTGGCGGACTTCAACTCCCAGAATTCCCCAGCCAGCAAAGCAAAGCAAAGCTGGCTGGGGAATTCTGGGAGTTGAAGTCCGCCAGGCTTAAAGTCGCCAAGGTCGGAGACCCCTGCCTTAAACTAGGCCGGGCGGAGATGACGCGGGTAATGTGAGATCTGTTATAAGTGGATGCGATACAGCCGTGGGGCCCGTGTCGCTCCCATCTTTTTCTACGGGGGTAGGCTTTTGGTACCAGTGGCTGAGTGTGCTATCGGCGGTAGAGGAGAAGATAGACCGTTATTAAGTCGGCCTGCAGCGTCACTGCTTCTGAAGCAATGTTTCCTGCTCAGGGCTGTCCACGAAAAACAAGGAGGGTTGGAGGAGAAGGCTGTTGCTTTCCTGCAACCGTGATCTTTGTGTGTTCATACTTGGGGTGGGAGTGGGAACGTTTACAGGACTTTGTTTCCATGAGGTTTGCTTCTGGTCTTGGGAAAGCCTGCAGAGAAATTGCAAGTGTGAAAAAGTTTAGTCAAAATACGGCCTGTATCTTTTCGGTTTGCCGTAAACGTTTTTTCTATGAAGAACTTTTGGGTCCCTTCAAGGCTAATAAACGTCTATGTCAGATGGAGGAGGAGGCAGTAATCCTAAAGGACCGCGTACGCATAGACTCGGGAACAGCAAACGGGGAGTAAAGAGTGAAGTCCAAGGAAGTAAAACGGAAAAAATTCGTGCTGATTTATAAGTAGCTGTTTACAAATGGTTGCTGATAAAATGCAGATTATCTTTCATTGATGGCTCATTTAGCGTCATAGGAACTCATACACCACGCCTTGTAATTTGTTATGCAAGGGGCTATCGTCTGGTGGCAAGAAAGGTGACCACATATTTCCTGTTTAGATTAAAGATTTTCAAACAGTAAATCTAGATAATGTGAAAATCATAGGATCATGTCTAAGATTCATACGTTCCTAATCTGCTTCCACCAACCTGATGCAAGCAACAAAAATATGAAACAAGTTTATCAACCAAAAAGTATGAGGAAAAACATTTTCTAGGCTGCTAGCTGTCATTATCAACCTGATACTATTATCCTGTGAAATTCAGCTGCCATTCTGTTGCATGTAAAACCTGAACTTGCATGTACGTGTGGTGTCTGCTTAGAATAATATACAAATTAATTCTTGTGGCTTATTCAGCAAATTACTTTAACACAATACCTTTGTCTCTGTATAAATGCATTTAGGGACCGAGCAAAGTAATTATTCAAAATTATTTTTTTTCCAATTCGTTTTAAACATTTCTAGATCACTTTTTCTCTGAAGTTTTCCAGGTAGCTTGAAATATTAAAAAGTTTGTTAAAAACTATCAATTTTTCACACATTTCTTAGGATAATTTTAGCTACCTACATCTGATATGTCCCTACAGATTCCTGAAGAAAGCTATTTTTTAAGTTTTCATTTTGATTAGAATGTTTTAATTCAAGGATGGTTGCAAGATTTGTATACATCAAACACTGTCAGCCTTGATGCTTACCCTTCTAGTACATTTCATGGTATTACTTAGATTAATTTGCACACATTTTAAAAATATGTACATTTATCTATTTGCATCTGTACCTTTAAAATGAAATTCATGATCCAGCTAGGATGAAAAAGACTCTATTTTTAGGAGTGACTTTTAAATGTAATTGGATACAATATGAAGGTACTATAAATCAAGTTGATTTATATTTTTACCTTTGCCTTCAATTATGCCCATATAACTTTGTAAAGCATTTTTAAATATTTCTGATGCTGCACATAATGAAATAAGATGAATGTGGTAGACATGGTGTTCCATTCTACTGTGATTTCATGCAGACTAAGTGACTTGTTTTAATTGTGTTGGCTGAATAAATCATAATGGCTTTTCACATGATGCAGTGCTAAACATGGCTTCAATGTGATAATTACCGTAACTTTAAATTATACATGTCTTTAATTTTCCCCCCCAAATGGAACTATAGCTCTTACAACAGCATTGGAAAACTAGGAACTCCAAATAAGAAATCAAAAGCAACCAAAGAACAGTTATCAAAGGTGAGTTGGCCACAACATAGTTTTAAATTGTTCCCAGATTTCAAACTATGTCTTATTAAAGATTACTTTAGAAAATTTAGGGGACTTAATTATTTAGTTCCCTCCAATGTGCATTGAAGGAAGTCTTTGAAGGAAAAGAGATAAGTGTTTTCAAGGGGAAAAGTTCTAACTTCAGATGAATTGCTACAGGAACTTTTATAGAAAGAATACTTTTGCAAGAACTCATGATTCATGGTAATATCTGTCCATGTTAATCTTCAGATCATGGTAAATCAAGGCATCATCAAAGGGTAGCAGCTACCCAGCCTTGAATGATCTTGAAAATCGAGTCAGACTGGTTAGTACTTGGATAAAAGATTTAATTTGAATTCCCAAAGCTGTAGGCTAGATTATGAGTGTCTGCAAAGCTCTACGGCTATCAACATAATATATTAATAGCTAGATAATAGTATGGATTGGATTTGGATTTGTAGTTACCAGGAGAGGAACTTGATTTTGAGGGAGACTACTTTAAGGTCAATCTATTTCTGTGGAAAAAAAACTTGTTTCCCTAAAAGGAGTTTTAGAGCTGCCTAAGCTTAGGCAGAAACGGTCTCCCATGTTGCATCAGAAATATAGTATGTTAGAATTTCTTATTGTCACATCTTTTACCTATGAAATCAGTTGTTTTTTTATAATGGAGGGTTGGTGCAAGCATAATGTTCAAAATAATGCTGCTTACTTCAAGATAAGCAAGAAGTTTGGGGGTATATTTTTGATTAAAAATATTCAATCATTGCCATATATGCCTTCAAGCTGATGTCCTAAATTCAGGACAAAGAGGATGTATACTGAAAAATGAATGGCTTTTCAAATATTAATGTGTCTTATTTGGCTATAATGAGATTTCACATTTTGGATTTTCCATACTGCCAATTGGAGCATAAAGAAACCAATAGGTGGTGCTGTTCCCATTGGTAAATCATTATTGAACAAAACATCTTTTCATGTTTAAAATGACAGTTCATGCAATATTAATGAAAATTCAGATTGCAATCAAATGCACCTAGAAAATAAATAATTGTAATCTATGTTTATTGTGATGGATTTTTAATGCTGTTATAGTATATCAATACTCATATGGGATGGAATGAGCAGTCATTTCATCTAAGTCCGTGATGGCAAAACTTATTTATTTATTTATTTTGTCACAACAATATATGTAGGTATCATACAAAAAAGATTATATAGTATATAAACATATATATGAGTAAATATAAGGAGGTATAAGCATATATATATATATAGGAAGAAGAAAAGAAAAACAATAGGACAGGAACGGTAGGCACGTTTGTGCGCTTATGCACGCCCCTTATGGTCCTCTTAGGAATGGGGTGAGGTCAATAGTAGAAAGTTTTTGGTTAAAGCTTTTAGGATTATGAGAAGAGACCACAGAGTCAGGTAAAGTATTCCAAACACTGATGATTCTGTTACAGAAGTCATATTTTCTGCAATCTAGATTAAAGTGGTTGACATTAAGTTTAAATCTATTAGTTGCTCTAGTATTATTGCAATTAAACTATGGCACATGTACCCCAGTTCAGCTCTGTTGCGGATGTGCGCTCGCCTCTCACCAGCCAGCTGCTCTTCTGGTCTCTGCCACAGAGGGGACGCATGCGTGGGGGGGGAGTTCACGTGCGAAGGGGCACGGGGCATTGCATTTTGACAGTTCGGGCACGTGCTTTGGGACCTGGTCCAGAAAAGGTTAGCTATCACTGATCTAAGCAAATGGTAGAACTTAAAATATACATGAGAAAGTCTTATAAAAATATTATACCAGTCTTTGCCTATATAATCCAGTTTTACTCATGATTGAAAATTATATCAGGTAATTTTCTGAAATATCTAGCACGACAGCATTAAACATTTGGGGTTTTTTTGTCTAGTTGTTTAATGACACTTTACACTGGAGTATGGTTACTGTTTCAGCCAGGACAGAAAAGAAAATCTTAACCAAAATAATCACATGCATACAAAATGGTCAGCACCAGAGATTGAGGCAATAATGTAATGCCTTGTATATAGCATTATTATTCCCATATTTTAATGTTCTGTGCCACTATCATTTATAATTATTTTGTTCAAATATATTATAAAAACTGTCTCCCTTGTGTATTGCTTGTTTTAATAAAATTTTTAGATCACAGCTGAGAGAATCTATGACCCTACTTGTTCCTGAACTATAACTTACATTGTCTCTTACCCTTGGTGATGTTTGTTTTGGACTAGCGGGAAGTACAGTTTAATTCTTCCATCTGCAGGTTGAAGATTTCTCATTTTATCACTAATTAAAAATAGGAAAGCCAGAAAAGGTTGTTTACAAATAAGCCGCTCAGAATTGTACAAACCAGTATAGAAGCATTTGAAATAAATAATTTTACACATGTATAATAAATAGAATTTCTATTAATTGAAGTGTGATACAAAGATATGCATTATGAACCTCTATTTTTTGGCAGGTGATGCTTGTTTATGTATTTATTGATCAAATTTATATAGTCACCCTTTTCATAAAGGGCAGCATATAAACAATCAAATAACAGATATAAAAATAAGCAATATAAAAATATAAAATCCAGATTAAAATAGAAATTATAAAAACAAATATACCAATCCTAAGCAAATGGTGGATAAGAATAAGCACCTAACAAAAGGACAATTTGAGCTATTCTCTGCTTTCCTGGCAGCTCACAGCCTGATTACATAACCAAGTCTTGAGGGATTTTCAGAATATCAAAGGGATGGAGCTAATCTAATTCAAACTTTCATCATGCTTTCACTAACTACCAAATTCCTATGGTGTTTGTTGCCAATGCTGTATTCCCTTCACTTACAACCACTGTGGAAAATCTTGAAGGGTATGAATGGCTAGGAATGAAGCTGGAAATGCATGCATAGTAACAAGTATATAAAGTATAGTTCATTGCAAAATATGTATACAAGACTTAATGTGTATTTTGACCAAGCATGAATATGGACATCAGTTCATTTAACCATATACTAACATTGTGAAATCCCTTAAATTCTATTTTATCTTTATCTTTCTATTATTACAAATTCTTACCTGCTAGTTTCTACTTCCTCACTACAACAGATAGACTACTGCAGAGAAAAATCTTTGAACTCTATGGTCAAATGTAATTTTTTTGCTTGTTTCAGTGCAATTAATCTCACAGTAAACACTCAGGTTTAGATCCTAAATAGTATAAACTGGATTCATCCCAACATTTTGACACACATTATGAGAAATATGTGATACAGGAATGCTGAAACTTCATTGTGCAAAATACATGTACAAGATATTAGGGTATTAAGATATTTAACCAAGCATAAATCTGACAATAGTGTGGCTTGCAATAAATAAAACTATCAGACAATGCCAGCTTGTCTAGCCAGAGCAGAGTCTGGCAGCAAAACTGTGTATAAACTCAATCTTTGGATCAGGGTATTCATTTGACAGCCTTTAAACTCATAGCAATAGCTCTGTCACCAGCCCAAACCTGCTCCTGAGTACAGTTTAAGGCAATCCTACCAGAATTGAGGCTCTCCAACGGTCTCAGGTTACAACTATTCCAATGGCAGCAGTTCCTTGTCATTTGTTGCTTAAAATAATGCCTATTAAACTTACAAAACCATGGAATAGTTTTTGAATGAGGAATATTTGTTACTGTTTAGCAAAAAGTACACAATAGTAACATTATACTATTTTTGCTTACATTTTTTACATTAATTATTAAACTGGGATGTATAAGTGTGCATATTGTGGCATATTTCATCAGTGTTAAAAAAAGTCTTAGTGTAACAGCTTATTTTTTTTATTTGCTCTTTTTATGAGAAATAGGGTTCCACAGTGTTTTGGATTCAGTCTCTTTCACTTGGAAATACTGAAATATTTTCATTAACTTAAAACACAATTTCTGTTATTCAATAACACCTTTATGAAAATCATTAAATTTTGAGGCAGAATTAAAGGCTCTGTAACTATGTTTATATTAGGTATATATTAGTATTTCCACTCCTCCATATTCAGATATGATTAATTTGTTTATTCAATGATGACACATATGAAGGAATATCAGCCACATTTGCTTGGTGAAAGATCTCAATTTTGACATATAGAAACAGTAGTACTGGCTTTCTTTTTAAGACATGGTATGTTTACTCCTGGATCAGAGGAAATTAATACAGGCTCTAACAGAATGAGTTTAACACACAACTCTATTTCACCAACGTTAAAATGTATTTGTTAGATTTAAGAGGACGCTGCATTCACAGATGCTTTAGGAAAGGGGAATAATCAATAATCATATGAGTAGTATTTTTTTAAAGGTTAAAAATGTAAGATCTGGATCAGTCTAAAATACTTATATTTTCAGAATCCATTTCAAAGAGTGGCTAAAGACAAAATAGATTGCATGTTTGAATATAAGTTGCATTAAAGTAGTACCGGTACTCTTCATATCAAGGAGATACTAAGCTAGGATTCTTATTTCCAGGACTATATGCCCATGGAACAGATGGATTTCTCTCCCCCTTCCTTAATGCTACTACAGCTATAATTCTGCAAATGTAGCTAGATAATAGCAATAGCACTTAGACTTATATACCACTTCACTGTGCTTTTACAGTCCTCTCTAAGAGGTTTACAGAGTCGGCATAATACCCCCGACAATCTGGGTCCTCATTTTACCGGATGAACGTCAACCTTCAGCCTGGTGAGATTCGAACTGCCAAATTGCAGTCAGCAGAAGTAGCCTGCAGTACTGCACTCTAACCTTTGCGCCACCTCTGCTCCTAATAATCCTACATAGACTAGGTTTACATAGTCCAATTTGGTAGGTGATCAGAAAAGGTGGTGGTCACAAGTCATTTCTAGAGGGATAAGGCTACAGCAGAAAGGCTCAGGATAAAAAAGCCTTGGGCCATTTTTTTTCTACATTGTCCTTTTGCTAGGAGAGTTAAAGGATTTTTTTAAAAAAAAACAACTGAAACTGCTTTCGGGCTGTGGCCATGCGTTCATCAGTAATCAGGTAAGTGCCTTAGAATCTCTACTCTTACTTGTAGAAAACATGTTTTCTACAAGTAAGAGTACAAGTAAGGTTCTGCTGATGAGGAACTCGGGTGAGATCGCCAGAGGAGACTTTAATTTTTTTTAAAAAAAGTTTAAAGTCTCTGCCGATCGCAGCTGAGGGGTGGGATCCTCAAAGGCTTTTTTTTTACTTTTAAAGGCCTGTTTTGGCTGAAGCAAAACTGGCTTTTAAAAGTAAAAAAAAACCTCTGCAGATGGTGCGGCTCAACAGAGGCAGGGGGGGCGGGGCCAGGGATTTTTGCTACCGGTCCTCTGAACCAGCAGCCGCCATCGCTACCGGATCGCGCGATCCGGTCCGATCCGGGAGCATTTCACCCCTGATGTGGATCCAGACTGTTGCAGGCAATATGCTGGCTCTATAAACTGCCCAGAGAGTACTATAAAGCATTATGGGGCAGTCTTAAGTACTATTGCTAAATGCTAGTGCTATGAATTTAACTAAAAAGGATGTGTAAGTCATTGGCAGTATATTAGTTAGCAGCAACCCAAGTGATGATAATTATAACAAATGCACTGTTCCAAAAGTACTTTTGGGGTTCAACATCTTACACGAACCAGCCATTGTGGTTCCCAGTACCAATGTATGGCTGTGAAAGTTGGATCATAAAGAAGGCTGAGCACCAAAGAATTGGTATTTTCAAATTGTGGTATTGGAGAAGACTTACTAGAGTTCCCTGGACTGCAGGGACATCAAATCAGTTAATCCTAAAGGAAATGAACCCTGAGTGTTCTTTGGAAGGACAGATACTGAAACTGAAGCTCAAGTACTTTGGCCACCAGTTAAGAAGAAAGGACTCATTGGAAAAAACTCTGAAGTTGGAAAAGATTGAAGACAAAAGGAGAAGAGAATGAAAGAGGATGAGATGGTTAGATAATGTCATTAATGAAATGAACATGAATTTGGGCAAACTCCAGGAGACACTGAAGATATAATTCAATGTTGAACTTGTTGAGGATGTTCTCCATTATTTGACTGTTAATTGATGCAAAGTGAAATAGAAAATTCTTAACTTTTAATTTGTGTTTGTTAAAATGTCCATCTTTTATGATAATTTGCTTTTCTATAATGATTCTTGATAGCAAAAAGAGTTGCCATTTTTTAGAATTGATCCTAGCTAAAGTGTTAAGTTAACCAAAATGATATTAAAGTTGTATGATTTTTGTCAACATATCAGTGTTCTGTAATGATTAAACAAAACAGACTGACTGCCATTTTAAAGTCATTTTTATTTGAACATATTTGTAAGAGCTTCATTTGGGACACATTTTCTACATGTATTTTCAAAAAAGATGCCTACTGCTCTATCATGATGTATAAATACCTCGAGGCACAGAAAAGATTTCAATTTGCATTCCTCTCTCCAACTCATACATTCCATTAAATATTGTGTTTTCTATTTTTCTTATTTATAATTAATTCACAATGCTTCACTGATATCTATATTTTAACCAGATCTTCATCAATCCAATCAATTTCTTGGGTTGCATTAAGATTTTATTATCTATTTTCATTGCATTTGTAATATAACTTGCCAATGTATTTTTAAAAAATTATACAAGGAAAAATAAAAAGTAATTTATCAGTAAGAGTTGTTTTCAGTTTAATTGAATTTCACTTTTGGCCCAATCTTTATGAAGAAATAAACCTATCTATTCAGATATCAGTGGTAAGTTATTACAATTTAAAATACAACATCCATCTCAAAGATCAAACAAATTTTGAACAAATATAAGTATTTGTTCTATATGCCAGGATAAAACTATAGCTAATAAGTTACAGACAGTGGCCAAAGCATAAATTCTTGTTTTTTAAGCATAATATTTTAAACCCAATAAATTAAATTTTAAACTTTAAGCACCAACAGGACAGTATTAGGTTTCATACTATACACATTTTAAAAAGTATTTTAATGGCAAAAAGCAAAGTTGTGATTGTATTGAACATTGTACCTAGAGTGGTCAGTTCACTAGCTATAGTACAATAGGTCCCCACAAAAAAAATAGATTTCAAAATAATATGGAAAGTTTAGCATTTAGTTTAGTCACTAGACCAAGATCCTTTACTTGTTCAGGTAGTTGTAGTGGCATTATATCCACAGGTTATTTTAGTCTTCCAAGTTCCCATTTGCCTAATAGATTATAGAGAATGAAGTGCAATCAAATATTCTATCAAGTAATAACTCAAGTGATAACTATAGTCTATTACATAAGAAGAATATTAAATCAGGACTCCGCCTCTTCCTATCTGTCTTAGCTACCTAAAACTGCTGCAGGAAGTATCACTTTAATAACCTAGTGATTCCTCATGCTTTCAGAACAGTTGCAGGAATGTATTCCAGTCTAGAATTATAAAGACTTTTGGTGGAGAATCTTTTAGGTCACAGCTTGTTTGAAGAAAAAAAATGCAAGTCGATACTTGTCTTCATCCTCTTGGCCAAAATCCCCATGCTATTCCTGGCAATAACAAAGCAATGACTACAGAGGAGAAGAGATTAACTGCATTGTTATCCAGGATTGGTTTACCAGAAATATGTGTTGCATTTTCTGTCTGATGGTTGACAACCATTCCAGTACGTTTATCAAAACCTGAAGAAGCAGTAAGATAGCATGTTAACCAAATGGAGAAAACAGTCTTCAATAACATAATATAGCATCAACTATATGTTCCAATGACCACAATTTAAAACCATTGTAAAGATCTTAATTTTACTTTTATTGAAAACAATATTTAAACACTCAAAATGCTTGTTTAAAAAACTGTTTTACATAAAATGGTATTCCTTATTTTTCATCAGGAATCAATCATTACAAAAAGAATTTAAGGCTAGAATATTTATTTATGGTCAACAACCACAATATCCTAAAACTTAAACTGTGAGATTAATATTCTACAGTAGCATTGTAACCCACATCAGCAAGTGAACAAAATTCAGCCACTTTTCTAGAGTTCATATGTGGCTTGCCTGCTAAAATAATAAGGTCTTATAATACTTACATCAATTAAGATCAAAATTAAGACCTGTATCTGACTGAATAGAAAGGACAATAGTAGAAGATTAAGGGCAACTGATTTAATTTTCCTAAGAGATAGATACGTTATTGAAAAACCCTGCCATTAAATCACTCTTCTATTAATTGTGAATTTTGTCATTCTCAAGGTAAGAGTTTCCCAGGTAAGAGTTTACTTCACTTTGAGCCAGCTATTGACAAATTGTGAGATTTATTGCTAGTGGAAGGTGGAACACTAGACATCAGAGCAACAAATGATTGAAAAAAATGTATCTGAGGATAAGGTAGGCTGTAATCCTATATATACTTTTTTCAAAAACAGCTCTGTGACGCTCCATCAACTTTTAATTTCAATCTATTCCATTTCAGACAGGGAAAATGTTCTTTTTTAGATTAGACATGTCTAAACATGAAGGGAAAAAATTGTTCTTGTGTAATTGTTTATATTTCTGTTGGTTAGCCAAGGGATTTATAAACCTGTTATTTTAATGTTGTAGGTAGCAGGGCTGCACACAGCTTTGGATCTGATTGCAGTTAGACACTTTGGAGTGCATGAAAGTGCTTGTGGACAGCCTGTCTGCAAGTCTTAAGGCAGCATCTATGCAAGTCCAAGAAAAGTCATTGATTCATGAAAGACTTGCAGACAAACCCATTGTTTCCATTTTCACTAGAATAGTTTTAATTATTTAGATTTAGGAAGAATATCAACTTCCACTCCCCCAAATGCTAATAGAATCGAACTCTAAATTAAGCTCCCAGCTAAGTTGCTTAACTTCAGTACAATGTTTGTTATGTCTTGTTAAGAATTTTTCAGCATTAGTCTTTATTAAAAGGTAAAGGTAAAGGTACCCCTCGCACATATGTGCTAGTCGCTCCCAACTCTAGGGGGTGGTGCTCATCTCCATTTCAAAGCCGAAGAGCCAGCGCTGTCCGAAGACCTCTCCATAGTCATGTGGCCAGCATGATTCAACGCCAAAGGCACACGAAGCACTGTTACCTTCCCTCTAAAGATGGTCCCTATTTTTCTACTTGCATTTTTTACGTGCTAGGTTGGCAGAAACTGGGACAAGTAATGGGAGCTCATCCCATTACGCGGCACTAGGGATTCGATCGACAAGCTCAGCGTCTTAGCCACTGAGCCACCACGTCCTCCTTCAGTCATTATCTGATGCTAATTGGAATAGCAATATCGACTAGTATTTTTAATTTATTTAATATAAAACAAAAGTATTTAAGATAAACTTACTCTATGGTTATCAATCCTACATGTTCTAAATGGTAAGATTACATTACTTTTCTACTAATCTAAAGATTTATTTAAAAACTTACCACTGTATTGCATTGTTGCTCCTAAGTAGGAATCAATGATAGAGCCTAATAAACCAGCAGAACCACCAAACACAATAATTGGCCATTGTGGAGCAGATATATCCAAATCATTCACAAAAATCAACTGGGAAATGAAGTAAGCCATGCCAACGAATGTGCCTCCAAGCAGACTTGAAATTAAACCCACTAAAGTAACACCTCCATTAGTACCTAAAATAAAACATTCCAAAATTAGCATCCTAAATGTTTAAAATTTGCATTACATACAGCATAACATAATTTTGCACCTGACATATTGCACGTACTTGGTCAATATAATCTAATTTTAAATAAAATAACATTGACAATATCCATCTTTGTTCTTTTTGCAGCACAGCAAACTAGTAAGACAAAAAGGAGAATCCATTTTAAACTAACCTCAGCAATACCATGTGCTAACACTGATGCAGCATTCTAGCTAAATCCACTTAATTAAAAAACTTGGAACAAAGCTCAGTTTTTCTCTTCCCAGAAATGCAGTATTAATACTGATACCAACCATACCCATAAGTGAACTTCAAACAGCATTCCAATCATGTTCATTTCAGTGACCAGATTACCATATTGTATTCAACTGAGATTTGTTTTAAATAGTAATGTCCTGGTTAATACATGACACAAATGTATCACCCAAAGAACTGCATTATGCTTTTAGCAAGTGATGATATTGTTATAGTTGAACTGAGAAACATTTGTATTATACCAATATAATATATATATATAGGTTTTTACTCAAACTCAAGTTTTCCAAGGGGACTTACAATATTACAAGAACAGATTAATACATAGTGCATAATAACATAAAAGCAACAGAGTACTGAAAGTTTCTTTGCAGCAAATTGCAAGAATAAAAAGTCTTTGCCTGGCATTTTAAACACAATAAAATTAATTCCAGGCATATTTCAATCAGAAAGCGCATCAGAAAGCTATGTGTAAAAATGCCTTCCCTGACGGACAGTTCACAATAGGAAGACACTAATCCTCGACTTGTGACCAAAATTGAACCCAGAATTTTAATTGTAAGTTGTTATGATTGTAAGTTAAGTCACTGTGTGAACAGAGTTGATCTTATGACTATTTTTATTACAGATGTTAAGCAAGTCACTGAAATTATTAAGAAAATCACATGCTCATCAATCCATATCTAGAATGTTGTGAGACTATCTACTACCATTCATTCAGCTAAGATAATTTTGAAATTCAAGCTCACCTACAGGAACTTTTTTCCAGGTTGTTATTAGCCGAGGTTCATGACCTATGACAGTGCCAATTTCTGAAGCCCAGGTGTCCCCAGCACAGCAGGCCAAAGCACCCAGTAATGATAGACACATCCAGGATGCTGTATATTGTTTAGAGAAATCTACTGGAATTTCACCAGGTCCATTTTCAATCATATATAGCAGAGCCAATTCTGCAGGTACACCACCATTGCAAAATACTTGCACCCAATTTCTTTGTCCACCTGTATACAAACAGAGAAGCTATAAGCTGTTAAGAGGAAACAAACATTTAGTAGCCTGGAGAGTACACACTTAGAGAAAAATTGAATAATACTATGCTTATCTCAAATCATTAAAGTTTTCAATTTTAACTCAAAGCAAAAATTAATACAAAATTATTATGTTGTTTACATGCATAATTCAGGTGATTCATTAGAAAGATGATATCAAGAAATATTTATTTGGGATTTAGCCTTCCAGTAGATATTGGTGATTAAATATATTTTTCTACCCATCCCACTTGCAACTTTCCAAAGACCACAAAAATTGGCCTCTACCAGTGCTGGCTTATAAAAAAGTTTCCATATTTTTTCACAAATGCTTTCTTATTCCAAACACATTATTCATCCTTTTTCTCAATAGAATCCTGTTCCCCAAAGAAATATTTCCAGGATCTTGTGGACTGATAAGAAAAGGGCAAAAGTGAAGTGGAGAAGGCCAGCTTCTTCCTACCCAGATCCAATCTAAGCATTACACCATTCCTTCCCTAAAATCAGGGGAAATCATTATTAAATTTCTTAAAATAAAAGCTTACCTTCTTTGTATTCTGAATCTATTTGCTTTTTTACTTCTCCTTTCCACTTGGTGAGTTTGGAAGAAGTAATGAAAAACATAAGCATGGAGGTAAAAAAGCTATAATTTGCAACAGTGAGGATAAATCCAACAATTAAACCTAAAGGAAAAGGGAAAGTTGGAGAAAAAATTACAATTTACTTTTTGCAATCATTTTCTTCCAGAAATTTAATTATTTGACTTTTTAAAAGTATTTGGCATCAACCTACATTGAAATAATAGTCCAATAATTTTATTGTTTTGTACAGACTGTGCAAGTTAAAGCAATCTTGCAGAAAGAAAACACTATGTCGTTAGTAACAATATCAAAAAGAATCACAAAACAGTGGCAGTATGGAATACTCCTATTCAGTTTTCTAGCCAGCCATATCTTGTTTTATGATATTCCACTGCATTTTTCTATAGTACTGAACATAATCTTTGAAAGTATTAGGCAATAAGATCTACAAATTCAGTATGTATGCAGTATTTCTACATAATATGGGAGTAAACTAAGCTAGCTTCCCCATGTTTCTGCATTCCATTTGTAATGGTCTAAATGCCATCATTCCAATTAATATGCCCATTAATTATTCTACCTTATCTTGATTGGAGGAAAGCACTACACCTTTAGTTCTGTTCCTATCTCTCTTCAGACCTGTTGCTTCTACCTTTATAGGTAGAATATTCTGGTAATATGACTGGAAAAATATCATCCATTCATAATCCAGGTATCTGAAGATACAGTCATATTAATTTTTTTTTTACATACCGTACTACATTTGATGTTTCTGATAGAATCTGGTATGTCTCCTAAATTCCTTTTTTCTCAGTATTCCAAATTTTATTATAAATGCTAGATTCATACAAACTGTCATAAATAAACTTATATTTCCCACTCTTCCTATGTAACTTAAAACTGTAGGTCATCTTGAAGAGGTAGCATGGAATAATCAAGATTGGTTTCTGTTAAACAAGTTAGATTAAACTTGCTAAGAATCATAATTAGACTATGAATTCCATAAAGAAAAGGTTGCACAATAATGAGTCCCAGCTTTTTAGCACAGTATTTCTAGTATAGGCAATTTTCTCGACTGTACTAATAAAGAATTAGTATGCCTACATTAATAAATTATTTTGAATATGCTAAAACATACAAAGAAAAAAGCTTACATAGCTGCCGTAGTAATCTACTGTCAATAACCTTTATTTACCTGTTCTGATATCAGATATCAGAAGAAATATCAAATTTCTTCTAAAAGCACCCCAGTGTCTTACTTTTGGTTAACCAGACATAGGATCCTAAGCTTCCTCAGACTATTTTCGATATTTAGGGGTATAGGACAACTTGACTGAATATGTATTAGTACACACACACATTCATACATATGCCTACATGTACAAACACATATACACAGATCAAATTTCATCTAATATCAGATGAAATTTGATCTATGTATATGTGTGTGTGTACATGTAGGTATAAATATATACACACATCTAAATGTAACATCTTTGTTATGAGTAACTTATTATTTGAATAACATTTATATTTACATTAATTACATAATTTGAACATAAATATCTATTCAAGTAATGAGAACTCATAACCCAGAATAGTAATCTAGATTAGACAGCATTATATGAGGTGTAAAAAATAGTTTTGCATCGATTTAGAGTCAAGCCACCTCCTGAATTCTACTTTATTTTCCATCCAGAATGCTGAAGACAATTTGCCAAATGATACATCAAATAATAAATAATTTACGTATATTTATCCCTGCAAAGTGATGGGAACAAATTATTACCACAGTAAGAATAGAATATTATTTTAACTGAAAGCTTGCACATGCAGGTAACTTTTTTAAAAAAAGCATAATGACAATAAACATTATCATCTTAATGCTAAGTTGAAAGGTGAAGGAAAATACATCTCAAAAATCTATACAATCAAAATTAAGAGATAAAGCCATACCTCCTATTGCTCCACCATGATCAAGACTCTTTTTCCTAAATGCTCGTGAAGCAATTATTAGCGGGATCAAAATTGAAAAAAGCCAGCGCCATGGAGAAATTGGCCGCAAGCTACCTAAAAAGTATATTGAAAATAGTACACAATGTCAAGACCAATATTCTATTGTACAAACCATAATGTTTTTTAAAAACTGTTGAAGAGTAAAAGCAGTTTTTATTCTTTTTTAAGTAATATACACTTGAAATTGTATCATTTTATATACAAGTACAGTAAAATATTCTGGTGGGATAGGTGAGCAGTTAGGTTCTTTGAAAAAAACAACAACCTCTAATGACATTGGGCCAATTGAAGAATTATCCTGTAGGGCAGGGGTTCCAATCCCTGATCCATGGACTGGCACCAGTCCGCAGCATGCCACCAACCAGGCCATACAACAAGTGAAGCCCCATCCACGGGATGCAGGCATTACACAAAACCACGCCCCCTCCGGTCCATGGAAAAACCCTTTCTCCAGGGAACCGGTTCCTGGTGCCCAAAAGGTTGAAGGCTGCTGCTGTAGGACATAAAATGGAAGTAATTTTTACCCTTTGTGGAATCTAGAAACATTCTGAATTCACACATATTTTTCATCCACAGCCAAAATGTTCTTATTCATTTAGTTACCTATTGACTATATTTACACTAACAACTTCTTACAGATTCCTGGCAGTTTATAATCAAACAAAATACATAAAAATCATAACAACCCTCTACATTTTCAGCAATCAAATGTGCTATGATAAAACGCTGTCATGACTGCAAGTGGAAAACTAGAAGGGACAGCACCATCCAGATCTCTGGAAACCAGTGTTAAGCATAGAGGCAATGCATGATAAAACCCCACCAGGTTCTAGCCCCTTTGCTGATTTCATTTGAATTCTCAAGATGGCCTTCTGGACCTAAATAAACTGATCAAATCAGTTTTACCTGAAACAGGATGCCCTGCCAGTAGCTAGTGACTGAGACATAAAGACTCTGCACGTTAAAAGCAGTATTTTGAATTGTTAAAATCAGTGATGGGATTCAAGTAATTTAACAACCGGTTCTCTGCCCGAATGATTTCTTCCAACAACCAGTTTGCCAAACTGCTCAGAAAGTTAACAATCGGTTCTACTGAAGTGATGCAAACTGGCTGAATCCCACCACTGGTTAAAATGCAGTATTGTAGGCTGACTCTACCCACTGCCAGGAGTTTATTTATTTATTTATTTATTTAATCACATTTTTATCCGCCCTATCTCCCGAGGGACTCAGGGCGGTTTACAGCCTGATAAAAAACACAAATATAAATACAAGATAAAACACCAATTAAAAAACTTATTAAATAAGGCTGAATATTAAAATTATGATTAAAATAATAAAACCCCGTTAAAAACCAAATTTAAAATTTAAAATTCTAGTCCAGTCCTGCGCAGATAAATAGATGTGTCTTAAGCTCGCGGCGAAAGTTTGATCGGCTCATGGTAGACTCAGTCTTCCATCTTCCAAGGTCGGGAAAATGAGGAGCCAGATTGTTGAGAGTATGTTTTACTCTTTTTTTCATAGCCTCCTTAACATATTTTCTTAACATTAAGCTATAATATGCTTAATGAATTTGAAATTATGAAGTGCTTTGTAAGCCTTATAAAAGAGAAAAGAAAGTAAATGCATACTAAACCACAAACATGTACATCCTGGATTCCAAATGTACCAGATGTAACTATCTCTTTTCTTTGAAGAAGATTAGGAAACATATCCTATCTAATTGCTTTCATTTTATTTATGCAACAATCCAGTTTAGACTATTGGCTAATATATGTTACCATTATATAGAAGTGTTTCTCACTTTAGCAACTTTAAGCTGCCTAGGGAATTTAGGGAGTTGGTGTCCACACATCTTAAAGCTGCTAAAGATGGAAACACTGGTTTTGAGGTCTCACACCATCTGAAATTACATTGCCAAAATCTGTTGGCAAAAGTTATTTTAATTGATAGATATCACTGCGACATACAGATGACAATATTTTAATTAAGAAATAGATATTTTTGTTTTCTCAAAATACCAGCTATACACACACACACACACACACATGTAGCTTTTATTATTTTTATAAATAATTCAAGGTGATGAACATACCTAATTGTGAAGCAAATAGAAGGAGGAAGGAGTATCAGTTAAAATAAATTATTGACATAATGTATACATTATTTCTACTAACTACCAATTAAACCACTAGCTATACATATATTTCAAATATTAAAGTTCTTAAAATATATAGTTTTTAATATGAATAGTTGAATATTTTTGATAAACTTCAGCAGTAACCTAAAATATTTCAGGTATAGAAATATGGCAAAAGTGTGCTTACATATCAACATTAGCTATTAAAATAATTAAAATGTGAATGCAATAAACAAACATTTCATAAATATGTAATCACTTTAAAAATTTACCATAATATGTGCTTGCGGTCATGGACACAATCCAGAAAGATAAAGAAATACATATAAGTATACTCAAAATGATGATGTTTGTTATCATTTTGAAGTAATCTTTATTGAAATCATTCCAGGAATAAAACAGCATGGAAAATCCAGAATTGATCACCTGTGTATAGAAGAAAGCAGAAAATGTTTAGATAAATAATATATATATAGATTAATAAAATATATGAAAAATCATACAATGTCAGAAAGAATGAACTAAATTTCCATGATGAGAAACACATTTCCATGGGGAGAATTTTGTTATCTTTGTGGAGATAAAGAAAATATCTGTGTACAAATTTGCCCAGTTAAAATATAATGCAATGCCTTAAATCTTTAATAGGACAACCATTCAGATTTTACGTTTTTTTGTTATTGTGTGTACAAGTAACTTGGCATGGGTGCTTACCTGTAATATAAATGCTGGCAATTCATCTCAGGAAGTACATTTTGAATGCAACATAGCAGAAAAGGGATGCATAGGTGAGTAAAGTAGAATCCTTCCTCACCTTGCACTATTACTACTGCAAATATTTGTCCGAGTCAAACTCATTACCACTAATATAGGGTTATCATTCAGAAAAAAGAGGACATGTGTCAGGCATAATCTTAGTGTAACACAGAGAGGTTTTTTTGGTATCTGGGTGTTTTAAAATTTTAAACTGTTTTCACAACAGTGGTCAAACTTTCCTATACTGCAGCCCTGTAAATTCTCTTTTCTTCTTTCTTTTCTTTGTCTATCAATAACCTAGATTTTCTTAATTTATTTCCTGCCTCCAGCAATTGGCTTCAATTCAGCCCCATCAAATCCATGATCACTGTAGTTTGTGAGACCACATGATCTGCCATACCTTTCTATGGTGATACTCACAAAGCACATGGTTGCAAATTCTGTATTAGAGCTACATATGTTCCTGAAAATAAGATTTGTTGAAAAAAATATTACAATTGAAGAACTAGTTTTTCAGTGCTGGAAAAAGTGATTTTGTATACATGAAGGATTAAGTACATTTTTTTTGCTGTAAATGTTTTCAAAGATGTCAAGAAAGGTAAATTCCTTTGTCCCCACTTGTCCTTTCCAGTTATCTGTTTGCCTTTGCCTATTCAAGATACCTGATAATCCAAACTACTAAAGCTACACTGGGAGATGAGATCTGGAGTGACAGGCTATAAACTGTTGTCACTGTATTATTATTTTTTAAAAAAAAGAACTTGTGCAAACAAGATACTAGTCAAAAGTTATCATCTTCTATACAACTATCCTTTCTGCTGTTAACTTACAAGTTTTAATAATTCACTACCAATTCAATGCAAACCTCAAAGGTATTTACGGCATCTCTGGATCCCTGCACAAGTGGGATAGCCACGTTCCTGTTCAACAGGCAACAAATAGACAAAATAGGGAGGGCCCAATCATATCCAGCACCCATTAACAGGTGTCCCCCAAGGCAATGTTTTAGATCCCACACTCTTTCTGCTTTACATCAATGACTTATGTGATCATATTAAAAGCAGCTGTGTCCTCTTTGCTGATGACGTAAAATTATTTAATACCACTGACAATACTGCTGCCCTACAAAGCGACTTTGACTATGTGTCAGAGGTTGTGCTCAACTAATATATGCTCTGTCCTGCACATTAGCAAAAAAATAAATAAATAATAAAAATAAAAATCAGACCACAGAATACAAGTTGGGCGGAAACGATTTTGTAGACGACCCTCACTTTGTCAAGGACCTAGGAGTACTCATCTCAAACGATTTAAGCCCCAGAGCTCACTTTAACAGCATTGCCAAAAAGACATAAAGAATTGTTAACCTAATCCTACGAAGCTTCTTCTCCTGTAACATTGTACTGCTAACTACGGCATACAAACCCTTTGCCAGACCAATTCTTGAATACAGCTCATCCGCCTGGATATTAACACAATTGATCAGGTCCCGAGGCATTTCATGAGAAGATTACTCCACTCCTCTACTCACAATAGAATGCCTTATACCACCAGACTCAAAATTTTGGACAATCTAGAACTGTGCCTCTGTAGTCTGATCTAAGCAAAGTACACAAAATTATCTGCTACAACGTCTTACCTGTAAATGACTTCTTCAGTTTCAACCACAATAATACACGGGCAAACAATTGATACAAACTCAAGGTAAACCGCTCCAAACTCGATTGCAGAAAATATGACTTCAGCAACAGATTGGTCAATGCCTGGAATGCTCTAGCCAACTCTGTTGTTACATCCTCAAACTCTCATAGCTTCAACCTCAAACTGTCTACCGTGGACCTCACCCCATTCCTAAGAGGTCGGTAAAGGGGATGTGCATAAGCGCACTAGGGTGCCTACTGTCCCTGTCCTACTGTCCCTATTGATCTGTATTTACTTCCTATGTTTATGTTTAAACCTATACCTGCTATCTTGTACAAGTTAGACAAATAAATAAATAAATAGTCCAAATTGAAATAGATATCCAGAATGTATACAATTCAATGGCTATTTTCAATATATTTTAATATTGGAAATATGCATATGTCATACCCTTTGGAAAAACTTCCGGCATGTATGTATAGTACAGGATAGAGTTACTCTTTGGAAGCACACAAATCGAAAGAGCCTAGGCAGGGGGGAAGCCCTCAACAATGTAAACTATGGGGAAACAGTTAAATTGCCACCATCTTCTTCCAGGCATTCTGATAAACGGCGAAGTGTTCGATTACTGCGATGAATTCGCTGTACCTATACACGCGCGTGTGTTTAAAGATACCTCCGCTCACATTACCCTCCACTTCGGGCTTCTTATTTAATTCCACTCATTTATAGAGCCTAAAATGCTCTGTTGGCAAACGGCGGTCCTACGAGTAACGCAGCTCCGTCTCTGACGGTCCTGGGGAAGAAGCATGAGCGGCTCGCCTAAAAGGCGCCGAGAGCCTGCAGAGTTTGCATCTCAGCTTTCCTGACACACCTCAGGGCTACTAGGGCCTCGCCTGGCTTCAGCCGACCTTCTTGAGGAGGGAGATACTCTTCCATCCTCTTCCCAGCGAGACGCGGATCAAACCGGCGAGACGGCACGGGAGCCCCATCAGCGCCGAACCCAGCTGCAACCCTAAGGCCATAGATTCATAGCCTAAAGACTCATACGAAGGCTGACTCTTCCGAATTAATCTTGAGCAGCTTCGGTTTCCTCCTTCCGGGGAATAAGGAGGAAAAAAATCAATTCTTTGGACGGCAGCTTGCCTTCCTCTCTGCTGAGGCAAAACGCTAAACGCAGCAGCAGAGGACGAGAGTGGGAATATTTTTTTATAGAATATTCAGCATATATATGAGAATATTTTAATCAAGACCGGTTATCATACAATAACTTCTGAGTAACATGGAGAGGGCTGCATTGTAAAAAAAAAATACGTAGCATCTCCACCAAAAGCATGCAAACGAATCTCTAGGTTCAAACAAGGTTACTTAAAGTAACATCGGATTTTGCAAAGCAGAGAATTCTTGATTGATGCTTTTATTAGGACGACTGTCATCTCATTTGGGCGGTTTCCCCATGAATCACCACAATTATATTTTCTTAATCTATACTGGCAGTTCAAGAATGTATCATAGCCATCGTTTCCAATTTGTGATAATGGATAATGGAATAAACACTATCAAATCAAGGGTGATCTCGGCGTAGGACATTTATTATCATTCTATTTTATTCCTATCTCTAGTTGTCTACTTCTTACGCGCATGCGTCTTCATGAATGGGTTAAAGTTGAGCTTTAGAACTTTATTTTTCATCAGGAAAAGTTAAGATCGCCGCGGGCGCTTTTTAGGCCGCTTTCTTCCTCATTAACACGTTTTTCTTTTTATGGGCTCCATTGCTTCCATCTAAATGGCTGGCTTTTCCTACAATTGCTATACACAACTGAAGCTCAGTCACCCCACCAGCAATTTTCAGTACTTAAAAAGTTTTCTGTCCTTCCCTAACCAAATCAAACCCCTGAAGTGCATAAGAGCACTTCGTAACTGCGTGCCTACCGTTCCTGTCCTAATGTTCCCCTTGATTGTATCCAATTTATATGGTTATTTCATGCTTATATATACTGTTGTGTTTGACAAAATAAATAAATAAATAAATAAATAAATAAAGTAGAAAAGAATTTAGTTTTACAAGTTTCACTTTTAAATGCATAAACAGTAATAAATTTAATGAGATTTTTTTCTAAGCAAAGTTAACATTTTATCTGCATTCCCCCTTCATAAATAGAATAGAATAACAAGAGTTGGAAGGGACCTTGGAGGTCTTCTAGTCCAGGGGTCTCCAACCTTAGCAACTTTAAGGCTTATGGACTTCAACTCCCAGAATTTCTCAGCCAGCTTTGCTGAGGAATTCTGGGAGTTGAAGTTCACAAGTCTTAAAGTTGCCAAGGTTGGAGACCCCTGTTCTACTCCAACCCTCTGCTTAGGCAGCATATCTTACACCACTTCAGACAAATGGTTATCCAATCTTTTCTTAAAAACTTCCAGTGTTGGAGCATTTACAACTTCTGGAGGCAAATTGTTCCACTGATTAATTGTTCTACCTGTCAGGAAATTTCTCCTTAGTTCTAAGTTGCTTCTCTCCTTTAGTTTAATTTAGATTAATTTCCACCCATTGCTTCTTGTCCTACCATCAGGTGCTTGGAAGAGTAGATTGACTCCCTCTTCTTTGTGGCAGCCCCTGAGATATTGGAACACTGCTATCATGTCACCCCATGTCCTTTTCATTAACTAGACATACCCAGTTCCAGCAACCATTCTTTATATGTTTTAGCCTCGAGTCCCCTAATCATCTTTGTTGCTCTTCTCTGCACTCTTTCTAGAGTTTTAACATCTTTTTTACATCATGGTAACCAAAACTGAATGCAGTATTCCAAGTGTGGCCTTACCAAGGCATTATAAAGTGGTATTAATACTTCACGTGATCTTGATTCTATCCCTGTTTATGCAGCCTAGAACTGTGTTGGCTTTTTTGGCAGCTGCAGCACACTGCTGGCTCATACTTAAGTGATTGTCCACTAGGACTCCAAGATCCCTCTCACAGTTACTACTATTGAGCAAGGTATGACATATACTATACCTGAGCATTTTGTTTTTCTTGCCTAAATGTAGAACCTTACTTTCTTCACCGCTGAATTTTATTTTGTTAGATAGCACCCAATTAAGATCCTTCTGTGTCTTAAGCCTATCTTCTGGAGTGTTGGCTATTCTTGCTAACATGTGTTGTCTGCAAATTTGATGAATTCTCCATCTATCCCCTCATCCAAATCATTGATGAAGATGGTGAAGAGTACTGGGTTTAAAACAGAGCCTTGGGGTACCCACTGCATACATCCCTCCATGTAGATGCAGTTCCATTGAGGACTACATGTTGAATGCAGTTGGTCAGCCAGTTATGAATCCATCTGGTAGTGATGCTGTCTAACCCACATTTTCCTGTTTTATCAAGTAGTAGGTTATGGTCTACTTTATTAAATGCCTTATTGAAGTCCAAGTAAATTATATCGAAAGCATTCCTCTGATCCATTAATTTTGACGCTTTGACAAAGAATGCAATAAGATTCGTCTGGCATGATCTGTATTTGACAAACCCATGTTTTGATTATTACTTTGTTTGCTTGTAGGTGTTTGCAGATGTGTTGCTTGATTATCTTTTCCAGAATCTTTCCTGGTATTAAGGTCAGGCTGATAGCTTTGTAGTTTCCTGGATCTATTTTTTTTTTCCTTTTTTGAAGATGGGAACTACATTTGCTCTTTTCCAATTCTCTGGCAGTTCCCCGGTGCTCCACGATCTTTGAAAGATATAGTTAATGGTTCTGAGATCTCGTCAGCCAGTTCCTTCAGAACCTTGGGGTATAATCCATCCAGTCCTGGTGATATGAACTCATCTAGGGTAGACAGATGCTAACTTATCATTTTCTTTCCTATTTTAACTTATACCAATAGCAATAGCAATAGCACTTAGACTTATATACCGCTTCATAGTGCTTTTACAGCCCTCTCTAAGCGGTTTACAGAGTCAGCATATTGCCCCCAACAATCTGGGTCCTCATTTTATCCACCTCAGAAGGATGGAAGGCTGAGTCTACCTTGAGCCAGTGAGATTCGATCTGCTGAACTGCAGTTAGCAGTCAGCTGAAGTAGCCTGCAGTACTGCACTCTAACCACTGTGCCACCTTGGCTCTTTAACACATTATGTTCCTAATCTGTTTTTTAGAAACTGTAAATGATGAATCTTAAATATTTGAACTGGTCAGATCAGGGGTGAAATACTCCCAGTTTGGACCAGATGGCCAATCCGGTAGCAATGGCAGTTGGTGTTTCGGAGAACCGGTAGCAAAAATCCCTGCCCCCCCCCTCCTATGCCCACCTAATCACCCGGTCGCCTGCTTGCTGCTTCTTTTAAAAAATGCTTTTAAAAAGTTAAAAAAAGCTCTGATGATCACAGCTGAACTGTGTGATCGTCAGAGCCTTTTTTTTACTTTTAAAAGCATTTTTTACAACCTATTCAGCCAAATAGAGTGTAAAAAATGCTTTTAAAAGTAAAAAAAGGCTCTGACAATCACAGCAGAGCCGTGTGATCGTTAGAGCCTTTTTTTACTTTTAAAAGCATTTTTTACAACCTATTCGGTAGAATAGGTTGTAAAAAATGCTTTTAAAAGTAAAAAAAATGGCTCTGACAGTCACAGCTGAGCTGCCTGATCTTAGAGGAAGATTTTGAGAGGCTCTGAAGACTGATATCAAAGTTTTGCTGTATTCCATCTTATACCAAATATAATAAAGGCAGGGCTATTTTGTGTTTCTTTCTTGTTTTCCACTTTCTCAGAAGTAAGTTGCCATTTCGCTCTTTCTTAATAGGTCACCATTCCTTTCCCAAAGATATCTCTAGCATCCAGCTCTGAGTGAATATAAACAAATTTATTTTCAAGATGTTTGCACATTGATTATAGTGACAGCCAAAGATTTTTTTGGCCATCAGTCTTTAAAAAAGTGGTCCAATTCTTCAGCTCATTAATTTCTTCATGATTCTTTAGATTGTTCATCAACCCCAAAAATCTGTTATATGAAAATAATTTAATATTACTTAACTAATAATTCTATTATTAATAATAACAAAATAACAACTAGTCCAATTGATCCTTGGGGTGGATATTGATCATGTTGGGGAACCCTGCCTTAAAATGATTTGGGTAACTTTAAACAGTACTGCTGGGAAGCAATGTTGACTCTATACTTATATGTCCTGTTTATTTTAGGCAATTTTCTTTTTGGATTAATTTGAATTTGGAAAACTTCTTATCATACAATTTACCTTTACAGAAAGATCAAGAAATATTCTGTCAGTGGTTTCCATATTTACAATTGAAAAAAGGCATTTAAATTAGATCAAAGAAGTTATGGATTTGAAATTGTACTATGTAGTAATGATGGAAATGAAGAGTGTCTTACAGTCTTATATTTATGAAGACCAATCTGGCTTTTTGCCAAAAAGACAATTTAGAGATAATGTGAGAACTGTTTTGAACATTATTGAATACTTACAATACTATAATGAGAAGCATAATATTTTTGGATGCAGAGAAAGCCTTTGACAATTTAAATGGGTCTGTATGCTTATAGCCCTGGAAGATATGAACTTCAGGCAGAAATTTATTCAAGGAGTTAAAGTGATTTGTATGTCTATGGAGAAGCTCAGTTACCTAGGTCATGGTTGTCCGAAAGGTGCTTTTTCAAGAGACAACTGGACTTTCTTGTTTTTCTTTGAAGATGTTTTACTTCTCATCCAATAAGCTCTGACTGGATGGTAGTAAATGGAAGGATTTATATTCCTTGCAGACAGCTGGTCATTTGTATTTTTTAGAGAGCTGTTGAGGCCACTTGGAGATTTATCTGTGTCCTCAGGATCACTCTAAACTCCTTCACAATAATTCTACTCACTCATTAGAATAGGTATGTGACGATATGTGGGTCACAATCAAAACACAGAAATTGGAAGTATTTCCCAAACATATCAACTCTGTGGACAAATACATAAATTGACATGAGAAGATGTTAAGGAAAATAGTCTAGCCTTCCTGGACTGTGCACTACACATTAAGGAAGACATAATGTTAAAGAAGCCTTAACATTGGAGTTTACAGAAAACCCCCGCACACAGATCAATATTTACATTTTGATTCTCACCATCCACTAAAGCAGAAAATGGGAGTTAACAGAACCCTACACCACTGACCTGAAGGCCTGCCTACCAGAAAAGATGGGAAAGAAAAAGGACTAAAACACATCAAGGAAGCTCTCAGAATGTGTGGTGATCCTAAGTGGGCCTTCATCAAATCCCCCAAAAGACCTAGCAAGAGCTGCTCCTTAACAGACAAAGAAGAGAACAAAAAACAAAGTAATATTGTTATTCCATACATTGCAGGAATATCTGAAAAACTCAAAAGGATCTTCAGCCAACACAACGTACATGCACACTTTAAACCAGGGGTAAAATCTAAAAAATTTCCCTACAGGTTCCGTGGGTGTGGCTTAATTGGTGGGCGTGGCTTGGTGGTCAGGTGACCAGGTGGGCATGGCCAATAACAATAAATAATAAAAACAATAAAGTACACAAAACAATAAGAGGTACCAAAAACCAACTTTCACACTTTACACACACACAACACAACACAACACAATTGACTCCCACACAATGTAAAAGCAGCTGCACTTCACCGAAAATGGCCCCTTCAAGAAGCAGGAACCTCACACAGCCACAAAAAGCTTAAAAACCAACTTTCACACTTTAAATACACACAACACAACACCACACAACTGATTCACATACAGCTTTGTGAGATTTTGTGTGTTTGTGTAGTTAGAGTGAAACTACAGAAACACACCAAATCTCAGAAAGCTGCACAAATATTTTATTATTTTATTTTATTTTATTTATATTTTTAGATAAAAGCAGTTAAATTTAAAACTTCCTTAACTTTAAATTGCTATGTCTAAAAAAATAAAAAAACTGCTAAAAAAAACCCAATTAACTATTTTTTTAAAGCTCCCCCCCCCCCAGTTACTTACCCAATTTAAGGGACAAGGCAGGCAGATTGAGTGCTCACCAATGAAATGGATTGCAGGCAGGCAGATTGAGTTGCTAGCTGATGCAATTGATTGCCGCAACCGAAGCAAAGCAACGTAGCGAGCGAGCCCGAAAGAAGCAGCAAACTGCCAAGTAGGCAAGTGGGGACCGGGCGATTGGGTGAACATAGGCGGGAGGGGGGAGGGATTTTTGCTACTGGTTCTCCGAACTACCCGCCCCCATCGCTACCGGATCACCCAATCCAGTCCGAACCGGGAGCATTTCACCTGCTTTAAACCCAAGAATACTCTTAAGTCTAAGGCTTGCCAATCCCTTAGCAACATAAATCTGAGATAAAACACCCAGACACAAACTAAGCAATATGGTATATGTACAATGCAATGAAACATGTGCAGATCTGTACATTGAGGAAACAAAACATTCTGTCAGGCTTCCAAGGAAACCCCCCAACGAAATCAAACTCCGGGGCTTGAAGTTCCTCAAAACTAACTTTTATTAGATATATCATATTGGCACATCTGGGAAAACCCGAATCCTGAGAATTTCCAGGTTTTCCACACCCAAAAGAAAGTTCAAGACCTTGCCCCTCTCCCACATGTCCACCACACATCCAATCAGGTACCGTCCGGAACAGAAGATACCTCCTCATTCTTCTCAACACAGCTGCAGGGCACCATGGCCTTGACTTCCTATAAAGAATTTTATTTTGACTACATATCTTCTTCCCTCTATGTAATCCCCACTCCCAATTTCCCACAGTAGGATTTTTGGCAGGCCTGAAGCTTGAAGGCATAAAAGTAGAAAGATAGCTTCCAGGTCTGACACAACCACTTCATAAACACATGGCACAACATAGGAGATCATCACAACATCTGTATTTAAAAGACAAAGGCCACTCTTTTGGACAGAGAGGATTGCTGGTTTGAAAGAGAGGTCAAAGAGGCCATTTATGTCAAAATTGAACAACCCTCTCTCAACAGAGTGAGAGAGACATTATTTATCTCCTGTGTACAATACAGTCCTTTCATTAGTTCCAAGAAGGCTCCATATCCATTTGCACTACACAGATAAATCTTCAAGTGGCTTCAGCAACTCTCTAAAAAGAATGCAAATGTCCAGCTATCAAATATAAATCCTTCCATTCCCCACCATCCAGTCAGAGCTGAAGGAGCTTTTTAGATGAGAAGCGAAATGTCTTCAAAGAAAGTCCAGTTGCCTCTTGAAAAAGCACCTTTGGGACAAAGTGATTTGTACTTTGCAGCAAGCAAAGATCCTTAGTAATGAACACTTTACTGAAATGTGTGAAATTCAAAAGGGTATGAGACAAGAATGTCCTTTGTTTATATTGGTGCTGGAAATTTTGAATAGGAATATTACATGAGAAAATAAGAGGCATAGGTATTTTAAAAAAGTTTATAAATTGAGACTATTTGATGATGACTTAGTTATATTTCTGCAAGATCCAAAAACTGGAATAGAATACTTGATTAAAAAACTAAATGTTAAGAATATGGCATTTCGAGATTATGAAATATTGACCAAAAAGTCATGTTTCAAAGTGGAGAAAAGGGTAAAAATACTGTATCTTTTGACAAATACCAAAGTTGCTTCAAAACAACTTTGTACCTGTGTGGAATGATAAAAAAACGTATGAAGATGGAATAACTTACAATTATCTTTACTGGATAGAATTCAGGGATGAAATGTTCCCAGTTCAGACCGGATCGCCTGATCTGGGACTGATGGCAGCAGGTGGTTTGGTAGCAAAAATCCCTGCCCACTCCCATGCCCAGCTGAGCCATGCGATCATCAGAGGTTTTTTTTTTCTTTTAAAAGCATTTTTTCTTTGGCTGAAAAAATGCTTTTAAAAGTAAAAAAAAAGCCTCTGATGATCAAGCGGCTCAGCTGGGATCATCAGAACCTTTTAAAAGCATTTTTTCTACAACCTCTTCAGCTGAAGAGGTTGTAAAAAATGCTTTTAAAAGGTTCTGGCGATCAGGCAACTCAGCTGAGATCATCAGAACCCTTTAAAAGCATTTTTCCTACAACCTCTTCGGCTGAAGAGGTTGTAGAAAAAATGCTTTTAAAAGTAAAAAAAAGAAAAAAAGTTGGCCACGCCCACCCAGTCACATTACCACCACCCCACCAAGCCACGCCCACAGAACCAGTAGTAACAAATTTTACATTTCATCCCTGGTAAAATCTCTGTAATTAAGATAAATGTTTTATCAAAGATGTTATTTTTTTATTTCAGAATTTACTGATACTTATAACTGAGACTCCATTTTTAAACAAAGCAAATTGATATTTCAAATTCATATGGCAAGAAAAAACCAAGATAAAAATATAAATTTCATTCTAAAGAAGATTTGGGTTTACTAGATTTGAAATTGTATCGTGATGCCTGTCTGGTCTGGATAAAAGAGTGGGCAATTCTAAAACAAGAGACTATTTGAATTAGAAGGCCATGAACTAAGATTTGGATGGCACGCCTAATGGTATGACAAAGTTAAATGTTGATTTTAACAATCATTGTTAGATGTGCCATTCTAAGGGTTTGGAACAAATATAAAATAATCTCTGGAAAAGTACCTCTTCAGGTGTCACCTCAGGAAGCCTTTTTTTAGAAAAGAAATGATGATGAGGCTAAACTGGTGGACCTATGGTCAATAATACTTTTTAATCAAGGTGAACCTACCCTGAAATTCAAAGAACTGGAATCAGAAGAATGTGTCTGTCACTGGTTTACATATTTACAATTGAAAGAAAGATTTAAATTAGAAAACGTATGGATTTGACTTTGTAAAAAATGAATTGGAAATTGGTGTGGTAATGATGAACACGTTATTGCCAAGGTTTATAAACTGTTGTTGAAATTGAATTTGGAGACTGAATATGTAAAGCATTGCATGATCTAATGGGCAAAGAATTGGGATATAATGCTTAAACAATAGGAAAACATGTTGCAAACGGTCTAAAATTTACATTAAATAATAGCTTAAAATAATTTTTTATGAAATAATGTACTGTTGGCATTTAATACTGGATATACTGTCAAAATATATAAAAACGATATTGTTTTAACGTAAGTTTGCATTAAACCTTTTCATTGAGGTGGCGCAGTGGTTACAGTGACTGCTGACTGCAATTTGGCAGTTCGAATCTCAGCAAGCTCAAAGCTGATTCAGCCTTCCATCCTTCCAAGGTCGGTAAAATGAGGACCGAGATTGTTGGGGGCAATATGATGACGCTGTAAACCGCTTAGAGAGGGCTATAGAGCACTGTGAAGTGGTATATAAGTCTAAGTGCTATTGCTATTGTTCAAATTAAGTACATTTATAACAACTATTCATAAAGAATTTAAGACTATAATTCTGGTCAATTTAATCAAGCAGCTGAAATCTGTGACTCAAACCTTATCAATATGGGTAAAAATATTTGTGTCAGTGTAACAATCAAATATGAATCAGTTCAACATCATCTTTCTACTTCATTCCTATTTATTCTGACAAAGTCATGGTCTTCCCTGTTAGATAAAGTGAACAATTATTTCAGTAAAAAAGAAAGTGTAGGTTGGCTGTTTTCTGTCTTTTAATGAAGATTATATTGGCTTGGTTATATTTTTTAAAAATATATAAATACTGATATTTCACTTACCACAATCCTTATTTTTGTTATGTAAAAATATCCATAGGGATACTGCTAAGAGCTGTTCCTCACCATGAAGTCTATTAATCTTTGAGTTGGCAAAAAGTCATGTTGGCATATACTGTGTCTTTGATTGCTGAGATCTATTCTGCCACAGTAACAAGGCAGACGAGTTAGGATTTGTGACTATCTTAGTTTTCTTTCTACCACGTGTCATCCTACTGGGGGAAAGCAACCACCAATCTCTTTTTACAATGTGGGAGATTGCAGGATGGGGTGAACTTAGATGGATGATTAGAATACAGGTTTAACTAACTTGTCTGGTGGTTCAAGTAATATGCTCAGGCATAAAAGGGTGTGGGGTAAAGCAATTAGGAACTCTCCCAGTGATCTTTGCATTCCCTCCTTTGTACCTGTAACCTGTTGGTCAGGCTATTTCCGAACAGCAATTGTGAGGCTCTACACCTGTGCTCAGTAAATTACAGGTCTCTAGACAATTAGTGTTTCGTTCTGTTCATGGTTATATGTGAACAGAATGTACTTTTTCAGAATATTAAACCCATTTTTAAAGACTAGCGTTTTTTCAGAAGAAACCCATAACTATGCTTATTGGTTTTTATTCAGTTACAGTGATGACAATGCACCGTTGGGAGGCTTGAAAAAACAGTGAAGGGTTAGATCATTACGAAGAAAATCTATGTGGTTCCTAGGAATCAAAAATGACTTGATTGGACATAATCAATTAACCGGTCTTCACCGGAACTAGGAAATGACCACTTGAAATTAGTCAGATGTTTTGTGGCCTGCTCTCTCTCCTACAGGCAAAGCCAAAATGGGCTTTCATTTCAAAGACTGCACTGCTGCAGACAGGAAGACCGATTTCCCTCTTACCCGCTTCATACCCCTTTTTCTAAATGGATAACTGTAGGATTGTATTATAAATTTTTATCAATTAAAAGACATTGTACTTCGTTTTTAATGTTCAAGAGGGTTTTTGCAAACACTAGTGCTTAAGAATTTGGCTACTTTTGTCAACTACAATGGGTGGTGTAGCTAAGTAAACAATTATTTAGAAATCATTAAAGTTCCACTCATCACTCAGATTAATATATTGCTCCAATGTCTTCTGGTGAACCATATCACTTATATCTGAATATACCTCAATTATGCCAATGCAAAACATCTTGGAAGTGGTTTCTATAGCACATTCCATCCCAAACTATCAATACCATTTTAGTCTAGCCTGTCCTGTTAATTCAGAACAGTGTGGCTAATGTTTCAGTTCAGTGAATTATTTATTCTATACATAAACAACTGATTAGATCTGTCTCTCTTACAATCATATCATTAGCTTACAAACATGTTTTAGTTTTTGAAGCATACCATTAAAGTTCCATGGGATCTGTGTTTCCTGTTGATTTGGATGTAACTACAGATTCCCCTTGAATTAGGGTGGTAATTGGGATTGGATAAGCAATATGATCATAAAGCACAATGCAATTGTATTGCTTAGTGACAGCAGCCTGGCAATTCCTGTTGCTATTGATAAGTGAGAACCTCGCATGACCTTGACACAGGAAGAGGTGCTAAAATTGTGCCCCAGGTTGGCGCTGTGGAGAACAGTTGGGTGAGTGCTACATGTGAGTGCATGGAGGGTGGCCGTCCATTTATGGTAATTTAGAAGCTGAGCAGCCTTCTAATTCTAAATAGCAATGACTGTTATAATTATAAAAGCTGTGAACCTTTGAAATGGCTAATTATGTGCTAATAGTAGTACTTTTTCCAGATATGAATGAAGATCTACACAGAAAACAGGAGCCTGAATGATTAAGATCTGGTTGTAAATAAATATGCTGTAGACATACACTATGGCAAAAATAATGTGCAGGAGTTACATTATGATGAAAATTCTAGGGATAATTTTTATATTGATATAAAAGCATAAACTGAAAATAGAATGATATATTACCAAAGAGGCTCTAGGGACTTAATTGTAAGCAATGACAAGGTTACATTGTGTGAACTCAATGTTTAGCATTTATATAGTGTTCTGTTATAAATTCTTTATTTTGTACTACTGACATGCTGGATTGGATTGTTTAAACCATTATGGTATTGATAGTTGATGCAGCCCAACAGCATCTAGTTGAAAACAACTTCTTTCCACCTGAGCAAAAAAGAAATCACCCCAATAGCAGAAGAACAAAAGATCAACTCCTAATTGACAAGATGATCTTGGAAAACTGCAAGAGAAAGAAAGCCAACTTGAATGTAGCTTGGATTGATCTTCAATTTTACATCCTCTCAGTATGTTAAACTGTTTGGCAATGAGTGGGTGGAGACCAGTCAGATGTTTTACCTCAAAACCATGCTGTTTATCTTCACCTGGTGCTAACCAATTCTTGCCCGTCCCCCCACTATTTCTGCTGTCCATTAGGTATTCTTTGTTCTTCAGCTTCTTTTCTTTCATTTGTCTTAACTTGCTTGCATCTGCTCTTAGCATACTTATCTTATTTTCCAGGGTTTGTTTTCTTTTCTGATTTTGTATTCAAGGTGTTCAATTATAATGGCAGCCATTCTGTTCATTACTTGATTTGTTTCTTGCAGTAAGCCTCTATTTATATTTGATATTACAATATTGGCATCTTTTAATAGTTGTATTTTTGGAGTTTCTTTGGAGCAGTGTGGTGCATGAAGGTGGAGTTCTTGCCTGACAATCTGGAGGCTGTAAATTTAATCCTAGGTAGTGGCAGGTATTTGTCTCTCTGGGTGTAAAGAGAAAATATCTGCTGTGAGTTCCAAGTAGGTGTTAGGAAGGGCATCCAGCCAGTAAACACACAGGTCCATTCAGTTGCTCTAACTCCACACTGATGCAAGAGATTTCAGGGTCATTAAAAGAAAAAAAGGCTGTTTCATTGTGTTGGTTCCAATAGTCTTGCAGCTGCTGGTCCCAGTTGCTCAGCTAACAGTCTTAAGTCCTGTAACCCATTTTTCACCATATTTTTGGGAACTCCACATACCGTATTTCCCCAAACTAAGAGCCCATCTTATTTTCTTTCTGGCCCCAAAATAAGCACCAGGTCTTATTTTCGGGGGATGTCTTTCCAGTTTACCTTAGGACCACCACAGCCATGCCTCCCATGCCCCAATACCTGGCATGTTGCTGCCCGATTACTTCTGTGGCTGCTTGCAGCCGCTCATGATATGATGAGTGGCAGGATGCCATGAGGCTCGTCGCATTGGTGTCCCCGTGTGTGGTAGGATGCCACAAGGCTGGTGCCATGTGAGTGACAGAACCTCACTCACCTAAGGGCCTCTGGTGGCTCAGCAGACTAAGTCTGTCTGTTATTAACACAGCTGCTTGCAATTACTGCAAGTTGAAGTCCCACCAGGCCCAAGGTTGACTCAGCCTTCCATCCTTTATAAGGTAGGTAAAATGAGGACCCAGATTGTTGGGGGCAATAAAAGTTGACTTTGTATATAATATACAAATGGATGAAGACTATTGCTTAACACATTGTAAGCCACCCTGAGTCTTCGGAGAAGGGCGGGATATAAATTCAAATAATAATAAAAAAAAAGAACACTGCCAGGCTCGTTGCGCTGATGCTGTTCACGGTGGCACCAGCATGGCAAGCCTTGCGGCTTCCTCTTGCTCACAGCACCAGTGCAACGAGCCTCGCTGCATTCTGCCACTTGCGGCGGCAACAGCGCAATGCACCTCACGGCATCCAGTCACAAGTGGCCATAAGTGGCTGCAGAAGAAGTTGGGCAGCGGCATGACAGGTGTCGGGCATGGGAGGCCTGGCTGCAGCAGTCTTAAGGTAAGCAGGTACGGGGCACGTGGAGCAGTTCCAAACCCCCACCCCAGCTTAATTTTTATGCCTGTGCCTCACCCGACCTTGTACAATCAGATGGTGGACAGGGCTTAACTAGGGCTTGTTTTTGGGGTAGGTCATATTTTCAGGGAAACATGGTAGCATTTGAGTCTTTGTTGACTCAGTTAATGACTGATCCAGAATGGGTTTCTGTAAATTACATTTCACCATGTTATTTATGAGAGACTCTTCATCTGGCTCTTCATTGACTCTTCATTGTCCAATATGGTTGAACCTCTGGCACAGCTCTCATCTTTCTCAGACCATACAAGCCCCCTAATGACATCAAGGCAGTGCCTCACTAAGGGAGATTACACACACACACGTAATGTAATGTAATGTAATGTAATGTAATGTAATGTAATGTAATGTAATGTAATGTAATGTAATGTAATGTAATGTAACGTAACATTATGGTTCATCTCACATTCAGATGTTTAGACTGGATTTAACATTTTTATCCACTTAGTCCTTTATTATTATAATTTTCCTCTGCCTTTTAAAAAATATTTTTGGTCAACTTAAGGCATCAAACATTCCTAATACTTCTGCCTATTTATTGGATGCCATCAGATTAATCCCAGGTTTGACCTGAAAAACCCAGTTCTTGAATATCAAAAGTAGTCATATTTTTTTTCTTGAAAGTGTTAAATTTCTGATAGCAGGTAATCACTGTTGTTTGAAAATTATCCCATTTACTTAACAGTTCCTTTATGTACGTAATTTTTCTTCTGTTTACGAATTTGACTCCTTTTTCTGATCACATTTTATTTATTTATTTTATTTATTTATTTTTCATATTTTTATACCGCCCTATCTCCCTAGGGACTCAGGGCGGTTCACAACCAGATAAAAACATATATATAAATATAAATAAAACATCCATTAAAAAACTTATTATAATTGGTCGAATAATTAAAATAATTAAAATAACAATAATAAATAATAAAATAAAAATAATAAAATCCCCATTAAAACCAATTTGAATTTAAAATCTAGTCCAGCCCTGTGCAAATAAATAGATGAGTCTTAAGCTCGCGGTGAAAGGTTCGGAGGTCGGGAAGTTGGCGAAGTCCTGGGGGAAGCTCATTCCAGAGGGTGGGAGCCCCCACAGAGAAGGCCCTTCCCCTGGGTGTCGCCAGCCGGCACTGTCTGGCCGACGGCACCCTGAGGAGTCCCTCTCTGTGAGAGCGCACGGGTCGGTGAGAGGTATTCGGTAGCAGCAGACGGTCCCGTAAGTATCCCGGCCCTATGCCATGGAGCGCTTTGAAGATAGTCACCAAAAGCTTGAAGCGCACCCAGAAGACCACAGGTAGCCAGTGCAGTCTGTGCAGGAGAGGTGTCATATGGGAGCCACGAGGGACTCCCTCTATCACCCGCGCAGCCGCGTTCTGAACTAACTGGAGCCGCCGGGTGCACCTCAAGGGGAGCCCCATGTAGAGAGCATTGCAGTAATCCAGACGAGATGTCACGAGAGCATGAGTGACCGTGCATAGGGCATCCCGGTCTAGAAAGGGGCGCAACTGGTGAACCAGGCGAACCTGGTAAAAAGCTCTCCTGGAGACGGCCGCCAGATGATCTTCAAAGGACAGCTGTTCATCCAGGAGAACGCCCAAGTTGCGCACCCTCTCCATCGGGGCCAATGACTCGCCACCAACAGTCAGCCGCGGTTGCAGCTGACTGTACCGGGATGCCGGCATCCACAGCCACTCTGTCTTGGAGGGATTGAGCTTGAGCCTGTTTCTCCCCATCCAGACCCGTACAGCTTCCAGACACTGGGACAACACTTCGATAGCTTCGTTGGGGTGGTCCGGTGTGGAAAAGTACAGCTGGGTGTCATCAGCGTACAGCTGGTACCTCACACCGAAACCACTGATGATCTCACCCAGCGGCTTCATATAGATGTTGAACAGAAGGGGCGAGAGAATCGACCCCTGCGGCACCCCACAAGTGAGGTGCCTCGGGGCCGACCTCTGCCCCCCCGTCAACACCGTCTGCGACCAATTGGAGAGATAGGAGGAGAACCACCGAAAAACGGTGCCTCCCACCCCCAATCCCTCCAACCGGTGCAGCAGGATACCATGGTCGATGGTATCAAAAGCCTCTGAGAGATCTAATAGGACCAAGGCAGAGGAATAACCCCTATCCCTGGCCCTCCAGAGATCATCCACCAACGCGACCAAAGCCGTCTCAGTGCTGTATCCGGGCCGGAAGCCGGACTGGAACGGGTCTAGATAGACAGTTTCATCCAGGTACTGGGGTAATTGACATGCCACCACACTCTCTACAACCTTCGCCGTGAAACGAAGGTTGGAGACTGGACGATAATTACCTAAAACAGCTGGGTCCATTTTGGGTTGCCTATATTAAGCTTACATATATCAGCGTTATCACAGAACTTCAAAACTGTTCATGAACTTTTTGCCTCCTCTGGCGAGACACATTAACATGTACATTACTATTACAGGTTTTGTTGAAACCTGTCAATAAGAAAAACTAAATTTGTAATAAATGCTGGCCTAAGAATTATATTTTTTAAAAGTCAACATAATATTCCCCTAGCTAAATACTTTTAAAATAATACTAATTTACAACTGGGAGACCAAGATAAAGAAAACATCTTATAAAGATAAATGCAGTAACTGATATCCAAATACTACATCAAGACTATGCAAAATCTTGGCTCTTCTTGAAGATGGGAAGAGAACATATAAGATTCCATTTCTAACAATAAAATATTTTGAGATTACACAGGTGAAAGAGGACTAAGACTCAGAGAAAAGATTGAATAATAAATCTAAAAAGCTGGTCAAGAAAAGTTGATAAACAATTACAGTTTAAAGCCTATTCCTAACCAAACTGTCTGAATGCCTTTTGCAAAGCTTACCTTCTAAAGAATCTCAGCAATAATCAAGTGCTGTTGATCAGCAAGTACCAGATGCAATGTGAACCAGAAAAGAACCTAGGGAGTTGTTCCTCTTAGTTGTTTTCCCTAGGAAGGTAGTGGATTGTATTCTCTTGCATCACTACTACTGACATTTAATAACAGTTTTGGGCGGTATCTTAGACCACCTTTCTACAATTGCATATATTAATGTTGCAAACTACTATTTCTATTACTAGCATCAGCAGCAACAGATTTGACCTCCAATTCTATTTTCTTTTATTATTTCTTTTCCATTCAATTTCTCATTTTTTTATAATTGTGTTTGTTAATTGGTAAGCATATTGACTATACACACATGAGAAATATAGCACACATCAAATGTAAGGAATATATGAAATATTGTGTGAAATAATGTTGCTAATAATTTAAGTAAATATAAATAAAAATCTCTATGCAATTACTTGGCAGTAAGCCTTGCTGATTTCAATAGGGCTTCGGAAGAGATATGTATAAGAAATCCAATATTTGAATTAGAATTCTTTGGATAAAATTCTCTTAAATGCAATGAGATTGTTGTGCAACTACCTATACATTCATGACTGTCATCTAAACATGTCAGCATATTAACTACACTAGTTATATTAAGAAAACATTCCTCATTTGTACTAGAAGATTTTGTAGAATTTTCTCACAGTGGTACAGGTAGAAAGAAAAATGTAAAACATAGATTGAAACAGAAGAAATAAATATGTAGAATAGCAAAATTGATATCACTTACCTGTTACTGAGAATCTTGAACAGCTTTGAAATCCAAACAACTATGGAATGCAAGCGAAATATGTATCTCAAACTCACCACCGGGAATCCTGGGAAAATGTTAAACGTGTCATAGTAAGTTGTCAATAACAATAATTTCTAATAGAATAGAAAAAATGATCTGGGTTTCCTTTTCGCCCACTCTAAATTTATTTCACATTCTTTCATTTATGTGGAAGAATTTAGGCTCTCTCTCATGACTCACTTCCTTAAAAGACAAAACAGCACTGGAAGAAGAAAGAGGGTGTGCCCTAACATGTAGGCTTCACATCAAAGTAATGTCTGTAATTTATTCCATCATTCTCCTCTTGTGAAATTGGAGATCCACCCAACATATTTTATTGGCACATTTTATTGGAAACAGAGTTCTGGACTATCCACTGTCATCACTGTTTTATGTCTGTATAACCCAATTCTATACATTTTGTAGTAGTTTGGAGGAACTACCATACAAGAAATATTCTATAGTCTGAATGTGTTTTTCAAAAGTAAGCCACACTAAATTCAGGTGCAGTAGTAATCTGACATATCACATAGGTTTTATTACTGCATCTAAATACATAAAATTACAGATAGAGATCATTGAGCAATACATAATTGCTGTTTTTCATTCAACCACATGGCTGAGCAAATGTGATATATCTTAGTTGATGTATTAAAATGTAAATTTGTAATTATTATTTAAAAAACAAAATAAACCCAATTCAAAAAGTATAGTTTTCCTTAAAAAAATTATTCAAAACAAGGACTGGGAATCTATGGCACTCCAGATGCTGTTTGATCTCAATTTCTATATGGCCAGCTAATTGGACATCCAATGACATTGAGAGGGCTTGTCTTCCCTGATTTAAGGCACTTCAACACAAACAGTAACTAGGACATTATGTATAATTTGAAATATAAAATCACACTATTTATTACACTACTCTTTTTTATCATTTTTTAAAATATAGGAATAGTTCTTCAATTTTAGAAAAATTGAAATAAAATTATTCATGAAATTCCGCACAAAATTAGAACACAAAACTAGAATCCATTAACCTAGATAACTTGTATCTAACATAGATGAAAATCCAAAAGATTTATGAGAAGTTCAGTTCTAAGAATTGTTAGGGTTTATTTCTATAGTAGACAAGGGAATAGAGACAAGCGAAATTTACATTGTATTTATTAAAAAATAATTTGCATGAAGTTCAATGTACTATCAAGCATGTATATATCCAGTCTTTAGATGCAATGGTTTTAAGTTGGCCAATCAAACAGGAAAAATTCAAGGTTGCTCTTCACATCCCCTTATTCATTACATAAACATGGTCAATAAGTGTTGTTGTTTTTTAACTATGTCCTTGTGTCATTGTCTTCAAGTGTCTCTTTAAAGTTATCCTAACTGGTCTAGGTTTAAAGTAGTGTTTCCCCTCTTCTACTACCCAGTTTCTGCTACAATACTGCTGAAATAGGAATCTGCACAGTACCTATGGACACTTTGGCCTTCTGCAGTCATTGCCCTTGAATTGGCCTCCATATTCATGTCATTTGTGCTGCAGGAGATACGAGACACCTGGCTTTTGCAGAACTAGCTTAGACTTAGAATAACTTTATTTGCACTTTAAATGTACACTAAGTGGTATACATTAAAATGAAATTTCATTGCATACAGCTCTCAAAATGTTACCACCTCCGATATACACTACTGTGGAAATAATATCTGAGTGCTCCATTCCATAGTGTTTTCAAGACTTTGGCAGGCTCCTGACCAGCACATATTTAATGATGTTTGAAGAGCATTAGATTTTCCTTTCAAAGAAAGTATTAATACTATTTTGAAGGATTGCTATATTTTAAAAAAAATAGGACTAGCACACTTTTCTCCACATGTGGAGAAAAAACATGGGACTTTGTTTTTATATGTGACATTGGCAACAAGATTATTATATGCCAAAGATGGAAAAAAGAATATATACCCACAATGAATAGAATTTTTTTATTGGCCAAGTGTGATTGGACACACAAGGAATTTGTCTTGGTGCATATGCTCTCAGTGTACATAAAAGAAAAAGGAAAGAAAAAAAAATACATCAAAGGTACAACATTTACAACACAAATGATGGTCATAGGTTGCAATTTAACCCTTAATGATAGCAACAAAAAGTTACAGTCATACAGTCATAAGTGGAAAGAGATTGGTGATGAAAACGATGAGAAGATTAGTAGTAGTATAGATTTAGTAAATAGTTTGACAGTGTTGAGGGAATTGTTTGTTTAGCAGAGTGATGGCTTTCGGGGAAAAACTGTTCTTGTGTCTAATTGTTCTGGTGTGCAATGCTCTGTAGCGTCGTTTTGAAACATTTTATGTTCTGGATGTGAGGAATCTGTAAATATTTTCACGGCCCTCTTCTTGATTCGTGCAGTATACAGGTCCTCAATGGAAGGCAGGTTGGTAGCAATTATTTTTTCTGCAGTTCTAATTATCATCTGAAGTCTGTGTCTTTCTTGTTGGGTTGCAGAACCGAACTAGACCGTTATAGAGGTGCAAATGACAGACTCAATAATTCCTCTGCAGAACTGGATCAGTAGCTCCTTGGGCAGTTTGAGCTTTCTGAGTTGGCGCAGAAAGAACAGTCTTTGTTGTCCTTTTTTGATGATATTTTTGATGTTAACTGTCCATTTTAGATCTTGCAATATGATAGAACCTAGAAATTTGAAGGTTTCTACTGTTGATAGTGTGTTGTCTAGTATTGTGAGAGATGGAAGTATGGAAGGTTTCTCCTAAAGTCTACCATCATTTCAACAGTTCCGAGTGTGTTCAGTTCCAGATTGTTACGGTCGTACCACAAGGCTAAGTTCAACCTCATGTCTATATGTGAATCAAAATTAATTAATTAATTAATTAAATAATTAATTAAGAATGGATTAAAATTAATAGAGCTAGCCTGAGATTGACTGCTTGTTTAGAGACAATAATTTGACTAAATTTCATGTGACTAGAGATTTCTTACAAGATCAACTTTTGACTTTGCGATTTAAAGATTAGATTGTATTTGACTAGAGAACTATTGTAGCATTATAATTATAAGTTTTTTTGCGTTTGATAATTCACTATCTTTTAGATGAATTTAAGAGGATATTTTATGAATACTGTTTTCTTAGTATGTTGACTTAATATTTGAAGATATATGATAGATTGGTGTTATTTGTTTAAATGTAGAGGTGGCTATATTATTAATATCTCTGTATTGTTAATTTTTAGTATAAAAAAAGTCTGATATCATTTTTGCCACATTACTCAGTTTCCCTTTTCCTTTATGTTAATTTGTATTTTAATGTTTGATTTTGAATTTGAAAAAAGATACTATATATAAAAAAATGATAGTTCCATGTTTCATTAAAGTAAATTAAAACTGGGAAAGAGAGCCAGGTTCTGCCATATATGTGTTGTTGCTAGTTCTGTTATCTCTCATATCAGTGGAGAAATGGGCCTACTGGGGTTTCAGGTTCTGTACCTAATGACAGCCCAGGTGAGGAGGGTGACTATGGCCATTTGTGAGTTGTTGCAAGCTTTCAAGGACTTCGCTTCACAGATAACCAGATGTGAGGTGTTGAAGTTGGGTTTAGAGTAACATCTGTGATTGCTGATAGTGTACCTCTCTCCCTGCTGCCCAGAAGCATCCATGACTAAGCTGCTGGATTTGTTGCCAGGTTGTCAAGGCTGTTGGTCCTTTGAATTTTATTTTGCTATCCAGATGCTTTAAGTTACTTGAGCACCTAGGAATTTGTGGCCTGAGCCAAGTTACTAGTAGTCTGCATACTTGTTGCTTTTTGTCATGGTGGCATTAATACAGAATCTGGAAATGGCAGACATTGACCTCATCCCTTGCTATAGACATATCACTCTTTGATTGCTTTTCAAATCACTGCAGTCATCCCTCCCTGGAGGGCCTCTCTGCTATTAACCTGGCCCTCTTTTCAGGCTCTTCTTGAGCTGTAAAAGCAGCCAGGGAGCCAACTTGCAGTTATGTCCATGCTGTGTTCTCAGCTTAACAGAGGAGATAGTACCACTTGTCATGAAAGAGGTGATGGTCCTCTCATCCGCACAAGACCATCCTTGAACCCATCTGCTTTCGATAATTATCATACAGTCTCCTTCCCTTTTGGAAGATGGTTTTTGAGAACGTGATTGATCTGTAGTTGATGAAAACATTGTAGAAAACAGAATATCTAGTCTTCTTTTAGTCAGGTTTCTGGCTCAGATTTAGTACTGAGACAACTTTGGTCACACTTGTAGATTATGGCCACTCTGGTGGAGCTAGGTTAAAAGCAATCTTTTTCCAGGGCTGGTTCCAGCTGGTATTGGTTAGGGGGTGGGGACAGATTACTCTCCTGGCCTCTTCTTTGTGGCATGCCATAGGATTCTATTCTACCCTCCATTTCAAAATCTACATGAAACCACTACTGGGTACCATCCAGTTTGGAAGTCAGCATTATCAATATATTAATGATAGTTAATTATATGTCTCAATCCCAGCCTGGCCACTTGAGATTACCAAATTTCTGCCCCAGTGCCTATAGTCTGTATGGATTTGGATGGGTAGGAACTGTCTCCAATTCAGTTTTTCTACAAAAACTGAGACATTCTACAAAAACAGAGACCTAGAGATATTCCACTTCTGCCTTTTGGATAGGGTTGCACTTTTCCACTTAAGAGTGGTGCACAACCTACAGGCCTTCCTGGATTCACATCTCTCATTTGATGAGCAAATAACAGCTGTGGTCAAGAAGGTGAAAGTTGTTTGTATAGATTTATCTGGTGTGTCAGTTGTACCCTTTTGTAAATCAGGAGACACATTGCTCATGACCTGGTCAACTCATGGCTTGACTACAGCTTTTATATGGATTGCCTTGAAGACCACTTGGAAACTTCAGTTGGTTCAGAATGTAGCAGAGCAAGCAGGATATCCATGTATATAGGCTCTGCGCATGCGCGAGAATGGTGGCGGTTTAGAAGAGCTCGAGTCGGCGATGGTGGCTTTCCCAGGAAATGGAGACTTCGGCTGACTCACCAGGCTTCTCCGGTCCCTCGGTGTGGGTATGATCTATCTGGCTGCCGCTGGAGAGGTTTGTGGCCTCTCGGGACATACGGCAGCCGAGAACGGGCCGAGGGACGGAGAGGCGGTCCGGAAGGGGCGGCCATTTTGGAGGCGGCGAGGAGGAGGCGAGAGAGGCGAGGGAGGCCTGCGGCCTGCGGCTTGTTGCGGGCTCCGGCCTTGGCTCCGGCCCTGCCCCAGCGGTGATTTCGGCCCTGCCCCAGTGGCGAGGCGGCGAGGAGGCGAGAGAGGCGAGGAGGCCTGCGGCTTGTTGCGGGCTCCGCCTTGGCTCCGGCCCTGCCCCAGCGGTGATTTCGGCCCTGCCCCAGTGGCGAGGCGGCGAGGCGAGAGGCGAGGAGGCCTGCGGCTTGTTGCGGGCTCCGGCCTTGGCTCGGCCCTGCCCCAGCGGCCCTGCCCCAGCGGTGATTTCGGCCCTGCCCCAGCGGCGATCCCAGCGGCGATTCCAGCGGCGACCCCGGCGATCCTGGCCAAGTTCCAGCGACGGGAGATCGTCGGCGGCGGTCCCGGCCTGGCTCTGACAGCTTCGGGTTGTGGATTTGAATCCCGACCCGTTTTCTGGCTGTCAGTGGGCCTGCCAGCTCCGTTGGCGCCAGCTCCATCGGCGCCAGTTTCTTCGGTGCTGGTTGGGCCCGGCGAGGCCTTGTGGACTGCGAGGCGCCTGCCCAACGGCGCCCTGTGTATGGCAGTCCCACCAATGGATGGGTGTGGTGAGGCCCTGGTGGGAGGGGAGGGCGGATCCATGGCTGAGGGTTGTCCCCTCTTGTGGCCTGTTTTGCGTGTCATCAAATGGCCCTTGGAGGCCTGGCTTGCTCCATCATATTTCTACCTCCCCTTCCCCCCCCCTCCCATACCGGACTTTGATCACCTAAACTGGTCGGTCATGCATGTCCATCTGCGGGTTATGGAGAGGATTGGACTGGATTGGAATAGCTTGGACTGGTCTATGGACCCGGACAGACCGAGAGCCACTTCTACTTGACTAAGACCTTGTAGAACTATTCCCCATAGGCACACTATGGAGATTGCCGGCCTGTCTGTTCCTGCTCTGTCATCGCTATCCGGTTCCGGCTCCATCGGTCCTTTTACCAACTGGACTCCCGCTGGAAGATTCACCATTTTATTTCTTTGGGATTTTACCATCTTAGCATCCCTCGTCGATTCGCACTTTTTTCTATGCGCTACACTGTACATGAACTCTTGCGCCTGCGAGGTGCCCCCGCCTCGCAGGAATGGCCCATATCGCTACCAAGGGCCGGCCTCAATGACGGGTCTTGGGACCCACAGAGGTGGCATGCGAGAAGAAAGAGCCTTTGGGGGTTTTTAGACAGGGCAATTTTAAGGGGTGGGAGGGGTAGGGCGGGTGATGGGGGTAGCCCGTCGGGAGGGAAACCAGTTCCAGCGCATGCTCGTGGCGACTGTCAAATGGGTTCGGAGGTTATGGGGAGTGCGTTCCTTTGTGTGAGGTGAGTCTATTTGCACGGTAAGTGGGAGGGGGAGATATGGGGGAAGGGGGGTATCGTATCGATGCAAGGGGTCACGCGTTCGATGTATGCAGGCGATCGCGTGCCCCGATCCCCCTGACTTCACCCGTTTCCCGGATGGTCAAGACTCTCAGAGCCTGGGCCTTCGTCTGATGTTATGCAACGCACGGTCCGTGGCCAATAAGGCCCCTAATATATGATCTGATTCAGGGGTGCCACGGATATTATAGGCGCACGGAGACCTGGTTGGGTACTGAAGGCGTGCCCTGGTCGAGATGTGCCCACCGGGTTTCCGTGCATTCCATCAGCCGAGGCCCAGGGTAGGGGTGGAGGGTGGCGGTTGTTATTAAAGAGAGTCTAGAGCCGAGGAGACCACTGTACCTCAGATTGCCGGGTGTGAATCCTCTTGTGAGGTGGGGTCGTAGATGTCAGTTGGGCTTGCTGGTCGCGTACCTGGCTCCTTGCTGCGTGACAGCTGCCCTGCCCGAGCTTCTAGAGGTGCTTGCCGGGGTGGCAGTGGAGACCCCCAGACTTTTAGTCATGGGGGACTTTAATCTGCCATCTGCTGGCTCGTCATCGACGGTAGCTCGGGAGTTCTTGGCTTCCATGACGGCCTTGGACCTGACTCAAGTAGTGGATGGCCCCACTCACATCGGGGGAGGCACACTGGACCTGATTTTGTCTCTGGTCAGTGGTTGAGAGATCTGGACTTAAAGGAAATAGTCATTGAACCTTTGTCATGGTCAGATCACTCTCTCCTTCGCCTGGACTTTCTGACCGCTACCCAACACCGCAGGGAGACGGAACCAGTACGTTGGTACCGTCCCAGGCGCCTAATGGACCCAGAGAGGTTTCAGACGGAGCTTGGGCCACTTCCTGAGGGTCTGGCTCACGGCACGGCAGAGGAACTAGCTGCAGCCTGGGAACGGGCTGCGGCTGGGGCCTTAGACCGTGTCGTGCCTTTGCGGCCTCTGACCCGGCGCAGATCCCAACCGGCTCCTTGGTTCTCCGAGGAGCTGAGGGGGATGAAACGCCGGAGAAGACGCCTAGAGAGTTCTTGGAGGTCCAGCCGTTCAGAGGCTGATCGGACACTAGTTAGATCCTATACTAGGACCTACCTAGTGGCACTGAGGGAAGCGAGGCGTTGCTACGCCTCCTCCCTCATTGCGTCGGCAGATAACCGCCCAGCTGCCCTGTTTCGGGTGACCCGCTCCCTCCTTCACCAGGGGGAGCGGGATGACCCGTTGCAGGGACGTGCTGAGGAGTTTAACGGTTATCTATACGATAAAATCGTTCAGCTTAAGGACGGTCTGGACCAAAATTGTGGCGATTCGGATGGGGCGTCCGAGGGCGGTCTTGGTGATGTTGTCTGGGATGAGTTTGACCCTGTGACTCCCGAGGACATGGACAGGTTGCTGGGTAGACTGAATGCCACCACGTGTTTACTGGACCCGTGCCACTCCTGGCTGGTGCTGGCCACTCGGGAGGTGACACGAGGCTGGCTCCAGGGGATTACGAGTGCTTCCTTGTTGGAGGAGTCTTCCGCCGCCTTGAAAGAGGCGGTGGTGAGGCCCTCCTCAAGAAGCCTTCCTGACCCGCTGTTTTAGGTAATTATCGTCCGGTCTCCAACCCGCTCGCGAAGGTTGTAGAGAGTATGGTGGCATATCAGTTTCCCCTGCACCTGGAGGAAACTGTCTATCTAGACCTGCTCCAGTCCGGTTTCCGGCCCGGTTACAGCACTGAGACGGCTTTGGTCGCGTTGGTGGATGATCTCTGGAGGGCCAGGGATAGGGGTTGTTCCTCTGCCCTGGTCCTATTAGACCTCTCAGCGGCTTTTGATACCATCGACCATGGTATCCTGCTGCGCCGGTTGGGGGGATTGGGAGTGGGAGGCACCGTTTATCGGTGGTTCTCCTCCTATCTCTCCGACCGGTCGCAGACGGTGTTGACGGGGGGGCAGAGGTCGACCCCGCGGCGCCTCACTTGTGGGGTGCCGCAGGGGTCGATTCTCTCGCCCCTTCTGTTCAACATCTATATGAAGCCGCTGGGTGAGATCATCAGTGGTTTCGGTGTGAGGTACCAGCTGTACGCTGATGACACTCAGCTGTACTTTTCCACACCGGGCCACCCCAATGAAGCTATCAAGTGCTGTCCCGGTGTTTGGAAGCCGTACGGGTCTGGATGGGGAGAAACAGGCTCAAGCTCAATCCCTCCAAGACAGAGTGGCTGTGGATGCCGGCATCCCGGTACAGTCAGCTGAGTCCACGGCTGACTGTCGGGAGCGAGTCACTGGCCCCGATGGAGAGGGTGCGCAATTTGGGCGTTCTCCTGGATGAACGGCTGTCTTTTGATGAACACCTGACGGCCGTCTCCAGGAGAGCTTTCCACCAGGTTCGCCTGGTGCGCCAGTTGCGCCCCTTTCTAGACCGGGATGCCCTATGCACGGTCACTCACGCCCTTGTGACGTCTCGTCTGGATTACTGCAATGCTCTCTACATGGGGCTCCCTTGAGGGGCATCCGGAGGCTACAGTTAGTCAGAATGCAGCTGCGCGGGTGATAGAGGAGCCCTCGTGGCCCCGGAATGACACCTATCCTGCGCAGGCTCCACTGGCTGCCTGTGGCTTTCCGGGTGCGCTTCAAGGTTTTGGTGAACGACTTTAAAGCGCTCCATGGCATAGGGCCGGGCTACTTACGGGACCGCCTGCTGCTACCGAATACCTCTCACCGACCCGTGCGCTCTCACAGAGGGACTCCTCAGGGTGCCGTCGGTAGCGACAGTGTCGTCTGGCGGCGCCCAGGAAGGGCCTTCTCTGTGGGGCTCCCGCCCTCTGGAACGACCTCCCCCCAGGACTTCGTCAACTTCCGGACCTCCGAACCTTTCGCCGCGAGCTTAAAACTTACTTATTTATCTGCGCTGGCCTGGGTTAGTTTTTAAATTTATGGGTTTTAAATGGGTTTTAGTTTTAAATTTTAATTGTGGCCAATTTTAATAAGTTTTTTAAGTGTATTTTAAACTGTATTTATATATTGTCTATTTTACTTGGCTGTGAACCGCCCTGAGTCCTTCGGGAGAAGGGCGGTATACAAATTTAATAAATAAATAAAATAAATAAATAAATAAATCGTCTTTAGTTTGTAATTTCCACTTCTTGTAAGTTTGCATGTGGGTGCCATTCAAAGTGCTGGCTGTTATCTGTAAAGCCCATCATGGCATAGGTCCTGGTTACTTGAGAAATCACTATCTCCCATTAAATAATACCCTCTATCAGAACCATGGAAGTGCACAATCTCTGTCACAGTGCCTGCCATTTGGAATGAGGTCTCATTCCAATATTATGGAGAATTTTTTAATGAGTTAATGTTATTCATCCTAAATCTTTCATAGCATGAATGACTATCCCAGAGGTGGTATTCAGCCAGTTCGGACCCGTTCAGGCGAACCAGTAGTAGTAACTATGGGTGGGCTCCCCCCGGCCTAATACTGTCCTATTTAGCCACGTTTTCGAGGCTGGGCACTTGCACAGAAGGTGCACACACGAGCAAAGCACATGTGCAGAAGGCCGGGCACATGCACAGAAGTCGCATGCGCGAAGCGAGCATGTGCATGTGGAGCGAACTACTGGTAAGAATATGTGAAACCCACTGCTGGACTCCCGTGTGGCTCTAGTTATGGATGAATTAGAACACATGACATTCTTTACCATTCTATAGAGAATCATGGTTCAATTAAAACTGGAGAGCCAGCATGATCTGCACCTGTTTTGTTAATTATTACTCCAATCCCATTCCAACTTAATTTTAAATTTCACTTAATTTTAAATGTCACTTTAAATGTTTAAAGTGTCTATCCTTATCCCACATGTAACTCAGGACAAGGGAAAGTCTACTAGTAGTTCAATGTGGGACTTTGGTGTGTCTCTCCAGTTTCTTATTTTAACAATGTCTGTTTGTCTATCACATTTACTGTATATGGCCACCTTCCTCACAAAAAACAGTTCTGGGTGTTTTTATTATTTAAATAGTGAAATATAAAATAAAAAAGACTATATTTGATAGTGACAGCAGAATAAATCAAAGAGAAAGTACTAAACATAAATTTAAAAAAAACATTATCAGAAAATTTTCTAGTGACACATTATCCCATTCCCTCCTTTTTGCTTCCCCAGTTGCTGACCATAGCCTAGATATTTGTCTTGCACATTGAACATTAAACAGTATTGTTAGTTATCTGAATCCTTGAGTACTTTTACCTGGTATTTTTTTATTGGTCTAACTTTTTTCTTCAAAACTATATTCCCAATGTCTAAATATGTCTTGCTGTGTCTTTGATTCAGCAAGACATATGGTCTCCTACAACATCCCACATATTAATTAAAATTATCTATATAATTTCTGAAATGATGCTGAATTAGATAGGTTTAGGTATTTGTTACTGCCAGACATTATTTTCCATCTCTGTCTGAAAACTTTCATTACTTTTCGAGCTAACCCAAAATTAATCGAAGCCAAGCATTTGATATTGTTTTTAAGGATTTAAGTGATGCAATGGAGCAGTGCCAAGCCTTGTCTTCACCATGTCTTCAAACTGATAGAAATTGTATATTTCTATTTTATGGGAAGTAATCCTAAAGCATTATCCTATGCCCCTAGTGCAGCTTTTTGCTTCAAGGAGTTGAAGAAAATATTCAGCTCAGAAAGTTTAGCCAGCTAGAGCACAACACGTGCAGCAAACGGGACAAAAGCGGAGTTCTTACAAAGTTTTTTGCTATGTGACTGCTTTTATGACCCAGATTGCTTCAGAAAGATTTTTTTGCCTTGCACCATCCCTTTCCCATTCTCTTCAGCCTGGGTCAAGATAAGTAATTTACAGATTTTTCCAGGCATGCGCTATATTTAGCAAATTAAGCTGTTGAAAGGGATAGAGATTGGAGGGCAGAGATGGGGAGTTTAATTTCAAAACCTAATGGGTGGGGGAGGGAGAAAGTTGGACAAGTCTATCATTCTCAGCTTTTTTTGTTTTCTTTATTGAAGAAATGTGGATTTGGGGGGAGAGGGTAAAATTTTCTGAAGATATGCAAATATTGAAATTATAGCACTGAAAGGCTAGGAAACCCATCCTTTTTTTCCCCACAGCAGGGCAGCAGCAACCAGGAAAGGCAGGCACACCCCATCTTTTCCTTCCACATTGTTTGTTGCCAGCAAGTCAGTCAGCTGTGTGGTGGGCATATATGCAAGTTACCCAATGGATGGGAAATGGAGCATGGGGTATCTTGTGGTAAGGTAGGCTGTGGAAGATCCAAGGCAGGCGGCTTTGTGCCTGCATTATGCCTCCCAGGATCTCTTCCACCCGAGGCACCCCATGCTCCACTTATTATTATTATTATTATTATTGTTGTTGTTGTTGTTGTTGTTGTTGTTGTTTCGATTTCTATACCGCCCTTCTCCCAAAGGACTCAGGGCGGTTTACAGTCAAAGTAAAATCAATTAATACAAAGGAAAATTTAGAGTTGGTTGAAGAACTTAAAACCAATAAAACCCCTTATTAAAACCCCACTAGGCCAGTCCTGCATGGTGAAACAGAAATGTTTTCAGCTCGCGTCGAAAGGTCCGAAGATCAGGGAGTTGACGGATACCTGGTGGTAGCGTGTTCCAGAGGATTGGTGCCCCCACAGAGAAGGCCCTCCCCTGGGTGTCGCCAGCCGACATTGACTGGCCGACGGTACCCCAAGGAGAACCTCCCTATGGGAGCGCACTGGTCGATGGGAGATCGCCGGTAGCAGCAGGCGGTCCCGTAAGTAACCCGGTCCTATGCCATGGAGCACTTTAAAGGTGGTAACTAACATCTTGAATTGCACCCAAAAGACCACCGGAAGCCAGTGCAGCCTGCGCAGGAGAGGTGTTGTATGGGAGCAACGAGTCGCTCCCTCTATTACCCGCGCGGCCGCATTCTGAACTAATTGAAGTCTTCGGGTGTTCTTCAAGGGAAGCCCCATGTAGACAGCATTGCAGTAGTCCAGACGGGAAGTGACGAGGGCGTGAGTGACTGTGCCCAAGGAATCTCGGTGTAAGAAGGGACGCAACTGGCGTATTATTGACCTGTGTGTTCAACAAATGCACTAGGAAGAGCAGGGATGATTGGTCATTACGTGAGGCAGTTCTTTTAATATTTGTCCTGACTTCTGAAACTAATGGACAAGCTCCAATGTGGTTGTAACTTAAGGACTATCTGTACTCCACAGAGTATTTCCAGGTGTTGCTATTCCCTGGCAATGCTAATCAAGAACAGTTTGCTATTATCATTTGATCCTTCTGTGTCACCTTATATCCTTCCCCCAAACCTGGTCAAGGATTTAGCAAAATTTCAAAATTGCTTTAGGCTCCTGTTTAAAAATAATCACAGGAGGTTCAGAGTCAGACACATAGGACTGGTTGTGTCAAACAGAAAGGCAGCTCTTTCCTTTATCATTTCATACTTCTCTGTACTTACAACTGTTAGTTCAGCAACTCGATAGATGACTAAACTTAAAATCTATCCTTGATTATATTCATCTATTCCTACTTGTCCACATGTGAAAGAAAGTGATTATTTTTTCAACAATGATGTTGAATAGGACTGGAAACAAACTACAAGAATCATCACTTTCCTGAACCTGTCCTAGGGAACATAGGAAAGTCACTATTATGACATACTAGCCTCATTGCAATTAAAAGTATTCCACTTTTCTGCTGCATCATGAACTGAAGGTAAGCATTTAAATAAAGTCCTTCTATGCATCCACTTTTTCTACAGTGACTAACCAAATACATGTGGAAAGCCCACAGACAAGGTATTACCATCCAGCTATTTCTAGAAATTGTCATTTATAAAACAATACTATAGTATTGGTTTCATGATTTAGACTCACAGGGTTGGAAAGGAACTCTGTGGTCTTCTCCAACTTCCTGAATTTGAGCTGGGATCCTCGAATCACAGTCCTGTAATATTTCTTTCCAGAGATGGATCATGCTCAAACTCTAGGAAACTTTAACAACTGTCAGAGTATTCCTCATTTCAAGTTTGGATCGCCTTTGGTAAAGCTTCTGCTGCACCTGCTGGTTCCCGTCCTACCTTCTTAGAATAAAGCTACACCTTTCCCCCCACCCCCCAGGTGACAGCCCTTTAAATATTTGAGGAACTGCTCCCTGGTTTTCTCTCTAAGATTAAACATGCCCACTTTTAAACGGTTCTTATTGGATTTCATCTTCATCTTCTTCGGAATAACGCTAGTCCTCATTTAAAGCTTATAAAATGATAGCTATCATCTCCACATTTTACAGCGGAGGATTCCACAAGTTAATGACGAACTATACAAAACCCACCGGTAAAGCTGAGTTCTGTCTTGTTCTGCATTTACGCCTAAATTAAGCTCTGTGCTTTATTGGATCTTCAGACATTCTTTTCCTCATAATTTTTATAGCAGGAACAATTGCCGTTAAAGGACCGTTATTATTTCCCAGTTCTTCGTTGAAGTGCGACTGACCGCCTCAATTTCCTGACGGCGGGGGACTACAATTCCCAACGTGCATTTCGCTTCCCTCTTTGTGATGCTCCTCTTCCCCCCCCCCCCGCCGCCGCCGCTATCCTTTGAGGAAGGGGAAGAGCAGAAAAAACTAAGTCTCGCGAGAGTCTTGAGAGCAAAGGGGAAGGGTGGTGTTGCGTGTACAAGTTTGGGGTCTGACTGGGCCATCGCGCCACTTGGAAAAGACACCGAAAGTGAGCGGTACGCTTGTGGGCGGGCCAGCCCGGGGCGTTTTCTTCTGCGTCTGCGGCCCAGTTAGCGCTGAGTAACTCCTATGGCGGCTTCTGCGGCTGAAGAGAAGGCGGAGACCCCGAGCGACCTCTCCCCGAAAGAGGAAGGGGAACTAGAGGACGGAGAAATCAGCGACGACGACAATAACGATGCACCCCCTGAACCCAGCGGCAGAGACCGGAGCGGCGCCCGGGGCCCTTACGCCCGACGCAGGCCGCCTCCCGATCTGCGGAACAGCCTCTCGTCCTCCTCTCGCCGCTTCCCTCACTTGCGCCACCAGCCTCCCCCGGAACTCGGACACGTCCATGGGCACGGCGGAGGTGGCGGGTACCGGCTCAAGGAGCCTTTCCGTCCCCAGCCGCCTCCTTCCTCGTCGTGCTCGCGGCTGCCACCCGGTCCTCATCCCGATGCCGGCCCCAGACTCTCCTTCTGGGAACGCAGCCACAACGCGCTGGACCGGTTTCGTTTTCGAGGCAGGGCCTACCGGGGCGGAGGCCGCTGGGGCAGGAGCCGAGGTGGCAATTCCCCTGGAAAGCCCTCGGGAGGAGGTGGCGGATACAGCGGCAGCCAAGGCTGGAGGGAGCCTTCGCCTCGGAAATGTATCCTTGTCGTAACAGTTGCCTCTTTCTGCCGCTGCCGTTTTATCTCCAGAGGGAAGGGGTGCTGTGCATGAGGCGACTTAAATTTGCTATCTTGGTTCGTTTAAGTCTGATTATAGGGGTCGCTTAGCTGATACAAAGTGATAATTGGGGAGAAATCCTTCGGATGTCTCGGCTTGCTCAAGGTTGGGTGGAGACTACGGTGACGGCATCGTAAAGGGCCAAGAGCTGTTTTAGTCCGGAGGGTGATAAAAGGGCTGAATGCAGAGTTGTTGAGTTTTGCCAAAAATAATGGGAATTGTGCTCTCAACAGATCTCTAGAGGTCACCAGGTTGGGAAAGCTGTTTTAGAAACGGAGGAAATGTTGGTTGCAAACATGAATGCTTAAAAAGAATATTTGCAGAAGGGGGACATGCAGATGTTGACCTGCTTGGAAAGCTGCTGAAGAATTGAACATTGAGATTGGAAAGATTCACTGCTGTCAGTTGGGCTCAATTTGGTTATTGAGCTTTGAAACATTTAGAACTTAATTTCACATTTATGCGGATTATGAGCTATTCCGTTTTGGAAGAGTTCAGTGGGTGATCTTCATTCCATTAGTGCTAGGGAAGTCTTGTCAGATACTGTACATTAATCATTTTTTAAAAAAAATGTCAGTTGGCTGTGTTTTATTTCTAATATGATTAGGATGGTATTTAATGTGTTGTTTATAAATTTCAAGTGTTTGGGGGGAATAATTCAGGAAGATTTAGTATGCAACTTTGTATACTATATTGATATTAGTATAATGATTTCTAAACAGTCAAAAGGATTATATTGCAAGTTACATAGCTAAGCCTGGGTTACTAAGAACATATTGGGTATGTAACCTGCATTGACCCAATTAGGGTCAGATATTAACACAGAATAGATTTTTGCTGCTTTTGACTGGAGACTTATATCTTCCTTTTCCTTGAATGTGTATTTAATGAGTTTGAGCTGATGTTGAATATCATTGCCAAACATTGCTACAACCACTTATATCTTAAATATATACCACTTAAGTAATATTTTTGTTTGGATTGGTTTTAATTACGTAGAGCTATTCATGCTATCTAGGATGTAGTTTTGGACTGTATTTTTGCATTTCAAATATATAAAGATGCATGAAGATGCATTCAGAACTTTTGAGAGCTGTTCTTGACCTGCCATTAGGTATTGGGTTGATAATGTAATTTTTTTTTATTTGCATTGCACGTTGCCCTTTCAAATATTCAAAACATCTGACTTGTACTGTCTTGCTATAAGCAAGAGAGTACCATTTGTCTAGTGGTCTAGAGCTAGTTTGGTGGTGTGGTTAAGGGTTCAGGTTAAAAAGCATGAGACCATAAGTCTTAGCCATAAAAACTAGCTGCGTGTATTTCGACAAGTCACATTCTCAGCCTGACTCACCTCACAGGGTTGTTGTGAGGAGAGGAGGAGAAGGAGGAAGTTGTGTTGGCTATGTTCGACATATTGAGTTATTTTTAAAAATAATAAAAGCAGGATACAGATAGATAAAAACTTTAGCAATAAAAAGTACTTTAATATTAAGATAAATATTGAAGATCTTATACACTTTTAATCTTATCAAATAGCTAAGTTAGACTCTTGTAAGTTTAAAATTTCCAATTTTTATCAGTTCAATTATTCCTGTAAAAAATCATCTGGTTTATAGTTCTTCAGTCTTCTAACATAGTTTAAAATGCCTTGTAATTAAATATAAGGAAAATCACTGAAATGTGAGCCATTAAGAAGTATAAATAACATCAGAAATGAAAGTAAGTAGAAAATATCTATCAATATCAAAAACCTAAATTTGCCTTAGCAAAATTTGGATTATTGTGTTGTAGAATTATTTTGTAGCCTCATATCTTGACACTATGTCCAGTTGTACTTTTTAGATTTGATTACTTGACCAAATTCCAAGCAGACTTCAAGAAAATATCACTTGGGATGTATACTAAGGCTAGGCATATTTCAGATAAGAAATGATCAAGCTTGATTGTGGCATTATCTTCAGGGGATATATCTAAAGTGCCAGAGAAGAATCAGGTGGAATGACAAGCCACTCAAAATTTTACTGATGGTGAATAAATTCAGAAGTACAATATATGTTTTCTTTATTAAATTCTGAAAATATTTTAAAATATATAATGGTGTGAGCATGGAGTAAAATCTCTTAATGCCAAACATTGCATTTCAATATTTGCATATCTTCATTGTAATGATATCGATAAATGTATGCTAGATAAATTCTTTAATTAATGCATCAGCCAAAACATTTGGAAAGTCCCCATCTCGCAAGCAGAACTATTCTTCTAAAAATGATAATTCAGTTGAAGAGAGTTTTGAGGATCTTTTGTTGAAATACAAACAGATTCAACTAGAACTTGAATGTATTAATAAAGATGAGAAACTGGCTCTAAATAATAAAGAAGACAGTGCCCAACAAAGCAACAGTGAAGTGGCCAGTCCACAGGACCAAATAATTGAAAATGTCAGTATTACAAAAGATGCTGTAAATGAAGTGTCTCCTGAGGAGAATAAAGTATTAACTTTTCAGGCATTTGAACTGAAACCTCTTAGGCAAAAACTGCCCACACTAGCTGAGAGGAGCAAATTGAAAAAAGCAAAAGATGGAATAAAAGAACATTCACAGAAAAACGACCTGGATATCAATGAAGGTAATTTTTTTTAAAAAGTTGATTATATGTAACCTTTTTGAAATGAAATTTGATTCCTTCAGTTTTTAAAAATGTTTTCAATGAAAAGTTTTAAAATTTCCAATTTTTATCAGTTCAATTATTCCTGTAAAAAATCATCTGGTTTATAGTTCTTCAGTCTTCTAACATAGTTTAAAATGCCTTGTAATTAAATATAAGGAAAATCACTGAAATGTGAGCCATTAAGAAGTATAAATAACATCAGAAATGAAAGTAAGTAGAAAATATCTATCAATATCAAAAACCTAAATTTGCCTTAGCAAAATTTGGATTATTGTGTTGTAGAATTATTTTGTAGCCTCATATCTTGACACTATGTCCAGTTGTACTTTTTAGATTTGATTACTTGACCAAATTCCAAGCAGACTTCAAGAAAATATCACTTGGGATGTATACTAAGGCTAGGCATATTTCAGATAAGAAATGATCAAGCTTGATTGTGGCATTATCTTCAGGGGATATATCTAAAGTGCCAGAGAAGAATCAGGTGGAATGACAAGCCACTCAAAATTTTACTGATGGTGAATAAATTCAGAAGTACAATATATGTTTTCTTTATTAAATTCTGAAAATATTTTAAAATATATAATGGTGTGAGCATGGAGTAAAATCTCTTAATGCCAAACATTGCATTTCAATATTTGCATATCTTCATTGTAATGATATCGATAAATGTATGCTAGATAAATTCTTTAATTAATGCATCAGCCAAAACATTTGGAAAGTCCCCATCTCGCAAGCAGAACTATTCTTCTAAAAATGATAATTCAGTTGAAGAGAGTTTTGAGGATCTTTTGTTGAAATACAAACAGATTCAACTAGAACTTGAATGTATTAATAAAGATGAGAAACTGGCTCTAAATAATAAAGAAGACAGTGCCCAACAAAGCAACAGTGAAGTGGCCAGTCCACAGGACCAAATAATTGAAAATGTCAGTATTACAAAAGATGCTGTAAATGAAGTGTCTCCTGAGGAGAATAAAGTATTAACTTTTCAGGCATTTGAACTGAAACCTCTTAGGCAAAAACTGCCCACACTAGCTGAGAGGAGCAAATTGAAAAAAGCAAAAGATGGAATAAAAGAACATTCACAGAAAAACGACCTGGATATCAATGAAGGTAATTTTTTTTAAAAAGTTGATTATATGTAACCTTTTTGAAATGAAATTTGATTCCTTCAGTTTTTAAAAATGTTTTTCAATGAAAAAGTTTAAATTTTATTACCAGAAATAATGCTTAGAAGCTGAACTTTTTGATTTATTAAGATTATTTGCATTTTCTGGTTATTGGAATTAAGGAAGCTATCAATTTTTAAAAAGCCAATAGCTGAAGTAAAATATATTAAATAAGAGTCATAGAACTTAAAAATTAAAAGTTCCTTTGATATAGGCTGCATTCGCATAACAAACTAAGTATGGGTTATTTTAACTTTGATTTACTGAATTAAGCCAATTGGCTGGGTTTGCACATTTCAAGTCATAAAAACAATAGCAAAGGTTAAAATTAATTAGAGTTTTGTGTTACATGCATACCATGAAACTTTCTTTTTCCCCATTCCTGAACATCAATCAATATATACAGTCATTTATGTATTGATAGTATATATTGAAAGAGAATACAGCAGTTTTTTTCTGAATGTTCTATTGTGGCAGTAATCCATCTTTCTACTACTTTATCATTGGAAAGCCTGCAACCCAGATGAAGCTTTGTTTATCAGACATAGTTCTCTGTCATCTAGGCATAAATATTTTGAATATCATTACAGTTTTTAACCACAGTTAGTAGAATGAGGTTTAATTGGCCAAATTGAAAGAACAGGAAGTCCTTAAGTTAGGATGATCCATTTAATATCTATTCAAAGTTATGACAGTGCTCAGAAAAGCTACTTATGACCAGTTCTGGCATTTAGTACCATTGCAATGTCGCCTCAGTCATATGATCAAAATTCGGGTGCTTGACAATGGATATATATGACAGTTATGTAATTGCCATTTACAAGTTTCCCAGGGTCTTCCAACAAGCAAAGTCAATGTGGGAAATCAGATTTGCTTAGTGACTGGGGCAAAAAAAAATCTTAAAATCAAGGATAACTTCCTTCAATTTCCCCACGCCTATCTCTCTCTCCCTGCCCTATTGGCTGCCCTGGCTCATCACCCCTCTTGTCCCATACTCCACCCTTCATCGTGCCATCTTAACTCTTGAGGATGACACTTGCCGAATGCAGTAATTCTGGACAAATTGCTCTCTAGCCTTTTCTTGAAAACTACTTGAGATAGAAAAGCTTCAATTTCAGAAAGTAGGCTTTACTGTTGCTTAATAGCTCTCACAGTCAGGAAGTTCCTCAGTTCAAGTTCAGATATCTGTAAAGCTTTCACCAATGGTTCTTATCTTTCCTTTGGGTGCTAGAGAGAATAAATGTACTCATACTTTCCCGTGGCATCCCCTATCAGAAGACTACTAACATGTCTGCCCTTAACCTTCTCTTATTTAAGCTAAATGTATTGGATTCCTTTTTTCTTTGTAGGATTTATCTTCCAGTCCTCTTACCATGCCTTTTTCTACATTTTTAAATCAAAACTGTTTGAATGATACTGTCATTATAATTAGAAAAATAGGGTTCTCTTTTTTTCCCCCAACAGATGAAAAAGAACAAAAGCTTGACATTTCTGATGCTGCAGTAGAGAAGGTAAAACATTGCTTTCACCACTAAAATCAGGAGCTTTGGCAAAGCAGAGATTTGCAATACATCTTAATTTGAAACTAAGTGCAACTGAGTTTAATTGGGGTAATTCCTAATAAATGTTTCAAAATTCCAAGTTAGAAAAAAAATCTCTAACACTATATAACTTGTCTTAATGAGTTTATCTTGTCAATGAAAATGTTCTTGTCAACTTCAAAATGTGATTTTGCTGTCGCAACCATTGCCACTTTTCAGCTTGGCGCAAGAAATCCATGGGAACCAAGGTCACCTAACCAGATATTCAGCAAAGACTTAGACCGTTTCCATAACAATACCTGGCCATCTAATTGGACAGTGTGACCTGCAGTAATAGGGGAAGGGAGATTCTGTTTTTTAATTATGTGAAAACCACGGGAATTAGGAAGAGTTAGTTTTGCTTTCAGCCTGTGCTGATATGATGTACTCAGTAAAGTTTTGCATTCAGAGTTTGGAACGTCTCAAAAGTGCTTGCTTGGTTGGGTTTGTCAGTTGGAACCTGGACATTAAACCAACTCTCCCTAATCCCCGCAGTTTTCACATAATAAGCCACTTCAGCAAAAGGCAGGATGTCTGTCCAGTTAGATATTATAATTGGATGAAGGATTAAAGTGCTTATTTATTATTTTATTTCTATAATAGAAACTGTTGGATGAGGAACAAGAAGTATCAGAGTTACAGCTAAGACTACTGGCTCTTCAGTCTGCTAGTAAAAAGTGGCAGCAGAAAGAGCAGCAAGTAATGAAAGAAAGCAAAGAAAAACTAACAAAAGCAAAAACCGTACAGCAAAGAGGCAAAATCAGTACAAAATCTCATTCTGCCAAAAAGCCAAGTACCGCAGGTAAATAATTAACCTAGTAAATGGTGGTTTTCGTGAGATACATTCTTGGTAGATTTTCTATGGGTTTTTTGGGGGAAGAAAGTATAGTTAAGTAATTTTCTTTTAAAGCTAAGCAGGCTCTAAGAAAACAGCAGACAAAGGTATGGAAAAAATTACAGCAGCAGAAGGAACAAGAAAGACGTCAGAAGGAGGAAGAACAATGGAAACAGGATGAAGAGGAGGAAAGAAGAAAAAGGGAAGAGGAAATTAGAAAAATCCGTGATCTCTCAAATCAAGAAGAACAGTATAATAGGTTCATGAAGCTTGTTGGAGGAAAGATGAAGTCAAGAAGCAAGGTATTTACTAACATACATGCTACCTTTTCTAAGGAATATAAAACACAAATGGTTGTTTGTGATACCATGATACCATGTAAAATATTATTGTGTATCTTTTTAAAATATATACATTTGGAAACTTTTGTAAGTTACTTTTTGTAGGCCATGTTTCATTAATTAGCTCAGATTTCTATACCGTTAATGCTAAAATACTTTTGTTGATTCGTTTTCTAGAAATATGTATTGTGAGAGCTTCCAAAATTGTAAAAGAAAATTAGAAATAGGGAATATCATGTAATAGCCATGATAGACAGAAATTTATTTCTTACATTTTGAGATGTAAGTGATACAATTCATTTATTAGATTTATAACAATGCCCAATTCAAAATGATTCTGGAAAGCTTGCAAAATTAACAACAATGAAAAAAACCCAGCAATTAATAAAAGATTAATACAGAAGACTTCCAAATGGTGTATGAAAACGTCCATGTTTAAAGATTGTTGTTTTTTTGAATAAGGTCAGTGTGAGGTTCATGAATAATGGGGGAATGCTGATTCAGATTGATAACATTGTAAATAAGAAACATTTTAACTTTTAAGTTGGTATATTGCTTTGCAGTAAATAACATTATCAAAGCATTAAATTGATTACCAAAAATAGTGTTAATACTTTTATAAGTAACAGCATTTTCTTCTGAAGAAATACATCCTAAGTATATAACACATAGGGGTATTTCATATTTTTCAGTACTGTAAAGAATAGAAGCATTGACTGGGTGGAATTGAAAGCTAGGATCACCTCTTCCTAGATTTATTCTAAGTCTGCTTCTATTCAATGTATATATAGTGTTTTGGATCTTTGTGATCCAATCTTTGTTTAGAGGGACCAGTGCAGTTCACCCCAAGTTCATGTAACATTCTGCACATTTTATAAGCAATCTATCAATCCCATTATCCAGATCAATGAATAATATGGGCAGATCCTTGAAAAATTCCACTAGTTACTGCTCTCCAACTTAATATAAGGCCGTTAATGCTGTCAGTATGGTTAGCTACCCAGTTTTCAATCTACCAGATTTCACATTTAACAGCTTGTCATGAGAATGTCATGCAGAAACTTGTCAGAAAATGAGGTAAATTGTTACTGAAAATGAGATAGATTATGTCAAAGTATCCTCTTTGTTCACTAAGGTAGTTACTTTGTTAAAGAAGGAGACAATATGTATCTCACATGATAATTTGGCAAAGCTATGCTGATTTTTAACAATTATGACTTTGTCTTCAAGATACAAAAGGCCTTCTGTATTATCTACTCAAACAGTTTTTCAAGGCATTAGTGGGGCCATTATCCTGTTAAAAAAATAGAAGCAATGTGTACTTCTACAGAGGTACTTATTTGGACAGAAGGGCCACCTGCTTGTCCTACCAGTCTACTAGAAGTACTTTTGCCTGGAGAAGCAGTGATTGGCAGAGGCCAAGGGAGTGGATGAGATTATGCAGAAAGCTGCTTATTTCTAGGACATAAATTACAAGTAGTCCTCAATTTAGAACAAAATTATGCTCAGAAGTTTGATCATACACTGGGTTAATTATTACCTGGGTCACCATTTGACCTGACTCAATTTTATAACCACTTTTACAATGGCCATAAAGCAAGTCACCACGGTTCTTAAGAAAACCATGTGGTTATTAAGGGAATACAGCATATCCAGTGGATGTTACAAAAAATATTGCAGATCATAGTTACAAGCTCTTTGGCAAAGACCTGCCCTGCATGGTGCTGAATCAATCTCACAGGGAGCTCTTTTACTCTTAAAATCTAGCTGAGTCCTGCACATGAGGGGAAGGGAATGACTCCTGTGTTGACAGGCTAAACCAAAGATCTAAGCTTTGTTCATGTCACCCTGAGCAGGCAGCAGCTCTTTTACAATGAGTGGAAGGGAACTCCTTCCCAGGGCAGGTGAATGGGACTTGAATCTGTCCAAGCCTCATTCAGTCTGCCCAGGGAAAAAAGTGTCTTTCCATGCACGGAGCAAAAGAGCTGCCTGACAGAGGAGGGCAAGCAGCTCTTTCATTCTGTCTGTTTAACAATCGGAACTAGAAGAGCTGGGATTGCAGTTGTTGAACAAAGTGGTTGTGAGCATCTCATTTAATGACTGTTATGATTGTTAAGTGAGGACCATCTGTACAAAGTTATTTGGCAATCTAATTGCCTTCAGAAGTTTTGGTCTGGTATCTGTAATCCCTGGTTACCTGTCAATAAGTAAGCCTTGTGGGAGCTGTAAGTAAAAGTATGAGAAGAAAATCAATTTGCATAGCACCATTATAGCCTTTTTTCCTGAAAGCAATTTGTAGTAAAGCAGGCAGTTTTTTGTTAGTTTTATTAGCAGTCGAGAAGGCAAAACTATTTGATTATTTGAAATATATATATGGTTAATAAATATACTTTATCTAGTCTTCAGATAAAGATTTGAGAAGGTCCCTAGATAAGCAATCTACTGAGAGTGCAGGAGGAATTTATCAGTATGATAATTATGATGAAGTTGCTATGGACACAGAAAGTGAAACCAACTCACCTGGTAAGTGCTAATTTTTACAGATTATGCATTATTCCTAATAGTGTCATTTTTAATATTTGAATTCTAAATGTAATTGATTAGGGGGCCGGGGTGGATGTGGTCAGCATGACATCATTTGTGTTGGGGCGCCTGTAGCGGCCCAAGTACTCTGCCAGCAAAAACGGGCTCCTGGACCCCATTTTTGGCCACAATGGCCTCCTGCGGCCCTTTGAAAGTGAAAATGGAGCTTGGGGCCCTGCATGCAACACCCCCCCCACCCGACCTTCATCTTTGCTGGCAGAAGGCTGCAGGAGGCTATCACGGCCGAAAATAGAGCCTGGGACAACTGCGCGCGGCTCTCCTGAGCTCAGTTTTCGCTAATAGAGGCACTGCGGGCTGGTCTTTTGTTGTTTCCAGGCGGCCCCGCTGGCCAGATCTAAGCACCTTGTGGGCCAGATCTGGCCTGCCGGCCTTGAGTTTGATACACCTGTTGTAGACGATATATATTAAAATATATAATTATGCTATTCAGGATATTTATGGGCAGTTTTGTTGTGAAAATAGCTTCTTAGTTTGAATGATGTGTTCAGATACTATTTTGTCTGTGGCACTGCTTGTGTATGTATCTTTCTCTTTCAATCCCTCAGTTTTATTTTGTTTGTTTAAATCAGAAGTCTCCAACCTTGGTCCCTTTAAGACTTGTGGACTTCAACTCCCAGAGTCCCTCAGCCAGCTTTGCTGGCTGAGAGACTCTGGGAGTTGAAGTCCACAAGTCTTAAAGGGACCAAGATTGGAGACCCCTGGTTTAAATTATGCCCTAAACTATATTGTAGAGTTATTGTTCTTTTTTAAAAAATATTTTATTCAAATGTTCAAATGCAAACTTGCAAAAAACAAGAACTAAACAGGACAAAAAACAAAAAAGTGCATAAAAATACACATATATTGTCTCTTCCAGTTGAATACTGATAAATATATTACAACATTAGTTGTAATGTTGTACTACTTTACATTAGTAGTTTTCCCCCTTGCAAAATAGATCTATAATATATAAGCTTCCACAAATCTGTTTACCCAAACAATTGGATCATCTATCTACTATAAAAAGACACAGCTAACGGGTAACCCCACCAACAGAAACCCACTTCAGAACCCTCTGTTAACAATTAATTATTGTGTCTTACTAGCAGGAAGTCTGCAACGACTTCAATTTCATCCTTAACCACTATAGTCATTGTGTCATAGATCTCCGTTGTAGGTAACTCCATAGCATTTATTGATCAAAAAGTCCATAAATTTTCTTAAGTCCAATTCATCACTCCATTATGTTATCTCTGAATTTTTTTGATTCATAGGCCTTTCAGTTTTTTCCACCAAAGTCTGAAATTTTTCAGCAAAATTCCTTCTCCAACTCTGTCAACAGGAAATCAATTTCTAATCCATCCAATTACAAATCTAATTCTATTATTGCCTGCATAATGTCTGATTTAGGTTGATAAATAATTATTGTTTAACATCTACATGAAGCCGCTGGGTGAGATCATCAGTGGTTTCGGTGTGAAGTACCAGCTGTATGCGGATGACACCCAGCTGTACTTTTCTACACCGGAACACCCCAACGAAGCTCTCGAAGCGCTGTCCCGGTGCCTGGAGGCCGTACGGGTCTGGATGGGGAGAAATAGGCTCAAGCTCAATCCCTCCAAGACAGAGTGGCTGTGGATGCCGCATCCCGCACAGTCAGCTAACCGCTGCTGACCATCGGTGGCGAGTCATTGGCCCCGGCGGAAAGGGTCCGCAACTTAGGCGCCCTCCTGGATGAACGGCTGTCTTTAGAAGATCATTTGACGGCCGCTCCAGGAGAGCGTTCTACCAGGTTCGCCTGGTACGCCAGTTGCGCCTTTCTGGACCGGGATGCCCTATGCACGGTCACCACGCACTCGTGACGCCTCGCCTGGATTACTGCAATGCTCTCTACATGGGGCTCCCTTGAAGGGCATCCGAGGCTGCAGTTAGTCCAGAATGCGGCTGCGCTGGTGATAGCTGGAGCCCTCGTGGCTCCCGTGATAACACCCATCCTGCGCAGACTGCACTGGCTACCTGTGGCTTTCCGGGTGCGCTTCAAGGTGCTGGTGACCACCTTTAAAGCGCTCCATGGCATTGGGCCGGGTTACTTACGGGACCGCCTACTGCTACCAAATATCTCTCACCGACCCGTGCGCTCTCACAGAGAGGGTCTCTCAGGGTGCCGCCAGCGGCAATGTCGCCTGGCGACACCCAGGAAGGGCCTTCTGTGGGGCTCCCACCCTCTGGAATGAACTACCCCGGACTTCGCCAGCTGGACCTCCGGACCTTCCGCTGGCTTAAAACATATTTATTTAACTGTGCAGGACTGAGCTAGATTTTAAATTACTGGTTTTAAATTGGGTTTTATTCTATATTTTTAATTCTAAATTAACGGGCTTTTTAGAATAAGTTTTTTAATTGTTTTTATATTGTTTTTATATGTTTTTTAAATGCCTGTACACCACCCTGAGTCCTTCGGGAGATAGGGCGGTATATAAATTTGATCAATAAATAAATAAATAAATCAATAAAATAAATTGTTTTATTAAGCTTTTTATCCAAATTTTCAAAGAAAGCTTTGAAAACATTTTTTTCCAAAGGCTTCCAAGGAAGCTTTTAATGTTTTCATTTTTAATGAAAGCTTAAGACACATCTATTTATCTGCGCAGGACTGGACTAGAATTTTAAATTTTAAATTTGATTTTAATGGGGTTTTATTATTTTATTGTGGTTTTAATATTCGGCCGTATTTAATAAGTTTTTTAAATTGGGGTTTTAACTTGTACTTATATGTATGTTTTACTTGGCTGTAAACCGCCCTGAGTCCCCTGGGAGATAGGGCGGTATAAAAATATGATTAAATAAATAAATAAATAAATAATGTAGTCCAAAAAAACCCCTCTCAAAAACAGTGCTTTACAACAAGAAGCTGACTGCAAGAGAGATTAAGATATTTTTTCCCATAACAGAAAATGTGTAAGAGAGACAAAGTTTCTTGTCTATTTGAAGTAAAAAAAAAAAAGAACCAGAGAAATATTCAGAAATAAAATACAGTAAAACAGCAAAGTTCTTGTAAAAGCTGGTGAAATACAAAATCCTTACTATAACAGTCCAGTGTAAATCAAAGCACTTTCATTATGGGAAACCGAAATCTTCAGGCCATCAACTTCCATGAAATGAAAGTGAAAGTGATTCATTTCAAAACCACTAAGAAAAAATAAAAAATCACACAATCCAACAAGGGTAAAGGATAGTTCAGCATTCAAACAGATGTTTAACATTCAAAATGTAAGTCAAAAGCAAAACCAAATTCATAAAGTTATGTTAAAAGGAAAAATGTCCTTAAAAATCCAAACAGCTGATAGGGAAAGGTAGAGACCTGATTCTTTGGCTGTTCTTTTCATGAATTGCAACCAACCAGGTTTCTCTTCACAGGTGTAAGTAGTACGATCATTCAAAAGTCATCTGGGGTTTTCCTAGTTGCTACCATTCCAATCTAGGGAGCAAGTGCTGCCAAAGAGCCGGCTTTGGCAGCAAAATCAACTCTTCATCAGCAGGACAAAAGTAGTCCCAGCCCCCCATTTTTGGAAGATCTCCATTGTATTGTAATGTTATTGTGGAACAGATTTAAGATTCACTTTTAAAATTTATTTTTGCTTGGTTTGTACAGATAGATGGACAGACAGATAGTCTCTCTCCCTCCCCTTCCCCCCCCCCGCTTGGAAATGTAACTGAAGAATTACAGCATGAAGCTGAATAATGCACGTGTAAAAATAATTCTTAATTGAATTCTGGTATCTTTCATCTTTTTAATAATGAATGAAATAAGCTTGGAATTTAAATTGTGACATTTATTTTGGATAGTTACAATTTTCTTTCTTCCATCATGGCATGATTTAAAGTATATGACTAGAGTAAGTACTGTTAAGCAGCGATCCCCAACCTTTCAGGCTCTGTGGACCGATAGCAAAAGGAGAAGTGGGGATAGTTTCACACATGCCCACTGTTTATGCAATTGGAGCTTTGCACACTTGCCCTTCACTGGCGTAGTCTGGTACTGGGCCACAGACCGGGGGTTGGGGATCCCTGCTGTAAATGTATTTCCTTAAATAAATGGTAGTTTGTAGTAACAATAGTTTTTTCTGATACTTTCTAGCATCTTCTCCAGTACAGCCTCCTTATTTTGAATGTCCTGCTGGATATTTTCCTCCTGCTATTCAACAAATCTCACTGACCCTTACACCACAGATTTCAGTAAGTGATAATACAAGATGAAATTTTTGAAGTAGAAAAATCTGAGAATACATTTTTTATGCCTTCTATATGCAATTATGGAAGTTCTTTGTGTATCATTTTTTTGCATTGATATGTTTATTTTGGCCATCTTGAGAATTCTCTTTTAAAGTACTTATTGTAATAGGTGTTCTGAAACAGCTTTTCTGTTCTCTGTTTGAAAGCACTACTAATCATCAGTATTGTATAATAAAATATGTGCTAGAAAAGCTTGATAAAACTATGTAACTAATAATTGTTTGACTTTGGTTTTGTATCTGCATATGCTAAGTGATCAGCATTCCAATTTGCAACACTTCAAGATCACATTGCTAAAATTCTATAAGAAAATGGCAGACTTTTTGCAATATAATTCCCCTTCCCTTTCTTTATACATAAGATATTTTAGACCAACTACTTCAAGGACTCAAATTGTCTAATAGTTGAAACAAAACAAATTGAAAATCATAGCTACTATAAAATGGCTTTATGCTGAAGATTAGCTGCATTCCTTACTTTGGGAGTAATATATTTCAAAGTATAAAGGCCGATACAATTGAAAGAATCTTTCACTTAATGCAAGGGAAATACTTGGTCTACCTTGGAAACCATACAATACTTGGTCTACCTTGGAAACCATACAGATATTCTTGAGAATATCTGGGTACCAAACTGTGTAACCCTTAAAAGGGATCACCATTTTAATATGGAATCAGAAGCAAATAGTTAATCATTGCAGCCGCTACCCCAATATCAGTGTAAAGATTGTAGCTCTACTATCACTAATTAGTGGATAGGGCAACTATTGAATCTTCAAAGACAACTCTATCTAGATGTCTTAAAGCAATTCATCTGTGAGGTGACAAGAACATAGTACTGGAGAATCTTGAGTAGCAATAACATGTATTTTTTCTTTAAATTTGTTTTAGACTCTACCATCAATTAGCCAATTGTACATGGAGGGTATTTCAACTATCTCTCTGGACCCTCCACCACCTCTTCCTCCTCTTCCACCTGAAGAACCCGAACAACCCCCAAAACCTCCATTTGCAGATGAGGAGGAGGAGGAAGAAATGTTACTGCGGGAAGAGCTACTTAAATCTTTAGCTAACAAACGAGCTTTCAAACCAGAGGTATTTAATAGGTTTTTAATACTGCCACTAGATGGCAGCCCTAGTACATTTTATTTAGAATGTGTTTTGCTATTTTGTTTTGTTTGGGGAAAAGTAGGATGTATAGTAGAAATCAGATAAGATGATGAGTTATTTAGAATTTTAAAGATTCTTCTGCATTTCAGCTATTTACTAAGGATTTAAAATAACTGCTATAAACCCTAGTATAATCAAAGTGAAGCTTTAGATTCAGATTGGGTGTAAGAATGGATCTATGGATAAAGATTACCAGTAAAGGAGAATATTTGTACCTCAGTTGAAATGAGGTGCTTAGTGCTCTCTGAGCTTGGTTGTTTTCTTGTAGACTTCATTAGTCAAACTAATTACTTAGCTTGCGAGACTAGCTAGGAAGAAAAAAGTTTAGTCTACAGTAATGGCCAAAATTGTGGAAACCTTTTGGGAAAAGTGTATTTTCTAAAATTAGCTAGTAATATCACTTTTTTGGGGAGTAATACCATAAAATTATATATCAATGGAAATATAATTTAATCAAGAATGTAATGCAATAACTTTTATGAAGGATTTGCTATAGAATAGCAGTTACAGTATAAAGAAGAAAAGTGAAACACATAGAAAAAATGAGATATACAAAAATTATCACCATGTCAGTTAATAGTTGGGTAAATTTAGCATTAATTACAGCCTTACAATGTCTTCCCATGGAGTGAACCAAGTCTTTTAGTTTTGCAGCTGTTATAATGTGAAACCAAGATTGAATGATTGCTTCTATTAACTGGGTTTTATTGTTGGGTTGCTTCTGACTAACAAGTTTCTTTAGTCAGCTCCATAGACTAAAGAAACAAGTTTCTTTAGTCAGCTCCATAGATTTTCAATTGGGTTAAGGGTCTGGGCTATTCCCATGCCATTCCAGCAGTGGAATATGATTATCTTGAAACTCCAAAAAAAAGTGGTGTTATTAGCCATCAAACTTCAAAAATTACTGAGGGCGCTCCGGCCCCTCAGACTTTTCCCGTGTTCCGAGTGGTCAGTATCCCCAGGGCTTGGATCTTCGGCTGATGTTATGCAATGCAAGGTCCGTAGTGAACAAAGCCCCCCTGATTTATGATCTTATACGGGGGGGGGGGCTGCGGACCCTATGGGCATTTCAGAGACTTGGTTGGGCACTGAAGGGGGGGTTCCCCTTGTAGATATGTGCCCACCGGGTTTCTGAGCATTTCATCAGCCGAGGGCCCAAGGTAGGGGTGGAGGGGTGGCGGTTGTTATTAAGGAGAGTCTAGAGCCAAGGGAGGCCACTGTACCTCAGATAGCCGGTTGTGAATCCCTTTACGTGAAGTGGGGGCATAGGATGCAGGTGGGCTTGTTGATCACGTACCTGGCTCCTTGCTGCGTGACAACAGCCCTGCCCAAGCTGCTTTAGGTGATAGCCGGGATGGCAGTTGATATCCCTAGGCTCATGGTCATGGGGGACTTCAACTTGCCATCGGCCGGTGTGTCATCAACGGCAGCCCGGGGGTTCATGGTCTCCATGACGGCCATGGACCTGACCCAACTAGTTGACAGCCCCATCCACGTTGGGGGAAGCACACTGGATCTGATTTTTGTCTCTGGACAGTGGCTGAATGATCTCGAAGTAGGAGAATTAGTCATCGAACCTTTGTCATGGTCAGATCATTCTCTCCTTCGTCTGGACTTTCGGACCGCCACTCAACACCGCAGGGAGACGGGGCCAATGCGTTGGTTCCATCCCAGGCGACTGATGGACCCGGAGAAGTTCCTGATGGAGCTTGGGCCGCTCCCTGGTGATCTGGCCCACGGCTCGGCCGAGGAGCTTGTCGCGACCTTGGAACTGGCCGCGGTGGGTGCTTTGGACTGTGTCGTGCCTTTGCGGCCTCTGACCTGGTGTAGGTCTCAACCAGCTCCCTGGTTTTCCGAGGAGCTGAGGGAGATGAAACGCCAGAAAAGACGCCTAGAGAGTGTTTGGAGGGCCAGCCGTTCTGAAGCTGACCGAACACTAGTTAGGTCTTATATTCAGACCTACCTAGTGGCATTGAGGGAGGCCAAGCGGGCCTATGTTTCTACCCTCATTGCGTCGGCAGATAACCGCCCAGCCTCCCTGTTTAGGGTGACTCGCTCTCTCCTTCATCAGGAAGTATGCGATGATCCCTTACAGGGCTGTGCTGAGGATTTTAGTAAGTATCTGTACGATAAAATCGCTCAGCTCCGGGACGGTTTGGACCAAAATTGGGTAGTTTCAGGCGAGGTGACTGAGGCTAGTCTTGCTGAGACCATCTGGGAAGAGTTTGATCCTGTGGCTCCTGAGGACATGGACAGGTTGCTGAGACGGCTGAATGCCACCACATGTTGGTTGGTGCTGGCCACTCAGGAGGTTACACGAGGCTGGCTCCATGGAATTGTTAACGCTTCCTTGAGGGAGGGTGTTGTTCCCACCACCTTGAAAGAGGCGGTGGTGAGGCCCCTCCTCAAGAACCCCTCCCTGGACCCAGCTGTTTTGGGAAATTACCGTCCAGTCTCCAACCTTCGTTTTGTGGCGAAGGTTATTGAGAGTGTGGTGGCACATCAGTTACCCCAGTACTGGATGAATCTGTCTATCTAGACCCGTTCCAGTCCGGTTTCCGACCCGGCTACAGCACGGAGGCGGCTTTGGTCACGTTGGTGGATGACCTCTGCCCTGGCCCTCCTAGATCTCTCAGCGGCTTTTGATACCATTGACCATGGTATCCTGCTGTGACGGTTGGGGAATTTAGGAGTGGGAGGCACCGTTTTTCGGTGGTTCTCGTCCTATCTCTCCGACCGATCGCAGACGGTGTTGGCAGGGGGGCAGAGATCGACCACAAGGCGCCTCCTGTGTGGGATGCCACAGGGGTCAGTTCTCTCGCCTCTCCTGTTCAACATCTATATGAAACCACTGGGTGAGATCATCAGTGGTTTTGGGGTGAGTTATCAACTGTACGCTGATGACACCCAGCTGTACATTTCCACCCCTGACCACCCCAATGAAGCTTTCGAAGTGTTGTCTCGGTGTCTGGAGGCCGTGCGGGTCTGGATGGGGAGAAACAGGCTCGAGCTCAGCCCCTCCAAGACTGAGTGGCTGTGGATGCCGGTATCCCGATACAGTCAGCTGCAACCGCTGCTGACTGTTGGGGGCGAATCATTGGCCCCAATGGAGAGGGTGCGCAATCTAGGCGTTCTCCTGGATGGACGGTTGTCTTTCGAAGATCATTTGGTGACCGTCTCCAGGAGAGCTTTTTACCAGGTACGCCTGGTTTGCCAGTTGCGCCCCTTTCTAGACCCGGATTCCCTATGCACGGTCACTCATGCCCTCGTCACTTCTCGCCTGGACTACTGCAATGCTCTCTACATGGGGCTTCCCTTGAGGAGTACCCGGAGGCTCCAGTTGGTCCAGAATGCAGCTGCGCGGGTGATAGAGGGAGCCACTCGTGGCTTTCATATAACACCTCTCCTGCGCAAGCTGCACTGGCTGCCTGTGGTCTTCCGGGTGCACTTCAAGGTGCTGGTTATCACCTTTAAAGCGCTCCATGGCATAGGACCCGGATATCTTTGGGATCGCCTTCTGTTACCATATGCCTCCCACCGACCGGTGCGCTCCCATAGAGAGGGTCTCCTAGGGTGCTGTCAGCCAAACAATGTCGGCTGGTGACCCCCAGGGGGAGAGCCTTCTCTGTGGGGGCACCTACCCTCTGGAATGAGCTTCCCCCTGGACTCCGTCAGCTTCCTGACCTCCGGACCTTTCGCCACGAGCTGAATACCTATCTATTCTTCCAAGCAGGACTGGTATAAAATGGGTTTTTAAATTGAATTTTAAATGGGGATTTATACTATGTATTTTATAATTTTAAATTATTAGCCACATCGAATAAGTTTTTTAATTGAGTTTTATTGTATTGTACTGTATTGTATTTTATCTGGCTGTTAACCTCCCTGAATCCTTCGGGAGAAGGGCGGTATAAAAATTAAATAATAATAATAATAATAATAATAATAATAATAATAATAATAATAATAATAATAATTACTACTACTACTACTACTACTACTACTACTACTACTACTACTACTTTTCCCAAATTTTGGCCACTACTGTAGCATTGATGACTAATGCTAGTTTGGATAATGAAACAACCTGCAAGAAAACAACCAAATTCAGAGAGCACCAAGGCCCCCTTAAGGACTAACAAGAATGAAATTCAGCTAGTATTGTCCATCCTGGAAAGAGATATGTGAAGTGTGAGGATCGTTGTAGTTTGCAGATTTTACAATGTACTTATAACTTTTTAAGTGTTGTAATCTTTTTTTTTTTTTTTAGGAAAACTCGAATAATAACAGTCCATCTTCACCTTTTCCCAATAATTCTCATTCTGTGCCAAGAAGCAATCTTTCAGCAGTCAGTATTAATACTGTGTGTCAACCTCGTATAAAGAACACAAAAATTATTAGAGTACCAAGGCCCCCCCGAACAGTCATTGCGGTAATAAAAAAATTAAAAATTTCTTCATATTTTAAAGTGTTTTATAAATTGTCATATAAGGAAAGTGGCTAAAATTGAATATTTTGTTTTTTGTGTCTTCAATTGATAATATAAGGAGGCTGAGGAAATGCTGATTTCAGATTTGTACAGAAGGAATTAAAGTCAACATAAAGTCCGCTGTAAAAAAGCTAGTGGTTAATATGCTCTTCTCCTCTAACAAATTGAAATTCAGTGTAGATTTAAAAATCAAATAATACTAGATTTTGCTGGTATCTTCAGTCAAAATTGTTATATTCTTTGACTGGTAATTTTATTTCTGCAGCTTCCAAAGCACAAGTCAGTTGTTGTTACATTGAATGATTCAGATGACAGTGAATCAGATGCAGAACAACCTAACTCTACTAGTAATGAATTTGGAGGATTGGAATCTATGATCAAAGAAGCTAGAAGAACTGTGGAGGTAAATGGATGAGTGCCGCCATGTATGCCATACGTTTCTTTGAAGAAAACACATTTCTTACTCTGTGTGCCTGTCTTTCATTATAGGATAGTTTTTATTAAAAGAAATATTGTAAAATAGCTCTTCCTCTGAGCTTGTAAGTAGAGCAAGCAATTTCAAAATTGTCTTCTGGGGAAAAGTCACTATAAAGTTCTGGTTCTGCTTTCTGAAAAGCATTAAGCTTTAAAAACTATTTTAAAAGCCAGTATTGGCCCTTTTCATGTCCTTATATTTTTTTTCTATTTGCTTTCATGGTTCTGTGTTGTAGATTATGGTAGTTGGCTGGTTTTTATGATTCTTTAATGGGAATATGGAAATTCCTTGAAGAGGAAATAGAACATTCAGTTTCCTTCTGGTTCATGCCATATTTGGAGCAATTTTCAGAATTGTATCTTACAAACTTAAAGATCTCTGAGATGTTCTGGCAATTATCTGTTTGAAACAGACAGTTTTGGAATTGGACCATTCCTTAAAATGGCACATGCTGGAAAAAGATTTGGTAGGAGAGAATGAAGCATTCAAAGTTTTTCAGAACATACTTTTGGAAAGGAGCCCTGAAATATTATTGGACCTTCCTCAGTGTTAGTGCTACTTTGCTGTCCTCTTGTCTTCTAAATCCATATTCACAAGCATAAATGTTGGAAGTATAACTACTATAATTCCAAGGAAGTACAACTGAAGGGAAATACTGTATACAGACCTGAAAAAGCTATACCATATAAAAATGAATTCAAATTAACTTTTCTTTTGAACGTCAAATACTGTATTTTTGTTGCAGGCATCGAAACCCAAAGCACCTTTAAAGTCAGAAAAAGAAAATAATCCTGTACGAACTCCTGAGGCTTTACCAGAAGATAAAAAAATAGAGTATAGACTTCTAAAAGAAGAAATTGCCAGGTATATTTAATATACTGTATAATAATGTATGTCTGTAAAATAAATAAATAAATGCTGTAACAAATAAGAAAACAAATTATTGTTTAAAGTAACCGAGTTATTGCCCTTTTTTTTAAATCAAGTTTTTAATTTTTGTATAGTTTATACTTATCATGTGAATGGTGTGGTATCTGAGCATCATACAATTCAATACAAATAAACATATTCATAATTATTACATTCCAATTTTCTTCTTCCATATTATTAATACATTGCTTTACCACCCTTCCATTCTAAACTTTCTTTAACATTTCCCCCCCTTCATATTATTCAAAGACATGTTAATCTGTTTTATTATTCATATTCCATTATTTAACTCTTCCTCTCTCTCTCTCTCTCTCTCTCTCTATATATATATATATATATATATAAAGTTCCTTTCTTTCTTTCTTCCATTATTTAATATCACAATAGTTACTTCTAATATCAATCACAATCATTTAAAGCATTCAATATATTCCTATTCTATCTTTTTTCTAGTTTTCTCATTCAAACTCTAGTTTTCTTGTTCCATATAATTCTATTATTACACATAGCTATATCTACTTATCACATTACCTACACAATAGTCACATTTTACACACACTTGATAATTCAACCTCTCATTTCCAGTTAATAGTAAATTCTCATTTATAGTTTTTCCATAGGTACATATCTATTTATAGTAAAATGTTTATCCTAATATTTATTATATTACATACCAACTAATTATCCAGCCTATATCATTCTAATATTAATACAATTATTAAACTATGATCATAACATCTATAACTCTTTTTCTCCCCATAACCATTATCTCTTGTCCATATCCAATCCTTTAATCCTACCTTTTTTTTTTTTTGGACTTGTCTCCCATATTTTTCTCTTAGGTTTTTTATTCCATCTACCTGGAAGTTTATAGTCTGAATCCATAATTTAATATTTTCTCCTTTCCCTGCCCTTTCCCACTGTTTAATTTGAAAGCTTTCTGTTCTAAAACCTATCTTTTTCCCTTTTTCTCTTCCTGTTTCTCCCATTTCTTTTTTAAATCTTTTAAAGTGTATTCCCTCTGTTTTAGTTCCTCAATCCTTATTAATTTTAAACGTATGTCTTCCTCATTATCTTTTTTTTGCTGGTTTCTCAATTTTAATTCCCCTTGTATTCCAATTGTTAATTCCATTCTTTCCTTCTTGTCTCTTTTTTTTTTTTTTATAAAAAGTTTTATTTTTACAATCATATCAAATAATTCATCCAATGTACAGTTATATACAATTAGTCGGGCTTGCCCAGTCACCACCACCCTTTTTAACACTCTTCCCTCTTCTACCTTCTTTTACTTTCCAAACCTTCCTCTCCTTCTCTTATCTACATCCACCTCCTCCACCCTACACCTTCCTTCTCCTCTACTATCCCTCTTCCTTCCTCTTCTCCTCTTTCCTACCTCCTACTCTCTTTTCTCCCTCCCCACCGTTCTAAAATGGTAACTATGCAGACCCGACCCTACATTAATTATATTTCTTCAATAATCCCTGTACATTAACCATCACTCCATCTCTACCAAACCCCCAATTCCCTCCCCTTACCCCCACCCCCACCCCGACTTCCCAGAACAAAATGCAGGGTATCAAAACTAACAATCATAATCCAAAATAATTCCTAAATTATAATCTTTAGTCACACCACACTTAGTCACACTCTCAATTCCCTCTCCTTCAAAAATATATCTAATACAAAATATTTCCTAAATTTACTCATATGCTATTCGATATTTTTTTATCTGATACTTATTTTAAATATAATCAATCCACATTTTCCATTCTAAAATATATTTTTCTAGTATATAGTCTTTCAAGTAAGCGGAGATTTTGTCATCTCTGCCAGATTTGATACTTTGAGTGTCCATTCTTCGATTGTAGGTAATTCTTCTTTCTTCCAATACTGAGCAATCAAAAGTCTTGCGACTGTTATTAAGTTCAAAATCAATTTAGTCTCTATAGCTGTATAGTCCATAATTATTCCTAGTAGAAAGAACTGGAGTAAACTTAATCTTCTTTTTCAAAATATTCTGCATGATCCACCATACTTTAATCCAAAATACTTTAACTTTTTTACAAGTCCACCATATATGGTAATAAGTAGCATCTTCACAATCGCATCTCCAACATTTAGCAAGATCTAATATGTGTTTCTTGTAAACAGGTAATGTCATTTTTAAATTGTTTCAAATAATGAAATACTTTCCTTCTCTTCTGCGGTGAATTCAGGCCATTAACATTCCAAGATAATAGTTTAATTGCCATTATCGGCCGAAGGAAACTTTTGGAACACCAGCCGCAGATCACATTTTACTTTAGGCCTTGCTCCTCCCACTGTTTCCATTGTAGTAGTTGCCAGTTGTTGTTGTGCCTTCATCTCTTGTTCCTTGCGTTTAGCAGCAGCTCTTGTCAGCCTTTGTTCTTTTGAATCTAAACCCGTCGTAGGTATTTCCAACACTTGTAATAAATCTTCTTCCATCACAATCTGTTCTTGTACCTGCTTCACTTCTCTTCCTTCACTTCAGCCTCCTTCTTCTAGCTTCCAATGGGGGAAGACTTCCAACTTTTAATACCTCAACATAAAATTCTTTTGCTTTTCCAACCATATTGAAACGATGTACTTTCCCTGCATAATATACTATTATACCAGTTGGAATATCCCATCTATATTCAATCTGATGTTTTTTAAGTTCATTCACCAGGAAGGCAAATTCCTTCCTAGCCCTTAACATTTTGGTGGAATTTCCTTTAATATCAAAATATCTTGACCAGCAATCTGAATCTTCTCCCCTTATATGAAGCTTGCAAAATCTGATTTCTCACTATTCTGTTTGTAAAATAAATAACAACATCCCTTGGCAACTTTTTTGCCTTGCTATCCAAGAATTCACACGATATATTTTATCAATTTGATAAGCCACATCTGCTGGACGAGCTGCTAATATCTCAGCAAATACTTCAGAAAAATTTCCTTAAATTCTCTTCCTTATTTTCTTTCAAACCTCGAATTCTAAGAGCAAATTCCATATTTCTATATTGTATCAAAACTATTTCATCCTCTGTTTTTCCATTTTACTTTGAAATTCATCCATTTTATTTTCTAATTTTAAATTATGTTGCTTAATTTCTTCAACCTCCTCTTCCAATAAAATCACATTCGTTGCCAAACTTTGTACTGCCATTACAAATCCTTCTTTAACTTCTTTATTTCCCACTTGAATTTCTGATATCTGCTCTTTCATTTCAGACATCTCATCAGTTATTACTTTAAATTTTTCTTCTATAAAGCCTTTTAAGTTCTCTTGTAACGCCTCTAAATTCAATGTTCTAGTCTCTGCTGTATGAGCTGGAGAGGCACCAGCTGATAAAGTTCCAGAGCTCTTTGTTACAGTAGACTTTAATTGTTTGGCTGCCATCTTCTATAAAATTATTTATTTATTTATTTCCAACTTAATATTCACTTTAAATCTTCTTAACCTCTAGAAACACAGTCTTTTAAAGCAGTATTTAAAAAATCTCCCTAGATTCTATCAGCAGGCAGCAAAGAGTTAAAGCAGCAAGTAACATGCAAATTACCAACTGCAGAGGCACACGCTGAAAGTATCACTTTCGCTTTCCACTCGTTAACTTGTTAACAATTCGCCTCCATTTTCTTGCTGTTTTCAAGCTTGTTACAAAGTATCGGGAACCGGCTTGGCTACTTGCATAAAGTTCTCCCACTTTCGTTCTGTCCGGTATAATCCTTTATTGTCCAAAATAAATCTCGGCGTTTGGTCGTGGTGATTGGTTCCGCCAAAGCAGAAGAATCCTCGGATCTGGAGCACTTCGGGTTACTGGAGGGAACTTAACCCTTCAAACCCCTTTTTTCTCAGGGGCTTTAGGGAAATTCAACCTCTGCCCTCAGCTCACCCCTTCTCCTTCTCCCGAAGAGGGGGTTTTCCGAACCGCTGGGCAGCAGATTTAAGCTGTCCTAGCGATTCCACATAATCCAGAGGTTGGTGATCGTAAAGATCACCGCCATCACCTACGGTGCCAAACCGGAAGTCCTCTTTCCTTCTTGTCTCTTGTATACAGTTTTCCAGTCTTCTATCTATACGATCAAATATTTCCACCATATCCTTGTGTAGTTCCAATATAAGGTCCTTAATGCTTTGAATCATTGGCTCCGTTCCATTTAAATCTCCACAATCGTCAGTTCAGAAACCAAGCCTCCAAGTCAAGTTTTAATGCGTCATCAATGTTCAATCAAATCACTTAGTTACTTCAGGGATCCTCCGCTCCTCAAGTCATTTTTATATATCCAATAATATTCAGGGGTCTCCAAACGCAAAATCTTATTTAATATTCCAGTCTCCAATGGTTAAAGGGTAAATATGTATAGTTCAATAGTTATTTCCAGTTATTTCAATGTTTACTCCCAAATTGCAAAAATTCACTTTCGTCAGCAGATGGTGCTCTTTACATCACTCTGCTGCCTCTCAGCTTTTATTTTGACAAGTCTGATTTATTTATCTTGTTTGTTTTATCTTATAAATCCAAAACTTAAAGCAAATTATTTGAAGAAAAGGTGGGGTTATGGTTCTATCATCTTAATATACCTTCTTATATACCTTTTGTTTTGAGGATTCAATTTCCAGCTTAATTTTCTTTTTAAACAAATATTTACTTTTTAAATTTCCAATATGTTTTTTCACAATAATTGCATGCCAATGTAACAAATCATTCTAAAATATATTCCCCTTGAATTTTTTGCGGGGTCAAGCTTCAGCAATAAATCTTTTCTCACCCAGATGACACATCATTCACAGTTTCCTCCTGCACAAACGTATGGTTTCTGGTTATTCCCCGGCTTAATGGCAGCCATTTTGACTGCCGCAGCTCCTAGTCTTCGGATGAGGGAGTTTTCCGAGTCAGGGAGGCGAGATGCAGCTCCCTTCAACGTGTAAGGTGATCCCCCTTTGCTTCACCACCCCTCCAGGATGGCTATGGCTTCGAATGAAGCCTCTGACAGGGAGAGCTCAGAACGGGGCTGTGGACCTCACTTCCGAAGGCACCAGAAGTTCAACCAAAAGTCTCCGAGTTATTTCCCTTCTTGTTTGAGCAGATTCATTTGGTTATTTTAGCTTAGTTTAAGTTCTGCTAATTGGGTTTAACTTATTTTTCAGAGATTGTTCTATTTTCTCTGGGTTTTTTTCCTGATTTCTCAATTTCTGTAATTTGAAACATTTAAAAAATGGTTTTCAAATCTTTTTAGTCGGGAGAAGCAGCGCTTGATAATAGCTGAACCTTTGAAAGCAAGTTCATCTCCAGTAAACTCTGATGTTGAAATTGATGGAGTTGGTAGGATAGCCATGGTAACGAAGCAAGTTACAGATGCAGAGGCAAAACTCAAAAAGCACAAGTAAGTTTTTTCCTGTGATGCCATCTCTGTGGATTGTCGTTTTGTCGGAGAAAAGGGTTAATCTTTTATATTTTGATGGTTATTACACTGTTTGTTTGTATCCTGTCTTTATTGTTTTACAAATAACTCAATGCATCGAACCTATCCAACATACCTTCTTTTTCCTACTTTCCCCACAAACAACCACCCTGTGAGGTAAGTTGGGCTAAGAAAGAGTGACTGGCTCAAAGACACTTAGCTGGCTAAGGCAGGATTTGTACTTTACTCACAGTTCCATTTTCTACCCTGATGCCTTAACAAGTAGTCAAAACTGACTCTAAAATGTCCATCACCTGCCTTGACAGATAATTGCTCATGAGCAGATGGTTGTTTCTGGTTAATCTAAATACTTTCTTTTTAACTTACCTTGCAATTTGAGACTTTCATATATTTTTCATCCTAATTGGAGTTGTGGAGGTAAAGACTGGTAGGACTCACAGACAATCCCTAAGTTTTGACTTCGTATTCCAGCAAAAGGGTGGATGAAAAATCTTCCTAGGCCTTTTTATTCCTCTAAATTAAAAAGAGAACTCTGAATGTCTTCTGTGGAGGCTGGTCCAATGGGCAGCTATTAGGAAGTTGGAAGGTTCTTTCTTCCTTAATTCATTGGACCATCTGGCCTTGGCTGGTCTTTATACAAGACTTATTTAAGAGCAAGGAAAAAATTGGAAAAGAAAAATGAGATTTTATTAACAGAAATTGGTGTTGAAACCCCAGCTGATGAGATTTCTAATGAAAAGCAGGAAGAGCAGTGCAGCTGGAGTGAATGGTCTGATGGTCTACTCAGATGGAAATCTATATAAGATAATACTCTGTAAAATGCCATCTACATATGTTACTGCTAACCTAGTATATCTCTTTAATGAGAAAGGAGTTAAGTTTACTGCAACTTTTGGAAATAAGTTGTTTATATAGTTGCTATCAATGCATTGTCTGCTTGTGTGTTTTGTTATTTTTAAATTAGAAAATATGTGACTCGTTAACAATTTATGAGAAACTTAATATTCCAACTTCCAACAGCTGCTTTATAACAGAATAACTGTTGGAAAGGACCTTGAAGATCTATTTGTATTGCTATAATAATTTTAATTTTAAAAATGGCAATACGTTTTCATGCGGTACATTCATACATTCCACACACATTTTGGATATTTTATTTTAAGTACTGTTAGACACTAAATATGTTGACCTTTTATGATCAGTATTATTAATGTATTGATATAACAAGTGTTGAAAAGCTGATGAATTATGTAAACACATTGAAAGTTCTTTTCTATAACATAATTTCCTACTAAATAGGATATGATAAAGAGAGTTTCATTATGCTTCACATATATTTTTATAGTAATACTCCCTCCCCCCCTCAAAAAAAAAACACTAGCTCATTTGGTGGGAATTGTGAAACATATATAATAAATGTATGTTAAGTTCAGTGCTGTAAATTTGTATATCTTTTTACAATCAACTTTTGCTAACTTAGATACAAATTTTAGATTGCAATATTGATTCTGAAGTTGGATGGCCAATAAATTTAAATAAATAAAACCACTATTTGGATTGCAATATATTACTGTGCTATTTCTTTATAATTTTCAAAGATTTCCCTCCCTAATTTATTGTTTTATTAGTCTGTTGTTAAACATAGTCTGCTAATTGAAAGAAAAGATATCAAAATCATTAAAATATGTGGTAGACTTCAGCTGCTTTTGATGATGGTTCTGATAATATAGAGCTTTTATAGAGAATGTAACTGTTCTCTTTAGACTTCTCTTGATGAAGGATGAATCTGTGTTAAAACATCTTCTACAGCAAGAGGCAAAGAAGAAAGAATCTGTTCGTCTTGCTGAAAGCAAAATTGCTAAACTTAATGAACAGCTGCAAGCAACGGAAAAAGTACTAAATGCTAATAAGATATTTTTAAAAAAACTTCAAGAACAGGTAAGTATGTAAAAAGGGCCATGTAGTAGTATTCTAAAGAGTTGCTCATCTTACTAGATGTGTTTAAGAATCTTTAAAATTTAATTTAAAAAATTTGGTTGGAATATACAATTTATTGAAGAATGTTTAAATGCTTCAGATTCACAGAGTACAGCAACGAGTAACAGTTAAGAAAGCATTGGCATTAAAGTATGGAGAAGAACTTGCTCGAGCCAAAGCCCTGGCTAGCAAAGAAATCGGAAAACGAAAACTTGAACATAGTCATTTTGGAGTAAGTTTGTTCTTCAAATTTAAGAACTATTGTTCTCAAATAGTCATTACTGTTCTAGGCTGGAAGTCGGAAAACAAGATGAAACATGAATGAAAATTAATTTACAAATATAATTAGAAAACAAATTTTAGATGTAAGTGAAAAACTAAAAGGAATATTGCAATTTGAATATTGGCTAGTATGATCCCATGAACTCCTCAACTTTTCTGTAATTTTTAAGGAGGATTTGAGCTTACTTTGCAGTTAAGGCATAGCTCTATTATATGCCTTAAAATACACATGGCTACTACTATCCTTAGGACTGAGACAAGAACTGGGGGGTTGCATCTAGTATCAAAACATGTTCCACACCCAATAGAGCTCAATAATTAGCAGGAACAGAGCTGTTTGAGGCTCAGAATACAGCAGGTAGTGGAGGCCGTTCCTGCCCTAATAAATCGAAAGAAAAAGAAAGGAAGTTGTAGTAAGTCAATAAATGTTGGAGGTTTGAAGTAAGCAAAATGCTACTTTTTCCTCTCTCCTTTTTATCATCCCTCCAACATCTTCATAGCATAATGAAAGAAATGGAGACTTGGGTCTATGCTTGCTAGCCATTTGGTACATGTTCTGAAAACCTGACAGGCTCAAGCTAACTACAAAATCTTGCTCATATGACTGGGGTGAAGAAGCAGTCTGTGAGAAGCCAAATGAGCACTTGTAATCAGTAAGACTGTGGATCATTGTAAATATACTTATTGTAGAATGGTTGAGTTCAACTTTTGTAAATACGCCAAAACGTTGCACTTTTCTGCTGAACATATAAATGTTCCCTAAAAAATAATAATGATGAAGTTTGTCAAATGTTGTGTTTCAAATTTATCTTGCCCATAATTGAGTTCGTGAGAGAGAGAAATCTCTGCTTCTTTGCAGCCAAACAAAACATTGAAACTCGAGAAATCACCTTCATCAAGTCCAAAGAAGCATTCTGCAGAGTTGATTGCACAGGAGAAAAAAAGGCTGCAACAATTGCAACATGAGTATGCCCTGAAAATTCAGCAACTAAAAGAGGCCCATGCATACCAGAGTAAGGATCGGCTAACTATTGTCCCTTCTGTAGAAGAAGAATCTGAATTTGCACTACCTCAGCCTTCTCTTCATGATCTTACACAAGACAAACTGAGCTTGGATATTGAAGAGAATTGTTTTGATGATGAAATTTCATCCAATTGTAGTAGAGAACGAAGAAGGTCTTTCAGAGAATCAAATTCTTTTACTAAACCTAATTTTAAACATGTAGACACTCCCAAGCAAGAAGCTGCAAACAAACTTTCTAAAAAGACATTAGAACAACCAGAGCTTTTTTTGGGGCTGAATATTGATGAACTAAAAAATCTTTATGTGAAAGCTGATGGTTTGAAAGAAGTCTTGGAAAAAAATGCACCATTCATGATTTCTATTGAAGAAAATGCTTGTGGTCAAGTAAGTCATATATTAAATAATAGAAAATTGATGGCTTCAACTTATAGTTAATAATGCTTAGAATAGGAGTTAGGCTAGAATTCATTAGCTTGTCTTACTTGATTACTTTTGTTCTTGAAAAAGTAGGAAGATTCTAGTCTTAGTTCCAATGCATTACCTATTTAATTACTATGGTGTGAATCTTCATATAGTGTTTCAACATATACACACATATACTCTTTCCTAGGAAATAACAGTGGATATAGACCAATTCACAGCTCCAAATAAACAAACAGAAGGAAAGCCATATCCATTTGGACCATATCATAGTCCTCTTCTTGTTTTTAAATCTTACAGGTATGAACATGGAGTTGTTAAAGTTGTTTGCCACCAATGGGATACTGTAATAGGGTTGTTTTAGAACATACATGGGAATGTAATCAGAAAATGTCCTATTGTCAAAGTAGGAAGTTTTACTGAAACCCAGAGTGGAACTAAATACTGTTTTTCCAGGGGGGGGGGGGAATGGTCATTTCGAAGGTGGGAGTAAATCATGAGGATGTTGCAAATAACTGTGGGCCAGTTTCCAAATGTGCAAAATATAGTTATCTGATTGTGGGGTGGGGCAGCTGTTGGCATTTGGTATCCTATTGGGGAGCTCTGATGTAACTTCAAATAGTAGCTAAGCAGTTGATGGTCAGTGAAGGACTACCTCCATTTATTTAAAATACCTACTATTCTGAGGGTGGAAATAAGGTTTATAAGGATTGGTGCCCAAATGCACCTTCAAAAGTTGAGACATACAGAGATGCTGAGCTCCTTGTAAATGGTCTCTATTCTAAAATCAGTGGGAGATGGACATTTTAAACAGGGGATATATTTGCTCGGTATTTTTTTAAAAAGGTAGATAGCTGTCGAGTTAGCCAAAAGTAAGTAGTGTGATACACTTACCTAAATATCCCATACACTTACTCTGATCTTGCTCTGTATCTATTCTCATCCATTCACACAGTCACTAGTTTGACATTGTTTTTTCTATTCATTTTTCATATAATTCTAAATGTAGTAGTCTCTCTTTTCATATAAATATACTAAAATTTCTCTTCTTGCTTTTTTGCGGAATTTAGAGTTTAAAAAACCATCTTCAGTGACAACATGGGATTATACCGTTTAGATAAAAATATTACTGAATATCAATTTTGATAATGGTTGTAATCCCAGCTAATCTACTGTTAACAGGTTATGTGCATAAGAACAATTGATCTTCCTTTTGACTGAATAACGAACGATATTTTGGGTATCTGACTTTGATTACAGTTATCTTTGATCTGAATGCAATTTAGTAACTTTCCCATTTTTGCTTTAAAAAATTATTTGCTCGACGACAAGTATTTGATTTTATTTATGTATTTTTAGGTTTAGTCCTTATTTTAGAACAAAAGAAAAACTTTACCTCAGCTCAGTATCCTACAGCAATAAGATTGAACCCAAACAGTGTTTTTGCCGTTTTGATTTAACGGGCACATGCAATGACGACGATTGCCAATGGTGAGTTATTTTGTATCTTAAATTAAGTGATTTGTATTGCAGATTATTGCCTGTAGAGTTGAAATGAATTTGTCATTGTCAGACTGTCTGAGCAAAAACAGCATAAGCAGTTTTAAGAATCATTAAATATGGTGACATATTGTTTAAAAAATCATGCTTGTTTTCCTTATGTGCCTGTAAAATTAACTTGAAGAATTTACATTCATACTTAAAAGATCCCCCGTCTCTCTCTCTCTCTCTCTCCCTCCCTCCCTCCCTCTCTCTCTCTAAATCACACATATACATAGATGAGGTATATGTAAGATATACACATGACATACACGTATTCCATATTGGAGGTATTAAATGGATTAAGAGAAGATTCTCCTTCCCTCCCGCTGTATATTGCGCTTTCCTTAGCTAAATTTAATAGTAATATTTTTATTTCAATGTTTTATATTGCAGCTTTTAACTTATTAATGTAAGCTGCCTAGAGTTGCTTGATGGTGAGATGTATAGCATATAAATGTAATCAATCAATAAATGAAATATGATTTATATAAAGAGAATAAGAGAAGCAGCCCAAGATTTCAAATTTATCCACAATACAACTCTCCAAGCTTATAATGTTTAAACACTAACAAAGTTCTGTAGAAATGACTCTCATGTTCATATATGAATATGTTTGTATTTGAAACACCTTTTATAGAAAATTGATTAAGACATAAGAAGTCGTATAGACAAAAAGATTGTACAGGTAGTCCTTGACTTACCACCACAACAGATACCAGAATTTCTGTTGCTGATCAACCTGGTTGTTAAGTGAGTCGTGTCTAAGTTTACAGCTTTTTTGCCATGGTTGTTAAGCAAATCATTGCAGTTATTAAGTGAACCATGAGGTCATTAAGTGATCTGGCTTCTGCTCATTGATTTTGCTTGTTTGAAGCTGGCTAGGAAGGTCTCAAATAGCAATCACATCAACCCAGGGCACTGCAACCATAAATATATGCCAGTTGCCAAGCGCCTGAACTTTGATCACATGACCATGGGGATGCTGTAATGGTTGTAAGTGCAAGGATTGGTTGCAAGTCACTTTTTTCAGTGCTGTTATCACTAAATGAATGATTGTAAGTCGAGGATTACCTATTCTATATTTTTACTAAACGAAACTAAAAGTTATTTGGTTTGAGATGGAGCATGTTGGGAATCATTAGTGCTCATTTTATTGCAGAATTCATGTTTTATGTGTTGAAATCCATTTTGTTCACTGGCTTTATTTTTTGCTTATTAAGGTAGTCCATACAGCTGGATTGTCAAAAAAAACCCATCTGGCTAAAAAAATCCTATCAAAATGTCATTTTTAATGTTGAATGCCTCACAATAGATTAATACAGCTGAGTATTACAAAGGAGGGTTAAAAATGTCCTTTATGAGAAAAGGGCACCGTTTGATAGCAAATTGTTCTCAACTTCTGATAGCTAAAATAGTTTCACATGTTAATTAATGTTCACATATTGTGATCCTGTGTTCACAATTTTTTCTTCTTAGATTTTGTAAAAAGTATATTATTTACTTTTAGGCAACACATGAAAGACTGCACTCTTAGCAGGAGACAACTATTTGAGGATGTTATTTCATACAATTTAGGTTTGATAGGCTGTTCAGATAAAAGTACTGATGAGGAGATAAGTACCGCAACAGGTATGTGCATATTCGTATATCAATAAAGATTTTCAGTTCTGTTACTTGTTAAATTATTATTATTATTATTAATATTTATTGGATTTCTAAACCGCCCTTCTCCCGAAGGACTCAGGGCAGTGTACAGCCAGGATAAAACATAAAAAATGTACAACTAAAAACTAAATTTAAGATTATACAATTGGCCGACACGTTAAAATATTTAAAATCTAAAAACCCCAATTTAAAACGTAAATAAAATTTAAAATTTAAAATCTAGACAGTTTAAGAAAAAAAAAACCTTAAACCAGCCCCGCACGAATAAACACATGTGTTTTCAATTCGCGGCGGAAGGTCCGAAGGTCAGATATTTGGCGTAAACCAGGGGGAAGTTCATTCCAAAGAGTAGGAGCCCCCACAGAGAAGGATCTTCCCCTGGGGGCCGCCAGCCGACATTGTTTGGCAGACGGCACCCTGAGAAGTCCCTCTCTGTGTGAGCGTACGGGTCGGTGGGAGGCATGAGGTAGCAGCAGGCAGTCCCGTAAGTACCCAGGCCCCAAGCCATGGAGCGCTTTGAAGGTGGTAACCAGAATCTTGAAATGCATCCGAAAGGCAACAGGTAGCCAGTGCAGTCTGTGCAGGAGAGGTGTTACATGGGAGTTACGTGGAACTCCCTCTATCACCCGCGCAGCTGCATTCTGGACCAACTAAGCCTCCGAGTGCATCTCAAGGGGAGCCCCATGTAGAGACCATTGCAATAATCCAGGCAAGAGGTAACGAGAGCATGAGTGACTGTGCATAAAGCATCCCGATTGAGGAAGGGGCGCAACTGGCGAACCAGGCGAACCTGGTGAAAGGCTCTCCTGGAGACGGCTGTCAAATGATCTTCAAACGACAGCCGTGCATCCAGGAGAACACCCAAGTTGCGCACCCTTTCCCTTGGGGCCAATGACTCACCCCCCAACAGTCAGCTGCGGCTGCAGCTGACTGTATCGGGGTGCCGGCATCCACAGCCACTCCATCTTGGAGGGATTGAGCCTGAGCCTGTTCCTCCCCATCCAGACCCATACGGCCGCCAAACACCGGGACAGCACTTCGACAGCTTCGTTGGGGTGGCCCGGGGTGGAAAAGTACAGCTGAAGTGTCGTCAGCGTACAGCTGATATCTCACCCCGAAGCCACTGATGATCTCACCCAACGGCTTCATATAGATGTTGAACAAGAGGGGCGAGATAATTGACCCCTGCGGCACCCCACAAGTAAGGTGCCTCGCGGTCGACCTCTGCCCCCTGTCAACACCGTCTGCGACCGGTTAGAGAGACAGGAGGAGAACCACCGATAAACAGTGCCTCCCACTCCCAACCCCCCCAACCGGCGCAGCAGGATAAATCACGATAGTTTTTGCTTTACATGTAAAAGTTTTTGCTTTACATGTAAAACACAAATTGCTTTCTAATGCTTCCAGTTTACTTTGTAATTAGATAATAAGAAAATATAAAACAACCTTCTGTTATACAGTATTAGTTTTATGTAAGCTGCTGCTTTAGTAATGTGACTCACTGTGTTGAAGATTAAGTTTATAAAGGTTATGTTTGCATTTGTTTTCATTGTAATAAGTTTCACCATTTTGTGTGTGTGGATTTCTTCATAGGTGTGTGAATGTGTTCTTGTAAAAAATTGATTATAGTGTAAATCTTCAATATTGTCATCTTGTTTCAGAAAAATACATAGAAAAGCTGTTTGGGGTAAATAAAGATCGCATGGCGATGGATCAGATTGCTGTTCTTCTAGTTAGCAATATCAATGAAAGCAAGGGCCACAGTAAGTAACTTTTAACAATATCAATGGTTAAGTGTTTTAAGATGCATTTTGCATTTACTTGAGGAGTTTCTTTCCTTTCAAGAAAAACTTTCACTGTTTTTCAAAACTTTCTTCTTTCTCTTTTCACGAACAGCCCCTCCATTTACGACCTGGAAAGAAGAAAGGAAATGGAGGGTAAAGTACTTGAAAAAAACACCAGACAGTGATAGTAGCAATGAAGAGGAACTATCTTCTGGCCCCATTAAATATGGTAATAACCGAAAACAGCAATCAAAAAATTTTTTATAAAAATATTTATGCTTCACATAGTTTTTTTGGTTTATGCTTGAGGTAGTTCTTGACTTATGATTACAACTGAGCCCAAAATTTCTGTTGCTAAGTGAGATATTTGTTAAGTGAGTTTTGCCCCACTTTACAACATTTCTTGCAACAGTTGTTAAGTGAATCATTGCAGTTGCTAAGTTAGTAACCTGGTTTTTAAGTGAATCTGGCTTCCCCATTGACTTTGCTTGTCAAAAGGTCACAAAAGCTGATCACAGGACCCCAGGACATTGCAACCGTCATAAATATGAATTGATTGCCAGGCATCTGAATTTGGATCATGTGACCATGGGGATGCTGCAATGGTCATAAGTTACTTTTTTCAGTGGTGGTGTAACTTTGAATAGTCACTAAATGAACTATTGTAAGTCAAGAACTACCTGTAGTTGAAACTAGGAATAATTTCAATCCTGGATATTATGATAGTCATGGGCAAAACAATATTACTTTTATTTCTAGCTCCTCCAGTAGAAAACAAAATAAGTGTTCCTGCTCTGGATGCTGTTGTGACGCCAGATGATGTGAGGTATTTTACCAATGAGACTGATGACATTTCAAACTTGGAAGCAAGTGTACTTGAGAATCCTTCTAATGTTCAGCTTTGGCTCAAACTTGCTTATAAGTACCTGAATCAAAATGAAGGGTAGGTAATTCTTACTGTGCAGCTCAATCAGTTGCACTTTTGCTCAGTATCTTCTCACCTATGCTCCCTTAACGACTTGTCAGTCTTTTCCCTTGCTCAAAAGACAAGTAAGCTATTGTTTAAAAGCAATTGAAAAACAATTTGCTGTATTACTGTGTTATAAATCCAGTGTAAAGGTAATAAAACATTGGTATATTCTAAGATAAAGTCTATTTATTTTCAGCGCTTTGTAGTAGGAAGGCTTGTTTGCTATAAAAATGAATTGCACAATTCAGTGGTTTCAAAGGTTACATAGAAATTAAATATTTCTCTTTTGCTTTTTTAAAAATATTTGGATAAAATAGGAAAGATCTGTCTAAAATGATGATAATTGAGGAATCACTTACATGAGACTTAATTTTTTTCAGAAAATAACTGGCAAATACTCTAAGAACGTTAGCTGGCAGCAAATCTTAGTTGCAAATGCTGCAATGCAAGAAAGTTTATGTCATGATAAATCTGTTAATTTAAGCTACTATAACCTTTTCAACAACATACCAAAATGGCTGCGTCTCTACAAATTGTTAAAGTATTTTCTTATTTCCCATTTGTTTTTACAAAGATCATCTGCTGAATGCTTGGATTCAGCTTTAAATGTTTTGGCCCGAGCACTAGAAAATAACAAAGACAATTCTGAAATCTGGTGTCATTATCTCAAGCTGTTTTCAAAAAGAGGGCTTAAGGAAGAAGTGCAGGAAATGTGTGAGACAGCAGTGGAATATGCTCCTACTTATAAGATATGGTGGACAGTAAGTTATATTTTATTTATTTAAAACATTCATATATCCCTCCACATCTTATACCAAGATCTGAGTATCTCCCAGTCAAGAATTAAAACAACATAAAAACCACATGAAAATTATTAAAGCATAAGCATTAGAAATAAAAACTTGGCTGTCATGTCAAACTTCTAACATGCAGTTACCTCTCCTGTCCCAGTGCTTGGGGGAAAAGCCAGGTCTATGGTGCTTTTCAGAAGGCTAAGAGGGTAGAGACCTACCAAACTTCAGTGGAAGCATGTTCCATAGGGCAGGGGCTGCCACAGAAAAAGCATACTTTCTACTCATAGGTTCTCCTGCTTGAGCAGGGGGCTGGACTAGGAGACCTTCAAGGTCTCTTCCAGCTCCTTCTGTTCTACTCCAAAGTAGTAATATTCTGATAGGACAGGTATATGTCCTATCGCTTGGGGAAAAGCGATCCTGCAGATGTGCATGGAAAGTTACCATGGAATATTTTTGAAATATATTGATATAATTGACTGATACATGTTTAAGAACTCTTTAGTAAAAGTCTTTTAATAGTACAAAAATATTTCCCCATTTGCCGTTATTTATTAGATTTTTTTAAATATATGATATGAAAATTTGGAAGCTGAAGAATTATAGCAAACACTCTTATTAATAACCTGGTCCTGACACCTGATGGAAAAATCAAATGTTCTGAGTGTTTTGGAAGGCTAACAGGGTTAGGGCTTCCTGGATCTCAGAGAAGATGCTGTTTCATAGGGCATGTGCCATGACAGAGAACTCATGTTTCTGGGTCCCATTAAATGACACTGTATCGTGGAAGGACCTAGAGCATGCACACCCAGACACAGTTGGGGACAGAAAGTCTCAGAAATAACCTGAATAAATTTAAGAGCTTATCTTTGGAAATCTTTTGTAATTTTACTTCATAAAGCCAAAGTGATTCTTATGGTTAAGAGTGAATGTTTTCTCCCAACTATTGTTCAGTTTCTCAGTCTTGAAAACTCATATGATGGAAAGGATTATGTATGTGGAAGAATGTTACAATTCCTGATGAAAGCTCCAAAGAATGAGGAGAATGTGAATATTTGGTCCTTTCACTTGCTGGAGATGTTACTGTATAGAGTTCACTTAAGTCTCTTTACTGGAAAGTATCAAAACGCCGTTGCATTATTTCAGGTATTTGCTTATATTATAATGTTATAATTTTATCCAAATAATTGGAATTTATTGATAGTTTGACATATCTTGCAGAGGCTAGTGCCATGATGGCGAACTTATGGCATGCATGCCCAAAGTGGCATGTGGAGCCATGTTGCCTGGTATCGCGGCGTCGCCCATTCCTCTTCCGGGTTTCTGGTGTGCATGTACACGTGATGATCAGCTGGCCTTTTTGCATGAGGCGGTGCCAAAAACTGGAAGAGCTGGTCTTCTGTTTTCCTGCGTGAGCATGCGCACTGGCCAGCTGATTGTCATGCGTGCCAGAAACCCGGAAGAGTAACTGTCTGAAACAGGAAGTTCTGTAGTTGTAATTGTATACTGTAGTGTCTGTATTTTATTGTTGCCTGTACACCGCCCTGAGTCCTTCGGGAGAAGGGTGGTATAAAAATCAAATAAATAATAATAATAATAAATAATAGTTGAAACTGGAAGTTCATTTTCAGGTGCACACATACGCCCCGAGCAGCTCCACTTCCTGTTTGCGGCCCAGACACATGTCCTTTCCCGCACTCGGTGCCAAAAAGGTTTGCCATCACTGGGCTAGTGCATGCTCTGAATAAAAAAATAATAATAGAAAAAATGAGCAATGGGAACATTCTAATTTTTATCAAATAATGTGAAAAGAAAGAGGAATCCCTGTTTGTTCACCAGTCATTTTTGACAACTATTGTATAATGCACAAAAGTCACAAGAATGATGACTGGAAATCAAAGTACATTTAAAATCGACTCATCCTATGTATAAAATGCATAGCAGCTCTTTTTTGTCCCTTCTAGAAGATGAAATTACTTTCTGTTACTGTTGGCTTTATTCTTAATTGGTCTCTTTAAAATTATGTTAATAATTAATAGTTCAGAATGCAAGGCAGGATCAAAAAATCAGTATACAGAAATTCCAATTCTTATTCCTGTGGCTGTTGATTTTGTTTCATGAAGAAAATTACCCCTCCCTCCCTCTCTTTCTATCTAAGATAAGTAAGTCTCACAAGTCAGCTTTTGTTTAGATTTACATCTTGGTTGAAATGATGCCTTTTGATCTGGGCAATTCTTATCCTCTAAAAAGTCTAGATCTGAAAAAAGTGCTTTTAGAACAGGGGTATGAAGTTTATGGCCCCTGGGCTGGATGCATCACACACAGGCCACACCTGCCCCAGCTCCGCGAAAGAAAAAGGTCCTCAGCATCACATGACAGCAACTTGACACCCATGCTTTAGAAGATCCAGTTTCGAGGTTTAGGACTTGTAGAGCCATCTGCTCAAAGAGATTGAACCTTTAATCTCTTCAATGTGAAGGTTCAATCTCCTCCTTGATGAGACGTCCTCTGAGGGAGGCATGGCAAGTTTAAGATTATATTCTTTTCTGTTTCACAGAATGCTCTGAAGTCAGCAAGTGATAAGATCATAGTGCAACATCTGACTGTAAGTGACCGTTGCTTAGCTTGGCTTTCCTACATACATTTGATTGAATTTGGAAATCTTCCAGTTAAATTCTATGATCCTGCCAATAGCAACCCTTCAAAATTAATGAAAAAGGAGTCCTTTTTGATACCTTGGAAAACAATGGAAGATGTTAAAGCTAATCCTGATACTCTGTTAGCTTTATTTGAAGGTAATTGGTTTAATTCTTAAAGTAATATTTAATAGTATGTATACTGTAATTATGATACGGTGTGCTATTACTGATTATCAAGCATTGATTTTAGTCCTTTGTACATTAATTTAGAGTAAATATATCTATCTTAGTGAGGCTTCTTTCTAAATAGGCACAGATAATGTTAATATTGTTCTAGAAAGCCATCACTGCAAACTGCCCCTTCGCTAGAAACGTCTCAATGCAACTGGAGATCACCCCTGTAATCTTACTCAATTGGTTCATAAACATCAATTTTATAAAACTAGTGTTGAAGATTGTACTAAAGTTGAGTGTAGTAAATAATGTGGATGCAATTACATATATGTATTGAGTGACAAAATTTTATATTTCTTAAGTGTGTAATTTTTTTTTTGTTTCTGAATTATTTTAGATGCCATCCAATCATGTACTAGTGAGGATGCTTCCACTGAGAAAAGAATTTTTTGTCTTCCTTTGTACAGAAATATGATTGTTTTGCAGCAGCTGTTAGAAAGGTTTGTTATTATTGAAAAATTTACTTTTTTTGTATGATCCTTCCATTATATTCTAGGACCAGCTGTTTCTATCCTAATATTACTTATATTAGAAGACTAAAAAGAGTTTTATTATATATACTGCCCATCTCATAAAATGTGTCTCTGGGTGGCACAAAATTAAAAAAACATTAAAAAACAATATAAAAACAGTTCAACCATTAAAAAATATTACAATTTTTAAGAGGCAATGAGAGTGTGACAGATACAGCAGTAAAGCCACCTCAGCAACTCACCAAGGGCTCAGCTCTCAAGCCCGATGACATTGTAAAAAATGAACAGGGATGAACCAAACCTATGGGCACTATGGCAGAAATGGTCTGCCTCCAGGGTCCTGCTGAATGTAATTAGCAGACGGGTTATAGAGCATCTGCAATTCTTCTGTTGGATCTCTTCCCATCCCAATTACATCTGGGACAGACAGATGTAATTGGGATGGGAAGATGCAGACTCTCAAATAACCTGGCCCAATGTGATGAAATGTAGTGAGAAATTGGATCCCCAGGGTGCATTCCAGGGGAGTAGCCGGCAACTCAGCCCAGAGATCATGTCTGAGAAAAAAAGGGTAAAGGACAGCCATTCCCTAATAGTTCACAGAATATATTGTAGCTGCAGATAGTAGTGTCCTCAGTCTGCCAAGATTTTATCTGTAGAGGTGAAACTATAAAGAATTCAGTTTGGAAGAATTACTACATGTGATTGTAAGTTCTGGGCCTGATACCCATGCCAGGGAAGACTTTAAAGGTAAAAACCAGCATCTTGAATTGGACCTGAAGCAAACTGGCAACCAGTGCACTGAAACAGCAGAAATATAATGTCTGCCATTCCAACAAATACACTTAATTTCCCATACTACTGTATTCTGTACCAACTAAAACTTTTGGATACTCTTCAAGGGCATAGCCCCAGAAATGGATGGTCCCAACACCCGAAGTCACTCAGTCTTGCCAGGCTTCAGCTGAAGCCTATCGTTACCACTCCAGATCCCTTCAGCTTCCAGACACCAGGATAAGACAGCAACAGCATTACTTAATTCACCAGGTGCAGAAATACATAATTGGGTATCATTAACATACATATGATACCTCACCCCATGGCAGTGAATGAGCTCACCCAATGGCTTCACGTAGCTCTTGAATAGTAGCAGCCGAGACCTGTTCCCCTACAGGATCGATCCTAAAGAAAGTAGGCAAACCAGCACAATATAATGCTTCATGCCCCATCCACAGAGCTGATTGTGAAAGAGAAATGGTTGATGGTATCAAACAGAGCAATAGTGGTTGCATCAGAATGGGGCAATAACCTCCTCAACCAGCTTCCATAAAAAGTGAATGTTAGGTACTGAATGAGCAATGGCTTATTGAAGAGGTGAACCAAGACCTCCTGAAGATGTGAAGGAACAAGTCCCTCCTTTTATCCCATTCACACAACCTGCTCCCTCACTAAAGTCCTTAAACAAGACAGGGGAATGGTCTGAAGAGCAGGTGTCCAAGCTCACAGCCATAAGGACCGCAAGGAGCCATAAGCTACCATGTTCATGTTTCTGTTGACAAATTTGAATCAAGTTCAGCTCCTGCTGACTTTGGGTGTGGCTAAAAGATTTTCTTGGCAGCATTATGCAGCACAAGGGGCTTGACATTGCTTTCTGGGAAATTTCAATTCTGCAGTTCTTAGAGTTTCCTGTATAATAATAATCAGACACAACTCTTCTTAGTGTTTTTAGATAGGCCAGGGAATATTAGCTGAGTGCTGCCGTAAGAGAGGAGTGGTTTTTTAAAAAAATTGAATGGCTTTTGTATTTCATTCTTTTAATATTTTAAATAATCTATGAAGATGTTCATGGAAAACTTCACTGATTTCATTCAAGGTGGGAAGCTGCTATTGAACTGAGTAAATCACTTCTGAAATTAAATCCTTTTGACTGTCATCTTTTGAAGACTCTAGTTGATTTGTATTTGAGAACAGGAGAGATTGAAAGAGCTTGCGACGTGTGGCTTTCGGCATTTGAGAAGAATCCTCAGAATGCCCAGGTTTTTTACTTTATGTGCAATTTTTTCATGATGCAGGTAAAACAACTTGTTTCATTATTTGTTAGAGTATTTCCAATGCAAAATGACAACTTTATCATGAGATGTAGTGGAGATTGCTGTAGAATAGGGTAAAAATATGTCTTATCCAAATCAGTTGTTTACATGTTAGAAGATTGAGATACGAATCTGAATGTTCTGGTTTATTGGGTAGATGACGTAGAACTTGATGACAAAGGTATGCTGGTGACAACATACTAGATGGATTTTTCATACCTTTGTTTTATACCTGAAAGGGATTTTTGTATTCTTTTTATATATAAATTACAAAATGTTAATTTGGTCTTGTTTTGTTGCTTCTGAGTAATCTCTCTGACTATTCAGGTGCCCTCTTTTTCTGCTTTTATATAATTACTAATGTTTTACTTTTAATATTTCCATATGACAGCTCATTTAATTGATTTAGTTTCAAAAATCATTGAAATGTTTTTACATAATTGTACTGGATTTCTATGATGTAAGCTAACATCAGATTTAATTCTTTTATGACAGAATAGATCAGATAGTATTCCTGCACTATTGCAAGCCTTTGTTGCTGCATTTTTTGAGTATGTTCCTCAAGAAAACCATCCTGTAGATTTATTACGGTAAGCCTGGCTGCTGTTTTATTCTACATTGAATTACCCTCATTTTCGATGTAGAAATTGTAGCATACGTGTATTTGTAGAAATTATAGCCATACATTGTCAAGTTCCAATCCAATAAGCATATTTTCAGGAAAATCAATTATTTCCATTTGTCTACTATTTAATGAAAGGATTTCGCATATTTAGTTTGTGCTTCATGCATTTAGGTTCTCATTCCACTAGACAACAATTTTGTTACTAATAAATTTTGTTTTCAGGCTTGTGTCAATATTATATCCACTATTTTATTTCTGCACACAGATCACTGTTCATACATTATTATAATTATGATATTATATTGGGCTTTGGTTTTTGTTAGATTAAATTCAACTCACTGTTACTAAAAGCAGTGCTGAAATTACTCAGTTACTCAGAGAAGCTATTCTTTTTCTCTGTTGAAAATTCTGGCTGAGCTAATCAAGTTAATTAGATGAACTGAAGAAAATAATGATGCAGATGTTAAAATGAATTTCTCCCACTTCTTAACTTCTGAAATAACCCCTAGCAGCTGCCACCTTTTAGGTTTTGTAAGTCCTTTCATCAGTGTATTAGTACTTATAATTCCTCTTATTAATTAAAATTCTGTGCAACATCTAGATACAATATTGTCCTAGTAGTATGGATGGGAAAATTTTGCACCTGCTGTAATTTGCAGTCACGCGTTTGTTGCAGAAACTAATTTGATTCCTACTAAATAGCTAACCTAGCATTTGGACTTTGATTTTTGCTATATGTTTATAAAGTTTGTTATATAATATTAGTTCTATATAGTAAACATACTAAAAGCAGATTTTTGTTGTAGGTATTTTTTGAATTTTCCAATGCCAATTGAATTTACACCACCCTTGTATAAGGGAAATTTTATGGAAGACATTTTAAACCAGCAGATTCCTTACCTGTGGCAGATATACTGGTGAGATTTTTGTTGAAAATTTGTTCGTATTGTGCCTTTGTGTAGTGCCCTTCTGCATTTCAGTTTACAAGTTAGTGTTAGGAGGTAAGGATGGAAAAATTTGGAAAGATGGGAATGTCTTAGGGTTTGTTTTTTTCTAGAATCCTAAATTCTACCTAATGAAAAGAAGGAGTACATACTTTTTAATAAAAAAATTCAGAATTCAAGTATTTATTTTGGGTATTCAAAGAGAACAAAACTCAAAATCTTCCACATCAATGTCTGTGTGAGGTATAAAAAAGTCAACATGATGGTGTGACCAACTGATTAAAGCACCACCCCATTTCCTCCACCACATTTAAAAATAAAAGCTGCCTTGCTTACAATAAGCCTTTTTTTCTTCATTTCAGTAGTTTAAGCAAAAGGGAAGGAATGTAAGAATGTATATTCTGGAAATTGTAACTTGTGAATACTTTTTCCCACATGAATGTTCTTCATATTGGCTTATTTCCCTATTGAATGCAACTTCTTTATTTTGACAGTAGCATTTGTTTTGAAAGTATTAATCAAAATATAAAATTTGTCTCTTGGTTTTGAATTTAATCATTTATGTGTAAGACTGGTATGCTTGTCTATTGTATGCTGTCTGCTGACTTTTAAAAATTAAAATACAGGTTTGGTTTATATACATAAGAATGAATTTACTATTCCTTTGCCATCATAGCTCTAGGCAAAGAAATCAAATTTGATTTTTCATTAATCCTGTTTTATTATTTCAAAATTCTAATCAATGCCTAAAATTTTGTTTCGGAGTTCAGATTGTATTAAAACAGAATCTTTTATATAAAAAGTACTTGTAAACAGCGAAATAAAGGCAAGTGGAATTTTTGTTCTGCTATGCAGTGTTTTGAGAGGAGAAGAAAATGAGCTCAAAACTTTGAGTTCTTTACAAATCTGTGCACATAAACTAAACCATTTTAGTGTTGTGTGCAAACTAAAGCATATTTTTGGTTCTAAATGTCAGCTTCCTCCATTGTCCTTTTCTTTTAGCAAAAAGAGTATGTGTTTGGTTACAAAAATGGTTCTTTTTATATAGTTTATATCAATCTCTTCATGGAAGTTCTATAGAAGCAACAGATGCATTTGAGGCAGCACTGGGAGCAGTCATGCAAGAGGAAATAGTTCAGCAGATTTGGATGGAGTAAGTATAAATGATGAAACATTACTTGACTATTTATTTAGCTAGCATATTTATTTATATATCAAATTTCTATATTGTCCATTATACGTGCATGCCTCTGGGTAGTTTATAGATAAAAAAATAAGTGATACTAAAGCTATAGTTAGAAACAAGTTAAAAACCAGATTAAAACAAAATTAAAAGGGACAGTATCAAAGTGAAAAGGAAGAGGAAATGTCTTCAGCTCACAGTCACCCCCACATTGCATGGTACTCTTGGACCCCCAGGCCAGTTGGCAGAGCCAGGTCTTTTAACGCTCTTCCAAAAGGCCAGGAAGGTGGGGATCTGTGTTGCCTCTTGTTTCAAACCCAAGAATCAGATGAACAACAATTACTTGAGCTTATAAAACCACTGTGTAAACACTCCCTGAGATCCCCAAAGCTGTGAAAAATCTATGTTTTAAGGATATTTAATAGCACATTCAGAAGTATTCAAATATGAGTTTTACTTGTATTTTCCAGTTACCTTGTTTTCATGAATGACAAAATTGTCAAATCCAACAATCAAGTTCAAGAATTCAAGCTTTTTACTGATCTTGTGAACAGATGTCTTGTTACAGTCCCAACACGTTACTCTATTCCATTTAGCACTGCTGATTACTGGACCAACTATGAATTTCATAACAAGGTACAATATTTCAAAAACCACAGTAAAGCAAACCTAATATAAGCAACATTACAAGCAAAGTTTTGAGACCCTCAATTAGCCAAAATGTTATAACGACCCATCAGAGCTTGGGAGAGGGCAGGAGAAATTTTGATGTTGAAATCAACACTTTCAGGTGGAATGGAGGAAGAAATGTAATGATCCTTGGTGCTTTCTGAGCTTGGTTGTTTTCTTGCAGACATATCATTACTCAACTAGGTAACATCATCAGTGCTGACATTTACCTGACCTTAATGAAATGTTTGCAAGAAAACAATCAAACTTACAGAGTACCAAGGGCCCTTCATTTCAACCCTGAGATATAAATATTGTCCTCTATCAAAACTTAATGGTATTATGATAATTTCAGGTTACTTGCATTGAGAGAGTTATCATGGCTGTTTTTTCATTGTGTCTGTGGTTCAACATAAGTTAATCAGAATCTCGCAATATTAATTAGAAAAGTTTGCCTGATCTACTTTATTTTCTTTTTATCACTGCTATAATAGTACATCCAAGAGTTCCTTAGACATTTGCTTGGTCTTTTTGTTCTTTTATATTATTCTTTCCATTTTCTGCTAGGTATTATTTTTCTGCTTTGTATTTTTATTTTATCTTCCCCTTTTTATTCCTCTTCACTGATTTCCATGTACTGATGACCCAGAAGACACCAATTAATAGGTGCACCAAATATGGTAGTAAGCTGCTGACTATCTAAGGAAATTACTTGCCTCCATTCTGCTTGGAGGAAAGGAAAGAACCTTACAAAGCAAATCATAGTTGGTCTTCAAGACTAAGAATACTTTTGTGTGGTCAGGTATTGAAGGTTGTCCACACCACCATATCCTCATCACTTCAGACTGTGCCCAGAAAAAGGTTAATGCCATCTGGGTCCTTGGGGTCTGAAGCCAATAGCAAAGGCATCAGTTCTGTTTCAGAGCTCAACTGGACTATCATCACATATGGCTTACTCCCCCTTTATCAAAAGCCAGCAGTTGCAGAGTTCTTGCCATTAAAATCTGCAAATAATACAACAATCAACATAATCATCCCCAGGTTTTGCAGCAACACCATATAGCTTCCAATGATGTTTCTTCTGATTCTCTCACTATTTGGGCCCAGGAAGGTGTATTGTTTACTGCTTTGAATTATTTTTAAAAATAATAAAAGCAGGATTAAAAATAAACAAACCCCCACTAGAGTTGCTTATGCATGCCAATCTGAAATTAGATGGCATGCTTCTCCTTCCTGTGAAACAAGTAGGTAACAGTGATGTATGATGGACTATCCCAAAATAGTCTTATTTTGATAGGTGTTGGTCAGTCCAACTTAACTCTGAATTCAAAAGTATGCATGCTATTTTCTCACTTATTAAACTAGAGGACAGGGTTTTAAAAAATAAATAAATGGGAGCCTCTAATGTTTTCAAAATTAACCTTTCAGGTAATTTCCTTCTATCTGAGTTGTATTCCAAAGACTCAGCATTCCAAAGCTTTGGAACGGTTTTGTTCTACCATGCCTTCGAATCCTGGACTTGCATTCAAGTAAGACATATTACTGGGAACATCTAAAAGTTTATATATGTGCTTCTTTTTATTCTTTTAAATCCTGTGGAATGTAATTAGGTAAATGAGCTGTGTGAATAGTAACTGTCTGAAAACGGACTAGACTGAATTTGATGTGAGAGATGAAGCTGGTGATAAAAAAATTGATTCTGAAAAGGGCTGGATCAGACTGGGGGCTAGGAAAAAAACTAGTGTAGTCCTGTAGGAGAAGCATCTGGGCAATATATATATATATATATATATATATATGTATATATCTGTGTGTATATGTGTGTATATATATGTGGGTGTGCCTATGTGTGTATATATGTGTGTGTGTGTGTGTGTGTGTGTGTGTGTGTGTGTGTGTGTATATATATATATATATATATATATATATATATATATATATATATATATATATATATATATATATATATATATATATATATAGGTCTTTGGTTGTTCGGGTTTTCTCCCTGTAAAATTGGAAGTGTCTTGGCGACGTTTCGAAGTCTCATTCGTCATCTTCAGGCTTCAGCTTCGTGCTTCTGGGAGCAATGTGTGATCGCAGCTGTTTCTTCCTTTTAACTGCTAGAGGGGGTTTGAACTGATTGGGTGGGGGCTTGGCTGGGCTCTGATTGGGTGGGGGGTTTTCTGTGCTCTGATTGGATGGGGGTGTGTCCTATGTTGGTGGGGGCTTGGTTGTGCTCAGTCTAGTCTGTGCTGCAGGGGGATTTGAGCTGGTGAGCTGCATAGCTGTTGTTTGGCTTTGTGGTCTTGCTACATCTTCATAGTGGGTGTCAGTCTGCTGCATGAATGGATTGGAGGGGTTTGAAATGGCTAATGTTGCAGCTGCGGTCTGGCTTCTGGTCCAGAAGAAACAGCTGCGATCACACATTGCTCCCAGAAGCACGAAGCTGAAGCCTGAAGATGACGAATGAGACTTCGTCGAAACGTCGCCAAGACACTTCCAATTTTACACGGGAGAAAACCCGAACAACCAAAGACCTATATACAAACACCCGTGAAAACCTCAGAAAACATATATATATATATATAATATATATATATATTATTATATTATATTATATTATTTACATTTATATCCCGCCCTTCTCCGAAGACTCAGGGCGGCTTACAGTGTGTAAGGCTCATTCTATTTGTATATTTACAAAGTCAACTTTATTGCCCCCCCAACAATCTGGGTCCTCATTTTACCTACCTTATAAACGATGGAAGGCTGAGTCAACCTTGGGCCTGGTGGGACTAGAACCTGTAATAATTGCAGGCAGCTGTGTTTTAATAACAGGCTATCTTACAGCCTGAACCACTCAAGGACCTTTACACAAATATTTGTGATTCTTCCATTCTGAGCCCACCTCTTTTTCCTCCTTCCCAGTCATCCAATCTTGTGTACTGAGCCAATATACAGTTGCAGCTTAGAAAGTTTGTTGAATGGTGAAAATGATCTTCTTAGCATCCTAGTTCTCTAAACATAAATATGGTTCTCAAACTATAAATATTATCCAGAAAGTCTATAAGAGAATATTGGGCACAATAATAGTTTAGTGCTAAACTAGAATAGAATAGAATAGAATTTTTTTTATTGGCCAAGTGTGATTGGACACAGAACAAACTGTTAATGTTAATGTGTTTTTCCCGTGGCTTTTGGACTTACTGTACAACCTAGAGGAGCACTTTGGTGGAACTTGATTTCATTTAAAAATCACACAATTGAAAGCCTATGGAGATTCTCAGTCATCCAGGTCATGGTTGTCTCAAAGCTGCTTTTTCCAAGAGGCAACTGGACTTACTTGTTTTTCTTTGAAGATGTTTCGCTTCTCATCCAAAAAGCTGCTTCAGCTCTGAAGAGCTGAAAGTCCAGTTACCTTTTAGAAAAAGCACATTTGGGACACAGAATTGAAAGTTTGTTCAGGCAGTAAAAGAAGCAAATGACATACATTGGATTCAGAAACTGACATTAATCTAGGAAATGAATGCAAGAAGATGGCTCAAGAGATGGTTTCATTAGCATTAAGCCAGCATTTAATACTTAGTAGATTTCAGTCTTTTGAGTAGGTCTGCCTGTTGTCTATTAGTTAACTAATTAGTATTAGTAATTAATACCAATTAATAACTAATAAATAAGAGTCTTAATAAACTTTTCATAGAAATATTCATTTGTTGTGCTGTAATTACTAATATTAAAAACAGTCGTCCCAGAGATACATTGGGACATCTAAGTAATTATCTGTCTGACCAGGTCAGTTTTTTTCATCCCAGTCTTTTCATTTCATCACTTCTCTCTTCATACCAAATTTTCTGTTCAGTTTTCAGAGTTTATTCAACTAGCAGAGTCCCAATCCCCTTAATATCAGTAATTTCTTTTGAAAGAAAAGAAATAAAAAGTATATAAATATATGTTTTAGTAACATGTTTTCTGGTGTAATTTAGCCTGGTTGTTTTCACTGAAGTTATCCTGACAGTGTCAAGCAATAACAGTGGTTTACCTATAGATCAGTTACTGAAGGAGGTTACAAACTCCCCTTCACTGAAAGTGTTTAAGCAAGGACTGGTCAATCGCCTATTGAGTGATTAAGATTTCTGCCCTGGACTCAATTACTTAATACATATCAATTTGAACCCTCAACTTAAATTTGCAATGAATTTTCTTTTTCTGGAGTTTAAAAAAAGTTTTATTTAACATGTTGATTTAGCTATTATTACATTTTCTCATATGCTTCTTTGTAATTACAGGTTGCTTCAGCAGTATTGGGAAGAAAACAATATTCAAATTTTGAAACTGCAAGCCAAGATGTTTACATATAATATGCCAACATGCCTGGCCATCTGGAAAATGTAATTCAACAGTCATACACCTGTTAAGATAGATACTGTTGTAGTTTTCTTTGTTTAAAAAGGTTTGCTTCATAAAACTGAAATAGTCTTCAAAATAGTTTCTACTAGGAAGGTTTTCCATTGTAGTCCAATTCATATTCTTTGGTTTAGAAATGTACACGATATTAAAGCGAGGACCTTGCTTCCCCATACAAAAAAAATTCAGAAGTAAGTATATTTTGTGTATATAAGTAAGGAAAAAAATTCTTTCCTTGTTGCTACTTTGGAGTGTTGTACTATTCAAATTATTGACTTCTGTTTCCTCCTCCTTTCTACCCTCCCCTTTATATATCATAATAGCACTATCCAGTGATGATGAACTGATCATTGTCTGCAGTGTTTGTACATAATGGGAACAACTGAAATGTCTTGCTCATGTAAGATTGTTTATAAAATGGATCTTTTTTGTCTCTTCACTATAGATTGTCATCATTGGGAATTAGTCTATTACTTTCCAGGATTTTATAGTTTCATTCCATATCCAGTGTTCTTCCCTTAAAGATATTCAGTATTCAGTAAAAATAAATCATTTTTATTTCTTCCCTTCAGAGCCATTGCTGCTGAATGCTTTTTAAAGGGACAAAGAGAGGTATGTAAGGAAAATATACTAAATAGAAATAATTTGGGAATAATTGTTCCAAGGTTCTTAATTTGTCTCATCTATTACTTACATTCTATTAATAAAGAAGCAGCAGCAATGCTGTTAGGAATAAAAGCAGTGGTAGTTTATTTTGTAGAAAAAAAACCTAGTAATGCTTTTCAGTATTCAGATATTGTACTATTGGATAAAATTTTACATAACATCAAGCCATGAATTCTGGTTTTACAAAATATGAATTAATTTGCTCTTCTTTCATATTACAGATAAATAAATCAAGAAGTGAAATAGTTTGATCTGATGTCCAATCTTAATAGTCAGGACCCTTAGGCCAGTCACAGTATGTTTTATTAATAACATTTTTATTAATAATTTTTTTCTTACATTAATTACATACATTAATTATGTTTCTTAATTAATTATATAGTCTTGTCCTCAGTCCACAGTTCAGACATCAGGTGAAACTATCCTCTTCCTGGTTTACTTGCTTGAAAGAAGAAAGGGAAGCAGGAGCAGATAGGCTAGATGTGCATATGTGTACCTAAAATACATTCCAGCAGAATTTTTTTTATTCTTTGTTGCAAACAATCCATTATGTTCATTTGAAAGAGCAAAAAAAAAAGGCATGTGGCTCAGTTTCTTCCAAGTAACAATATAATTGCACCACTTTAGTAGCCTTGTGTCCTTTCACATGATAATTGGGTTGATTTAAATTCAGTTCCCTTTGACCTTGTGACATCTCATTTACAATATAATTCTACCTATACCTCCTTAGTGAGTTTTATTCCCAGATTAACAGTTATAAGGATTTCATGCACAAATTTTTATTTTTAAAACAAAACAATACAAAGTTATATTCTAAGAACGAAAATAAGGTTTTGGTATTAATTCAAATATGTAGGATTTAGTGTGTGTGTGTGTTTTAATGAGGTTACTAGTATATATGAGAGTTAGTGTTATAAACTGATTAAGATAGTTTGATGTAGAAATAAATGAGAAAGAATTGTTATTGAGTGATAACATCAAATTGTTTTTTGTCTCTCCTTTACAGGTCCATCACTTATATCAGAGAGCCTTTCAGAAGTTACCTCTTTGTGCAACCCTGTGGAAAGATGTAATGTTTTCTCCTTATGTTTCAGTTTAAGGTTTCATTTCAATTTTCTGCATATCCCATGTCCATTGATGTGGTGATATTCAAGCTCTGGCTAAATCTCATGTCTGCTTCCCCATCTCTTACAGCAGTTCCTATTTGAAGCATCAGAAGGAGGTAAAACTGATAACCTGAGAAAACTAGTTTCCAAGTGCCAAGAGGTTGGAATCAGCCTAGATGAGCTTTTAAATTTAAACACTTACAGAACAGAAAGCACGAATCACTGAACGCTGGGTGCAGTCAGTACTAAGTCCTCTCAAATGCCAAAATCATTTTGAATGATTCTCCAGGCTGATCTCTGGCTTTAGGCTTGTGTAAAGCAGATGAGCCGTGCTGAGCAGATCAAGTCTCTTTGGCTTGCTTTCCTTGAACCTGGAAACATTAACATGGCGCCTCCTTGGATAAATGATGCCCTCTATGGCCTGCTTCTGGGCCCTGCCAGACTCTCATAACATCATGTACGTAAGTATAGCTCATCCCAATGACAGACATAAAATGTATTAATTTTTTAAAAACCTCCTTTTCATTTTCTTTTGTGCTATTACTGATTTCACTTGACACTCACACTGATGCCTGAGAGAGCTATGTTTGGAGTTAATAACGAGGGCCCTGTTTACATGAAAAACGACCAGTCTGTTTTGTTTTGCTTTTTATTTCCCTGTCCTTGTTTCCCAGTCTCCTTTTTTGTTTCTGAGATTTGTTTTGATTGCAGGATTTAAACAAAAACACCCGTTCTTAAGCAAAGTACCTGCCATGGCCACAAGTATGATTTTTGTACTTGGAGGCTATGAGGGTAGCTTAATCCCTTTCTGCATTTTGGACTTGTGGCAGAGACTAAAACTTGAAGAGTACAGTTTCTATTATAAATACCAGTGCATCAGAACCTCAAGAGTGATCAATTCTATTATGTGCAATTTTTGTAAAGAAATTTTAATTTATAATAAAAGTTTAACAGTTAATAATATTGAACTGATTTGTATTAAGATACTACACTGTAGTATTACTGTTTATACAAAGGTATTTTGAATATACGTTTTTAAAAATCTGTTGTCTTTGTTGTCTTTTACTAGATATTACAAATGTGGTTTCTGTTTCCATTCTTTTTTTTAAACAGCACACAACAGCTTACAATTTTTTAAGAGCACCAAGCCATAAAGAGTAGTAGTAGTAGTAGTAGTAATAGCAGCAGCAGCGATAAATTGGAAAGTTAAAGTAGATAGTGATAAAGCTAAAATAGTAAAGTTATTACTAGTAGTAATAGTAGTAGCTCAGGGTATTAGACACTTGCCTAGTATTTTTTTTTAATCCAGACTGAAAATAAATGCCAGAGAAAGTATCTCATAAGAAGCAATCAAAATGTTTGCATCCTAGAATCACACTACATTGTCTTGCATGGGTTTTAATTACCATATTTTTCACTCCATAAGATGTTCCTGACCATAAGATGCACCTAGGTTTAGAGGAGGAAAACAAGGAAAAAAAATACCTCCCTCTGCCTCCATTCATCTGGCTAGCTTCCTTGCAGCAAACAGCCTGTCTCCTCCGTGTCTGCTGCCTCCGCCAGGGAATGCTGGAGCCTTTGGCTCCAAGCAGCTGATTGGCGGCTGGATCAGCGTCCTGGAATACCACTGATAAGCTGTTCCAGGAGGTGGGGATTGCTGTCACCACTCACCACTGTTGCCCTTATTCGCTCCATAAGACACACAGACATTTCCACCCACTTTTGGAAGGAAAAAAGTGTGTCTTACGGAGCGAAAAATACGGTAATCTTTTGTGATAATTCATGATTAGCATACAAATATAGAAATCCACAAGCTATTCCTTTTCTGGGTCAGGGGTGTTATGTAGACAGTCACCCATCAGGGGTGTCACGTAGACAGTAAAAGAAGTAAATAATATGTAAAAGAAGTTGAAGATACAAGGTAAGGAAGGAAAAGAAAATTTAGCTAGATTTAGTTTACGTCAGCTGTATTCAACACCATTCCACACATCTTTACAAACCATCCTTGCTTCCACTATGTACACGAATTAATACAGTTTAAGCACCTCAATCCTGTCTCTTTGAGGCTGTCATCAATTCCAGCACTGTCTTGCTCTTCCCCTTGCCCCTTCCCACATTCACTCTTGAGGGAATGGAGCTAATCTAATGTTTGCGGTGGTTCAGGGGCTAGGACGTTGAGCTTGTCGATCAAAAGGCCGGCAGCTCAGCGGTTCGAATCCCTAGTGCTGCCGTGTAACGGGGTGAGCTCCCGTTACTTGTCCCAGCTTCTGCCAACCTAGCAGTTTCGAAAGCACGTAAAAATGCAAGTAGAAAAAATAGGGACCACCTTTGGTGGGAAGGTAACAGCGTTCCATGTGCCTTTGGCGTTGAGTCATGCCGGCCACATGACCACGGAGACGTCTTCGGACAGCGCTGGCTCTTCGGCTTTGAAACTGAGATGAGCACCGCCCCCTAGAGTCGGCAACGACTAGCACATATGTGCAAAGGGAACCTTTACCTTTAATGTTTGCACGGGGGTGGGAGAGGATATTTCATAACAATGGCAGAGAAGGCTTGCTGCCTGGGACCCGCCGAATGTAGAATGCATTGCAATACTCCAATCTGGAAGTGACTAAGGCATGAGTGACTGTGAGCAGCATCATACCTTAATAGTAAACTCATTTGGGCCAGCGTATCACAAATGGAACCAAAGTCTAATTTTATTGAAGTGTGCTCATGCTGTTCAGTTCAATGTAACTAAAATCTTCAGATGACATACTTTGCAAACCAGTAAATGCTTGCCTACATCCCACAAGCAAGGAGATACACAAAAGTGTACTGGTACATTCAGCATGCAATTATAATTAGAAAAGAGTTTCATAGCCTGATGGTCCAAGTACGGACCTCTTTGTTTATTAATTTAAATGTTCAACATTCAACAAATACACTTCAGTTAAACTGACTTTACCCGGGCTACCCAATTACGATTATGTACAAAAATGAAATTGTATTTACCAGAAATGTGAATGCAACAGTGTTGATAAATGTAGAGAATTGTAACTTTTTTTAAGGCAACTTAGCCTACCTTATAAAACCTGTGTTTGTGTTTGTTCCTAGAGAAGCCAGTCTGAATAGTCTCCTCACAAAATAACTATATTTTTGATTGATTACCAATTTTACCCATGCAGGCTCAATTTTAAATGGGTTATATTTCCAAAGTGAATTTGCTGCAGAAGAATGCTGAAATCCAGTTTTTCTTTTATAGAAATAGCTGAAAATTTTAAGTCCCAAGTGTTACTCTTTCAAGTATCCCTTTCCCTTAATTAAACCACCTCCAGAATAAAAATCTTCCTGAATCCTAGCTGTGGGTGATTATATGTGAAGTATCATTTGACAGGTTTTTTAACTAAAGCTATCAAGAGTCCACATACTTTTAATAGTTCCATAACCTCAAAAGGTATGTATTGAAGGAGGGGGGGGCAGAGGGTTGATAAACATTGGCTTCAAGCACAGGTTGGATGGAAGAGAGAACAAAGGAAAATACTTTTTCAAGCCTGAGAAACTGTAGTGGAACACTACCAATATATACCTGCAATTTCTGAGAAGTATATAAAACAATTTTAAAAGCAGTTAATGGTGAAATCCTATTGAAAAAATTCTAAATCTGAGAGCTTCTTACTGAATATTTATAAAATTAATAGAGCTGACAATCTCACAAATGCGACACCAGGCAACACAATAAAGCTAAAACTGTTAACATTTAACTATCTAAAACAGAGGAGAATGCTTTTGACTCAGTGGTACATGACAAACTTCTCCTAAAACTAAAATCCTACGGCATCTCCGGACCCCTCCACAACTGGATATCAGCGTTCCTGTCAAACAGACAAGTGGTCAAAATAGGCAGTGCCCTATCAAATCCTGTTCCTGTCAATAGCGGCGTTCCCAAAGGCAGTGTTCTTGGACCAACACTCTTCATATTATACATTAATGATCTCTGTGACCATATTAAAAGTAATTGTGTTCTTTTCGCTGATGATGTCATAAACTATTTAACACTACCAACAATACAGCTACCCTTCAAAAAGACCTTGACTTTGTGTCAGAATGGTCAAAAACTTGGCAACTCCAAATCTCAACCAGCAAATGCTCTGTCTTACACATTGGAAAAAAGAATCCAAACACTAAATAAAAACTCGATGGACATTACCTTACAGATGACCCCCACCCTGTCAAAGACCTTGGAATTTTCATATCCAATGATCTAAGTGCCAAAGCCCACTGCAACTACATTGCAAAAAAGGCTTTAAGAGTTGTAAACCTAATCTTACGTAGCTTCTTCTCCAGAAACACTACACTACTTACTAGAGCTTATAAAACATTTGCTAGACCAATTCTTGAATACAGCTCGCCTGTCTGGAACCCATACTACATTTCAGACATCAATACAATTGAACGTGTCCAGAAATATTTTACAAGAAGAGTTCTCCACTCCTCTGAATACAACAAAATACCTTATGGCACCAGAATTGAAATCTTGGGTTTAGAAAACTTAGAACTCCGCTGCCTTCGACAGGACCTGTGTTTAACTCATAGAATCATCTATTGCAATGTCCTTCCTGTTAAAGACTGCTTCAGCTTCAATCACAACAATACAAGAGCAAACAATAGATTTAAACTTAATGTTAACCGCTTCAATCTTGATTGCAGAAAATATGACTTCTGTAACAGAGTTGTTAATGCTTGGAACACACTACCTGACTCTGTGGTCTCTTCTCAAAATCCCCAAAGCTTTAACCAAAAACTGTCCACCCTTGACCTCACCCCATTCCTAAGAGGTCCGTAAGGGGCGTGCATAAGAGCACAAACGTGCCTACCGTTCCTGTCCTATTGTTTTTTTCATTATATCCAATTAATATAGTTATTGCATGCTTATCCTTATATATATATATGCTTATATATTATATAGTTACTTTCATGCTTATGCTTATATATACTGTTGTGACAAAATAAATAAATAAATCTTGTGTTATAGCCATTTCACAGGGTCCCCACTTTTGCGATATTCTTAAGCCTGCTGTCAGACTGTCCACAGCTTGTTCCCTAGGAAAGAACAATTCTTGACTCCATAGAGAAAAGGTACTTTTACTAGAGATGCTGAGTGCAGAGGAGCGAGGCAAGCTCTGAAGAAAAACCATGCAAAAATCACATTCAAAGCAATCCCCAATGTCCAAAATCCTTCCCACTAGGAGAATAGTCCAATCAGGTCTTGTTCTGATGTTTTGTGAACTTGGTGCCTCAGGCACCTGGTGTCCTTGAAGACAGGAAGATAGCTCAGTTTAGCACTTCTTGTTCCTGTCACCTCCAACACTTCCCCTCCCGAATGCCCCCTCCTCCCTGGTTATGGCTGTTGCTAGCGAGCTTCAAAGAAAGCAAAGATGCCAATTGACAACTGAAAAAACACTTTTTAAGGGATTTGCAGAAAATCAGAGTTGGAGCCAATCTCACCTCAGGGTGATAATCCATAGACGGAGAAAACTCACTTGTTGAGTCCTGTTCGATGGAATGCCTTAGTACAATGATTCTCAACCTTTTCTTCACCACAGATCCCATTTAAATATCTTTTGGGCTATGAACCATGGCCACAGACCACATAGACTCAAGGTTTAAGTCATGGCATTAGTTCAAGCCTTCACGGACCTCCTGTGATGACAATCATGACCTCCCTGGGGTCCATAGATCACAGGTTGAGAACCATGGTCTTAGCAAAGGAATCCTGCCAGACCTGTTAGGATGGTAGATGTAACCCGGGAGTGGTGATCCCTCAAATACGACTATTCAAAACCAATCATCCACTCATATTTTTAATAACAGCTGCAAAAAATGCAATCAACTTGTTAATATACTGTAGTTATTAATACCGTAAGTATCAATTTTAATGTAAATTGATTTTTTTAAGCACAACTGGTAGGCCTTTCCCAAAATATTCTTAAATAGTTTGTTGACAGTAAAGAACAGTACTTGGGGCTTCTTGTTCTATGCTGTACTTTCTTTCACTCTCCTCCTGTAATTTACTTACAAGACATCAACTATTTATACAGTGATATATTCGTACTCAGGAGAAATTTCAATTCACTTTACGTTCAAAATCCTTTAAAAAATGTTATTTAAAACCCAAATAATGCATCAAGTCATTCTCTCAAGAGATGCTATTCCAGAGAATGGTAATTATATCAATGATTATTAGCAAGACAGCTAGTATAACATTAAATATAGTCCCACTGTAAGTAGAAATAAACACCAGAAACTGTTCTATGTGTATCTTAGTTGGGTTGAAAGCTGTCTTAGAAAATTTGGTTTAAAATTCTATTGATTATATTTCCCAAATTTGATATGTTTTCTGATGTCCTTTAGATTTTACCTTTTACATTCCTAACAGAATTAGAATTTCTGGTTTCTTTCAAATAATTAATGTAGAAAAGGTAAGGAAAAGGTATATTGAAGATACCAAAATACACTTTAGAAAGTTAAAATTATAAAATTAACAATGAAGTTTCAGGCCTAAGGCAGGACTAGAATTCACAGTCTCCTGGTTTCTACGCCAGGTTTTAACACTAGACCAAATTGGGTCTGTATATTTTTATCAGGGACTAGTCATGATAATGAGGTCTGACATGATGGTGACAATGAACCAGTTGGTCTACTGGTTAAGGCACCAGGCTAGAAAGCAAGAGACTGGGTTCAAGTCCCACTTAGCTATGAAAGCCAGCTGGGTGATCTTAGGCCACTCTCAGCCCAACCCACCTCAGGTATGTTGGTTATGTTCGCCACCTTGAGTTAATTTGTAAAAATGTTAAAAATAACTAACATGACATTCTGCATATATCTCTACATAGACTAGTTCTTCACATGGCAAATTTAAGCCTATACAATATAGGGGAATGGTATTAATTAAAATTGGGGAGGGGGGAATTAAAAAAAATGAAAAATGAAAACTCAAGTAGATAAACAAATAAGGGATCTGCCTGAAAAAAATAAACATCACTTTTCAATCAACTTAAATTACATGGAATCACAGTAGGTAGGAAAGGTAGAGTCAGAACAGTTTGATCAACTTAAATTACATGGAATCACAGTAGGTAGGAAAGGTAGAGTCAGAACAGTAGACCTGTTATAATGCTATTCTTTGTTTGCAGCATTGTTGGTAATGTAAAAGCAGGTCCACATGCTTTTGTGCAAGGTGACAAGATAGAAATGGAGCTACATTACCATTCGGGGTTGTTACAAAAAATGGATGAGGGTTGCTATATACATCATGTTCAGCCCTTGTAAAATGGAGTAGATTCTAAGAAACAAAAAATTAGATCATTTTCAAGATCACTGAATCCTTTCTGGTTTGATTTTTGAGTCAGTGGAGAAAACTCAGAATTGTAGAAAAGTTGAAAACAATCCAAGCGCTAGTTTTCAAAAGCAGATTTTCTTTGCCAAAGATAATTCAGGTTTACATTCTTAAAGAAATGGCTCTATTCTGATCTGGGTAAGTAATGAAGATGTTCCAAGTAAAGTAGAAAGATTTGGTGGGCAGGTGTTTGGTTGTTGTTTTTTATTTATTGCACTTTGGGATGTATAAAACTCCTGCCTATCTTGTACAATAAAGTAAGATTATTTGTAACTGAAATCAATCTTTGAGCAATTGTTGGCAAGGACCCTGTGATTTATTTACTTTTCCATTGAAGGGAGTGTCATCTCAGATCATAAAATCCTTTCATGTTTGCACCTGTTGATGTGGAACAAAACTGACCAAGAGGCATTTAAGAGCCTGCCTTTTATTTCCCAGGAGACAGTAGAAGAATTTTAGCAATACTCTTGCAATTGTTATTTCATTTTTAAAGACATCCATAATTGAAAAAGCAATACTGTATGTGTTGAAAGAAATAATGACTTTATTGTTAATATATGATTTATATACTACCCAGTAACCTATTATTCAGCAAACAACCAATGTGAAATGAAAGCACCATACTTAAAATGAATAAAATAAAATGTATTTCAGATTTAAAATATCTGCAGTAGAAAAATCAAAGAAAGCACAGAAAGACAGTATGTTACTAAATATTACCGTTCAAAAATGTAGATAACCACAAATTTCAAAGCTGGAAAATCACACATAAAATGCCAAGCAAGGTGTTCTGTGTCAAGGGGTACTACCTAGACCCTCTTTCCAGAATAGCTTATGGGACACCTAGAACAAAGATTTTATTTGGGAAGAAGTGATTTCTTTGATAACTGTCCTGAGGCGGGATTAGCATTTTAAAGTGGCCCAAAAAGAAAGAGAAAAATATAGGGGCTTTCGCAAGAGGAAAGATGAATGTCTTCAAATTCTCTATAAATTTGAATAAAACTTTATGGCTGATTGTTTTCAGGGTCATGATGAGAAAATAATTAGTTTCTTGGTCAGAACTTTATAATGCCAGCTTTGGCAGGAATAGCAGTTTTCAAATATTTCCTATTGTTAGCTAAAAATAAATTCTTGCTTTCTTATTTTCATTCCCTCCCCCATCCCACGCTCAACTATGCAGAACTTTTCTAGCTCAAAATAAAGGTTTTGAATGGCATTCACAACCCCCAGATTTGAATATTATAGAAAGTGAGGAGATCTAAAATATCAGAGTTCCACAATCCTTCTGGCTTTGTGGACTGGGGAGGGGAGGAAGGGGTGATTCTGTGCAAGTGGTGGGCAAGCTTGCATATGCACACAGCTCCAATTGCACAAGTGGTGTATATGTGGATCTGCCGCTCGTGCAAATGGAGTGCGCATGCACATGCTTGCCCACTGCTGTGGGGGGATGCGTGTATGCTTGCCCACTGCTTCAGACAACCCGGTTTTGAACATCTTACAGACCATTAGTGGGCCTTGGCCCAGGGGTTGGGGACCACTGCAATACATGCAAGGAATCTTTCTGTCACAGTTTCTGTTTACTTAATGATTCTTTAAAGGGAGGCCTAAGGTTTAACATACTATTGTATAATCAGTGTAGTTCAGAAGAAGGAATATTCCCAAATCTCTGCTAGATATATCTTTGTTCATAGAACTCATGAGTCAGTTGAACACTATAAAATTCAGAATCATAAAGCACATTTTTATCTCTAGTCCAGATATGATTTCTAATAAAGTAGCATGCAATTTTTTTGGGCTTGAGTTTACCAAGATAATTAAATTCAACAATGAATAGTACAAAAAGAAATCCAATAAGTACAATTATCATCCAGATTTATCCATAAAATTGTGGTAAATCTTCTAGAAGTTTTATCACTAATTTGAAAAAGCCACCTAGAATAGAAAAGTGAAAATAATGCTGGTATAAGTATAGGTTTTGGTCATCATATCATTACTGAAAGTTCTGCTATTATTTTTTTATATGCATGTGGTTTGTTGTTTAGCTATTTTTGTATATTTTTTTAATTTTTTGGTCTAGTGACAATTAGTCGCAAAATGATTTAGCATGCTTCCCTGCCTGACATCTTTGTAGTTGAAAGTAACTGAATTGCTCCTGTTCTTCTGTAACTTAACCAAAGGAGTTTCTGTTCTGCATTTTTCAAAATTTGTGAATGTTTGATGTATGTGAACAATTTATCAGCACTCAAGTTGCAAACCTTAAGATTCCACGAGAATGGATATTAAGTTGGCCAGCCTGGAGCTGAAATTGAATGTTTGACCCAGTGCTGAAGGTCTCTCTTTCAAATTGCTAAAGCACTACCTTGGCAGTTCTTGTGATAGTTACTTTCTGTCATGTATTTTATGTATGTATGTATGTATTTTATTTATTTACTTGCCACTATTTGTATATAAGTCATGTATGATGCTCCTCTTTGAGTCAACCCTGGCCATGCAATTCTCTTGGCAACATTTTTTAGAAGTCTCCCAGTTGCTAGTTGGTATCTTTAACCTCTGCACCCAACTGGGTCTCTTATGACACTTAATTTTAATTTGGGAATTTATTCAGGAATCCAAAGGGCACTCACTCACTCACTCATTCACTCACTCAATCTATTTAAAACGTTTGTATAGTCACCATCTGATGTATCTTCTATTTAATTTAATTGACTATAACTACCTTCTTTATGCTGGTCTATGACCATAATCAAGATTTGACATGACTGGTGCTGCAACCATACATTCCTGCTGTCTCTCATCACATTCTCTTTCCATTATTACCTTACCCTATCCCAGCACCTGGAGGAAGAGCCAGGTCTTGAGTGCTCTGTGGAAGGTTAAAGAGTGGAGGCCTGTCAGTCCCCCAGGAGGGAGTATTCCATAGCGTAGGAGGATGCAACAGAAAAGGCATGTTTTTTCATATCAAGCTACTGATCACTTTGTTCTGTTGCTATTCCAAATCTGACAAAATTGTTCTATTGTGCTCCCAATGTGGATTCTGTAATCTGATTGTGAGCAACATCATTATTCATTTTGAGGAGTCTCTAAGTGATTAATCTCTTGACAGAGAGGTGTAGACAACTTTCGCTCAAAAAGGTATGGCTTATTTTGTTATTTCTTTAACTTACTTGTCTTACTGATGCTAGGAAGAAAGCAATTAAATTCTGAAATGCTTTATTTTTGTACTCATAAGATTTCTAGAGGCAAAAACATGTCTGCCACTTTTCACTTCACAGATATTAAGAAAACTAAGAATCTAAGCCCCAAGGTTGGACCACTGGTTTTACCCCAAAGGAAAGCTATTCTTCCCCTGCAGCATCCACAAGGACTATAGGACTGCAGTCAAAAGATAGCCAAAATAAAACTGTAGACCAAAATACATTGAACTGTATCATGATTGCACTTAGATCCCACTTTCCAAAAGCTGGTATACTGTAGTGTGGCCTCCTGAAGAGTTTGTGGTTCAGATAAACATTTGCTTTTTCCAAATGGAAAAGTTTTACATTTTCATTTGTTTTTCTAGTGCCTAGAAATACACATCTGAACAGAAATAATATCATCTCATGTGAATACTACAATTACATATTTGCATAATGTCTAACACAAATGTATAAACTGAGGCATTTTGAAGATGCAATTATGCACATGTTGTCAATCCCCCTGCACTGAAGATATCCAGGAATATAGAGAATGTTGCCTCTTCAGATGCAAGGTGGCCTGTTATGCAGACCACAGGCAACTGAGCAGGGCAGCACTACAATGCAGTTGTATAGCTGATGAGATTGTGAATACTTGAAGATTCTTTTCATTTTCAGAAAGTTTAGAATTGTTGTGGTGCCTTGGCATTGAAGTAAAAATGTGAGGGAACAAGGAAGATAGATTTTCTTGCTTCTGAGAGAGTCCAGTCATGTAGTTGATAGAAAACATTCTCCCCATAGAGGTGAACAATGTACTGGTGTAGTGTACAGGTTGGCAACGTCTTCAAGGAATATTTTTTTTGATACATTGTAATATCTACTTGATCAGCACATTAGTGAAGACTTACAATCTGTACTAAATTGAAACAAGCTCAGCTAAAGACCAACCAGAAGTAAGGTCATCTGCTTATAAAGATAAGGAAATCAGTCCTTGCTCAGTTGCCCAATAGACCACCTTGCCTCTGAAGATAATACAGTTGCCAGCAGGAAATCTGTCTGGTTTACAGTTATTAAATCCTGAACCTCAACACTGCCCAGCAGATATTGGCTGTGATAATCTGCACACGTTTATACTAAAAGAAAGTTTGTATTATTTCTTCTGAAGGAAAAAGGAACCTTACAAACTTCATTTTGCAATTAAATTACAAGAATATTAGAGAATATTCTGGAATTACTGTGAAATACATCTGAGATTTAAGAGATCCTTCAAGAGTAATTGCAAATTTTATTACAAATTACATGTTTAAAACATCAGTAGAAAAAAGCAACAGTATTTACAATCATTAGAAATTTACATATTTACAGATCAAAAATTTAAACAGATATCAACTGGAAATAGAAATCTAGTAATTAAAGCAAAATGAAACTACATGCCTTATTATCATATTTGAGTATGATTTTACTATTAAGATAAATAATTCTATATTTACACATTTTGTTTTAAAATCTTCTCTGAAATGAATTTTAATATTTCCAAATTATACTTGCATTTTTAAGCAATTTAACTTGCTTATATAATATTATAGAATAGAATAGAATAGAATAGAATTTTTATTGGCCAAGTGTGAATGGACACACAAGGAATTTGTCTTGGTGCATATGCTCTCAGTGTACATAAAAGAAAGGATACCTTCATCAAGGTACAACACTTACAACACTTAATGATGGTCATAGGGTAGAAATTTAACACTTAATGATACAACATTTAATAATAATCATAGGGTACAAATAAGCGATCAGGAAACAATCAATATCAATATAAATCATAAGGATTACCAGCAACAAAGTCATACAGTCATAAGTGGAAGGAGATGGGTGATGGGAACGATGAGAAGATTAATAGTGCAAATTTAGTAAATAGTTTGACAGTGTTGAGGGAATTATTTGTTTAGCAGAGTAATGGCATTCAGGAAAAAACTGTTCTTGTGTCTAGTTGTTCTGTTGTGCAGTGCTCTATAGCGTCGTTTTGAGGGTAGGAGTTGAAACAGTTTATGTCCTGGATGTGAGGGATCTGTAAATATTTTCACGGCACTCTTCTTGATTCGTGCAGTATACAGGTCCTCAATGGAAGGCAGGTTGGTAGCAATTATTTTTTCTGCAGTTCTAATTATCCTCTGAAGTCTGTGTCTTTCTTGTTGTGTTGCAGAACCAAACCAGACAGTTATAGAGGTGCAGATGACAGACTTAATAATTCCTCTGTAGAACTGGATCAGCAGCTCCTTGGGCAGTTTGAGCTTTCTGAGTTGGCACAGAAAGAACATTCTTTTTTGTATTTTGATGTCGTTTTTGATGTTAGCTGTCCATTTTAGATCTTGCGATATGATGGAACCTAGAAATTTGAAGGTTTCTACTGTTGATACTGTGTTGTCTAGTAATGTGAGAGGTGGAAGTATGGAAGGGTTTCTCCTAAAGTCTACCGCCATTTCTACGGTTTTGAGTATGTTCAGTTCCAGATTGTTTCGGTCGCACCACGAGGCTAGTCGTTCGACCTCCCGTCTGTATGCGGATTCATCATTGTCTCGAATGAGACCAATCACTGTTGTGTCATCTGCGAACTTCAGTAGTTTTAACAGCTGGATTGTTGGAGATGCAGTCATTGGTATACAGAGAGAAGAGAAGTGGGGAGAGCACACAGCCTTGGGGGGGGGCTGTGCTAATTGTACAGGTATCTTATGTGATCCTGCTTAGCTTCACCTGCTGCTTCCTGTTCGTTAGGAAGCTTGTGATCCATTTACAAGCCTGTTCAGGTATGCGTTGCATCCTGATTTATGTTATCTACTGTTTATTTTAATATTAAAATACTTTCTTAGATGTTTTTCTTTTTCTTAAATTTGTATAGTAATGTAAATACAGTCATAAAAGAAAATATATATATTACCAAACCACTGTGAAAAATTAAATAAATGTAGTAAGATACATTTTTCAAGAATTGGCAGATGATCTCTAATTTGAAATGGTTTGAAGAATAGACTTCTAGTTCTAGGCTTTACTGTTTCAAAATATAAGGTTTAAATATATATAGTGCATAATTTCTTCATGTTATTTCCATGGATGCATAAGTCAGTTGGATAAAACTGACACAGCGCAGAACTTCATATAAGTTATTCTGTTCATATCATTCCTATGACTTTTCTAAACAAGTCCAGTAAGTTAACAGATATCCTAAGATTCAACTGAATCTCAGATGCCAACAAGTTATGAAAAGATTAGAAGCCATTTCTATTTGGTATTTTCTGTTTTCAGGATTCCTTTATACATGTAACATTCTTAGCTTTTAGACATATCACAAAAAGAATATTGAGGGCAGCTCAGATGTATACAGAGAGTCCTCAACTTATGACCACAATTGAGCCCAACATTTCCTTTACTAAGCAAGAATTATTAAGTGAGATGTGCTCCATTTTATGACTTTTGCCAGAGATCTTGAATGATTCACTGCAGTTAAGTGAATCATGTGATCATTAAGTGATCTGGCTTCCCCCAGTGAATTTGCTTGTTGGAAACTGGCTGGAAAGGTTACAAATGGTTATCACATGACTCTGGGAATACATGCCAATTGCCAAGCAACTGAATATTGATCACATGACCATGGTGATGCTTCAACGATCGTTAGCTTTTTTCCAGGGTTGTTGAAACTTTGAACATTAAATGAACAGTTGTAAATTGAGGACTATTTGTATTACGCTTTAAGAGCACTAGGGAATCCTTGCTAAATTGATCACAATTGGGACTGGCAACTCGGTTGCTAAGTACTGTGGCCAGTAGGCAGAAATTCATGGGACCATGACAGGCTTATGATATTTCCAATTTGGTCATTAAGCAAGACTCATGCAACTTGCAATTTTACTTCTGCACTGTCCACTTCCCACTTCCCTCTGCTTGTGGGAAGCCAGTTGTGAAGTATGTGAATGGTGACTGAGGGATTTTGCGATGGTCATAAATGCAAGGACTGATCCAAATTTTTTTTTTTAATGCTGTTGTAACTTTGAACGGTCACTAAATAAAGCATTATTCCCTCTCTAGTTTCAGTAGTTGAGTGGAAGTTTCATTACAACAAAAAAGATCCCAAGAGAGAACCTTTATTTACTTTCCTTGGAATTTGTGTTTCTCCTCTTTCTCCTTCTCTTTTTCCTTTCTCCCTTTGCAAAATTCAAAGTCAATTGCATAAATAGTACCAACCGTTTGAATTTTTCAGGATACTAAAAGATAACTGGCATATCTACTTTTGAAAAAGCTGATAATATCGGGTATGTACAGACAGTCTTCAACTTCCAACAGTTCATTTAGTGAACGTTCAAAAAATGACTTATGACCATTTTTAACACTTACAACCTTTGTAGTATCCTAATGATCATGTGATCAAAATTCAGATGCTTGGCAACTGGTTCATACTTATGACAGTTGCTGTGTCCCACGTGATCCCCAAGATCATGTGATCCACTTTTGCGATCTTCTCATAAGTAAGAGGGAAAGTCAGATTCACTCAATTCTAACTTACGAAGTGCAGTGATTCACTTAAAAAGCTAAGGCAAGAAAGGTCATAAAATGGGGCAAAACTCATTTAACAAATGTCTCCTTTAACAACATAAATTTTAGACTCAATTGTGTTCGTAGGTCAAGAACTACCTGTACTGAAATTTCACAATTTCAGTTTTCTTTCCCATAAAATCAGAGTAGTTGGTTGCTTCTCTCTTTATAAGCAATAGGTGCACATTCATCTATTTTTAATTTTTAACTTCTGAAATGAAGTTAGTGGCATGGGACAAATGTGATGGATGAAAGGTTACAGCTTTCACTGCATTCGCAGGATGATGGCACTATTGGATTTCTGGGAGCAACATCGTATGATATTCTGGCACTTGCAAAGGTTACTAGAGCTTGAGTTGAATTACACGACTGTTTCTCTGCATCCTCTGAATTGACAGAGACCAAACTAGGATGCTTTGATGTTTTCCATCCAAATGAAGGCTTTTGAAACCTTCTCAGGTCCTTCCTGAAATGAGGATTAAAAAGTATGTATAGAAGTGGGTTTAGACATGCAGGAAGGGGAACAATCACTAAAAGTATTGGTTTGATGACTTCTGGGCTAATAAAATGAAGGTTTAATAATGATGAAAGTGATAAGATGGCCACAGGACAATAGAGAATGCAGTTAATAAAAAGTAATAAGGCTATGTGTTTGATCATGGAGCAATCCAAAATACTATCCATTTCTCCCTTGTCCAGACTACAGTAGAGTTTTGTGTATGCTACTGTCATTACAAGAAAACAAAAAGAGTTCATTAAGACCATTGCTACTGTATAACCCACACCTGATGGTTTCCCAAAAGGTAGTGGTATGCATAAGGGAGAACCTCCATATTCGCTGTCACTGAGCACTGGAATCACAGCAATTATTAAAGCCAGTACAAAACAAAAGATGATGGCTATTTTTATGTTAGCTAGAGTGTGTTTGGTTTCAAATTTTGTTCTATATTTAACAGAGAACACATGCTCAACAGTTGCTAAGGTGAGCAAGAAAATAGAAGCCTCTGAAGCAAAGACGGAAAGAATTCCAATGATACGACAAACAATTCCATCTTCCCACCAAGATCCATATTGAGCAAAGACTCCATAGGTTAATGCATCCACACTAGCAAGCACACTGCTAGACACAACCATGAGAGTATTTACAATAGCTATTAGTCCAATTATAAACTTTATGGAGGAGATGAACAGTGGAACTTTGAAGATTGTTGCAGTCACCAATATATTACAAATAAAGGCTAAAAGTATTAAGGTCCAAACTCCAACTCTGATCAGCCAGCTACCAAAGAGGCAATCACAGGGCTTGAAAGGTCCTACAAAGAAAATAAAGAAAAAATACAGTCATGGTAAGCTTAGCTATGCCCAGTTTTCATTACTTTTTGTGATGACTGCACAGACAATAGACTATAGTGAGTGTAATCAGCGAGAGACAGAAATAGCTTCACACTTGTTGATCTTTCGTAAGAGCGGGATGGGGTAGTGCATCCATCCTTACTCTCCTTGACCTGTCATTTTGATACCATTGATATCCTTTGGGGTCAGTTGAGCAGCGCAGCAGACTCTCTCCACTCCTTGTTAACATCTACAGGGAGCTTCTGGGTGAAATCATCCGCTACCATCGGATGAGGTACTATCAGTATGCTGATGATACTCAACTTTATATCTTCATCCCTGGTGACCCAATAATGTGTCACTACTGTACCACGTGGTGGCTCAATGGCTAAGGTGCTGAGCTTTTTGATTGAAAGGTTGGCAGTTCAGTGGTTTGAATCCCTAGTGCCATGTAACAGGGTGAACTCCTGTTACTTGTCCCAGCTTCTGCCAACCTAGCAGTTCGAAAGCACGTAAAAAATGCAAGTAGAAAAAATAGGGACCACCTTTGGTGGGAAGGTAACAGCATTCTGTGTGTCTTTGGCATTTAGTCATGCGGGCCACATGAGCACGGAGACGTCTTCGGACAGTGCTGGCTTTTTGGCTTTGAAATGGAGATGAGCACCTCCCCCTAGAGTTGGGAAGGACTAGCACATATGTGCGAGGGGAACCTTTACCTTTACCTTTACTTTTCATTGTGCCTGGATACAATGGGGGGCTGTATGGGGGACAATAAGCTTTGGATGAACCCTGGTAAGACTGAGTGGCTTTGGGTAAATCAGGTTTCAGGATCCAGAACATCTGTAGTTCTGGATGGGTGACACTGCCTCAGACAGACTCTGAGTGCAATTTGGGGGCTTTCTTGGACTCTCGATTCTTACTCAATGAGCAGGTGGCACTCAAGGCTAGGAGAGCTTTTGCACAACTTCGTGTTGTGCACTAGTTGTACCCCTTTCCTGGATCATAAATTCCTATGCTCAGTGATTCAGGCCCTGGTCATTTCACGTCTGGACCAGGGGTGAAATCTAAAAAATTTCCCTACTTGTTCTGTGGGCATGGCTTAATTGGTGGGCATGGCTTGGTGGTCAGATGACTGGGTGGGCATGGCCAATAACAATAAATAATAAAAATAATAAACAAAGTATACAAAACAATAAGAGGTACCAAAAAACAACTTTCACACTTTACACAGATACAACACAACACAACTGATTCACACACAATGTAAAAGCAGCCGCACCTCATCCAAAATGGCCCCTGCAACAAGCAGAAACCTCACACAGCCACAAAAAGCTCAAAAACCAACTTTCACACTTTACACACAACACAACACAACACAACTGACTCACGCACACACACACAAAATGCCACATACAGCTTTGTGAGATTTTGTGTGTTTGTGTAGTTAGAGTGAAACTCTACAGAAATACACCAAATCTCAGAAAGCTGCACAAATATTTTATTTTATTATTTTATTATTTATATTTTTTAGATCAGGGCTCTCCAATCTTAGTAAGATTGTGGACTTCAATTCCCAGAGTTCCTCAGCCGGTTCCTTAGGCAGGCAGATTCAGTTGCTAGCTGATGCAACTGATGTAAAGCATGGCTTTCCCAGCCCGAAAGGAGCTGGGAAATTAGGTAAGTGCCTCATAGCAGCTCAGAATCTCTTAAAAGGAGGTTTTCTACAAGCTCTTCGTCTGAAGAGCTTGTAGAAAACATGTTTTTTAAGGTTCTGGTGATGAGGAACTCAGCTGGGATCACCAGATGAGCCTTTTAAAACCTTTCTTGCCTTTTAAAACCTTCGGCCAAAGAGGTTGTTAAAAAAAAAACTTTTAAAGGATTCTGATGATCCCAGCTGAGCCACGGGATCATCAAAGGCTTTTTTTTTTACTTTTAAAGGGATGTTTTCAGCTGAAGAAAAACTGCTTTTAAAAGTAAAAAAAAAAACCCTCTGATGATGGTGAGGCTCAGCAGAGGCAGGAGGTGGGGCCAGGGATTTTTGCTACCGGTTCTCCGAACCACCTGCCATCGCTACTGGATTGGGTGAGCCAGTCCGAACCGGGAGCATTTCACCCCTGGTCAGGACTACTGCAATGTAGTCTACATGGGCTACCCTTGAAGACTATTTAGAAGCTTCAACTGTTACAGTATGAATAGTTCTTAGGGCCCATAAGGTGGTCCATGTATCACCACTGTTGTGCAAGGTGCACTGGTTGCCAGTTTGCTGCTGGGTCAAATTCAAGGTGTTGGTCATTTTCTTTTAAACTCTGGTTTATGGCATCAGTCCAGGTTACATGAGGAACCATCTCATTCCAGTAGATTAGCCTGCCCCACCCACACTGGTAGAAAGAGCATGCTGCAGACCTCATCAGTCAAGGAATTCTGGCTGGTGGGATCTGGAAGAAGAATCTTTTCTGTCCTGCCCTCTGGAATATCATTCAGCTCAAGCTGACACTCTTGCCTTCCGTATGGGCCTTAAAATCTGGCTCTGCCAATTCATCTGGTGACCCAATGAGGGCATGGTGATGGTTAATGGATTGAGAGAAGATTCTACCTCCACCTAGTGGTAGGTTTCTGATGGTTCTACCTGGTTTGGGCAAACCAGTAGCTGCGGCCCACCCACCTGCCCAGACATCATCAAATCCTGGTTTTTATGCTCTGCGCATACGCAGAAGGTCCTGCACATGTGCAGAGGTGGTGCGTGTGGAGGTGGTTGCTCACATTTGCTGTCAATACCACCCCTGGCCGCATGGTGCCAGGATCTTCTGCGAGAAGATGGTGCGTGCCCACACATTGTCTCCTCGCAGAAGGTCCCGGTGCTGTGAGATGTGTGCATGCTCTCTGTGTATTTCAGGCTAAGAAGGAGATGATTTGGCTGAACTTTTCCTGCCTCGGAAACTGCCTTTTAGTAGCAAGGACAGGCTGTGGCAGCTGCCTTCTGAGCAGCTTTGGCCAGCCTGAAGAACAGGGCGGTGATGGCGGCGACGGGCCAGGAGAACAGCGGGACACGTCAGGACAGTGCTGGCCTGAAGCTCATCAGAAGGCCATCGTCCTGGCTGGATCTGGCCATGAGCGGCACCAGTGGGCAATGGGGTGCACGGCCAGTGCAAAGAACAAGACGGGATTCCAGTGGCTATGTACCCCATTGCCTGCCAGTGCCAGTGCCACCCACTGCCCCACCTTATCATGAGTGATGTCGAGTTGGCCACGCTCACTCAGTCACATGACCAACTAGCCATGCCCACCTAGTCACGCCCATAGAACCAGTTGTTAAATTATTTGAATCCCACCACTGCCTCCACTTTGCAGCTTGCTTCTTTCTTTGCAAATTTCAGTGTTAATTTTGTTAATATTTATTATCTTAATTTTAAACATTTTCTTTTGTTTTTTCTTGGTTGCAAGCATCCCAGAGTAACCTCTATGTGACTATTAAACAGTTTCATGCCTTATTTATGCAATTGTATAATTTTGATGCTGCACATAAGAAGTTTTTTGGCTGAAATACATATTAAAACCATATATCATGAAACAACACTGAATAAATTACAATTAAAAGTAAAATAAACTAACTGAAGAATCATTAGATATTTAATGATATTCTAAATCCAGCGCAGCTGGTTTATAGCAATAACAATAGATCTATTTTTCTCCTCATTTTTTAAGAATCTAAGTTGAAGTTATGTTCTTAGAGATAGACCTTGTTATCTCTTTTTCATCTAGCTTGAAGACAATTTGCTATTTCCTTCCTTTTGAGAATGTTTCTTAAACAGGAATAGCATAGGCAATGCTTTTATTTTATTCCTTACAATGTACTAATGGGAAACTAATCTTATCTTTAGGCTGCTTTCAAGTAGATACTAGGAAAAGGTTAGGTACTATTTCTCCAGGAATTTAGTTGTCCGGAAATATCAAGCACTGTACCTTGGACTTTCTGATTGAAACTCTCTGGTAGTGAAATTTCCAGATAGTAAAAGTTGCAGTACTGGACTAGATTTTCAGTGGCATATGAAGACTTTTAAAATTACTTTTCTCAGTTATGTAATTCTGTGGAACTTCTATTTCAATACTGCATTTTAAGTGCAGGGTTTTTTTTTAATTTTGGCTTTTAAATTCATTTTCATTTAAGCTTTATGTTATTATGTTTTGATTTGTTTTATATATAGCCTAGACAACTAATACTTACTGAGGAACTAATTAATTTTTCAAAAAATAAATGAATAAGAAATAAAAATATGTCCCTTATTATGGATGCATACCCAAGTACTCCATATAGCTTCCAAAATTTTTTTTCCCTTAGAAAGTATAAAATTTCACAGGAATTTTTTTTTTCATTACTCACAATTCTGCTCAAACAATTCTATTATTACCTGGAGAAGGAGAACACCGAACTGAATGATGAGTTTTCAAATCTTCATTGAAGTCAAGAGAAAAATCCTCAAAAGCATGTTCATCTATAGGAAGGAAAGTCACAGTGTTTAGTTACTAATATTGATAACAATATGTAATATGTAGCTATAGAGAGAATTAAGATCTTTTAAACCTTAATTTGTCTTCTTCACAGGTACTTAGAATTATAGAATTTCAAGGGTCATTTAGGTTACTTAAGATAACTCTTTTATTATCAATCCATATATACATTGTGGGAAATGTAAATCTTTTACCACCTCAAGTTTTTTGCAACCTGATTAGAATACAAATTTAAAATATAGATTTATAGGAATTAATGACATCTTGTATTGATATTCAGGAATTAAAATGATAAAATTAGAAACTTTGATCATCAATTATGATAGCCTAATTCTAAGCAAATCCTTTTTAAAAATAAGTTTTAATGCACGTTTACAGTGCTTACCATTTGTATGGAAACTGCTACCATCTCTTCTTTGAAATTTGTCAGCACTGCCATTCTCAGCTTTGTTTAATTGAGTTTGGATTTTATAGTAGTTGTCATGGGCTCTAAAGGCACAGCATTGATAAGTATAAGGCATTTCTATCACCCTAAAGAATAACAGACATATTCGGTTAAACATTTGTTATTGTAATGTAGACCAAACTGTTTGCATATCTATATATATATATATATATATTTGCATGTCTAAATGTATACTAATAATTTTTATTAAACTCTCAATGCTCTCTACATGGGGCTCCCCTTGAAGAGCACCCGGAGGCTGCAGTTAGTTCAGAATGCGGCTGCGTGGGTGATAGAAGGAGCCACACGTGGCTCCCATGTAACACCACTCCTGCGCAGACTGCACTGGCTACCTGTGGTCTTCCGGGTGCACTTCAAGGTGTTGGTCACTACCTTTAAAGCGCTCCATGGCTTAGGGCAGGGTACTTACGGGACCGCCTTCCGCTATCGAATACCTCCCACCGACCCGTACGTTCACACAGAGAGGGGCTTCTCAGGGTGCCGTCCGCCAAGCAATGTCGGCTGGCGGCCCCCAGGGGAAGGTCCTTCTCTGTGGGGGCTCCTACCCTCTGGAACGAACTTCCTCCTGGATTACGCCAACTGCCTGACCTTCGGACCTTCCGCCGTGAGCTGAAGACCTATTTATTCATCCGTGCGGGACTGGCTTCGTGATTTTAAAATTTTATAATTTTTAGAGAGTCTAATTTTAATAGGATGTTGTTTTATATCTCAGCCTATATATAATAAGTTTTTTAACCTTTGTTTTATTTGTATATTGTTCTATTTTTATTATGGCTGTGAACCGCCCTGAGTCCTTCGGGAGAAGGGCGGTATAAAAATCTAATAAATAAATAAAATAAATAAATAAATAAACTGGTATTTAATATTACACTGAATCGATATAAACTCAGAATTTTTGACAGAGATATTAAATTTAGTTAAGCCATTCTTCCAAATTCTATGCTTCAGAACACGGTATATAAGTTGTCATTATTCTTTTCATTTTTGCTGCTACTGTTCTGAGTGTTCTTTTACCTCTTCCACACAAGATGAAGCTATCCCAGGCTTGAGAAGAGCCTCAGAGTTTAATGCTATACAGAGATTATTTAAAAGAAAAAAGAAAAGTGGGCAATTGGTCAAAAGAGAAATAACTGCATTGCATTATCATTTGCTGATTGACAGCTAATTTTCCAATGGTCACACAAGATTATGATGTTTGGCATTCACTTCCCAATATTTATGAACACATTTTCTTTGATGATGATTTATGTTATGGCAGATGTACAAAGCACCTTTTCATGCTAGCTGAATATCCCTCACAGGTTCTGGATGTAGGTTCACTGTAATGCATTGTGATCCTGTGTCTTTATCAACATTTCTAAAATATAGTTATGTTATATAAAATATAAAATATATCATATATTCTTAGATACCAGCAGTCTGCCCAAAAGAATAGAGCATGAGCAATCTCTGTCACTTTTGATTTAGTTATGACAGATTTCTTTTTTATTAAGTGAATATGACAAAGTATTTTACCTCTAAGAGAGAGGCAACTATATAAGAGAGAGAGAGAGTTTGATCTAATGGTTAAGGCACCAGGCTAAAAACTAGGAGATGAGAATTCGAGTCCTCCATGCTGGATGACTTTGGGTCAGTCACTCTCCCTTAGCCATGATGTCAGGCTCTGGTGACAAACTGGTGGGACAACTTCTGTCACAACCAATGGAACAACACTGTGTTGATCTGAAAAAGTGGACCCTGCACTTTCAGGAAAATGATAGGAAGAAAGTAAAGAAAAAATGAACTAACTCTATAAGCCTTTTTTCCATTTTAAAATATTTGTAGTTTATGAAACAACATTTAAGGAAAGGGAAGCATTCCAGTATACAATATAATATATACAAAGTACTTGCAAGTATAAATATATTTGGAAGTACCGCTGAAAATAGGTGTATTTTAAAATCAGCAGCTATTAGGATGTTCAAAATCAATTACATTTTCTCAAGATAAACAAGAATATTTTAAAACTATAATTTTTGCCATGTATAATTTGACTGTTGTGTATCAAAGACTTTGAATAAGAAGTAACATACATTATACAGTCACACTCCTTTCATTGCACATGAGAACAACTGTGCCCTATTAATTGTAATGAGGTACTCACTTGAGTTCTGGAAAATTTTCAGATGGTATCAAACTTTGAAGTGGATAATTTCCTGTTAATTTTAAATGAGTTAAACCATGTAGACCAGTTATAGGAAAAGAAGACAAAAGGTTGGATGATAGATCCCTGCAAAGTAACAAAGTAACAACAACAAAAATCAGCTTACAATTCTAGAACAGAATTTCCCCCCATATGTGAAAACTTTTTATCTTTTTAAACCAACAGAAATATTCCAGACAAATATATACTGCACTTTCAGAAAAAATTATCTGACAGATAGTTTCTTTCTGTCCCCAGTTTCTCTGCCATTAAAATCCTAAATGCTCTAAGCCTCAATAAGCCCCAGATCTCAATGCATTTTCAGTCTCAGAGACATCCAGACACTGAAGTATATAAGCCTTTAAAGGTGATATACAGCACTTTTAATTGCTTACAGAAGCTTGGTGGAAGCAACTGTTTCCTTAATAAAGGTGTTACTTATGCAAATATAGCCCATGTTTACTTAGGGCACTGCAGTACTGACCCAACTGAAATTTCCAAATAGTCTTCCAAGTAGAGGACATTGAAACTGTATACAAGTTGTAGTAATGAAAAGATCTACTGTTGAAGAAGGAGCCAGAAGTCCAGAGGAATGCAGAAACTGTGAGCAAGTCCCTTTATGGACAACTCCATTCAGAACTAAAGGTTTATTTATTTATTTATTTATTTATTAAATTTTTATACCGCCCTTCTCCCGAAGGACTCAGGGCGGTTTACAGCCATAATAAAAACAACAGCAAAATACACATAAAAACATGATTAAAAAACTTATTATACAAATGGCCGAATTAAAACAATTAAAAATAAAACCCCAATTTATAAAATATTAAAACGTTAAAACTAATTAAAATCCTATTAAAATCCTATGCCAGTCCTGCGCGAACAAACAAACAAATAGGTCTTCAACTCTCGGCAGAAAGTCCGAAGATCCGGCAATTGTCGAAGTCCAGGGGGAAGTTCGTTCCAAAGGGTGGGAGCCCCCACAGAGAAGGCCCTCCCCCTGGGGGCCGCCAGCTGACATTGCTTGGCGGATGGCACCCTAAGGAGTCCCTCTCTGTGCGAGCGTACAGGTCGGTGGGAGGTATTCGGTAACAGCAGGTGGTCCCGTAAGTACCCTGGCCCTAAGCCATGGAGCGCTTTAAAGGTGGTCACCAACACCTTGAAGTGCACCCGAAAGACCGCAGGTAGCCAGTGCAGACTGCGCAGGAGAGGTGTTACATGGGAGTAATGTGTGGCTCCCACTATCACCCGCGCAGCTGCGTTCTGAACCAACTGGAGCCTCCGGGTACTCTTCAAGGGGAGCCCCATGTAGAGAGCATTACAGTAGTCCAAACGAGAGGTAACCAGAGCATGAGTGACCGTGCATAAGGCATCCCGGTCAAGGAAGGGGCGCAACTGGCGAACCAGGCAAACCTGGTAGAAAGCCCTCCTGGTGACGGTCGTCAAATGATCTTCGAAAGACAACTGTCCATCCAGGAGGACGCCCAAGTTGCGCACCCTTTCCACTGGGGCCAATGATTCGCCCCCAACAGTCAGCCGCGGTTGCAGCTGACTGTACTGGGGTGCCGGCATCCACAGCCACTCCGTCTTGGAGGGATTGAGTTTGAGCCTGTTTCTCCCCATCCAGACCCGTACAGCTTCCAGACACCGGGACAGCACTTCGATGGCTTCGTTGGGATGGCCTGGATGGAAGATGGACTGTATCATTAGAATTAATAATCTTGCTAGTATTCAACCTGAATAATTTTTTCTTTATATAGACCTTAAAACCTCCAGACACCATGCAATACAACTTCCCATGTAAAATTCTGATTTGCATGGAGAAGGAACCTGATGGAGTTTGCTGATTTGCTGAGAAAATCTTCCCATCAACCAATTTCTTTTGGGGTTTTTAAAGGCTCAGAAAGAAATAGCAATCCTGTGAAAGATACTGTATACAGCTGCTATAGCTACCAGTAACCTCTGCTGCTTAGTTTTATTCCTCTCTACCAATATTCCACATTCTGCTGGACAGAAGAGAAAATAAGATTTTCCTCGTTCCAGTAGACCTCCATTCTTGCAAAATAGGTGAAAACTATCCTGGAGATTCTTCACCTTTCTTCTTTCGCTCCTCTCCCTAACTTTGCTGTTACCTCAATGCTTGCCTTACAGCAGTGGTGGGTTTCAAATTTTTTTACTACTGGTTCTGTGGGTGTGGCTTGGTGGGTGTGGCATAGCTTGGTGGGCGTGGCTTGGTGGGCATGGCAGGGGAAGGATACTGTAACATCTCCATTCCCTCCCCACTCCAGGGGAAGGTTACTGCAAAATCCACATTTCCTCCCAATCAGCTGGGACTTGGGAGCCAGAGAATAGATGGGGTGGGGCCAGTCAGAATTTTTACAACCGGTTCTCCGAACTACTCAAAATTTCTGCTATCGGTTCTCCAGAACTTGTCAGAACCTGATGAAACCCACCTCTGCCTTACAACCCACAGCTCTACCTCCATGTCAGGGCAATGGCTGGTTTTTTTATGTAGGAACAATGTAGGACCAATGATTAAATCTTAAGAAACATACATTTCCAATTTATTTGTTTTATATATATATATATATATATATACACACACACACACACACACACGTGTGTGTGTGTGTGTGTGTGTGTGTCACACTTTTCTTCCAGACCAATGATACTTAACAGTCCTTCCTCCAGATTTTTCTCCCTAACAACTACATGAATATGATTGGGCAGAGAGATTAAATGACTGCACCCAAAATGCCAGTGAGATTAATGGCTCTGAGGATGGACTAAACATGTATTCTTCCTAGCTCTTATTCAATTTTTAACCAGTACACATTTGAGCATTTGAGCACTCACAGGTTTTGTAGCAGCTCTCATGTAGAAAGGAAACATTTATGCATTCCACTTATACTATTAAATAGTCAACTATAAAATATAAAATATCTTACCATTAGCAGGGAAGCTCCAAAACAAAGAGGAAGGGAATTTTTGGAAACAACCTATTGTTTGGCTATGAAAGATTTCATTTTGTTTAGAGCATTTCAGTTTGCCCTATTGTATCCTAAGATTCCTCCCATTTAGTCTTCATAAGGAGGTTATCAGTTTAATTACATCTCAAAAAGACAACTTAAACATAAAAATTACAAGCTGATGCTGACACTTTCTGATGTAAGATTCTGCTGCAGCACTAACTGAAATAAACAGCAGTGTAGAACTATAAAATTATTGTTCAGTTATAAAGAAAGAACTGATTACTTGTTATATTGTTCTTCTATTTTACAGTTATTTAAGAACAAACAATAAAATAGGAAACATACTTACATTTTAATAAGGGACACTAAAGAAGAAAATGCATTGGCATGAATAATAGAGATTTTATTCCAAGCTAAATCCCTACAAGAAATAAAATGTCATCTGCTTAGTAATGTATAATGTTGAATATTTTTATTAAAATATTAACAGCAAGAAATTGCTTCCAATAATTGATTTTAAACTTTCAGAGAAAAATGTACCTAAATTAATGATGAAATGGATTTAAAGTCACAAAAGAGAGAATAGATTTTTAAGGCACTAATTTACAAGGATATCACTATCTCAGAATAGTGGAATAGCTCTGGATCCATGCAAATTCATGTCTGTCTATCTGTCTGTCTGTCTGTCTATCCTGCCTGTCTCACTGAGGTAACTCTATATAATTTGTACTAGGTTTGATAGGTAATATTTTTTTATCCTCTGCAGTTTATTTGAAATTGAAGCTGTTAATGTTTTCTTGTAATGCTGCAGCCCTTCAAAATTTATTGAATTATGTTTCCATTTGCTTCATCTCATTTGGTTTTCAACCAAAATTTTAAGGTGATCAATCAAATGCACACATTCTTTTCCTATTTTATGCCCTCCCTGCCAAATCAGGAATTGTTGCGCAATCTCTGTCCTAGTTACAACATGATACTGCTGTTCCTCTAAACCAGGTAAAGAAATGACAAGCTTTAGTTCTCACTCATTCCAAACATTTTCCTTTCATCTCTCACACATCCATGCTCACAGAACACTTTTTATCTACTGAATCACCTTTCTTTCTGAACTGAAAATGTCTTTTAAGTACTGCTTACTTATCTGACTTGGTAATCAGAATAAAAGTTAAGGTCTGCAATTATGGTTCACAATTAGTGTTATCTAGTTAAGATATTTAGTAAACTATGAAGGAGAATCACTGACAGGCAGAGGTGCATGTTATATTTAAATAAGCCAGGTCCATTGATATTATCCACTGTTTCTGTTTCTCATTTTGGTCCACCTGTTTCTCTGTCTATCCCTGCCAATTTTGTCTAATCTGCTCTTATTTGCAACATTTTCTCTCACAATTTTTTGGACCTACCTCTAATATACACATGCTTATTTGTGTCAAGATTACTTTATTATAGGCATTTAGTGTCATAAAAAGTCTACACACACCTGTTAAAATGTCAGGGTTTGGAAATGTGGAAAAAAAATCACTTCAAAATATTTTCCATTTTTAATACAGGTTGTCCTCAATTTATGAACATAATTGAGCCCAAAATTTCTGTTCTAAAGTGAAACATTAATTAAGTGAGTTTTGCCCCACTTTACAACCTTTCTTGTTTCAGTTGTTAAGCGAATCACTGCAGTTGGAAAGCTAGTAACCTGGTTGTTAAGTGAATCTGGTTCCCCATTGTCACATGACCTTGGGACACCGCAACAGTCACAAATATGAACAAGTTGCCAAGCATCTGAATTTTGATTAGATGATCATGGGGATGCTGCAAAGGTCATAACTGTGAAAAATGGCCATAAGTCACATTTTTCAGGGCCTTTGTAACTTTGAATGGTCATTAAATGAACTGCTGTAGGTCGAAGACTATCTGTATAACATATAAGCTGTATAATTCAACTGAAAAACAAGGTGAAATATTTTACATTGAAAAATAAAAATAAAAAATTTACAATACAAAGTCTATTCATTCTTCTGCAATCTTGTAGTCTGAAGAAAAGTCATTTTATTTTTCTATTCATTCAAGAAATAATAAAAGGTTTTACATGAATCATTCAAATTGCTTATTCTTCAGTGATGTCTACAAGTTAAATATACTTCAAAGGTGTTTTTTTTCTTTGATGCATGGCTTTGTGAATTCATTGCTGGAAATTGTCAATGTCAGAATGTTTGTTTCCTTTTGGCAAATCAAATGCAGCAATTTGAACAATCAAGGAGGAAAATATATGTAAAATGGGGCAGGAGAAAGGAATGTCAGCTTCCATTCCTATCAATATCAAGTACTGTTAAGAATTTTTTTAGGGTGATACTCACAGGGAACGGAGGGCAACCAGCTGCTGAAATGTATCTGCATGGATTTCATATATTTCATTGTGATGTAAAGCACTGAAATGGCAAAAAATGAATTTATAGACAAAAACTTTAGGAAAATTTCTTTTTTTTTTTATTGAAAAAGTTTTTAAAAAAACAAAGACATTTCCCCCCCTTTTTTTCCCCCTCCCTCCCAGAAAACCCCCTTCCCCCCCCTTCCCCCCCCCCGGCTTCCCGGGTCAATCACAAGGTATTGTTATACATAAACCAAACATAGAATAAAATTTTCCCTTCCAATCCAATTAACCTCATCCAAAGCTTTTCATCTCCCAACCCCCTCCCCATTAGATAAAATAACTTTCTAATTATTCAAAGGCAATCTGATATTTCTTAATCTGATATCTGTTTTGTAGATAATCAATCCATTTTTTCCATTCAATTAAATATCTTTCCTGCGTATTGTCTTTTAAAAAAGCTGAGATTTTAGCCATCTCAGCCAAATTAATGACTTTCAGTATCCATTCTTCTATTGTAGGTACCTCTTCTTTCTTCCAGTATTGTCCAATCAACAGTCTTGCTGCTGTTATTAAATTCAGAATCAGTTTAGTCTCAATCCCTGTACAATCCGTTATAATTCCCAAAAGGAAAAATTGTGGCAGGAACTTTATCTTCTTCTTCAGTACATTTTGAATAATCCACCAAATTCTTATCCAAAAGGCCTTAATTTTCTTGCAAGTCCACCAAATATGAAAATATGTAGCGTCATCACAATCACACCTCCAACATTTCGCTTGGATATTAGGATACATACGTGATAATTTTTTGGGATCTAAGTGCCATCTATAAAACATCTTATAAAAATTTTCCCTTAAATTCTGCGCTTGTGTAAACTTAACATTTCTAACCCAGATTTTCTCCCATGTTTCCAACTAAAACTTTAGGAAAATTTCTATTGATGTCCAAATTCCAAGAATAACTTTTATGACTACTAAACATTTTAGCATATTGCAATCTTGTTTTTGAAAATTCACCTCAGGTAAGATAAAAAGAATAACTCCAATATTAAACTCTGGCACTTTCTCAAACGCTTTTCTGACATACAAAGCTCAAAACATTGGTCATCCCCCCACCAAGAGCTTATATTCAACTATACATGCCCAAGCAGCGACAGTTTGGTAGGTTATTTTAATTTTTAAAATACCAAAACCTGAATATAAGCAAACAAAGATTCATATTACTACATCCATAGATAAATTCTTTGTACTGGAAAAGATAGGGAATCTTGCTCTTTCTGGGCATGGATACAAAGCATTTTAGAAACCTTACATTTTCTGAAGTTTTTCACAAGCTGTAAAACAGGGCAATTCTTCCAGATGATTATATGAAAGGTCTCTGAAAAACAAAGTAAAAATCCAAAATGGCATATGGTTCTGCTAAAAATTAAAAACTTATTTTACAACTTCTTTTGCAGAGAGATTGATATTAGAAGAATACTAGATCCAGATTTCTTATAAAACATACTTCTTTTAATTGTTTTACATAATCTACTTCTTTTGTTTTAGGACTATCCCATATTTTTAGCAGTAACCAAAGCAAAATTTAATAATCTTCACAGACTATACTTTAAATTAAGCAATCTTGCATCTGAACTGCTATATCTTGAGTTGAGAAAAGTGGTTTGGGAACTAGAAATCACTTTGAAAATCAATCGTTACATGGGGAAAAAAACTCTCCAAATGTTTTCAGCCAAAACCTAACAGATTACAGAATAACTGAAACATCTGGACTAGTTTATAGTATAATATAACTAATAAAAAACAAACCATTGTAATTTTCAGAAATTGTAAAAAGAAGGCAGAAAAAGGGGGAAATAGATTTGTATCCTGACTCCTTTGTGTAGGGTGATCTCCTATGATGTTTAATAAGACTTCTGTAAATTAAAAAATGAGAGTGGGCATAGGAATATGCCTATTGTTTCCTTTTAAAGCCATAAATGGTAAAATTTTATTCCTAACCTAATTTTTAAAAGATATAGTTGTCCATGCTTCAAATTCCTTAGATAAACATTGCTAAACAGCAGTTATTTTTATACAAATGAAAACATTTACATTTCCCTTCCTTTCCAACAAGATCCAAGAAAAAACTATTGAAAGAGATTTACTTAGTGAGGATAAAAAACCAAACCAAAACCAAACCAAAAATCCATACTTATAGAACACTACAAACTTTCACACAGGTAAATATCTCAGAAGCATGAAGCATAAAAAAATACTTGGAGAACGCAATCCAAGGTCAGTTACAAAATGGCCAATTCAGTAAAATTGAAAAGAGCATTAAAGAAAGGAACTCCTATTACTGATTTCTATATCTTGGCAGGAAAGACTTGAGGAAGTTTTTGGTTTAGAGCCTTGGCCAATCTTTCACAGAGAAAGCCAATCCACATCTATTAACTGAGACTTGGATTCCTTGTTGACTAACGGACAGGTGAGTAGGAAGGACTAACACCGACTAGACAGATAAATGTGTAACATGTACAAATGGCTGATTATCTATCTATCTATCTATCTATCTATCTATCTATCTATCTATCTATCTATCTATCTATCTATCTTCTATCATCTATCTATCATCTATCAAATCAGTTTAGATTAATGGTATTAGATATTCACAAAGAGGCATTTCAATAATACAAAGACATCTAGCTAACAGTAAGTAATGTAGTTCCAATAAATTGAGTATTTTATTTTCTCAGAATTGTGGCTTTGTAACATATTTTGGATGTATATTATAATTAATGTAGCTAGAATGTTGGCTGAGCAGACTGGTACCAGATACATTCATCATGATGTAATGGTAAACGGAAAATATGGTTGGCTGGTTCACAAACAATCAGACAGAATGATTATTTTTGATAGTGATTAAACTACCTCCATAGAATTCTTGAAAGTTACAGCAATATAGAATAGAATAGAATAGAATTTTTATTGGCCAAGTGTGATTGGATACACAAGGAATTTGTCTTGGTGCATATGCTCTCAGTGTACATAAAAGAAAGATACGTTCATCAAGATACAACATTTACAACACAATTGATGATCAATATATCAATATAAATCATAAGGATTGCCAGCAACAAGTTATAGTCATACAGTCATAAGTGGAAAGAGATTGGTGATGGGAACTATGAAACGATTAATAGTAGTGCAGATTCAGTAAATAGTCTGACAGTGTTGAGGGAATTATTTGTTTAGCAGAGTGATGGCCTTCGGGAAAAAACTGTTCTTGTGTCTAGTTGTTCTGGTGTGCAGTGCTCTATAGCGTCGTTTTGAAGGTAGGAGTTGAAACAGTTTATGTCCAGGATGCGAGGGATCTGCAAATATTTTCACGGCCCTCTTCTTGATTCGTGCAGTATACAGGTCCTCAATGGAAGGCAAGTTGGTAGCAATTATTTTTCCTGCAGTTCTAATTATCCTCTGAAGTCTGTGTTTTTCTTGTTGGGTTGCAGAACCGAACCAGACAGTTATAGAGGTGCAAATGACAGACTCAATAATTCCTCTGTAGAATTGGATCAGCAGCTCCTTGGGCAGTTTGAGCTTACTGAGTTGGCAGAAAGAACATTCTTTGTTGTCCTTTTTAATGATGTTTTGATGTTAGCTGTCCATTTGAGATCTTATATGATAGAACCCAGAAATTTGAAGGTTTCTACTGTTGATACTGTGTTGTCAAGTATTGTGAGAGGTGGAAGTATGGAAGGGTTTTTCCTAAAGTCTACCACCATTTCTACGGTTTTGAGTGTGTTCAGTTCCAGATTGTTTTGGTTGCACCACAAGGCTAGTCGTTCGACCTCTCGTCTATATGCGGATTCGTCATTGTCTCGAATGAGACCAATCACTGTTGTGTCATCTGCGAACTTCAGTAGCTTAACAAATGGATCATTGGAGATGCAGTCATTGGTATACAAAGAGAAGAGAAGTGGGGAGAGCACACAGCCTTGGGGGGCCCCTGTGCTAATTGTACACGTATTTGATGTGATCTTGCTTAGCTTCACCTGCTGCTTCTTGTTTGTAGGAAGCTTGTGATCCACTTACAAGCCTGTTCCGTACCTGTAGCTGGTTTAGCTTAGTTAGAAGAATGTCTGGAATGATGGTATTGAATGCTGAACTAAAGTCTACAAAAAGGACCCTTGCATAGGTCTTTGGAGACTCAAGATGTTGTAGGATGTAGTGCAGAGCCATATTAACAGCATCATCTGTTGATCTATTTGCTCGGTATGCAAATTGCAAGGGGTCTAAGAGCGGATTCGTGATGGTTTTCAGGTAGGAAAGCACTAGCCTTTCAAAGGTTTTCATGACTACAGATGTTAGAGCAACTGGTCTGTAGTCATTCAGTTCCTTGATGGTGGGCTTCTTCGGCACTGGGATGATGGTAGAGCGTTTGAAGCAAGAAGGAACATAGCACATCTCTAGTGATTTATTGAAAATATGGGTGAAGATGGGGACCAATTGGTCAGCACAGACTTTTAAGCAAGAAGGAGTTATCTTGTCTGGGCCTGGAGCTTTTCCTGGCTTTTGTCTGTGAAATAGGTCCTGCACTTCCTTTTCTGTGATCACTAGGGGTTGTGAACCCAATGAAATGGGGTCAGTTGTAGGAGGCTTGGCTGTTGTTGGTGTGTCTGAGATGGGGTTGTGGAGATAGGTGGCTGTAGTTTCCTTTCAAACCTGCAGTAAAACTCATTCAGGTCATCTGCCAGTTGTTGATTACCTTCAGCCTGGGAAGGAGGTTTGCCATAGCCGGTGATATTTTTAAGAGTTTTCCACATGTTTGCTGGTTCATTTGCTGAAAATTGATTCTTTAGCTTTTCAGAGTAGCTTCTTTTGCTGCTCTTATCTCCTTGTTAGTGCATTTCTGGCCTGATTGTACAGCATTTTATCACCTTTTCTGTAGGCTTCCTCTTTGGAATGTCGAGCTGCTTAAGTTTAGGTGTAAACCAAGGTTTGTTATTACTGTGTATTCGCAAGTTCCTTGTAGGTACACATAGGTCTTCACAGAAGCTGACATATGATGTTACAGTATCTGTGAGTTCATCCAGGTCTGCAGAGGTATCTTTAAAATATTCCAATCAGTGCAGTCAAAACATGCCTGTAGCTTTAATTCTGATTCCTCCGTCCAGGTTTTCACTGATTTAATTATTGGTTTTATGGCTTTAAGTCTTTGCCTGTAAGCAGGTACAAGGTGAATCATGCAATGATCAGAGTGTCCTACAGCTGCACGTGGTAAAGACCGATAGGCATCTTTTAGTGTTGTGTAGCAGTGGTCTAGAGTATTCTTGCCTCTGGTGGGACAATTGACATGCTGAAAGTATTTTGGTAGTTCTTTCCTTAAGTTTGCCTTGTTTAGATCTCCCAAAACAATGGCCAGTGAATCAGGGTGTTTGGCTTCAGCCTCCATGATTTGGTCAGCTAGAGTTCGTAATGCCTCGTTTACACAGGCTTGTGGTGGGACATAAACAGCAATTAGAAGAAATGAGGAAAATTCACGAGGCGAATAGTAAGGTTTGCAGTTGATAATTAGAGTCTCTAAATTGTTGTCACAGAATTTGTAAATTATGTTAAAATCTTGACACCAGGTTGAATTAATATATAGGCATAAGCCTCCTCCTTTCTTTTTACCAGATGTTTCTGGAATCCTGTCTGATCGTTCAATTTGAAATCCTGGAATGTTCAGGCTGCTATTTTCAATTGATTCATTTAACCAGGTTTCAGAGAAGCATAGGACTGCTGAATTGCGAAAATCAGAATAGTATTTGTTTAAGAGGAGTATTTCATCCATCTTATTTGCAAGTGAGCGATATTTGTTAGGAAAATTGAAGGCAGAGGAGTTTTAGTGCGAGTTCTTAGCTTGATTAAGATCCCAGATCGTTTACCTCTTTCCTTCGTTTCCGCTGCTTGGTTTTTAGTAATCCATGGCTCCATGGGAATTGCCTCCTCCTGTGTTAGAATCTCCTCCGTGTTTGTAAAGACAGGCGGGGGTGAGATTAAAGAAAGCTGCTCCTTAAAGAAATGTTCCTTAATTTTTAGCAGATGGTCTCGTGAGTAGGAAATCCGTAGTGAGTCACAGAGAACAATTAGAAATAAAGTAACAATTAGAGAGCATTTCACCGAGGCAGCCTTCGTCGGCGCCATCTTAGGTATATACTGGTTAATCATTATAAGAAAAGAGATCCCTCAGAGTTACTATTCGATGTTCAAACTGAATAAATATAAGACAGAAAGAAAAAAGGTTAAGAACATGATGTTGCAATGTGGACTGCTTAATAGCATATCTAAGCAAGAACAGAGTGTGTACTTTATTTACCGTATTTTTTGGAGTATAAGATGCACCTTTTCCCCCAAAAAAAGAAGGTGAAAATCTGGGTGCATCTTATACTCCGAATGTAGCCCTGCCCAGCTTCTCAAACGGAGGTTTCAGAGGCTGAAAAAAGCATCAGAAACAGAGTTTAGAAAAAAAGCCCCAAACGGAGCTTCACGGAGTTTAGAAAAAAAGCCCCAAATGGAGCTTCAGAAAAGAAGCTCCCAAACAGAGCTTCAGAGGCTTTTTTTCTGAAGTTCTGTTTTGGAGGCTTTCAGAGGCAGAAGAAAGTTTTTTCTGAAACAGTGTTTCAGAGGCAGGAAAAAAAAGCCAAAAAAAGCAAGGCACAGAGCTCACAACCAAGGAACCTGTTGCTAAAATTCACCTCTGGGAGCAGTTGACTGGGGTATTCCGGGAGGCCAATCCACCTGCCAATCAGCTTTTTTCTTATTTTCCCTCCCATAAACTAAGGTGCATCTTATACTCTGAAAAATACGGTAAATGTAAATATGTATTGAGATGTTAAAAAACATATTTCAATAAAGCATCCTGTTCTGTAAAAAAGATTTTGGACTTTGGATTTGATACAAGGTGAAGAAAATAGGATATTCCTGTTATCCACAGCGCTTTCCAAAAACTGATGACTTTTAAAAATAATTTGAAAAATAGGAATTGGTAAAATCAACATTAGGCATATTCTTAAAATTTTCCGCTTAAAAACACTTATAAAGTAAATCAGGTTATTAGTTCTAATCTGAACACCTTACAGTATTGCTTGTTTATCTTGATCTACTAGAAATATCCAATTCTAGTATTTTCTTCTACCCTATAATGCTGTTTTCCCCAAAAATATGATCTACCCCAAAAATAAGCCCTAGCCGGATTTTTGGAGTGTGGGGGGTGGGCCTTACACGCCCTACCCCAAAAATAAGCCCTAGTGAAGGGGGAGGCATGGCCAGCACAGGAGGCAGCCCTTCCCTTTCCCAGTCAACTCATAGCTGCTCAGCCCATTAATTGGGACCGTGGATCAGCTGAGCCAGCAAGGGTCGAGAGCTGCCTGACATTCCTTCCCTCTGGGTGCAGCTGTCCCTTTCAAGCAATCAAATGTCGCTTGAGAAAAGGACGCACATCCCAGGATTGCAACACTGAAGGCTTGGGATGGAGCCTTTTAGGGAAGTCCATCTGTGCTGAGCTTGAGAAAAGGATGAGAGGCAGGAAATCCCCCTCCCCATTTTCTTGTCATTCACCAAAATGGCTCTATTCAGACCACCGGATATGTTTGGGACCGTGTATCACAAAACCCTGCACGGCTTGTTGTAGCATTGTATGTGCGAGCAGTGGCATTGCCATGAGGTTCGTCACATCAGCGCAGCTTCTTAGCGCAAGACCCTGCAAGGACTGCTGTGTCGTTATGTGTGTGAACGGCACCAGTGCCGTGAGGTTCGACATACTAGTGCAGCCACTCGTGGCAGGACACCGGCTGCACCGGTGTGATAAAGCTCAGAGCCGTGCTGCCATTCATGAGTGCAATGCCATGACAAGCTTTGCAGGGTTCTGCTCCAAGAGGCTGTTCCAGTATGACAAACCTCACGGTGGTGGCACCACTCCTGTGCGCAATGGCACAACCAGCCTTGCAACATCCTGCTCCAAGAGGCTGCGATGCCGCGACAAGCCTCACAAAGACTCATTTCTGGCCGAGTTTGAGGGAGAGAAAGAAGCCAGGGTCTCTGCTGCTTCTGCTTTCCTTGAGTGCAGCCAGCTGAGTGTGTATAAAACACTGAGCTGGAGACTGGAGCTTGCGGGGGAGGGGTCGAGCCCAGCTGGCTTCACATAGGAGATGAGGTGCTGTGAGGGAGCCCATTTCTAGTGTTTTAAAAGCATCTTTTAAAAAGCATCCTAAAATAACACCCTCCCAATAGGTAACGTTCCCTAGGAATTTCTAAGAGTTATGGTGTGTCACATCTTGTCAGACTTACCAGATAGTTCAGATACGAAGCTAAGCTAATTCTACTTCTACATTAACAGAATCTTGCAAGCCAAAAGTACAATTTTCCTGCTGTCTCCTTTTTAGCCTGAAAAACTAGATCAAGTCCCTTCTGAGCCTCCTGCCCTGTCCACTCTCCAGGTGTAGGCTATGCTAACTCTTATCTGACTGTTCCCTAGGCTGCATCTCTTCAAATTCTTTCCCAATACCAATACACATCTGGACATTACAAAATTAGGGATGATAGTTTCTTTATCCAAATTAATACAGTAAATGTATGGCTAATTTCAATCCAGATTTCCTTTTTTAAAGAAGTCATTATACTATTGATGATTTATCATTTAGATAGTTGTTAACCTCCCTATAACCAATACTCTATGTATTCTCTGTATCAGTGGTATGATTTAACATCTTCTCTCCACTATACTTACAGTACTTGGAGATTAGGGAGGTGCTCACAAATTGATTCTGGAAGAGTTGTGATCTGAGCTCCTGTAAGGATCCTATTAAGATAAGAAATTTCAAATAATTACTAATTACAATAGAAATTAACTTAGTCCATAGCAGATTAATCTGAAGTTCTGAGTGATATAACTATTCAGTGCTATTGGTCTAATTCATAAGAATTAAGAAGTGTTAATTCTGTTGAAGAACAGCATATCTGAACCTATCTATAATCAATATTATGTGCATATATCTAAGAGCATAAGTACAGGGATAAGGCTGAGAGATAAAAGAAAATAATATTAGGAACCTATCTCATGGATTTTCACCTGGTTCTTCACTATGCAATCAGTGAATCAATTAACCAACCAACCAAAAAGCCTAATGGCTCAGTAAGCAAATATAAACCAGATCATAAACTAATTTAAATCCATCACAAATTTAGGATCAATGATTTTGTACATTGGGTTACAAATATATTACTGATTAAAGGACAAGGCTTTTAAAGAAACTGGACATCTAACATAATTATTACCATCTATTTTTAAAAGTAACAGACTATAGAACCAATACTTACAAGCTTTCCAGGCTTGTTGTTCCAGTCAAATCAGGAAGTTCTGTCATCTCTGAAGCACCATTTAATGTTCTATAATTACAAACATAATGTGTTAATGTTGTGGTTTAAGGAATGAAAGAATTTTTGTTTGGAGCTAAAGTGCTTTTAAAGGTGCAAATACATACAGAGTTCTGAGTTCAGGTAAATGGTGAAAAGCAGACTTTCCCACAGTCTGGATAGGATTATCATAAAAATGGCTGTGAAGAAAATAAATTCAACACTGTAAGATTTAAATCTTCAAATTCTGATGCAATTTACTGATATTCTTATAAAAGGATTTATGTCCTTGCCTGCAATCTTTTTATTGAATGCTTAACTCCAGAACTATTTGCTTTCCAAATTATATATACTAAATCATTTTTAAAGAAAAAAAACTGAGCAAACATATCTCCTTCTCTTTAGATCCAAAATTTTAATCTAGGTTAAGTTTTATTTTTCCAAACTATTGTTAGGCATCCTTTAAGGATTTCTCTTGCCTCCATGGGAATAGAAAATAAAGGCAAAAAGTATAACTGTCTATGAAACAGATAATACTTTTGCCCAAAACTTGAATGACTATATATATAGGGAAGGACTGGGGCTGGCGCAGTGCTCTGGAAACACCTCCAGGTGCTCAGAGAGACAGAATGAGAGGCAGCTCCCAGCCCTCACTGGCTCAGCTGATCTATGGGACCGCGATTAAGGGGCTGAGCCTCCATGAGGTGACCAGGGAAGGGAAAGAGCTGCCGTAACTCAGGGATCGCTGCCCATATTTGTGAGAGGACACATGGTTGGGCTGCCTTCTGTGCTGGCCGTGCCCACCCACTTCACTAGGGCTTATATTAGGTTCACGCTTAAAAAAATCAGGCTAGAGCTTATTTTCAGAGTAGGTGTTGTTTTCAAGGAAACACGGTATATATATATATATATATATATACACAAGGAATGACACCAGACCCACACTCACGAGGTCCACACAGGATGTCACCACCGCACATCCACCCAGAAAGCAGACCCAAACCCACACTGATCATGAAGCACGACCAAGGACCAGAAGCCAGACCGCAGCTGCAACATTAGCCATTTCAAACCCCTCCAATCCATACATGCAGCAGACTGACACCCACTATGAAGATGTAGCACCACCACAAAGCCAAACAACAGCTATGCAGCTCACCAGCTCAAATCCCCCTGCAACACAGACTAAATTGAGCACAACCAAGCCCCCACCCAAACAGGACACACCCCCAGCCAATCAGAGCACAAAAAAACCTCCATCCAATCAGAGCACAGCCAAGCTCCCACCCAATCAGTTCAAACCCCCACTAGCAGTTAAAAGGAAGAAACAGCTGCGATCACACATTGCTCCCAGAAGCACAAAGCTGAAGCCTGAAGATGACGAATGAGACTTCACGAAACGTTGCCAAGACATTTCCAATTTTACACGGGAGAAAACCCAACAACCAAAGACCTACATACAAACACCGTGAAAACCTCAGAAAATATATATATATATATATATATATATATATATATATATATATATATATATATATATATATATATATATATATATATATATATTTATATATATATATATATATATATATATATATATATATATATATATATATATATATATATAAAAAAGGAGCTGGAATTTAATAATATTTGAGAAACATTGTCATATCATATAAAATACTAAAAAACTAATCTGTCATAAAATAGTAATCAATAGAAAAAGAAATAGATTTTTTTCTAGAAAAAGTAAACTTTTATAACTTACATTGCTGTAAGTGATGGGTTGCCCATAAATGCTTGTTCAGGTATTGACCTTATGTTATTATTATGAAATCCGCTAGATAGGAAATAAGAGAAATAGAGTACATGCCCACAATATATAGAAACAAAAATTTATTTAGAGTTACCCAAAGACAAAGTTATTCTAAATAAATTAGGTTCTATAGAAAAGTACCAGCTATCACAATATAGGACTTTTAGTTCTCAATAAGTTCCTCAAAACACTATAGGGATAAAGTAAAATATCCTTTGAATCAAATTTGGTTCCTGGTGATTTCATGGATACACTCATGCATCTTTTTTGCCAAATACTCTGGTACACTTGAAACTCTGGTATTCCAAGATGTATTTCATCCAAGTTCTAAACAGGCCCAATCCTGCTTAGCTTCCCAGCCCAGTCAGAGGCTGCCATCTGATAAAATTAATAAATGAATGCTTAATAAATAAAATATTATTTTACTTATGACATTATTACTTCTTCCCCAATAACCACAATCAAACCAAACAATAACACTTCCAAGTAAATTTGTTTTAATCAAGAACATTAATGTATATGAATAACAGATGTACAGATGTACTCAAGGCATCTTGTATATACTAGCTTTTCATAGCTTTTCTATATGAGTTTTTTGTTCAAACACAATGTAAATATTGTCATTTAAGAGCTAAGCAAATTATTTCCAAATTAACTGAAGTATATTATTTGCTTGCATAATAATCTAGTATGAGAACAAAACACTAAAGTTATAACAATAATAATAAGAATGATTGCATGGGAAATATTTGTTTTTCTACTGAGGTACAAAAATGAAGTCACTCAAGTTGAAACTAAAATACTGCATGGTTCACTAAACTCGTTTCATTGTTTGAGCTGCTAGTATTAGTGACTATATAATGGCTGTCTCTGGAAATTAATTGCAAAAGAAATAATATATCAGTAGGAAAACAAAGTGAAAATGAACAATGAAACAGAATGGAAGACTGTCAGCATTTGCAGATACCTATATATATATTTAAATGTCTATTATCACTTTTCCTATTCCTATTCACTTCCTATTGACTTACACAATATTAAAAAAAAGTTTTACCCAAGATGTTTTTTCACTTTGACAAATTTTACCATCTTTCTTGCTTTTTCTTTCTAACCTCACAAACATGCATTTCTCTCTCTTACATTCTCTATGTATGTATGTGTGTAGGAATGTATACTGTAGCTATTTAAACTATTTCCCCCTTAACAGATTCTGTGTGAATGAAATACTTGGATAATGTTATTTCAACAATCTCAAACTCAGGTCCTTGCACAGCAGAGACTTTGTAAGCATTGTCAGTCACACACAATTACCGTATATACTCGAGTATAAGCCGAGTTTTTCAGCACGTTTTTTGTGCTGAAAAACGTCCCCTCGGCTTATACTGAGTTCACGCCTCGGGAACCCGCACAGGAGGGGTACCGAACGGACTCCCATGGGAGGACGGGAGCGGGCCCGCCGAGGTCTCGGGATTTGTCGCCCCAGGCCGCCCCCATTCCCGTGTCTGGTGGGCGGACGGCGCAAACTTGGCGGGCTGTGCATTGGCGCGGGGAAGCCCTGGTGGTGCAGTGTTCCCGTTCGCCCTGGCCTCCGTCCCCCGTCCTCCGATCTCCTGCGCTGGGAGCGAGCGAGCGAGCCAGCGAACGGCTTCGGGCACCGCGGACTTTGGCAAGGAGGAAGGTGGGAGGAAGCGGAGCTGCCGGCTGTGGGGTTGAGGCGTGCAAGAGGAGCGCCTCCTCTTCCTCCACGCCGCTCCTCTTGCACGCCTCAACCCCACCATCCCCACCCTCTCCGCGTGAAGGTCACCTCCTCCTCTTCCAGGCGGCGGCGGCGGCGGCTCGGCGGAGCGCCACAGCCGGCAGCTCCGCTTCCTCCCACGGTCCCAGTCCAGCCGAACGGTGAAAGCGAGCGCGCCGGCATGTCGCTTTCACCGCTCGCTGGACTAGGACCGGTGGGAGGAAGCGGAGCTGCCGGCTGTGTGGGGTTGAGGCGTGCAAGAGAGCGCGCCTCCTCCTCTTCCTCCACGCTTGCTCCTCTTGCACGCCTCAACCCCACCATCCCCACCCTCTCCGCGTGAAGGTCACCTCCTCCTCTTCCAGGCGGCGGCGGCGGCGGCCCGAGCGGAGCGCCACAGCCGGCAGCTCGCTTCCTCCCACGGTCCCAGTCCAGCCGAACGGTGAAAGCGAGCGCGCCGGCATGTCGCTTTCACCGCTCGCTGGACTAGGACCGGTGGGAGGAAGCGGAGCTGCCGGCTGTGGGGTTGAGGCGTGCAGAGGCGCCTCCTCTTCCTCCACGCCGCTCCTCTTGCACGCCTCAACCCCACCATCCCCACCCTCTCAGCGTGAGGTCACCTCCTCCTCTTCCAGGCGGCGGCGGCGCGGCTCAGCGAGCGCCACAGCCGAAGCTCGCTTCCTCCCACGGTCCCAGTCCAGCCGAACGGTGAAAGCGGAGCGCGCCGGCATGTCGCCACCGCTCGGCTGGACTAGGACCGTGGGAGGGAAACGGAGCTGCCGCTGTGGCGCCCGCTGAGCCGCGCCACGCCGCCGCCTGGAAGAGGAGGAGGTGACCTTCACGCTGGAGAGGGTGGGGATGGTGGGGTTGAGGCGTGCAAGAGGAGCGAGCGTGAGGAAGAGGAGGAGGCGCGCCTCTTGCACGCCTCAACCCCCACACAGCCGGCAGCTCCGCCCCTCCCTAGGGCACACAGGCGCACACACACGCACACACACACAAAAGGCCTTTCCACGCCACTCCTCTTGCACGCCTCAACCCCCACACAGCCGGCAGCTCCGCCTCCCACCTTCCTCCTTGCCAAAGTCCGCGGGTGCCCGGTTGCCGCTGGCTCGCCGCCGCCTCCCAGCGCAGGAGATCGGAGGACGGAGGCCAGGCGAACGGGAACAGCCCACGCCCGAAGAGGGAAAGGAGCGAGTGGGTGGGTGGCTGGGACGAGACCCCACCACAAACACACACACACACGCCTGTGAGACGCCTTGCTTGCATGTCACACACACGCACCGCCGCTGGGAAAAAAAGGATGGATGGATGGATGGAAGTAAGGAAGGAAGGATGGATTGATGGATGGAGGCGACCGCTTTGAAGCGCAACCCTTCTCCCGCAACTAAGGGGGTCAATGTTTTCCCAATCCTAGGGTGTGGGAAACAGTCTTCTTTCTTCCCCCCTAGTCTCTCCCGAGATCGCACTGCAGCGCCCATCATCCCCAGCCGGCAATCTGAGCTCGTGCCATCGATGTGGTCCTTGAACTTCCCCCTCCTTGTTTCTAACCCAGCCTAGGATAGCCGGCGTGAGGGTGTGGTGGTGGTAAAACCGCCAGGAGAAAGCTTTCGCTCTTTTCGAGAGGTCCTCTTGGAAGGCTGCCTTGGAAAGGGAAAGTGGGGAGGGGGCAGAGATTTCTCCCTCAAAGGTCCCCTTGGAAGGCTGGGTTGGAAAGGGAAAGTGGGGAGGGGGCAGAGATTTCTTCCTCGGGTCCTTCTAGAGTCCTTGAGAAACTGATATCATACAAGGTTAATAAATTATACTCCTCCTCCTCATTGATGAGTTTTTCATCCTGAAATTGATTGAAACATTGTACCATCATATGCTGCCATAGTATAGTGTTAACAACATCTGTAAAGATGATATATGAGCATGACACTAAGTTTTTTCTATATTTCCCCCTTTATTGAAAAACTTCCATCATGCTTCTTTCTGAAAACAAAGGTCATTATAATATACCTCATTATATATTTGATTTGATGATATTTCAGTTAATAAATACCATTTAAGGTGTTAAGCTTCTTTTCTTTTTCAGCAGCAAAGTGAATTACAACTTTAAAGAACTTTATTACTTTATATTCATTTATTTTAAGTATAGATTTTAGATTTTTAAACAAATATGTTTAGAGCTTTTATATCTTTCAAGTTATTCAAATTATCCCCTCAGCAGGTATATAATGGCATCCAATTCCAATATCATGTTGGGGCTTTTGAGCAAGGGAGGAGGAACGTGAGCACCGCCTTTCACGCTGGCTGGCATTCCGGGATTTCCCTTTGTTTAGAGCTGGGAATCCTCCTTCCCCCTTTTGCACTCCCTCCCTCCCTCCCTCTCTCTCTCTCTCTCTCTCTCTCACACACACACACACACACACACACAGACTTCTAAAGTCGATTGGCACAATGAAAGGCAAAGACCACAATTGTTTTAAGAAAGAAGCTTTAGCAGGGAGGGGGGATGGGAGGGTGTTTTAAGTTTTGGCAAACAGCCAGGCCAACTGTATTGGAGAAGGTCACACAACTGGCCTTAACATTTTAGCTGCTGTCTTTTTCCTCACACTTGGGTTTAATGATATTAGAGACCCTTATTGCCCTGCCAAAAAAAAAAAAAAGAGCCACCCCAACGTCTATGAAAATTAACCTTCTCTGCCAAGAGACACTGTGCAGGGTATTTTCACTATTGGTGTGCATACAGGCTTAGATTTGTGCTGGGTTCTTAGTGCTTAGAGCACTGACCTTCAGAGGCACCCTGGTCCCTTGGAAGCTAAAGGAGGACTCATTTTCATGCTTGCAGTTGTATTGTCAATTTCTGTGAGACAATGTTGTTGAAGTAACTCACTCACTCATTCATTCATTCATTCATTCCTTGTGTGTCCAATCACACTTAGCCAATAAATTTCTATTCTATTCTATTCTATTCATTCATTCATTCATTCATTTTATTTTGTCAAATACATATTAAATAATTATATAAATATAAGCATGAATTGAATACATAAAAGGAATACAACTAAAGGGAACATTAGGACAGGGACGGTAGGCACGCTGGTGCGCTTATGCACGCCTTACAGACCTCTTAGGAATGGGGTGAGGTCAATACTAGATAGTCTTTGGTTAAGGCTTTGGGGATTTTGGGAAGAGACCACAGAGTCAGGTAGCACATTCCAGGCATTAACAACTCTGTTACTGAAGTCACATTTTCTGCAATCTAGATTGGAGAGGTTCACTTTTAAGTTTGAATCTATTGTGTTCTCGTGTATTGTTGTGGTTGAAGCTGAAGTAGTCATTGATAGGAAGTACATTGTAGCAGATAATTTTATGAGCTATGCTCAGGTCATACCAAAGGCGGCGTAGTTCTAAATTTTCTAAAGCTGGGAATCCTCCTTCCCCCTTTTGCACTTTTATTGTTTTTCGTTCAAATAAATATTCATGTTATTTTACTTGGCTCTATCTTTATTTTTTACATTGACCAGTAGCTGCCTCATTTCCCACCCTCGGCTTATACTCGAGTCAATAGTTTTTCCCAGTTTTTGTGGTAAAATTAGGTGCCTCGGCTTATATTCGGATCGGCTTATACTCGAGTATATACGGTAGATTAATGGGAATACTATGTTTACTCTTCCCCTCCTCTCCATAGAAAAAAAGGAACCTTGCTCTATTGCCCCACCACATTTAGCAGGACATTTTGTATTATTTACAATATTATTTACAATATATTGTAAATAATATTGTAAATAATGACATGGGGAAGAATAGATAGGCGAACCAACTTTGGCCATCCCAGTTTCAGATATTAGAAAACAGATTCAGTTGGCAAAATATAATTTATCTTTTAAACTACAAACTGCAATAGAGAAATAAATATGCTTAATAATGTAACTTTCTCTAGAAATGATGTTTTCACTGTTTAATCTAATATTATTTTAATGCACTTATTTCAAATATTTTAATATTTAATAATAATCTAATATTTGTAATGTTGCATTACAATTCTAAAATTGTACTAGCACATTAAGCAAATACTCCACTATTACAGACAGCCTCAGCAACATGTCAGAACATGCTGCTTTTTTATAATTTATCCCTGCATTTTCATTTCAGACAATTAGAATTACCAAGTTGAAAAAAAACAATGTCTACAAAATAAAATGTATATTCTGAAAAATAGGCAGTGATTTTTGAACTGGGATGATAAATATGTCAGGACTTAAATGAATCAAAATAAACACTGGAAACTGAGGAGCTGAAGACCAAAATTCTGTACTCACAGTTCTTTCAGGTTTCTGAGGACATTGACAGACGTGGGAAATTCATTCAGATCGTTGTAATTTAAATCTCTGAATTGGGGGGGGAAAAAACCCACCCCACATTAGACACTACTAGTCTTCATACTTAAAAGGAAAGACTTTACCTGTTTTGTTCTGCACTTTTAGATTTATACATTTATAAAACTTTATTTATTTATAAAATTTATTTGCTACCCATCTAGTAACCAATGACTTTGGGTGGCTTACAACATAAAAACACTGAAAAACATTAATATCATCCATTATAAAAACACAGCAGACAAAAACACTGATAAAATTATGGACACAAACTGGCAAAGAGGGGAACTAGACATCCAGGGAGGGGGAGATGAGGTGAAATTTTAATTAATCAACCACCTCCAGTATGAAGCTTTTCTATTGGGTTCCCAAGCCATCTCGCAAAGTCAGGTCTTAAGGTTCTTACAAAATGTTAGGAGGGTGGGCGCCAGGTTCAACTCATAGGATAAGATGTTCCAGAGGACAGAGAAGTCTCTTCTCCTCAAATCCACCAGCCAAAATTCCTTGGCTGACAGGATTAATAGTGTGCCCCCTCTGCCATTGTGGGTGGGATGGGCCAGTCCCACTGGGGTGAGACAGTTCCTCAAGTAGACTGGATCCATTCCTATTAATGATTTTTTATAATAGATATTTGTATTTACTTAATATTTTATTTATTGTTGTATTCTGCTTGAATAATCTGTCCTCTTTAACTTTAGATCCCTATTTTTGACTAAGTTGATCAGACTAAGTTATACTCTATCATCTTTACAGTTCATGTCATTTACTAAATTAACCTTAAAGGAAAAATTAAGAAAAATGTTTTTTTACAAGATCACACCATGATCTAAGACGAACACTGCTAGTCTTTGCAATTTTAACTACATAAGTAAAACCTGTTTTTGCAAATATGAACAAAGCTATAGTTTAATTTGGGCCAAATTTTTCAAAGATTGATCAAGAATTTAATTAGTTACAGTGAGATATTGATTATTCTCTTAGTGTATATCCATTAGCCTTTTCAAATGCCCATTGTCTACAAATTAAAAAAGTTAATACATAGCACTGCAATCCTATAAATTAAAGGAAAACAAAATAAAATAAGGCAAACTGGCTTCCATTTAAGTGTGGATTGGATTACATCCTTAAGAATTTAACAATAGAGTCAATATCAGTAACTTCTCTAAATCTGCATTTAGGCATTTAAAAAAAATATTTGCAAAATGTCAATGGAAAAAGCATATAAAAGCTCAACTCACAAAGTCTCTAGGCTGTGGAGGCCACTGAAGCATTTCTTTCCCAAGAAGTTGATTCTATTGTTATGAAGATGCCTGAAGCAGACCATTCAGAATATGAGAAAAAATAGGTATAGTAAACTACAGCAAAGAAAACATTTTAATGGTTATTCCTGCTCTCTTATAGTACAGAATATATTTTACCAATTGTGCTTCTGTTTGCATTTTCATTTGGCTCTTAATCTGCTTAAATGAACAATTTCTATTTTTGTGACTTCTCATATTGCTCATGTTCTTTTCTTACTTCAACATGTGATTAAGTGCTTTCTTGCTCTTTACAAAGTTAATTTAGGTACTCTGAAGTAAGGACCAAATCCCATTCTATCTACAAATTACTTATCTACAGTAAAATTTCAGTAATCTCTATCTTCCTGTCTAGGTAATTAATTAATTAATTAATTAATTAATTAATTAATTAATGTCCTTTAACATTTCTTTTAAGTTTGTCAATGTAAAATATTTTCTAGCTCATCATGAGTTCATACTACATGCCCAAAATATGTGAGTTTTATTTGCTGATCACCACTTCAGGAAAATAGTTTTTATTAGTTCCTCTTGTAGATACTTTTACTATCCTACTCCAAATCTATAATGTGAAGGTGGCACTGTTTTACAGCTTTAGCATAGCCATACTATCATCTTTAAATGTATTCATGGAAATGTCATTATTCTTACATAGAATATCCTCCCATCAGACATTAGAATGGCCCCAATTCTGTTAGCCTTTTGTACGGCTCTAAAAACCTGACTGTGTTCCCAAGCTCAGGTGCTGAATGTATTAAGTGCCCCATTTCCTGTTTTTATTGCTAGCCGGCAAGTAGTCCTCGACTTACAACAGCTCATTTAGTGACCATTTAAAATTACAATGGCACTGAAAAGTGACTTATTACCATTTTTCACACTTATGACCATTGCAATATCCCCATGGTCATGTGATTTACATTCAGATGCTTGTCAACTAACTCACATTTATGATGGTTGCAGTCCAGAAGTCATGTAATTCCCTTTTGTGACCTTCTAACAAGCAAAGTCAATGGGAAAACCAGATTCACTTAACAACCGTGATATTAATTTAACAACAGGGGCCGGGATAGCTCAGGCAGTAGAGAAGCCTGTTATTAGAACACAGAGCCTGCAATTACTGCAGGTTTGAGCCCGGCCCAAGGTTGACTCAGCCTTCCACCCTTTATAAGGTAGGTAAAATGAGGACCCAGATTGTTGGGGGGGCAATAAGTTGACTTTGTAAAAAAATATACAAATAGAATGAGACTATTGCCTTATACATTGTAAGCCACCCTGAGTCTTCGGAGAAGGGCGGGGTATAAATGTAAACAAAAAAAAAAACCTGCAATGATTTACTTAACAGATGTGGCAAGAAAAGTTGTACTGTAAAATGGGGCAAAACTCACTTAACAAAATTTTACTTAGCAACATAAATTTTGGTCTCAATTATGGTCCTAAATTGAGGACTACCTGTATATTTATTTTGAATGTTTTGTACTGTTTAAAATGTTTTTTATTGTTTTAATTGTAATATATTTTTTGAACTGCAAGCAGCCCAGAGTCACTGACTGAGATGGACAGCTATAAAATTGAGTGTGTGAGTGAGTGAGTGAATGAATGAATGAATTTTTATTTTTGTACAAGTCTGTGTACTTCAGATCCAATGCTTGTAGACTAAGGAAGCATGATGAAATACTACTTAACACTGCAGATTCCACAAGTAACTTAAACATAAAAGTCTTCAAGTCAAGCCATGATTCTTAAAACAATCCTCATGTTTCTCCAATATTTTAAGTTTCATCTCTAACTATTCATTTTAAATTTTCTCCCATTCTCACTTTTTTTAAACATTCAGACAGGACATTCCAGTAAAAAAAAAGGTTAATATCCCTGCTCCAAGCCAATGCAGCAACCCAACCTAAGTTGATCCTGATCATATCAGTTCCATTTAACAGTTGGAATTCTTCCATTCTGCACATTTACAGAGCTTTTTGGTAGGCTACAATCATTTTTGAAATAAGGTAGAAAAATGGCAAAACTACTGTACCCCAAAATATTTATTTTTCAAATGCAACTAATCTCAGAATTAAACTGGCAATAAAGCTTATTTATAAAAAGAAATTAATACTCTACATATAGCCAAAATAAAATATACAGAAAATAAACACCAGTATTTTCAGCTTCAGGTTCCTTTGCCTCATATTAGCATTCAATTGGCTTCATTAACCAGGCTTTGGACTTAAATACATGCTGTTCTACTAAAAGAACTAGGTGTATATCAGTGGTGGGTTGCTTCCGGTTCTCTCTGGTTCTTGTGACCGGTAGTAAAAGCAGCGGAAGGCTTCACCCACCCGCCCGGACGTCATAATTGACAATCTGCGCATGCGCAGAAGCTTCTGTCTGCATGCTTCCATTGCGAATTGGTAGCTAAGGTAAGTAGAACCCATCCTTGGTGTATATTAAACACATACTTTCATGAAGTCAACAGATGAAACTCTTGAAAATGAATTAAATTTTATGTCTAAAATCAAATATAAACTTACAGCACTACTAAATTGGAGAGATTTCCAAAAGCATAATCTGGAATATAGTAGATTTTGTTGAGTGCAAGTGTCATTGCCTGCAGTGCTGGCAAACTTCTGAAAGCTTGCGCTGGAATTTCAGTCAAAGAGTTATCATCTAGCCACAGATATCTAAGTGACATCAAGCCGCTGAAACAGTTGGAAGGTATGAAGCTAATATGGTTAGCATCAAGCCGTCTAAGAAAAAAACATAAATATAAAATGTCATTAAAAAGTGTTTCATAAATAAATGGACTTAGACAAAAGTGGTATTTTCTGCATTTAAAAAAAACCTTAATTATAATCAGGTCTACTGCTGAATCTATATAATTTTTAGTTACATAGTCTAATTTCCATTTCTATTTCTGTAACTTTTTTTTATTCTGTAGTCATTCTCATTGTATTTTATAGATTTGGTATATTCATTGTATTAAGACATGGTTTGTTTAACCATGCTTCATTCATAAACTATAACTTATTGAGTTCATATAATATTCTAACCCATGAATCAAACCAAAAAGGCTGGCTTCATATGACATCATAAACTACAAATGTATTTTGGTTTAATATGGTGAATGAACCTAGCCAACTGTGGATAGCATGGCTTTTTTATATTATATATTACAATAATTGATGTTTGCGTCCTAATGCATCATCCAACATAAAACCATCTATGGATATGAATTATGCTGTGAGAAGTTAATATGTTGCTTCAGAATTCTACAAAATTTAAAATAAACGTATAGCACAAACCACAAAGGTTGAATGTATATATTCTTTTGCACAATTCAGTCATTAAAGGAGCTGTAACTTCTCAGTACTGTAATATATTAAGCAGATGACACAAACACTTTACCAGAACAGAAACTTAGAATTTGGCATGATGTGTGCAGGTCCCATGGCTTTTTCATTCAAATTTTACTGTCTTTTGCTACCATTATTTACAAAAAAAACCCTCCTGTACTATTGTACAGGATAAAGTTGAGTTCAGGGCCAGAATAGCTCAGGCTGTAAGGAGCCTGTTATTAGAACACAGTAGCCTGCAATTACTGCATGTTCAAGCCCGGCCCAAGGTTGGCTCAGCCTTCCATCCTTTATAAGGTAGGTAAAATGAGGACCCAGATTGTTGGGGGGGCAATAAGTTGACTTTGTAAATATACAAATAGAATGAGACTATTGCCTTATACACTGTAAGCTGCCCTGAGTCTTCGGAGAAGGGCGGGATATAAATGTAAAAAAATAAAAATAAAAATCAGGAATTCCAATTCTGTATTGGCATTATCAAAGACACTGAGCTGGTCGATCAAAAGGTCCGCAGTTCAGCGGTTTGAATCCCTAGTGTCATGTAATGGGGTGAGCTCCCGTTACTTGTCCCAGATTCTTCCAACCTAGTAGTTTGAAAGCACGTAAAAAATGCAAGTAGAAAAATATGAACTATCTTTGGTGGGAAGGTAACAGCGTTCTGTGCACCTTTGGCGTTTAATCATGCCGGCCACATGACCACAGAGATGTCTTTAGACAGTGCTGGCTCTTTGGCTTTGAAACGGAGATGAGCACTGCCCACTAGAGTTGGGAACAACTAGCACATATGTGCAAGGGGAACCTTTACCTTTACCTATTGGCATTATAGTCCATTTAACCAGATCAGGTGAATATAATGGTTAGACTATTTCATGAAAAGTAAAGGTGATTTTATGAATAAATACATTTATGAACAATATTTGTTATGCTATTATTGTTAGCAATAATCATTGTAGTTTTGAATTAAAGGGTAAACAAAGCTGAAATTGGATCAATTAAAAATCCAGAAATTAAACTCACATTTCTTTCCTTCAAAGTAAACAAATAAAGGAAGAAAAGCAAAGAAAAATAATAATAGAAAGAGTGAAGATGTTTGGGGGACAGTGATTGATTGACAATATAACCATAATATTAGTTTAGATAAAATTATGAAGATTTAGAAATTGTAAATTAATTTTGTTAAACTTTGCAGAGAAAAGTTTAACAAAAAGTTTACAAATATGTTTAAATGTTCATTTTCACTGAATTAAAAAGAAAAATACATGCAAGCATTTATGAGGAATTCTACAGAAAGCAAACCTTATACATCTGAGAGAAAATGGACTTTGGATAAGCATGTTGATTTCTTTATTTAAAGCAGATTCTTTATTTGTAAGCACATAAAATGTTAGGACTTTTGCTATAGTTTTTCTAGTATTGCACAAGGCAAATAACAATGTGCTAGAATGGCAAATAACTGAGACAAGGTCAGTTGGAACAAATTTGTAAAGTTCAGTGTCAAAGCCTTTTTATAAGTAATTTTTCAATATAATAACTGACATGACAAACCACAGGAACACAGCTCCAAAATAATTCACATTTTGTCAACAAATTGGAAAAGCTGGAAATGTTTAGAAATACCCAGCCTGAATCTTTCCTTTCAAATAAAGGAACATATTTTGTGCTATGCTTTCAAATAAAATATACTTAAAAAGAAAATGTGGGGTTCTTTATGTTTAGTCAGAAATAAATTTCTTTTCTGTGTGATGTTTCTGTCTAAACCAAGGACTTTAGAGTTGCATTAGCTTGACAGTTACACTGATTAAAGCTTTTTTTGGTTGTTTTGTTTTCCTCTTTAATCAGTTCACATGTTTTTCTTCCTCCAGCAAGATTAACAACTGCCTTGTATATGACCTAGATCTTGCCACTCTTTCTTTTATACTCTTTCATACAAGATACAATTATCATAGATACAGTCCACACAATATATTTGGGGAAAATAATAATGGCATAATCTATAGCATGGATTGAATTATAAAAAAATCAATTTTATAATATAAAATTACATAATAAATTAAGGCATGCCTGCATCGTGCATGAACTTGTTCCAGTGTATTACAGGCTTTTTCAGACATGGTGCCTCTGATAAGTTCCTCTGGGGAACAGTGATTATAAGCAGCAATTTATGGTTAGCATCTTCAAGGTATATTATAATTTATACCATGTAATTTATTTGTTTTTAAATGATGGCCATGATATTCTGACTCCAAAAACAGCCCAAGTTGACTAAATTTATGGCTACCTGGGAATTGGGAAGAGGATCTGCTGCTGCTTCCTTTGCAACTGTCCTTTTCACTTATATTTTTTCTTTGATGGATGTAACACATTCGAACAGATAGACTCCAACAGGAAGATCTGCAGCAAGATCATGATGTGATGGAATGTAGTGAAGAGGTGGATTCCCAGGTGAGAGGGGGTGGGAGGGGTAAGGAGCAACTTTGTCCAAATATTATGTATGAAACAACGAGGATGAAAAAGCCCTTCCCTAAAAGTTTACTGGGTATATCATAGATGTAGATAGTAGAATCCTCAGTTTGGCAAGATCTGTGAAACAATAAAATATTAAGCTTCGAAGTACCGTATATACTCGAGTATAAGCCGAGTTTTTCAGCACGTTTTTTGTGCTGAAAAGCGCCCCCTCGGCTTATACTCGAGTCTACGTCTCGATGTACTTCGGGAACCCCGCACAGGAGACGCCAAAGAGGCGGCGAGATCGTCCGGCGGGATTTGCCCAAGGCTGAGCAGTTCGCTGGACTGGGACCGCTTGGCTCGGGTCCCAGTCCAGCCGAACGGTGAAAGCGGAGCGGCGCTGGCATGTCGGGAAACCCTCCCTCAGCCGAGAAGGCTGGCGGCTCCCCGCCCGCCGCTGACCCGAGCCAAGCCAGTCCCAGTCCAGCCGAACGGTGAAAGCGACATGCCGAGCGCCGCTCCGCTTTCACCGTTCGGCTGGACTGGGACCGGCTTGGCTCGGGTCCGCGCGGCGGGGCGGGAGAGCCGCCCGCCTTCTCGGCTCAGGGAGGAGGTTTCGACATGCCGAGCGCCGCTCCGCTTTCACCGTTTGGCTGGACTGGGACCGGCTTGGCTCGGGTCCGCAGTAACTCCCGCCAGGCTGTGCTGCGAGGAAACCATTTAAAAGCCCAGCTTCTGAAGCACGGAGGGAGAAGAAAGCAAGCCCTGGCGGTGCAGTGAGAGGGCGGGGTGGGGGAGCCGCCAGCCTTCTCGGCCGACGCTTTCACCGTTCGGCTGGACTGGGACCGGCTTGGCTCGGGTCCGCGCGGCGGGGCGGGGGAGCCGCCAGCCTTCTCGGCTGTGGGAGGAGGTTTCGACATGCCGAGCGCCGCCCGCCACCGCTCGGCTGGACGGGGACCGGCTTGGCCCGGGCCCGCAGTACCCCCCGCCAGGCTGTGCCGCGAGGAAACCATTTAAAAGCCCAGCTTCTGAAGCACGGAGGGAGAAGAAAGAAAGCCCTGGCGGTGCAGTGAGAGGGCGGGGCGGGGGAGCCGCCAGCCTTCTCGGCCGACGCCACTGCTCGGCTGGACTGGGACCGGCTTGGCCGGGGCCCGCGCGGCGGGGCGGGGGAGCCGCCAGCCTTCTCGGCTGAGGGAGGGAGGGTTTCCCCGACATGCCGAGCGCCGCTCCGCTTTCACCGTTCGGCTGGACTGGGACCGCTTGGCTCGGGTCCGCAGTAACTCCCGCCAGGCTGTGCCGCAAGGAAACCATTTAAAAGCCCAGCTTCTGAAGCACGGAGGGAGAAGAAAGAAAGCCCTGGCGGTGCAGTGAGAGGGCGGGGCGGGGGAGCCGCCAGCCTTCTCGGCCGACGCCACCGCTCGCTGGACTGGGACCGGCTTGGCTCGGGTCCGCAGTAACTCCCGCCAGGCTGTGCCACGAGGAAACCATTTAAAAGCCCAGCTTCTGAAGCACGGAGGGAGAAGAAAGAAAGCCCTGGCGGTGCAGTGAGAGGGCGGGGCGGGGGAGCCGCCAGCCTCCTCGGCCGACGCTTCCACCGTTCGGCTGGACTGGGACCGGCTTGGCTCGGGTCCGCGCGGCGGGGCGGGGGAGCCGCCAGCCTTCTCGGCTGAGGGAGGGAGGGTTTCCCCGACATGCCGAGCGTCGCCCGCCACCGCTCGGCTGGACTGGGACCGCTTGGCTCGGGTCCGCAGTAACTCCGCCAGGCTTTCTTTCTTCTCCTCCGTGCTTCAGAAGCTGGGCTTTAAATGGTTTCCTCACGGCAGGCGGAAGAAGATGCTCGGTAGCAGCGGGCGGAGGCAACCACCACGTCAGGAGGCTTTCAAGAAGGCGGCGTCCGAGGGGAGCAAGGCCATGATGCAGAAGCGCGCCAACCCCAAAGGCCCCACCGGGGTGGCGCCCAAGACGGCTGAGCTGAAGGTCTTCAAGTCGGACAGCGTGGAGGCTCGCTTGCCGGTGGCCTCGAACCTGCGCAAGCAGAAGTCCCTCACGAACCTGTCTTTCCTGACCGACAGCGAGAAGAAGATGCAGCTCTACGAGCCGTAGCCTCAAAGGCGGCAAGCAGGCGCCCTCGCTCATGTCCAAGAATGTTCTGTTTCCCTTCCCCCAATACTCCCAGCAAAGAGTCCGTCAGAGGCCTTCCTTTTTTTTCCTTTTATTTACATAGATACATGTCCTGGCCACGTCTACCCACGGGCCTGCCAAGTTTCTGGAGATAACGAGGAAATTATAGATAAGGCCAGAATTACTCACGAATATATTCTTCCCTCCATGAATTAGCTTGCGCCAAATTCATTGTTTTGTCCGAGACAAAAAACCAGGAAGTCCCGCCTCCTATTTATAGTCTCTGCAGATGTCACTGCATGACAATTATGACTTGGCTTTGTCCCAACTCTTCCGCTGCTGCGCACGCCGATCAAGCCTTCGTAACCTTGCGTCCCTCCAAAACTGTTCTTGGGCGTTGCCAAATCAGAAGAAGGCCGGGAGAATCAGGCCCCGCCGGCCCCTCCCTCTGAGTGGGTGCCAGGGAGGGAGAGGGCTCAAGAGAAGCAGGGCTTGCCAGGTCTTCTCCCTCATTTTCTGAATCATCCGAGTCCAGGAGTCTGGGTCCAGGAACCTGGGTCACAACACTATCCCTCACCGCAGGGCCCTTCCCCGGGCTGACGATCGGGATGCGGTCGGGCTGGGTTCTGCTCATGGAAGGCCTGCACCAGGTCAGGGGCATGAACGCCGGAGGCATCTACCCAGGAGAAATCAGTCCCGTATCCCTTCCACGCGATCAAATATTGGAAACGACCCTTTAGCCAGCGAGAGTCTCGTACGCTGTGGACTTCAGATTCCTCCGATCCGTCCTCGGCGACAGTGACGGGTGCTGTTGGGCACCGAAGGGGACTCGGTGTGGCCTCAGGAACCAGAAGGGACCGGTGAAAAACGGGGTGGATCCGCATGGATCGTGGCAGGGTCAGTCGGTAGGCTACCGGGTTGATGACTGCCTCGACAGGGAACGGGCCGATGAATCGGTGGTCCAACTTCTTTACCGGGCGGTCGGACGGGAGGTGTTTGGTGGAGAGCCACACCGGTCTCCAACTGCCAGCGGGGGCGTTGCCCGTCGGGAGCGGTCGGCGGACCGTTTGTAATCCTCCTTTGCCCGATTCAGCTGCTGACGTACCAACTGTTGGACCGCATGCAATTCCGTCAGGAAGGTCTGCGTTTCGGGAACAGGAGAGTCCGGTGGTGCCAGAGGGAAGAGCCGCGGATGGTACCCCACATTGGCAAAGAACGGGTCATCTGAGTAGAGGTGTGCTGAGAGTTGTTAAAAGCAAACTCCGCCAGGGACAGGTAGTCGGCCCAGTTGTCCTGTTGCTGGTTGATGAAGCAACGGAGATACTGTTCCAGTATACCGATGACCTTCTCTGTACCCCCGTCGGTCTCCGGATGGTGCGATGACGACAGACACACCTGCACCTCCAACGCGCCATCAGGCTCTTCCAGAAGCGGGCTGTGAACTGAACTCCAGCGGTCTGAAACCACCCTGTCCGGTAGACCATGGAGGCGGAAGATGTGCTGCAGAAAGAGGCGGGCGTTTTGCGGCTGTGGGCAGTCCGCGGCATGGGATGAAGTGTGCCATCTTGGTGAGCATGTCCACCACCACCAGCACCGTGGTGAACCCAGAGGACGGCGGCAGGTCTGTCAGGAAATCCATAGAGATCGCCCCCCAGGGTCTGTCGGGTGTCGGCAAGGGCTGGAGGAGCCCGGGGGGGGGCCCCGGGGCGGTCTTGGCTTGCCGGGACGGTACGCAGGATGTCACGTAGGCATGTATATCATGCCGCACTCCGGGCCACCAAAAGGTCCGTGTCACCAGGTGGAGGGTCTTGAAGAACCCAAAATGTCCTGCTGCAGGGTTGTCGTGGCACTGGGTCATGACGAGGGCTCGGAGTGGTCCTGTGGGCACATATAATCGCCCCCGAAACTTGAGTAAGTCCTCCTCCAAGGTCCAAGGAGACGTGGGGCCCACCTCCGCTCTCCTTTGCTGCGACCAGGCGTCCTGGCGCTGCGCCTCGCACCTGGGCCCGCAAGTCCACTGGCTCCGTGCTGCGGCCAAGGCTTCTGCCGGCAGCACTGTCCGTGGAGGAAGGGGTCCTTGGCGCAGAGGTACTCTGGCTTGCGGACAGGGCATCCGCCCTCCGGTTGTGACCGCTGGGAATGTAGGTCACGCGGAAGTTGAACCGGGCAAAACAACGACCACGGATCTGCCGCTGGTTCAACTTCCGAGCTGTGGTGAGGTGCTCGAGATTCCGATGGTCCGTTCGGACCTCCACCTGATGTCGGGCCCCTCCAGATGGTGTCGCCAAGCCTCGAATGCAGCCTTGATAGCCAGCAACTCTTTTCCCAGATAGTGTAGTTGCGCTCGGAAGGATTGAGTTTCCGGGAGTAGTAAGCGCGGGAAAAAGTGTGCCACCATTCGTCGGAGCCTGTAGCAGCACCGCTCCCAGAGCCACATTGGACGCGTCCGTTTCCACCACAAAAGGCCGGAGCGGGTCGGGATGCCTCAGGACGGGTTCCGTGACGAAGGCTTTCTTGAGGGCTGTGAATGCTTCTTGCTGCGGGGGACCCCACCCAGATGCAACCTTCTTCCTGAGGAGCTGGGTAAGTGGAGCTGTCAGTGTGGCGAAGCCCGGGATGAAGGTCCGGTAGTAGTTGGCGAAGCCCAGTAGGCGCTGAACATCCTTCACCCGACGAGGGGCTTCCCAGCTACACAAAGCTTCTACTTTACATGGGTCCATGGCTATGCCCTCGGGCGAGATGATATGCCCGAGGAATTCTATGGAAGTCCGGAAGAAGACGCATTTCTCCAGCTTCGCATTGAGTTGTTGCTCCATAGCGTTGCAGAACCAGACTGACGTGTCGAAGGTGGCTTTCCTGGACCGGGAGTAAATCAGGATGTCGTCGAGGTAGATAACCACGAACCGATCCAACATGTCTCGGAACACGTCGTTCATGAAGTGCTGAAAAACGGCGGGAGCATTGGTCAACCCAAATGGCATGACAGTGTATTCGTAGTGTCCGTATCGGGTGCCGAATGCCGTCTTCCATTCGTCTCCTTCTCGCATCCGCACCAGGTTGTAGGCCCCCCGGAGATCGAGCTTGGTGAAGATCGTGGCCTCCCGCAACCTTTCCAGTAGCTCCGGGATGAGCGGCAGGGGGTAGCGATTCCGCACCGTAATGGCGTTTAGCCGGCGGTAATCACAGCATAGGCGCAAGTCCCCTGTCTTCTTCTTCACAAAGAGGACCGGGGCCGAGAGAGGGGACTTTGAAGGCCGGATGAACCCTCGGGCCAGGTTTTTGTCCAGGAAGTCCCTGAGGGCGGCCAACTCGGGCTCCGACATGGAATACAGGCGTCCCACAGGCAGTGGTGCGTTGGGCAGAAGGTCCACGGGGCAATCGTAGGGCCGATGCGGGGGTAGTCGGTCCGCCTCCTTCTCGCTGAACACGTCGGCGAAGTCCGTCAGCTCAGGAGGCAAGGTGATGGCAGCGGTGGGGACGTTCTGGCCGGCACAGGTGTGGCGGATGTGATCGACGCACTGCAGACTCGGGAAAGAGATGGCGTTCCGCGACCAGGCCACCTGAGGATCGTGGGTCCGAAGCCAGGCCAACCCAAGGACCAAGGGAAAATGAAGGTCCGCCGTGACATAAAACTGGATCGCCTCCTCATGGTCCCCAATAGCCAGGCGCAAAGGCTGGGTGGCGAATTTAATGGGGCCGGACACCAGTTCTCGTCCATCAATTGTCTCTACCCGCATCGGAGGGTCCACGGAACCACGGGACCGCAAACTGGGTCACAAAGGCCTGGTCCATAAAGTTTGTTGTGGCCCTGAGTCCACCAGCGCATGCGCCTGGAGCCCGTCCGACTGGTTCCCCAACCATATCCGTGTGTCCAGAATCAGATGCCGAGGGGCCCAGAGTCTACTTCCGCAACGTCCAGTGGGGGCTTAATGCGTGCCCGACCTAGGGTTTCCCGAGGTCGGGCCTGCCAAGTGAGCCACTTGCTGCTGGAGCTGTTGATTAGCTGCTTGTAGCTGCTCTAACTGCTGCTGTACCTGCTGCTGATCCATCTTTGGTGGAAGATGTTTTAGTCAGGTCTTGGACAAAATGTTCTGTTTCCTTCCCCAATACTCCCAGCAAAGAGTCCGTCAGAGGCCTTCCTTTTTTCCTTTTATTTACATAGATACATGTCCTGGCCACGTCTACCCACGGGCCTGCCAAGTGAGCCACTTGCTGCTGGAGCTGTTGATTAGCTGCTTGTAGCTGCTCTAACTGCTGCTGTACCTGCTGCTGATCCATCTTTGGTGGAAGATGTTTTAGTCAGGTCTTGGACAAAATGTTCTGTTTCCTTCCCCAATACTCCCAGCAAAGAGTCCGTCAGAGGCCTTCCTTTTTTCCTTTTATTTACATAGATACATGTCCTGGCCACGTCTACCCACGGGCCTGCCAAGTGAGCCACTTGCTGCTGGAGCTGTTGATTAGCTGCTTGTAGCTGCTCTAACTGCTGCTGTACCTGCTGCTGATCCATCTTTGGTGGAAGATGTTTTAGTCAGGTCTTGGACAAAATGTTCTGTTTCCTTCCCCAATACTCCCAGCAAAGAGTCCGTCAGAGGCCTTCCTTTTTTCCTTTTATTTACATAGATACATGTCCTGGCCACGTCTACCCACGGGCCTGCCAAGTGAGCCACTTGCTGCTGGAGCTGTTGATTAGCTGCTTGTAGCTGCTCTAACTGCTGCTGTACCTGCTGCTGATCCATCTTTGGTGGAAGATGTTTTAGTCAGGTCTTGGACAAAATGTTCTGTTTCCTTCCCCAATACTCCCAGCAAAGAGTCCGTCAGAGGCCTTCCTTTTTTCCTTTTATTTACATAGATACATGTCCTGGCCACGTCTACCCACGGGCCTGCCAAGTGAGCCACTTGCTGCTGGAGCTGTTGATTAGCTGCTTGTAGCTGCTCTAACTGCTGCTGTACCTGCTGCTGATCCATCTTTGGTGGAAGATGTTTTAGTCAGGTCTTGGACAAAATGTTCTGTTTCCCTTCCCCCAATACTCCCAGCAAAGAGTCCGTCAGAGGCCTTCCTTTTTTCCTTTTATTTACATAGATACATGTCCTGGCCACGTCTACCCACGGGCCTGCCAAGTTTCTGGAGATAACGAGGAAATTATAGATAAGGCCAGAATTACTCACGAATATATTCTTCCCTCCATGAATTAGCTCGCGCCAAATTCATTGCTTTGTCCAAGACAAAAAACCAGGAAGTCCCGCCTCCTATTTATAGTCTCTGCAGATGTCACTGCATGACAATTATGACTTGGCTTTGTCCCAACTCTTCCGCTGCTGCGCACGCCGATCAAGCCTTCGTAATCTTGCGTCCCTCCAAAACTGTTCTTGGGGCGTTGCCAAATCAGAAGAAGGCTCCAGGGAATCAGGCCTTGCCGGCCCCTCCCTTTGAGTGGGTGCCAGGGAGGGAAAGGGCTCAAGAGAAGCAGGGCTTGCCAGGTCTTCTCCCTCATTTTCTGAATCATCCGAGTCTAGGAGTCTGGGTCCAGGAACCTGGGTCACAAAGGCCTGGTCCATAAAGTTTGTTGTGGCCCTGAGTCCACCAGCGCATGCGCCTGGAGCCCGTCCGACTGGTTCCCCAACCATATCCGTGTGTCCAGAATCAGATGCCGAGGGGCCCAGAGTCTACTTCCGCAACGTCCAGTGGGGGCTTAATGCGTGCCCGACCTAGGGTTTCCCGAGGTCGGGCCTGCCAAGTGAGCCACTTGCTGCTGGAGCTGTTGATTAGCTGCTTGTAGCTGCTCTAACTGCTGCTGTACCTGCTGCTGATCCATCTTTGGTGGAAGATGTTTTAGTCAGGTCTTGGACAAAATGTTCTGTTTCCTTCCCCAATACTCCCAGCAAAGAGTCCGTCAGAGGCCTTCCTTTTTTCCTTTTATTTACATAGATACATGTCCTGGCCACGTCTACCCACGGGCCTGCCAAGTGAGCCACTTGCTGCTGGAGCTGTTGATTAGCTGCTTGTAGCTGCTCTAACTGCTGCTGTACCTGCTGCTGATCCATCTTTGGTGGAAGATGTTTTAGTCAGGTCTTGGACAAAATGTTCTGTTTCCTTCCCCAATACTCCCAGCAAAGAGTCCGTCAGAGGCCTTCCTTTTTTCCTTTTATTTACATAGATACATGTCCTGGCCACGTCTACCCACGGGCCTGCCAAGTGAGCCACTTGCTGCTGGAGCTGTTGATTAGCTGCTTGTAGCTGCTCTAACTGCTGCTGTACCTGCTGCTGATCCATCTTTGGTGGAAGATGTTTTAGTCAGGTCTTGGACAAAATGTTCTGTTTCCTTCCCCAATACTCCCAGCAAAGAGTCCGTCAGAGGCCTTCCTTTTTTCCTTTTATTTACATAGATACATGTCCTGGCCACGTCTACCCACGGGCCTGCCAAGTTTCTGGAGATAACGAGGAAATTATAGATAAGGCCAGAATTACTCACGAATATATTCTTCCCTCCATGAATTAGCTTGCGCCAAATTCATTGCTTTGTCCAAGACAAAAAACCAGGAAGTCCCGCCTCCTATTTATAGTCTCTGCAGATGTCACTGCATGACAATTATGACTTGGCTTTGTCCCAACTCTTCCGCTGCTGCGCACGCCGATCAAGCCTTCGTAATCTTGCGTCCCTCCAAAACTGTTCTTGGGGCGTTGCCAAATCAGAAGAAGGCCCGGGAGAATCAGGCCTTGCCGGCCCCTCCCTTTGAGTGGGTGCCAGGGAGGGAGAGGGCTCAAGAGAAGCAGGGCTTGCCAGGTCTTCTCCCTCATTTTCTGAATCATCCGAGTCCAGGAGTCTGGGTCCAGGAACCTGGGTCACAACACTATCCCTCACCGCAGGGCCCTTCCCCCGGGGCTGACGATCGGGATGCGGTCGGGCTGGGTTCTGCTCATGGAAGGCCTGCACCAGGTCAGGGCATGAGCGTCGGAGGCATCTACCCAGGAGAAATCAGTCCCGTATCCCTTCCACGCGATCAAATATTGGAAACGACCCTTTAGCCAGCGAGAGTCTCGTGCGCTGTGGACTTCAGATTCCTCCGATCCGTCCTCGGCGACAGTGACGGGTGCTGTTGGGCACCGAAGGGGACTCGGTGTGGCCTCAGGAACCAGAAGGGACCGGTGAAAACGGGTGGATCCGCATGGATCGTGGCAGGGTCAGTCGGTAGGCTACCGGGTTGATGACTGCCTCGACAGGGAACGGGCCGATGAATCGGTGGTCCAACTTCTTTACCGGGCGGTCGGACGGGAGGTGGTTGGTGGAGAGCCACACCGGTCTCCAACTGCCAGCGGGGCGTTGCCCGTCGGGAGCGGTCGGCGGACCGTTTGTAATCCTCCTTTGCCCGATTCAGCTGCTGGCGTACCAACTGTTGGACCGCATGCAATTCCGTCAGGAAGGTCTGCGTTCGGGAACAGGAGAGTCCGGTGGTGCCAGAGGAAGAGCCGCGGATGGTACCCACATTGGCAAAGAACGGGTCATCTGAGTAGAGGTGTGCTGAGAGTTGTTAAAAGCAAACTCCGCCAGGGACAGGTAGTCGGCCCAGTTGTCCTGTTGCTGGTTGATGAAGCAACGGAGATACTGTTCCAGTATACCGATGACCTTCTCTGTACCCCCGTCGGTCTCCGGATGGTGCGATGACGACAGACACACCTGCACCTCCAACGCGCCATCAGGCTCTTCCAGAAGCGGGCTGTGAACTGAACTCCAGCGGTCCGAAACCACCCTGTCCGGTAGACCATGGAGGCGGAAGATGTGCTGCAGAAAGAGGCGGGCGTTTTGCGGCTGTGGGCAGTCCGCGGCATGGGATGAAGTGTGCCATCTTGGTGAGCATGTCCACCACCACCAGCACCGTGGTGAACCCAGAGGACGGCGGCAGGTCTGTCAGGAAATCCATAGAGATCGCCCCAGGGTCTGTCGGGTGTCGGCAAGGGCTGGAGGAGCCGGGAGGGGCCCCGTGGCGGTCTTGGCTTGCCGGCACGGCACGCAGGATGTCACGTAGGCATGTATATCATGCCGCACTGGGCCACCAAAAGGTCCGTGTCACCAGGTGGAGGGTCTTGAAGAACCCAAAATGTCCTGCTGCAGGGTTGTCGTGGCACTGGGTCATGACGAGGGCTCGGAGTGGTCCTGTGGGCACATATAATCGCCCCCAAAACTTGAGTAAGTCCTCCTCCAAGGTCCAAGGAGACGTGGGGCCCACCTCCGCTCTCCTTTGCTGCGACCAGGCGTCCTGGCGCTGCGCCTCTCGCACCTGGGCCCGCAAGTCCACTGGCTCCCGTGCTGCGGCCAAGGCTTCTGCCGGCAGCACTGTCCGTGGAGGAAGGGGGTCCTTGGCGCAGAGGTACTCTGGCTTGCGGGACAGGGCATCCGCCCTCCGGTTGTGACCGCTGGGAATGTAGGTCACGCGGAAGTTGAACCGGGCAAAAAACAACGACCACCGGAATCTGCCGCTGGTTCAACTTCCGAGCTGTGGTGAGGTGCTCGAGATTCCGATGGTCCGTTCGGACCTCCACCTGATGTCGGGCCCCCTCCAGATGGTGTCGCCAAGCCTCGAATGCAGACTTGATAGCCAGCAACTCTTTTCCCCAGATAGTGTAGTTGCGCTCGGAAGGATTGAGTTTCCGGGAGTAGTAAGCACAGGGAAAAAGTGTGCCGCCATTCGTCGGAGCCTGTAGCAGCGCCGCTCCCAGAGCCACATTGACGCGTCCGTTTCCACCACAAAAGGCCGGAGCGGGTCGGGATGCCTCAGGACGGGTTCCGTGACGAAGGCTTTCTTGAGGGCTGTGAATGCTTCTTGCTGCGGGGACCCCACCGAATGCAACCTTCTTCCTGAGGAGCTGGGTAAGTGGAGCTGTCAGTGTGGCGAAGCCGGGATGAAGGTCCGGTAGTAGTTGGCGAAGCCCAGTAGGCGCTGAACATCCTTCACCCGACGAGGGCTTCCCAGCTACACAAAGCTTCTACTTTACATGGGTCCATGGCTATGCCCTCGGGCGAGATGATATGCCCGAGGAATTCTATGGAAGTCCGGAAGAAGACGCATTTCTCCAGTTTCGCATTGAGTTGTTGCTCCATAGCGTTGCAGAACCAGACTGGCGTGTCGAAGGTGGCTTTCCTGGACCGGGAGTAAATCAGGATGTCGTCGAGGTAGATAACCACGAACCGATCCAACATGTCTCGGAACACGTCGTTCATGAAGTGCTGAAAACGGCGGGAGCATTGGTCAACCCAAATGGCATGACAGTGTATTCGTAGTGTCCGTATCGGGTGCGAATGCCGTCTTCCATTCGTCTCCTTCTCGCATCCGCACCAGGTTGTAGGCCCCGGAGATCGAGCTTGGTGAAGATCGTGGCCTCCGCAACCTTTCCAGTAGCTCCGGGATGAGCGGCAGGGGTAGCGATTCCGCACCGTAATGGCGTTTAGCCGGCGGTAATCACAGCATAGGCGCAAGTCCCTGTCTTCTTCTTCACAAAGAGGACCGGGGCCGAGAGGGACTTTGAAGGCGGATGAACCCTCGGGCCAGGTTTTTGTCCAGGAAGTCCCTGAGGCGGCCAACTCGGGCTCCGACATGGAATACAGGCGTCCCACAGGCAGTGGTGCGTTGGGCAGAAGGTCCACGGGCAATCGTGGGGCCGATGCGGGGTAGTCGGTCCGCCTCCTTCTCGCTGAACACGCCGGCGAAGTCCGTCAGCTCAGGAGGCAAGGTGATGGCAGCGGTGGGGCGTTCTGGCGGCACAGGTGTGGCGGATGTGATCGACGCACTGCAGACTCGGGAAAGAGATGGCGTTCGCGACCAGGCCACCTGAGGATCGTGGGTCCGAAGCCAGGCCAACCCAAGGACCAAGGAAAATGAAGGTCCGCCGTGACATAAAACTGGATCGCCTCCTCATGGTCCCCAATAGCCAGGCGCAAAGGCTGGGTGGCGAATTTAATGGGGCCGGACACCAGTTCTCGCCCATCAATTGTCTCTACCCGCATCGGAGGGTCCACGGAACCACGGGACCGCAAACTGGGTCACAAAGGCCTGGTCCATAAAGTTTGTTGTGGCCCTGAGTCCACCAGCGCATGCGCCTGGAGCCCGTCCGACTGGTTCCCCAACCATATCCGTGTGTCCAGAATCAGATGCCGAGGGGCCCAGAGTCTACTTCCATAGCGTCCAGTGGGGCTTAGTACGTGCCCGACCTAGGGTTTCCCGAGGTCGGGCCTGCCCGCTTCCGATTGGTCACGCTGTGATTCGGGGACGGCGTGCGTGCCCCACTTCGCTTGGGGCAAGAAGCGCGGCGGCCGGGCTCCCCACAGTACAGGCACAATCCCCTTGGCGCCCGGTTCCGCTCCTGGGCTGTTAGGCGAGGTCTGGCCGCTCCCAACTCCATGGGCTCTTCCGCAGCGGTTACAAAACGTGGGGCGACCCTGGGTGCTGGTGGTGCAGGAAGTGGGGGTGCAGATGTCGACGGAGGGTCCCGGGGGGTGCGACGGGACGGTCGCCGTTGCAGACGGGCATCGAGGCGGAGACAAAGGGGCACCAAGTTGTCGAGGGTCCGCGGCGCCCACGCGGGCCAGCTCGTCTTGCAATTCCACTGAGAGTCCCTCCTGAGAGCCCACCAGCGCTGCATCATTCCAGTCAGAGTCCTGGCACAAAAGACGAAATTCGGCGATGTACTCCTGCAGGGGGCGTTTCCCTTGACGGAGTTCCTTAAGGCGCCTGGTTGCCGTCAGCATTCGAACGGGGTCCTCATACATGGTGCGAGGTGCTGCCAAAACGCTGTTGGTCCGCCAGCAGGGGCTGTCCTGGAGCAAGAGGGCGTGGCCCATCGAGCAGCCGAGCCGGAAAGAAGGTTAATCACGAAGGCCACCTTAGCCCGGTCGTCTGGGAAATCCTCTGGCCTCATAGCCATGTAGAGCTGGCACTGTCCCAAGAAGGTCGGGAACATCTCAGGCTGCCCAGAAAACTTATCCGGCACGGTTATCGGGCACTTGCGACGAGGAGGAGGAGTGGGAGGATGGGGGGGGGCTGCAGGCACATTCCTGGCAGCAAGTTGGCCTGCCAAGTGAGCCACTTGCTGCTGGAGCTGTTGATTAGCCGCGTGTAGCTGCTCTAACTGCTGCTGTACCTGCTGCTGATCCATCTTTGGTGGAAGATGTTTTAGTCAGGTCTCGGACAAAATGTTCTGTTTCCCTTCCCCCAATACTCCCAGCAAAGAGTCCGTCAGAGGCCTTCCCTTTTTTTCCTTTTATTTACATAGATACATGTCCTGGCCACGCCTACCCACGGGCCTGCCAAGTTTCTGGAGATAACGAGGAAATTATAGATAAGGCCAGAATTACTCACGAATATATTCTTCCCTCCATGAATTAGCTTGCGCCAAATTCATTGTTTTGTCCGAGACAAAAAACCAGGAAGTCCCGCCTCCTATTTATAGTCTCTGCAGATGTCACTGCATGACAATTATGACTTGGCTTTGTCCCAACTCTTCCGCTGCTGCGCACGCCGATCAAGCCTTCGTAACCTTGCGTCCCTCCAAAACTGTTCTTGGGGCGTTGCCAAATCAGAAGAAAGCCGGGAGAATCAGGCCCCGCCCCTCCCTCTGAGTGGGTGCCAGGGAGGGAGAGGGCTCAAGAGAAGCAGGGCTTGCCAGGTCTTCTCCCTCATTTTCTGAATCATCCGAGTCCAGGAGTCTGGGTCCAGGAACCTGGGTCACAACAAAGAACCTCTCCCGGTCCGAGCACTCACTCTTTCAGGCTAAGTTGGCCTGCCAAGTTTCTGGAGATAACGAGGAAATTATAGATAAGGCCAGAATTACTCACGAATATATTCTTCCTCCAGCAAGATTAACAACTGCCTTGTATATGACCTAGATCTTGCCACTCTTTCTTTTATACTCTTTCATACAAGATACAATTATCATAGATACAGTCCACACAATATATTTGGGGAAAATAATAATGGCATAATCTATAGCATGGATTGAATTATAAAAAAATCAATTTTATAATATAAAATTACATAATAAATTAAGGCATGCCTGCATCGTGCATGAACTTGTTCCAGTGTATTACAGGCTTTTTCAGACATGGTGCCTCTGATAAGTTCCTCTGGAGAACAGTGATTATAAGCAGCAATTTATGGTTAGCATCTTCAAGGTATATTATAATTTATACCATGTAATTTATTTGTTTTTAAATGATGGCCATGATATTCTGACTCCAAAAACAGCCCAAGTTGACTAAATTTATGGCTACCTGGGAATTGGGAAGAGGATCTGCTGCTGCTTCCTTTGCAACTGTCCTTTTCACTTATATTTTTTCTTTGATGGATGTAACACATTCGAACAGATAGACTCCAACAGGAAGATCTGCAGCAAGATCATGATGTGATGGAATGTAGTGAAGAGGTGGATTCCCAGGTGAGAGGGGGTGGGAGGGGTAAGGAGCAACTTTGTCCAAGACAAAAAACCAGGAAGTCCCGCCTCCTATTTATAGTCTCTGCAGATGTCACTGCATGACAATTATGACTTGGCTTTGTCCCAACTCTTCCGCTGCTGCGCACGCCGATCAAGCCTTCGTAACCTTGCGTCCCTCCAAAACTGTTCTTGGGCGTTGCCAAATCAGAAGGAGGCTCCATGGAATCAGGCTGCCCAGAAAACTTATCCGCACGGTTATCGGGCACTTGCGGCGAGGAGGAGGTGGGAGGATGGGGGGCTGCAGGCACATTCCTGGCAGCAAGTTGGCCTGCCAAGTTTCTGGAGATAACGAGGAAATTATAGATAAGGCCAGAATTACTCACGAATATATTCTTCCCTCCATGAATTAGCTTGCGCCAAATTCATTGTTTTGTCCGAGACAAAAAACCAGGAAGTCCCGCCTCCTATTTATAGTCTCTGCAGATGTCACTGCATGACAATTATGACTTGGCTTTGTCCCAACTCTTCCGCTGCTGCGCACGCCGATCAAGCCTTCGTAACCTTGCGTCCCTCCAAAACTGTTCTTGGGCGTTGCCAAATCAGAAGGAGGCTCCATGGAATCAGGCTGCCCAGAAAACTTATCCGCACGGTTATCGGGCACTTGCGGCGAGGAGGAGGTGGGAGGATGGGGCTGTCGGTGCCACCACCGCTAGGTGAGTCAATAATTAGAACCCTTCAAAAAGAAGGACTAGCTGTTTCTTCGGGGGTCAAAAGAAAATAAGACCTGACCTTCCAGGGGTGGGTTTCACTTACCTTTGCTACCGGTTCGCTTAAAAAGTTTTTCTAGTTGACCCTATACTTTAGGCTGGAACAAGCGGTTTGAGAACTGGGTTATTGCTTTACTATCTTCTCTTGCTTTTTCATGCTCGGGCAACCCTGGGCTTCCCAGCACAATTGCAGAGTAGACGCTTTGCAATTTTCGCTCAAATAAATAAATAAATAAATAAATAAATAAATAAATAAATAAATAAATAAATAAATAAATAAATAAATAAATAAATAAATAAATAAATAAATAAATAAATAAATAAATAAATAAATAAATAAATAAATAAATAAATAAATAAATAAATAAATAAATAAATAAATAAATAAATAAATAAATAAATAAATAAATAAATAAATAAATAAATAAATAAATAAATAAATAAATAAATAAATAAATAAATAAATAAATAAATAAATAAATAAATAAATAAATAAATAAATAAATAAATAAATAAATAAATAAATAAATAAATAAATAAATAAATAAATAAATAAATAAATAAATAAATAAATAAATAAATAAATAAATAAATAAATAAATAAATAAATAAATAAATAAATAAATAAATAAATAAATAAATAAATAAATAAATAAATAAATAAATAAATAAATAAATAAATAAATAAATAAATAAATAAATAAATAAATAAATAAATAAATAAATAAATAAATAAATAAATAAATAAATAAATAAATAAATAAATAAATAAATAAATAAATAAATAAATAAATAAATAAATAAATAAATAAATAAATAAATAAATAAATAAATAAATAAATAAATAAATAAATAAATAAATAAATAAATAAATAAATAAATAAATAAATAAATAAATAAATAAATAAATAAATAAATAAATAAATAAATAAATAAATAAATAAATAAATAAATAAATAAATAAATAAATAAATAAATAAATAAATAAATAAATAAATAAATAAATAAATAAATAAATAAATAAATAAATAAATAAATAAATAAATAAATAAATAAATAAATAAATAAATAAATAAATAAATAAATAAATAAATAAATAAATAAATAAATAAATAAATAAATAAATAAATAAATAAATAAATAAATAAATAAATAAATAAATAAATAAATAAATAAATAAATAAATAAATAAATAAATAAATAAATAAATAAATAAATAAATAAATAAATAAATAAATAAATAAATAAATAAATAAATAAATAAATAAATAAATAAATAAATAAATAAATAAATAAATAAATAAATAAATAAATAAATAAATAAATAAATAAATAAATAAATAAATAAATAAATAAATAAATAAATAAATAAATAAATAAATAAATAAATAAATAAATAAATAAATAAATAAATAAATAAATAAATAAATAAATAAATAAATAAATAAATAAATAAATAAATAAATAAATAAATAAATAAATAAATAAATAAATAAATAAATAAATAAATAAATAAATAAATAAATAAATAAATAAATAAATAAATAAATAAATAAATAAATAAATAAATAAATAAATAAATAAATAAATAAATAAATAAATAAATAAATAAATAAATAAATAAATAAATAAATAAATAAATAAATAAATAAATAAATAAATAAATAAATAAATAAATAAATAAATAAATAAATAAATAAATAAATAAATAAATAAATAAATAAATAAATAAATAAATAAATAAATAAATAAATAAATAAATAAATAAATAAATAAATAAATAAATAAATAAATAAATAAATAAATAAATAAATAAATAAATAAATAAATAAATAAATAAATAAATAAATAAATAAATAAATAAATAAATAAATAAATAAATAAATAAATAAATAAATAAATAAATAAATAAATAAATAAATAAATAAATAAATAAATAAATAAATAAATAAATAAATAAATAAATAAATAAATAAATAAATAAATAAATAAATAAATAAATAAATAAATAAATAAATAAATAAATAAATAAATAAATAAATAAATAAATAAATAAATAAATAAATAAATAAATAAATAAATAAATAAATAAATAAATAAATAAATAAATAAATAAATAAATAAATAAATAAATAAATAAATAAATAAATAAATAAATAAATAAATAAATAAATAAATAAATAAATAAATAAATAAATAAATAAATAAATAAATAAATAAATAAATAAATAAATAAATAAATAAATAAATAAATAAATAAATAAATAAATAAATAAATAAATAAATAAATAAATAAATAAATAAAGGTTCTTAGATATTTTTATCATCTGCCCTATTTTCTACCCTTTCTTACTGGCCATCCATTTAACTAACCCATAAACATCACTCTGAGTTGCTCTTCAGAATTTCATTGATTAACAACTGATTAATTCCTCAGGAAGATATATAATGGGCATCCTCAGGAAGATATATAATGGGCATATTGGAAAACAGTATGCCTTAGTTGCCAAACAGTCGCTAAAAGGGCTCCCTTCTTACAGCTGTTACTTAAAACTGGACTTGGACTAAATAGCCCTTCAAGCAGTTAGCTTTGTGCTACAAAGTAGAATGACAGAGAATGTGTCACACAGAAACCCATATATTTCAAGCATTGTTTCTTAGTTTAATTGCAAGACCACTCTCCCTCTGAACTAGAGAAGGATCTGGGTAAACTATTAGCCTATCCAAGGCAGAGCATTGAAGGCTTGGTGTTTTGCTTCAACACAATCTGCCTTGACGCTTAAAAATTGAACCCTGAAAATGACTATTTTTGAGGCAGTTATCTTCTATCTGTACAAGAAATTATTTATTTATGGTTTATTTATTATATTTTTATGCTACAAATAACAGGAAGGCTTTAATGCTATTTTTGATGGATTTTAGATAATTAATCCATAGAAGAGTCAGGAAAGTAAAATCCCATCAAGATCAGTAGTGGGTTTCAAATCCCGTCGCTACCGGTTCGCTCATGGATGCATATGTGCTCATGCGTGTGACGCTTCTGCGCATGTGCGGAGATGTCCAGGCGGGTGGGCAGATAAGCGGAGTGTCCCACCACCGCCACTATCAGTTCGCCCGATCCAGGGTGAACTGTTAGCAACCCACCACTGATCAAGCTCCTCTACAGGAATGGGGACATAACTAGAATCCAAAATAACAACCAAATACCGGTCTGGCTATCCACGATGGAAGCACTAATACATCCAAATGTTCTTGATCTGGAAAAATTACAAGATATAAAGATATTCTAAATGAACAAGGGGAATTAAAATCGAAACAAGAATTTAAAAGATCAAGGAATTGATTTGGCTTGGTGGCCACTTATGCAAATACAATCATGATACAAGAAAGATGCAGAAATGTTACGGATTTTACAAAGAACCATCAGAATTAGATCATATATTTTTAGGGATGGATGATAAATTAATAAAAAAAATATAGCTATTTATTGAACTTTAAAATGGAAGAGAAAGAAGTAAAAGAAACTATGATAGTATGGTCCAAAAACTATGGATATACTATAGAATCAGACAAATTGCAAAAACTTGGGAAAGAGACTATTAATTGATGATGTCAACAGGCTATAAAGAAAATCTTTACAAAATGTTTACAGGTGGCATTTGCCACCAGCAAAGATGTTTCAAAACGTATCTCCCAGATGTTGGAAATGTAAACAGATACCAGGTTCTTATTATCATATGTGGTGGACTTGTCCTATGGTAATAAAGTATTGGTTAAAAATAAAAATGTGGTTAGAAGAAATGACAAAACAACAAATAGATTTAAAATCAGAGACATTCTTGTTGGGTATCTTAGTGGAGAAATATAATAAAAGAAATACATATTTAATTTTACATGTGGCGAGAACTGTATATGCACAAAACTGGAAAAATGATAATATACCTACAGAGGAAAATGTAATAAAGAAAATATTAGAATGTGTTGAAATAGATAGATTAACACTGAAAATTAAGCATAAGGAAGAAACAGATCACTTTTTAATTTGGGAACAATTCTATCAAAGGTTAGAAAATAGAAGCAGAAGTTAGAAACTTAGAATGGAGGAGGATATGTAATTAAAGATGAAATAAATGTGTCATTAAATAAAGAATATTGAATAACCAGAATAAGTAAACATTATGATTAACAGAATTAGAGGATAATGGTTACAAATGTGATGTTCATAGGAGGTTTATAATGCTTGATATTATTAACCAATTATAGATAAAACTGAACAGTGTTTTATTAAATAATAAAAAATGAAAAATGTTTAATAAGGATAAGTGAAGACTATGGTGACTAGACTTTAAGAATAATAGTTATAGTTATTGTATGTATGAAGCTTGTTACTTGTACTTTAAAGAGATTGTATCCAGACAGTACACTGCCACTGTAGATATGGAAATTTTATATATAACAAAGAAAATTGTATAATAATAATAAAATAATAAAAAAAACACACAACCATGACCAAGCTTATGTTTTCAGTAATATTTGTAGAACAAGTCTAAGAACATTTTTCTTTTTTGGTGCTTTTAAGTCAGTTTTGACTTTTTACAACAACTTGTACAAGCCCCTGCAGTTGCCTCAGCAAGATTTCTGAAGTGGTTTTCCATTGCCTGCTTCTTAGAGCTGATAGTGTGTGACTGACTCAGCTACATTTTTGCCAAAGATGGGACCAGAACAGTCTTCCAGTTTTCAGCCTGATGCCTTGACGCTATATCAAACTGGTTCCTGTTCTAAGAACATTTATGCAAAAACTCCACTATATTCAAATCTGCTCACTCTCCTAAATTAGCTAATGTTATCTGAATTAGGATCTTAGTTCAGAATTCCTTATACATGACATGAAATATTTATAGATTTTAAATTGTTTGTCTTCAAATCTAAAAAAACTCAGGAAACAGTTTAGATCTGTATACAACTTTTAAATTCATTTTTATGATGTTCATCTTTTAAATTTAAAAAATCAATATATGACAAATATATACTGTACATCAATAAAAATATAATAAAGTTACATTTTATTCAAATCCAGCAGAGTTAATTTTCAAAATACCAAGCTAATATAATCTATAAACTAGAATATACTACAGAATACATAACTCAGTTAAAGGGTTTATAAAGTACTCTTAAAATCTACTGCCACAAATGTTTCCTGTCTATCTAATCCTTTATTTTATTCTTAAGAGCCATTGTTCTATTTGTAGATAGTAAAATATTTAATTAGTGATTGTGCTTCCTATCATAATGTAAATAAGGCATGCCAATCTCTAACGCATGCAACGGAACCTTATTTTAGCTGAGTTGATCAAAGTTTTGGCACTTTCAAAACTAAATCCATTAACTTATAAACAATACATTATACTATATGTAATTTATAATAAATGGCTAACATGCAGATAGTTTAAAAAGCTGTGTTATGCGCCAAAGACAAGCAACTTAAGAATCCAAAAATATTTTATTTTGTTTTATAGATAGCATATAAAAGGGAATATTACATGAAATTTTTCACAAACTCACTTAAAATGCCCAGATCATTCAAGAAAAAGTCATGCAGTTTAAAGAATATAATCCAGCATAATTTTAATAATATATTGTGCATGTTTTCACCATACATTCTATGGCTTAATAAAATATATCCCTGAACAGTTAGTACAAGAACAGTCAGTATTTTAATACTAGATATGAATGTGGTATCTAGGATTAAAAAATACAGATTTATTGGAGTACAGCATTGCAATGTTTTTCCCCAAAATAAGACCTACCCCAAAAATAAGTCCGTGCATGTTTTTTACAAGTGTCTAACATAAACCCTACCCCCCAAAATAAGCCCTACTTAAGAGCCTGCACAGGGGTTGCTTGCAGTGGTGCAGCCACGAGATGAGGGGGTGGAGCTGCCCCACGCACCCTTTACTGGCTCCCCTCAGGGCCCCTGCAGCCTGGCTATCCATGCCCTGACACCTGCATCACGACCGTAGCACCAGCAGCCGGCCCGCTTCTTCTGCTTGTTTGTGGCTGCAACAGAACAGGAGGCTAAGTGGTGTGCTGGTTCCACAGCCGTGAGGTGAGGCAGGTGTCGGGGCATGGATTGCCTGACTGCAGAGACCCTAAGATAAGCTGGTGTAAGGCCTGTGGGGCACTCCACACACACCCCGCCTCACCTCATGGCTGTAGCACCAACATGTCGCTCAGCCTCCTGCTTCATTGCGGCTATGAGCAAGCAGAAGAAGTGGGCTAACTAGCAAGCAGGGTCCTTCTGGATGGGGCTGGTGGAGCTTCCGCCGTGAGGCAAAGCCGGTGTCGGGGCATGGGTGGTATGGTTGCGGAGGCCCTGAGGTAAGCCATGCATGGGGCATTTCCACCACCACCCCTGCCTCTTGGCAGCAGCACTGGCACATTCTGCAGCCTTCTGCCCCACTGCGAGCAAACGAAAGAAGTGGGCTTCCTGTACATGAAAAAAAAATAAGACATAATAGTAGTGCTTATTTTGGGGGCCAAAAGAAAATAAGACCCAGTCTTATTTTCAGGGAAACACAGGTATGTAATATTGATAGTTAGTGTTTTCAAAAGAGAAGTTGTTCTCAGCTGACATCTAAGGTCTAGCTGTCTCACTTTTGTATTGTCCAAAATAATATAGTCTATAGATAGTCCTTGAGAAATGACAGGCCTCTTAATGAAAGTTCAAAGTTATGACCAACACTCCAAAACTACAGACTACTCTATTTCAAAATCATGTCAGTTTTAGTGGCCTCATGGACATTCACTCTTATTATAGGATGCTGCAGTGCCCTCCTGCCTCTCTTCTCTCCTTCCCAGCCTGACGGGACTGCTCCCCACACCTCCTGGAAGCAGTTGTCACCTTCAGGGTCCCAACAATTCCTTCCGCAAATGGTGCTGCTGTCACAGCTTTCTGTGCCCATCAGTTGGTCGCTGATCAGCTGACCATCAGGAGGCTACAAGCCTCTCCTGCCTTTGGCTAGGTTTTGCATAAAAGCTTCATGTCGACCTTCCCAAAACCTTTCCTTTACTTGAACACCCCTCCCCCAGAAAGCCACATTTCTTCAATAAATAAAATTTTAAAAAGCTGCAAGCAACAGACTTGTAGATCTTCCCCTCTCCCCCACCCCAATTAGCTGCTAAAACTAAATTCTTTTTCTGCTTCCCAATCTGTCCCTTCTTTTAGCCTTACTTTGACTCCAGACTGAACAATAGAAGGAAAGAAGATCTTTCTGCAGCTTTTTCTTTGAACTTGGGGAAAAAAACCCTTCACCTCCCAAAATTAGCTGACTACGATACTGTAGAAACTTGTGCAACGAAATGGAGGATGCTAGATCTTTGTAAGCTTTAAGTGTCTGTCTAAATTTCTGGTAGAGCCCAGCTAGGACTTAAAGGCCAGAGACCGTAGACTGCCTTCTATGGGCAATCAGACAGACAGCAAAGCTTGCAAAGGCCCATTTCATTGCACAAGTTTCTACTGTAGGGTAGCTTGGAAATGAAGGATTTTTTCCTAGTTCAAGAGGGAAAGCTGCAGAAAGATTTTCTTTCCTTCTTGCTTCCGTTCCTCTACTCTACAATCTGGAGTCAAGGTGGCTTTTGGGGGGAAGGAGGAAGGAATTAAGCAGGTTTTGGAAAAATCTCCCTGAAGCTATCACCTGAGTCACTAAATTTTGCTATCCATGTCTGATAAATACTTCTTCCACTAATGAACAAAAGTTTTACGCATTTAACTAGACACAAATAAACAAAACATATATTTTCATTTTATAGATGGAAATTTTATTTTAAGTACAATATATCTTGGTTTCTTCTGCTTTGACTGTAGCAACCAAAAAACCCCAACCAAGTTTATTTATTCCCTCATTTGGTACAAGCAGAGACAAGATGTGTCATAAATCCACTAAATATTATACCTATCCCTATGGAATCTGGTGGTATGCTCTAAACGCTATGGCAGTGACCGTAATACAAAATTACCATACTAACTTTTTTGATAGTATGTTAATACAGTCTAAAGAAGACTTTTAGATGAAGATGGAGCAGAGCTATGCATGCAGAAGAAAATAATACTGAAAACAATACTAGACATTAAAAATATGTTTATTTTCATTAAATAACATTAAATATACTTTAATATTTTCATGTTCTTCTAAGTTGTACGACTCCTGTGATGTAGTAATATGACTCAAATATGAAATGAAATGAAAGTAAGTTGCAGTATCCTCTGAGATAAAAAAAAAAAAGTCAAGACGGCAGTTGTGGCAGTGCGACAGCAACACTACTCTTTTTTGTACATGCATAAATGTTGCACACCAAGACAAAAGGTGCTGCCACAATTGGTATGTTGATTTTTTGACATGTTTTTGCCCCCTCTCCTGACTCTTTTGTTTATAAGAACACACATTTATTATTGTTGGAAGAAATTACAAAAATTATGGTCTTAAAACATACAAATTACCTCAAAAGAATAGAATAGAATAGAATTTTTTTTTTAAAGCAAAGAAAGTATGCTTGTTGCTATAGAATGCTTTTTTAAGCCATGTTTCATTTTAGTTAAAAGACAATAAGCAGACTAGTAAACATATGATGACCAATTACAATTCTTTGTAGACTGGGCTGCAGACTGAATGAAAATAAACAATTAGTTAGCAGCCATTGCATATACCACATTAAGTAAAATTCTTCTGAGAGAGCATCAAGAGGCCTGGGCTTTTACATGCAAACTGCTCTTATTTTTACTAGATGCAGGATCTATGCAGCTACTGACAACTATCTATTAGGACTTGTTACTTGATGACTGCATTCTCCTACAACAATTGTCTGAAGCTGGAAAATTCAGAGTATAAAAAAAGTTTCACGCTATACAACAAATGAATGTGGAAGTAAATAGTTTCAGGGAAAACACCAGATGTAGACTAGACTAGAAAGAATAGTGTGCAGTAGAAGAGCAATAAGATTAGCTAGACATCAGTAAATTCATTTATTTATCACCAAATTAGATAAAGTGGTTAACAATATTCAGTTCATTTTAATACTAATTATGATATTTTTAATTTCTTTAAGAATTTTTATTTTGTAAGTTATCTAATTAATTTTTATACAACTGCTTTTTCCCCATAGTTTTGAAAATTAAAATTAAAGTCAAAAATTAAAAAAGAGGAACAAACGTTTGAATTACTTTTTAAATAGAACACACCAAGACAAGAAGCAGACTATAGAAAGAAAATCACTAGGCTATACAGAACAAGAAACTGAATCTCAATAGACCTTTTTCAGGCTCATTTACAACAAAATAAATTGTTCTAATTCTTTTTGTTGAAGAGGTTGCATTTGCCCACTATCTTCTTTCAAATGGATAGTAGCTACTCTGCACATGAATGTATCACTTTATCTACAGCCTGATCCACAGCTGTTTAAAGTTCCTGCTGACCACTCTCATTCTCTTTTTATTTTAATTCTGTTACCAAACACCAGGGCTTAGCTAGAGTCCCCAACTCCTCTGTTTTCTTACTAATTTACCTTTCCTACCTTTTGGAAAGATATTTAAACCAAGAATAAAGGACAGTGAGATAGTTATTTAGAAATGGAATTAAAGCTTTAAGTATCTCTGCCTCAATAAAGGACCCATTGTTTATATGAGCTATCATTACTACAGTCCATTTTCTTCTAATGGCAAATGTTAGATTTCAAGGTTTATTGTCATAAATGATCAGAATTTCCACTTTATAATTAATATAATTAGGTTACATTGTTACTTTAGTATTTTCTTGCCGAATCTTTTCAGATTCAGTAGTACTTTCCTTCAAAAATTAAATTGGAGAAGAAATGCTTGACATCACACATAAACATGCATAACTGTGATTTTTAGTCATTCACGGTTTATTTTAAATATAAAAGAGTTATTTTTAATAACTCAGAAATAAAATATTAAAATAATTACACATATTATTCTCAATTTGATTTAAAATTGTAAAAGTACTTTTCCAGAAAATGGATGAAATGATCACTGGAACGATTTTTTTCTCCTGCCAACAAACAGTTGACTTTGCTGCCAAAGCCAGTCCTTTGGCAGCAAGCTCCCCAGATTGTTTGGTTATAAAACAAATTTGGATTATATTAAAAATGAATATAACAATAAATTAAAGATATTGAACATTATATATTATATACGCTTTACAATGACAGAGAGACAAAGAGAGACATAAAAGAAACAATACAGCCATATTAATTTAATGTCAAATTATAAGCTCTGAATGAAAATATCGATAAAAGGTTTGATGATTTAACAACAGTTATAAATCAACCCAAGGATGATACTTGGATAACAGCAGCTAAATCACACTTAAAATTGGATGGATTGGAAGTCAATTTGTTGTTGATAGAATTGAAGAAGAAGATTTGAGAACTGCAGGCTTTTTGGAGAAGGCTGAAAGAAGTATGAATTTAAAAATCTTATTGCATATTGTTTTGTGAAATACAATAATAGATTAACAGAGGGCTTTCAAGTTTCTTTTTGTGGTTGGGTTTACCTGTTAAATGTTTTTTAATGAGTAGATAGATGGTCAAATCAGCTGGGGAAATAATGCTTATTATTATTATATTATTATTATTAGAAGATTATAAATTGTAGAGCTGTTTTGCAAGGGGGAACTATTATTTAGAAATACATTTATTAGTGTTCAACTCGGGGGCACTTTATGTGTATATTTGTCTCTTTATGCATATTTTTATCTGGTTTAGTTAGTTTTGCTTTGTTTTTGTTTCCCTATTTTCTGCTGAAGTTTGCATTTTAACTTTGGAAATAAAATTTATTAAAATTGTACATGTATAGGCATCAGTGGTGGGTTTCTACCGGTTTGTCCTGGTTCGGGCAAACAGGTAGCGGTGGATGTCATCACGGACACTCTGCGCATGCACAGAAGTACTTAAAGGAAATAAATAAAGGTTATTCTTTTATAAATTGTAACAAATATAATACCAAAGTGTGAGACTATCTGTTTGCTGTTTTCTGACTATGCAAAGTGACTATAATTGGTAATGTAATCAATTGTGGAGACAATGTATTATGACTTGATAAGAGCTTCCCAGGAGACAGAAACTTACGCCTGAGCCAAAAATCCTATCAGGAGACAGGAACATCGGCCCAAGGTGAAAATTATAAGTAAATAAGAAAAGATATCGGAGAATGGACGGAAATTGCCAAGATGACCCTTAAAGGTGTAAAACAACTAAAAGGACAAAGTGGGTAAGGGGGGAATTTCTTAGGCGTGGCGTGCATTGTGTAGGAGTATAAAATGTGTAGCTTGAACACTGTTTCTTGCACTCTTTGAACTCAATCCAATTGGGAAGAGTCTAAGAGGCTGCGCTTGCAACCGCTTTTTTATTTTCATATTTTTTTACAATAAATCTTTGATTTTGTTAATCAGACTTGTCTTGGAGTTGTGAGTATCAAATTTGGGTTTTAAATCTCACATACTGCATGTGAGTGAAGCAAGCGCATGCGCACACGCTCACAGCTTGGATCTTTTACATGCTTGGATTTGATGTTATGATGCATTTACACAAGAGTGGGTCTTGCACAGTAATGAAGGATATTTAATATTTTTTTTATTTTCACAGTTAGTAGTGGTCACTACATTTAAATGGAAGGATTTACCATATTGAAAAGGTTATATCAAAATGTTGAGGAAAATAAATTATTATTTGTTTATTTATATTACATTATTTAAGTAATAAGTATTATAGTTCTGGGAGAAAATTTATCCCTTATAGTTCAGATGAAATGTATATTTTTACAACTTCAGATGCAATTTTATTTATGTATTATTTATTTATTTTATTTATTTATTTTATTTGATTTTTATACCGCCCTTCTCCCGAAGGACTCAGGGCGGTGTACAGGCATAATAAAACCGACAATACAATATACACGTTTAAAATACAATTTAAAAAACTTATTTAAATTAGCCCAGTGATTAAAATTTACCATACTAAAAAACCCCGTTTAAAATTAATAAATTTAACATTAAAATCCCAATTTAAGCCAGCCCCGCGTGGATAAAAAGATGAGTCTTGAGTTCGCGACGAAATGTCCGAAGGTCAGGTATTTGGCGTAAACCCGGGGGAAGCTCGTTCCAGAGTGTGGGAGCCCCACAGAAGGCCCTTCCTGGGGCCACCAGCCGACATTGTTTGGCGGACGGCACCCTGAGAAGTCCCTCTCTATGGGAGCGTACGGGTCGGTGGGAGGCGTGTGGTAACAGCAGGCGGTCCCGTAAGTACCCAGGTCCTAAGCCATGGAGCGATTTAAAGGTCATAACCAACACCTTAAAGTGCACCCGGAAGGCCACAGGCAGCCAGTGCAGTCTGCGCAGGAGCGGTGTTACATGGGAGCTACGCGTAGCTCCCTCTATAACCCGCGCAGCTGCATTCTGGACTAACTGAAGCCTCCGAGCGCACTTCAAGGGAGCCCCATGTAGAGAGCATTACAGTAATCCAAGCGAGAGGTAGCAGGCGCATGAGTGACTGTGCATAAGGCATCCCGATCAAGGAAGGCGCATCTGGCGAACCAGGCGAACCTGGTGGAAGGCCCTCCTGGAGACGGCCGTCAAATGGTCTTCAAACGACAGCCGATCATCCAGGAGGACACCCAAGTTGCGCACCCTATCCTTTGGGGCCAGTAACTCGCCTCCAACAGCCAGCCGCGGCTGCAGCTGACTGAATCGGGGTGCCGGCATCCACAGCCACTCCGTCTTGGAGGGATTAAGCTTGAGCCTGTTTCTCCCCATCCAGACCCGTACAGCTTCCAAACACCGGGACAGCACTTTGACAACTTCATTGGGGTGGTCCGGAGTGGAAAAGTACAGCTGGGTGTCGTCAGCGTACTGCTGGTATCTCACCCCGAAACCACTGATGATCTCACCCAACGGCTTCATGTAGATGTTGAACAGCAGGGGCGAGAGAATCGACCCCTGTGGGACCCCACAAGTGAGGCCCCTCGCGGTCGACCTCTGCCCCCCTGTCAACACCGTCTGCGACCGGTCGGAGAGATAGGAGGAGAACCACCGATATACGGTGCCTCCCACTCCCAATCCCCCCAACCGGCGCAGCAGGATACCATGATCGATGGTATCGAACGCCGCTGAGAGGTCTAATAGGACCAGGGCAGAGGAATATCCCCTGTCCCTGGCCCTCCAGAGATCATCCACCAATGCGACCAAAGCTGTCTCCGTGCTGTATCCGGGTCGGAAGCCGGACTGGAACGGGTCTAGATAGACATCTTCATCCAGGTGTTGGGGCAGCTGTCGCGCCACGGCACTCTCTACAACCTTCGCAACAAAGCGAAGGTTGGAGACTGGACGATAATTACCCAAAATAGCTGGGTCCAAAGAGGGCTTCTTAAGGAGGGGTCTCACCACCGCCTCTTTCAAGGCGGCAGGGAAAACCCTGTCCAACAAAGAAGCGTTGATAATCCTCTGGAGCCAGCCTCGTGTCACCGCCTGAGTGGCCAGTACCAGCCAGGAAGGGCACGGGTCCAGTAAACATGTCGTGCCGTGAAGCCTCCCCAACAACCTGTCCACGTCCTCGGGAGCCACAGGGTCAAACTCATCCCAAATGTGCTCAACAAGACGTGCCTCCTCTCCCTCGCTTGGATCATCCCAAATTTGGTCCAGACCGTCCCTCAGCTGAGCGATTTTATCGTATAGATAACCACTAAACTCCTCGGCTCGTCCCTGCAAAGGGTCATCCCGCACCTCCTGATGTAGGAAGGCGGGTCACCCAAACAGGGCGGCCGGGCGGTTATCTGCCAGCGCAATGAGGGTGGAGGCGTAGGGCGCCTCGCTTCCCTCATTGCCACTAGGTAGGTCCTAGAATAGGTCCTAACTAGTGTCCGATCAACCGGGCGACTGGACCTCCAGGTGCTCTCTAGGCGTCTTCTCCGGCGTTTCATCTCCCTCAGCCTCGGAGAACCAAGGGGCGGACGAGATCTCGCCGGGTCAGAGGCCGCAAAGGCGCGACACGGTCCAGGGCCCCGGCCCGCTCCCAGGCCACGACCAGTTCCTCAGTCGTGCCGTGGGCCAGATCCTCAGGGAATGGCCCAAGCTCCGTCTGGAACCTCTCAGGGTCCATCAGGCGCCTGGGATGGAACCACCGTATAGGTTCCGTCTCCCTGCGGTGGTGAATGGCGGTTCGGAAGTCTAGGCGAAGGAGAAAATGATCCGACCATGACATTGGTTCTGTTACTAAATCATCTAATACCAGATCATTTAACCACTGTCCAGAGATATAAATCAGATCCAGCATGCCTCCCCCCGTGTGCGTAGGGCCATCATTTACTCGAATCAGGTCCAAGGCCGTCATGGAAGCCTGGAACTCCCGAGCTGCCGTCGATGACAAGTTGAATTATTAGTGCTCCAGTTCCAATGTTAAATTTTTTTTGCAATTTCTTGAGTCTCCAACTGCAGCTATAAGACTTACAGTAGGTTCTCAAAGAAGATATCTAATAATATCTCTAACTTTGTATCCCACCAGCATTTTTTCCTTGTGGCAGAAATGGCACCATTAGGGAAATCAAAGAAGAGATATAACAGGATTCTTCTGCAACTGGTGCCTAAACCATTCTCCTCCCCTCCTATATCCCTCCCCAGCTCTCTGATGTTTCTTAGACTCAGCAGATATTTAGCCTGCACAAAACCTTAATGTATTACTTTTATGAAACACCCGTTTGATTAGGCCAGTAAAAAGGTCTCCCCTTTCTAGGCATTGCATGGGGGCACAGAAACCACTTCTATAAAGTGAAGCAGCTGAACAAAGTTATTGGAGTCAGTGTGGTTCCGTGAACTGAAGCAGCAAAGCTCTGCCAGTGATAACTATGTTGCTGGACTGAACTTAGAACAGATACCTTCCCTTTTGTTGTAATGAAAAGGAACAAAACCAAAGCTAAACAAAAAGCCAGGAAGAAGATGGAGCCTCATAATTATTTCTTACATATAATATAAGAAATTTTATATATTCTCTGCTATTGTAGGCAGAAATAGTCAGAACTGTAAAGATCCAAATGTAGCTTTCTGCCACCTGATCACTCTTCAAATATGTCAGCACAAATGGAGGCTCCAGTTCTGAAGATAGCTTGAATAATATATTTCGGGATTAACTCTAAAAAATACAAGCTGACATAACAAATATGTGTATACTTACAGAGACTGGAGAGAGTGTAGGTTCTGAAGTGCTTCAGAGGGAACTTGTCTTAACAGGTTGTTCTGAAGCATTCTATATTAGTACATAAAATAGGTAAACAAAAAAAGAAAGTTAAATTTGTTGTCTTATGCTAATTAGAACTACAAATATAAATTAAATTAATAATTCCACAGAGAGCTCTTGCTAATTACTGCTATTCAAAACCTGAATTTTAGGTACAATAACTGTTTTGCTATTGTAATGTAAACTTTATTCAAGGGTTAGAATATTAGAAACCTAGATTTTAAGTTTCCACTGTCATGAAACTGTTTTTAAAAAGTGCATCCGCTTTATCCCTCAATTTAATAAGACAGTGGCTTCTAACGTTTTGGCCACCAGGGATCAGTTCCTTGGAGAAAGGTTTTTCTATGGATCGGAGGCTGCATGATTTTGTGTGCTGCCTGCATCCAGAAGATGGGGCATTGCTTGCTAGAGTGGACCAGTTTCTGGCATGCTGCAGATCAGTGCCGGTCCACGACTGGGGATCCTTATTATAAGAGAGTTAAATTAGGTAGCTTTCCATTAGCTGGGTACAATAAGATTGTAATTACTGAAGAACCTGGCTTGATGAATATTACAAAGAGCTGAATTGATTAGCTGCATATTTGACCCAGCTTTTGTTCATCTGGTTTCTCAATATACAATTTACCTAGGCTTTAGAGTTGATGGTCAAATTAAGTGATCCATAAAAATATTATCTTGCTGACCAGGAAAACTTGAGGCAGGCTACAATGGCATTTTGCCCAGCTAGAAAACAGAACCTAATTTTTTTAAAATCATTTTTTATTTTACTCAAAAGATTACAATAAAAAATATTTTTTTTAAAAAAATAGACAAATACATTGCATCTTTATTGTTATCTAACAAGAAAATTGAATATTGGTCCCTTCAAAGATCTGGTATGATAGATTTGTGAAATACATCTGAATTCTGCATGTGATATAGCATTTACCAAATATCAAATTCATTATCTAATGCAGTGTATGGGATAATCTTCAGTAATGCAAGATGCTTGTAATTGTTAGGTCTACATGATTTTTCTTTTCTATTAGTTTAGGTTCGTAAACTAAATTATGACAATACTAGGAAAGTGAAAAAATATTCTACAATATTTATTAAGCAAAAATAACAATATTTTTCCAGATTGAATGCATCTACTGTATAAAGAGAAAAAAAGATAGAATCTCTAAATATTAATAGTTACTATGTTTATAATAATTAATTTGTTCATTTTCTATTTTCCCCATTAAAAATGAAACTAGAAATAAAAATTAATATTTTCAACAGCAGAATTATCAACAGAATGTTCTTTGGAAACTAAAACATATCCTTTGTTAGAAGCTAAAGAAACAAGCATTTATATAAAATCAGATTTCCTCTGATATTGTGCAAAGATGCTAATGTCATGAGTAAATTGGTTTTGGAAAATTCTTTTAAGAAAGTGAAGATATATTTTATTATAGGGTTAGGGTTGTAGCTGTATCAAAATAAATATTTTAGCTTTAAATACAGTGTGCTTTAATTAGCATAAATCCCCAGATTTTAATACATCACCTAAAATGTATAAAACAATACTATAATTTACTCACAATACTTTAAGTCTGAAGAGTCCAGCAAATGCTCCTCTGGGGATATATGTCAAGCTATTTCCTGCCAGACGCCTACAGGGTTAAAAGATAAAAGATAAACAGATTTCATCTCATGTGGAATTAATTTGGATGCTAAAATGTTCAAGACAGCAGTGTTGGAACAACTAGAGAGCCAGAAGTAGTTGTTTAAGAGCTCTGTTTTGTCATAATTAATGTTCTGTGCAAAACATCCTGTAACTATACAGTCCATTTACAAGCAGCTGGGCAAATGTAGTTTGCCTCAATAAATCTAGTTTATGTTACATGTGTAATTGTTCAATCTGTTCTGCTTCAGTAGCAAATAATTCAACATTCTAGGCTGTGGATGGTCCACTAGTTGTATATCATCATGATAACTTTATAGTTCTTCCATAAGACACAAACATAGTCAGAGGAAGCACTTTTTCTGAAGTAGAAACTTCATCAGCTTTGAATTTATGTAAGCAAATGAGCTCCAATCAATATATAAACACCTCCTATCTAACAGGCAGAAAGAGATAAAATTGAAAATAATCTGTTTTTAAAACTTCACAATCAAACTTGTGTTGTCTTTTTTACATATCAATAAAAAAGCTTCAATCAAAAAAAAAATCCCTCTGGAAAAGAAACAAAAAAGGCTATATTACAAACTTCAGAAACCGTTACAGAAACATATGCAACCAAATTAAAACTGAATGCACAAATTACCACACCAAGCAAGAAGAAAACCTTCTACGCACAAATTCCAATCGTGCCTTTTATAATTTTGTCAACAGTAAACTTAAAGATTCAAGATCCATCCCACCACTAAAAGATTCTAACAACAAAGAATGCAATGACGAAACAGTCAAAGCAAACCTCTTCAACATTTTCTTTGGCTCAGTTTTTGTTAACTCCGATAACACATATCCAACATTCCACAAACGAACCAGCAATGACTATGATGATTTAACTCATATAGATTTCACAGAAGACAACGTTGGTAAAGCTCTTCACAACTTAAAACCATCGCTTTCTATTGGACCTGACGGTCTATGTGCATATTTCTTAAAAACTTTCCATTAATATAGCTGAACCCCTAAGTATTATCTTTGATAAAGCTTTCACTACCAGTTCTCTTCCCAAACTTTGGTCACTAGCCACAGTCATCCCCATCTTCAAAAGGAGACCCCAGCTTAGTCGAAAACTACAGACCGATCTCCCTTTGCTCGTCACCTGCAAAGTCATGGAATCTATCATCAATCAATCCATTACCTCACACTTAGAAACTAACAACCTACTCTCCAACAAACAATTTGGTTTCAGGAAAAAGTTATCATGTAACTTACAACTTCTCCACTGCAAAAACATATGGACTTCAAATCTAGATCAAGGCAAATCAATAGATGCAATCTACATAGACTTCTGCAAAGCTTTTGACTCAGTAGTACACGATAAACTTCTCCTTAAACTAACATCCTATGGCATCTCAGGACCCCTCCACAAATGGATATCTGCTTTTCTGTCTAACAGACAACAAGTGGTCAAAATTGGCAATGCTTTATCAAATCCTGTTCCTGTCAAGAGTGGCGTTCCTCAAGGCAGCGTCCTTGGACCAACACTCTTTATTCTATACATTAATGATCTTTGTGACCATATCTCAAGTAATTGTGTTCTCTTTGCTGACGATGTCAAACTATTTAACACCACAGACAACACTTCTATCATTCAAAACGACCTTGACCATCTAACCGCTTGGTCTAAAATTGGCAGCTCAAATTTCAACCAGCAAATGCTCAGTCTTACATATAGGAAAAAAGAACTCTAAAACTAAGTACATACTAGATGGACATTACCTTACAGACGACCCCCATCCCGTTAAAGACCTTGGAGTTTTCATGTCAAATGATCTAAGTGCCAAAGCCCACTGCAACTACATAGCAAAAAAAGCTCTAAGAGTTGTAAACCTAATTTTGCGTAGCTTCTTTTCCAAAAACACCACACTACTAACCAGAGCGTATAAAACAGTGATTCCCAAACTGTGAGCCGCGGCTCCCAGGAGCAGCGCCACACTCTAAGGGGCAGCGAAGAAGCAGCGTCCGCTCCACCGCGGTGCCGCGAGATCCCAGGCGCACAAAGCCAGACACGGCCGCAGCAACGGGACTCGCACACGCAACTCGGGACAACTCCAAGCCAAGGGACCCCGCACAGCCGCACCCACCCCAGCGGGGCAGGCCACAGCAGGCAGGAAGGCGGCAGGCGCCGACGGCGGACCAAAGGAAGCGCGAGCTCCGGCCCGCCCGCCCGCCTGAACCACAGCGCCCGCCCAGACCCGCCGCCTGGCGAAACAGCGCACCTCCCCTCAGTCTGCCCAGCGCCACTGGCCTCCCAGACCACCCGACACGCTGCCCAACACGGCGCGGCCACCACGCTCGGCGGCATCGGGAAGAGGGCTGCGCAGAAAATAGCAAAACCACCCGTTAGTTCCTCCCAGGTGAGCCAGGCTGGAGGCGAGAACAGCCACCTCCTCCACAAGGCGGAGACCCGAGGGAACAAGGGGATCGCGAGGCCAAACTCCGAGACCTAAGCAGGGACCCCACGCCTGGGAAAGTTCCACAGAGGCGCTCCCATCAAAGGAGGCAGGCGCGTCCATCAGCAAAACATGAGTATGCCAAACACTTTGTAGAAACAGACTTTTTGATTAAACTCACATACCTATGTGATATCTTTGAAAAGTTGAATGTGTTGAATCTCTCTTTACAAGGAGGCAATATGCACATTTTAAAGTTAACAGAAAAGATTTCAGCTTTCAGAAAAAAATTCAGAAAAAAAGACAAAAATTTAAAAAAAAATCGGATGTACCTATTAAGGGAGCCGCGGAAAAAATCCGAAGTGTTATGGGAGCCGCAAACCGAAAAAGATTGGGAACCTCTGGTATAAAACATTTGCTAGACCAATTCTAGAATATAGCTCACCTGTTTGGAACCCTCACCACATCTCTGACATCAATACAATCGAACGTGTCCAGAAATATTTTACAAGAAGAGTTCTCCATTCCTCTGAAAACAACAAAATACCTTATCCCACCAGACTTGAAATCCTAGGCTTAGAAAACCTGGAACTCCGTCGCCTTCGACAAGACCTAAGTTTAACTCACAGAATCATCTATTGTAATGTCCTTCCTGTCAAAGACTACTTCAGCTTTAATTGCAATAATACAAGGGCAACCAATAGATTTAAACTTAATGTAAACCGCTTTAATCTAGATTGCAGAAAATATGACTTCTGCAACAGAATCATCAGTGCTTGGAATACTTTACCTGACTCTGTGGTCTCTTCCCATAATCCTAATAGCTTTAACCAAAAACTTTCTACTATTGACCTCACCCCATTCCTAAGAGGACCATAAGGGGCGTGCATAAGCGCACAAACGTGCCTACCGTTCCTGTCCTATTGTTTTTCTTTTCTTCTTCCTATATATGTTTATATGTGTATATACTATATAATCTTTTTGTATGATGTTGTGACAAAATAAATAAATAAAAATAAATAAAATAAATTTGGACTGTCATTCATCTTACAGCTGTTTCTGCTTAATATCCTAGTTGTTTCCTTTGCTAGAAAATAGAAGTGTGTCTAGTTTGCAACCTGCCCCTTTGGCTTGTCCTAGACCTGTCCTATTATCTTCAAATGCCTATTCCTATGGTTAATGTAACATTAACCAAGTTATCTCATTGGCTTATCTATGTCAAAAGGAGAAAGACTTTATATTCTTCATGTCTACTCTTCAGAACTTTATGCATCCATAAGAATCTTAAACATCAACAACAACATTTTGGATGCACTGGAATTTATGCTAGCATGTTTTCAAATTTATTGGAATAAAGTTGATCTCCTAGCCCTTGAATAGTTGAGTGTGATTTTACAATTCATAGGTTGCCATAGATGTTATAAGAATAATGACAAGAGTCTCTAGCTAGCCTGAAAAAATTTGAGATACATTCACTTAAAGGTCACATTATCAGGAGTGATGGGACAGGACCTCAGCATTTATTAATTAATTTTGTATACTGTCAAATGATATGTATTGTTCACATAATTTTCAAGTATTATGAGAAACATAATGGCTGACCATGATTGTGCTCACAAGTTCCATTAAGCAACAATTAGCTTTAAATATGTTTTGTTGATTAAGTTATAACTGGCTGGGTCCTCACAATCCAAAAAGCCATAAGCAAATATTTAGAAAACAATGAATCATGCAAAACCAAATCACATTGAACTACCAATATATCTTTAAATTTCTCTATTGATTATTCAGTAAATGTATTATACACATATAATTTTTCTTTATTAGATTTATATCTTTTTTTTTAGAGCTCAAGACAGATTATGTGTAGATCTCCCTTCATTTGACAACTCTGTGACATAAGATAGGCTAATGAGAATGGTTGGCTCAAAATTTCCCATTTAGTTTCCATGACTAAGGAGGTATCTAGAATTCCTTTGTCTTTGACCAACACTGGAATAAAATTGTTCTAATTATGTATTGGTCTGGTTTCATCTTGATCGTGTTTTCATTTTATTCTGTTCTATTTTAAATTTATAAGATCCCAAATACAACAATGAAGTAAAGTTTGAACTTCAATCAGTGTCTAAAAAAAGGTATACTTTATGCTGAACATCCATGCTTTCATTTCTCTACCTATGTGCATCCTTGAATGATTATTTACCATATAGTCCTATTTACTTGTTGAATTCATTATTATTTATTATATAGCAAGTGTTCAGAATGACTGTTACATTTTCTTGAATAAAGTTTCATTAACTTTTTAATGTTTTAAACAATAACATAGTGCCCTTATGTGCATTATCAAGTCTGACTTATATTTACAATGTGCTACTGCCTGCTTGGGACAGACATGTCTTATAAATATGAGTGCACTTTAAAATATAACTAAATATTCTGTACTATATTCATCCTTTGTAAACCAGAATGGAAAACAATTCATCACTACACAGAGAATCATATAATATTTTGAGAATGTATCATCAAAAGCTGGTATCTGCATTAAAACCATGTTTATATATAAATATAGACTCGTATCATCCAGGAATCTGTTTTTGTTGTGACCAGCTTTAGAATTTTCAATAAAGAGAATATTGATGGAAAATCTATTGTAATTTTTTTAATTTAATTCTATAATTTATCATCTTTAGACTTAACAGAAAATCCCATTTATTGTGCATTTTATTTATTTTGCCCCTTCATTGTTTTTATAGATAACTCAGGGTGGCGGATATGTTTAATACTCATTTCTCCTACTAGTTTTCCCACAACAACAAACCTGTGAGAGAGTGACTGACCCAGCTGGCTTTCATGCATAAACTGGGATTCATAAACTCCTAGTTACCAGACTGATGACTTATCCATATTATCTTTTTATAAATTTGCTGCATATTAATTGAATCATGTTGAAATGAAAATAATTGCTTTTAATTCATGGTAACTTCTCCCAAGCTCAAAACTGAACTGGCACTTGTTTGATCAAATGACATTAACTAATTTTAAAAGCGGAGGTCCTTTTCCACCCCACTATCTCTGCACTGCATCAAAAGAAAGCTTGGTTTTCTTTTTCTTTTGCACTGCTGGAGTTTGTGGTAATCCATTCTTCTGTTGGTGGGAATTCTTACCTGTCCAGGCTATTAAGATCAAGCAAGCTATTCATTTTAAAGCAGTCACTGAAAGCACTACAACAGCCTGGAGCTTTTCATTCCCATTAATCTTTGTCAGAAAGAAGGGAGAAACAGATAGAATGCTTCTCATTTTCAGCTTTGCTCTTTTATTCTGGGCCGCTGTGTATCATACAGGACTTCAAAGATAGATTTGCAAAACTTCCAAACAGCATGGATCAATCCCAGATATATTTTCATGTTGAATTCCTGGAAACTGTCTGCATAGTTTAGGGCCTTTTTCCTTCTCCCACACTCTCTCCAAGCAGTAGAATATCATGGTTACAGATATGGGACAGCACTTGCAATTACAACCTTATTCTGTATGTTATCATTACAGACTAAGATACTGTTAAATGCAATGTAGTGAACCTAGCAAGCAACTTGGAACCAGCCTTTCTTCCACAGTGGCAGTATATGAAATCACAATTAAATAAAAAGAGTCATATTTATTTTTTAAAATTTTCAGTTTTTATAAACCAGCATTTTTCTTTATTTGGAAATTGTAATTTTACTGAACCTAGATCTTCCCTATCAAATGTTGTATAATGTTATGAAGTTTTTTCTCAGTGATGGTCGAAGAAATATTAAAAAGCAGACAAGTTCTTCATCCCACTTTTTTTTTAATGGCATGAAACTTAGTTATATCAACTACATTTTAAGGAACATTTGTCACTTACTCTGCACAATGGTTGTTATCTGAAACCAGCTGCCAAATAATTCTTTTGGAAGAGGGGAGGAAAGAAAGAACAAATCTCTCCTCAAGTGAATTTATCTTTGCATTATTCTACTAATAACACCTGTTTTAGTTATTGAATAATAGCAGCACACAAAAAGCTGCTTGGAGATTTTCCCATTCTGCTTTTGTTTGAGATGATTTTTCAGCCTTAGAAAAGAAATCAGATACATTTCTCTCAACATTGCCATGACTAGCTCCAGTAACATTGCTGGCTTTCTCCTTCAGAATTGTAGAAACAATCATGCCTGCAAGTTCTACAGTACATGGTGCTCATATGCAGTTGTAGGAGAGTGACTGGCAGAACAATAGAATATACTGGGTTCAGCTCCCTAAGGTTGCAGCAAATGGCCAGATTTCACACAGGAATGTTCCTAAGTGTTCATAGAAGACAGTGAAGGTGTTGATGTGTTTTAATGACAAAAATGGTATTATAATAAAATAAAATAAAATAAAAACCTGTCTTATATTTTTTTAAACCCTGAAATAAGTGCTTGGCCTTATTGCCATGTGCTCAAAAGCCCGATTGGGCTTATTATCAGGGGATGTCTTATTTTGGGGGAAAGGATTGGGTGTCCATCTAATACCAGCTATTCAATCCTCCATTTGGAGGAAGATAAAAAACAAAGGACTTAAAATAAGGAAAGGTAATTCCAATAGCATTCTACTCTTAAGTGAATAAAAATTAATTCTGGCATTTTAAAGGGGAAATGAGAATACGATACATTTGTTTCTTGTAAACAAGATTATATTTTTAAATTAGAGGTGGGTTTTTTTTGTGATTCATCAGTAATTAGGGATCACAGACCATAGATACATAACATGAAGAAATATGAGCTCAGGTTATTTATATATTTATATTTGTTTACTAGCTGAATAACCATGTTAGGCTACGAAACTATGTGATTGGGCTTGATAAATGGACACTTAAGAGTTAGAAAATTAATGAGTAGTTACGATCGGCCTCTCCTCTCCCCTTCTCTCCCTCAGGCTTGCCCCACAGAAGCCTCTCCTCTCTATCCCCTTCTCTCCCTCAGGCTTACCCCATAGATCCTCTCCTCTCCTCTCCCCTTCTCTCCCTCAGGCTGGCCCACAGAAGCCTCTCCTCTCCCCTTCTCTCCCTCAGGCTGGCCCACAGAAGCCTCTATTCTCCCCTTCTCTCCCTCAGCCTTGCCCCAAAGAAACGTCTCCTATCCTATCCCCTTGTCTCCCTCAGACTTTCTAGCCCCTTCTCTTCATGAGGCTTGCCCCACAGAAGCCTGTCCTATGCTATCCCATTCTCCCAAGAGTTATTTTCAAGTTGGGAGGGGAAGTTCTGGAGATTTCGTGATTAATGTGTGAATGGCTTTCACTTATATATATATAGATTTACAGCCCAAGACTCGAGACATAAAATTTAAAATTTAGAACACCCTTAATGCATACTTATCTACTTATCTAGCAACACACACACATACACACACACAAACATTTAGGGAAGAAACCTTGTAAAATAAACAATTCATTGAAGACACCAAACAATTTCTATAAACTAAGGCTATAAATAAAATTTGCTACTGCCTTCAAAACATCTGGATATTGATCATTTAATAAGAATACCTCAATCTTCTGACTATGAGTGGAGTTTATCAGATTTCATATCTGGTGTATAACTGATCACCTTAAAAGGATGTATGAAACAAACTCTGTGTTTGAGCAATATGCACTGGATCTTCATATGGAAGTTTGGCATGTTGACCAGCTGTCACCTAATAGGGACAGCATCTATATGGACGATGAAGACCCTTCTATGTAGGGCATACAGAATCTTAAAGAAGTAATTAGTGAATATCCAAGGGTAGAAAAAAAATTTGTAAGAGAGATGAGAAAATTTGGCTCTGTCTACTGAATTTATCCAGAATACTTGTGATATCTCATTTTCAAATTCCTAATTTTATGTTTGTTGAGTGCTTTCCAACATTCCACTTGTGATGCTGTGTTTGATTAACTTGGTTTTGGAGCATTTTTTTCCACTTAAGTGAGCAAATCACTGAATGAGAAACCTAAGCTACACAGGGTGCTATGGTGCTATATGATATGTTAGCCTTGAGGGATGCTAAAAGCTAAAGAGTAAGGAAACAGTAATTAAAAGTGATTCCAAGCTGATTTAATAGTCTCAAATATGAATGCAAGTGCCCTTGATAGTCAGTGGGTTTTGATTTTGATTATAACTTTACTTGCCATTTTAATAAACATGAGCCAACATTCAAACTTTTAATATCCTGCTGCTTAAGTATATCCAAATAGCAATTAAATTTTTTTAAACAACCATTAACAAAATTAATTTGTGGAGCTCTGTCTTCACTTTAAATTTTGCAGCCTCATGGTAACATTTTATCCAGCATGGATAGGAGTGGTAAGTGCATTTTAACTAAATGTTCCCGTATGTGTCAAAACTCACAGCTTTTCATGTCATGTTAACTGATATTCAAAGTAAGTAGAAGAGAAAATCCCGGAAATTTATTTAATTTTCAGCTATGCCAGTCAAGGATACAATGGTACATACAGCTCTTCGAGGAAGCGGAGTTTATGCAGAGAGTTCAAGGGCAGTTTAGATATATTATTCATACTGAGATCACTGTAAAGGAAAAATAAAGAAGACTGAAATATAACTGCAATGTTTAGCTGATAAATAATACATCGTAAGGAATATGTAAATAGCAACAAATACAAATATTTCTTGTCCCAGAGCTGATAGATTGAGAATCTTCATAGATATGATGGGCACACAATGTTGCAAAATTTACCCTCTACCCTCAACGATACCATAAGCATTGATTGAGGGTTCTAGCCAAACAAAGGCCCAATCGATCCACTATTTTATTTCACTTCTTCTCTCCTTGATAAAGTAAATGTTAAATTTATTGGTACAAATAAGCAGTATCTTCAGCAAGGTTTGTTACTACAGCCCATATTTTAATCCTTCCATAACCATCATTGCATCATCTTAATCATCAGAGCATCTCTGGAGCGATGCTTTATGTGAACAATAGTTATATTGTGAGCTGATGAAAACAATGGATGTACTAAGGTTTTTTCCCCCTTTTTTCCTTTCTTTCTGTCTGTCTTTCTTTTTCTTTCTTTCTTTTCTTTTCTTTTCTTTCTTTCTTTTTTGATGCCACTGGTTTCATTAAAATAATTAAATTATTTTAGTGAATGAAGAAAAAAAATTCTGGTAGAATTTGGCAGCTGAGTTAATTATTTACATAATAATTATCTGCTTGTTTGTTATGTAGCTAATCCGTGTCCCAATTTAGAGGCACTTCAGATGGTTTACAGAAATTAAAACATACTAAAATAATAAGAATTAACAATAATAAATTATAATACAATGCAATACAATTATAGTCATGATATGGCAGTAGTTATGGTCCATCCGGTGTTGGTAGTGAGATATTAATTCCTTAATTAAATCTTGTCTAGACTGTCGTGTGCTGTCCATAAAAGCATCTGGATTTTCCTTTCATACAAAATGCAACAGCTGGGCTACATATTGGTTTAGGGTGTCATGATCATATGATACTGAAAGAACTATATGATTACTGATTATTTTCTAATCTTATTTCAAGATTACAGTAATTTTTAGAGCTCTTGTCTATCTGAGGATGGTAACCTCTGCTGCTAACAACATATGCACAAAATATATTTTGGTTTATAGCCCTGGGTCAAAATGTCGAAAGATACCATTTTAATTTCACACTTGAAAAATTATTTTAACATTTACATACGTTATTACCATGTTGTTTATTGAATGTGTGTTTTCTAATTCTATATGCAAGCTTAGAATAAATATATCAGTTATTTTAAATATAATATATACTTTTTAAAAAACTCCAGGGTTTATTATAATATTTTTGGGCTGGGAAGAAAACAATCTAAAATGTACTGCTTAATAAGGACTTCCATGTTACAGAAAAATAAAATAGATACCTAAGAGAAAGTTGAATATAATGAAGTATCCTTGAAAATGTCATTATTGGTTAACTACTATATAAATTGAGGTAATTGTTCCAAAGGTAGCACTGAATCAATTAGGAAAATATTAGGACACTTTATTTTTGGTGATGAAATTCTAAAGATTAGTTTTGTATTTGGGCTTCAAGCCTTGGCAGGTTTGAATTTTATCAGTCATGATATCAGTGGTGAAATCCAAATTTTTTTTACTACCGGTTCTGTGGATGTGGCTTGGTGGACATGGCTTACTGGGCATGGCAGGGGAAGGATACTACAAAATCTCCATTCCCTCCCCACTCCTGGGGGAAGGATATTGCAAAAACTCCATTCCCACTCACCCTGGGGCCAGCCAGAGGTAGTATTTCCCGGTTCTCCGAACTGCTCAAAATTTCCACTACCGGTTCTCCAGAACCTGTCAGAACCTGCTGGATTTCACCCCCTGCATGATATCCTATTAAACTGAAAATTATATTATGGAATTTCATATAGTAGTATTGTGTCCTCCATATGTTTCATCATTATAAGAAAGCACTAGCAACATTAATTGGATGCAACATTGGTACAACATTGTTACCTACTGACAATAGGAGTTCTAATTGCTCTTTGTCATCAGAATTAAATGCAATCTGTGGCTGCTGGTTCAGTACATGAAATATACTATTGAATGAGAACAATAAACATAGACTAAATCTAGACAAAATGAAAGTCCTTGGGATGTGTAGTTTTCAGAAGTAGGCAACCTATTCTAAAGAATGTGGCATGTTTCCCAAAATATGAGATTCATAGTTCAAAGCCAAGGTGGCTTCAGAAGCACAAACTGCCTTTGTTCTGGTACTAAATATGTTGGCTATGTATTAACTAACCAAACTAATACATTGACTATGGCACCTCCAGGATTGGTATGCCTAATATGACCAGGAACAGAAAGAAATCAAAGGACTTAATATAGTGAGCAATAAATTATCAAGAAAACAAAAGAAAATTCAGGTGTCAGACTTACATTGTATTTGGTCAATGGCCTGCAGGACATAAATAATGAATGGTCACACAATTTAGTTTTGAGAAAAATATGCAAACTAATTTTACATTCAATGTTTCTAATTTTTCAAATAAAGACTATATGATTGTTTAGTTGTAGTCCCACAGGTTATAGGGTCTGTCACAAGTGTATGCGCTGGCATTGTTTCTGGAGGCAATTTAAGAACCTTTCATGTCACTACTCAACCCTTCCAAAAACTATTTTTATACCTCTTTTCCTTTTCCACAAAGGTTACTTATAGGTAATCCTCATTTTATGACCACAATTGAGCCCAAAATGTATGTTGCTAAGACCGTAGTTATGTGAAATTTGCCTCATTTTACAATCTTTTTTGTCATAGTTGTTAAGTGAATTACTGCAGTTATTTAAGTTAGTAAAATGATTGTTAAGTGAATCTGGCTTATCTATTGACTTTGCTTGTCAGGAAGTCACAAAAAGCGATCACTGGATATTAAAACCATCATAAATATTAACCAGTTGCCTAGCATCTGAAATTTGATCAAATGATCATGGGGATGCTGGTCATAGGTCTGAAAAACTGTCATAAGTCACTTTTTAAGAGCCACTGTAACTTCGAACGGTCACTAAATGAACTGTTGTAAGTAGAGGACTACCTTTAATTATAGCATAATCCAAGCAGTTTTCAGCTATAAACTGATAGAGTCAAAGTCTAGTTTATAACATAAAAAAAGTCATAGTGCCAAGGCACTGTTGTTGTACAGCTGAAAACTAGGAAAAACCTTTTAGTAAACCAGAAACATATACGTTCAAAGAAGGAAGAAAAGAAGTTCAAAGAAGGGTTAGATTTAGCAAATCACCATCACACAGTCCTTATTTTCCCTTCAAATGCTCATTATTCTATGAAGTAAAAAATGCAACAATTCCAGTTTTAAAGACAGCTTTTGTGAAAGTATTAAAGAACATTGGTCAAACAATTTTAGGATGTTAACCTCTGAAAAATGTTATACACTGATTATCCATAAAGAGAAATAAATGAAGTTTTCCAAAAAGGCAGAGGAACATGTAGTCAGTGACTTAAACCTCAGATGCAGAATAGAGAATAGGAAACTTAAAAAAAAAGTTTTATTTTATTAACTAGATCTAGTAGAAAAAGGTATGAAACAAGAATGTATATATTGCTACTTTACATAGCAAAAATCTTTTCTTGGCTATTGAACAGATTAAGATAGTGAGTTCCAGGATAAATAAAGAAGAGAGTAACTTACCAAAGGACTGAATGTGGTCTACTGGACGCATAGAGATTCTAGCTAGTCCCTCTCTTCAAAACCCCCTAGGAAGATTTCATCCATATCCCAGCTTACCTTTGCTATTTACTAATCAGATTTTTTTCTCATTGCAATTATTGAAGATGCTGGGAAACTCAAAATAATAAGTATAACAATTATAATTGTTGCTACTTTGTCATGACACTGCTTGTAGTCAGTCTGTGTGATATTCCTGCAGCAACTTACTAGGTGCTCCATTGTTTCTTCAGCTTCTTTCCATAGGCAGCACTTATTGTCTGTTGCTGTCTTCTCAATTCTGGCTTTGTATGCATTTGTCCTTAAGGCTTTGTCTTGTGCAGCCAGAATTAGTCCCTCGGTCTCTTTCTTCAACTTTCCTGCTCTTGCTAGGTCTTGTTATTGTCTACTTTCCATGCTATTTTTTAATGTACTGGCCATGTAGTGCTTTGCCTTCCCATGCCTCCATTCTGTTCTTCATTTGGTCTTTCTTGTAGGCCAGTTTGGTCTCTCAGTAAGCCTTCCTGGTATACTAATTTCAGTGCATCTTCTTGATTGTCCTTCAGATATTCTTCCAAATCCATTTTTCCTTCTTCAATCCACTGATGTACTTGCAACATTCCATGCCCACTCATTTTCTTTGGTAGGTAGAATCTATCAACATTGCTGCATGAATAAAGAGCATGATTCATTATCATTATTTTTCTGATCTTCCTATCTAGGGCTTTTAATCCAGTATTCCAGCAGTGTGTCTAGTGATCGGAATTGCCCAGCTGTTGATTGCCTTCATGGTATTTCCTCTACTGAATTTGGATTGTAAGGTCTTCTTCACTCTCTTGAAGTATTCATTTCTAATCTTTTTCTTGACTTCATTATGCTTGATGATATCAGCCTGAAAGATGCCCAGGTATTTATAGTGATTTTCTTCTTCTAGTCTCTTGATATTATTTCCATAGGACATCAAATAAGCATGGCATATTTGTTCAGTCCAAACTCTATTGCAATATTTTAGCAGTATATATGGACAGTGTTGAGTAGCGGTTCTATTTCAGATGTTGTTTTTTCATATAGCTTCAAATCGTCCATGTAAAGGAGGTGGGATAGCCTTACAGATGTTTTTGATGTTTGGTAGGTATGGCCAGAGTTATTCAGTATTGTTGACAGAGAAATCAATGCAATGACAAACAATAGTGGTGATAGTGAGTCTCCTTGGAAGACTACTCTCTTGATGTTAATCTCTCCCATTCTATCACCATTGACCAGCAACTGTGTCTTCTTTTTTTATTTATTTATTTATTTTTTGTCACAACAATTTATGTAACTATCATACGGATAGGTTATATAGTATATAAAGGTATAAGCATATATATATATATATATATATATATATATATATATATATATATATATATATATATATATATATATATATATATAGGTCTTTGGTTGTTCGGGTTTTCTCCCGTGTAAAATTGGAAGTGTCTTGGCGACGTTTCGACGAAGTCTCATTCGTCATCTTCAGGCTTCAGCTTCGTGCTTCTGGGAGCAATGTGTGATCGCAGCTGTTTCTTCCTTTTAACTGCTAGTGGGGGTTTGAACTGATTGGGTGGGAGCTTGGCTGTGCTCTGATTGGATGGGGGGTTTTCTGTGCTCTGATTGGCTGGGGGGGTGTCCTGTGTTGGTGGGGGCTTGGTTGTGCTCAGTCTAGTCTGTGCTGCAGGGGGATTTGAGCTGGTGAGCTGCATAGCTGTTGTTTGGCTTTGTGGTCGTGCTACATCTTCACGACCACAAAGCCAAACAACAGCTATGCAGCTATATATATATAGCTGTATATATATAGGAAGAAGAAAAGAAAAACAATAGGACAGGAACGGTAGGCACGTTTGTGCGTTTATGTATGCCCCTTATGGTCCTCTTAGGAATGGGGTGAGGTCAATAGTAGAAAGTTTTTGGTTAAAGCTTTTAGGATTATGAGAAGAGACCACAGAGTCAGGTAAAGTATTCCAAGCACTGATGATTCTGTTACAGAAGTCATATTTTCTGCAATCTAGATTACAGCAGTTGACATTAAGTTTAAATCTATTGGTTGCTCTTGTATTATTGCAATTAAAGCTGAAGTAGTCTTTGACAGGAAGGACATTACAATAGATGATTCTATGAGTTAAACTTAGGTCTTGTCGAAGGCGATGGAGTTCCAAGTTTTCCAAGCCCAGGATTTCAAGTCTAGTGGGATAAGGTATTTTGTTGTTTACAGAGGAATGGAGAACTCTTCTTGTAAAATATTTCTGGACACGTTCAATTGTATTGATGTCAGAGATATGGTGAGGGTTCCAAACAGGCGAGCTGTATTCTAGAATTGGTCTAGCAAATGTTTTATATGCTCTGGTTAGTAGTGTAGTGTTTTTGGAAAAGAAGCTACGCAAGATTAGGTTTACAACTCTTAGAGCCTTTTTTGCTATGTATTTTCAGTGGGCTTTGGCACTTAGATCATTTGACATGAAAACTCCAAGGTCTTTAACGGGATGGGGGTCATCTGTAAGGTAATGTCCATCAAATGAGTACTTAGTGTTTGGGTTCTTTTTTCCTATATGTAAGACTGAGCATTTGCTGGTTGAGATTTGGAGTTGCCAAGTTTTAGACCAAGCGGTTAGATGATCAAGGTCTTTTTGAATGATAGATGTATTATCAGTGGTGTTAAATAGTTTGACATCGTCAGCAAAGAGAACACAATTACTTGAGATATGGTCACAAAGATCATTAATGTATAGTATGAAGAGTGTTGGTCCAAGGACGCTGCCTTGAGGAATGCCACTCTTGACAGGAACAGGATTTGATAGAACATTGCCAATTTTGACCACCAAAAGCAGATATCCATTTGTGAAGAGGTCCTGAAATGCCGTAGGATTTTAGTTTTAGGAGAAGTTTATCATGTACTACTGAGTCAAAAGCTTTGCAGAAGTCTATGTAGATTGCATCTATTGTTTTGCCTTGATCGAGATTTGTAGTCCATATGTTTTTACAGTGGAGAAGTTGTAAGTTGCATGATAATTTTTTCCTGAAACCAAATTGTTTATTGGAGAGTAGGTTGTTTGCTTCTAAGTGTGAGGTAATGGATTGGTTGATGATTGATTCCATGACTTTGCAGGTGACGCAGCATAGAGAGATTGGTCTGTAGTTTTCGACTAAGCTGGGGTCTCCTTTTTTGAAGATAGGGATGACTGTGGCCAGTGACCAAAGTTTGGGAAGGGAACTGGTAGTGAAAGCTTTATCAAAGATTATGCTTAGGGGTTCTGCTATATTAGTGGAAAGTTTTTTTAAGAAGTAGGCATATAGTCCATCGGGTCCAATAGATAGCGATGGTTTTATGTTATGAAGAGCTTTTCCAGCATTTTCTTCTGTGAAATCTATATGAGTTAAGTCATCATGTTCATTGCTGGTATGATTGTGGAATGTCGGATATGTGTCATCGCTGTTAACAAATACTGAGCCAAAGAATATGTTGAAGAGGTTGGCTTTAACTGTTTCATCATTGCATTCTTTGTTGTTAGAATCTTTTAGTGGTGGGATGGATCTTGTGTCTTTAAGTTTATTGTTAACAAAATTATAAAAGGCACGATTGGAATTTGTGCGCAGAAGGTCTTCTTCTTGTTTGGTGTGGTAATTTGTGCATTCAGTTTTTATTTGGTTGCATATATTTCTGTAGCAGTTTTTGAAATTTGCTACAAAGCCTTTTTTGTTTCTTTTCCAGAGGGATTTTTTTTTTGATTGAAGCTTTTTTATTGATATGGGTAGTTTGCTTTTCCTGATCATGGTTGTCATTTGTGGTACATATAGTTTAATGACTCTATTGATTTCAAGTAGAAAAGCTCTATAGTGGTCTTCAGCAGTTATGCAGTTTGCAAACAGATTTTGCCAGTCCAGAAATGAAAGATCATTGTTTATAAGGTCGTAGTTGGCTTTTTTGAAGTGTAGATGGGGATACTATTGTTATGACGATTTGAGTATGGACGTATATTGAGACGAAAATCAATCATGCAGTGGTCACTGTTGGAAAAAGGTTCTTTAATTTGTAGTCCATAAATTGATTTTGGGTTGTTGCAAAAGATGAGATCAAGGCAGTTGTTGAGTCTTGTATTGTTAGTTACAAGTTGTTCAAGAGCTAGGTTTGTAACAGCGTTGTATAGTGTAGTATGGATTGGATCAGTTGTACATTCATTAGTTATCCAGTTAATGAGAGGTAGAATTAGGTTGCCCAGGAAGATGAGAGGGTATGGGCAAGAGGTAGCCCATGTTAGCAGTGAGGTTAGCATATTTGCATGGGTAGTGTCATAGTCAGGGGCTCTGTAGCATAGTAAGAATCGAAGAGTGGTGTTAAGGGATAGGTCACATACAATAGTTTCAGGGAGAGAAAGTTTGTGTGAAACTTGAATATTTTTTAGATTCAGTGACTTTTTGTAAAAGATAGCCACTCCACCACCTCTTCGGATTTCACGATCTGATCGATGAACTTGACATTCTTTGTTTGAGATAATGGAGTCAGGAAGGGATGATTTCAGCCATGTTTCACAAACAAAAATGATATCGAATGTACCACTGTTTAACAAGAGGATAAATTCAGGTAATTTGTTAACAATGCTTCTCGCATTTATCAATTTGCATTTGAGATCTGTAGTAATTGGTATTGAAGAGGTAAGGGGAGTGCATACCTAGTTTTGGATGTTGGTAGGTTGGGGGTTGTGTACAACAGGTGGTTGTATAGATGGTTGGATGGGTGGATGGATGTTTTGGGAGGTGAGTGTTTGGATGTTGGGTACTTGATTGTTTATTGAGATGTTTGGTTGAGTGGTTGGTTGGGTGGTTGGTTGGATGGTAGTTTGGCTGGTTGGTTGGATGGCTGTTTGGATGGCTGGTTGGGTGAATTGTTGGGTGGCTGTTTGGATGGCTGTTTGGATGGCTGGATGGATGGTTGTTTGGATGGCTGTTTGGATGGCTGATTGGATGGATGGCTGAATGGCTGTTTGAATGGCTGGTTGGGTGATTGGTTGGATGGATGGTAGGGTGATGGGTACTTGATTGAATGTTGGGATGGCTGGTTGATTGTTATGGGTGATGGGGGGTTTGGAGGTGATTTTTTGATTGTAGGTCTTATTTTTTATGCAATCAGCCCAATAGTCAATGTATAGGTTGGATTCACCGTTGTCTTGTCTTTGTTTAAGTTCTGTGCGAAGTTCACGAGAACGTATCCATTGTAGAAAAGATAGATCGGGACAAGATCTAAGTTTACTGTAGGCAGGGTTGGTTTTAGCAATTGAGTTTATAGTATAAATGAATTTACGTTTGCTGTCCTCATTTATACATGTGACTCTACAAAATCTTGCAGCAGCGGCGGTCTCCTGGGTCCTCTTCACGGCTTCCTGGGTCCTCTTCACAGCAGTCCAGATAACAGCGGCGGCAGCCACCTGGGTCCTCTTCACGGCCGCCTGGATGGCAGCGGCGGCGGCCTCCTGGATCCTCAGCCGCCCGGATGGCAGCGGTGGCGGCCTCCTGGGTCCTCGGCTGCCCGGATGGCAGCGGCGGCGGCTTCCTGGGTCCTCGGCCACCCGGATGGCAGCGGCAGCAGCCTCCTGGGTCCTCGGCCACCCGGATGGCAGCAGCGGCGGCTTCCTGGATCCTCGGCCGCCTGGATGGCAGCGGCGGCGGCGGCTTCTTGGATCCTCGGCCGCCCGGATGGCAGCAGCGGCGGCCTCCTGGGATCTCGTCGGTCCTGGTCGCGGCCGCCCAGATTGTAGTGGCGGCGGTCTCTTGGATCGCGGCGGCGGTGGCGGCAACAGCTCTATTTTAAAATTTGCTTTTGGCCAATTTGAAGCCTCGGGGATTGCCCTCCTAAAGAGCTTTCACTCTTTTACAGAGAGCGTTCCTCCGAGGCAACCTTGCTGGTCGCCATCTTAGGAATTCTATTGTGCCATTGATTTTTGTTTCTGATGTTTCTACTGACCCCTGTTATTTCTAGGCACTTGATTATCCAATCATGTAGCAGGGAGTCGAATGCCTTCTGTAATCAATGCATGCTGCATTCAGGTTGGTCTTCCTTCTCTTGCAGTTTTTCAGAATCATCTTGTCAATTAGAAATTGATCTTTTGTTTCTCTGCTGTTTGGGTGGTTTCCTTTCTGCTCAGGTGGAAAAGGCTTATTGTCTACTAGATGCTGTTGGACTACATCAGCTACCACACCAGTTTGTAAGGCTGTTGGTAGGCAGAGAATTGGCTGTAGTTTTCTGGTGCTGCCCTTTTGTTGGATCTTTCATTATCAGGTAGGTTCTACCAGATGTTAATCACTCTTCAATTTCACCTCCTTGCAGTATGTTGTTATATTTAGATCCATTTAAATCTCAGAATTCAGTTCCAGATTGAAAATAAAATTCTTTATTTTCTTTTACTTTAATAGACAAAATTAAAAATGGCCATTGATAACTCCTTTTATTTCAGCTTATAACGTATCAACTGAGTTGAATTATAGTGCAACTGCCAGATTTTAAGGTACCACTGTTTGTTTTCCATTGAGACTGAAGTGTTAAGATTCAGAGAGTACAACTCTATAGCTTTCAGTCAACACAGTCATCACTGCAATTTTCATAAGAAAAATAAATCCAATAAAAGGACACATAACTGACATGCACTCTGATCACAAGTTTTTATTGCAATCTTGTCAAATAAACTGAATTTTTCTCATCTTTTAAAATATTTTATTTGGGTTCACCTGAAAAATAGATTCTGAAAGCTATCTGAATGGGTTAAATTTAATAACAGTTTACTGGTGAAAATTAATATCTTTTATAACAATAACTTATTTGCCTTCTTAAAACATGCTGTTCAAAATTATTTTGCATGTACCTCTAACTTTCTTATTTATATTTACTTTATTCATATTCATATTTAAATTCTTAAAATACATGGTATTTAAAATAATGCATTAAGAACAATGGATAGACAATTATAGTTTTGTTTCCAATAAAATATTTCCAATTTCCAATTTTCAATTTCCAATTATATAGATTGATGCTTCTGTTCTAAGTTGCTATATTTCAAGTTTAATATAATTATTGTATATTTCATATTCAAAGATATCAGCATGAAGTTATTTTCTTTAATCTACCATCAACTTTATTAAGAAAAAGAAGGAAAAAAACTTCAGCATTGAAAAAAAAATGTTTACTCTTGTCTGTCCCAATCATGCCAATACATTAATCCTGCTACTCAGAGAAACCTTGGTTGTTGATTTAAATCTAATGAGTTAAATGAATTTCCAAGACAGTCTGCTAAGTTGTCTGGACTATAAACAAACAATACAGTTTAATTTTATTTATATCAGAAACATTTGTAAAGTTTCAGAAAACAAAACCTCATGCATAATTTGATTATATTTATATTGTTTTGTTATAACACATTAAGCAAAAAGCCTATGACTATATCTAGTAAGCACAAATATTAAATAAATACTAATAGCTAATAATATAAGAATACAAACTATAGACAGCACTTGGGCAGAATGCAAAATTAAACTAATAAGCTGATATGAAGCTCAAATCATTTTCAGTTTTTGAAAGATCTAAACATCAGTGTGACGAGGCTAACTTAATTTATGCAAATCATAGCTCAGTGAGTGAAAAGATAGACCATGCAAATGTTATGCAAATGGTTATGCAAATGTTATGCAAACAGTGGAGTTAGATATGATCCTGCAGAGGCCACAGAGTCAAGCACCTAATTCTATAATATTCCATGGGGGAAAAACAGATTGCAGATTTGCTTATCAAGTTCATCAGCTACTCTGAGTGAGTTATGTCTCTTCCGTTTTTCAGTTATACATTAAGTTTGAAAATTCCCTTACATGTTATTAATGAATGAGGATTAACTCAGTATTAGCATTTTTAATTTGTGATACATATACAATGCAATAACACAAAAGTGATTATGGTGATATTGATAATGTATTATAAATAAAACTTAATAAAACAAAACAAATTTTGTTGTTATTGTTATAGTAATTCAGATATAATGAAAACAAGAACTAAGATACTAAAATGTAATCTGCAATAAGGCTGCACAACTAATGATGCTTTTTATAGTACAATATATCCATTATACCTGTTGGTAGCATAAAAATAAATAATTATTGTTGTTCATTAGTAGCTCATGCTTTTGGGAGTAAAATACCTTTCTAACAGCAATGTCATATATTTTTTTAAAGTATTCTTGGGTGGTCTTTAGCTAAGGAGTTTGCTTTAGTGGAAAGGCATAAACTGAAAAATATGTTTTAACATGTGGCTGGCTGGTGGTGAAAAAGGTTTGCATTTCTTCTTCACTTTTGAAAAAATCTTTTATAGTCACTAAATTGGCTGACTAAAATGAGATCACAAGCCAAGAAAAAACAGTGTAAGATAATGTTGTGATGTTTCAGTCCTTCACGTATAATAAAAATCAGAACTCTCAAGATTTAAAATTCAGGGATAGACAATTGTCTCCACTTGTCCCCATGATATGATTGGGAACTACAGCAAGAACTACAGGGATCGGGGCTCACATAATATGGCTACAGAAATTATGTATGTGAATGAGACATTGGGACTGGATCAAGGGTGAAATCTAAAAATTTTCCCTACTGGTTCTGTGGGCGTGGCTTAATTGGTGGGCATGGCTTGGTGGTCAGATGACTGGGTAGGCGTGGCCAATAACAATAAATAATAAAAATTATAAACAAAGTATACAAAACAAAAAGAGGTACCAAAACCCAACTTTCACACTTTCACACACAACACAACTGACTCACACATACACACACACCAAATGCCACATACAGCTTTGTGAGATTTTGTTCCACAAGCCTTAAAGTTACTAAGGTTGGAGACCCCTGTTTTAGATAGAAGCAGCTAAATTTAAAACTTCCTTAACTTTAAATTGCTGTCTAAAAAAACCCAACTCCTTAAAAAAAAAACAATTAACTATTTTTTAATAGCTTACTTACCCAATTGGAGGCAGGCAGATTGAGTTGCTCACCAAGGAGATGGATTGCAGGCAGGCAGATTCAGTTGCTAGCTAATGCAAATGATTTCAGCAGCCGAAGCAAAGCAAATAAGCAGCAATTAAATAAGTGGGGACGGGGCGAATGGGTGGCCATGGGCAGGGGCTGTTGTAAGAGGTTGTTAAAAAAATGATTTTAAAAGCCTGTGATGATCAAGAAACTCATCTGGGATCGCCAGAGGAAAAAGATTTTAAAAGGCTCCTCTGACGATCCCAGCTGAAGTTGCCTGATCGCAGCCCAGAACCTTTTAAAAGGATTCTTTTAACAACCTCTTCGGCTGAAGAGTTTGTAGAAAACATGTTTTTTAAAGGTTCTGGTGATCAGGCAACTCAGCTGGGATCACCAGAGGAACCTTTTAAAACCTTTTTTTTAACAACCTCTTTGGCCGAAGAGGTTGTTTAAAAAAAGAGTTTAAAGGGTTCTGACGATCCCAGCTGAGCTGTGGGATCATCAAAGGCTTTTTTTTTTACTTTTAAAGGCATTTTTTCGGCTGAAGAAAAAATGCTTTTAAAAGTAAAAAAAAATCTCTGATGATCCCACGGCTGGGCAGGGGGCGGGGCCAAGGATTTTTGCTATCAGTTCTCCAAACTACCAGCCGCCATCGCTACCAGATCGGGCGATTCGGTCCGAACCAGGAGCATTTCACCCCTGGACTGGATCTTTGGAATTATTTTTTCTTGTGGTTATACATTTTATGACACCTATTTTAGACTTAAGCTTTTTGTATGTTTTCCAGTTCAGAGCTATGAGAAGAAATTCAATGTAGCACATTTTTAAAAATAAGAATGTGTGTATGTTCAAGACTGAATGTTATTTTGAGCTACAAAACGTTTATTTCTCATTTAACTTTTATTTTTCTTATAATTTCTGTCTCTATTGTAAAAGGGAAGAGTGACGTTTAAATGTACTTTGTTGTTTTATAAAAGCTTTGTTTCCGTTTAATCCAATACATCCATCTATTTTCTATTCATCCATCCATCCTTCTATCTTTGACAATGGAACCACAGCAGATGTGTTAGATTTCTATAAATATAAACTTCTCCATCTTAAGGAGGTGGCAAATGTAATTAGAGCCCCTCTGAGTGAGATGGGTGGTTAAGAAATATGATAAATCAATCAATCAATCAATTTGCGAGAGCAGAGAATAAATAAGTCTGGGAATGCTTCTGACAAAGAAATCCAGTTGAGCAAATATTATAGCTTATATTATGTGTAGCTTAAGATGAAGTATTTTTACTTAATTGGAAGTACCTTTCCCCTCTCCATTGTAGGTAAAATCAGATTGTGACTTCACTTAATATTCCTTGTATTTATAGTATATAGTGAAAGGTGTAATCTATTACTTTATTTCATTATGATTATGATTATGATTATGATTATTATGATTATTATTATTATTATTATTATTATTATTATTATTATTATTATTATTATTATTATTATTATTTCCTTGGATATTTGGGAAGCACAGTAGTTTTCAGACAATGAAATAAACTGACTACTTTTATTGGATTCAATGTGGTCCGATCTTTGTTCCATTTATTATGGCTGAAAACAACATAGTTTAATGTCCAAGGAGATTCTCAGTCATCTAGGTCATGGTTGTCCCAAAGGTGCTTTTTCAAAAGGCAACTAGTTTTTGCTTTTCCTTGAAGACTTTTCACTTCCCATCCAAGAAACTTCTTCAGTTCAGAACTAAAGAAGCTTCTTGGATGAGGAGGGAAACATCTTCAAAGTAAAACAAAGTTCAATGGCTTTTTGAAAAAACGTATTTGGGACAATATAATTTAATCAGAAAAGTGATACATAGTTTAGCAGAAAGTTGGTTTATTTTACACTTATGATAGCACAATCTTATTATGGTTACGCCAACTCCCTGACCTCCGGACCTTCCAATGTGAGTTGGAAGACGTTTTTGTTCCATCGCGCAGGACTGGCCTAATAGTTTTTAATGGGGGTTTTTATTGGATTTTTACAGTTCTCAGCCAAATTTGAATTAGTCTTTTAATATTTGTTTTTAACTTTTGTATCTGTTGTTTTATCTGGCTGTAAACCGCCCTGAGTCCTTTGGGAGAAGGGCGGTATAGAAATTAAAATAATAAATAAATAAATAAATAAATAAATAAATAAATAAATAAATAAATAAATAAATAAATAAGTTTTTGTTTTTTTAATCTTTGCTAGGTGTGAGGGTTCTGATAGCATGCAGGATTGGTAGAGGTAAAAAGAAGAAATTTAATCTTGCAGATGGTTAGAGAAGAGAGAGCTATAGATTTATGGGAGAAGAAGAATCTGTGTAGAAAAGAGGGTCTTTATTTGAACCTAACTGTTTTCTGATCACCCATTATTAAATGCAAGAATGGACCCGTAAATGATGATGGAAACTTTAGTTTGACTTTGGCTGCACAATTAGTTCTAAAATGAAGAATGCCCTCTCCACATCTGTTTTGTTCTTCTTTTAAACTGGATCACAGATTAGGCTATGGCAGTGCATTGTTCCAAGATATAAAGAAGAATGTGTGGATAAGGATCTATGTGTGTTATATGCAATGAAACTAGATCAGGCTAAAAATATAATCACTGGGCTCATACATAATGCTAAATCAGGATTGTTTTTTTCTTCAGACTTGCTGAATAAATAGAAAACAAACAGGGTGAATCTTAGAGATAGTCTTGACTTTTCTGGCTATTTCCTAGTTGGTTTCAAATTTTCATTTGTTGTAAAACAACACCACCCTTTTCCCCTCTAGGTATGAACTATTACTAAGTCAACAACAAATAAAATATGGCTTAGCGTTATGTATAAACAAGGGAAGTAATATCAGTAACTATAAACAAAGGTGACCAGTTTAATCACATCATGTTGAATCCCATTATATAAACATGGGTGAATATCCCACATGTGCTCTTAAGTGTAAAGTGAATGGGAAACCATCATATTTCTTAACATTTATCTGTAAAGAGAAAAATGGTTTTTATATTACCTGGTAGCCCCAAATATAACAGAAGCAAACCTTCTAGCTACTGTCTATGAACTTTTACTTCCTGTTGATAAACAGATATCTCATAATAACTAACAAAACAAACCCAAGAACATGTAAAACTGCTTAAATTGGGGTAGCATTTTACATGCTATATAATATGTCACAAAACTTCAGAAACTGTGCGCCTTATTAATATAAATCAGAAGTCAGTGTAGCCTAGAAACTCTCACTATTAATTTAAATGCTGAATATATTCCTAACATACATCCCAGTTTAGTACTATAAATGAGACAGCCACAATTGTTCACATATGCCATGCTGGGAATGGTGAGAGAAAAGGCAGATAAACAATCCTTATTAGTGATCTTGTATTCATAACACAGAAACATAGCATTTGACCATAGATGATACTGTGACTTATTTTAGACATCCTGGGAAATCATTACATATGCTAATCACAATTTAGAACCAACATTCTAAATCCAACATTCTTTTTTATGGTTTCAGACATATTAAATGCTGAAGTATCATTTAGAAATGATTTTATTTTCTATTGTCTCAACAATTATATAAATATATTCATTTTCCTATTGCAGAAACCTTTATAACAGAATAATTCAGTAGCTCCAAGTATAATCTGGAGGACTATGTAGATATGTTAATTAACATTTGGAAATGTCTGTAGTTAGGACAAATCAAGGTGTATATTAATAAATGAGTGGTCTCAGATACAGGACATTGGTACAACTGAAGAATACTTTTCTCAGTGATAAAACAAATGTAAGTTCTTAAACATACTTGCATATAAGGCAACAGTAGATTAATAACTAAAGTGGCATAGCCTCACCTATTTCTTTACATTTTGTTTGTAGTACATTTAGCAATAGCACTTAGACATATACCATTTCACAGTGCTTTACAGCCCTCTCTAAGCGGTTTACAGAGTCAGCCTGGTTGCCTCCAACAATCTGGGTCCTAATTTTAGCGACCTTGGAAGGATGGAAGGTTGAGTCAACCTTGAACCTGGTGAGATTTGAATTGCCAAAGTGCTGGCAATCAGCAGTCAGCAGAAGTAGCCTGCTGTACTGCATTCTAACCACTAGCCCACGACGGCTCTTAGCTCATTTATAATAATTTATTATCATTATTAATTCTGGAGAATATAAATGTCTCCTAAAAGATAACAAACAAAACAAAAAACATTTTAAATAAAAAAAATCAATTTTGAATGAAGGCATTTCACTATGCAAAACATTAATATGCTTAACAATGTTTCAAATGAATGTCAAAACTGGGAAAGAAAATGGATAAATTCAAAATATATAATATAGTATCTAATATACTATAGTAACATAGTAGTATGCACAGTGTACAACACTATAGCATTGCAACATTCTTACCAATTCTTTTTCCTGGCCCTCAAGTGAAGGGTCAACTTTTTTTCCAGATCAACTGACTGTTGATCTATTTACTTGTGACAGAAATTGATCAACCAGCTTGTCACCCAAGTCTGACATCATGGACTTAGAGTGACTGACCCAAAGTCACCTAATTGGATTTCATGGGTATAGCAGGCCTGGAACTCATAGTTGTCCAGATTCTAGCCTTAATCAATAAACCAAACTGGCTCTCTTTTAATAACAGTCCCACTCTGACGGGAATAAAATAAAATGTCTTGCAAATTTAATTGAAAGAAAAGGCAAATTTCTTAATTACTCATATGATTTTAAAATATGTCAACAGATTTTAATTATGAGTTATATTTTTGTAATACAATCACATTAAAAGTCAATGGTTTAAAATTATCAAGGTAGAGTTGCAGCATCCCCTTCTGGTTGGAAGATCAGTTTTCATGAATCTATGTGCTCTTAAAGGAGTCTCAAGAATCAGGAAGTTAAATAATGGTCATAAAAGGTAGTACTATCTTAGGTCTTTCTAATAGAATATACCCCACAATCAGGGGTGAAATCCAGCAGGTTCTGACAAGTTCTGGAGAACTGGTAGCAGAAATTTTGAGTAGTTCAGAAAACCGGCAAATATCACCTCTGGCTGGCCCCAGGAGTGGGGTGGGAATGGAGAGTTTGTAATATCCTTCCCCCAGGAGCGGGGTGGGAATGGAAATTTTGCAGTATCCTTCCCCTGCCATGCCCACCAAGCCATGCCCCCCCAAACTACACCACACCCAGCAAGACACGCCCACAGAACCGGTAGTAAAAAAAATTGGATTTCACCACTGCCCACAATTCTACCTGGGAATATTGGAGTTCATTATTCAGAGTTAGATAAAGTTAATCTTGAAGCCATTGTTCTTAGGGATGAACTACCCTGCTCAATTTCAAAGTATTAGCAAATACAATCCACCCAATGTTCCTTATTAATTAACATTATTAATTTTATATAAAGCTAGGAAGTAAAAAAAAAACACAGGAAAAGCCAATGACAAACAAGTAGCAGGTAGCTAACCTTAGGAGCTAAACTGGTTAAGCCTCTTTAGTACTTGGATCAAGGAGTACCAGGGCTATGTGTAGACTGAAAAGTTGAAAAGCATCCTGAAAGGCCATAACAAATTACTTCAGTATAGTTGCCAAGCAAATTAAAAAAAAGATATATTCAAAATCATATATGAGTTCTTAGTATATGCTTCGGAAAGATTTCATGAGCTTTCAAACCATAAATGTTACTCATAATGAATCCCATTAAATGATTGTATTTTAAAAAGTTCTGAAGTGATCAAAGAGGGAAGGTAACTATAATCTCTTGAATCTTTATTAAGGAATAAATTTCATTAGTTTGAGGGTACTTTGTCCGAGATAATTTTGCAAGCTGTAAAACTGCAGTCACAACTTCAATGAAGAGGATTCACAACTGATGCAAAAATGTGAAATCCACTTAATTAGAACAATGCTGTGTAGTTCACAAATACGTAAAATTTGTATCTTGTTACTTCAACCTTCATTTTTTTAAAAAATTGTTCATAAGCTTATTCATATCCTTAATAGGTTCTATATAGTAGATCCAAAAAGGCTTTGTCCCATATTTTTTGCTCACCTATTCATAGTTCAGGAACATTTACTCTGTTTAAAGACACCTGTTCTACCTTTCAGGATTAGTTAAAGATTAAATAATGTCATTCAAAGACTTAACTTGGAAGACCTAGTAAAGATAATATCCAGAATGTGTAATCATGTTTATAAAAGTGGTTATTTTTTTACAGCCATCTCTAAGCGGTTTACAGAGTCAGCATATTCAATAAATACTATTTTTTTAAGTGGTTCTTTTTTACATACTTTATATATTAGGCTTTCTCAAAGTGGCACCCTCCATAAAAGTTGGAAGTAATTTCACACCAAACTGAGGACACCAAACTGGGGGAAATTGCTATAAATAAAATATACAGTATTATTTATAAAAATACTTCAGATGTAATTTAACATCTCAGTGAAGTCTATAAATGGCTTTTATCCCATTTTTGATAAACAGATGATCAAAACATTTTTAACATTTTTATTACATAGACCTGAAGCAAGAGATTAATTTGGTTTCAATGATGCTGTTTCAGTTCTTCTTTTTTTTAAAAAGTATTATCTGCTACCACCTAAATGTCCAGGCATCAAGCTCTCAAATTTGTTTGTACAATACAGTTTTAATACTTGATTATTGAAGCATTGTCTAGCTACACATATTAAGATAGTAGTTCTGATAGCAGTTTCTCACTAAAAGTACAAAACCAATCAAATCATATAACATAACATAAGTTGCAAGTTAATTTTTGCATATAAATGCTTTCCGTGTAGACGTTTTTAACAATTGCATTTCAATTCATTTGAAAACATAAACAACAAACTTTGATAAAATAGCAACCTTATCATATGTCCAGTTTAATATTAGTGTCAACAGCCCAAAATTAAAGTATTATAGGTTCAATTACAGTTGCTGTATAAAACAATGAAATACAGGAAAAACACAAAATAAAAAGCCATTAATGATATATAATAACCCCTCATTTAACCAGTTGTTTCTGATCTTTCTTTCCACTGACATGGACTTTGGCACTGCCAAGCAAATTAGAGAAATTTTAATACAGATTTGGAATATATATTTTAACCAGATCTCAGAACACCATTCCTTCCATGATCCTTCAACAATATCAGTTCTGAATATAAAAAAAAAATTGTAACCCAAATTAAATAAATTTCTTCTCAAATTATTTAGCCTGACATTGTCCCACTGAGTGTTATAGAATAGAGTTCAGGGATTTGATGGAATCATGGATATCCAGATTCTTAATACTTTCCATACATTATTACTACATAGTCTGCAGCAGAAAATACCCTGGATCATATTTGGCACTTCCATACATGGTTTTGCTTCACACAGTGCAGTGTGCAACTGATTATATAGCCACAGCTCCTTAATTTTCCACTTTGTGACAGCATATCTTATCTTTGTATCTGCAGAATGGGCATACAAAATAAGATACCCATAGAACTGCTTTCTCATTCCAACTCTTTTCACAAGATACATACTTCATCTGGAATGTCTTTGCTTTTATAAAATGGCACCAAATTCCACATTTCTGTAATATTCTCAGGGAAGCAAGTCTGTGAGAAACAATCTACCAACTAGAGTCAGTTTATACCAGATGCAAAGAAATAAATATATTTTATGCCTACTCCCCTCCCTTCTTGTTTGCTTTTGCTAACACTCAGTGCAACAAGTCATGGATGATATGATCAAAAAGTACCAGATGAGACAGTGGAGAGATGATGCTTAGAGAACTAGCTATAACTTATGCTGTGCTGATTAGTTTTGCTGGGTGGTGAATTTAGTTGACTATGAAGTTTTTACCCCAAATTCCACCAACCTGTTGCTTCTCCATCCTCTACAAATGGCATATCTATTCTACTTTAACAGGATAATGGAGGGGTGTAAGTAATCCAGGACATTTGAAGGCACTATATTTTCTTGGCTTCAAAAATAATTTCCCCGTCCTTGGTCCCTTCGGAGCCAATCGTACCATATTTCATAATACGGTTACCATGTTATTTAAAACGTTGTAGAAACTCTGGAAAGAGTACAGAAAAGAACAACAAAGATGATATGAAGAAGGGTTGCAGGTGGGGGAAAATCCAGCAGGTTCTGACAGGTTCTGGAGAACTGGTAGCAGAAATTTTGAGCAGTTCAGAGAACCGATAGCAGAAATTTTGAGCAGTTCAGAGAACCAGCAAATACCCCCTCTGGCTGGCCCTAGAGTGGGGTGGAAATGGAAATTTTGTAATATCCTTTCCCCAGGAGTGGGGAGGGAATGGGGATTTTGCAATATGCTTCCCTGCCACACCCACCAAGCCATGCCCACAGAACCGGTAGTAAAAAATTTAGATTTCACCACTGGTTGCAGGGATTATGTTTGTCTAATCTAGTGAAAAGAAGGACAAGAGGTGACATGATAGCAGTGTTCCAATATTTGAGCGGCTGTCACAAAAAAGAGGAGGTTAGCCTATTTTCCAAAGCACCAAAAGGCAACAGTGGATGGAAAACTAATCAAGGAGAGAAGCAACCTGGAATTAAGGAGAAACTTCCTAACAGTGAGAACAATTAACAGTGAAACAGCTTTCTTTCAGAAGTTGTAGGTGCTCCATCACTGGAAGCTTTTAAGAAGAGACTGGACAGCCACTTGTCTGAAATGGCAAAGGGTTTCCTGTCTGAGCACGGGGTTAGACTAGAAGACCTTCCAACTCTATTCTGTTATTCTGTACTTACAGGTAAGAGGTGAAGACGCTGAGGTTGGCGGGCATATCTGTGAGGCCCAGGTCGGCGCAGTCCACCCGCAGGAGCATCCCGTCTGCCTCACAGTGACAGAAGCCCGGGCAGCTTCTTTGACGTGTCCCCAGTCCGGACGGCAACCCGAGCAAGCTGAGGAGAAGCAACATGCGGACACTGACGGCAGCAACCGCGGCGGTGTCCATGGTGCCAAAGCAGCGCGGGAGCAAACGGCGACGGCTGCAAAGTTGCTTTTCCAGAAATGGAAGGAGCTTCTGACATCCCCACCTTAACTATCTAACCAGCCGGCGCCCTTGCCGGCGCGAGAAGGGGAGTGGAGTGGGGGCGAAGGCGGTCGGTGTGAAGCTTTCCAGGACAAGCCTAACTTGAGAGAGAAGGGTGGCGCAGCGCGCGCGCGCCAGCACAGCTGTGGGTGAGGGCGCTGGAAGGCCGCCTGCTGCCGTAGCCCAAACGACTGCTGGCGCACGCGGCTCTCTATGGGAACATCTCAGTTTACACGCCGTTTTTAAAGAGCTGGAGTCTAAACCGCGCGCCCCTCCTGACGTAGCCCCAGCGCTGCCTGTTGCTCGCTCGCAGGTCCCGCCGACGGTGGCGGTTGTGTTTGCTTCAGCCAGCGAAAACTCGCCAGCAGGGCTGGGGCCGGGAGGGGACAGGGGAGGGCTGCTGGCGCTGTCGCGGTTTGTGTTGCTGGAGCCCGCGAAAACAAGTTGGGGGCGCTGAGAGGCAGAGCGAGCAGGTTCCCTCCCTCTTCCCTCCCTCCTTTCTTCCCTCCCTCCTTGGCGGCTTTTTGTGCCAAACGGGAAAAGGTCGGTTTGGCTGGCAGCAGCTCAAGCGTCCGAGGCGATGGCCATTTGCACAATTAAGGCGGTTGAGATAAAAGGTTCTTTTCTTCCCGCTCCCCACCCATCTCTGCAGCCACCTGGAGTAGTTTGGGCTTACTCGGATTGCCAATTTTTCGCGCTCTCTCGATAGAGGCGTTGCGTCTATAAAAGTTGGAAGGTGGCGCGAAGTCGGCAGGTGCAGCCACAGTGAATGCAGTACAGTAGAAGCCTGCTCTGCCATCCAAGAAGATTCGGGTGACAGAAGCCCACTCTAGCTGAATGTTAGGAGTCAATTCCTAACACTAAGTGTCCCCGACTGAACAATCAATTAGCTAGAGAAGCGGCGGACTCCCCTTTTCTGACTGTGTTCAGGCACAGGCTGGAAGCGGCCACTTGCATTCATTTGGATTCCTGAAATAAAATTGAGTTCTGTGGCCTAAATACCGTTTTTTGCACTCTCAATACTTTGATGAACCTTTCTGAATTGCTGAGCTGAACTGTTTTCCACTCACTGAGTTGACATGGAAATTTGTTGTGTCTATTGGCAATTTGCAGACAGTCTCTCTTGCCTTTGTTTTGAATAGAAATTGGCAACAGCCACAACAAATTTCAGTTACCTGACTTGTGCCCAAAGTAATGGATGTCAAAACCTAACAGATTTCAAACAATTCAAGGCTGCCTTGGGTGATCTTTAAATAATTAGCAAAATACAACTTTACTATCTGTATGGCAAAGGGCAACTTAACTCTTGCCTCATTCAAAGGCTGGGACTGAAATGGAGGCAACATAAGAAAAAATATGTTTTTTTGGCAGATGCTTATGTCTTATGTGGTTAAGTATAAATGGAAAAAGATACTGTGATTCCATGTGGAACTATACTATAGAGGAGGCATCCTTCATTTGCTACCCTCTTCAACTTGTGCTGGCTGGGCTGAAATTCAATTTATTCAATTTATTGGGGCAATGGTTAAGGCATCAGGCTATAGTTCTAGTTGGGCCTTAAGCCAGCCACTTTCTCTGAGCCCTAGGAAAAAGGCAGTAGCAGACCATTTCTAAAAAACCTTGCCAAGAAATGGCAAGGACTTGTCCAGGCAGGTTCCAAAAATTTGACCTGATTGAATAGAATGGGTTGGGGGGAGGTTAGTGGAAGATACAGGCAAAATTTATGTGGTTTGTTTGTTTTTTGTAGTTAATCTGTTTTCATCCCACAGAGCCAGTACATCTTGAGGATATACACTTTCACAGCCAATTTATAGAGCCAAGATAATCCAGTAAATGATACTTAAACAAGCTGAATGTCTTATCAGATGTTTAAACATTCAGTGACCCTGACTAGAACCAAATATTTGGGTAAAATCAGATTTAGAGTGCACTGAATAAAGATTCTTTCTTCACAAGAAACACATTACTTGTGTTGCAGCTCAAATGAATGCCAGTTTTTATACAATCATTGTGAATTGTTAACCAGTTTTAGTAAATTTGGAATTTGGAGCCTGAAAGCCCTGCTTCATTTGAATTGATACTATATTGGCTGAAATGCATTGATAGGCACTTTTGTAGGAATAAAATAATTATATTACTATAGAGTATAAGCAAATCTAGTATAAATTTTCTTCAAGTTAAATACGGTATGCATAGGCTCTTAATCTTATTTTTTGTATTACACTGTTTACCACATATATGCTTTTTTTCCAGGAATTCAATATGATTCTCTGTTCTCTAACTTTATTTACACAATATTTTGGGATCGATTATGTAGAATAACCGGTCAAAGATGAAATTCATAGTTGAGTGAAACTTTGAATGCAGATATCCCCTGTTGGTGATTAAAATGAAATACCTTTTTTTCACTTTCTTCAGCTTCCATAAATCTATATACTACTAAAACACATGACTATAACCTTTAACTGGGCAAAACAATGCACCACAGGACAAAATGTTTTCAACCAAGGTACCAGAAATGGGCTACCTTACAGAATGCTGTGGAAATTTTCCTGTGGAAAATGAAATTTTGGAAAGTTCGTGCCATTGCTACAACTGCCCTCCTATGAACACATGATCCTCATTTACAACATTCTCTAACTCCTTCCCACAAACTATCCTAGATCCTTGGGGAGAATCTGACAGTCAAGAATACAAAATCCAGTCAAAAATATCTGACAGACCGTGGGTAAACAACAATAACAACAAAGTAGTTAAGTAGTTTTAAGTAACATATTCATCATTTCTTTCTTTTTTTTTAACTAAGGAAATAATGAGTTAATGTATATATCTTTACTTCCTTTTGATAAATGCTGTTTGATTAATGTTTGAGAGGTTGGAAAATATATTTTTCTTGAACATTATTTATTTTGCATGCATATGTTTGATTAGCTAGGAGGACAGTATGAAATATTAACATGATGTTATTTAATTGGCAGTAATATAAATATTAGCCCTAGAATTTAAGTACTGTGTTTGTTTTTACCTTATTAGAAGCAGGATATGATTGGATTTGAATTATTTATTTTGTGCTGCATGCCAAATATCTGTACTTTAAACCAGACCCTTCAAGTTATTTGAGAATTTCATTTATGTAAGATCTCTCAACACATTCCATATATGAAATCACAATTACTACTCCAAAATAGGATATTGAGCTAGATCCAAATTTAGGCATGTGCACAGAGCTTTAGGAAATAAACTAGACCATCCCTCCCTTCCTCTCTATGGCAGCTCTGGGAATATGCTGTATGAATGTATAGGGACACTGATTTGCAGACTAGGAACTCAACAAAGGAACTTAAATGTGACCATTCTTGTATATTTTGAATTTTTATGCTTGCTTAATACTACCCAAAAACATTGACTCAGACTTTCCATTATGTTTGCAGTTTTGTTTTGAATAAGATAGAAAAAGCTTTGGGAATTATTTTTGTTCATATGGTCTCTCTACCCCTGTACATAATTAAGGAGACATGTGTACCTTCTTCTCATTAAATTGATGGGAACAGGAACAGTAGAAATTTCTGTTACACCTCTTATTAAGTGTCACAATTTGCCAATAAACTTATGAACCTTTAAAGTGTCTGATCTACAGCCCTATTGTGGAAAAGAATCCAACTGTGAAGCATGAACAGTATCCAAGCTGGCAAAGAATTTTATGGTATCATTTGACTACTGTTGCAATACACAAGTATTTCTTTTGTCTTTAGCAAGCTGTCCTTTTTTAAGGGAAAAATAACTTTTCTGGACAAGGAGACTGTTAAATAGATCAAGAAAAAGAATTGTGCTGAGGCTCTGAAATTAGGAATTAAAAACCAGAGTAATTATAGTTGAGATAATATAGGTTGAATGGAAATTCACAGAAACAGAAAGAATCTTGGGTTGCTTTTATGTGTGTGTGTGTGTGTGTGTGTGTGTGTGTGTGTGTGTATGTGTGTTTGTGTTTGTGTTTGAGTGAGTGAATGAGTGAGTGAGAATGAGGTAGAGAAAGATCAGTGTGCAAATAGGCTGGAAAAACAAAAAGAAAAGCCAAGAAAAGAGACCAGTGTTTAAATTTAAGGCAGTTACAGGTTTTCTAAAAGATACCGTATGTCCTGAATGATGAAAATAAACTTGGAGTCAACTTCATTGTTTATGTAACTATTTAAGAGTGTTCTCTATCAGGCCCACACAGAATTGAATCAATTCATCACACACAACTATTAGCTCTAAGACTAAAGAGCAACACTTATTAGATATGAACAAGCAACTCAGAGATTAATGTTCTGTTTTTCTTTTTGAGGGTATATTCATCCAAGAATTGTGTGGCAGTTCAAAAGCAGATCCAAATGTCTGTGATCCATGATATTGGCTGTGTTTAAGAACTGGTCAGATTTATTTCTTGCTCAACTGTGGAATACTTGAGCCTGAAATAAAACTAGAAATAAGAGCCCTATCCTTCCATTCAGAGGCTCTCATAACTCAATATGCTTCCTGGCCCCTTGTCTTTCAGTATAGCTTCAGGATTTCCAATTGTCCCTCTTAGGAACTGCTAGAATTCTTAGATCACACAAATGCACACAAAAGAATAAGCATGTGGAACATTTATGAGTAAAATTATTATTATTATTTTTGCATGGATTGGGATTGAGGAGATTCCTGTTTCTGAAGGACCTGCAGCAGCCCAGGATAGAAAAGGGTGTTTTCCGCTTGTTTTGCAGTATCAGGAATGAAGACAATCATGGATCATCTTCAAACTGTTTTTCAGGAAATAAAGAATGGGAATTGTGACAGTGTGGAAATAGCCTATTGATTTTAAATCCATGCTCCCTATTTTCCCCAATAACTACATTTCCCATGACTCTCATCCAAATGTATGCTCTTCCCTAATATCATCTTCCCTTTGATCTTTGTCAAGATTACTTCACTCCTGTTCTCTCTTTAATTTATTTTAGTCAAGTTTTCAGGCAGCATTTGAACTCTTGGAGCCTCTGGACCACTGAAACATTTTGATAGTTGCTGAAAATCAGAATTCTGAGGCTGGTGTCCTACAAAACACATGAAAATAATTGAAGATATAATCTTATATTTACAATTCATACCTAAATAAAACCAATTTCCCAAACCTGGAACCTCTTCTTCCAAAATCTGAGCCCTGGTCACATACATAACATAGCCCTGCCCCTTATATATGATGCACCATCAATTGCAGCTTTTATCTTTCCTTATGTTGCTTAGCACTTGGCATTCAAAAGTTTGCCTACTTTTGACACAGAGCCTCTACATTTAATATACTGACTCATTAAGTGATAGAAAAATAAATCAAACTGGTTTTCACTCTATATAGTGGGAAATAAGGAAATGATTTCCCTTTTTCTATTTGCTCAAGTTTACAAAATTACCTTATTAATTTTTAAAACTGTGATACCTGTCTGATATAATTCTTTCATCTTCATAGTAGTCTGTATTGATCTGCTCTCATAATTTGACAGTTTTGAAATATTTATATAATTTCCCCAAATTAGGGATCAGAAATACCTGTCTTCACAAAATAGGTACATCAGATGTAAAGTAAACGCCAAATCCACTCCTCAAACTCTTTAATGTAGAAGTGCCTCCCTCCACCCATTTAAATGATATGGCACTATCTCCTTCACATAATTTTAAGACTTTCCATTCAAAAATGTTTTAGTGAGTAATGTGTTACCAAAAGATAGCCTACCTGGCTGAAGAAAATGAAATTCCATTATGTTAAAAAGTTTCACTATCAATGAATTTCACAACCTGAGAATGTGAACCTGTTATCCAGAAAACTGATACATTTGACTATACACTTTATTTAATGATTTTATATAACACAGTACCAACTCTGATATCAGAATTAGGCTCTTAAACAAAGTGAGTGATTCATTGAGTTATTCAATGAGTCATTCTATTTCCTGCTCAATTTCCTCACTTCAAGCTGGTATGACTATTTGGGGGAATGCCAAATAATAAGGTCAGTGATACTGTAAGAATTTGGGCTTTGCTTTAAGATATCCTTCTCTGATATGTAAAAAATACCGAAACCAATGTGTCTTATAAAGTACTAGAAATAAAAGGAATTAAGAAACTGCCTGCTTAATTTCAAATGTATTCTATATATGTACTGGAACTGATAAGAATTGTATGATACGATTTGAGTTCAAGCGCTCTTTTTGCTACTATAATATAGAAATAAGTTATCTCTTTAGAATAGAATAGAATAGAATAGAATAGAATAGAATAGAATAGAATAGAATAGAATAGAATAGAATAGAATTTTATTGGCCAAGTGTGATTGGACACACAAGGAATTTGTCTTGGTGCATATGCTCTCAGTGTACATAAAAGAAAAGATACGTTCAGATTTCTGTCTCAATGTATCTTAATTACTTCATCAAATTAACTAAAATTTTCATCAAATAAGCTGAGAAGACAAGGGGACAGACTCTTTGAAAGCTAGGATGAATGAAGATTTGGAATCTTTGCCCATTTCTCCAACCATCTTTCCTCCAACCCATCGTTTATTGAGGAACTATATATGATGAAATGTGCAGGCACACATATACAGAGTTGGTGGAATAAGTCATAAAATAAACATGACCAAGCACAACTTAGAACTCATTATAGCATGTCTCTGCTGGAAATTAGCTAGGAGAGTATTTTAAGGACTGAAGCAGACTGGTACTGATCTGCTAGTGCTATAGGTAGTAACATTTATGATTTGTTTTACTTTTTGATAGATAAACCATTAGCAATGATAGTAGACAGGAAGTTGGCACACCTGGTTTTCCTATGCTGTGGAATCAATTTCAGCTAGTGCTTCTTGAGGATAAGGATAGATTATTTGGGTAAATTTGTAATTTACCACATGTAAGTAAACACATCTTTAGATGCAGTTTCTTAGCTGTACTGCTTGGAAATAATCAGATTAGGGAGTTGTGCTGCATCTCATCCTGAATATACATTCTTTACATCAATTCCTTTTTAATAAGTTTAGATCAGTATCAAAATTTTGAGAGCTAGTTTAGTTAGTGGTTAAAGGTACCAGGTTATAAATCAGAAGGATGTGATGTGAATGATAATCCTGTTTAGGCACAAACTCAACTCTAGAAAGAAGAAAATGGCAACTCACTTCTGCAGCAATTTTTCCAGAAGGAAAACTGCAGCAATTTTTCCAGAAGGAGGAGTCAAGAATGACTTGAAGGCAAAACAAAAACAAAAACAAAACCCATCATCAGAATTTTGATTCTTGGCCAGAGTTTGAGAGGGTGGTAGCACCTGGATAAAACTGGTTTTTGGATCAATTTCAATTAAGTTTCTGGCTGGTCACACCATGGGGTAGCTTTGGTTGTTCTGATAGGCAAGCAATTGAAGAAGAGAAGTGATATCTCAACAGCTTTTGATATCATTGACCACAATGTTCTTTTAGACAGCTGATGGTTGAAAAGATTTCAACAAATGTGTATGTTCTCTGTAAATCTTATATCTTCGTATATTTACTTTATAAAAAACATTTTTACATATATATTGACTTGACCTGCATTTTGATAAGATCAGTCAACTAATCAATAAAAGTGAGTTATGCAGACTCAATGCATACTTTGGTTAGAATGTCTTGAGGCCTTCCAAAATATCCAAAATAGGATGTCGAAATTGTTGGAAATTTGTCATTCATATAGTAGTTTTTCTTGATTCTTGATTCTGAAGTTTTATTTGGGGAAACCATGGCATTAGTCTTGGGATACAGAGAAAAGAAAATATTTTTTAATAGAATAGATGCCCATAGCTTTTGGGGTGGAGGTGGTTAGGATTGTCAGGTTGAAGATAAACCCCCAGAAAAAATGGATGAAATCTCAAAAATGTGTACAGAATGCAGGGATTTTTGTGTTGTAGTTCTTTGCAATCAAACTATTAAAATGCCTGTAACATTTGTACAAGTTCGTCTAGTACGGGGAGGGTTGAGATGGGTGGGGGGGAAAACCCACCGGGGAGGGGGGGAGGGTAGGTCCAGTCCCAATGCGTGCTCACGGCTTTATTTCATCGGGTCCGAAGTCAGGGGGGGAGGGGGATGTTCAGAGCGTAAAGTGTTATTCCATCTGTACGGTAAGTGGGAGAGGCAGATATGGCGGAGGCAAGGGGTCGTATCGTTCTCTGGGAGCACGTGCTCGATGTTTAAAGGCGATCATGTGCTCCGGCCCCTCAGTCCTTACTCGTTCCCCGGATGGCCAAGATCCTCAGAGCTTGGGTCTTCGGCTGATGCTATGCAATGCCCGGTCCGTGGTAAATAAGGCTCCCTTGATTTATGATCTTATACAGAGGGAGTCCGCGGACTTTACGGGCATTACGGAGACCTGGTTGGGCACAGAGGGGGGTGTTCCCCTGGTTGAACTGTGCCCTCCGGGTTTCCGTGCATTTCATCAGCCGAGGGCCCAAGGTAGGGGTGGGGGGGTGGCGGTTGTGATTAAAGAAAGTCTAGAGCCGAGGGAGTCCACTGTGCCTCAGATATCTGGTTGTGAATCCCTCCTTGTGAAGTGGGGCCATAGGAATCAGATGGGTCTGTTGATCGCGTACCTGGCTCCTTGCTGCGTGACTACAGCCCTGCCTGAGCTGCTGGAGGTGCTTGCCGGGGTGGCAGTTGAGACTCCCAGACTTTTGGTCATGGGGGATTTCAACTTGCCATCGGCTGGCTTGTCATCAACGGTAGCTCAGGAGTTCCAGGCTTCCATGACGGCCATGGACCTGATTCAAGTAATTGATGGCCCTACACACATGGGGGGAGGCACACTAGATTTGATTTTTATCTCTGGACAGTGGATTAATGATCTGGTATTAGGAGATTTAGTGACGGAACCAGTGTCATGGTCGGATCATTTTCTCCTTCGCCTGGACTTTCGGACCGCCACTCACCACCGCAGGGAGACGGAGCCAATGCGTTGGTTCCGTCCCAGGCGCCTGATGGACCCTGAGAGGTTCCGGACGGAGCTTGGGCCGTTTCCTGAGGATCTGGCCCACGGCACGACTGAAGAACTAGTTGCGGCCTGGGAGCGGGCCGTGGCTGGGGCTTTGGACCGTGTCATGCCTTTGCGGCCTCTGACCCGGCGTAGATCTCACTTGGCTCCCTGGTTCTCTGAGGAGCTGAGGGAGATGAAACGCCGGAGAAGACGCCTAGAGAGTACCTGGAGGTCTAGCCGTTCCGAGGCTGATCGGACACTAGTGAGTTCTTTTACTAAGACCTACCTAGTGGCAATGAGGGAGGCGAAACGTTCCTACGTTTCCATCCTCATTGCATTGGCAGATAACCGCCCGGCCGCCCTGTTTCGGGTGACTCACTCCCTCCTTCAACAGGGGGGGGGCGGGATGACCCCCTACAGGGACGTGCCGAGGAGTTTAACAGTTATCTATACGATAAAATCGTTCAGCTTCGGGATAGTTTAGACCAAAATTGCGATGATCCAAGTGGGATGGCAGAGGCACGTCTTGTTGAGGTTATTTGGGATGAGTTTGAGACTGTGGCTCCCGAGGACGTGGACAGGTTACTGGGGAGGCTACATGCGACCACGTGTTTACTGGACCCGTGTCCTTCCTGGCTGGTGCTGGCTACTCAGGATGTGACACGAGGCTGGCTCCAGGGAATTATAAATGCTTCCTTGTTGGAAGGGGTTTTCTCCGCCACCTCAAGAAGCCTTCCCTGGACCCAGCTGTTTTGGGTAATTATCGTCCAGTCTCCAACCTTCGCTTTGTGGCGAAGGTTGTAGAGAGTGTGGTTGCATGGCAGCTTCCCCGGTACCTGGATGAAGCTGTCTATCTAGACCCATTCCAGTCCGGCTTCCGGACCGGTCACAGTACGGAGACAGCTTTGGTCGCGTTGGTGGATGACCTCTGGAGGGCCAGGGATAGGGGTTGTTCCTCTGCCCTGGTCCTATTAGATCTCTCAGCGGCTTTTGATACCATCGACCATGGTATCTTGCTGCACCGGTTGGAGGGGTTGGGAGTGGGAGGCACCGTTTATCGGTGGTTCTCCTCCTATCTCTCCGACCAGTCGCAGACGGTGTTGACAGGGGGGCAGAGGTCGACCGCGAGGCACCTTACTTGTGGGGTGCCTCAGGGGTCGATTCTCTCGCCCCTCCTGTTCAACATCTACATGAAGCCGCTGGGTGAGGTCATCAGTGGTTTCGGGGTGAGTTATCATCTGTACGCTGATGATACTCAGCTGTACTTTTCCACCCCGGACCACCCCAATGAAGCTGTCGAAGTGCTGTCCCGGTGTCTGGAAGCCGTACGGGTCTGGATGGGGAGAAACAGACTCAAGCTCAATCCCTCCAAGACGGAGTGGCTGTGGATACCGGCACCCCGGTACAGTCAGCTGCAGCCGCAGCTGGCTGTGGGGGGCGAGTTATTGGCCCCAACGGAGAGGGTGCGCAACTTGGGTGTCCTCTTGGATGGGCGGCTGTCGTTTGACGATCATTTGGCGGCCGTCTCCAGGAGGGCCTTCCACCAAGTACGCTTGGTGCGCCAGTTGCGCCCCTTTCTTGACCGGGATGCCTTATGCACGGTCACTCATGCCCTTGTCACTTCTCGCTTGGACTATTGCAATGCTCTCTACATGGGGCTGCCCTTGAAGTGCACCCGGAGGCTGCAGCTAGTTCAGAATGCAGCTGCGCGGGTAATAGTGAGAGCGACTCATTGCTCCCATGTAACACCAATCCTGCGCAGTTTGCACTGGCTTCCTGTGGTCTTTCGGGTGCGCTTCAAGATTTTGGTTACCACCTTTAAAGCGCTCCATGGCTTAGGACCCGGGTACTTACGGGACCGCCTGCTGTTACCTTTTGCCTCCCACCGACCCGTACGCTCACACAGAGGGCCTTCTCAGGGTGCCGTCCGCCAAGCAATGCCGGCTGGCGGCCCCCAGGGGAAGGGCCTTCTCTGTTGGAGCTCCTACGCTCTGGAATGAACTTCCCCCTGGTTTACGTCAAGTGCCTGATCTTCGGACCTTTCGCCGTGAGCTGAAAACGCACCTATTTATTCAAGCGGGACTGGATTGATATTTTATTGGGGTATTTATGTCTTATGATTTTAAATGGTTTTAAAAATTTTGGCCACGTTATAATATTTCTTTTTAACTTCTTTTTAATGTTTATACATTGTATTTTTACTAAGCTGTACACCGCCCTGAGTCCTTCGGGAGAAGGGCGGTATAAAAATTGAAATAAATAAAAATAAAATAAATAAATAGTGGTTAAGGCTCCAGGCTAGAAAGCAGGAGACCATGAGGTCAAGTGCTTCCTTGGCCATGAAAGCCAGTTAGGTGATTTTGGGCCAGTCACTCTCTCTCAGCCCAACTCATCTCATAGGGTGGTTGTTGTGGGATAATAGGAAGAAGAAAGTGTTTTAGATATGTTTGTTGTCTTGAGTTATTTGTAAAAATTCCACATGAAGTACATAGGTGTGAGGGGAGAGAATAGTTGATTATACTTCCTTTTAAAGTAGAGGGAAAATTTGCTGCAGTGCAGGGCTGGACGGTGATTTTTGGTTCTTCTCAATGTTTCTGGGTTAACAGAAGAAAAAAACAGTAGCATGCCATCTTCAGGACCTGTTGGCATGGAAGTAAATTGCGCTATGGATATGTCAAAAAACACCAAAAACAAGATAGTAGTGCAACTGTAACACACACAGATACTCATTGGAATATGTTCTCCATGTGCAAAACTTATGTGGACTTTTTGTTGAAAGAAGAAAAGACTGAATTGCTGATTTCTGGATTTGGGAACTTAAAAGTGCGAGAGAAGATAAGGAAAGGAATAAGATGCTAGTTATCAACAGAAAGGAGGATGAAAGGGAAAACTATGTGTTATGCATGATTATTCAAGAAACGTCTCATATTTTAATTACGTTTGTAAAATATGAGAGGCACTATTCACTCACTTAAATTTTAATTAACTTTAATATTGATTTTTGATCATCCTTGCCTCTTTTTAAATTTTAAAATGCTCTCTTGAAAAAATAGAAGCAGAAAGAACACACTAATTTATATGCTTTTGTATGACATGATAGTCTCTCTATAGTTATTATACACCCTATACATGTCTGTGTTTCAAGATAATCTCTAGGTATTTGCTTGAAAAAAAAGAATAGTTATCATTTTCCAAGTTAAATTCAAGGCACTGCCGTTTTAAATATGGTTTTTAAATCCATATTCCTTTGTAAGATAATGTCTTCCATTAAACCCTTCCAACATGGCCTGCTCAATTTTTGTGATGTGCATCAGGTATTCCACTTGCAGAAGGAGCTGTATCTATAGATATCTGAGATAGTACGTTTTTTGAAGGAACAACCTGACTTTGGAAATTTATTCTGAGTTTTAAGATTATTCTTAAAGTCTCACGTTCCTTTTTTACCCGCCAAAAAGGTTTTGCCTGCCAGTGAGTATTGGGTGCCAATTGATTGCATCTGCTTATTTTGGCTGTTTTACACTTTTGTCCTCATCAAATGGTTTAGGTTTGTTGATCAATGGTTGACAATTACCTCTGTAAATTTATGTATCCACAATCACAAGAATGATGCTTAATCAATCAAGTACATCCATGGTGGGCAAACACTTTTTGAATATGAGATTTTAACACTAGCAGGCAAAAAAGGGGACAACAATCTAGTTAGAAATCTATCATTAATGTTTCAGTGGCCCAATGTACTGATTATGATTATCTGAATGTATTTATTTATTTATTGTCTGTTTGCTTTTAATTGTAATTGTAATTGGATTATATATTTAAAATAATACATCATATGCCTGCAGTGACAGAAGCATGAATGAAAAAAATGAATATCTTTATTCCATAGATTTGAGGTCACAAAGATTAAGCTCATTTACCTTCTGGAGCAAAATTGCTTACTATGAAGTTACATGACACTTTAACTATGGCATGTCAGTTACAGATGCCCATTTCTAGGGGTTTTATATCAACTAATTTTAACATCTTGCCAGGTTTGGGATAAATTATTCTGGAAAAGATTTGTCTAATTGGGAATCACCACTGGTTTGGCTCCTCCTCCTCCTCCTCCTCCTCCTCCTCCTCCTCCTCCTCCTCCTCCTCCTCCTCCCCCCTCCTTCTTCTTTTCCTTTTGCCAATGGTCTGTCTTTTAAACTGCTAGAATAATATTTATTGTGTTTTTTTTACTATTGCCTTTTCTTACTTAAAATGATGATTTTAATTTATTGCAAATGTACTACTTTGTACTTAGCCACTTTATGACATTAAGTAGATGTAACAAATAATTTTTTTACATTCTTATTTACGTTGGTGCTAGGACCTATATATTAGACCTGTGCTATGCTATAATTTAAATTAAAGGCAAAACATGCTTCAGAGCTCACAAGTTTAACATCCATGCCTTTTTTCCAGGATTACACAGCTGTCCTCTATTCTATAACATAATTTGGTGAAAAAAGACTTTTGATTTAAGAAGATGCAGGCAGATGTTATGTTCTCACTCATGCACATTCAAAGCAATATTTTTGCTTTGGAATGTAAAGTATAGTAGAGTGTATAAAGTTGATCATATGCACTATTATACTAGTACACAAAGTTTTGGCACTAGAATGGAACAGCCTCAAATATGAAAATGATTTATTTATTATATATCCTGACACTATCTCATAACTCTAAGTAATATTCAAAATATGAAAAAATATTTAAAACGATCATGAAACACACAAAGTAACCAAACATACAATAAAAGATGATGAAGCAAGTGGAATGTAATTATATAGGACTATTTTTGTCAATAGGAAATTACATTCACTCCCTTATCTTTTCTCACAATAGGCATGCAAAACAAGAGATAAACAATGAAAAAAATTGTGAATTAGAAGATTATTTTTATCATTATTTAGATAGATTTTTACTGTATAATTTCATCAGTGAAAATAAAGCAGTGGTAACAATACAAGCATCAAGTTAAGAATATAATTATTTTAGCAATTCAAAAGTCTGTTTCTCTTCAGTAAATGACATTACAGTGCCCAATTATACTGAAGTTTTACTTCTAGCCACAATGGAAATAATACTCAGAAATGCATTTGATAACATTCACAGTCTAGCACATATGTTGCATTAATGTCTTTGGAAAACATTTTTCAAATTCACTGATGATTCAAACAAAGCAAAGATGCTTTGCCAGATCTGATAAACATATCAAATGGATATAGTCTAAAAGCATTACTGATCACTTTCCAAGGTGCAATTGCTCTAATACAAAAATATACATGTACTACATGTATTTGGGATTCTTTTTTAGCCTTTTTTGTGCCTTGTATCTGGTAAATAAGATGTATTAAATATATTCCATTACCAATTCACACTTAATCTTCTGAAATTGGGCGTTGTTGTCACTGGAACTACAAACAAATTGACTGAATCCCGCCATTCATTCTGAATAGGAATGTGGTTATGGAGGATAATCTTCAACTTTATGGATACTTGGGAGAATATTTTTGCTTATATGATGAAGGGTTTAATAATTGGAATTTTAATAATGTAAAAGATATTTCTTAAGTGTGATATATGGAATATTCTGGAAGATAGCTGCAGAAGGTTGTTTGTTTTTTCTTTTATCTTGCTTGACATTCTGAAAAAGAACTCCTATTTTCAAAGACCTTCCTATATACAATGCATCACCTGATTTTCGTGCTATAAAAATACAAAGATGAACTGTAACAAAATATTGCAGGTAAGAGAATAGAAATAAGAGAATAAGAGAAATAAGTCTCATTCTGGTGGTCACTACAATGTTGCCTGGAGATATCAGTCTGCCTGATTCAGTCAATCTTTATCAGGTGTAGGAGAAGAGCAGGAGGAGCTGAGGGGTGTAGTTAAATGCATCATCAATTTAGAGTCATAGCATTCCCACAAGTGTTCCAAGTCTAACCCATCCTGAATTATGTTGGCCCTTATCCGGTGCCAATTTTGTGTTGAAGTTTAATTGATCAGATTCTTATATATAGGCCTAAAAAAGTCTTCTATGTTGTAAACTTACTTCCCTGTGCCTGACACAACTGAAACCAGTCAATGCGCTTATAGATTTCTGTCCAGATATCCAGCCCTACCATACTTTAAAAAAAAAAATCGGGAAATTGGCATACTAGCAAACTGGAAAAACAAAATGCCCTCAATAATAAGATAGTATTACATGCCCACTGAGCATGTAAACTTTTCATTTTTTTCATTAATTGTTTTTGGAATACTTCTGCAAATCCGAAATTTGCCTCCTTTTTTGTATTGCATTGCTTTAGAGATGTATGTATTTATATATTGTAAATAGATATAGACCGCAAATTAAGAGACTGATGGTACAAATCACTTAAGAATCAGTGAACTTAATTTGGCAAGGAAGGCAAAACATTAAATACATCTAATTTATTTCAGTGGAATGTGCACAGGTTACTGAGTCCATCATTCATATAATTATTAGGTTTAGTTAAATTTCTTTTTAGAAGGGATTTTAACATATGTACTTCAAAGGCACTATTATTTGTCATGAAAGGGAATTTTTAAAAACATATTCTCTTAGAATCCACATTAAACAGCAGTGCAAGTTTATTGAATCATTTGTGATACAATATTAAAATGTTGTTTAGAAGAATTTTAACATTCTTGATTTAGGCTATAATCATATCTTTATCAAATAGTAAATCAATATAAATGCATTAACTAGTTTGTATATAAAACAAACTTTTGGTGGGAAGGTAACAGCGTTCCATGCGTCTTTGGCGTTGAGTCATGCCGGCCACATGACCACGGAGATGTCTTCGGACAGTGCTGGCTCTTCGGCTTTGAAACGGAGATGAGCACCACCCCCTAGAGTTGGCAACGACTAGCACATATGTGCGAGGGGAACCTTTACCTTTACCTTTTATGTAAAACAAGTTCATGTATTCAAGATGTTACTGCATTCTGATTAATTTGCAACATGTCTAAAGATCACAATCTGGATGGAAATGTTGAGTCAGATCTCCAAGATAGTGTCCCCAGTCCATTAAATCCCCTAAAAGACAAAATAGTGGAGAACCTTATTACATTTAACTATTACCTCCAAGCTGACTTATTTATTTAGTGTATGCCATCTACAGACAAAATACACTGATATACATATATACAAATCACTGATGTACAAATCCAAGTTAAGAGATTGACTTACATTACAGAGGATAAAATCAAAATAACTTCAACAGAACAAAACCGTGGTTATGAGTGTCAGGTTCTGCAACTGGATAGTAAAAGCTCCCAAGCGTATTTAAAGTTTTGGGGAAACTTGGCTCAACAACAGTGTGTGGAAAGGATCTCGGAGTACTAATGATGTTAAACTTGAGTGAGCAATATAATGTAAACAGCTAAAAAGGTCAGTGCAATCTTTTGCTTTATTCAAAGAAGCACAGTGTCCAGACCACAAGATTGTCATAAAGTCACATTGTAGTCTGCACTGGCTAGATCACACATGGAATATTGTAGCCAGCTCTGGTCACAATTCATTAAAAGGAACATGGAGAAGTTAGAGCAAGATCAGAGCTACCAGGATGACAACGAGTTTAGAAACCAAGCAGAAAGAAAACTAAAAAGAGATAGGACAGTAGTCTAAAATATGTAAAAAAAACAAACACCAATTACATTCAAGAAGGAGCAACCTGTTCTATGTAAAAATTGTAAGCAGAGATTTTCTGACAGTTAAGAATTAATAAGCAGTGGGACTTCATTCAGAACAGTGGTGTGTTTCACCTCACTTAATATTTTCAGGCTAAGACAAATGGTCATCTGTCAGCATACAGAGAAGCTTAGTCTAGATGATCCATTAAGATCCCCTCCACTTTATACATCTATTGTTCTGGTCTAGAATCACAGTGTAAATGGGCTCATGCTGATGAAGAGAAAACAGCATTGCTCAGGCTAGACAGAATCATTGTGTAAACAATGAGTCCATACCTTCCAATCATAAGAAAAAGAGGCCAAGGTTCTTTGGCTCAAAAGAGCGAGAAGAAGAGCTTCAGATTCATATTCTGGGGCTAACATGTACAAGGTTTGATTAGTGTCTTTGAACTACTCATCTCCTCGTAGATGGCAATCTCAGAGAGCTTGGACCTGGAGGGAGTAGAGTTTGTTTAATCTGATTAAATGGCCAGAAGGACCCAGAAATGAGTCCTTCACATGATCCAGACCTTTGTAGGGCTTTAAAAAGGATTATCAATACTTTGAAATTAATTCAGAAGCCCACTGAGAAATAATGCTGCTAGTCCTGAAGAAGCGAAATCTCCTGAGGAAAACAGGTAAAATCCATCATCTTCTGAAATACCACATTTTGTATCAGCTGTAATCTCTATATGCATTCTAAGGGCACTTTCAAGTAGAGCACATTACTGCAATACATTGTGGGCACAGTTTCCAGATCTAGGAATGGTTGCAATTGGTCTAGAAATGTAACTGAAAAACCTGTTTTGGCCACAAGTGTAGTTGCTCCTTGGCCAGTAGCTGTGACTCTAGGAAGAGTCCCAAGATGCAGCCAACCTCTGAATAAAATTCCCTTCTGAGTCAAAGATGTTGCTACTCTGGAATTGTTTGGCCCACAGATGCAAAGTCATTCTGTCTTGGACAGATTCAGTTTCAATCTATTATTTTTAATTCAGAGTCTGTGAGTTTCTGGGTCAGCATTAATACAATATCTGCTATTTAGCATGAGACCAAATTAATAGGCCTATACTGATGAATTACCCCTGTACAGTTTCATGTAGACAGTAAAGAAAAATGGGGAAAGTAGAGAGCCCTGCAGCATTCCCAGAGCAGAGATCTTTATATACAGGTAGTTCATTTAGTGGCCATTTGAAATTACCATGGAACTGACTTATGACTGTTTTTCACACTTATGACTATTGCAGCATTCCCATGGTCATGTGATCAAAATTCATACTCTTTTGCAACCTTCTGACAAGTAAAGTCCATGAGAAAGCCAGATTCACTTAACAACCATGTTACTAACTTAACAACTGTGGTGATTCATTTCGCAACTGTCAAAATTTGCTTAATAATTGTCTTACAGAGCAACAGAAATTTTGGGCTTAATTGTGATAGTAAATAAAGGATTACTTGTATAATTCTTATTCCCTACTCTATGAATAGAAATAACCACTTTGGAAATAGGGGGCAAACTAAAAAAACAGCATTAAAAATCTCTGATAAGGGGAAACAAGGAGGGTTGCACTTCTCTACTTCTTATGTCTCCAAAGGTCTCTAAAAAAATATGAGCAATACTTTTTCCATGCTGAATCCTGATTTGAATGCTGGATACCTTGGGTCCAGACAATCTGATTCTTTTAGATCATCTGAAGTTGTAGGACCAACACTTTCTCTACCACCTTCCCCCAAAAAGAAAATTAGAACTTGGTCTAAAGTTGTCCAAAATGGTTGGATCAAGAGGAAAAAGAAAACCACGAGTTTCATAGTGTGACTTCTATCCAGTCCTGGGAAACCATAGAAGGTCCTGTGACCACACCAATGGCTTTTCTCTGAATGTAGAGGCATTTAATATTCCCAGGAGCAGAGCAGGACAAGTATAAGCCAGGGTGTGGCTGAGAAGAAGGATACCGAGTCTGACAGGAAAACATTTCTACTTCAGAAAAAGAATTTGCTGAAATTGTCCAGCTATTGCTTAATTCTCAGCACTCCCAGCCAGTAATGAGGGATGCTGGAAGCTCCTGTTCCTTGCCCAAAAGAGGGTTGCTAACAGCCCAGTCACCCCCTATCATATTCTAAGGGAAAAGACAGCCATATCTTTTAGAACAGGTGGATCTGAGAATTTTATAAAGTGAAGAATGTGGAGTTTTATTCAGAATAAGGATTAATATACAGTTTGTCCTCGATTTACGACAGTAATCGAGCTCAGAATTATGTTCTTAAGTCATTACAATTATTATGTATATTTGACACAAGCATTCTAGTTGTGCCATATATAAAGCAGTACTGCTACAGCTATCAGTCGTTTGTCACTTTCCTCTCCAGAAGACTGATGGATATTTAAAATTGCTAAATGAACTATCTCAATTTGTCATGACTCTTGACATGACCACATTCAATTTTATTTATTTATTTATTTATTTATTTATTTATTTATTTATTTATTCATTCAAATTTATATACCGCCCTATCTCCCGAAGGACTCAGGGCGGTGTACAGGCATTTAAAAGACATATAAATACAATATAAAACAATTAAAAAACTGATTCTAAAAAGCCCGTAAATTTAGAATTAAAATATCAAATAAAACCCAATTTAAAACCAATAATTTAAAATCTAGCTCAGCCCTGCACAATTAAATAAATACGTTTTAAGCCCGCGGCGGAAGGTCCGGAGGTCCGAGAGCTGACGAAGTCCGGGGTAGTTCATTCAGAGGGTGGGGCCCCACAGAAGGCCCTTCCTGGGTGTCGCCAGGCGACATTGCCGCTACCGACGGCACCCTGAGAGACCCTCTCTGTGAGAGCGCACGGTCGGTGAGAGATATTCGGTAGCAGTAGGCGGTCCCGTAAGTAACCCGGCCCAATGCCATGGGCGCTTTAAAGGTGGTCACCAAAACCTTGAAGCGCACCCGAAAGCCACAGGTAGCCAGTGCAGCCTGCGCAGGATGGGTGTTTATACGGGAGCCACGGGGGCTCCATCTATCACCCGCGCAGCCGCATTCTGGACTAACTGCAGCCTCGGATGCCCTTCAAGGGAGCCCCATGTAGAGAGCATTGCAGTAATCCAGGCGAGGCGTCACGAGTGCGTGGTGACCGTGCATAGGGCATCCCGGTCCAGAAAGGCGCAACTGGCGTACCAGGCGAACCTGGTAGAACGCTCTCCTGGAGACGGCCGTCAAATGGTCTTCTAGAGACAGCCGTTCATCCAGGAGGACGCCTAAGTTGCGGACCCTTTCCATCGGGGCCAATGACTCGCCACCGATGGTCAGCCGCGGATTTAGCTGACTGTATCGGGATGCCGGCATCCACAGCCACTCTGTCTTGGAGGGATTGAGCTTGAGCCTATTTCTCCCCATCCAGACCCGTCGGCCTCCAGGCACCGGGACAGCACTTGATAACCGTTGGGGTGGTCCGGTGTAGAAAAGTACAGCTGGGTGTCATCCGCATACAGCTGGTACTTCACACCGAAACCACTGATGATCTCACCCAGCGGCTTCATGTAGATGTTAAACAGAAGGGGCGAGAGGATCGACCCCTGCGGCACCCCACAAGTGAGGCGCCTCGGGGCCGACCTCTGCCCCCCCCGTCAACACCGACTGCGACCGATCGGAGAGATAGGAGGAGAACCACCGATAAACGGTGCCTCCCACTCCCAATCCCTCCAACCGGCGCAATTTTAGGACTTTTTATTTTGCAGCAGTTGTTAAGTGAATGCTATGGTGTCAGGGATTTGTCCCCAGGAAGAGGAGGCGTTTGAGTCAGCAGAGGAAAGCATGGAGCTGTGTGATGGCCCAAATCGGAGCTTGGAGAGTGCTAGCCTAACAGAGCAGCCTCAGCTTGGTCAATTGGATGCGTGATAGGCTGAAACTGAGCATGGCGAGCTGCAGCTGGAGTGAGTTGACCAGCAGGCTTCAGGTAAGGACTGGGAGCAGCTACTGACAGTTAGTGAGGAAGAGGCGAGGGAGTCCACACCTCTTCCCAATCAGAGGTGGAGAAGAGACAGGTGCAATGCTGGTCAGCTAGACCAGGGGTCTGCAGACTTGGCTCTTTTAAGACTTGTGGACTTCAACTCCCAGAGTTCCTCATCCAGCAAAGCTGCAGCTGAAGTCCACAAGTCTTAAAACAGCCAAATTTGCATACCCCTGAGCTAGACCATTTGCAAGGAGGTAGCCTTGTCCCTCATGAAGAGCTGCACCAGTGTTGCCTACTTAATCCCACCCTGAGGACTTGAGTGTTGCTGGAGCAACATGCCCAGTTCTTTGCCTTGTATGCTTGTGCTGTGTATCCTGACCCATTTGACTCATGAATTGTTTTCCTGGACTTCATATAGGCCCTTTGGACTTAGTTTACCTGCTGACTCTTCTTGTGCTGAGCTCAGAATCCAAACCTGTGCAACATGGTGCTTTCTAAGGACCTATATGGGGTGTTGAGTAAACAGCTTTAGAATTCATGTGTGTGTGTGTGTGTAGTAGCACATATGGTCATTAAATAAACACAATGGTTGTTAAGCAAATCTGTTTTATCCAATGGGTGTTTTTGCCAAAAAACAAAAATAAATGCCAGAAACTAACACAAACAGTGGTTATGTGACTGCAGGTCACTGCAAATGGCCGTAAAGATATGCCAGTTGCCAACAGTCATAATGCAATCACTTGACATGGGGAGGGAGTGTGGCCATCAAAATTTTGAAACTCGGTTTTAAGTACATTTGTGGGCGTCTTTCATAATTTCTCAATTTGGAAATTGATATTCTGGAAAATGTTATTACATTTCCTAAAGTAAACAGTTCCGTTTTGATATTTCTAATAAATTATTCAAAATTTTGTGGGCTAAAAATTTTGTAATATCTTATTTTTAGAATAAATACATTTATTCTCAAATAGTTTAGCTTTTAAAAGTGAAGTGCAAGTACTTTCCTCTTCCTACATATAATACTTTTTGCTATATTGAAGGCTCAGTTTTCTATTGTATTTCTATTGGGGAAAACTCTTGTCTGAAATACTGGAACAATTAATGGCAATCAGTGTGGATTTGTGCCAAGCTGGAAAGACTAATGGCATGACTCAGTGAAAGCAGCTCTCTGTGAAGTTGCCACTTCTGGTCTCCTCATCCTACAGTACCAGGTAAATCTAAATAATATTTTTCAAATGATCTCAAAATTATAGCTACTAATGAAAATCTATTGAAAATAATAGTATTCAGAAACTGTATAATGTAGAATTTAACTATGATATTGAAACTTTTGTATAATACTAGCAACTTTTGAAAATGTTATTGAATATATAACAATATATTCTAAACAGTATATAGATTAACGGTTAAATTAGCACTTGCATATAGAACTTTTAAAAAGGTGCAGATTATTATAAACATGGATGTCACATATTTGTATATCATTATGTATACTGGAAATGAATACTCACAATTATGCAAGGCATATTCATACCAAAATAAACAAACAGAATTACATAGGAATGGCAGAGTTTTCTGTACAGGAACCTTTTTGGGAAACATGTATTGTATTAAGTGCCTTGAGGTATAAGAGGACACCAATGTGCAGAAAACAAAACGCAGCCTACCATTACTTGATTAAAAGTTCTATGCTGCAAGGAATGCAATTAGAAGTGAAAGCAAAAAGACCAAACAGCAGTAGCCATTTTTCTTAAGAAAAATATGATTTACTTTGACACAACACATTAGCTGTGCCAATGTTAGAATATAAATCAGTATTGCTATAAGCTCTGAGTCTTTTGTCATTTTCTTCTCCAGAAGATTGATAGACATTTAAAATTGCTAAATGAACTGCAACAATTTAACTATCAAAATTTCTCATGAGTCTTGTTTAGTGAAAATATAAAATGGTATACTACATAAAAGTATTAAAAACAGCTAAGATTTCTAGAAAAGGTAAATATTTTTTGTGAATTGCCCAGGGATTTTCTTTCAGATTTGTTGGCAATGAATTACATCGTTTCCAGAAAATATTATAAATAAAGCATGCATAGTCCTTAATGGAATAGATGCATGATGCTGTGATACTCTTTCAGGAGGACTGAACAACTATATATTTTTAAGAAATAACAACTTAAAATTGTATCTTTGTTCATTCAGTTATTAAAAATATAATCTGGATATTAGAATCAAATTTTCCTGAGAAAAACATGTTCGGCTTCTTAACAATTAGCATCGTATAGAATTAATTATAATCAACTAACTTTGAATTCATGCATCACTTTAAAAAAATTAATTTGTGTTTAATACGGTATTATGCAATCAAATACAAATATAGACCTGTCTTGTCTTCAATGCCACAGAAACAGGCATGAAAAGAGTAAATGAATCTAAGAGGGACAATTGCTTTCTTTATTTAATATTTATTGGAATTTTAGAAATGCTATTCTACTGTCATATTTGCTAATGAATTCTATTTTGATAGTTTCATATTGTAATTATGGCTATATAAATGTAAGTTCATTCCTACAATCTATTTGTTCTTGATCTGAGTATACTTTTTACAGTGTTGACAGCCTGCTTTTAAGGCTGAGTGAAGCCAGATCAAAGAGATCTGGAAGCAAAGAGTTATTTTCCAGTGGAAGATTCAATAATATCTCTATGCGAATATCACGCATCATACAGAGGAAAACCCTGAGAGAAGATGGTGATCTGTAGAGCTTCAATACGCTCATTTCAGGACCAACTCCCTCCTATATGGCTGAGGGATAGAGCCTGTCCCATTCTTTCCATTCCATTCCATTCTTTTTGTTCCTTTTTCCTTTTTGTTTTTAATTAATCAAATATCAATGCTATAGAAGCAGGTCTTCTAGTAGGTTGACATTTCCAAATGTACAAGATGGTATTGCAATCAGGCCACAGGTTGGGAGGAAGGTTGTCTCTTGAAAAGGTAGAAAAATCCTGATAACTTGTTTGTCATTTTTAAATACACATATACACTCTTGTCTCACATTAGCCTGCTTGTAGGATTTTCTGTTTCCATGTTAAATATCTTTGCTGAGTTTGGTTACTGGGGAAGGAAAAAATAGTGATGGGCATGCCCAAAATGTCATTATCTTTCCTTTGTGTTTTCGCTATCGCCATTTTGGGCATACCCATTGACAAACTGGACTTCTCTCACTATATGCATAATGGAAAAGACATTATATGCTACTTTTTCCAGTCATAAAGGGAGAAGAAAATTGGTATGTGTGTAAGGGTTGGGCTGCTGTCCACACAGCAGAGCCCTTTCCCAATGCAAGTGCTGTTTTTATTTTCCCCAGTCTACAACAACCAACCATTGCACAGAAAGTAATATGCATTAACTTTCGTGCAGATAGCAATTGTAGTGGTCTTGCAGCAAGAGGCATGATAAAAAGACCACTCAGGGATAGGAGGGAAACACATCGATGTATGTGTGTGGAAGAGCCCCCATGTTTAAATTTCTGAGGTGTTGAGAACAGCCATGCACTGATGGAGCAAAGTTGTATCATGGGATGACACACAGAGGCAGTCTTACTCTATTTCAACTCCAGATTCAGCCCCCTGATGCATAGAATCTATTCTATATAGTTTCCTCTTCTCGATTTAAGAACTGTATAGTTAATTAGTATGGCCACACTTTTAAAAAGTTACTATTCAGTGGTAATTTCTCAAGATAACAAAGTCAGAGGTGGTTAACTATGTAAAACTGATGTTTGTGTCCAGAAAAAAAAAACTACTAAAAGAGCAAAAAAGTTTTTAAACTAAAAATATTTTTAAAAGGATTTAATACTCATTAAAGGTCTGGCAATTTCTAATTTAATAATTACACATCTCCTTTCATGTTCTCTTTGATCATCCACAAGAAATATGTTTGCAAATTAGCAAATTCACACAACTTTGGTTTTAGGTGAACAGATCACTGTGGAGATAACTAAGACTGCTCCCCCGCCCCCGACTCCAGCAATATAACTAATGATCACAAAACTTGCCCTTCTTTCTTCCAAGAAACCACTTCCAGGAAAATGTTTTCTATGCTTTTAAAATGAAAAACAGATACAGCAAAAATGTCACTGAGAAACAATAGACTGATTGGCACCACGTACTGCTTTTCTCGCCAATTCGCTCGTTCTGTCCGCTGGCTAGAGGCTTAGCTCTTTCTGTTCTCGAGATGAGTTGAACCACTTTCCTGACAAAGCATGGAGAGAATATTACTCAAACTGCACCTAAATAGTCGCGACGTCCGCCACGGTAAGGACCCCCGCCAGGCTTTATCCAGAAAAGACACCAGCTATAAAAACACCAATCGCTGCAGATAGCCATCCCCTGACCTCAGCGGTCCCTTCGAGCAGTACCGGAGGAGCTCGCGAGGGGGCTCTGTGGGCCAGCGCGAGAAGGACGCGACTTCTTCGAAAGCAACTTCTCTGCACTGCCGGGTTTACCGGTCTCACGTATGCAAGTCTAGGCAATCCCGAAGATGCACGGTAGGCAGCCGATCCTTGTAGTCACGTCCGGTAGAAGCAAAAGTGGGAAAGCTGCGAGTTGCAGTGCTGCGCGCTCAGGTACCGAAGGAAGGACGCGGGCGGTATGTTCTGGAGAAGATGGCGTATTTTATTGGTTTGCCTATTTTTCAAATAAAAAATAAATAAATATTTAAATTGACTTAAAATTGGCTTAGGTGGTATTATTTGCTATCCGTAATACTCTGGACATTAATTATAACTGTTAATAAAAAGGAAACAGATGACACAGTCTTGCTTTGAGTGTATTTCTCTTTGGGGGAAATTATTGTCATAGACATTCACGAGACACCTATTTTCTGTCTTTCTCTAAGGGTGGGACAGGATAAAGAAATACAAGAACATTCCATGTCACATCATATTCCTATTTTTAATTAATTTTTGTTAAATTAATGTCTGCACAGTTTTATTTCAATTAAATTGAAATAATTGCTTAATTATGAGGCAGATTCATTGCTTATAAAAAAAGAGTATTTCAATCTCTTTACATGTGCAGTAGATCTCCCTTTTCGGGACCTTACCTGAATTTTTAACTCTTTCACTGAAAGCTATGATTTACTTATCAGTGAATTGATATTGTGTTTTTATGTGAAATGATCTCATGTTTTTTCCATTTAATTGTTGTAGTCAAATATTGGTAGAAAAAAACAAGCAACCAAAAAATAACTTGATTATGCAAAGATATTTTGCTGCTGCAGTCAGAGAAACCAATGTTACTTACATCCCAAATCAAAATGCTCAATCGAAAGAGAAATCTATTTGGATGGATATAGTCTCATGATGAATCATAAAATACCTTATACAGGAATAATAAAAAAATACATTGATAATGTATTAGAAACATAGATACACACACTCTTACGGATCTACAATGCATTAAGTATGTAGTCTCTGCTTCCCATTAACATCAGGCAGGCTTTTTATATAAGTTTACTTTAGACTATAATTTATATTTGAAAATTATGAATGAAATGCATTTACTAAAAAGCAGAATAATATTTTTACCTACAATGTAAAATTAAATACAAGGACAGTAATATGCATTGCTATTCTGATTTTTAAAAGTGAATGAAAGGCAAGCAATAAATTTCTAAATTGTTGTCAAATGTAACAATAAATTTGCTTTTCATTCAGAATAGAGTTAAAAGGGACCTTGGAGGTCTTCTAATCCAATCCCCTGCTCAAGCAGGAGGTCCTATATCATTTCAGATAAGTGGTTGTCCAGTCTTTTCTTAAAAATCTCTAGTACCTACAACTTCTGAAGGCAAATTGTTCCACTGATTAGCAATAGCAATAGCACTTAGACTTATATACCGCTTCACAGTGCTTCACAGCCCTCTCTAAGCGGTTTATAGAGTCAGCATTTTGCCCCCAGCAATCTGGGTCCTCATTTTACCCACCTCAGAAAGACGGAAGGCTGATCTTGAGCCAGTGGGAATCGAACTGCTGAACTGCTGGCAACTGGCAGTCAGAAGAAATAGCCTGCAGTACTGAATTCTAAGCACTGTGCTACCATGGTTAATTGTCCTTACTGCTGGAAAGTTTTTTCTTAATTCCAGGTTGCTTTTCTCCTTGATTAGTTTCCACCCATTGTTTCTTGTCTTGCCTTGTCTTGCCTTCTGGTGCTTTGGAAAATAAGTTGACCTCTTATTGGGTGACAGCTCCTCAAATACTGGAATACTGCTATCATGTCACTCTTAGTCCTTTTCTCTAGACTGGCCATACCCAATTCCTGCAACCGTTTTTCATATGTTTTTGTCTCCAGGTCCTTCATCATCTTAGTTGTTCTTTGCACTTTTTCCAAAGTCTCAACATCTTTTTTGTAATGTGACCAAAACTGGATGCAGTATGCCAGGTATGGTTCTACTAAGGAGGTATAAGCTCAGATGGAGAACAGAAGAAATAGCGTACTCTTTAGAGCGATTTGGATGGTAAGCAAACTGAAGTAAGACAAAAGCTGGAAGGAGGCTGGATACAATAATGTCCTTTATCAGCCTCTCAAAACATTTCATATGTGCAATCGGACTTTTTTTGGCACTGGCAAAATAATATCAGGCTTAGAACACAATGCAACCACTGCCTATTGCAATGAAAGATTGAAAATATCTGTAAGAACACAAGCCAAATTGTCTACACATTCTCTAAGAACACGCCCAGGGATATTATCTGGGCCTGCTGCTTTCCGAATGTTAACATTCCACAAAGTTCTCCGGACAAAGGTAATATCAAAGCTCAGTGTTTGCTTATCAGGATGGGGCACAGCTTTCCTCGTGGGGGTGCTATTTGATGCCTCGAATCTTCCCAAAAAATGTGTTCAGCTCATTTAAAAAGTCTGTGTCACCCTTAACAATATGATAGAGCCACCTTAATGGCCTGGATGCCTTGCCACATACACCTGGTGTTTGTTGGGTCCTGGAAAAAGTTTTGAACTTTTTGACAATGGGCTTGCTTTGCTCTTTTTATGGCACTTTTCAAATTGGCTCTGGCTATCCTAAGTGCCAGCATATTGCCAGATTTAAAAGCCACATTCTGTGCTTTGAACATCTTGCGAACCTCATATGTCATCCATGTTTTTTCATTAACCCACACAACAATGTTTTTAAGGACACAGACATCCTCAATGCACTTTTGAATATATGCAGACACAGTAGTGGCATACTGCTCTACATTTATAGATTGGTTGCCGCTTCTTTAAACATAACCGAATCCTTGCACTCAAAGCAATCTTGTAATGCTTCTGTAGCTCCCTCCGCCCAACCACTCATCTGCTTCACCTTTATAATAATACAGTGGGGAATAGGGAAGTGTTGAAAACATTGCACAGAATGTTAAGAGACTTTTGGTGGACTAAAGTGGCAGCAGGCATCAAGGACTATATGTAGCATCTTGCCACACCTGCAGAAGGGCTAAATCCCACCATCAGAAGCCAGCAAGACTATTACAAGTGCTCCCTGGTCTCCCTGGATTTTATTACTGAGCTACCCCCAGTCTGTGGCTATACATTCATGCTAGTTGTAGTGAATCTTTTTTCCAAGTTGGCTAACTTTATCCCTTCCAAAGGATTGCCCACTGTCAAAGAAACAGCTCAACATTTTTTGGACCACATTTTTTTATTATTTTTTTATTATTTATTTTATTTAATCATATTTATATACCGCCCTATCTCCCGAAGGACTCAGGGCGGTTCACAGGCACTTAAAAAACACATAAATACAATATAAAAACAGTTAAAAACTTATTCTAAAAGCCCGTTAATTAAAATATAAGAATAAAACCCAATTAAAACCATAAATTTAAAATCTAGCTCAGTCCTGCACAATTAAATAAGTATGTTTTAAGCCCGCGGCGGAAGGTCCGAAGGTCCGGAAGCTGACGAAGTCCGGGGGGTAGTTCGTTCCAGAGGGTGGGAGCCCCCACAGAGAAGGCCCTTCCCCTGGGCGTCGCCAGACGACATTGCCTCGCTGACGGCACCCTGAGGAGACCCTCTCTATGAGAGCGCACGGGTCGGTGAGAGGTATTCGGTAGCAGTAGGCGGTCCCGTAAATAACCCGGCCCAATGCCATGGAGCGCTTTAAAGGTGGTCACCAAAACCTTGAAGCGCACCCGGAAGGCCACAGGTAGCCAGTGCAGTCTGCGCAGGATGGGTGTTATGCGGGAGCCACGAGGGGCTCCATCTATCACCCGCGCAGCCGCATTCTGGACTAACTGTAACCTCCGGATGCCCTTCAAGGGGAGCCCCATGTAGAGAGCATTGCAGTAATCCAGGCGAGACGTCACGAGTGTGTGAGTGACCGTGCATAGGGCATCCCGGTCCAGAAAGGGGCGCAACTGGCGTACCAGGCGAACCTGGTAGAACGCTCTCCTGGAGACGGCCGTCAAATGATCTTCTAAAGACAGCCGTTCATCCAGGAGGACACCTAAGTTGCAGACCCTCTCCATCGGGGCCAATGACTCGCCACCGATGGTCAGCCGCGGATTTAGCTGACTGTACCGGGATGCCGGCATCCACAGCCACTCTGTCTTGGCGGGATTGAGCTTGAGCCTGTTTCTCCCCATCCAGACCCGTACGGCCTCCAGACACCGGGACAGCACTTCGATAGCTTCGTTGGGGTGGTCCGGTGTAGAAAAGTACAGCTGGGTGTCATCCGCATACAGCTGGTACTTCACACCGAAACCACTGATGATCTCACCCAGCGGCTTCATGTAGATGTTAAACAGTAGGGGCGAGAGGATCGACCCCTGCGGCACCCCACAAGTGAGGCGCCCGGGCCGACCTCTGCCCCTGTCAACACCGACTGCGACCGGTCAGAGAGATAGGAGGAGAACCACCGATAAACGGTGCCTCCCACTCCCAATCCTCCAACCGGCGCAGCAGGATACCATGGTCGATGGTATCGAAAGCCGCTGAGAGGTCTAATAGGACCAGGGCAGAGGAACAACCCCATCCCTGGCCCTCCAGAGATCATCCACCAACGCGACCAAAGCCGTCTCCGTGCTGTAACCGGGCCGGAAACCGGACTGGAACGGGTCTAGATAGACAGTTTCATCCAGGTGCAAGGGAAACTGATATGCCACCATACTCTCTACAACCTTCGCCGCGAAGCGAAGGTTGGAGACCGGACGATAATTACCTAAAACAGCTGGGTCCAGGGAAGGCTTCTTAAGGAGGGGCCTCACCACCGCCTCTTTCAAGGCGGCCGGGAAGACGCCCTCCACCAAAGAAGCGGTCGTAATCGCCTGGAGCCAGCCTCGTGTCACCTCCTGAGTGGCCAGCACCAGCCAGGAGGGGCACGGGTCCAGTAAACACGTGGTGGCATTCAGCCTACCCAACAACCTGTCCATGTCCTCGGGAGCCACAGGGTCAAACTCATCCCAAACAATATCGCCAAGACCACCCTCGAGCATCTCACCCGCGTCACCGCAATCTTGGTCCAGACCATCCCGAAGCTGAACGATTTTATCGTATAGATAACCGTTAAACTCCTCAGCACGTCCTGCAGCGGGTCATCCCGCTCCCCTGGTGTAGGAGGGAGCGAGTCACCAAACAGGGCGGCTGGGCGGTTATCTGCCGATGCAATGAGGGAGGAGGCGAGCTACGCCTCGCTTCCTCAATGCCACTAGGTAAGTCCTAGTATAGGACTTCACTAGTGTCGATCAGCTTCGAGCGGCTAGACCTCCAGGAACTCTCTAGGCGTCTTCTCCGGCGCTTCATCCTCTCAGCTCCTCGGAGAACCAAGGAGCCGGTTGGGACCCGCGCCGGGTCAGAGGTCGCAAAGGCACGACCGGTCTAAGGCCCCGCCGCTGCCCGTTCCCAGGCCGCAACAAGTTCCTCAGCCGAGCCGTGAGCCAGACCCTCAGGAAATGGCCCAAGCTCCGTCCGGAACCCATCCGGGTCCATCAGGCGCCTGGGACGGAACCAACGTATCGGCTCCGTCTCCCTGCGGTGGTGAATGGCGGTCAGAAAGTCCAGGCGAAGAAGAGAGTGATCTGACCATGACAAAGGTTCAGTGACTATTTCCTTTAAGTCCAGATCTCTCAACCACTGACCAGAGAGAAAAATCAGGTCCAGAGTGCCACCCCCAATGTGAGTAGGGCCATCAACTACTTGGGTCAGGTCCAAGGCCGTCATGGAAGCCGTGAACTCCCGAGCTGCCGTCGATGACGAGCCGGAAGATGGCAAGTTAAAGTCCCCCATGACTAAAAGTCTGGGGGTCTCAACTGCCACCCCAGCCAGCACCTCCAGGAGCTCGGGCAGGGCAGCTGTCACGCAGCAAGGAGCCAGGTACGTGATCAGCAAACCCATCTGACACCTACGACCCCATCTCACAAAGAGGGATTCGCACCCGCAATCTGAGGTACAGTGGTCTCCTCGGCTCTAGACTCTCTCTAATCACAACCGCCACCCCCACCCCTACCCTGGGCCTCGGCTGATGGAATGCACGGAAACCCGCGGGCACATCTCGACAAGGCACGCCTTCAGTGCCCAACCAGGTCTCCGTAATGCCCATAAGGTCCGCGGAACCCCCCTGTATAAGATCACAGACAAGGGGGGCTTTGTTCACCACGGACCGGGCATTGCACAACATCAACCGAAGGCCCAAGCTCTGAGGGTCCTGACCATCCGGGGAACGGGAGAAGTCCAAGGGGTCGGAGCGCGTGATCGCTTTCAGACATCGAGCACGCGCTCCCGGAACTTGGTATGACCCCTCGCTTCCGCCATATCTGCCTCTCCCACTTACCGTGTCGATAGAACCACCCTCACAGATAGGAACACACTCCTCCCCCACAACCTCCGAACCTGATAAAGAAAAACCGCCGCGAGCATGTGCAGGAACTGGCCCCCTACCCGACGGGTTACCCCCATTACCCGCCCTTACCCTCCCACCCCTTAAAAATTCCCTCTCTAAAAAACCCCACAAGCTCTTCTTTTTCGCATGCCACCACAAATTTAAATTTGCATTTATATCCTGCCCTTCTCCGAAGACTCAGGGTGGCTTACAATGTGTTAAGCAATAGTCTTCATCCATTTGTATATTATATACAAAGTCAACTTATTGCCCCCAACAATCTGGGTCCTCATTTTACCTACCTTATAAAGGATGGAAGGCTGAGTCAACCTTGGGCCTGGTGGGGCTTGAACCTGCAGTAATTGCAAGCAGCTGCTGTTAATAACAGACTGTCTTTAGCAGTCTGAGCCACTCAAGGACACATCTTTTACTATAGAGCAAGAGTGTCAAACTCAAGGCCCGGGGGCCGGATCTGGCCCGCGGCGTGCTTTGATCTAGCCTGGGAGGCTGCCCTGGAAACAGCGAAGGACCAGCCCATGGTGCCTCTGCCAGCGAAAATGGAGCTCGCGAAGGCCACAGGCAGCCCTCCCAAGCTCTGTTTTCGCTGGCAGAGGGTTGCAGGAGGCCTTTGCAGCTGAAAATGGAACTCGGAAGCCCGTTTTCACTGGCACAGTGCTCAGGCCACCACCTGCACCCCTGACATGAGCTGGCCATGCCCACCTTGGCCATTTATTTATTTATTTATTTATTAGATTTCTAGACCGCCCTTCTCCTGAAGGACTCAGGGCGGTGTACAGCCTTATTAAAACACATAGGTACACAATAAATTTAAAATACATTTAAAATGAAATATTTAACCGGCCAATTTAAAACTAAAAACGGTCAAACGACCGATATAAAACCCTAAACTATAAAATCACCATTAAAAACCCATAACTTAAAAAACTAACCCAGTCCAGCGCAGATAAATAAGTAAGTTTTGAGCTCGCGGCGAAAGGTTCGGAGGTCCGGAAGTTGACGAAGTCCTGGGGGGAGCTCGTTCCAGAGGGCGGGAGCCCCCACAGAGAAGGCCCTTCCCCTGGGTGTCGCCAGACGACACTGTCGCGCCGACGGCACCCTGAGGAGTCCCTCTCTGTGAGAGCGCACGGGTCGGTGAGAGGTATTCGGTAGCAGCATGCCCATCCTGACTCCCTAAGGTCAAGCACAACCCTGATGTGGCCCTCAATGAAATTGAGTTTGACATCCCTGCTATAGAGGCATAGTGTCCAGTTAATCTCCAACAGGGGCAGTCAATTTGCCTCCAAGTTTTGGGTGGCTCTGTTCTAACTTTTGAATATCCAGGTTAGCTTATATTTAGGCCACCACCCAGCCATAAATGGTGAGGCTGAAAATATTAACAAGATGCTCCAGCAATACTTAAGATATTACTACACTTAAAGCCAAGAAAAGTGGCCTTCATTGTTACCCTTGGCAGAATTTTCCTATAACACATTAATTGATATGATCTCCCTTTAAGCTTTGTTCTGAACACATCTGAGAGTCTTAGCAGAGAACCTGAGGGAGGAAAATTCCATTCCAGGAGCCATGGAATTTTTTCAAGAGCAGTTTGCTGCCCAAACCCTGTTGAAACAGCAGCTGGAACAGGCAAAGCAGTTGTGCAAGAAGGCTGTTTACACCTATCGACAGGAAGGACTATCGATAACTGAAGGAGACAAAGTCTAACTCTCGACCAGGTTTTCGGTCTCTACAAGGTTGTCTAAGAAACTAAAAGCAAAGTTTGTGGTACCCTTCAAGGTTCTTCAGCAGATCAGTCCCATAATATTTCATTTGCAATTATTTCCTTCCATGAAAGTGCACCCAGTTTTTCACTTTTCAAAGAAAAAACCTCTAGCACCTTATGCTCCCAACACTTCCCACTGCTGCCAATGATTGTGGAAGGGGAAAATGACTATGAAGTGGAAGTAATTTTGGACTTTAGGCAAAGGGGCAAAGACACACAGTATTTGATGCATTGGAAAGGGTACCTGGAATTTGAATGCTCATGGCTATGCCAGCTATGTCTATGGTCCTAATTTGGTGTAGCAATTCCACCATTTCCATGAAAAACCACATTTCTCCAAACTTCCAGATCCCCATCCAGCACCATACAAGGAATCCTTAGGTGAAGGGGTTAACCAACCTTCAGGGGAGGCAGAACAGTGCCTCCAGAACCATACAGTTCTGACATTTACACCTCAAAGGGAAGGAAGGAATCTATTAATGTTCTAGATGTTTTTCAGCCAGCAGCATCTGCCTCAACGGTCGATTCAGATACAGTGGAGGAGGACTCCTTTGAGATGGCATTATTGCTACCCCTACCAAGTTCTGTGAGAATTCAGATACTGAAGTGGCCATGGAAGAAGGGAAGGCATGTTTTAAAGATCTTTAATGGTAGAAGGGGAGGGTTGTATTGAAGGGGAGGTGATGTAGGAGAGAGACTGTCAAGAGTTCAAGACATTAGTTTAGTCCTTACATAGTCACAAAAGAATGACGTTCAATACCCCCTCCGAAAGCCATTGAGCCTTATCCAACCAGTATTGATTGTTAGTTGAGAAGTTAGTTGTGCAGAGGATTTCAGCAATAAATCAGTTAATTTGAACTTTCACGTGTGAACCTGGTTTCTCACACCCAATAGGAAATGTTCCACTACTTCAATATCTTCATTAAGAATTCTAAGGCTGGTTGTTGTTCTTAAATGTTATTTAATTACAATGAAATATACTGCAAATTTTATAATTTTGGATAAATAATTCTGTACAAAATTTTCAGATGTTCTAGAGCAGGGGTGTCAAACTTGTGTCATCATGGCATCATCATGTGATGTATCACGTCTGTTTTCCCCTTTGCTAAACCGGGCGTGGGTGTGGTCAATGCGTGATGCATCCAGGCTGCGGGCTGCAAGTTTGACATTCCTGATCTATACAATATTTTTGTCCAAGATCCTAAAATAGGGATGGTATTAACAAATGGCTCTCAAAACAAATTTAGAGGGGAAAACTTAATTGACCTCTGAAAATGTTTCTCATGGAAGTCATATGTGTATTGTCAGAAACGTTCATTCTAAAAAGCACAAAAAATACCTAATATTTGCTAGCCAGCCAAAATCTTATTGATGTCAAAATCTTATTGATGTCAATGGGAATATTGACTCCATGAAGATTGAAACCATTACTTTGCCTACTGTGAGGTCTTCACAAATTTTTGCCAGTATTGTGTAAAGCAAGAGTAGCAAAATGAACTTTATTGGAGCAGAAAAGTTTTTTCAATTAGCTTGAATCTGGCACATCTGGAGTATAATGGCAAAAAGGAAGTGTCTGAATTCATATACCTTTTAAATTACCTATTGCTGTATAAAACTATAATGAGTCAAATTCATGTGAACTGTTCTGTTTTATCCTACAAACATTCATTTCAAATGAGAATATGGCTATAACTCAATACATTTTCTTGTACTATGGGCAAATACATTATTTTTCTTTAAAACCCATATGTCTGTCTATAATTTTTTTTAAAAACCTGTTCCAGCTTTAGAGAATTAAATGTTCACCAATTGTCACAATAAAATATTTTAGCCAAAGTGTTTTAAATGTACAACTTTACAACATCTATAAAAATAAAATCATAAAAGTGAAAAATTTGTTTTGAATACATCTGCCAATGATAAGGGTATGCAATTAAATGTATCATACAGCAGGGAAGCAAAAATTGTTACTGGGATGTAGCCAGGAAAATCCTTTGACATTTTGATAACTTCATGTGGTCTTGATCAAGCTGTTCAGCACTTTAGAAAATCCCAAACCAGAAAGGATAAAAGTAGTATACTCAATACATCAAAGAACCATTAGCTGGATTTTGTATGTGAAGAATCAGTCCTAAATTATTGTCCTTGTTGAACAACCACTCAATTCATTCAGCGACTGTTTGAAGTTATGATGGCACCTGACTGATGAGTCTTCAAAATTACAGTTGTCACAGTGTCCCTGTAGTCATATAAATGTAATTTGGAACATTGCAACCAGCTTGCAATCACATCATCATAGTAGTCAGCATGATCATTTTTATTTTATTTATTTTATTTATTTATTTTGTCACAATAGTATATATAAGCATAAGCATGAAAGTAACTATATAATATATAAGCATATATATAAGCATAAGTATGTAATAATTATATTAATTGGATATAATGAAAGGAAACAATAGGACAGGAACGGTAGGCACGTTTGTGCTCTTATGCACGCACCTTACGGACCTCTTAGGAATGGGGTGAGGTCAATAGTAGACAGTTTTTGGTTGAAGCTTTGGGGATTTTGAGAAGAGACCACAGAGTCAGATAGTTTATTCCAAGCATTAACAACTCTGTTACTGAAGTCATATTTTCTGCAATCAAGATTGAAGCGGTTAACATTAAGTTTAAATCTAATGTTTGCTCTTTTATTGTTGTGATTGAAGCTGAAGTAGTCTTCAATATCATATGATATGCCACTTTGCAATCACATTGCAATCACATTGCTCACCAATGGATTGTCAGTCCCAACTACCAGTGTTAAGCAAAGACTATCTGTATGGTGTTAAGAGCAGTTTAAACAGCTTCCAAACTGGGCTATCCTATTCTGTTGAGAACTTTCAGTACCGTCGATCAAGGTATTCTTCTGAACTGTTGGACTCAAGGAACCAATAATGACACAAGGAATTAGTTCAGAGTACGGTATCTCTGCTCTGGGCTACCCAAGTGATGCTATCAAGGTTGCTTCCTAGTACCTGGAAACTCAAAATATCTGGATGGGGAAAAACACATTTCAACTCAGCCCTAGCAAAGCTGAGTGGCTGTGGGATCTTTAAGTTTGTTCAGATCTGTAGGTCCTTCATTGGTAACAAACAGAGTTGGTGCACAATTGGGGGGAGGGTTTCCCCTATTTTCATTGTTCTTACACAAGAAGCAAATGACAGCTTGGCCAGGATAGTTTTTGCAAAATTCCATTTAGTGCATAAATTAATCCTGTTTCTGGATTAAGAGACTTTGCTCATGGCCACTGCCTTAGTCACTGCCTGGTAGGACTATTACAATGTATGCTACGTAGAACTGCTCTTGAAAAGCACTACACTATGTTCCAGTAAGCTTCTGAGTGCATGTAAGCTTCAGTAGGCTGGTTTCCAGTTTTAAAATCTTGCATGGAGTCAGGTTACCTGCAGAACCTCCTGTCTCCAATGGTTTTATTATGTCTTGGCAAAGCAGACACACCCTTCTGTGAAACAATGTCGTCTCTTAGGACCAAGAAGGACCTTTGTCACAACACCCACCCTATGGAACAGCTCTCACCCAAGATTTAAATGATATCAAGTTTTTCAGCCTTCTAGGCCTGACTTTTTTGTCAAACTTTGCGCCAGGATATTATTGGAACCCACTAAGTAAACTACGCTCTGTTCTGTGTTGTGTGACAGTTTTGTGAGGAGACTGTTTTATGAGATTTATTTTTTTAAAGAGTTGCTTTACAGCTTTTATGTTGTTTTATGTTGTCTGTGTGTTTTCTTAGCCACCCAAAGTTATGTAGTTAAGATAGGCTGCCAAATAGATTAAATAAATTAATAATAATTTTCGTCAGTAAAAATGGAGCAGCATGGAGCACAAATGCCTAATTCTTGAAGCTGGATTTAGATAATTTTCTACTCTTCCAATGATAAACTACTGACAGATTCTTTATTATTGTAATCTACAATAATTAAGTGTGTACATTTAATAACATTTATAAATAACATATTTCAAAACATTTTCTTAAAGCCACTATGCAAAGGCTAGATTGCGGGTTAATATTTAATTATTATAACATTTGAAAATAGATAAGACTGACAAAAAAAGGGGAAAACATATTATTGGCTGATGGAGTAATCCAATTTTTGAAACGTTCTCTTAATATTGCCATCATTAGCTGGTTTATAAATAGGAAACAGAAAAGTCCATTTATTATCCAGGAACAATTAAAAATTTCCAAACAGCTAAATAGTCCTCGATTTACAACAATTCCATTCAAAGTTACAACGGCACTGATGTGACTTATGACAGTTTTTCACACTTATCACCAGTGCAGCATCCCCAAGATCATGTGATCAAAATTCAGATGCTTGGCAAGTGACTCATTTTTATGATGGTTGCAGTGTCCTGGGGTCATATGATCCCATTTTGAGACCTTCTGACAAGCAAAGTCAATGGGGAAGCCAGATCCATTTAACAATTGTGTTCCTAACTTAACAACTGCAGTGATTCACTTAACAACTGTGGCAAGAAAAGTCATAAAATGGGGCAAAATTCACTTAACTACATAAATTTGGGACTCAATTGTGGTCATAGGTTGAGGACTACTTGTGAAGCTGAATATCTATATCCTTGTCTATAATGTATTGGTCATAGGGATTATGTAAACATTATGAAAAATGTTAAGTGTGTATATGTTTAGTGATTACTGCAGTTTTAGTATAAAAGTAAAGTGTTGTGGTAGGTAAGTAAATTGTGGATACTGGCCTTACTTGATCCAGTTAGCAAGCAGAGAGATTTCAAAGCCAAACTCCTTTCACACACATCTAAAATTGAGCGAAATAATGTCTGGGTGATTAAAAGTTGCTGCAAAAAATGAAGAGTATGAGATTTCAGAGACACAAGAATTTACTTGGAAATCACCATTTCACATAAATCATACTAGGCTCTTGAGTTCAGTCATTTTACCTCACTCCAACTAGGCTGAATGGTGGAACCCTTTGCAAACAGTCTCATGAGAACTCCAGAGAGAAGCAAAAACACAGTTAATGAACTCATGGTTCTTTGAACCATTAGAAAACAACTCCGTGGGGGTCAGGATTTCTTCCAAAACATTCACTGGCAGTAATGCAATTTCAACAATCCCATTCTGCGAGGGGGATGTCAAACATCCTTTCGACAGAGCTTAAAAGAATGCTGGACTGGCTTTCAAAGCCTGCAATATATCCTACAATAGATACAGCACATATTCTGAAGAAATAGTCATAATCAAAAGTCCCAGTTTTTTTTCAAGTGGTGACAACCTCTAAAAATGAGACCCAGAGGTACAAATTGCTAGATCTTTGATTTACATACTTTGCATTATGACAGCATTTGTCCTTTAGCCTCTGAACCACATTTTCTATAAATTAGGATTATACATTCCGTACTGTAAACCTAATGATCTGTAAATAATATGCTGGTTAGGAAAAATACCCACATCAACACTGGGTATATAAAGTTGATTATCTGACTGCAACACATTTATTTGAATAAATAAAATGTGATGCAAATTAAAGAGAGAATAACAAAATTTCCAAAATATTGTATAATGTTAAGTTTTGAACAGGCATGTCATAATCCAATCTTTACAATAAGTAAACAAAGGTTTAAACAAATGTGTCTATGGTTATATGAACCCTCCATTCATGTGGAGTCTGGTATTCTGTGAGTGTTTATTCTCCTTTACTCTTACCCAAACATCTCTGTTTCTATATATGTCTATTTAGTAATATGTCTCACTGAATTTATAGGATTTATTCTAAATAAGCATGGGTAACTGCAATCCAGCCCTGGAGTAAGTTAAAAAGTTAACATCTTCTTTGAGTTCAGCTTCACTGCTGGAGACTGCAAGGATAAAACTACTTGGTTTTATTGGATTATATGAGCCACGGTGGAGCAGTGGTTAGAATGCAGTATTGCAGGCTGACTCTGTCCACTGCTAACACTTTGATCCTAAATAGCTCAAGGTTGACTCAGCCTTCCATCCTTCCGAAATTGATAAAAAGAGAATCCAGATTATTGAGGGGCAATATGCTGACTCTGTAAACTGCTTAGACAGTGCTGTAAAGCACTATGAAGCAGTATGACAAGAAAATGTCTCCAAGAGAGGAGGGCTCAGTGGACTATGTAGGCTTCCTTCTCCCAAATTGCCCACCTCCTCTCAATGTTGGTAAGCTTCTTGGACACATAGGCGCAGGGAAGGAGTTTTCCTTGTGGGTCCTTCTGTAGGAACTTGGACACCACCTCTACGTTGCTTGCATCTGCTTGGACGATGAACTGCCTCTCTTGGTCCAGGTGTTGGAGGATCAGCTCCTCGGCAAAGAGCCATTTTAATTTCTTAAAGGCTTTTTGGCAGTCCATTGACTTGGTCATGGTTTTGTGGGAGGAGGCCCTATTTTTAATAGTTCAATTAAGGGTTGGGCATTTTTAGAGAGGAAGATTGCAACTTCCTCCCTCCTCACCACCTAACAGATTGCGTGATCGAATTTGTACTGGGAGCAAAACTGGCTAAACCAAATATGTATTCCATGACTCCAAAAGAAATGGATGAATTAAGGAAATACATCAACGCCAACTTAGCATGGGGTTTTATCCAGCCCAGATAATCCAGAGTGGCAGCCCCTGTACTATTTAAAGAAAAAAAAGATGGGGGATGAGGCTTTGCATGGATTTTCACAGAATTAATGCTGTATGCGTGGAGAATACCTATCCTCTCCCCATCATGAAGGACATGCTAAGTCACTTAGCCAAGGGCAAGATGTTCACCAAACTGGACCTGAGAGAAGTCTATTACCACATACGGATTAGGGAAGGAGATGACTGGGAGACTTTTTATTTATTAAAAAACAACAATATAAAACAATAACTAACATAAAACATATACTCCTTCTTTACATCAGCTTTGTATCAGTAATTTTCTATTATTTACATTTTTCCCTTTCATTTTCTTTAATTATACTTCTCTTTTTGTCCCATTATCCCTTATTTCTATATATATTCCATCATACCTGTCATTCTAACAATACATTTTATTTTATGCACTACCTTTTTTTTTGTGACCTTTCCCCCTTTTTTGTCATTGGCAGCTTCCAGTTCAAAGTCATGCCATTTGGTCTGCAAGCCCCCCACCCCCACCCCGTAATTTTCATGCAGCTGATTATGAGGTGCTACACGAACACCTTTACAAAAGAGTCCTAGTTTATATAGATGATATTCTTATATTAACTGAGACTCTTCAGGAGCATGTACAGCTGGTGTGGCAAGTGCTGAAAAAACTCATAGCCACAAAAGCTGACGAAATGTGAATTCCATAACACCTCCCTAGATTACCTGGGCTACTGAATATCAAACTGTGGTGGTGGTGGAAATGGATCAGGGAAAGTGAAAGCTGTGCTAGACTGACAACCCCCACACACCTACAAACAGCTTCAAAGCTTCCTGCGTTTTGCGAACTTTTACAGGCAATTCACAGAAGTTGCCTTGCGCTTAACAGAACTATTAAAAACAGGGCCTCCTCCCATGAAATTATGACTGAGTCAACTGCTCGCCTGGTCAATGGACTGCCAAAAAGCCTTTGAGAAATTAAAATGACTCTTTGCCAAGGAGCCGATCCTCCAACACCTGGACCCAGAGAGACAGTTCATCATCCAAGCAGATGCAAATGATGTAGCGGTGGCGGCTTGCTCCTACAGACAGACCCACAAAGACAACTCCTGCCCTGTGCCTATGTGTCCAAGAAGCTCACCGACACTGAGAGGCAGTGGGCAATTTGGGAGAAGGAAGCCTATGCAGTCCGCTGGGCCCTCCTCTCCTGGAGACATTTTCTTGTGGGGGGCAAAGTGCCTTTTGAGGTTTGGACTGATCACTAAAACCTCAAGGCTCTAAACCCCCACCCCCCCGAAAACTCTCTCCCAAAGAAATCCATTGGGCACAATACTTTAGGTGGTTTCACTTCAAGCTAAAATACATTCTGGGTGGGAGGGAAATCTGCTAGCCAACGCCTTATCGAGAAAATCGCAATTCAATAGTCATAGGGAAGAAGTCATTCACAACATCATACCCTCTCACAACAAGCCGCACAAGTCACCACCAGAGGCTAAGCAGATGGCAACCCAATCCCAGACAGGAAAATTTGACAGCAGCACTAAAAGCAGCACTCCCAGCAGACCCATGGCTCACAGATAATAAAGATATCTTGACCATGCTAGATGGGCTGGCTTGGAAGAGTCCAAACTATATGTCCCTGCCAGCTTGAGTCTGGAAGTACTACAGCGCAGCCACTACTCATGACTGGCCAGCCATTTTGGGTTCCTGAAAACTCTGCACCTGGCCAGGAAACAGTTTTGGTGGCCAAAGTTGAAAGCTGACATGGAAGATTATGTAAATAGCTGTGCCACTTGTGCAGCCATGAAGATGAGACTAGGGAAACCTCCTGGACTCCTCTAGCAAGTAGTCAACCCCAGCCAATCTTGGGAGGAAATCACAATGGATTTTAAACTCCTAGAAAGTGGGGGAAATACAGTGATTTGGACAATGATCAACATATATATCCAAACAAGCCCATTTTACTGCTTGCTCTGGATTGCCCTCAGCTAAGAAGCTGGCAAAGATGTGTATTAAATAGATTTAACAGCTGCACAGAGTATCCTGCAGGGTAATCTCAGATCGAGGGGTCAAATTCACTGCTAAGTTCTACATGGAATTCCTGAAATCGGTCGGGTCCACTTGGCTTTCCATATTAGTACGAACGGACCTGTGGAATGAACAAATGCAATGGTGGAGTAATATATAAGATATTATGTGAATTACCAACAAGAGAACTGGGCGGACCTGTTGCCATTCGCCGAAGTGGCTTACAACAACACTGTCCATAGCAGCACCGGATTGACCCCCTTCCAGGTCACCAGTGGCATGGACTTTATGCCCAGAGAACCACCTTTCTCCATGACTCTGACCGAGTGGATGGAGTCGCTGAAGAAGGGATAGGAAAACACCCAAAAAGTGCTGGCAGAAGCAGCTGAGGCGTATAAAAAGCAAGTGGACAAACACCAATCTTTTCAGCCCCCCCCCCATGTGGGAGATAGGGTTTATCTATCAAACAAATACATAAAATTGAAGTTGCCCAGTAAAAAGCTAGGACCTAAGTTTTTAGGACCTTTCCCAATAGTGAAAATAATTAACCCAGTAACAGTTCAATTTAACCTTCCATGCATACTAGGGAAAGTGCATCCTGTCTTCCACTGCCGTTTTCTAAAGCTGGTGATCAGGTCGAGATTATGGCCATAGACAGGCACCTAAGCCTATAGTGGTGCAACGGGAGACCCATTACAAAGTTAAGAAAATCTTAGACTCTAGTTTGTATAAGGGTTGATTACAGTATTTAGAATAAAATAGAATAGAATAGAATAGAATAGAATAGAATAGAATAGAATAGAATAGAATAGAATAGAATAGAATAGAATAGAATAGAATAGAATTCTTTATTGGCCAAGTGTGATTGGACACACAAGGAATTTGTCTTGGTGCATACTCTCTCAGTTTACATAAAAGAAAAGATATGTTTGCCAAGAATCATAAGGTACAACATTTAATGATAGTCATAGGGAACAAATAAGCAATCAAATATTAGGAAACTGTCAATATAAATCTTAAGGATACCAGCAACAAGGTTACAGTCATACAATCATAAGTGGGAGGAGATGGGTGATAGGAATGATGAGAAGATTAATAATAATGCAGACTTAGTAACTTGTTTGACAGTGTTGAGGGAATTATTTGTTTAGCAGAATGATGGTGTTCGGGAAATAAATTTAGTTTATTTAGTTTTTAGTTTATTCTTACCCTTTGTCTGAAGCTACCTGGGTTAAATGCTGGGATGTAAAAGCAGACAGGTTAGTGAAACAGTTCCACAATAAATTCCCTGATAAGCCAAAGGGTCCCCCTGGGGGTGGGAGAGAGGTGGTTAGGGAATGCTATAATAACCCCTTATGTTCCTCTCATTGCAGGACACGATCATTGGTTGAGGGGAGGCAGCCTGTCAGCCCTGGAAGTCATCTTTTGTTTGGATCTTAAGGGCTGCCACATTTAGTGCTGTGGGAAACTGAAAGGGGGGATTGTATGGAGTAGGGAGATATCTAGCCATAATAACATTCTTTTTTCTGAGAGTCAAGGACATTCTGCCCTGCACCTGGAGTGGCGTGACTGGGAGGCATCTCCAGTTGGGACGGTTCATTGATTGGACCATGTGATGAACATGTGGGTGCAAGGGAAGGGACTTGGACTTTCTTTTAGGTGGGGAAAACCTGGAAGCTTTCAGATTCGGGTTTTCCCAGATGTGCCAATATAACGTCTCTAATAAAATGGAACTTTGAGGAATTTTTAGCCTTGGAGTCTTCTTTTGTTGGGGGTGTTACTTGGAATCCTGGCACAGTATATAAATCTAAGTGCTATTGCTATTTCTACATGAAAGTGATATGCCATTGATTTCTTCCAGGATTTTTTTTTAGTTTGGACCAAAGCCCTGGGATTTTCTGGTGGTTTCCAACTAAGTTTAGGTCTGCATAATTTTTTCAAAATCAGTCAAGTTGGGAGTAGATGTGCATCTGGAGAAGGAATTGGGAAGGATCTTGCCTTTCTAGCAGGGGGGTATCAGGGAGATTGTCCAGTTCTGAACTGAATGGGGGAGGAAAAGGATCTGGGTTGCCACACCTGGAATCTCCCATTGTGTACCTATTCGAATTGGAAGGTTATTGCTTTAGTCTGGCAAGATTCTGTCTATTAGATACAAGCAAATAAGCAGCTGAACTTAATTGGATTGCACTGAGTCTTGTTTGAACTTAAGCCTGACAGTAGGAGCCATTAAGAAAATAACCTGAAGCAATTTACATCTTTAGATAGATAGACAGATATAGATAGATAGATAGATAGATAGATAGATAGATAGATAGATAATAGATAGAGAGAGAGAGAGAGAGAGAAAGAGAGAGAGATAGAGAGAGATAGAGAGAGATGATAGATAGATAAATAGAGATAGAGAGATAGAGATAGAGATATAGGGATATATACATATATAACAGGGGTGAAATGCTCCCGGTTTGGACCGGCTCGTGTGATCCGGTAGCGATGGCGGCTGCTGGTTCGGAGGACCAGTAGCAAAAATCCCTGACCCCGCCCCCTGCCTCTGCTGAGCCACACCATCAGCAGAGGGTTTTTTTTTACTTTTAAAAGTTTTTCTTCAGCCGAAAACATGACTTTAAAAGTAAAAAAAACCTCTGATGATCACGGGGCTGAGCAGAGATCATCAAAACCCTTTAAAAGTTTTTTTTTAAAAACCCTCTTCAGCCGAAGTGTGGGGGGAAAGAGGTTTTAAAAGCCTCCTCTGGCAATCCCGGAAGAGTTTCCTGATCCTCACCGGCTTTTAAACTCACTTTTTAACAGCCCCCACTTACAAGAGCCCCCACCCAAGCCCAGCCAGTTCTCCCTCCTCACTTACCTATAATTACTGCTCCTTTCACTGGCAATGGCATGCTTTTCTTCAGCTACTGATTACAGTTTGCTTTGACTTCCTGCTTTGCTGAATGAGGAACTCTGGGAGTTGAAGTCTCCTTAGTTAGTAACTAAGTTACTAAGGTTGGAGACCCCCTGATCTAAAAATAAAAATAATAAAATAAAATATTTGTGCAGCTTTCTGAGATTTGGTGTGTTTCTGTAGTGTTTCACTCTAACTACACAAACACACAAAATCTCACAAAGCTGTATGTGGCATTGTGTGTGTGTGTGTGTGTGTGTGTGTGTGTGTGTGTGTAAAGTGTGAAAGTGTGAGGTTCCTGCTTGTTGCAGGGGCCATTTTGGGTGAAGTGCAGCTGCTTTTACATTGTGTGTGAGTCAGTTGTGTTGTATTGTGTGTGTGAAAATTGGTTTTTGGTACCTCTTATTGTTTTGTATACCTTATTTATTATTTTTATTATTTATTGTTATTGGCCACGCCCACCCAGTAATCTGACCACCAAGCCACACCCACCAATTAAGCCATGCCCACAGAACCGGTAGGGAAAATTTTTAGATTTCACCCCTGATATATACATATATACATAGAGATAGAGATAGAGAGCGATAGAGCGGTAAAAACAGAGAGAGAGAGAGAAAGAAAGAGAGAGAGAGAGAACAGTTCCCATCTAGGCCTGTGAAAAAGAATCATCTGCATTTTCCCCTATATGTCTACTTTTCTTAATCTCTGACTAATTAAGTTAAATAAAAATATGTTAATTGCTTCATATTATATTCCCTTCTATTAAAAAGGCCTACATAAAATCATTTATTCCTTTCTCAGTTAAGCTATTATAAAGGATTTTGATGCATCAATCTGGAATTTGAAATTAATGGGAATTCTATGTGCAGTTGTAACAGTCTTAACCAAATATGGAATTATAAAACATAACATGTTAATATAATTGTTTAAAAATTAAAACATCTGTAACATAAAATCCTCTTCCTCCCTGAATGATGTATACATTTTATTTCATTTTTTCTTTTTAATTTTCAATAAGGACAAGAAAGCAAAATAGATAGCTTTGCAGTATTTTTATTAGCCTCTGAAACAAAGAGGGATTTTCTTAAAAGAGAACTACATTTTGCAAGTTTTACAGATATTTGAAGAATCAAAAAGATAGGTATTGATACCTAATAAAGCATTATTTTTTAAAAAAACAATAAAGAGATGCATATGTTATGCAATCTACTTAAATAATCTTGCCCTAAAAATAGATTTCTCCACCCCATCCCCCTCAAGCTGTGCTGGACAAGGATTTCCATGATTCCCAGATAGGACCATGCTTACTGGGGAACACCAAATTATAATCCAACCCAGTGGAGCAATTTATATCACTATTTTTTCCGCCCTAAGGGCAGAATATACTACATAATACTAGGAAGGTCTTGAATACCTACATATTAAGTGAAGAATAAGAATCTATTATTGATATTTTTACACATGTAAACAGCAGGCAAATTAACTGAGGTATAACATATATGTGCTCTAGTTTTTAGCCCTGAATTCACAAATGTAAAAGCAACATGACTATGTAAACAAATTAATGCTGATTTTCATAGATTGCAGAAAAAAATAGATACTCAGATAGCTATAGTTACAATTAGTGTGACAGTTACATACGGTAGCTATGCATAGGGATGTGCAAAATAGTCTGTCTTGTGAACTATTTCATGCACAGAACATTTAATTTCAGATGGTGTGTACAAAACACATACTGTGGTGTTTTGTTCCGGACATAATCTGGAAAGCAAATATTTCGTTTTTGGTTCTTAACTGTATATTGTCTTTCTCTTGGAGTTGAAGAGTTTTCTTTTTATTCTCACATTGGAGACAGAGCAGCAGAAGAAGACATCCATATCCCTATTGCTATTGGCTTGGATTCTGAGGTGGGAATATCTTGGTGGAATTTTAAACAAAACAGTAGGCATTTAGAAAGCAGAAGTTTTAGAAGTGGAATAGAAGCACATTGATTTCAGGGAACTTATTTTGACAATTGTGATGGCAAAGAAACTCTGTTACTTTACATAATCATTGTTTTTCAATAAGCAACATTGTATTGACATATAGAAACCACATGGATGATGTTTTCCTAACCTGGTCTTTCAATTAATGCTGAATCCATTCATATATCTTTTCGCTTTCCTTCCATCTTTCCCAGCATTAGAACCTTCTCCAGAAAGCTAGGTTTGGGTGTATTAACTAATTAATAAACATAAGACTCGGATCAATCTAGTAATCTGATCTAATACTTATAAATCATTCAAGTATTATTTAAAAAACCTCCAAAGTCAAGAAATAACATCTTGTGTTTTATACTTTTTATTTCATATTCAGCATCATCCAGTGATATTTCACAATATTAGCTGTGAATGATTTGAACCTGATCTCATTGTAAGGTCAATGTTTTTTTTAGATATAATATCAGAAATTAACTTTGGGCTTTATAACATATGAATGTGATCTATTTGACAAGAATTTAGTGCCATCTCCAAAGTCAAAAGTCAAAGTTTAAGGTTTCTATTCAGTAGAAAATATTTGGAGATACAAAATATAATTGATTTACAATTTAATATATACAGTATTTGTAATGCCATTCCATCTAGATACGAGTGGTAATTTACTTAGGTAGAAAAATAACAGTTTGAAAAATAATGCATTCAAAATTTCAATTAATATCATATTGCAATAAGGAATAGGGAAGTTCCAAATTGTTCTGAAGGTTTTTATACTTCTCTCATGACAACATGGCTTTCTAAAGCTTATGATGAGTAAAAAATATAATACATGGATGCTGCTCCTGGAAAAAAGAAAAAAAGTCCTTTGAAATTGAATATAATACTTGTGATTCATCCAGATGCAATGCAGATTTTCTCTTAAACTCTTAAGTGGAAAGTCCTTTTCAAATGATTTTTTGTACTTACATGTAGGGAGGGGGAAAAACATGTAGGGTGGAAAAAAAGAAACCACCATTTGGAATGTTAATCCTATAAAGCAGATATTAACCTGCAATGGTCCAAATCAACATAAACTGTATTTTCTAATCTGAGCTTTAAATTTTTAAATGCCAATCATCTATACTTTGAACATAAAAAGAAATACCATGTAAAAAACTCATTAAATTACTTTACCAATAGCATATATTAGTGGCCTATTAAATGTATTACTCAAGTTATCTCTCAAACTAAACACCTTATAAGATCTTAAGTAAGCAATTATGCTATATGCTGCTCTGTTGATATTTTAGGCCACTTTGCTCTGTATTTCTAAAGATACTGGTACAGGTTTATGATTTTCAGTTGAGTGAAAAAGCAGATATTTAGCAGTAATATGAATATGCATAGTAGTGTACCAAAGTGGATAGAAATCATTTCAATACAAGGTGGCATATGAACATATTTTTTCTACAAAGGTTGGTAGGAAAGCTTTGTAAAAAAGTGTCACTAGATAAGCAAAGTAAGTAAGTATTTGTAAGTAAGCAAAGAAACTTTCAATAGAATTGTAAGTATTTCAAAGAGTAAGCAAAATATTTTGGAAGATTTAGTAAAGCATTGGGAAGATAAGATAAGATAAGATAAGATAAGATAAGATAAGATAAGATAAGATAAGATAAAATAAGAGCACAAAAGTGCCTACCGTTCCTGTCCTATTGTTCCCTTTATTATATCAAATTAATATAGCTAATGCATATTCTTTACATATATATATATATACATATATATATATATATATATATATATATATATATATATATATATACACACACACACACACACACACATATACATTCATTCATGATATGTTTTTACTTATGACAATGTTTATGTATACTGTTATGACAAAATTAAATTTAAAAAAAAAGTAAGTAAAGAAACTTACAATAGAGTCGCATGGCAACTCATCCAGTGACTGGCTGCTAAAAAGAATGGAATCAACCATCTGGAGACCAGTTGTGAGATCAAGGGAAGTATGTTATCTTCCTGGTGTGAAAATTCAGGCTATGATAGAAAAGCTGATTTTACTAATGAACAAACTGATCATTATCACTGTCTTCTGTTTGAAATTGAAATAAATGAAACCACCAAAACAGGTCTGGAAAGAGATTTTGAAGATCTAGGCAGAAGGCAAAAGAGTTTGAAGCAATAGTGCATACTGAAGTTCATGGACTGAAGAAGGAACAGAGTGTTCTAGAGGTCAGCCACTGACTCAAGGGGTGGTGACATCAAGAGAAGTTTGAAATCCTAAAATGACCAAAAAGAGGGGGGGATATAGAATAGAATAGAATAGACTTTTAATGGCCAAGTGTGATTGGACACACAAGGAATTTGTCTTGGTGCATATGCTCTCAGTGTACATAAAAGAAAAGATACCTTCATCAAGGTACAACATTTACAACACAAATGATGGTCATAGGGTACAATTTAACACTTAATGATACAACACTTAATGATAAGCTTAGGGTACAAATAAGCAATAAGGAACAATCAATATCAATATAAATCATAAGGATTGCCAGCAACAAATTTACAGTCATACAGTCATAGGTGGAAAAAGATTGGTGATGGGAAGGATGAGAAGATTAATAGTAGTGCAGATTTAGTAAATAGTTTGACAGTGTTGAGGGAATTATTTGTTTAGCAGAGTGATGGCCTTTGGGAAAAAACTGTTCTTGTGTCTAGTTGTTCTAGTGTGCAGTGCTCTATAGCGTTGTTTTGAGGGTATGAGTTGAAACAGTTTATGTCCAGGATGTGAGGGATCTGTAAATATTTTCACGGCCCTCTTCTTGATTCGTGCAGTATACAGGTCCTCAATGGAAGACAGGTTGGTAGCAATTATTTTTTCTGCAGTTCTAATTATCCTCTGAAGTCTGTGTCTTTCTTGTTGGGTTGCAGAACCAAACCAGACAGTTATAGAGGTGCAAATGACAGACGCAATAATTCCTCTGTAGAACTGGATCAGCAGCTCCTTGGGCAGTTTGAACTTACTGAGTTGGCGCAGAAAGAACATTTTTGCTGTCCTTTTTTAATGATGTTTTTGATGTTAGCTGTCCATTTTAGATCTTGCGATATGATAGAACCTAGAAATTTAAAGGTTTCTACTGTTGATACTGTGTTGTCTAGTAATTGAGAGGTGGAAGTATGGAAGGGTTACTCCTAAAGTCTACCACCACTTCTATGGTTTTGAGTATGTTCAGTTCCAGATTGTTTCGGTCGCACCACAAGACTAGTTGTTCGACCTCTCGTCTATATGCGAATTCGTCATTATCTTGAATGAGACCAATCACTGTTGTGTCATCTGCGAACTTCAGTAGTTTAACAGATGGATTATTGGAGATGCAATCATTGGTATACAGAGAGAAGAGAAGTGGGAAGAGCACACAGCCTTGGGGGGCCCCTGTGCTAATTGTACAGGTATCTGATGTGATCTTGCTTAGCTTCACCTGCTGCTTCCTGTTTGTTAGGAAGCTTGTGATCCACTTACAAGTCTGTTCAGGTACCTGTAGCTGGTTTAGCTTAGTTAAAAGAGTGTCTGGAATGATGGTATTGAATACTGAACTAAAGTCTACAAAGAGGACCCTTGCATAGGTCTTTGGAGACTCAAGATGTTGTAGGATGTAGTGCAGAGTCATATTAACAGCATCATCTGTTGATCTATTTGCTCGGTATGCAAATTGCAAGGGGTCTAACAGCGGATCCGTGATGGTTTTCAAGTAGGAAAGCAGTAGCCTTTCAAAGGTTTTCATGACTACAGATGTTAAAGCAACTGGTCTGTAGTCATTCTGTTCCTTGATGGTGGGCTTGAATAGAAGAAGATCAAGGAGATCCTCGGTCCATGTGTTCGTAAGATGTCAAGATAGCAATAGACAACAGAAAGTTTACCTTCTTTATTCCTATCATGCATCTGTCTTCTTGCAAAACTAACAAAGAGGTCCAGCTATCAGATGTGTACTATGGAGATCAGAAAAAAAAATGCAGATGAAAATAGGGTTAGAACTAGATACACGTGAAGAGAGAATTTTTTAAATGATGGTAGTAGATGGGATGCTCAACATATTTTCAGATGATACCACGTTGGCGGGATTGCTGACACTTCAGAAGAAAGGCTAAAAGTTCAAGGCTCTTGATAGAATAGAATATTGGGCTCAATGTCATGGTTCTACATTTCCGTAAGAAACTCTGGATGCATAGTTACAAATTAAGCAGTACTTACAACAAGGATCTAAGTGTAGACCACTGAATTAAATGTGAGTCATCAGTGTCCTGAAACTGCCAAAAGAACCAGTATAATCTTAGGATGCATCTTTGACTTATAACGACAAGTTTCTAGGAAGTTCTGCTCTAAAATTGTATTGGTCAGTCTGCACCTAGAATATTCTACCTTGTTTTGATTACCACAATCCAAAGACAATAATAAAGATCTAGAAAAAGTTCAGAGAAGAGCAACACAGATAGTGAGAGCCGTGTAGCTTAAATTCTGTAAAGAATGGTTAAAGAAACTGGATGTGTTTAATCTAAAGAAGAGAAAGCTAAGAGGAGCCATGGCAGCAGTCCTCCAATGCTTGAAGAGCTATAACAAGGAAGTTGGCACGGATTTGTTTTTGTTTTAAGAATTGTGCTCTTCATTTGTGCTTTTATAAGCTATTTTTGATCACCCAGAGCCATATGAAAATCTGGCAGTCTATACATTTAATAATAATGCCAGAAGAATGGATGAAAGCTTTACAGAGAGATCCACAAGCAATATAAGAAGTGATGAATCTGCCTGTGCTGAATTAGATTACACTGTTTTGGAAATAGCAACTGCAAAATTCAGGAGTGCTTCTATATTCAAATCTGACTCTTCAAGCCATGGCCAAAAATGCCTTTTATTAGCTTTGATTAATACACCAGATGAATTCCTTTTTGAAAGAAAATCACCATAAAACTGTAGCCTCTAGACTTTGATTGTGATAATGGACTTGAATACTAGTATTGCCTTTGCCCTTAATCTAGAAACTTCATTTGATACAAAACACAGAAGCCAAATTGATCCTGGGAAGGACACAAAAGACCACATTACACATATGGTATGCTTAAAGCAGTGTTTCTCAACCCCAGCCACTTTTAAAAGTGTGGATTTCAATGATAGCTGTGGAACTCTGAGAGTTGAAGTCCACTTCTTAAAGTTGCTGAGATTCAGAAATACTGCATAAAGCTCTGCACTGACTCCAGGTAATTTCCAGGCAAAGTAAAAAATCCAAATTATTACCTCAAAATCCTTACATGACTTAGGTCCAGGCTATTTAAGAGAATATTCCTTTCTGAGTGAATCTCCACCTTCATGGAGAGCCGGTGAGGATTGCCTACAGCTGCTGGGGGTTGATCTGGTGATAATGTAATTCTCCCAGCTCCTTGGAATTACTGCAGGAATGTAAGTACTTAATAGTATTTAAGAAAGTTCTAAAAAGATATGTTTTTGAACGGATGATTTAACTGTAATATTTTTTGTTTTATAGGTTTTAATTATTCTAACAGTTTAATATCTTATTTTTTATTGGAAATTGCTGAGACGCTTTAGATAATTAACAATCTCTGAACTACATAAATATTTCAAGACAAAACACAAATATATAATCACAAAAAAAATAGCAAGAAGTAACATAACCAGGAACCTAACTTGAAATGCAATTTTAAAACCAAGAAGTGTATTCTATATGAATTGTTTAAAAGGTCTGATTGAACAAAATTGTATAATCAATATATTCAATTCAGTCTGAATGAATACATATACATACACATACAGTCAGTATTTATATATATTGCCACTTAGAAGTACACCAGAATGCTAAATAAATTTGCCTGAAAAAGCTGTTCCATATCCTTGAGAAACCGTATTGCACTATTAGGCTCATTTTATGAAGAAATAATGCATTTGAAGAAGATTGTTAGTTAAAGGTGTTACATATTTTAAGAAAAATATTGCAAGCCATTTCAAGGACTGTAAGTCAATGTGAGATAAGCCAGTTTTTTATATTTATATATTACTGCATGCAGGCACATAAGTAGAGGGAAGTAGAGCAACTGCCTCTGTATAACCCACCAAGCCATAAACAGATTTCCTTGAATCTGGCTAACTTGCTATGTAGCCATTATGGTTGGCCCTTAAAGTAATATGTATAAAACTGTTGAATAACTAATGTATTCAACAAACCATAAACAAAACTAGGCCTAGTTTAGTTTAATGTATGAACCAGAATAACCAGTCATTAGAAGGGGGGGTGATAATGTTTTTCCTCCCATTGTAAATCAACATAAACAACCTATGTAAATTGTGCAAGCCCTCCCTGCTGCTTTCAGTTGCAAAGTATATAGCCTATCATATGCTTATGTAATAGTTTTCTAGCAGTTGTGAGATTAGATGTTTTGTGCTAGTTACAGTGGTCCACAGAAAGGAAGGGTTCACCTTTTAAAAAAAATTAATTGTTTTAAAATGTCTGTCAAAAAATTAGTGCATAAACTGGCATGCTACAATTCAAAACACCATCCTTTATTTTTATTTGTAAAAAAATATACTGGGATACAAAAGGCCTCTATTGGATGATAAAAGACACACTGGGGCTGTTTGTCATTAGGATAAATGGCTTATGTTTTATGGCTGTTTTATGATAGCCTGGCAGGGGCAACCATTTTGCTAATTGGTATCTCCTATCCAGCCATTTTATGCATCCACTACATGCTCAGTATTTTATCTGTACCATTCGTCCAGTTAGATTGATTATTCCTTGGTTATACCTTACCTTCTGTTGCTGTGTCTCTGATCCAAAACATCTCCCCGGCCCTCCCCATGCCCAATATTTGCTTTCATAAAAAAAAGATATTAAGAGATTGAACTACAGATCTTCTAACTTGTGAAAGTGTTAGTAAAATGAGAACAAAATTCTCTTTTTGTTTGGCCAAGTGAAATGGATCTCTTTCAGTTGTCCTGTATTGCTGAAGCTTAATGAATCGGAATCAAATTCTAAAACTCAAAGTGAAAATGTGATTGTAACTTCAGCATATTCTAAAACTGAGTTGGACATCCAATGGGCAGTGAGAAAAGGACAACTGTGAACTTAAGTGACGAAAAGCATTCAAAGGAAAGACTACCATAACATGTATATGCTGTGCTAAGTTCAAAGAGGGAGAGGAAGGAGAAATTTCTTTTTCGTATTGGCCATGTGGTTGAAAACTCAGTATGAGAATGAAAAGAGAGAATTGTCCAGTTTGAAAAGGTCAGGATGATCTTGGTAAGGATTTTTCTCTGTAAAAGTTAACAAGCTCTTTGCAAAGTACAAAATGGTAGAAGTGGGAGGTACATGTGACCTGCCTGGAATATGTACCTCTGGTACCTTTCACAAGCCTAGCCAGTAAATGTACTGTCTTTTTGAACTTTCTGAGTTGTAATTAAAGTAGGGCTTATGTAGATACTATAATAAATGTCAGAAACAATGAATCTCATTAGACCAGAGAGAGAGAGATATTAAAAACATTTCCTCATCTCCTGAAAATTTTAAAGGCAAATGAATCCTTTTGGCATAGCTAATACTCAAATCAATTCTATGTTGTTTTTCCTTTATAAGAAGATAGGTGGTCCTTCCTAGGACACTAAGCTACCACTGGGTTGTTGTCTTTCAACTTTGCATGGTTCAGTCATGTGCTTTGCAAATGTTCTAGGCAAGATGGACTGTAAACAAATCTAATAAACAAAAGTGTTTAACCTTAATGAGAATGTTAACCCAGTCAATTGCAGACTAATAAAGTAGGATAAGCAAAAACATCATAAAACCTAAAATGTCAATACACCCCAAAATGGAACTGAACAGGGTTCAAGGCATCAATTATCTGAAGGTACTTTGCTGCCCAAAATGGAGCAACACGTCTCCCTCATTTACTGAAAATGCATAATGCTTCAAACTAGCCAAATTATTTTGGCACATAGACAGAAAATATGATGAGTACAGTTCTCTTACCCCAGCAATACAGTACAATGCCAAGAAAAAATGTTAAACAAACCAACCTTCTGAAAAAATTGCTGCTTTTTCCGGCTACTTCAGAACTGCTGTTTGAGATCACATTCTACTTAATGGTAGAACTGGCTCTATTTGTAAGGCCAGTCAAATTAGCTGTTGGCAGTGCTACTTCAATCCAAGGGCAGATAAGAGCAGAACAAGAGAAATAGATTTGCTTGAAATGAATGTAATAAAAAGGGTATATGAAAGAAATAAAACATGTTGCAGAAATGTTTAACACTGAGCATAGAATTACCCTTGGTTGTTTAATGTCTTTATGGAAAAATGTACAAGGAATGTTTGTGCTGGCATTAGAGTTGAGTTCAACAGGGCTATGCACATATGTGTGGATGCAGATGCTATATAGATATTTGAAAATCACATTCAGTGAATGTTAGATAGTATAATGCAGTGAGGATTATGGATATATGAAAGACTATGAAAGTTCCCCATACTTTGAAATGCTTAGCCCATTGCTGGGATAATTACCAAGGATATTATTTGTACTATATTCATATTGGAGAGGAAGGGATTACAAGAGAGTAAGCAGATACATAATGGGTAATACATATAGAAAGGAAGAAGCTAGTACCGGCTGTTTGCGTAGCCAGCTACTTAGGAGGCAAACAAAAGCCATTAGTGTGAAACTAATTACTATCTTGTCAATTTCAGGCAGCAGCTGTGAGAAGAATGTAATAAACTAATGAAGGTTACAGAACTGAGCTTGTTAACTTGCATTTAGCACTTTTCAGGAACACCTACACTGTGGAGAAAAGCAGTTCAAGAAGAGATAACTTTTATAGGCACTCGTGCTAATCTGCAAAGTGGGAGGGTTAGGTACTGGATGTGTAGTAATGGTAAACATGTGACATAGAGGGAAATACTACAAAGATCATAAAAATGGGCACTGGTCTCAAAATTCATTTTTCATCACAATCATAACCATATAGTTGCTAGATCGAATTTGGGTCAGTAACCAGGATGAGAGATTTATTCTTTTGAACTTTTGGAAGAGTAAATCTCTGGTCCTGGTGACCAACCCAAATTTGATCTTACATCATTATCCTGGGACACGTATATTTGCCTTCATTTGTGAATGTTTGCTGTCCAAAGCAATTGCTAAATGGGGACCACTGTAGCTGAAAGGGAAAAGAGATTCCCATTTATGTATGACTTGAAATCATTCAAAATGAGAGAAAGTAGATAAATGTATATACATTAATAGTAAAATTATTAAAGAAGGAAACATGAGAAATATTAAGATGTGTAAAGGCTAAAAACATAGATCATATGTAGTTGAATGAACCCTGCAAACTACAGTATAGATCTATACATTTTTGTTTAATATATGGAAATTTATGGCAAATTTTTAAATAATAAATTGACACAATTTCTGGAAAAATGATAATCATATTAAGCAGCCTTCAGGAAAGTCCACTCCACTCTGAACCATTATTTGTTCCTGTTGTATATTGCAGAAAAATATTCCAGTCCCCTAAGGAGAGTAACCATTTGCTGTGTTTATGGTGCTGAGGCAGGGGTGAAATGCTCCCGGTTCGGACCGGATCGGCCAATACGGTAGCGATGGCAGTGGGTGGTTCCGAGAACTGGTAGCAAAAATCCTTGCCCCCACCCGCCCATGCCCACCCAATGCCCTGTCGCCCACTTCCCCACTTGCCGCTTCTTTTAAAAAATGCTTTTAAAAGGTAAAAAAGAGGCTCTGATGATCCCAGCTGAGCCACCTGATCCTCAGAGCCTTTTTTTTACTTTTAAAAGCATTTTTTACAATCTATTCGGCCCAGTAGATTGCTCACCACAGCTGATCATACCCCTCCGCACGCTGTTCTACTTACCCCATGCCTCCTTTCGGTGTGCACTGCGTGTGCGTGTGCACCTTGTATTTGGTGTGTGGTGCGCCCTGCACATGCGCATGCACAGCACGCATGTGCAGCCAGCAAAAACCCAACTGGCAAAAACCCAACAAAATGGTACCTGACCAATGATTAATCTGGGCCGGTTTAGCTCACGCTGGTAAAAGCCTGTTATTAAGGCTTATTAAGAACACAGTAGCCTGCAATTACTGCAGGTTCGAGCCCGGCCCAAGGTTGACTCAGCCTTCCATCCTTTATAAGGTAGGTAAAATGAGGACCCAGATTGTTGGGGGGGCAATAAGTTGACTTTGTAAAAATATACAAATAGAATGAGACTATTGCCTTATACACTGTAAGCCGCCCTGAGTCTTCGGAGAAGGGCGGGGTATAAATGTAAACAAAAAAAAAAAAATATCTTTCATATAAGAGCTCATATAAGCTGTGGCAATGTTCATTTTTTTTAACAAACATCATCTCTATGAATAATGGTGTATTTTTACCAAAAAAAAAAGATGACTTTTGTAATAGCATTATGAAACACTTTCCCATCACCAGTCCTGCTATGAAGATTTCAGGGAAAACCTCTTCTAGGTCAGATTTCTATAAAACTATTCTATGGTTTTCTCTCAGTAAAGAGATGCATTTGGAGCGTGTTTTAGGATCCAGAGTTTCCAAATGCTTCTCCCTTCCTCTTAGTAATCCTCAATGAATTCTTGTTTTCCTCAGTCCTGCAACTGGATCCACAGCTTTCTACATTCCTAACTTCAATTTTGGCTTCCAGGAGTTGTACTTCACCCCATAAAGTAGTAAAATGCCTATTCACTTACACTTCCTACCTTCACTGATTGGAAAAGACAAAGTGAAACACAGTCGAATGTATTTTTGTTCCTTCGGAGAGATTATCCTCAAACCATTGCTCTTTATGCGGTTAGTAAAAGATGCTAGTAGATTCCTTTGGGAGGGGTCTATTTATCTAACAGCTATGAGGAAAATTATTAGACAAGATAAGTTGTCTTAGATAGGAGAAATGGAACATTTAGTGGTACTATATCTAGGTTGCAAACAAACAAACAAAAAAACCCAGGTGCAGTAAAAGTTTAGGGTTTTCTATAGCTGTTTCCTGCTAGCTAACCAGTGGTGGGTTTCAAATTTTTTTACTACCAGTTCTGTGGGTGTGGCTTGGTGGGCATGGCATGGTATGGCTTGGTGGGTGTGGCAGGGGAAGGATACTGTAAAATCTCCATTCCCTCCCCCAGGAGTGGGTTCTAAAAATTTCTACTACCGATTCTGTGGGTGTGGCTTATTTTGTGGGCATGGCTTGATGGTCATGTGACAGTGGGTGTGGCTTGATGGTCCTGTGACTGGGTAGGCATGGCCAACTCAATGTCATTCATGTCAAAGGACGCCTTGCCTGGCCCCTCCCCTCCCAGCCATTCCTTGTCACACCCAGCCTCAACGTATCTATAGATCTGTAAAAATGTTCACCTTTTTTCAACTTTATTATCTACATACTATAGATGCACTTTAATGGACCACTGAAAGGAGGAAATGGCTCACATGCTTTGCCCAAGAGTTTGATAGGCAACAGGCTTTTAAGGGGCTGCCAGAAAGAAGGGAGGGCAATGTATTTTCCAAAGCATCAGAACGAAAAACAAGAAGCAATGGATGGTAACTGAAAAAAGAGAGAAACAACCTAAAACTAAGGAGAAACTTCCTGACAGTGTGAACCAATATTTCAGTCATAATTTCACATATAAAATAGCCATTTGTGTAATACAACCTGCATATTGTTCAAAACAGTCCTTAGTATTATGGCTGATGTTTGACAGCAAGCCTAAAAGTCAAAGATTACAAGAGTGCTTCTTTCTCTGCATGTATACGAAACATCACACACCAGGAATAGCATATTAAGATGGACTTATGCAGTGGTGGGTTTCAAATTTTTTTACCGTGGGTTCTGTGAGTGTGGCTTGGTGGGCGTGGTGTGGCGTGGCGGGCGTGACAGGGGAAGGATACTGCAAAATCCCCATTCCCTCCCCTTTATTTTTTTGAAATGTGATTGGTGCTTCTGAAAGGTCAGTGGGCTTCCAAGATGCCAGTCTCATCTTGGGTAGGTCATAGGCTAGAATTTGTACATCGTAAAATCATGACTTGTATAGACGTTTAGTTTTTAGTCTATATTTTACAAAGCAGATAAATAAAACTGTTCTCATAATAGACTTGTGATTAACTCTGATGAATTGGAGACTTGACATATGAAAAAGGTATGGTTTCATTCAGATTTTTGATTTCCTGTGTAATATCACTGATATTACCTACTTAGGTAATGAAATGTCTTCAAGAAAACAACCAAGCTCAAAAAGCATCAAAGACACCATAGATTTGTGATTTTAGATTCAAAGACATATAGATTTAATGTGAACTGCCTTGATGAGGTTATATAAAAAAATACATAGGCTGTAATATGGAAACATTCAAAATCTTGTAACAGCTTCATTTTGGGAAAGACCTGGACAAAAATAATATGCACATTACCAGACATTAACCCTGTCAATTTTTGTGTTTATGATGCTTTTCTGAGGAACAAGCACCAGGGATGAAAAAAAGAGTACACAATTTTCCACTTGGTTCACCAAAATGTCTTTTTTGAATAAATACAGAAATTATTTCCATCATCTTAAACAATTATTTAGTGTTTTTTTTAAAAAAAACACCTATTTTTGAAAATTAGTTCTTCTATCTCAGCTTGCATGAGATTGAAAACGAATCATTGATTTGTTCTTGTAGAGAAAATAGTTTTTTTGTGGGGTGGGGAGGACAGTTGAAAGGAAAGCTTGATCCTTCCTGGAAAGCTCTCCACACACACCCGCCCTTCATCATCAGCTTTAGTGAGTTGCCAGGATGGACAGGGCAAATAGATAAAGCTTGCTCTGAGGGTTTGGTTTTATTCAGGTTGTCTCTGGCTGGCAATGTTCTATGTGTTTTACTTAGCATAGGCATCAGCAATGTGGTGTAGTGAGATAAGCAGGCTACAGAGAAAGTGAGAAAGTGAGAAAGCCTGGCACAAACAAGAGGACATTTATAGCTGCATCAACCCCTGAAAGCAATTGATGTTTGGTCCAGCAGCTGTTGTGTTAGCCTAATGTCTACTTATTAATGAGAGACTGTAATGCCTTAGCTATGCAGAATGTAAAAGTAAGGTTTGATCTTGGAGTAAGCCCTGGATTGGTCAATCCCGAGTTCACACTCACATCAATGAGAGTTGGGTTGAACAGAAATATCACATTTCATTAGCATAATAAAGGGTAAAGTTTAAGGGTGGCTACACCCAACGAGCTGAGAAAGTGAAGGAATCCTAAAGTAGAACACTGATAGGTAGTAACTTTAAGCAAAAAATCCATTGCTCATTCATAGTGTCAGAGTCCATTTCATATTCAACCCCGCTCTTCCAGGACTTTCCATATATGGGAAATGAAGTTACAATATTATAGAGTATTATTATTATTATTATTATTATTATTATTATTATTATTATTATTTATTGGATTTATAAACCGCCCTTCTCCCGAAGGACTCAGGGCGGTGTACAGCCAGGATAAAAAAGAACAATATACAGTTAAAATACAATTAAAAAACCTATTATACAGTATGGCCGAAATAATTAAGAATTAAGAATCTAAAAACCCCAATTAAAACCAGAGAAAAAATTTAAAATTTAAAATTAAACAATTTAAGAAAGCCCCGCACGAACAAACAAATATGTTTTCAGTTCGCGGCGAAAAGTCCGAAGGTCAGGAATTTGACGTAAACCAGGGGGGAGTTCGTTCCAAAGAGTGGGGGCCCCCACAGAGAAGGATCTTTCTCTGGGGGCCGCCAGCCGACATTGTCTGGCGGACGGCACCCTGAGAAGGCCCTCTCTGTGCGAGCGTACGGGTCGGTGGGAGGCATGAGGTAACAGAAGGCGGTCCCGTAAGTACCCAGGTCCCAAGCCATGGAGCGCTTTAAAGGTGGTTACCAAGACCTTGAAATGCACCCGAAAGGCAACAGGAAGCCAGTGCAGTCTGCGCAGGAGAGGTGTCACATGTGAGCTACGCGTGACTCCCTCTATCACCCGCGCAGCTGCATTCTGGACCAACTGAAGCCTCCGAGTGCATCTCAAGGGGAGCCCCATGTAGAGAGCATTGCAATAATCCAGGCGGGAGGTAACCAGAGCGTGAGTGACTGTGCATAGGGCATCCCGATCAAGGAAGGGGCGCAACTGGCGCACCAGGCGAACCTGGTGAAAGGCTCTCCTGGAGACGGCCGCCAAATGATCTTCAAACGACAGCCGTGCATCCAGGAGAACACCCAAGCTGCGCACTCCCTCCTTTGGGGCCAATAACTCGCCCCCAACAGTCAGCTGCGGCTGCAGCTGACTGTATCGGGGTGCCGGCATCCACAGCCACTCCGTCTTGGAGGGATTGAGCTTGAGCCTGTTCCTCCCCATCCAGACCCGTATGTCTTCCAAACACCAGGACAGCACTTCGACAGCTTCGTTGGGGTGGCCCGGGGTGGAAAAGTACAGCTGAGTATCATCAGCGTACAGTTGATATCTCACCCCAAAGCCACTGATGATCTCACCCAACGGCTTCATATAGATGTTGAACAGGAGGGGTGAGAGAATCGACCCCTGCGGCACCCCACAAGTGAGGTGTCTCGCGGTCGACCTCTGCCCCCCTGTCAACACCGTCTGCGACCGGTCGGAGAGATAGGAGGAGAACCACTGATAAACGGTGCCTCCCACTCCCAATCCCTCCAACCGGTGCAGCAGGATACCATGGTCGATGGTATCGAAAGCCGCTGAGAGATCTAATAGGACCAGAGCAGAGGAATAACCCCTGTCTCTGGCCCTCCAGAGATCATCCACCAACGCGACCAAAGCTGTCTCCGTGCTGTATCCGGGTCGGAAACCGGACTGGAACGGGTCTAGATAGACGGCTTCATCCAGGTACTGGGGTAGCTGCCGTGCCACAGCACTCTCTACAACCTTCGCAGTGAAGCGAAGGTTGGAGACCGGACGGTAATTACCTAAAATAGCTGGGTCCAGGGAAGGCTTCTTGAGGAGGGGTCTCACCACTGCCTCCTGCAAGGCAGCAGGGAAAACTCCCTCCAACAAAGAAGCGTTGGTAATCCCTGGAGCCAGCCTCGTCACTTCCCGGGAGGCCGGCACCAGCCAGGAAGGGCACGGGTCCAGTAAACATGTCGTAGTATGCAGCCTCCCAGCAACCTGTCCACGCCCTCGAGAGTCACAGGGTCAAACTCATCCCAAATAACCTCCACAAGACGCGACTCCGCCTCCCACCTGGATCATCCCAATTTCGGTCCAAGCCGTCCGGGCTGAGCGATTTTGTCGATAGATAACCACTAAACTCCTCGGCACGGCCCTGCACGGGTCATCCCGCACCTCCTGATGAAGGAGGGAGCGGTCACCAAACAGGGCGGCCGGGCGGTTATCTGCCGACGCAATGAGGGTGGAAGCATAGGAACGCCTCGCCTCCCTCATTGCCACTAAGTAGGTCCTAGAATAGGATCTAACTAGTGTTCGGTCAGCTTCTGAGCGCCTAGACACTCTCTAGGCGTCTTCTCCGGCGTTTCATCTCTCTCAGCCCCTCGGAGAACCAAGGGGCCGGGCGAGGCCTACGCCGGGTCAGAGGCCGCAAGGGCACGACACGGTCCAAAGCTCCAGCCGCGGCCCGTTCCCAGGCCGCAACTAGCTCTCCAGCCGTGCCGTGGGCCAGGTCCTCAGGAAACGGCCCAAGCTCCGTCAGGAACCTCTCCGGGTCCATCAGGCGCCTGGGACGGAACCAACGCGTTGGCTCCGTCTCCCTGCAGTGGTGGATAGCGGTCCGAAAATCTAGGCGAAGGAGAAAATGATCTGACCATGACACCGGTTCTGTTTCTAAGTTGTCTAATACCAGATCATTTCGCCACTGACCAGAGATATAAATCAGGTCCAGTGTGCCACCCCCTGTGTGCGTGGGGCCATCAATTACCTGGATCAGGTCCAAGGCCATCATGGAAGCCTGGAACTCCCGAGCCGTTGTCAATGACAAGCCCGTCGATGGCAGGTTAAAGTCCCCCATGACTATCAGTCTGGGGGTCTCCACCGCCACCCCGGCGAGTACCTCCAACAGCTCGGGTAGGGCTGTGGTCACGCAGCAAGGAGCCAGGTACGTGATCAACAAGCCCATCTGATCGCGATGGCCCCACTTCACAAAGAGGGATTCACAACCGGCAATCTGAGGAACAGTGGCCTCCCTCAGCTCTAGACTTTCTCTAATGACAACCGCTACCCCCCACCCCTACCTTGGGCTCTCGGCTGATGAAATGCTCGGAAACCTGGTGGGCATAGCTCCACAAGGGGAACCCCCCCCTCCGGGCCCAACCAGGTCTCCGTAATGCCCATAAGGTCCGCGGCTTCCCCCTGAATAAGATCACCAATCAGGGGGGCCTTATTGACCACGGACCGGGCATTACATAACATCAACCGGAGACCAAGGCTCTGAGGACCATGGCCCCCCGGGGAACGGGTGAAGACTGAGGGACCTATGAGAGTATCTATGTCTATGAAATTTATAATAAAGCCAGAAGCAGCTAGAACAAACAAACAAAAAACAAACAAATCTGTGGCATGTGTGCATGGTCTGGAGCACTTTGTTGCCATTTAATTTGATTTGTTGCATTGAAGTGGGTCTCTGATTGATCATTCTGCATTGATAGATAACTTTGCTGAATTGATATGCCCCTTCAAAGTTTTGCATAGCACATATAATACTTTTTTTTTCTCATAATGACAAAACCCTGGATGCTCCCCTAAAAATAACTGCAAGATGATTCTGGAATAATAAGGGCATTTTATTTTTGTTATTTGCTTTTTCCTAATGCTTAATTAGACTACACTGGCAACAGTTGTAGAGATAATCTTTGATTCAGAATGTCTATGGAGATTCTCAGTCATCCAGGTCATGGTTGTCCCAAAGGTGCTTTTTTCAAGAGGCAACTGGACATTCTAGTTTTTCTTTGAAGACGTTTCACTTCTCATCCAAGAATCTTCTTCAGTTCTGGAGCTCAAGAAGTTTCTTAGATGAGAAGGCATTAAGAGTTGTAAACCTAATTTTGCGAAGCTTCTTCTCCGGTAACATTGTATTGCTAACTAGAGCATACAAAACCTTTGCCAGACCAATTCTCAAATAAAGCTTATCAACCTGGAACCCACACCATATATTGGACATTAACATACATGAGTTGGTCCAGAGGTATTTCACAAGAAGAGTACTCCACTCCTCTACTCACAATAGAATCCCTTATGCCATCAGGTTTGAAATTTTGGGCTTGGACAATCTGGAACTGTGCCGCCTGTGATCCAATCTAAGCATAGTACACAAAATTGTCTGCTACAACGTCTTACCTGTAAACGACTTCTTCAGCTTCAACCACAATAATACACTGGCAAACAATCAACACAAACTCAAGGTAAACTGCTTCAAACTCAATTGCAAAAAATATGACTTCAGCAAGTGGTCAACTCCTGGAATGCTCTACTCGACTCCGTTGTTACATCCTCAAACCCTCACAGCTTCAATCTTAAACTGTCTACTGTGGACCTCACCCCATTCCTAAGAGGTCCATAAAGGGGGCGTGCATAAGCACACCAGCGTGCCTACTGTTTAAGATGTCCTACTGTCCTACTGTCCCCATTTATTTGTATTCATTTCCCTTGTTCATGTCTACATTCATACTAATTCCTGCTATCTTGTACATGTTTGACAAACTAATTTTAAAAAAAGAAAGAAAGACCAGTTGCCTCTTCGAAAAAAAGCATCTTTGGGATTTTGATTCAGAAACCATTTACTGTAAGATGGTTCAGAATGGGAATTGGACATGAAGACTTCAAATTATCAATGGCTGTTAATCTTAGTGTCAGTTTACTACATCCAAAATTTCAGGCCACAGATTCAATACTTACGGTAAATACACTTAAATGCCAGTTGCTTGGAAGCATCAGAAGGCTATTACCCATGATTGTGCATTTCCCTAAATCCATCTGGTTGCACACTGGATATACAGTAGAATTTTGGACTTGGTGGACCATTAGGACTCAGTGCTATGGATTCCAGCTGCCATGACAGAACCACACCATCCCTTATGATCTCCATCTGTACAATGACTGAGTTTGGAAAGATTGCTACTATCCAAAAGCTTAGAAAGTACTTAATTATTACACTAAAGTAATAGCTCTAGGGCAGCAATTAGTGATTCAGAAAGAAGCTATTGTTGGTAAGCTCACAATAACAGGAAAGAGTGTTCACAATCACAGGAAGTAGTGATCAGTATTTGTTGTACTGATTTCTTGTTGCTGAATTGATTTCCTCCATAATATTTTGTCTTTAAAATATGCTTCTTTCTTGCACTTTGATGGCTGATTTTTGAGAAGAAATAGGCATATTCTACAATGGTAAGCAATTTTTTTTCTTGCCTTGATCAGCATTTTGATTTGGTTTGGATTTCTTTTGAAAGCTTTGAAAATGAATATACAAGCAAATGTACTCTTGTAGAAAGAATAGTGTCACTATGAAAGATTTGTTATAGTGGTACAAGTTTTCCATTAATGCTTCAGCTTTCTACATTTACCACAATAGTTTAGTTAAATGGAAAACACACATTTTTTCCAGATGACTCAGATTTATTTTTATTTGTTGTAGCTTGTACCTAATCAACAGTTTTATTTGGCAAAATGTGGCTTGTCATAAATATGGAGACCATACAATCTAAACAATCAGAAACTGCCTAAACAAAGTATGTGAAGAGAGAATGTCACTGAACGCAAGTTTATTTTCAGTGGCAATTATTTCTCCCATTACTTGAATATTTTGTGCATGCTTATTTCTTTGGACACACAGATTCTTGCTATGAATTGTTTATTGCTTTTTGTGTTGGGCATGCAATCTTTGGGCACAAGTTTAGGTGCTTAATTTGTTTGCATGTGGAAAAAACTCTCATTTAGAGAATAATTTTGCTAAGCCATGCCTGATGGGTGGTCAGTTCAATCATTTATGAAATAGGATGCCCTATATGCAAAGTCAGGCTTTGTTTACTGCTACATGATTTGTTGAGACAGAGAGATGTACAATCCTACATCCAACTGTTATTTTCACCATGCACATACATGCAGATTGTGTATTCGTAGATGTATTTTGTAAATTTTAATCATAAGTTGTTTTGAGTACTTAATTAAGCAGAAAGATAGGAATACATTAAAAAAAATAAAACATCAAGTGCTTTCTATTTTTTTCTAGTGACTGATTTTCCATGCAATAAAGCAGGAGGATCTGGCCAGTGCTTAGATTTTTTTCCTATGTGAAACCTGTATCTGAGCAGCAACGTTACCATAGTCTGTCCTGAAGATAAAATGCCACAGGATCATAACTGGCTGGCTCAGATGCTAATTTAAGCAGAACGTTCCAATCTTTTCAGATCAAGAACTGAATGTAATATTCCATGTACCACAGTTGTATAACATGGTGAGGCTCAGGAGAAAAGTTTAAATGCAATTTAAAATAATTTTTTAAAAGTAAACATTAATTATGCTTCCTCCCCATGTACTGAGTAAGCTTTCATTTCAAACACTTTGGAGTTTAAAATTTACAAAAACTTTTGAAAGAGCTTAAGGGAACTGCAGATTGTGTGCCCAATCTTTTGGTGTTGAAAACTGCATGTGACTCTCGTGAAATCTACTAAAAGTTGCCTATGATCAGAACAAAAGATAAATGACAGTTGTATAAACTGCATCCACTTCCTTTCATAACTAGAGCCCTGTCAACCCAAGCCTCTTAACTTATGTAGAATATCCACCATTTCATGCTTCTGAAAATGGCTGAATGGGAGTAGCAGAAGGCTGTAAAAATAAAGCCTTCGGCAACAGAAAGGAATGGGGGCATGATGGCTCAGCAGTTAAAGAGGCTTAGCTTGTCATCTGGAAAGCTGACAGCCTGGGTTCAAGACCCAAGTGCTGTGCAATGGGGTAAGTTCCTGTTTCTTGCCCAGAGCAGCTTGAAAGCATGCAAATGCAAGTAGGTTAATAGGTACCATTTTTTGAGAAATTAACAGCATTCCATGTGCCTTTGGCATATAGCCATGCTGGCCACATGAACTTGGAAATTGCCTTCAGATAACACTGGGTCCCTCGGTCAAGAAATGGAAATGAGCATCACACCCCAGAGTCAGACATGACTGAACCAGGAAATTGGTACCTTTAACAGAGAGGGAAAGCAATCTGAGGTTCTAATTCTTGGTCTAGGGTGCACACATTCTGTGTATCCTGGGTATTTATACAGATATTCCTCCTATTGTAGTGGTCTTTAAAATGGTTAGATTAAAAGAAAACAATATAGTAAATATGAAAGAGAAAAAAGAAAAAAAGAAAAGATCAGAAAACATGAAAAAAGAAAAACAAGTGACTTCCAATTTTCTTCTTGGCAGTTATACTTACAATTCTAATCTGAACCTCTGCTTTTTAAAACTAAAAATTACCCTTTCAACATAATTCCGTCTAAAGGTTTGGAGCATTTTCTGAAGACCATGGGAGAAGATATCTGAAAAAATATTAAGTCCCTGCCTAATTTTTGGGATTGGGATGAAGATAACAATAGGCAGAGATTTATAGAGTTTATAGGATTAATACACAATTTACAAAATTAAGAAATGTTCTAAGGAGTATACTTATCAGGAAAAAAAGACTAGAGATCAAGTTTTGCTGCAGCACTTTAATTCTAGATTGAGGACTGAGGATTCAGATATAATTGCACTTAAGCACAAGAGAAAGTAATAACTATATTAATTGGATATAACAAAAGAAAACAATAGAACAGGAATGGTAGGCACGTTTGTGCTCTTATGCACACCCCTTACAGACCTCTTAGGAATGGGGTGAAGTCAATAGTAGACAGTTTTTGGTTGAAGCTTTGGGGATTTTGGGAAGAGACCACAGAGTCAGGTAGTGTATTCCAGGCATTAACAACTCTTTTACTGAAGTCATATTTTCTGCAATCAAGATTGGAGCGGTTAACATTAAGCTTAAATCTATTGTGTGCTCGTGTATTGTTGCAATTGAAGCTGAAGTAGTCTTTGACAGGAAGGACATTGTAATAGATGATTTTATGAGTTAAACTCAGGTCATGTCGAAGGCAGCGTAGTTCTATATATAATATATCTATCTATCTCTCAAATCAGAAGGCAAAATATTTTTCATCACAATTACATTGCAAACAATTAAACAGCCCAGTTTGCTATTTAATACATATATAATACATACATATTTTATACATATATAAAATTATATAAAACTGTATTTTACCCAGTATGAAGTTGCTTCTCAAAGTATTTGCAGTTCCTACTTGCTCAAAATTGAATTCAACTGAAATAAAAATTTGCTTTTATTACTGACATATTTAAAAATGCTTTTTGGTGTTAATACAATTATCCTAGATTCAATAATATTTTTGGATATACTTGCAAATAGCAAACTTTGTGTTTAATTAACCAGCAATCAAGTTTTTTGTATGGTTAGGTTGCATTTAAAAATAACTGAGTATTTAATGAAAGCATCATCTGAAATCATACAGACAATAAATTTATCAGGCCAAATGAAATTTTACAAAATTCCTGCAAGATTTCAAATTTCAGGATGTCTTCCTTAGGCTTCCTTGGTGAGAAAATAATTTGTTTATTTTAACAGCATAAGAAAAGTTCAATTTTAAGAGCTGGCATTTATGTTTCCTAAAATACAAAGATTTATAGAACTTTATTTAAAGTGCTTCTTCCCATTATGTTTTGTCAGGTACTTTGTTACAACCCAATATTGTAACCCATTCCATGTCTGAAGCTCTCTAACTAATGTATATTGATAAGGTGGGACTCCCAAATCAGCCCATTTTCCTCCTATTTTTTCCTACCCAAATTAACATAACATAACATAACATAACATCAGAGTTGGAAGGGACCTTGGAGGCCTTCTAGTCCAACCCCCTGCCCAGGCAGGAAACCCTATACCATCTCAGTCAGATGGTTATCCAACATTTTCTTAAAAATTTCCAGTGTTGGAGCATTCACAACTTCTGAAGGCAAGTCGTTCCACTTATTAATTGTTCTAACTGTCAGGAAATTTCTCCTTAGTTCTAAGTTGCTTCTTTCTTTGACCAGTTTCCACCCATTGCTTCTTGTTCTACCCTCAGGTGCTTTGGTGAACAGCCTGACTCCCTCTTCTTTGTGGCAGCCCCTAAGATATTGGAACACAGCTATCATGTCTCCCCTAGTCCTTCTTTTTGTTAAACTAGACATACCCAGTTCCTGCAACCGTTCTTCATATGTTTTATCCTCCAGTCCCCTAATCATCTTTGTTGCTCTTCTCTGCACTCTTTCTCAAACTTGAAAACTTCGAGGGATCTTTTGGAGAGATTTTGCTACTGAAAATTGCATGTAAACATTTCATCTTAAAATTAAAGTGATTACATAGGAGAATTTACATTTTAAAAAGCGTTATTGGGAAATGATTCACAAAGAAGGAAATGGGTGATTCGTGGGAAATTGACTGTATATTTATAAAAATAAAGAAAAACTGCCTAAAGGGTTCTGTGTATTATGAAACATTTTAACAATGCTTTCAAATCCATAGAAGACTATTGCCCACTATTTAGTGGGCCAGAGGAATGCTGTCAATACAATTTACTTGGACTTCAGCAAAGCATTTGATAAAGTAGACCACTACCTACTACTAGATAAAATAGAAAAATGTGGGTTAGACAGCACCACCACCAGATGGATTCGTAACTGGCTGACCAATATGTAGTCCTCAAAGGAACTACATCCACATGAAGGGAAGTATGACGTGGAGTACCCCAAGGCTCTGTTTTAGGCCCAGTACTCTTCAACATCTTCATCAATGACTTGGACGAGGGGATAGATGGGGAACTCATCAAATTTGCAGATGACACCAAGCTGGCCGGAATAGCCAACACTCCAGAAGATAGGCTCAAGATACAGAAGGATCTTGACAGACTAGAACATTGGGCGCTAACTAACAAAATGAAATTCAACAGTGAAAAAAGTAAGGTTCTACATTTAGGCAAAAAAACCAAAATGCACATGTACCATATATGTGGTACCTTGCTCAATAGTAGTAACTGTGAGAGGATCTTGGGAGTCCTAGTGGACAACCATTTAGATATGAGCCAGCAGTGTGCAGCAGCTGCCAAAAAAGCCAACACAGTTCTGGGCTGCATAAACAGAGGGATAGAATCAAGATCACGTGAAGTGTTAATATCACTTTATAATGCCTTGGTAAGGCCACACTTGGAATATTGCATTCAGTTTTGGTTGCCAAGATGTAAAAAAGATGTTGAGACTCTAGAAAGAGTGCAGAGAAGATCAACAAAGATGATTAGGGGACTGGAGGCTAAAACATATGAAGAACGTTTGCAGGAACTTGGTATGTCTAGTTTAATGAAAAGAAGGACTAGGGGAGACATGATAGCAGTGTTCCAATATCTCAGGGGTTGCCACAAAGAAGAGGGAGTCAAACTATTCTCCAAAGCACCTGAGGGTAGAACAAGAAGCAATGTGTGGAAACTAATCAAGGAGAGAAGCAACTAAGGAGAAATTTCCTGACAGTTAGAACCTTTAATCAGTGGAACAACTTGCCTGCAGAAGTTGTGAATGCTCCAACGCTGGAAATTTTTAAGACAATGTTGGATAGCCATTTGTCTGAAATGGTGTAGGGTTTCCTGCCTGGGCAGGGGGTTGGACTAGAAGACCTCCAAGGTCCCTTCCAACTATGTTATTATGTTATGTTATTTTGAACAAAAAAGGAAACAGGATTTTACAAAGCTGAACATTCCTCATAGCAAAGAGGCAGTATGGAAAAGCAATGTTACTTTCCTTTCCTTCCCATAGAACTAACTAGTCAGAGGAGCAGAGTTGAATTTTCCCTCTACAAAGACTTTGCTTCATGACACACCTGGGAATGTGTTATCTTTCATTCCTTTATTAGGCATGTACCAAGAGCTAAGGTGTGGTTGTAGGCAACAGGTTATGCGTATATATTGTATGATTATGCCAAAAATCCAGTTGCTTAAAAAACGATTAAATGAAGTGGCTGAGATTCCAAATTCCAAAAGGTATTTTCAGAAGGACTACCATACCATATTGGCCTGCAAACATCCAGAGGTGCATGACATGCCAACAAAGAGTACAGAAAGCACAAATTATTTGCTTCACGTAGTAGTTATACAGATGCTTGTAGACTAAATGTTGCAGCTGTAGTTTAAATTCAACCATTTCATAGCCTTCCTAAGCATTGTCTCATATATTCCAGAAGATCTCAAAATGTCATTCTATATGCTTAAAAGGAATATCCAGTTAAAATATGTACTCTTTCATTTGTTCCAAGCACTTGCTATTAATGCATTTCCTTGTATTATATTCTCTATTCTCTGATATCAGCATTTGGTTTATTTTTTGATCAGCAGTTTTACAGGAGAATAGTGAATAGCAAGGAATCATTTTTAGCAAGGTTGTCAATAGAGGAAAACATAACTGTTCTTTGCTTGCTTTATCCTTATGACCCAGAAACTTCTGACTCCATCAAGCATGACATAACCACTAGGAAAAACTTCCTCCTGTTTGACGGTTGACCTTGACCAATTGGAAGGTACATGAAAGGAAGTGAGACATTTGTTTGCTGGAAATATCATCCAATTCAAACATACTGAGCTCTAACGTCAATACGGGTATGAATGATTTCTATTACAGAAAGATTACCCTGAAACACAAGAGAACAAAGGTGGGGTTTGAATGTATGAAGGCATGTACTTCATTTATATGGCATCATGTTTGAGAATTATTTTTAAAGGAGTAGTATTTTTAACTATAGCCCTTGAGCAGCATAAAATGAAAACACTACAAGATGAAAACGTAACAAAAGAGCAATCGGCTTATGCCAAATAAAATTCTGGGCCCAACAGCGCATCATGAGCCAAATCCAGAAAGATCATTTGTTCACTATATAAGCATAGAACAGAAGTTGCCTACAAATACAGTTGAACCTATATCTGCCAAAAGAAGACAAAGGTAATACAGCTCTTTATCACATCTATTACTAAAAACACAACCCTCCAGATGAATATTACACTATTTACTTTATAAGAATGCTTAGAAACATTAAAAAGAGCCAATGTAAATGTCCTATGGTGCTGGAGAATTGTTAAATAAGTAAACATGTATTTTAGGAATAAGTATAATATAGGACCTATCACTTTGTATATACGCTGAGAGCTTATGCACTGGAGACAAATTCTTTGTGTGTCCAATCACACTTGGCCAATAAAGCTATTCTATTCTATTCTATTTCTATTTCTATTCCTATTCCTATTCCTATTCCTATTCCTATTCCTATTCCTATTCCTATTCCTATTCCTGTTCCTGTTCCTGTTCCTATTCCTATTCCTATTCCTATTCCTATTCCTATTCTACATCTGTGTAATTGGAAAAGACTAAAAAATCCACCAAGATAAATGTTAATTGTTAGCTTATCCAAGTCCAGCTGATGGACAAAGTTAAAAAAAAAAGTCCAATATTTTGTTTAAGTTTTTAAAATTTTGCAGGTAGATGGATTAGATGAAAATTCACATGAAACTTATTGGACATGTATACTAAGGTAAAAGGCACCAGATCCCTGGAAAGAAATTTAATACTTTAAGTCAGTAGTTGATAAATAAGAATAAAACTTAAATTCCAACTTTGATCAAATCTACTTCAAGTCACAGTGCTGAGTTAGGTACTTAAGACTATTGAAACATGATTTGAAGGAAATCTGATTGTGCTTTTTCCAGCTTAATATGTTTAAGAATGAATAAGATAGATGTAGAACAGTTGGACTGAAATTTGAGGTACTGTAACTCATGAATTTCTGCAAACTTGATCAACTTTTCCTTCTGGCTCCATGAACCTTTGCCCAGAAATATCTGTTGGTTTTAGTTTTACTACAACATTTTTTGAAAATTAGATATAAATTAATATGTTCCTTTGGGAGAGCTCAGATTTTTTTAAAAACAGCAAATCTCTACTGAGTTTTACACTCTGTTATGCATGTTTATTTAGTGACTGTGCTACAATAAAGGAATATAATTTATATGAGTGGGAAAGTATAGAACAAAAGGCTATTCGTGGACTTTGAACATGCTGATTACCTTTGTACAGATATATTTTCCTGTAATTCAAGATGAGGCCTTTGTTTATGGTAACCCATGTTGACTATTCAGGTTTATCATATTTTGTGTCTAGTTTTACTTAAATTGGACCAAAATGGACTTTTAAGAATCAGTCTTGCATTTTTCTGTGAGGATATTTTTTAAGCACTGCTAAGCTGCTATGTGATTTTTTAAATCTGGTTCTGCCTTCCATGAGGACTCATATCATTATACCTGCATGCTTAAAGCATGGTTTGACTTCCTAGAACTTACATTGCAAGTTAACATTGCTTATCAATGTTAACATAGAAATGGCATAGTGCTAAAGCATCCTCTTATTTCAGAAATGTCAGTCAAAAGTTAATAACTGTACTGCAGGGTGGTGGTCATTATCCAACCATTAAATAGTCCACATTCAGCTTCAGTATAATTTTATGCCATCTTCTTTTACAAGAAGAGTTCTCCACTCCTCTGAATACAGCAAAATACCTTATGCCACCAGACTTGAAATCCTGGGTTTAGAAAATTTAGAATTACGCCACCTTCGACATGACCTGAGTTTAACTCATAGAATCATCTATTACAATGTCCTTCCTGTCAAAGACTACTTCAGCTTCAATTACAACAATATACGAGCACATAATAGATTTAAGCTTAATGTTAACTGCTCCAATCTTGATTGCAGAAAATATGACTTCAGTAACAGAGTTGCTAATGCTTGGAATAAACTACCTGACTCTGTGGTCTCTTCCCAAAATCCCCAAAGCTTCAACCAAAAACTGTCTACTATTGACTTCACCCCATTCCTAAGAGGTCTGTAAGGGGCGTGCATAAGAGCACGAACGTGCCTACCGTTCCTGCATATTGTTTCCTTTCGTTATATCCAATTAATATAGTTATTACATACTCATATTTATATATGCTTATATGCTGTATAGTTATTACATGCTTATGTTTACATATACTGTGTGACAAAATAAATAAATAAATAAATAAAATAAAATAAAATAAAATAAAAGGTTTTGGAAGTAATCGGGTCTAGCAAAAACAATCTCTTCAGCCTGGTTGGTTTGGTGGAGAGAGAGAGAGAGAGAGAGAGAGAGAAAGAGGGGGAGGGGGAGGGGAGAGGGAGGGAGGGAGGGAGGGAGGGAGGGAGAAAAGGAATGTCAGAAAAGGCTCTGTCTTACTTTTTAAAGTTATATATACCAATCTGGTGGTTTTATAGACATATGTGTATGTATGTGTGTGTCATAAGTTTACAGATAAAAAAAATGCTCTCAAATAAGCTTCTAGTGTAAATGCAAATTAAAACAGCTTTTAAAACAACAAACCATCTTTCATGAGAAAGCAACAGAGAACAGTTTTGAAAAGCTTGTAATCAAGGTGGTTAATGGAACCCAATTTTCAATAGATTCCATATTAATTGTAATTATGCCATTCTCCTCTTCTCTGTGTCTTAATTCATCCACAGACATGCACTGTAGATATATGTAGTTACACTCAGTGGTGGGATTCAGCCAGTTTGCACCACTTCGGGAGAACCGGTTGTTAACTGTCTGAGCAGTTTGGCAAACTGGTTGTTGGAAGAAATCATTAGGGCAGAGAACCGGTTGTTAAATTACTTGAATCCCACTACTGGTTACACTGTAGTACTTTCAAACTTGCAAGTTAATGTAGCCTTACAAAAAAGTAAGTTTAGCTCATCTACAGTAGTTGTGTTTCCTGGAGGGTTTACCCAGGGAGAATGACATGAATCCTGCAATAGAGGTTCCACTTTTAACTGCTTGCTCCATTAGGGTGGATCCTTCCTTAGTTTCTTTCTCTAACCATTGAGAAACTGCAAGTTCCTGCCCCCCTTCTCTGCTTGTTTTCTAGGAAGTATTTCATCTCCTCTTTTCCCAGGTCACACATGCATTCCATTATAGGAGGTGATTATGTGGAGATCGATGGAGAAAAGATGGGATGGGTTAATGAAAGACTATTTTACAAGAAATTTGAAACCGCTGTAGCCAGCTGTTGTTGTTGAATGCCAAGTCTGCATAAAGTAAAGGTTGTCTCATCTAACACTATCAAAATATGGTTGGAGGTGGGGATATGCTTTCCCCTCTTGGGATATGCTCAATTAAGTCTTTCATAGCCACAAACTAAGGGGAAGGAAAGTGGAGTGGCATTGCCATTTGGGAGATTAAAGATCACTGTCACACAGACAATTGGATGTAAGGCCTTACTAGTAAAGCTGCTCTCTAAGGTGAGAATGCTGCTGTTGTATTGTCTTTTATGTAGCAGAGCAGTTTCCTTGTGCTGCTGAGTCTCATTGGGAGGTTGGTGATACAATTACTGAAGCTACTTGTCTTTGAAGACTTCAATATCTGAGGAGTTCTTTGGGAGACACATTGCAGAGGCTGCACACTTAGATCAGGGCTGTTAAACTTGCAGCCCGTGGGCTGGATGAGTCACGCACTAGTCACACCTATGCTTGGTTTAGTGAATGGGGGGAAAAGTCCCAATATGTCATATGATGCCGCTGTGACTACGCAAGTTTGACACCCCTTCACTAGATCTATTTTTTGTCTTGGAGAAGTTGCAATGTGATATAATGCTTGTAAGATGGAATAACATGGAATAAAATGGGAAAAGGGATTCATTAGAATCCTAATGAATTGTGTTCAAATTCCACTCTTGGTGTTAGAAGATTCATATTATACAGACAAGTCAAAAAACATTAAAGTGCTTAACCACAATTATAACTCCAGGAAGTTCATAGCCGAAACCACAGACAGCTTGACAGGAAACTCAACTTAGATGGCTTTGTAAGACACTTGTGCCCTAGTTAGCAGAAGGACACATGAAATAAGCTTATAGCAACATTTAGGGAGGCAACTGAGATAGTGGGCTGTTAATAAGCCAATCATGCTCTGATATATGCTTGTACAACCATATAGAGAAAGATGCTTTTTTCGTTTTCCTGTTTCCTGTATTGTCTCAAGTATAAAGATATGTACATCAGAACACCTCGTTGTTCAGTGGGTTATATTTGCACAAAACCACTGATCCTGCGCATGATTAAACCTTTTTGGTTTGATCCCGGAATTCCTTGTCAATCCTTTGAATTCCATAACACTTGGGCACATTAATATCTGCCCTTTATCTTTGCTGGATCAGTCCCTGATTGCTGCAAAGCACCCTAGTGTCACAAACCTCCATGGGAAGAGCTTTTCAAATGTCCAAACCCTGACATGTAAGGAACTTCATGGCTTCCAGAAGATGCTTAAAAGGTTTCTTAAGTAGAGGATGGGCTTCACATCTCAGTTCTTATTGGGTGCACAGATTGCCATCCTCTATCTCTACACACTGGGGGAGTGATGGGCCAGAGGATTAGATTATAGATTGAGCTCCAAGTCCTTCAAGTAAGGAATGCCACAAGACTCGATACTCTCCCCACTCCTATTCAAAGTGCACATGACATTTCTGGGTGGCATAATCTGTCAATGTGTGGTTAGGTTTTTGTAACTGTACATCTTGACACATGGCCAAATAAATAATGGTGTTAAAGTGCTGCCAGGTAACTGATGGCTGCCAGATTCTGGAATGGGAGGAACAGGTTGAGACGCAATCCCAGCAAGATGGAGTGATTTGGGGTTCAAAGGCTCTATTCCAAAGAGGTTTCATTGTTTCCTCAGAATGGGCTAGCAATACCCAAGATGCAATTGGTTTGCAATTTGGAAACTCTGGGCCTCACAGCTCCTAGTTTAGAAGCAGCTGGCAGCTGTAACCAAGGAGATTTTTGCCCAGTTCCACCAATTTTTTTACATTTTAAAAAATTAACGAATACAAAAATTGAAAATGGGAAAATAAAATAAAATTATAAAAGAATAAAAAAGATTTAAAGAAGAAATTTATCAATACATTGCAGTCATGATGTATTGCCGTCATCCCTATGAGCTATATTACTACTGTATATTCAGTGCTGCAAACCACTGAATACTTGGAGCCATATGTTTATCTTTCTGATACTGAACAGTAAGACTTTTTCCCAAGGTGCTTTTCAAAAGGGAAGTGGGTTTTCTTTGTTTTTTTCTTTGAAAATGTTTTGCTTCTCATTCAAGAAATAGATGTGGAAAGCTGTTACGGGTAAGGAAGTCTATAACCATTATATCCATTCTAGAAACTATGTTTGTATAGCTGTCACCAAACAAGCATATTCTTGTTAAAAAGTGTCTTCTATTGAGGATAATAGAGTTGTGTTTCATATTGTGCTAATTGGCTATAGTATAATTTGTATAGATTGTCTATAAAAGTTCTCAGACAGACACTCAAGAATCTGGAAGACTGCAAGTGTGCTACCATATGCCACAATCCTAATTAATTTTATTCAATTTTTTATTTTTACTTTTATTGTTTCATGTACCCACCAGAATGTATCATTACTACTACAGTTTCTATATCTGAATCGAGATCTCTGCACAGTGAATCCTTGCTCAATGACTACTTATTTAGTGACCATTCACAGTTACAACAGTGACGAAAAAGTAATTGTATGGCCAATGCTCACATTTATGAACTTTGCAGGTGTGTAAAAGGAAATCCATAAAGCTGGCTTTTGTTCAGTGCCCTGGTTAATATTTACCTACCAGATATGAATAGCAAACGTATTTTTCCTTCATAACTTCCCTTTTTATTGTCAGCTCAAAGAAAGCAGCTAAGAACTTCTTCCTGGTTCTTCAATAGAACAATTTAAAGAAGATCCTTTCTGAGAGATTTTTCTTTCCATTTGAGAATACTTCTGGCTGGAATAAGAAAAGATGGCAGGTGTAAGCTCATGTATGAAATACTCCATGTTTGTCTTCAACTTTTTTTTTTGGGTAAGTCTAATTTTTTGAAATGAAAAATATATAAACCAGAATGAACAATGAAATATTGGTTGCCTTAAAATCTGATATTTAATGAGGAGTGGGAGCCACCTGTTCCAATAGCAGTACTGGGCAAGAATGAAAGAAGTATAATAAAGAAGATAAATACTTCGTTATTTTGAAGGACAGGACAAAAATTGGCAAGACTTAAGTTTGAAAACAGAGACTTGTCTGGGACATATGGAGAAAAGCATTAAATATAAATACTTTTCTGAAAAAGTGTATAAATGTTGGAAATTGACTGCTATTTGAAATAACTTCTGTAGCAAAATAGAAATATATAGATTGTCTGCCAACATATTTATCAAATTGTAAAGCTTTATTTCTTAGTGTAGTCATGATTGTTTTCAAATTGACTCAGCCTTCCACCCTTTATAAGGTAGGTAAAATGAGGACCCAGATTGTTGGGGGGGCAATAAGTTGACTTTGTAAAAAAAAAAAATACAAATAGAATGAGACTATTGCCTTATACATTGTAAGCCGCCCTGAGTCTTCGGAGAAGGGCGGGGTATAAATGTAAACAAACAAACAAACAAACAAAAATTGGGTATGTGATCATATGCTGGGATAATTGCACATTGCTTAGTTTCCTACTATTCCTGACCCATTCCTCTTTCTGTCAAATATTACTCAGTGTCCACCCCAAAAACAGGCTAGCCCAGCTTGTAGCCTTTAAACAATGAGTTACAAGGTGAGAAAAAGTGGAGATTTTCTAATGAAAAATTATTTGATGTGAATAATTAAATCTGTTCAAACACGTGGCAGAGAATTTGCGTTTAAGATAGATACTGCTGCGGAACCTCTGTCTACAATAACCTTTTTGAGTTTAAACATATGTGGGTGTTTTTTGTTTTTTGTTTACAGTTTTTAAGAATAATTTTTTCAAATTTCTCACGTTGTCCTGCAAAATGAATTTGAAATGATAGTAAAATGCCCAAATGTGTGTTTGTTATAAATCCAGATCAATCTGAATATTTTTAGCTAAGTTCTTAAGCAATAGCTAATTCAACTTTGCCGGTAAGAATAAATTGACCACTGTTCTCTGTCCAGTCTGGCTCAGTGATGTACTTCCATGATTTATAACTTTCCAAATATATTTTGGTTTTATTCCTACTTTATTGTTTCAGTCATGTATTTCCAGACAAATCTGTGTGGTGTAAAGGAACCCTTACTGTCACTACTTGATTTTTGAGTCAACCATTTTTTTTAACAGCCAATACCATGCCAAGTGATATCGTGCTGTCTCTTAAAGGGACAAAGTCAAATAACATGTCTGGTATTGGGGGGAGGAGTAAATGGTGAAATTGACTATTTTCAGCCTTGGCTGAAAACATGTCATTGCCTAGCAGTCCATAATTCTCTCTCTTTATCTCTCTTATTTTGTCTCCTTCATACACCAACATGCAGTTAGCCCTGTCAAGTCTGGGAATACTTTGAGGGTCCTAAAGATAGTTTAATGCTAGGAAATGACTTATGGTTATGGCCTGCCTCCCATGCTGTAAGACAATTTGAGGGTGTGAGATGACGTAAAAGAAAGAATAGATGAAAAAAATTGTTGGTAACTTGAACAAAGAATGAGAGACGATGCTTAGCAGATTTTGAATGTTTTATCAATGTGGTTATATATGGATGGTGAGGAGAAAATGAGATGTGAGTCTGAAAAATATATAATTTTAAAGGAATGATGTTTCCGTTGTTTTTAGAGTTGAGGTCCCATATTTACCTTGCATTCAATTTCTTGGATACATTGTTGGTTTGATAAACTGATGTTTTAGGATTGTTCACTTGCACAGCAACAAACATTTTGTGATTAGCTATATCTGTATGGCAGTGATAACATTTCTTCAAAATCTGCAATATCCCACTGATACTCAGAGATCATGTTCCTTTCTTAGATTATTAGTGAAATTATGTGTACAGGTATGTATAAGCGTGTTTCTGTCTATTCATCTTTGGGGGGATGGGAAAATTATTGTCATCCGTCCAAATTTACTTGATCGGGTTCCAAGAAAACCTGGAGTCCATTGTGATTTATTCAGAAGCATTAATGATCAGAGAAATTAATTCTTAACACCCCTCCTAATCTCTTGTGACATCTTGCATATAAAAAGAAACACCGCCATTCTGTACAGTTGCTGGTTCCCAGTATTTCAGATAAAGACAGTCCTTGCTTTCCTTCCATGGGAACAATTCCCTCTCCCCCACCCCTAATGTACTTAATTATAGTGGAATATGATAGATAGTATCAATTTATTATTCAGGTAATACTAATCACACTGATAAAGATTTCTGGTTGACCTGAATGTTGAGTAATCTAACCAACTCATAGAAATTAAGCTACCTGGAAATTGTGCTATGAAAAAAATGCAATTGTTAAATTAGTACAATTAGTTGTTAAATGAATCTGGTTTTTCCATTGACTTTGCTTATTACAAAGTTGCAAAAAGTGATCACATGACCCTGGGACCCTGCAATGGTCATAAATGTGATCATGTGATCATAGTGATGCTACAATGGTCATAAGTGTGAAAAACAGTCATAAGTCACTTTTTTCAGTGCCATTGTAACTTCAAACAGTCACTAAGTGAACTACTATAAGTTGAGGACTACCTGTAATGTCTTTTGACATTCAAAGGGAAAGGGGGAAAAACTGTGGCCCTTTATCCAGTATTTAAAAATATACTTTAAAAAAATCTAACACACTATTGAGATAAAAAAGCAAGCAGAAAAAGAATTCACAGTCTACAGTGTGTGTTATACAGAAGTCAAGAGGGCAGCATGATCTTTTTATGTGTGTCGCAAGTCATAGCAATTTTTCCAAAAACAAAATTATATTTTAAGTGAGAAATGGGCATTTTGTTGAAGACAGTATTTGGGAAAATAGATTTCTTTTATTAATAGAATCAATTTGTATATGGTGTTTGGGATTGTTAATGCATATTAAGATGGGATTTAATAATTAATAGAGAAAAAATGTTTCAGGCATCTGCATCAAGTAGTGGCTTTTTTGTTTGAGGATATTGATTTTTTTTTCTCCCTTTAACTAGATAATTGGATGTATTATTCTGGGAGTCTCTATATGGATACGTGTCAGCAAAGATACTCAAGAGGTAAATATGCTTTTTGTTTTTCAATAATAATTGGATGTGTCAACACATACTACAGCTGCATCTTCCTGGCAAGTCAAAGAAAAATAAAGTGGATAAAAATGAAATAAATTCTATAGCAGTCACCCCCTACTCTTCTTTGTGAGATCAATTTCAAGTTATAAATAAAGAATTACTTTATTTAAAAAAGAAACTTTAATGTAAAAATTATTCGTCCTACTTTAAGTAGCCATACTCAAAATATACAATGGTAAGGAGAAAGCAATTTCAAAAAGCCTCTAAAAGGAAAATTATAAAAAATTAAATATAAAAATATAACACTCTTTACAGCCTGAAATATGTTACCAGCCTATTACTGAAGTCACATAGTCACTAAGTTTGCATAGGGAAAAATAAATATCAGAAACAATAAAGATTTCAATATCACACACACAAAAGTAAATCAAGCAACTAATTGCTCATTCCTGGCTAAATATTTAACTCTGTTTTAGGGACAATGGATTATTTCAGCATGTGATTACTGTATGTTCCTCCTGGATTTTTCCAGATACTTGTTATTACAGCCTTAAATCAAAGGCACAGGATAAGTGTCATTCTTTTTGTTTCTGTGATGCCAAGATTTCTGGCTGAGGTTTTAAGAAGTCGTAAGCCTTTTCTCTATAAAAAGAAAGTTTTCCCTTAGAAAGAGAATCTTCTCTTAGAACTTAGATAGGCCGTATACCTTTGTTCGTAGCTAATTCTGTAAAAACAGGTTGGCCTCACAATAACTTCATTGAGAAATGAAGGAGATTTCCTTGTTTTAATTTTCAAAATGTAAAACTTTTTTTACATTTGGAATAAAGAATCTGAGCAAAATTTGATCCTGAGCAATCCCAAGCGGTGATGAGCCTTATCTCCCTTGCCCTCAGTTTACTCCTAGTTAAGAAAGTATATAAATTACCAGTTTAATTTAAAGTTTTAAATGTAAAAATAGGAACTTAACACTGTATTGAATGAAGGCATGAAAAGTATTCTTGAAACATATTATTCATGTGATCAGGAATAAGATGCAAATAATTACCTTTTAAAATCTTTTTGTGAAACGGTTTACAATATTGGTGTCAGCTATACAAATTAATTTTAATCCAAATTTAATGAAGGTATGGGCAACTGTTGCAATTCTATACCAGCAATGTACTAATATCACATTCTTCTCCTATATTAGTTTTTTAATATTAAAAATATCCAGCTTGACTTCTGCTGCCTTCATGGACAGCATCCATGTAGTTTATAAAAGAGATTTCTGTGGGTTTTCTCAGCTTGTTAATCTACACTACAATCCTAGAATTTCCTAGTTTGTTTTAACCAGCCAGGTACTGCTATGCCTGACTCTGTTTTAAGTTTTTCAGGATCTAATAAATTAATAATCTGCCACCTATTTTTGCTCTGTGGCATAAAGGCATTAATTAGCAAATGCCAGTTAGATTGCTGCCCTTAATACTGTGAATTTATGTGTTTGCCATGTGACATAATTCAATAGCAACCAGGAGATTGTGCTGGACCAACAAATGACTTATCCTCTGGAAATAAAATGACTTTTTTATTTGAGTTTGTATTGAAATGCCCTTTCCAGGAATTTTCATCTCCTAATGATCAGACAGATTAATTTTCCTCATCATGATGTGTATCTACTGTTCTTTCAGGTGATTAGAAGTTAAAAACTCCTAATACATAATGACACATAATCAATTAATCAATTCTAGGAATATTTGTGTACACCTTTAGTCTGATCAGGCTAAATGTGTTCTGGTTCATTCAAGATGATTTGAGTGTTGTTATTTTTTTACTTGTACTATTGATTTGATTTGATTTTGCTTTCCTAAGTTATTTGTATATATACATTTATTTTTATTAGCTTTTGATTATAATATATGGGTTTGTTTGCCACCAAAGAAACAAACTGACACTGAAAATGCAGGATATGAGTAACACATAAATATTCATCATTCTGTTCTAATCTGGGAATTTATAATCTGCTGTATTGTCTAAAAACCAGGCAATCCCACTTCTGTATAAACCGTTTCAGTATATCTCACTCGTACTGAAGCAATCTGCTGCCTTCTCTGGAGTTCCGGCACTAGAGCAATGTCCCTGGGTGCTGAACAATCAGAATGAAATGCCATGACTGAGAGTATTGCCTTAGGGCAAAGTAGTTTGCTGATAATATGACTTATGTCTATAAATAATAGAGAGCTGTTCATTTGCTCCGAGCTTCCTTTTTAGATTACCTTTAGCTTCCTTAACTATTTCACTGATTGTATCTGAATCCTTGTATTTATCTTTTTACAGGAATTCAAAACAGACTCAAGCATGGTTTCTGCTGTTAATCTCCTCATTGCTGTGGGCTCAGTCATTATGGTCCTTGGGTTTCTAGGTTGCTGTGGTGCCATGAAGGAGAGTCAGTGCATGCTCCTCCTGGTAGAGTTTCAATTTCTGTAATGTTTTCTTCGCCAATGTTTTCAAAGCAATACCCTGCATGTATTTATCTTGTTGGACAAATTGTCTTGGTTGGTAGGTAGGTAGAAATTCGAATACTAATATGAACTTTGATTACAGATTACATAGACTACATACTGTCAGCATTTCAGAAAACCCACTCCCCAAGGAAAAACTCCGAAGCAGGCATCTTTCAAAGTTCTTTTACTAGGATAGGTAAACTGGCACATCTGGGAAAATCCAAATCTGAGAGATCTGGATTTTCCTTCAGTAAATCAAACCCCAAAACCATCCCCCTGATTCCTCTGCTGATCACATGCTCCAATTGCCAACCGTCCCATCTCGATACATCACTCCGACCACTCCTTCTCCAGCTGCAGGACCGGCCTGACCTTGACCGGCAGGAAGAATGTTATTGTGTCCAATAGGTCCCTCTACTAAATCCCCCCTCCTACTTTCCAACACATGAGAAAGTGGCAGCACGGAAGCTTCCGGCCTAGTATGGCTTCCAAAACTGACACATACATTATGAACACCTATTTTGAAGAAGGCAAGAAAGGAACCTGAACCAAGTAGATTTCAGAATAAAAATAAAAGGCTGCTGCTATCTGAATGTTTGTCGTAACTGCTTTTCTCCAATGCAGTCATTTTTGGGATATCCTAATTCTTAATTCTATAGGGACACGGTGGCTCAGGGGGTAGGATGTTGAGCTTGTCGATCGAAAGGTCGGCAGCTCAGCGGTTCGAATCCCTAGTGCTGCCGTGTAACGGGGTGAGCTCCTGTTACTTGTCCCAGCTTCTGCCAACCTAGCAGTTTCAAAAGCACATAAAAATGCAAGTAGAAAAAATAGGGATTGTTATGTTCGGGCAATGAAGAGGCAGGAGACGATACAAGTGACAACAGCTCTTTGGTTTATTGTGATCCCAGCAAAAACCAACAGGCAAAACCCCTCTTTAAATAGTATTTTGGCTGAGGCATCAGCCAATCAGCAACGTGCAATTTCCTGCCCAAATTTCCCTCCTGAAATTCAAATACATTACAGAGACCACCTTTGGTGTTGAGTCATGCCGGCCACATGACTATGGAAACGTCTTCGGACAGCGCTGGCCATTCGGCTTTGAAACGGAGATGAGCACTGCCCCCTAGAGTTGGGAACGACTAGCACATATGTGCAAGGGAAACCTTTACCTTTACCTTAATTCTTAATTCAATTCAGTATTTACGTAAGGCTGTCCTTCACAAAAAAGAAAAGGTGCTGATTTCTTCATAGGCTTCATAATGTGGATTCTGCTACATCAGTGGTAGTCAACCTGGTCCCTACCACCCACTAGTGGGCGTTCCAGCTTTCATGGTGGGTGGTAGGAGTTTTGTCTGATACTGAAGCACTTTCCTTTTTTTTAATTTAATTGACTTTTTTTAAAAAAATCATAGCATTATTTAAAAACATTTTCATTCGGTTTTCATAAAATTCCCTGTAACAATTTAAATTTCTGAAAATATACTATTTGTATCACCCACGCATAACTTTAGTTCATGTTACAGAAGTGAAACAAAATGGCGCTATAGTGCATCCCAGAATAGCTCGTGCATCTTCCCCCACACCACCCAGCTGTAACAGACAAGCAGAGCTGGTAGCCAGTGGCCCCCCCACCCAAACCCAATCTAAGATGCACAAGATGCATGCTCAGACAACAATACATGGCACATTACTGTGGAACCGGTGGTCGGTTAGAAAATCTTGCTACTAACAGAGATACAAAAGTGGGCGGTAGGTATAAAAAGGTTGACTACCCCTGTGCTACATCATAATACTATTTCAGTAATCCCTCCAAAATGGCATGTTCCTCAGAGGTAACATAGAAGTAAAGGACTGTATATGGTGCCAGATTGTTTCCCTGGTTCTCCTTAAATTGCTTTTGAGTTGAACTGTGGTAATCTTGGCACTCAGTGTTTTTCTTACTTGGGGAAAGTGGGGAAACTGAAAGTCAGGGGCTTGGAATATTTATAGGCTGTCATTATTGATCTCAGTTTTCCCAATTCTTCAGAAAGGATATAGGACAGGGGTCTGCAAACTTGGCTCTTTTAAGACTTGTGGACTTCAACTCCCAGCTTTGCTGGCTGAGGAACTCTGTCTTAAAAGAGCCAAGTTTGCAGACCCCTGATATAGGACAACTGAGACAGAGCTACATTTGCATGTGATCTATATGGGTAACTCTGTTTAGTATCTAAGTGCAGTCTCTAACTTTCAGATATCTAAAATAAGCCTACAACATACGCAGTCTCTGTAATCTGCTAATGTGGGACTTCTGCGTGCATAGAAATTAGGATCAGAGCTACTGACTGTATCCTTAATTTCTTTACCATATACTGTATTTATTCATTTAATGCTGTTCATTATAAAAATTTATATACCATCTTTGTGTTTATCCCAACATTCCAAGTAATTATAACACCACATAATACAAAGTGTTAAACTAAAGCTATACAATTACAATTAAAAGCAATAATTAAAATATTTAATAAAGAAAACATGCCTTTACCATTTTCCTAAATAAACATCCCTTAATGTGGGAGCCACAGAAGAGGCTTTTCCCCAAAAACCCACCAGTTAGCTTTGGTAGGCAGCTTCTGAAATAACTGGGCAGTTTGTAGATAATCTCAGATGCTGTATCCTTGCACCAGACAAAAGCTTGCCCTGCCTCCATGATTCCATACATTTCATCACCTGGACAGATATAATCAGTCCTAGAAAGCAAATTCAGTCTCAATGGATGTATTTATTTTGGTGGGTGTTGTAATAAAGGCAGGTTTGTAGATACCAAAAGAGAAGAATTTCACAAAACTCTTTAAGAAATTTTAAGTAGCTATATGTCAGCAATAAAATTAAGATTTTTTTCCCCTTTTCCTCTCCTGATATTCCTTTCTACTTCAACATTGGTTTTAATAAATCATTTTCATACTATCTTGTAAAAAACAAGTTTGACTTTTGTGAAGCTTCCTATTTTAATCCAACATTGTCCATCATCCTTGTTAAATAGTGATCTCTCTATAATTATTTATGCCTAATCAGAATTATGAGTGACATTTTGGGGGAACTTACTTAAGAGATGCTTAGGTTTTAACCTAAGTATGACAAACTAGGGTTAATCATAAGTGTTGTTACATGTATTAAAGTATACATGGTGTACTTTGACTAGTTATTCAAAAATGCTATAATTACCATATAAGCAAGCACATATCATTTAAAGGAAGCAATTCATTATTCTAATGGATGGAGAACAATATGACATCCTGCTTTGTAAAAATTATTTTCTAGAGATAATGCAGCTTTGTTTCAGAATTATGTACAATTATAGTATATATTGAATTATGTAATTCCCTTAATTTTAGTTTTTCCTCTATACATAAAAATTTGTATATTCTTAAAATGTCTCTTATGTACAACTTTTGAACATTGCCTATACTCACATTCTGATTTCAAAAATCTGTCTTTTGTAACGAGTGCCTTTTCAACGGATTTTGTTTCATTTTGTAAACATCTTATAATATTGTAAACCATTTTAGAACATTTACAAAAAGAAGCAGCATGTAAATACACCTTCCTGGAACTGAGATAATTATTATTTTTTTTATTTTTTCCCACTAGTTTTTCATTGGACTACTGATGATTCTGCTTCTTCAAATTATAGCAGGCATTTTGGGAGCAGTATATAAATCTCAGGTATTTCATTCTTCAATCTTATTAAGTTATGTAGTAATTAAATTACATAAGCTGATTGTATCATCTGTTCATTTGCAGTTTGAAGGCGTCCTAAACCAGACCCTCGAGAAAGAAATTGATGCATTGAAACTTGCTACAACTAAGGAGAAGGATATTCTGGAAGGTTTCCACAAACTTGAGATAAAGGCAAATTAAGTTCATTAATATTTACTATTTTTACTCCCCTTGTTCCAACATCTTAAAATCAAACTATGTTTGAAAACCATTGTCACTCCCAATTTCACAATAGCAAATACATATCAAGCTTTATTGAATACAAATAATCTGTAAAAAAAAATGACTGACTCCTAGAAACATTAATGAGCTGAGAAAATGATGTGCGTATTTGGTATTCCAGGCAATGTTAGATAACTATAACCTACTAGAGCCTGTTTATGACAATGCTGACTTCTCAAGAATTCTGTTTTCAAGCTGCAGATTAGTGTTTCTCAACATTGGCAACTTTGACATGTGGACTTCAACTTCCAGAATTCTGGGAGTTGAAGTCCACATGTCTTAAATTTGTCAAGGCTGAGAAATACTGTTGTAGATTGTTTAGAGATTAGCAGGCAGCAATACATACAGTGTCTATTTATTTTATTTTATTTATTTATTTGTCAATCATATATAAGATAACAGGTAAAAGTATAAACATAATTTGGATACATGAAAAGAGTAAGTAAAAAAGGAATATTAGGAAAGAGACGGTAGGCACGCGGGTGCACTTATGCATGCCCCTTACAGACCTCTTAGGAATGGGGTGTGGTCAACAGTAGACAGTTTAAGCTTAAAGTTTTGGGGGTTTGGGGAAGAAACTACAGAATCAGGTAGTGCATTTCAGGCATTGACCACTCTGTTGCTGAAGTCATATTTTCTGCAATCAAGTTTGGAGTGGTTTACCTTGAGTTTGTATCTATTGTGTGCTCGTGTATTGTTGTGGTTGAAGCTGAAGTAGTCATTGACAGGTAGAACATTGTAGAACACTTCTGACTGTTAATTTTTGTTTTTAATTAGCAGGAAAAAGAATAACCATTTTAATTTGGTTTGAAGGTAGCATTGACATAGGGATGTGGGAAGACGGGCAAGTGAAAATGCATGTATCATGATATCACATCACAAATTCATCCATCCATCCATCCACTCACATCCATGCTAGCTTCTTACATTGGGATGCATGTACAGAATAACGGTTTCAAGCATAACTATGGTGTATATCTATAGTTAGTAGATGCCAAGGGATGCCAAAAATCCTTTAGAGCTAGGCTTTTATATTTAATCTCTTTTCTTTTCCAGTCTTCTGATCAAAGAAGTATTGCCCGCATATTCATGCTGATTTTTCTAATTTTACAAGATGTAAAATATAACATAAAATTTCTGTCACTGTATTTTAAACAGCTAATCTCAGTTTTCTGCAGAAGTGGCTATAAATTCATCAAATTTCCTTTCTTCGTGTCAATGAATGGTATATACCTCTTGCATGGCCTTTATATGGGAAGAATATTCAGCAAAGTTGATGGAGAACTGAAAAGACTGCAGTAAAGAAAAGACTGCTTTGCTGCTTATGAGTCAGAAGAATTAGTTTACCAAACTAAACTCTTCATTATTGTTTTTCTTATAGTACAAATGTTGTGGCATGCTTAAGGGACAATCAGATTGGGGACAAAACCTTATTCCTTACCATGGATGTGAATGTAATCAGACAGACATAGGTACAAGTTATTGTGTTGGAAAACAGTATGCAAAGGTAAGAAAAAAATAGCATAAGTACATCAATGACTATTAGGTTTAGTGGCCATTTGTGGTCTCCAGATTCATATATAATGGAATCATTCTAGGGAACAATAAAGCAGGATGATTATCAGGCATTGATTGGATGTTTATATTTCTGCCCTATTCTTCATCTAGGAAGCATCCTGGTTAGGGGAAAGCTAATGAAAACAATAATTATTATAATTTGCATTTCTGTTACTACTTTGTTTGTTTGTTTGTTTGTTTTCTGTTGTCTTCAAATCAGTATTAATTTCTATCAACTACCTGGGCAGGTCCGTGGAGTTCTCTTGGCAAGATTTCAGAAGTGTTTTGCTATTACTTCCTTCCTTATGCCGAAAGTGATTGGCCTAAGGTCATCCAGATATTTTCATCTTTAAGGCAGAACTAGAACTCACAATCTCATGCTTTCTAGCCCAGTGGTTTTAAATAGTGCTGTATTATGCCAAAATGGGTAAATATTTATTTTTTAAGATCCTTCCTTCAAGCATTGGGGCAAGATATTATGCAAATCATTTGTAGAGCCTGTTATATGTTATGTGAGTTACTGATTCAAAAACTAATATAAGCTTGTAGCTTTTTAAACAGCAGATTCTTTTAAAAAATGTTTCTAATGTTAGATATCAGAGTCAGTTGATGAATAAGCAGTCATATAAATAAACACATGAATGAATACTTTAGTAAGTTGATTCTTTAATACTGACATGTCTTTTCTTCAGGTTTACACCAAACATGGTGAAAGTTGAGCTATTTTAATAAATAGCAGAGAGAGGTTGTGTTCTCTCTTGTGTAATATCCAAAGCATTTCTCTCAAATTTTTGGACATGCATGTTGCTCTTTTATATTCCAGAATAAGTACAAATATACCAAAGTCTTCCTTTATATAATGATGTACAATCTACTATCTAACAATAAATTGATAACGCTTCTAAAACAATGCATGATGGATTGATGAAGGCGTGTGAAAATACTCACACTGTAAATAATTGAGAGACAAATTAGACTAATATTCATTTACTTAATGGTTACCACAGTTGGCAGTTCCCATCAAATTCTATAGGCCAACTTGCTTTTATGCATTTTTCACATTTCTTCCACATAAAATATGGAATTCATAGAAAATTCCCAAGTAGCTCAGGCATTCACTAGCCTTAGTGCTTGGTTTCTTAAAGAGCTGTTTCGTCTGATTGACTTTCTAAACCTGGATGGAACCAATTATCAAAACTGTTTTGCTTCTTAAATGTTTCCATTGTAATACTTATCAAAAACAATTCAGCTCTTATTTATTTATTCAATTTATTACCCACTTTTTCATTACAATTATAAAAATCTCACAGCAGATCTTGGAAGTTTAAAGAAATGAAATTATGTTACTCATTTCTCCTTTGCCAGCAAAATACTAGCAAATTAAGTAAAATAATTAATTTAATACCAACAAAATTAATCTAAATTTATAGCATGGCTATTGGTTAAAATAGCTGATGCATGTGTGATTTATACCATTTTTGTCTTTGCCTTTCTTTCAGACTTGTGCAACTGTAGTTATGGAAATATTCAAGAAAAATATGGTTATAGTTATGGGGATAGCATTTGGACTGGCATTTATTGAGGTACACTAATAAAATCTTATTTCAATCTGTTATGATATTGCAAGCTATCATTTCATTGTAGTACACCAAATTGTATGGTTGTGGTTGATCAAGTCTTGTTAAAGGATAAGCATACCTCAACAGTATTGATAGTGATTTGATGGTGAATATTTCTGCATGTTCAGAAAAGGGCTGCTGCTAGGTTGCCACCTTCCATGTTCTGGATTCAAAAGTCCCGCCAATTTTTTTGGGGGGGGATGGAGTCTTTAGAAATTAGAACATAAAAGATTGGGCCCACTGAATAAATGGAGTCCTTTCTGTTGCATATTCCTACTTCTTACCCAGGTAAATAGGAAAATCCTGACTGTGAATTATATGAAAAATAGCTGAGAACTGAACAAAGTCCTGCCCAATAGTAGCCATGAGTGGGATCTTACAGGACTCTATAAGTCAGCCTCCTGAATTGTGTAGTTCAATAAATAGAAGAAATAAGAAAAGAAGCTGTGTATTCTGATAGACTTCCTGTTGAGTAAACAGAGCTGATACAGAGATTGCAAATAACATACAAGGTAAACAATGGAGTGAACCACTAAGTAAAATAATTTAAAAATGGTCAAAGAGTTAAAGGGAGATATCCCTAAACATTTCCCCTCTATTCAAAAACAAGCAGAGTAGAGGAATCAAATAAATGAGAGGGATCTGGTTGTCCTGGTGGATCACTGCTTAAGTATGAGTCAGTACTGTGCTGCAGCTGTCAACAAAACCAAAGCAGTCCTAGGCTGCATCAACAGAGGGATAGCATCAAAATTGCAAGAAGTTTTTGTTTGTTTGTTTAGATTCCTCTTTAATATTCTTAAAACAATTGATACAATATATTTGTAAGACCCCAAAACAGTGATTCATGCAATAATAAAATTAACAGCCTCCTCTAAAGACAGGTAGGAGATAATCATCCATGACTTGAGAGATAACCTGTCTTGGACTGGATCAAACTATGCCATTTGTAGAACTAATAATAGTGCTGCCAGCATTGCTACCATATCACTGGATTATTGTTTCTGTATTGAATCTTTGTCTCAGGTTAATACACATGGATTTTTAATCAGTCCTTGATTTTTCTATTCAAATTAAGAGGTTTTTTAAGAAACTTAATTAGTTCGTCAGGTTTTATTGGGGCGGGGGGTGGGGGGTGGAGCAGTTGAGTCAATCTTGCATCCTGGAGATTGCTTGGAAAAATCCCTAAAGTTTTCTGATAATATTTCAAAAGTGATTTACCATTATTTCCTTTGTAGACTCAAAGAGAAAGTGACTGACTCAGGTACCTAAGGTGGGAAAAAAAGTCACTGTCTCGCAGTTTCTAGCTTGATGCTTTAACCCCTACACCCAAACCCTGTTTTACAAAAAACAAGAAAGAATAATGATAATATTAACATAATTAAAGTGCAGTAAAAATAAGACTTTAAATTTTAATGTGATCTCTGTAATAATGGAATTCTTGTGAGAAAATATTTTAATTCAAATATGAGAACCTGCCTTTTTATGATTTCATTAATGCTGTGGTGGGTTTTGGATAAGGCCCAGGAGTTGGATGTTAATCCAGTTTATTCAATAACAAGAATTTGAACTTGAAACTACAAAAATGAGGTGGGTTCGATTAGAATAAGGAGTGAAGTACAAACAAACAAAACATAAAGGATTTTTTTAAAAAATGGAAAAGGAAACTTAGCTTCATTTACTTTTACAGATAGATTCTTAGTCTCCTATATCTTAATTTACAGAAAAAGATGTAAAACATACAGCTCGTTTAACAGTTAATAGTTAGCTCTGCAGATAACAGTTGCTTGGATCTCTGAATTTCCCATTGTAAATGTTTGGCAACTTATTACTATAGCGGGCTCTTTTGTAAGGGTAAAGTCTTCACTGGGTGAGGCAAAAATTTATATTGAGGAAGGCTATTGGTTCTTTTCCTCTTTGGTTTGTGTTTTTGTTTTAATCTCTGCTATTCAATTGAGATATCATGTTTTCTGTCTCAAAATGAGAGTTGTTTTCAAGTGTAGTAGTTAGTGAAGGCATCAAAGGCTGAAGATTATTTACTTCTCCTACAGTTGATGTACAACAGCCATACTATTTATTTATTTATTTATTTATTTATTTATTTATTTATTTATTTATTTATTTATTTATTTTGTTGAGTATATATTAGATAATATATATATAAGTATAAGCATGAATTGAATACATAAAATGAATACAGTTAAAGGGAACATTAGGACAGGGACTGTAGGCACGCTGGTGCTTTTATGCACGCCCCTTACAGACCTCTTAGGAATGGGATGAGGTCAACAGTAGACAGTCTTAGGTTAAAATTTTGGGGGTTTTGGGATGAGACCACAGAGTCTGGTAATGCATTCCAGGCATTAACAACTCTGTTACTGAAGTCATATTTTCTGCAATAGAGTTTGGAGCGGTTCACTAAGTTTGAACCTATTGTGTGCTCGTGTATTGTTGTGGTTGAAGCTGAGGTAGTCATTGACAGGCAGGACATTGTAGCAGATGATTTTATGAGCTATGCTTAGGTCATACTGAAGACAGTGTAGTTCTAAATTTTCTAAATCCAGAATTTCAAGTCTGGTGGCATAAGGTATTTTGTTGCAAGCAGAGGAGTGGAGGACTCTTCTTGTGAAACATTTCTGGACGCGGTCAATTGTATTAATGTCCAATATGCAGTGCGGGTTCCAGATAGATGAGCTGTATTTGAGAATTGGTCTAGCAAATGTTTTGTATGCTCTAGTTAGTAGTGTAATATTACTGGAGAAGAAGCTACGCAAGATTAGGTTTACAACTTTTAATGTCTTTTAGCGATGTTGTTACAGTGGGCTTTGGCACTTAGATCATTTGATATGAGTACTCCAAGGTCCTTGACAGAGTGAGGGTCATCTACAAGGTCATGTCCTCTTAGCTTGTATTTTGTGTTCTGATTCTTTTTGTCAGTGTGTAAGACAGAGTATTTGTTGATTGAGATTTGGAGTTGCCAATTTTTTGACCATTCCGACACAAAGTCGGATCTTTTTAAAGGATAGCAGCATTGTTGGTAGTGTTAAATAATTTAACATCATCAGCGAAGAGAACGCAGTTACTTATAATATGATCACAAAGGTCATTTATGTATAGTATGAAGAGTGTTGGTACTAGAATGCTGCCTTGGGGGACATCGCTATTAACAGGTGCAGGATTTGATAGGGTGCTCCCTATTTTGACCACTTGTCTGTTTGACAGGAATGCAGTTTGACAGGAATGCAATCCAATTATGGAGGGGTCATGTATCATTGAATTAACGGCTTTACAGAAGTCTATGTAAATTGCATCTATTGCTTTGCCCTGATCAAGGTTTGTAGTCCATATGTTTTTGCAGTGTAGAAGTTGTAGATTACAGGATATTCTTTTTCTGAAACCAAATTGTTTATTAGAGAGTAGGTTATTTGTTTCTAGGTGGAGGGCAATGGATTGGTTGATCATTGATTCCATGACTTTGCAGGTAACGCAGCATAAAGAGATTGGTCTGTAATTTTTGACTAGGCTGGGGTCTCCTTTTTTGAAGATAGGGATGACCGTGGCTAGTGACCATAGGCTGGGTAGGAAGCTGGTTCTGAAAGATTTTTGAAAGATTATGCTTAGTGGAAATCTTTTTTAAGAAGTATGCTCATAGTCCATCAATAGATAGATAGAGATGGTTTCAGTTTAGGTAGTGCCTTTTCAACATTATCTTCTGTGAAATCTATTTGTGTTAGATCATTGTAGTCATTAGTGGTACGACTAGAGAATGTTGGGCATGAGCCATTGCTGTTTACAAAGACTGAGCCAAAGAATGTGTTAAAGAGGTTTGCTTTAATTGTTCATCATTGCATTCTTTACTGTTAGGTCCTTTTAGGGGTGGGATGGATCTCGAGTCTTTAAATTTGTTGTTTACAAAATTATAGAAGGCGCAATTGGATTTTGTGCACAGAAGGTTCTATAACTAGTTCTTTTAGAATGAATTCCAAATACCTTTATTTGTGCAACAGTAAAGCAGACTTGCCTTAATGACTGCCTCGTTTTATGTAGTGTTGTTTAGTGTTTGTTTCAATTATTGATTATAAAAATGTAGTCAGAGTTCTGATTTTTTTAGATCTTCATAAACATGTGGTAGCTTCCAAGTGTTTATGAAGAGCTAGAAAAATAATCAATTTTAAAACTCCAAAATTCCATTTGATGGTCAGTTTCAATTTTACTTAAAGCAACACATATATTAATGTGCTCCAATTTCTACTTTAATTTGTTATAAACATTTTGTTAAATTGAAGTGACCAGTTATCTAGAACAGCAATTTCCCACATTTATAATAACAGTTGCACAAGGATTCAAATTTCAAATATTATGGCACCTTCAACACAAACCATTTTTAAAAAATCTTTTTATAATATTCCTTCCATGGTAATATACTCTATGGATTTGAAATAGTGAACATTCCATGAACATTTATGCAAGAATATATTAGTTATTCAATTATGCAAGATTGTTGTTTTGCTTTAATTTATTATAGAAATGCAAGTAATTCATATCTTTATGAGTAAGGTTTCTAAGAATTCCAATGTTGACAGGAAGCAGTATGAAAAATCTTTTCAGCTCTGAAGAAATCTGATATCGTTCCCACAAATGTTGCAATATAAGGCATAAGTAAGAATCTCACAACTTGTCTTCACCCATTAAAACAATCCATCTTTCAGAATACGTTGAGGTTTCCTATGCTGCAATATACATGGGTTTCATTAAAATCCCCCTATCTGAAAGTCATATCTCTAAATGGTGTTGGAAGCAATCTTTAACATAGCAGATCCATTAGTACATGCAAAATCCAAGAATTTTGCAAACAAAATGTTCTTGCTGTGTACTGAACTGTTACTGAAGTTGCCAAACAATGCATCTTAAACATCTTTCTTTCTTTTTCAGATTGTTGGCATGGTGTTTTCAATGACCCTTTACTGCCAGATCCAGAACAAATGAAAACAAGGAAATCATCAGCCAAATGAGAAAGCTTTGTAGATCGAGGAATTGGATCTGTAGTTGGATTAAAAAAAAAAAAAAGCACCACAAACAATTTGTATTTGGGATGTTGGTAATTTGTAACCTATCTGACTACTCAAAAAAAAAAAAAAAAAGATCACTGCTCTATATTGTGCTGACCCAATACATTGTTTTCCACTCATCTGTTTTCTGAATTAAAGTTGATGCGTACTTAACCAATTTCAACTAAAAGTTATTTGCTTTATATATGTCCACACCCACACATAAACATACCTCCCCCAAAAAATTCTTGCTTCCCAACTGTGCATGCAGAGACTCATAGAATATTTTTCCCCTTAAAAATGCTGAAATGCTGTGAAATGAAACCTTTGAACAAATTGATCTAATAGTTTGTCCAATCAGTCCAATGGACTTAGATTATCTACATGAGTACAGATTGGCTTGAAAGAGGCAAGTAAATTTTTAACAATAAGATCTGAAAAGCTGGAGCGGGCAGTCTCTAAATGTTGGATTTTATGGTTGTTTTTCCATACCACATAGTCTCCATAGCTGTTAGAATTAAATGTTACTTTTTCTGAAGAGAAACTAAGACTTTATTTGTGGCACTATTTCATAATTTAGGAGTAGTTATTTAACAAGCATAGCTTACTGAACCGTGTATACTTATTTATTTTATTTATTGATAAAATTTATTGGCCACCCATCTTACCACAGGATACCTCTGGACAGCTTACAGTCAAAAAAATCTATCTATCTATCTATCTAATCTATCTATCTATCTATCTATCTATCTATCTATCTATCTATCTATCTATCTATCAACATAAATAACCATTAAATGTTAAATTATGCTGAGCTAGTTGTTAATCTCTTGCTAAGAAACCAAGAGAATTTTACCATTGTTCAGCCATTTGATAACCCGCCTTTTCAATAATGAACATATAACACGTAACTTCTGGCGGGGGGCGGGGAAGCAGCACTCATAAGCACATGTACAGTTGTAGCAATGGTGGATTGCTACCAGTTTGGTCCAGATCTTGCAAACCGGCAGTAACGGTGGCAGTAACGGTGGCCCACCTTCCCGGATGTCATCACAGATGCTCTGCACATGCGCAGAAGTGCCACGCGTGAGCGCTCCCATTGCAAACCAGTAGCAAGGGTAAGTGGAACCCACCCCTGAGTTGTAGGAACATTTACATAGCATGTTTACATACTATGTGTATTGGGGCAGGTTTCAAAACCCATCACTACAGGTTTTCTTGTGGGTGTGCGCACAAGCTCACACATAAAACTTCTGCGCATGCGCAGAAGCATCTGGGGGGGGCAGAGCCTCCTGCTGCCACCACTACCGGTTCGCCCGATCCAGAGTGAACCGGTAGCAACCCACCACTGATATATATCTATAGCTAGGTAGGCAGTAAAGAGGATTCCTATGTTGCTGATGCTAAAATCACTCTTCTGTGCTTTGATCCCATTTACATTGTCATTCTTCCAATGCATGGCTATAAGTTAGACCTGATATTAAAAACATATGTCCAAGGTCTTCAGGTGTAATTTGAGCATTGAGAGAAAACTGCTAAAACATGTATAATTTTGTGCACCAATGAGCTCTTCAGAATTTAAAGAACTTCTCATTAATATTTATGAGGATTAATATTTATTGCCAATCTCCCTTACATGCTTACAGTTGTCCAAAAGCTGATTGTGCTAACTTCAAAGCAGTACTTGTTTTCTGACCTGTAAACATTTCTGGAACATAATTAAAGGTTCATCAAATTCCACAGTTTTATATAAAATTTGTTAATCTGATCTTTGTAATTGCTATGAAATACATATTATTCAGTTTTACTCTGTTTCCTAACAATCTATCTTTAGAATGCCAAGACATTGTACTCTGCTTACTTGGATAGCAACCAAAATTTGTTTTGATCTATCAATCAGCAGAAGGAGCAGATTGGCCAAGAGTCTCATTTTAAAAAAATATCAGAACAGAAACAAAATTTCAGATTTTGATTTATTACTATTAGTAACAATACTCTTCCAATGTTTAATAAAGTTATCCTGTTATATTAAAAGTCAACCTATGAAAAGAAATTTTATGAGTTTTATAGGGATTACATCTAATTTTTTTAGGGCGCACAGGGGCATTCCTGAAGCATACATTTCAAGTAAATGGATAAGTTTGGTAAAATATTGGAGGTCGAGCATCAGTCAAGGAGAAAAAAGTATGGGACTTGTAATAAGGGAGGATATGTTTTCCAAAACAGGAACAATTTACCCTACATGCCTTTATAATTAGACTATTTTAGGGCTTTTAAAGTATCTTGCACTAACCAGAGAAGATACACCTGTAGGCTCCTTTCATACATATACAAAATTTGGATTTATTTATTTATTTTGCAATGTTTGCTTTATGCATAGGACTTTCTACTAGGTGTGCTTTTTAGTGTTCAACTTTCTCCACTATTTTTAAATGCAGCTTTCTCAAATACATGTTAGGTTATATGAACTTTTCTTGCTCCATATGATGAATATAAGCTGATGCATTTGTTACTGCTGTCCATGCTACAATGGAGTTTGTGTTGGTAGATAACAACTTTTTGAAATAAAATAAATCCCCGACAGATTTCTTTTATATCCATATCTGAGAATTATAGAAGGATAATTCAGATGAAAATCTCAAAATCTTACTGGCAAATGGAATTAATTAAAATCTCCTTACAAAATGGTAAATACAATTAACTCAGAATTAATGAGGAACAAGAATGTAGCTTTTAAAAATCAGACATTCCCTTCATTTCCTTATAAGTTTATAAAAGCCTGTATTTCAGAAATTGTTTAACACTTGGATTTAAAACATACAAGTGTATGTGGAGAGGGCTAAATTAACCTTCCATTAGGCAATTTTCAATGCTTGCCGCCCTACTGAATATTTGGTCAAAGTATTTTCAGTTAATATCTGATCTTTTAATAAACCTACCATGCTAATAATTTTATGGTAGTAGAAAAGAACAAAGAGATTGTGCAAATATTACTGCTTCCCAATATTTGCTATGATAAGAACTGTCTGCAGGAAATGCAGACAGAGCCTGGGCTGTTGCTTACAATGACTAAAAGTGAGATGGGGAAACCAGTTTTATTCCTATTGCCTCCAGATTTGGGCATTTAAAAAGTTGGCCTGAAATATTCTAATATTTGCATTTATTTGAACGTAGGCGGATCTACAAACTATGACTCTTCTAAGAAGAGCATTAATATATTATAGTAGAATAAACGTCAAAAAATATAAATCCTACTACAATTGTTCATAACTACAGATCAGGCCTAGCTTATGCATCTCTAAGGTAGTCTTAAGGGAAAGAGATAGACCATTCTAATAATTTCTCAAGGCCAATTTCTCTTTCAACTCAATTACCAGCTAGAGCCTTTATAATCCTTATGACGGTCTCTCAAGAAATATAATATTTTTATAAATAAGGAATTTGCTTGAAAATTATCCAGCCCAACAGACCCAAATGCTTATAGTTCTCTTCCTAAGCAAGTGTTAGTGCTCAGACAAAACCCAGCTGAAGTGAGTCTTTAATGTGGGAATTTTGTACATTTTTATGAACAAGATACATTTACCTCATTCATTTAAAAAAATGATCTGATGTCTGACTTTCCAGAATGACTAGTGGCTTATTTTAGAGTGTCTGATCTACAAAGTTTAACTTTTTATTTGGTAAGCTTCCAGAATATTTATTTATTTATTTATTTATTAGATTTTTATACCGCCCTTCTCCAGAAGGACTCAGGGCGGTGCACAGCCAAGTAAAAACAACATGCACATATAGACAAAAATTAAAAAGTGTATTAAAAAACTTATTATAAAATGGCCAATTAAAATTAAAACTAAAGTAAAACAATCCTAAAACCCCACTTAAAATTTCATCAAGCTAGCCCCACACGGTGGAATAAGAAAGTCTTGAGCTCGCGTTTAAAAGACCGGAGGTCGGGGAGTTGACACAACCCCGGAGGCAACTCATTCCATAGGGCTGGAGCCCCCACAGAGAAGGCCCTCCCTCTGGGGGCCACCAGTCAACATTGTTTGACTGACAGCACCCTGAGGAGGCCCTCCCTATGGGAGCGCACAGGCCAATGGGAGGCTATAGGTGGCAGTAGGTGGTCCCGTAAGTAACCCGGTCCTGTGCCATGGAGCGCTTTAAAGGTGATGACCAACACCTTGAATTGCACCCGGAAGACCACTGGCAACCAGTGCAGTATGCGCAGGAGAGGTATTATATGGGAACATCGCGGTGCCCCTTCTATTACCCGCACAGCCACATTCTGGACTAGTTGGAGCCTCCTGGTGCTCTTCAAGGGGAGCCCCATGTAGAGAGCATTGCAGTAGTCCAGGCGGGAAGTGACAAGGGCATGAGTGACCGTGCGAAGGGAATCCCAGTCAAGAAAGGGCGAATCAGGCGCACCTGATAAAAAGCTCCCCTGGCGACGGCCGTCATATGTTCTTCTAAGGACAGCCGATCATCCAGGAGAATGCCTAAGTTGCGAACCCTCCCCCGGGGGGCCAATGATTCACCCCCAACAGTCAGTGATGGGGTAAGCTGGCTGTACCGGGATGCCGGCATCCACAGCCACTCCGTCTTGGAGGGGTTAAGCTTGAGCCTGTTCCTCCCCATCCAGACCCGTACGGCTTCCAGACACCGGGACAGTACTTCGACAGCTTCATTGGGGTGGCCTGGGGTGGAAAAGTACAGCTGTGTATCATCAGCGTACAGTTGGTATCTCACCCCAAAACCACTGATGATCTCGCCCAGTGGCTTCATATAGATGTTGAACAGGGGAGGCGAGAGAATCGATCCCTGCGGCACCCCACACATGAGGCCCCTCGGGGTCGATCTCTGCCCCCCTGTCAACACCGTCTGCGTCCGGTCAGAGAGGTAGGAGGAGAACCACCAATAAATGGTGCCTCCCACTCCCAACCCCTCCAACCGGCACAGCAGGATACCATGGTCGATCTAATAATTTCAAGGCAGTGGGAAAGACCACCTCCCGCAAAGAAGCATTTGTAATCCCCCGGAGCCAGCCTCGTGTCACCTCCTGCGTGACCAGCACCAACCAGGAGGGGCACGGGTCCAGTAAACATGTGGTGGCATTCAACCTTCCCAGCAACCTGTCCATGTCCTCGGGAGTCACAGGGTCAAAACCATCCCAGTTTGAGTTAAAACAAATGACTTTTCAAGTATCACCAAAAGTAATTCCTTTATTACCTGATGTTGACTTCTTAGCTGATAGAATTGAAGTTAGGAAAAAATGAAATGACACCCCAGAATATAGATCAATAGTTCAATATTTCAGAATTAGGTATATCTTGCAAGTTGCTGTTTTCTTCTTCATCTTAAAAGGAAGGAAGGAAGGAAGGAAAATTCTTATAAACAGTAAACTGTTTTTCCTCATAACCATACCAGCACATTTACAATTCCTAAATAAAAATTGTTTTCGATGAAAATGTTACAGGATCCGTTTCAGTCTCACTGTTATGACTGTAGAACTATGCATACTGCTAAGAAGCAGTAAACCCCTTGGAATGCCATACCTGATTCACACAGTTTTTCTGTTAAGTTAAAAAAATGTGAATCATGCGAAAAGCCAAACACAATCCAGTTGTTTTGAACACTGCAGCACAATTATAATGATTAAAAATACCTGGTTTCATCCCAAAGTTCTTGTGATAATGGCTATAATAAGGCTGCTATCCTCTAATCCCTACAAATGCTCACATCCACAAGTTCAAAGCCTATGAAGATTCAGGATACTTATAAAAGAACATTTAGAATAATGCCTTGTAATTTTTCCAGATTTTTCAAAAAATGAATGTCACCTGAGTACAATGCATATGTAAGGCAACAACCCCTAAATTAGAGATTTAGTGTCTTTTTTATTTTGGGCCTCTGATTCCCAAAGCATCTGGTTAACAGGTACTGTATTGTAATTGTACTGTGACACAACAAATTTAAAAAAATCAGGTCTTTTAAAAGCTGAAATAAATTTCCTAAATGGCTTCTATGAAATGTTGAAAAGCAAAATACAGAGTTTTCACTGCTTTTAATTTTAACTATATGTCTATATATGTATATAAGTGAGTCCAGGTGGGCTACATATTTTTTATTTGACTATACCAACTTTCTGAATGTGGCCATTGTGCCTAGAGACAGATAGAAATTGGAAATCATCAATCATTCTTATATAGGTTCTGTCAGTTCAAAATACTCATGAGATGAAAGTCTTCGAACGTAAAGTATTAAGAATAGGCAGATGTTCTAAAGTGAGAGGGTGAGGATGCATCATATGCATTCTTTATAAATATCACAATAATTTGATCAATAAACTGGGTGATGGGTGAGTCAACTACCAAATTTAATTACAAAATGAATCTTATCTGTATATTAAAGTAGATACTATCTGGAAGAGTTTATGCTGAATGTTCAAATTCTAGATGAACATTGACATTCTGTGAATGTTAATATTATTATTATTATTATTATTATTTATTATATTTGTATACCGCCCATCTCCCGAAGGACTCAGGGCGGTTCACAGTCAAAAACAACAGAAAAACATATAATACATAAAAAGCTAAAAGAATAGACAGTTAAATTCAATTGATGCTCTAACTTTTAAATACAAATTTAAAACCTCATTTAAACCCTTTTTTTTAAAATCCCAAGTTTAAAACTACGTTCAAGCTAGTCCTGCTCTTCGAAACAGCAGCATCTTCAGCTCACGGCGGAAGGACTTGAGATCGGGGAGTTGACGAAGCCCCAGAGGAAGCTCGTTCCAGAGGGTAGGGGCCCCCACAGAGAAGGCCCTCCCCCTAGAGGTCGCCAGCCGACATTGTTTAGCTGACGGTATCCGGAGGAGGCCCTCTCTGTGAGAGCGCACTGGTCTCAACTCATGCCTTCTACAAAAAAGCCCCCAAACCAAAAACCGACCCCTCCAGTCATATATACTTTTTCACATTCCAGATGGACTTTGGCAAAGACCAAAAAAATTCAATATTCTGTGTCAACATTCAAGAGGTCGAAACGTTTGATTTATGCGTGAAGTGTACATACTAATATATACATTTCATTTCTTTATCATCCCTTTGTTGAGATATATGGGAAAGGATATTTTAAACCTAAATTTAAATTAGTTTGACCAGACATGAGTTCATAGACATTTGGGTGATGGGTAAGATAAGCAGGATTTACATTAAATGCTGCTATGGTAACCTTACTGTTATAAATATGCTTTTGTCATGTTCTATCTTTCTTAGGCTGCCTGGATGGGTCTCACTGGAATTATAAAGGCATCTTATATGACATCCTCTGAAAGAACAAGCCTATCATTAAAGGAAGATATGTGGGCTTTAATTCCCCCAACATTCATTGCCTACAGAAAGAAAGAAGAAAATGCAGCATTAAGAGCTGGAATAAATTGTGGAGAGGTAACCACAAATTGGCAGGATTTATTTATTTATTTATTTATTTAACAAACATATATGGCCATTCAACTCAAACAGTTGTGGCTCTGGGCAGCTTACAGTGAAGGATTCAAAATTAGATATATTTTTTTAGCTTTATAATTGGGGAGCATAGCCTTCCTAGTCGCTGAATACCTCAACCCCAAGTAAATCTAGAAAAATCTAAACTGGCTTTGAGATTAAATCAAATCAAATCAAATCAAATTCTTTATTACAGGTCTGCAAACCAGACTTTTTTAAAAGCCCTAAGAGTAGAACTTCAAAATAAAATAAGCATACAAGATAAAAATATACAAGCATGCTTGCCCTATTTTGCAATCAGCAATGTACAAGTTTTACAAACTGCCCTAAGACTAAACCCCTCCTTTTGATTGCCATGTTGTGAAGGAAAGGAAAAGAGTCACTCAAGCTAAAGAATAAAAAGAGGCCAAGAAATGGATAAGAAAGAAAGAATTGCTGTCCCCACCCTCTTTTTCATACGGCCAACACCAGTCCAGCTGAGCTTTGGAAAAGGTCTTTCATCTACTTTTATCTCCTGATCATAGTGGACACTCTTCTTCCATGTTTGTGTGGTGATTTATGTACCGGTTTAATTTTCCCTCTTAAATTATGTGTGATTCCTCCATCCTGTATTGGTTTAAGGAAACACAGTTCAGTCTATTCTCATCTGGAGAAACTCCCTGAGTAACTTAAAGCCAGTCATTCATTCTCAGCCCTATCTACTGGACTGGGGCCAGGCTGAAGGGAGCCGAGCAGCTGAAGAATTCTCAATGCATCCAGTGCTTTAATGTATTCTAAGACAGTCCAAAATGAAGTCCAGCTGACAACCTGATTTATGACAAACAACTGTATACAGGTAGTCCTCGACTTATGACCACAACTGAACCCCAAAGAAGAAACACATAAGCAAACTAATCATATGTTAGCTTAGCAGGTTGTGGGTACTCAGATACAGTGGAACAGGGCTGAGGTTTAGCATTCAGATACAACCATAACAGCTTGGATAGTCAGATTGTACATGTATGTATGTTGAAAGGCTTTCTAACTTTTTCCTGGAATCCAGAATTTACTTGTATTAATCTTTTCACCTTGATTCAAACTAACCTGATCATTCTCTGGCTTCACAGTTATTTTGTTTTTCTATTTTATAGATTCAATTTGTATAGGCACCCATTTCTATAAGTGACTGTGGGGGGTAAACCAAAATTAAAAAACCACTTCAAATCACAAATGCCATTTTGTTACGTAATAACAGGGTGCTGTAGCTGCAACCAAAAGATTGGCTTAAATCAGAATATGTAAAAACTCACACTTAAGTAATAGTGACTGAGAAAGGAGAACTCACACTTAATGTTTGTGTTGTTGACACCCCATCTTTCAGACTATTATGTTCAGTGATTGCAGTATTTAATTATAATGAGGTTTTCATAGTTGACTCAATGACATTTTTCCCTAAGCCTTCAGCAACTGTCGTGTTAAATCATTTCTGGCATATTTATCTAAAGTTCTTTCTTCTTAATTTTGCAATAATCACATAGACAAATGTGGATTACTGGCAATTTTGTTCAAAAATATGCCTGGCAGATATAATAATAATTTTTATTTATCAAATTGCTTTATTTGAAAAAAACAAACAACAGAGTTTGGTTTTTAGATCTTGTTAATGTTATAAGCAAAGGATGCTTAGATAACTAGATATTTAAATAGCTCAACTTATTCCTGATAAAACTGGCACCAGAAATGAAGCTGTCATCTTCATAAATTCAAACTTCATTGCATGTCTGGCTTGTTATTTCCTTGCCAAATTATACTTGTCAAAAGTCTTTTCCTTTGTTACTATTGATTATTACTCAATTTCTGAATACAAGAAAGAAAAGTTATGTAAAAATGTGGAGAAAAATAAGTCTCCACATTATTTAACCATTAGTGGTTAAGGGACTTTTGCTGAAGAGAAATCTGATCTTGAATGAATGAATGCAAACATCTGGAACAAAGTTTCTCTCTTCACATACAAAAAGAAATGTGATTGTTATTGATTGCCATTGTTACTAATTTTATTTAAATGTCCCTCCTACATTAGTGTTCATTTTATTTAAATGTCCTACCTGCAAAGGGGATTGATAAAATAAAGAGGAAACATACAAGACTGGCCAAAGACATGTAGCAGCAGTAGTTTATATTTTTATTTTGACCATTACACCAAGGACAACTTGCAGAAGGTTGATGTTCTTTAGACCAGAGATTGAGAACCATTGATTTAGTGCAATTAGTAAGCTCAGTTTGTGAGTTTGGAGCAAAGACTGTATTTGAAATATTTGGTGATACAGCCAACGAAAAGGCCAGGTTTAATTCATAATCTTTTTGCATTGAAAAGTACAGGGTTTTTAAAGGCAGTGAAAAGTGTCCTACTAGAATATCCTATCAGTTCTGCATTACAGCCTGCTGATTGTTCTATGTTACATTTTAAGCTGGTTTCATTTTCCAATTTATTATTATATTTAAAAGAAAGGCATGATAGTTCTTTAAATGTGAGTTCTGACTGTGTCTAGTAACATATTCTGTTAGGAACAATTTTGGGTTTTTCCTTTACAATGGATCCATAGTGTAATGGATGCTAGAAGACCTGGGAATTTGGCAACTGTTTACTGTATCTTTCACTAGAGAAGGAAAAAAGGACTCTAAGATACTTTTGTATATGTACAAGACTGTGTGGGCTCTTGGCTCTTATTTTCTTTTTAGAAAGAGAGAAAGAGAGAAAAATTCATTTGCTAACAACAGCCAAGCTATTTCTTGCAGACCAGAAAATGCATGTTCTGATTTTTAACAAGCTGCCCAGACATGGATCTCCTAGAGCAGAATTCTGTCCAGTAAAATGGGAAGTAAAACAGATCAGACTGACGCTGATCCATACACCCCTGCCAAAAGCCCTGTGGAATAAGGCCAAGTCATGTGGTTGGACCCATCGTGGAATGTTCAACCTGGCTTGAATGTTCTGATGATGCAGATGTAGCTTCCTAATATATTTATTAATAAATTAAACTAGTTTTAAGTGATCATTTATTTTACTGCTGTTCTTATACCTAAGGACCCATGTTTTTGTGTGGCACATATTTCCTGATTGCTCAAATTCACAATTTTACTCAGACACCATCTCCTCAATTTGTCAAATTTCAGGGTATTAAACCTTTAAAGACTCTTCTTCCCGATCTTAGTTTTACATTTTATTATGCACCTGATTCAGGAACTTTCTAACTTTCTTAACACTATGAAAATCAAACAGGGAATGCTTCACATGCAGTTTAAACAAAAGCAGGGTTATCTGTAGAGCTGGGGGGAAAAAGTCAGCATGGCAGTCACAATCACACAGTCAAAACTTTGCTTCTTTTTTACACGCACCACACACTTCATGAGCATAAAAGGGGGCAGGGCTTCAATCATGCAGCCATCTTGATTTTTCGCACACACACACCAGGACACGCCTAAACAGAGAAATATTTAAGTTGACTTTTAAGAGCTACTATTTGAAAAATCTTTAAAATAATCATAAACCCATGAGGGTTGCATGTATGAGCAGTGATTAAAAAGTAATCAGTACTTCCAAAGTGACACAAGCAATGATGTGCAGTGTACTGAAAATCTGCTAGATTATAACCAGCTGTTCTGGAATTGCCATTTGTGTTGATGAATCTGGAGCATTGCTGAAACAAATTGAAATTGGTTTGATGCACAAATTCTTCCTGAAGTTTTCTGAAATGACTTGGTGCTCAAAGCTTCACTTTTAAGTTTTTTACTTAAAGTCAATCATTTGTTTTTTAATAGTAATTTTATTGAAAATTACAATTATAAAAATAAAAATGAATGTAAACTAAAAAAATGAAAATAAAAAATAGAAAGTGCAGTAAAGAAAAAACAGAAAGAAAAACAGAAAAGAAAGAAAAAGAATATAGTAAAGAAAAATAAAAACATATAAACAAATGAGTTCCCCTTCATCACAACAAGAGTAAACAATTTTAGTAGCTAATCACCTTGATTAGTTAATTTCCTCTTTCCATATCCCTTCTCTTATTTATAAAAAAATAATTAAATAATGTCCTGATCAGCAAAAGTCTATTAAGGATTACCAGAGATAACATACAGTATCTGTTTTAGCCATCAAATAAACTAACTTTATATTTTTTCCTTTTGCTTCTAACAATCTTGATCTTTAGCCCCTTCAAATACAGTATTGTCCTAAAACCTCTGAGTCCACCGTTCAAAAACATCCTTCAGTAGGTCCAATGTTAAATATTTTTGCTTTATTCTATAATAATAAATCAAATTTAAGTGTTTTTCTCCTTTATTTTTTTTTTTATATTTTTTTTTTTTAGTTTTTTAATTTTTTTTGCAACAAACAAACAAAAAGAAAATACATTATTACACCCTTGTGCTATACATAAAAGGAAGATTTGGGTCTTCGGATATATCCTCATGATTGCCAAAATCCACGTTCTCGAGGTACAGGTACTGAGGCGTCCAATGTTCCAAGCGCAAAGTCCACAAATGGTTTCCAAGTCTTCCAGAAAATATCTTCTTTATACACACCACTTCTAATTTTAATATCACATGTCATTTTATCATTTAAAGCTAATTTCCACATTTCAGAATTCCACTCTTCTATTCTAAAAATCACATCTAGTTTCCAATATCTAGCTATTATAATTCTACCTATTATAATCATAATTCTAATCAATTCTTTTTCATATTTTGTTAATTCTATTTCCTTAATTACCAACAATAATATAGTTTCCACTCTCAATGTTATTACTTTCCCCATCATTTCAAATATCATTTTCTCGAATTGTTGCCAAAACTTTTTAACCTTATCACAATTATACCACATATGTTCATAAGTCCCCAATTCCATCTCACATCTCCAACATTTTTTACTAGTTTTTTTATCCATTTGTGACAATCTTACTGGAGTCAAATACCATTTCCAAACAACTTTATAATTGTGCTCTTTAATCCTTATAGATAAAGTTCTCATAATTCTACTCTTCCAATTCACATTCCAATCTGATTCTGGTATTTCAATATTAAGATCTTTTTCCCAATTTGTCCTCATCACTCTTTGTAATTTTTCATCAGAATTTATAATCTTATAAACCCTACTAACGAGTCCCTTTAGCCCAATTTCATCTTTCATAATCCGAGATACTAAATATTCAAATTCAGTTTCACATCTATTTAAATTTTTTATAACATCTTATACCTCTATCATCTATCAAAACTCCAATTTCTCTCTTCTCTCTTTTATCTTTCGCCATCTTTGCCAATAATTTAGAATTTCTATTACTAAATTCAAAAAAATTCCTATTTAAAAATCTCAAATTTCTTTTTACTAACTCTGTATCTTCTTCTATCATTTTATTTCTTAACATATTAAGCTCCTGAAGAATTTTTTTTTCTTTAGTAAGCAAAAATTGATTTTCCAATTCTTTAATCTTATTTTTATCTCTTTCCATTTTAATTTTATAATTTTTATATTTCCTACTTGATAATTTAATACTCTCCTCTAAACACCGCTTTCATCGCATCCCAAACAATTTCAAATTTAACCTCCCGTTATCATTTAATCTCCAACTTTCCTCCAATTTTTAAGTATCCATTTTTATCCTTTTCATTTTATACAATTTCTCGTCATATCTCCAATAGCTTCTTTTTCTCAAAATTAAAATCTAAGTCCACCATAACTTCTGCATGATCAGAATCTTTAAAATTCCCACATCTACCTTATCCACATTATTCAACAAATCTTTAGAAAGAAAAATATAATCAATTCTAGAATATGTATTATATATCTTAGAAAAAAGTGTATACTCTCTCAATTCCTTTAACCTCTCTCACACATCAACCACGCCGTTTCGAAGCATCCACATATTTAAAATCCCCAGTTTATTTGCTCCTCCACAGCGGGTGGGATTAGTACTGTCTATTTTATCTCTGATTAAATTAAAATCCCCAGCCACAATTACTTTCCTACACTTTCATTCTCCAAAATTTTTGTTATTTTTCAAGAAATTCTCTTTGTTTTCATTCGGTAAATATAAATTAACAAGTGTCACTTTTTCCTCATTAAGATTTCCAACAATTATTACATATCTTCCATCTTCATCCAAAATTACCTTATGTTTTCAAAGTACACCCTATCTGATATCAGTGTTGCAACTCCTCTAGCTTTTGAAGTTCCAAATGCTTTTCATATATTTGCATACCTTTTATATACATTCTATTTGAATCTTCAGATTTCTGATGGGTTTCTTGTAAAAATAAAATGTCTGGTAAATCCTTTTAATCTTAAGCTCCAATCTTCTTCTTTAATCTGATTCCTGTACCCTTCATATTCCATGACATCATTTTTATAACTCCCATTTAAAATATAAATTCGAGAATCTTATGCACGCCACTCCCTTTCTGTCCCCCCCACCACCCGACATTAAACTACCATATAAACAACAATAAGAAAACAAAAAAAACAAAAACAAACAAACAATAAAGTACAAACAATCTTCTTCCCCCACATCCTCATCGGTTTCGCCTCTATAAAGAGAATGGGGGAGAGGGGACGTGCCAATGCCCGGGGCACTTCTTTCGGGCTGTCTATTTAAATTCATCACTCAAAAAAAAAGATAGCGATGACCCGCATTCAGCTTCATATTTTCCAAGACTCTTATCTGCTTCTTCTCCTACTGTATCCTCACGACTCTTCTTCTGTTCAACCAACACAGGTGATATTTCTTTCCTCTTTAACCCTTTGGAGTCTTGCCCTCCAATAGCCCCTTTTTCTTCTTCTGAGATTGATGTTTCCACGTATGTTCCACCCATCTGAAGCATTTGATCTTTTATCTCCATTAAATCCTCCATCTCAATCAGTCCAAGCTCCGTAAATATAATAATGCATCTATATCTGGGGTGATTATGCATCCTTCCTTTATAAAAAATTTCAATTGTTGTGGTGGCCTCCAATTGTATTTAATTCCATTATCTCTCAAAACTTTTGTAATTGGTTTTAAAAAAAATCTCCATGCCCTTTCTTCTCTTGATATATCCGGGTAGACTTGAATAGTCTTCCCTTCAAACTTCAAAGCATCTCCCAACTCTCTTAACTTGGCCATAACTTCCAACTTATCACCAAGATTTGCGAACCTGACAAGCACATTCCTGTTAGAACCATTTTGCCTTCTATATCCAATTCTAAAACGCTTGCCAGGTCTGCTATTGTGAACGTAAGTTGCGTATCCAAATCATTAATGCATTTCAAAACCCGCTGTTTCAATTTATCTTCCCTTTCTTCCGAGATTCCTCTGATAACAAAATTATATTTCCTCATCTCTTCTTCCAAAAGACAAATTCTCTTATCTTGCTGTTCATTTTATAAAATATTTTGCCAATTTGCCGATCTGCTTTTGCCTCATGCACATGCAGCTGCTCCATTTCATCTTTAATCATTGTCATTTCCTCTTTCGTTTAGCAAAGTTATCATTCATATCTTGCTTTAAATTTTGCACTTCGGATGTCAGTTTAAATGTCAAATTATCTATACGCTCTGATAGTGCTGCTATTTTTCCCCAATTTTATTTAAAGCTGCAGCAATTTGCTGCGTTTCTGAAAGTTGTTGAGTCATTTTGAAAAAAACAAAACCAAAAATTTCTCAAACTGGGATTCCAATTTTCAAAGAGTCTTAGTGAAGATCAAAGGACAGCAGTCAAACCAATTTTACAGAGGGTCTTGATGAAGATCAAGGGACGACAATCTTTAATTGAAGCGAAACGGCTTATTTGCACTCGTTAGTAGCTTATCAGTAACTTATGAGTCATATTCACTCCACAAAGAAACACAATTACCTCACAGTTTAATCAGCGCCATTTTTCTCCACGTCGGCAGAGAGAAAAAAAAAAAACCAAAAATTTCTCAAACTGATTCCAATTTTCAAAGAGTCTTAGTGAAGATCAAAGGACAGCAGTCAAACCAATTTTACAGAGGGTCTTGATGAAGATCAAGGGACGACAATCTTTTAATTGAAGCGAAACGGCTTATTTGCACTCGTTAGTAGCTTATCAGTAACTTATGAGTCATATTCACTCCACAAAGAAACACAATTACCTCACAGTTTAATCAGCACCATTTTTTCTCCACGTCGTCGGCAGAGAGAAAAAAAAAAACAAACCAGCTTGAACTTCAAAACAAAGTCCTTTTTTTGTTTACTGTAATATAAACAAGCTATTAATTTCCTCTCAAAAGAAAAATAATAAAAAAAAATTATCCACCTAATAAAAGCTTCTTCAGCCAGTCAGCCAGTCAGTCCAGCACAAAAAATCGATCTTCTTCAATTAAAATTCTTCTCATTAGCAAATTCAATCTTTGATATTCCTTAGCCTCAGCATTTAACACAGAACACGATAATTATAATAAGAAAAGCAAAAGACAGCAGTTTATTCCAAACTCATTGTATCTGCCAGTTCGGTCATCCCACGCAGTAAAAACTCCTTAATTCAAGCAGTTTCAGATGACCTACCAGTTTTAAATTCAGTCTGCTGGGCTATTAACACTTCCACTTCATGATTTATTAACTTTCATCCATAACGGTGCATTCCAAACAGCATTAATCCTCATAAATCTTCATTATTAAGCCCTGTGAAGTGAAGGAAAGGTCCTTACCCCACCACGGTCATGGCCACGCCCCTCCTCAATTGTGTTTTTCTCCTTTAATTGTAACCAGTTCCTTCAGTTCCTCATAAGGTACAACAAAGTCTCAACCTATCAGTTTTTAAAGAAAACTCAAAACAAAAGCATTTTCCCATGGGAAGGATTTTTTTATAATTAATTCCAAAATGTTATTTTAAATCCATATGGGCCGTTAATTTATTATTTATTTATTTATTTATTTGTATTTCTATACCGCCCTATCTCCTTTCCAAAATCAAAATTATAATCTTTTTGCTGTTTATCCCAAAATATTTTGTTTAATTCTTAAACTTATATTTAAAACTTATTTCACTAAGGATTGAAGGAAACTCACCTGGTGCTGTAAAAAGTATTGCTCAAAGGTTCCTAGTATCTGATAAGTAGTTAACAAGCAATTTCTGAAAATGATTAGAAAAGGAAGCAATTGAATCCAGTGTCTTTAAAAATACCAACCATGGTTTGAACAAGATGGCTATTCCTTTATCTCCCAGAGCTTTAACCCTACTGGAGATTGCTGTCTTGCAGCCACCTCCTGAAGAGCAACTATTTGGACCATTGGTGGATAATCTCGGGTCTTGCCTTTGTCCAGAGATGAATTACAAAGAGCTTGTTTACTTGTGGCTCTTCGTTCCACCATGGTCAGTTCTGTTTTTAGCGGAACAGTCTTTATTTCATCCTTTTTTTCCTGGAAGTATGTTGAAACTCAGTCTTTTGTGACATCTAATACATTAGGAAAAGTGGAAGGGGAAATACATGTGATCAAAAGTTGGGAGGGGAACACTGACATAGATGAACCAGTTATGCAGTATGAGAAGAGACAATGGTTTCCTCAGTAGGTTAATTGAGTTGTTACCATCTATTCAACTTCTATTTGAGAGGTCATTAGTTCAGTTCAGTCTTTATTACAGTCATGGAGCAGCATACACAAAAATAAACATTAAAAGAAAGCAAAACTGAACTGAACCAAAGAGAACATGGCATAGTAATATATTACAGTTGACGGTGAAATCATTAGTGGGTGACCAAGATCTGCCTAATTTTATGGACCGTGTAACAAAACTTAGCTATGTTCAGAGAAACTGAATCATACTGATTAGGCAATAGTAGTTGTACATAAAAGAGATCAGAATTTTCCGGGATATTTGATGTAGGATATTTGATGACCAGGCTGAGCCAAAGGGAGGGATCAAATGCATCATCAGTCATGAATACTTCATGGCCGCAAGAGATCTAAGCCCACCCCACCTTGCTGACAGTTTTCTACTTCCAATTTGCTTTCACTATTAGTAGTTCAGATTCATGTAGAGACTTTAAGTTTGCAATAAATCTTTATACCCCTTTGAACTGCCTGGATCTTCTTGACATTTAATCAGATAAAGTGTTTAAGATGAGTCTGTGTGTCCCTATAGAGAGGGCAATATAACAGGATATATCTATGGAGATTCTCAGTCATCCAGGTCATAATTGTCTAAAAGGTGCTTTTTCAAGAGGCAACTGGACTTTTTTGTTTTTCTTTCAAGACATTTCACTTCTCATCCAAGAAGCTTCTTCAGCTCTGAAGACAAGGATGACTGAGAATCACTATTGACATTTACCTATGCAATGCGGAAGTTCAATTTTATGGAAACTGTGTGCGCACATGCTCAATGAACTTGTTGTTCAACCGATAGGATCCCATTCCTGACTAAGGTGCTGGATCGGTGGTTGATCGGTGGTTTCTATTTGTTTCTTTAACTCCTCTGTGAGTGTGCTAGGATATGAGACCCTAGTTCCATTAGCTGTGTTTATGGGTAGTGAATATAGAAGGATACATAGCAGTGAAATATTTCTCCATTGGCTTTTCAAATGGCCCCCATTGTATCTTTTAACATTATTAGTGAAGTTGTGAGCTGCACTTTCTACTTTCTTGCTGGCTGGGAAACAGCACCTGCTGCTGCTACTGTTGGCGCAGGCAGCAAATTTTTCCTTAATAATCCTTTCCTCAGCTGTGTGGGTGGCAGAGGGAACATTCCAAAGCCAATAAATGTCTGCAGTGATTTACAACCTGGTCAAGGCAATAAATATGCCTAGCCTGTAAACCCAGGCTATAAAGTGGCTTTTACATGCACTGATTGAAGCCAGTAGGGCCTACTGCTAGGTTAAAGAGTTTCTGGTTAGATTTTTCCAAGGAGTCAGTCCTGCATTAGTAGAAAATATTTCCAAGCATTGTTTTTCAAAATTTAGGGAACTAATTCAGTCACTTTTCAGGGCTTCTCATTTTCAAATGCAATACTTTGACATGCCATATATTCTCTGTGGATGTTAATTAGTTTAGCAATGACAGGCTGTCTGTGTTATGATTAACCATCATTTTAGAGTGGTCAGTGTGACCATTTACTTTTCTAACTCAGCCACATACATCTGATGAAGGAGTGTCTAGGTCATCAAAGCTTAGATAATATTAAATTTTGCACCAAATGCTCTGTCTTGTTTTTTAAAGCAACAGTCTGACATGGCTATCCCTCTAGATATGGAGAACCATATGCACCCATGGAATCATGTTGTTAGCTATAAAATCCTATATTTCAATAGGCATCCCACCAGATGCTTCTCACTTCCCTTGCTTGAAATAAATATAACTGATCCACACTCTAAAAATGTGGTTGCAATATCTTTTTTAAATATGATTTCATTGAAAGTCTTTAAAACAAGAGTAAAAATTAATGCAAATTAAAACAAAGGAAGGAGAAAAAAAGAAAAAGGAAAAAATAAAAGTTAAAGTTAAAGTGGAAAAAAGAAAAGAAAATAGAGAAGAAAAGAAAAGAAAGAAAAAGATATAAAGAAGTGGCTTCTAGTCATCTTTACAGAAGTGCAAGTGCAGTTGTAGATTTATCTCTTTCTTTAAATTGCACTGGAACTCTTCATTCTATAATCTATCCTCTCTAATCATTAAAACCATAGATGAGTAGTTCATTTTTCCTCTCTGTTTTATACAAACAAATAATAATCCATGAGTGGTTTCCAGTTGCAATATTGAGATCCATTAGGATGTCTTGATTTCGCTCAAGCTAGGGTATAATTATTTGTGTATAGTTATTTTCTTGTTTTCCTGTTCTTACTGTTTTTAATATTATTTGCCATCTGGAGTTAATAATTAAATAATATAAATAAATAATTGTTGGACTCATACCATACTCCAATACAATATTTGTAAGGATACAATGCATTTTGTTGTTATAATGTTCTTTAAAATTTAATTGAGATTTTTCTAGAATGAGAAAGATTTGTCATCACATTTTTTTTTGCAATATTTTCTCTTGCATTCCAGAGAGTTATCTCAATGCAGTGCTTGAAAACTGGGGATTGTCTTGCAATATTTATAGCTTGTCTGAAGTTTGAATTCTGTGGGGTTGGTTGGTAGTTGGAGAATTCTAGGGATGTATCTATTTATTGGTCATTAACAATGGTTCTGGTTCTATTCTGATTGGTCTTGTCTGTTCTGTATTGGGTGGTAAATTTTATCTAACAAGATAGATGATGGTTCTATCTTGGATGGGAATGTGTTGTCATTTAGTTTACACAGCATCTTCATAGAGGTATTTTGGTTAAAGGTCATAATGATGTCTACTGACTAAAATAAGCTTCAGGCATGTTCTGAAATATATCTGAAGCCAGTGAGTGTTTTGGTGTTGGTTTTTGGGGTGCTCTGGAATTTCACCTTGATACTAGGGGTGAAATTCGACCAGCTCGGACTGGCTTGGACTGACTTGGGCGAACTGGTAGGGATGATTTGAATTGGTTTGCCAAACTGGTAAAAACCACCTCTGGTTGGCCCTGCCCACGCCTGCCCAGTCGCCGCTCATCTCTTCCGGCCGCTTGACCCACTCACCCCCGCCCTATAGGGTGAGACTTTTCTCCCTCCATTCACAGCGGAGCTGCTGCTCCCTTTATGGTCACCCCCCCACCCCCTCCCTCCTGGGGACTATCTTAAAGCAACAGGCTGCAGCAGCTGCACTGTGAATGGAGGGAGAAAAGTTCAGCTTCTCTCTGCCATATAATTCAGTGTTAAATACTGCAGCAGAAAGAATCCAAACTTTTCTCCCTCCATTCACAGCAGAGCTGCTGCAACCTGTCCCTTTAAGGTAGTCGCCAGGAGGGAGGGGGCCAGGGGGGACCATAAAGGGAGCAGCAGCTCTGCTGTGAATGGAGAGAGAAAAGTTCAGCTTGTCTCTGCCACAGCATTCACTATGAGCCCTTCTCATGCTCATACACACATTTTTTCCTACCGGGTTCTGTGGGCATGACTTTGGGGGGGGTGTCATGTGACTGAGTGGGTGTAGCCATGAGTGACATCGAGTTGGTCAGGCCCCCTCAGTCACAGGACCCCACCACCACCAAGCCACACTCACGGAACTGGTAGGGAAAAAAATTGAATGTCACTATAGTGGGGAAATGTAAAGGCTACCTCAAATTGAGCTCAATCCACATAACTACTTGGACAGTTTTTCATAGTGTTCTTGTAACAATGTGCATGTGGCTTGCCATGCTTTTTCTGGTTTTTTTTTTTCCATTTCTTAGTCTAGCCTACAATCTTTCCATGTCCTGGTAGTTTCCTGTCCAGATCCACTTTTTTATCTTTTTCTTTTTTTGGAAGCAAGCATGATTAGCTGGCACTGCCATATGATCTGAGTTAGTGATAACATTTGACTTTAAAATAAAACCGTCAGATCAGGAGGTTTCCTTAGTTCCCTCCAAGTATTTTATGTTCACTATGTTTAGTTTCCATCTGTGCCGCCAAGTACAAATGTCAAGAGACTACTAAGGCCTTTTGTACACAACATATTTTATCTTGATTATCCATCCTCAGGTGCTAATCCAAAAAAAAAAAAAAGACTATGATATAAATGGAACAGATATGACATAGACACATGTCCAGTGTATAATTGGAAATATGTGAAGGAGAAATTCAGCTTGAAATCAAAACACTGACTCTAGTGGCCTTGTTATCCTTTTGTCAAATTGGCAATATTGCTGTAGAGAGACAAATAAAGACATCCATCAAAGTCAGATCCATAACAAAAACAACTTGGAATCCTGGAATAATAAGGAAGTGTTCTTTGCAAAGTGAACTACTTTGCAGGAAAACTGTACCAAGAATTCTGCTCTCCTGTCCCTGCCTATTATCAAAAACTATTTTAACAGAGAGCCAGTTTGCTGTCATGGCTAGGGTGCTCACCTAGTACGCAGAAGATAAATTCTAGGCATTCCTTAGACAACATAGACAGCTGGGTCAGGGGTGAAATTTACTTACCTTCCCTATTGGTTCACCAATGTGCATGTGTCATGTGTGTACTCACTCTGCTTGTATGCGCCATCATCTGCACATATGCAGTGGCTTAAAATGTCACAAAAAGTGATGTCATGATGTCCAGGCAGGTGGGCAGAGCCTCCTGCAAAAGCCATTATCAGTTCACCCAAGCTGGATAGAACCGGCTGGATGTCACCCCTGAGCTGGGTGCCTTATGGCCAATCAAACTCTCTCAGTCCAACCAAATATTTCATTTGGATAGACAATAGCATAAAACTTTACGCTAAGGAAACTGTTGGTTTCTAGATTAGCCTGCTGTGTGAGTTTTAGTTACTGATGCTTGTTTTACACCATGTTAAGCCATATTAAACCTTAGCCTTCTCAATGAAAACCAAGCCATTGTTTCCTTTTCCTTCCTTAGGCACTTCTCCTAAGAGAAATTTACCATTAAGACGGAGGTTGGAGGAGAGAACTACAAAGTTTGTTCCTGCTTTCTTATCCATAGCCTATGTTGTACATTATCCCCAACCCTATGGAATGCATCTTCTTATGGAATCAGCTTGAAGTTGTATATTCTTGCCCCACCACAAAGGACCAGCAAAGTCTGAGATTCTGATCTTGCATTTATATATTCAGAAAAGCCAAACCAAGCATCCCCTACAAAAAAAGGAAAAGGACAAATGGGATCCTTGTGGTACATTCCTGCTTTCTAATCAGCAAAAGGCCCCAATCCACACATTCTCTGTCATGCTGCCTAAAATTCAAATATCTCAGTCTCCATATCAGTCTGTTTCATTGAAAGGGGCATGTTCAACAAGAATGAAATCTTGCAAACATGTGTAGGAATTTAGCACCCACCCCCCTCCTAGAAGAATGATATTTTAGAAAATATTTAAAAAGGCAGAATATATTTCCCTGGATGAGAAATGGAGAAACATGTTTTAAAGACAAAGCAGCTTCCTGACTCCCCCCCACCTTTGTCAATGGGCCATTAAAGCTTCAGCCAAGCTCACTCAATCCCCCCACCTTCCTCAATGGACCATCATTTGCAACACAATAGAACAGAACTCACCACATGGCAAGGCTCAGGCAAGCTTGAGGGACAACCTACAATGTTAGCTAAGACCCCTAGACCACCTGGAAGTCTGACAACCAATCAGGATACTCTTCCTGTGCCCCAGAAAGTTCAAAGCTCAGAAAAAGCATAAAGCCAGGGAGCACACAGGATCTCAGCCTTTTTCTGTTCAGGAACTCAAGCCATGTGATCCTGACCACCATTAAACCATCTTTCCAAGCAGTCTCCATGTTTCCAGTGTTTTTGTCCCCACTTGGAACTGAACCCAGATGGATATTTCTTCCAACACATGAAAAATACTATGCAATATTCAATTATCCAGGGAGATAAAGAAGTTCTTCAATACATATAAAGTTAATGTATGGACTTCATCATTACTAAGCGCTGCTAACTTTGATGGTTAGTTTTGGTATCCTGAATCAAATGCAGCACACCTTAAAGATCAGCAGTTTAGAAGCTAGGAAGAGCTCTCACTGTCTTTCTTTCTCTCTTTCTGTCTCTCCACCCCCCTCCCTTTTCTTTGCTTATGAACTTGCTTAATTCATCTATCTGGCCATTAGATGGGCTCTAAACCAGATTCCTAGGGCTTTTCTTACATATATGTTTACATCAAGAGGCAGCCTTTGTGTTCTGGATAATATCCATGCAGTTGCAAAAACTGAGTTGAAAACTGGTCATAAGGAACTTGTCCTTTAGCCTACTAGTTTGACATTAGGGTTTGGTGAAAGGAATTCAAAAGACTTCAGAATGTTTTCCCCAGTAACAACACTTATAGTATGCCACTCTGCACTTGCACAGCAAATCATATTATTCTCCATATAGGGATACTAACTATTTATGTTTGGGAGAAATTATCCGTATGTAGGAAAAATAACAATGTCGTTAGTTTGACTACTCTGAGTATTGTACAGTTGCCTCATTTTGAAGAATCAGATGCTCTAAATTCTTTCTTCTCTATTGGCCATGAAATTAGCTTATAAGTAAGGAGAACTATTTTTTGAAAAAATTGATTTATTTGAACAATTGATAATAATTGAAATAATTGAAGGAGGAAAACACATGTATGGTCATGGTAATTGGTGCCTTCCATAAATTTGTAAAGCTAATTGTGTATTCCACACAGCATAATCAGTGGGATTTATGAGAGACTTTTATGTGGCCAATCACTGGGATTTAAGCAACTATGTCAGCATATATCAATATGTAATGTGGGCAGTTACACCATTATGAATCTGAAAGATGTTACTTTGGAAATCAAAGACATTCCAAATTACTTGCTCAAGGAAAGAACAACAATCCTTTAAATGCCCTTTGTGTGGCTAAAATGGCTCAGTCATTAAAATTGTTTAGCTAGTGATTGTGTCTACTTTCAAAAATGTAGCTCAGTTAATGTTATTTAGATGCATAGAAAGCAACGTGTAAACCTTGGCAGAAAAATCTGGCCACATTTGGTGCAAAGGTGTTGGAGGCAGGTCTTGGTATAGACTGACAAGGTCAAAGGGGGTATAAGAGAACAGAAAAGCAGGCAGAGACATACTTTCTGATGAAATGAGGATTTAATGAGGAGCATAAAGTGTAGTATTAAATATCATTTCCAGATGTTTGAGAGAACCACATGTTCAACAGAAGGAAGGTTACACTCTCCAAGCTGTAACTCAGAATCTGTGTGGGTTGGCAAACTAACTCATGACTCTTACAATAAATAAACCATTTGAGTGTTTCAAAAATTGAAAATTTGAGAGGAGGGAAGTAGAAGAAATACTGTTTGTACAATCAGTAAATTGCCTACAGAGGGCTGCAAAGTCCCTTCCTTCCTCACAGCACATATTTAGTGATTCTGGTCATTTCACTAGCATGTTTAAAAATGTAACTCTCTTGATTGATAGATTTATTATTAATTTAATTTATATACCGCCCTTCTCCCGAAGGACTCAGGGCGGTTTACAGCCACATAAAAGACAGATTTCACAAAAAATTTAAAAACATTTTAAAAAGCTAATTCAATTAGGCCGAAACAGACTAAAACTATAATAAAAACCACATTAAACTAATGATTTTGTTTAATTTAATGATTTAGTAATTTAATTAATATTAAATTAATTAATAATCATTAATAATTTAATGATTTAAACTACTTTATTCTTGATGAAAACATTCCTGGCAAAATTCACTGTAGCTGTATCTGACCTTGTGTTTTCCAATTTTGATGATATTACAACTCCCATAATTCCCAGCCAAGGAATTGAGTTATAGTTCCAATGCATCTGAAGGACATTAGTCCGAGAAATATAGTTCTAGCGCATGAGAACAACACTGCTGTATGCTATGGTGTTTATGTAGAAAAAGAAAGTATAATATAATTGGGCTACTGCATAACCAACCAAGACTGTTAAGCCACTATATTTTCTTGTATATTTTTTCATGTTATGTATATCAAATATAGATAGCTATAGCTTGTTACAAGGAAAATTAATATGGCTAGGCTGTTAACACGTGACTGCTAATGGCTTCCTTAAAACGTCTTATGTCTTCGAAGGACCTGTTAGTCAATATCAAAATATCCTACATTATTTATGAAATCAAATGGGTTCTTTCAAAGCAAAAATCTGTTTTGATTCTTTGATCCTTTCCTGTGCATCTTATCAGCATAATGTCAAGGCTATTTTAGTCCTTCAAATATTGAACATTTGTCTTGCTGGCAAACAAAGGACAGGGGTCAGAAACATATTTGCTGTTACTTGGTTTTTATTTTAGCTGAGACAAATGGGCCATTCCACCACATTCAGATTTTTCTTTTCTTTCTTTCCTTTCTTTTTTTACAATAGGCTGGATTTTTCAAAAAAAGTAGCAAATGGCTTTCTGTTGTTACTGTTAATAATTACAAAGAGATCCTATATCAGACATCTGGCTTGCAAGCTGCAAATTATGTACAGTTAAAATCCACAACAACCCTTGACCTGGTTTTATAAGGCAGCCAGAGAATTGCTTTCTGTGATTTGCCCATGTTAAAACTGTTCAACTATCTGTGTATTCAAGATAACAAATAGTATAAGAAGCTAGCCACTATTAATAATCTTAAAATTGATAACCCTTTCTTTAAGTAATGGTCACAGTCACAGTTTGATATCATGTCAAGGGTTGAGTTTCCTTCTTTTTCTCCCTGTGTTAAGTAGTAGACTTTGAAAGGCACCAACTTTGCTGTGCAAATGTTAGAGAGGCTGTTCCACACATGGACTTCTACAAAAAATTTTTATTAATAAGAAACAGAAAGCTATTAAGTCCTTCCAGGAATTTAAAAGGAGTCATTAAAAAAGGGATGTCACCTGGAGCCCACGATAGATAGTCTGTAAATGGACATAAGGAACTCAGTAACTGTCAGGTTTCTCTCAGACAGATTCTTGAACTAGAATGTCTCAAACATGGTTCAAGGACACAAAACTTGATAAGAAATGTTTTATTAAAGACGCTTGAAAAATTGCTAGTACAAAAAAAAAACCCCTGACAAATGCAGACTGTAAGAGTCAAGCCATATATATAGTTGATCTGAAGTTCAAACCTTATGTCTCTTCCTTATGTCTATATGGTCTAATGAAATGAGAGTCACTTAGCCACTTTCAAGTTCTTTGCTTCTCACCTTGCCCAAATTAGTCTTCACCATACCTGCCAAGGAAGACCAGAGATGATGAAATTACAAATTACTTACCGTATATACTCGAGTATAAGCCGAGTTTTTCGGCACGTTTTTTGTGCTGAAAAACGCCCCCTCGGCTTATACTCGAGTCTACCCTTGCAGAGCCGACCCAGGGAGAGGGTTTTTTGCCCTCGGGAACAGCTGGGCCGGCAGGACGAGCCCAAATGCTGCCGGCATGCTTTGCCAGCTCGGCCGGCTCGTTTTGGGGCGGCGGCTGGCCTCCGGCGTTTTCTTCCGCCGCTTTTTGATGGCGGCGGCGGCGGTGGTCGGCGGAGGGGGCAGGGGGCGTTCGACATTTTCGCCCCCCTCTCACTCGTCCTCCTCTTGCCCGCGGTGGGGGCGGAGGCGTTGTCACTCGCCTCCTCTCCGGCGAAATTGAGTGCGGCGGCAGTGGGGGTGGGTGGGTGGGGAGGCCGCCGTGAAGTGCCGGCTGGGGAGCCCGAGCCAATCCCGGCTCCCCAGCCGGCACTTCACGGCGGCCTCCCCTGCCGCCGCACTCAATTTCGGCTTTCGAGAGGAGGCGAGACAAACGCCTCATGGGCGAGAGTGACAAACAAATAGAGTTCTTCGCCTTGGCGTTGTCACTCTCGCCTCCTCTCCGGCGAAATTGAGTGCGGCGGCAGTGGGGTGGGTGGGTGGGGAGGCCGCCGTGAAGTGCCGGCTGGGGAGCCCGAGCCAATCCCGGCTCCCCAGCCGGCACTTCACGGCGGCCTCTGCCGCTCGCACTCAATTTCGGCTTTCGAGAGGAGGCGAGACAAACGCCTCATGGGCGAGAGTGACAAACAAATAGAGTTCTTCGCCTTGGCGTTGTCACTCGCCTCCTCTCCGAAATTGAGTGCGAGCGGCAGTGGGGTGGGTGGGGAGGCCGCCGTGAAGTGCCGGCTGGGGAGCCCGGGATTGGCTCCTGGCCCCCAGCCGGCACTTCACGGCGGCCTCCCCTGCCGCCGCACTCAATTTCGCTGGAGAGGAGGGCGAGGGTGACAACGCCTCCGCCCACCGCGGGCAAGAGGAGGACGAGTGAGAGGGGCGAAATGTCGAACGCCCCTCCGCCTCCGCCGACCACCGCCGCCGCCGCCATCAAAAGCGGCGGAAGAAAACGCCGGAGGCCAGCCGCCCAAAACGAGCTGGCCGAGCTGGCAAAGCATGCCGGCACTTCAATCCCGGCTCCCCAGCCGGCACTTCACGGCGGCCTCCCCACCCACCCACCCACCCCACTGCCGCCGCACTCAATTTCGGCTTTTCGGAGAGGACGGCGAGTGTGTCAAACGCCAAGGCGAGAAGAACTCTTTATTTGTTTGTCACTCGCCTCCTCTTACTGCCTCCTCTCGCCTCGGAGGGGCGGAGGCGTTGTCACTCGCCTCCTCTCCGGCGAAATTGAGTGCGGCGGCAGTGGGGGTGGGTGGGTGGGGAGGCCGCCGTGAAGTGCCGGCTGGGGAGCCCGAGCCAATCCCGGCTCCCCAGCCGGCACTTCACGGCGGCCTCTGCCGCTCGCACTCAATTTCGGCTTTCGAGAGGAGGCGAGACAAACGCCTCATGGGCGAGAGTGACAAACAAATAGAGTTCTTCGCCTTGGCGTTGTCACTCGCCTCCTCTCCGGCGAAATTGAGTGCGGCGGCAGTGGGGGTGGGGAGGCCGCCGTGAAGTGCCGGCTGGGGAGCCCGGGATTGGCTCCTGGGCTCCCCAGCCGGCACTTCACGGCGGCCTCTGCCGCTCGCACTCAATTTCGGCTTTCGAGAGGAGGCGGTGACAACGCCTCCGCCCACCGCGGGCAAGAGGAGGACGAGTGAGAGGGGCGAAATGTCGAACGCCCCTCCGCCCCTCCGCCGACCACCGCCGCCGCCATCAAAAGCGGCGGAAGAAAACGCCGGAGGCCAGCCGCCCAAAACGAGCTGGCCGAGCTGGCAAAGCATGCCGGCACTTCAATCCCGGCTCCCCAGCCGGCACTTCACGGCGGCCTCCCCACCCACCCACCCACCCCACTGCCGCCGCACTCAATTTCGGCTTTTCGGAGAGGACGGCGAGTGTGTCAAACGCCAAGGCGAGAAGAACTCTCTTTATTTGTTTGTCACTCGCCTCCTCTTACTGTCCTCCTCTCGCCTCGGAGGCGGAGGGCGTTGTCACGAATACATCCCAATAAAATGCAAAGGTTTCAAAGCATGTTTTGGAAAAGCAGCGAGGATGGGGAGAATGCTGCCTTGAATGTGAAAGAAACGTGGAAAACTCCAACTACAGTATAAAAAAACATTTGCACTCAGTACTTTTTATTTTATTTTATTTTTGCCAAGTTTTCCCCAGGGTTTTCCCCCTATGGAAATTGGGGAGGTGGGGAGAAAGAGGTGAAAAGAAAAGCCTCTTGGAAAGCGGAGAAATACGGCAAGAACAAACAATTTCTCCCCGAGAGGGGGCAGGAGGAGGAGGAGGAGGAGAGATGGGGCATTGCAAGCTAGGGTGGGAAGAAGGAGGAGGAAGAAGAAGGAGGCAAAAGAAACCGACCCTCGCAGATCAGCAAATTAGCTTTCCTTCTCCAAACCAATTTTTTAAAAAAACCCGTTCTACCCAGAGCAAATGGCAAATAAGCAGCCCGTTTTGAGTCTGATTATTGTTTCATGGTGGTTGCCCTCTCTGATCTCCTTGTACATGACAAGGCACCTCTAACCCAGCGCTTTGTGTTTGTTATTGGTAATTCTCCTCTCCTTCTTCCATTGGAGTCCTCTCCTTCCTTTCCGAGCAGGCGGGCGATTTACCTTCTCTGCCTCTTTTATTTTCCTGGAGGTGGAGGTGTATTCCTAAGGATGCCTTCAGTGCTGGGGAAGGAGCCGATCCATGGAGGGAGGGGCGACGCTGCCGAGAAGCCGCTGCTTACAGAGAGCGAAAGAGCCAGGAGACCTTGGCATAGGTGGGCGGCTGGTGTAAGGCAGGGCAGAACCTTCGACCGCAAGGATCCCGGGAGGTGGGGGCGAAGAGAGGCAGAGAAGGAGGGAGGGAGGGAAGGAAAAGAAAAGAAAAGGGGGAGTGAAAATAAGAGCAGTCCGAGCAATAAATAAATATTGCTGGGCTGCTTTCCAAAAATCCTCAGCACGGAACTAAAAGTTGCAAGTGTTTTGTGAGTTCAAACAGTCCCTTCCAGACTAACACGTTTCATTAAAAGATACAAAGTTTGGTAAACTGAAGCTCGCTCTGTCCAATGCAAAAAAATCATCATCATCATATAATAATAATAATAATAATGATAATAATAATAATAATAATAATAATAATGATGATGATAATGATAATAATGATAATGATAATGATAATAATAATAATAATAATAATAATAATAATAATAATGATGATAATGATAATAATGATAATGATAATAATAATAATAATAATAATAATAATGATGATGATGATAATAATGATAATAATAATAATAATAATAATAATAATAATAATAATAATAATAATAATAATAATAATAATAATAATAATATTCAGCCGTGCTTCGCTTTGATGGCAGCCTGACGTAAAATGGGGGGCAGGGGGATACATACACGGTTAGGGAAAAATAACAAAACAATGTTTTGGGCTCAATTGCAGTCTTAAATTGAGGACTACCGGTACTTGCAATTTGAACCTTATTGGACACTTCATTCCTGGAGGGTTTTTAAAGAACAGACTGGACAATCCTTTGTCTGAAACAGTATAGGATCTCTTGCTTGAGGAGTGGGGACTGGACTAGAAGATCACTGTTAGTTTGGGATATGTTCAGAGCCCACACATCTGATGACATAAAAAAATTGGCAAAGTCATCTCAAGTCACTTTGGCCGTTATTCCAGGTGGGCTTACATCTGTATTGCAGCCCCTAGATGTCAGTTTAAATAAACCTTTCAAGGACCATGTGCGAAGGATGTGGCATGAATGGATGACATCTGGTCAAGCTCGTCTGACAAAAGTTGGAAATCTGAGAAAGCCAGACATAGAACTAATAGCACAGTGGGTTCGTGATGCATGGGAAGATATTCCAGAGGACATGGTGCAACGTGCCTTCAAGAAATGTGGCATTAGTAATGCTATGGATGGCAGTGAAGACAGCGCATTGTATGAGAGTGACAGCAGTGATGATGACGACTGTGAACTCAGTGATGACGACAACGATATGCGGATAACATCAGAGAAGCTGAAGTAGCTGAAGGACTGTTTTGACAAACAGAAGATGAGGAGGACAACTCCAGTTTTGAGGATTTTAGCTCGTTAGCTTGGTTGCTGTTACTTTTAAAGATACTGTATTTTTGATACCATATTCTTTTTGGGGACCCCCTTTTGCACTTTTATTGTTTTTCGTTCAAATAAATATTCATGTTATTTTACTTGGCTCTATCTTTATTTTTTACATTGACCAGTAGCTGCCTCATTTCCCACCCTCGGCTTATACTCGAGTCAATAGTTTTTCCCAGTTTTTGTGGTAAAATTAGGTGCCTCGGCTTATATTCGGATCGGCTTATACTCGAGTATATACGGTATATTTAAACCACAAACTTTTTATAGTCAAGAGTTGAACTGAATTCTTTCGAAATTCAAAATGAGTCAGAGGTAAGCAACAGGAAAGTGTTTATATTGCTGCCAGGATACTTCATAGAATTCATGGGACAGATCATCACCAATTATTTCATATGCAATTGTTTATTAAACTGATAATGGGTGAAATGATTACTTATATGTGTGAAGCAGAGATTGTAGTACTATATAGCCAGAGTTTTTCTTTAGTGTAGTGTTTGAGCCATGGTGGTGCAGTGGTTAGAATGCAGTATTGCATTAGAGATTTTTAACAATCATACTGAGAGTTTGATATTATCATAAGAAATTATGTAGGGGAAGAAATGGGAATACTTTGCTCTATGCAAGACACAAATGGGGAACAATTCTTGATGAATTTGCTGTTTGCTTGTTCTCATGAATCACAGGTGTCAAATTCGTGGTGTCATGTTGCCATCACATGACGTTTCATGATGTTTTTCCCATTCGCAGAGCTGTGATGGGCATGGCCTGCATGTGAAGCATCCAGCCCGCAGGCCACCAGTTTGATACTGTTGTTATAAATGCAGTAGAAATGGAAATAAGATTTTTTTAAAGGAATAGAAGAGCTGAATGAATTATTTAACCAATATATCATTTGGGTTTTCTTTTAAATAAGTACCCTTGTATATATGCTAATCTCAAGTAAATTCAGCTGGATTGCAATGCACTCCTCAAAAATACTAGTTTTGCCACTTACGTGGATCTCCTTACAGTAAACCTGTGTCCAGCAACTGCTTGTACTATAACATTAGCATAAAACAGTGTTTCCAGTTTACTTAACAAACTTTCTGCCTACATGTTTTGAAACAACGCTCAAGTTGCTAAAAAGCGTTATTTTGCTACATACAAAGCTATTTCCATCTTTATTAATATAAATAAAAAATAAGTAAAGTTGAATATGGTTATGAAAACTAGTAATTTACTAGGTTCTAACCTGATATAACAATCACTGTATAACAGCATACTTGTTTCCTTTTTCTCCCTTCCCCTAGCTGGAAGGAGCACTCTCGTGCATAAGCTCTTTGTGGTTTTAACACATGGAAGATGTTTGAAAGGAAGTCCCAGTTGGCTTAAATTGATCTGAAGCACTGAACTTTCCATTATTTGTTTTGAGTCTCTTCACTATTCTTTGGAGCTTTCAGTTAGGAGCACAAGAAGCTCAAATCAGCATTTCAACTGTGTTTATTCTAAGAATCTGAGAGATAAACAATGTTGCGAACTGACAGGTTTTTTTTTTTCTCCAAATGAAATATGTCACAAGGTTGGCTAAAGTTTGGCATATTACGAAAATACCTGCCAGCTGTCAGCTGTTTGCAAACTAAAAAGGTTGGGAACTGAAAATTTTAAAAAAATTGCTTCCTCTAAAGTTGTTATTTGCACACCTGCCAGAAAATGTCAGCATGTTTGCCAAGAATTTTAAAAAGTGACCTTATAAATTGTTTTCTAAAGAAAAAAAAATACTTCATGGATTTTTCAAATCCATTTACTCCATAAAGTTGTTCGTGGAAATGAGAATTTTTGAGAACATAAGATATGATCACTCTCTGATCTAGGGCCTATTTCACCAGTGCATCACCAAATAAAATTTACATATTAGTAAGCTTTAGCTTTGCCCTGAGGATTACTTTGTAAGAGACTAGCAGGTATCAGGTGCTTAGTTTAGGCAAACCATAAGTATTATCTAATTGGATAATGAAATTGGAAAAGACTAGCTTGCCTAAGCCAATCTTTGGCTGCTAATTAAATACAGTACAGTCACAGGATACTCGTCACCTCCTGCCAGATTCTTCTTTCTAGTACAGTAAAAGACATGATTATCAGAAAGAAAAAGAAAGAAAGAAAGAGAGAAAGAAAGAAAGAAAGAAAGAAAAAGAAAGAAAGAAACGCAGCAACCAAGGTAAGTAGATGAGGCTGCAGAGGAAGCATTGGTAGAACTGATACTCCCTTTCCTTCATATTTTAACCTGAGATAGAATTTCAATATGGTTGAAATGTGAAGACCATTAAGAAATGTATTTATTAAATGCTTTCTAAAAGCACTTAAAAGAGAAAGCAGTGAACACAGGCTATCTATTGATAAAAAATATCAGCCACTGAGAATGTCTACAGAAGCCCAGAACATCTACAGAAGTTACATAAAACTATAAATATCAACAAAATCAAATAAATTTGGGAATCTTGTCAATTATCAAAAGCCTATTGGAATAACTTGGTTTACAAAAAAAAAAAAAAAAATTACAGAAGGCCAGAACAGTGGAAGCCAACTTGATTTCTAAAAAGGAAATTATTTCACACTGGAGGAGAAGCAGGACTTGCAAGCTTCTGCCTCATATACTTCATACAACTGAGAAGTCACCAGTTGTTTTTTCCTGTGGTACCCAGACAAAGAGAGAATCCTGCAACTATTTGAAATAAACAATCTTATGTTGTATGTCAGGACAAAGACATAGCTAAAGATTAAGCCGATTTCATGCTGAGTTATATACAATATGTACATAATATGTACATATTATGAAATATTATTAATATGAAATATGAATTTTATTTAATTAATATGAAATACTATTCAAACATAATATGAAATGTATATACAAATATGAAAAACACATAAGAATTGCAAAATCTTGACAAAATGGGTAGATAACAACATTTAGAACTTCAGCCCAATATAGATTGGTATTTTTGTGTTTTTTAACATAAAATGCATGAAAAAATGCACATGAATATTTAATATTAGTATTAGTATTAGTATTAGTATTAGTATTAGTAAATTAGTATTTTTAAGAAAAAGAAAAGGAAAAAAGACACACACACAGAGAATCAAGAAAGTAAAAAAAAGTATAATATAGATAAGTAGGGAGCTTAAACCATCACAGAATTGAGTTAATTTTTTTCAATATATTAGTTGTTTTACATAACTATTATTTAAAAAAATAAAAATCATTGTTAAAATCCAAGTAATATTTGAAAATCAACAATAGTTAATATGGTACATACATTATAAAATGGGATTTAAACAGTAATTTCTATCTGAACAATTAAAAACTTTATGATAAAAGAAATGCAATTTTCAGATGTGATATAAATCTACATATAGAGATACAATTCAAAAATGAATTCCAAATAAGATTAAATTCCATATCAGATTTATTTTGGAAACATGAAATTATTTTCACGTGATAATCTTATGTCCCTGGATTGTTGATAAACTTTTGAATGAGAATTGGGTGTTTGGATTTGGCACTGCTTTGCTGAACTACTTTAATTTATCTGCTTTAATTGTAAAACGTACTTTGAACTTAAATCTGTTCATAAAATGTTTTTCTCTTTCTGCTAATTGATAAGAAAAGGGAAAATGCAAATGGCTGAAAACATATATAAAACATAATCTCAGGAAACAACTGATGAAGAACCCATTTTAGGGGCCCAAAACTGAAAGTTTCCTGATTTTGGGAACTTGATTGCCTGTAGAGGATACACAAACTGACATATTCCTGAGATGCAAGTTGCAAAATTACCAATCTGGAGAAAAAAATGTGTGTGTGTGGGAGAGATTTATTAAATTGCTAAACAAAAACCTAATGGCTGGACCCTTCGAGGGCTTGCGGTATGGATGCTATAGGTTCGGAGGTGAAGGAGGAGCTGGAGCTCGACTCTATGAGGGCTATTCCATCTGCACGGTAAATGGGAGGGGCAGATATGGCGGAAGCAGGGGCCCGCATCATGTTCGGGAAGTGCGTGCTCACTGTTTGCGAGTGATCACGCACTCCAGTCCCCCTGACTTTCCTCGTTCCCCGAGTGGCTTGAATCCCCAGAGCCTGGACCTTCGGCTGATGTTATGTAATGCCAGGTCCCTGGTAAATAAAGCCCCCCTCATTTTTGATCTTATACAAGAGGGGGGTGCGGACCTGATGGGCATTTCGGAGACCTGGTTGGGCACGGAAGGGGGGGTGCCCCTTGTTGACATGTGTCCACCGGGCTTCCATGCATTTCATCAGCCGAGGGCCCAGGGTAGGGGTGTGGGGGTGGCAGTTATTACTAACGGAGGTCTGGAGCTGAGGGAGGTCACTGTATCACAGATAGCTGGATGTGAGTACCTCTTTGTGAAGTGGGACCAGGGGAGGCAGATGGGCTTACTGATTACATACCTGGCTCCTTGCTGCGTGACAGCAGCCCTGCCTGAGCTGCTGGATGTGATAGCTGCATGTCCAAGATGGCGCCGCCCTGCTGATCGGGGGAGCGGCAGTGGGCCTTTTCGGGCCCTGTCCGGTTCTGGGGGGGGCCTTGGTGACATCTTGGGCCCCCGGACCTGATGGAGGAGCATCCAGTCACCCGGAGGAGGGGTGACTTGGCGCAGGACGACTCCGGGGGGCGTTGGGAGGAGCCCCGGAGCGTCCTGCTGCAGCGGTGGTCATGGCGGCTGGCCGGGCGGCTTGCCGGCTTGCCGGGCGGCCGCGGCTTGCCGCCGGCCTTTTTCGGCGGTCTGGCGGCGGCGGCGGCGGCGGCAGCAGCGACGGCGACGGGGGGTCTTTGATGTCCAGGCCCCCTTGGACCCCGCCCGTGGGAGGAAGCAGTGGCGGCCCTGGCAGCTAGCCGGGCGGCTTGCGGGGCGGCCTGCGGCTTGCCTGGCTGCCGCCGGCCCTTTTTGGCATTCTGGCGGCGGCGGCGACGGCGGCGGCGGGGGCCTTTGACATCTTGGGCCCCCTTAGATCCCCCGCCCTGATGGAGGAGGCTTCAGTCGTGGAGGAAGATGGATGACGGGCGACTTCAGGGGCGAGGGGAGGAGCCCCGGAGCCCCGGAGGAGGAGCTGTGCCCAGTGGAGATCTGGAGGGCCTACCGGGCCCCCGTCGGCCTTTGTTGGTTTTCTGGCGGCGGTGGCGGCCTGGCTTTTTCGTCTGGCGCTGGCATCGGTGGAGTGACTGGCGTCCCTTCCTAGTTCGGGGGGGATGTCGGTGGCCTCATGCGGCGGCGATGGGACGCTTTGGTGACGACGGCCGGGCGGAGGTGGCCGGTGGCGGCGGCCTACCTCGGCGCTTCAAGGTGGCGGACGGCCTGTTTAACATCTCTACCATCGGTCCGCCCCCCCCTCTCCTTCTTCCTTAGTCCACCCCTGACTATTTATAGGTGGGTGGCGAACTGACTGAATGAGTGGTTTTGCTTTCTACCCCACGAGGATCACTATTGACTGCTTCCCATCAGGACTGACTGACAGACCGGTTGTGGTCACTGTATCATCTGTTACCATCTTGACCGGCCCAGGATGGGCCTCCTGCCAGACTTTCTTGGTGATGCGAACGTTTACGGCGGCTGACCTTCTTGCCCTGCGAGACACCCCTCTCTCGCGGGTTTGGCCCTCCATACTATCGAGGGCCCACCTTGAGGACGGGCTTTGGAGCCCCGAGAGGTGGCATGCTAAAAATAGGAGGCTTAGGGGCTTTTTAATTAGTTGTTTTAAGAAATTTTTAAGGGAGTTTTAATGGGGATTTTAAGGGTTGGGAGGGAGGGATTGACGGGTAGGGGAGAGAACCCGTCGGGAGGGGTGGGAGGTTAGGGTGGGTATTGGGAGTAGCCCCGGGTGGGAGCCAGTCCTTGCAGCTCGTGGCGGTTTAGTAATGGGTTCGGAGGTTATAGGGGGATTACGTTCCTTTTGGTGAGGGTGGTTCCATTTGCACGGTAAGTGGGAGGGGCAGATATGGCGGAAGGGGGGGACCGCATCGTTCTGGGGGGGCGCGCGCTCGATGTCTGCAGGCGATCGCGCGCCCCGATCCCCCTCCCTTCTCCCGTTCCCCGGATGGTCAAGACCCTCAGAGCCTGGGCCTTCGTCTGATGTTATGCAACGCACGGTCCGTGGCCAATAAGGCCCCCCTAATACATGATCAGATTCAGGGGGGTGCCGGATATTATAGGCGTTACGGAGACCTGGTTGGGCACTGAAGGGGGCGTGCCCCTGGTCGAGATGTGCCCACCGGGTTTCCATGCATTCCATCAGCCGAGGGCCCAGGGTAGGGGTGGTGGGGTGGCGGTTGTTATTAAAGAGAGTCTAGAGCCGAGGGAGACCACTGTACCTCAGATTGCCGGGTGTGAATCCCTCTTTGTGAGGTGGGGTCATAGGTGTCAGATGGGCTTGCTGGTCACGTACCTGGCTCCTTGCTGCGTGACAGCCGCCCTGCCCGAGCTCCTGGAGGTGCTGGCTGGGGTGGCAGTTGAGACCCCCAGACTTTTAGTCATGGGGGACTTTAACTTGCCACCTTCCGGCCCGCCATCGACGGCAGCTCGGGAGTTCATGGCTTCCATGACGGCCTTGGACCTGACCCAAGTAGTTGATGGCCCTACTCACATTGGGGGTGGCACTCTGGACCTGATTTTTGTCTCTGGTCAGTGGTTGAGAGATCTGGACTTAAAGGAAATAGTCATTGAACCTTTGTCATGGTCAGATCACTCTCTTCTTCGCCTGGACTTTCTGACCGCCATTCACCACCGCAGGGAGACGGAGCCGATACGTTGGTTCCATCCCAGGCGCCTGATGGACCCGGATGGGTTCCGGACGGAGCTTGGGCCATTTCCTGAGGGTCTGGCTCACGGCTCGGTTGAGGAACTTGTTGCGGCCTGGGAACGGGCCGCGGCGGGGGCCTTAGACCGTGTCGTGCCTTTGCGGCCTCTGACCCGGCGCAGGTCCCAACCGGCTCCTTGGTTCTCCGAGGAGCTGAGAGGGATGAAGCGCCGGAGAAGACGCCTAGAGAGTTCCTGGAGGTCTAGCCGTTCGGAAGCTGATCGGACACTAGTGAAGTCCTATACTAGGACTTACCTAGTGGCATTGAGGGAAGCGAGGCGTAGCTACGCCTCCTCCCTCATTGCATCGGCAGATAACCGCCCAGCCGCCCTGTTTCGGGTGACGCGCTCCCTCCTACACCAGGGGGAGCGGGATGACCCGTTGCAGGGACGTGCTGAGGAGTTTAACGGTTATCTATACGATAAAATCGTTCAGCTTCGGGATGGTTTGGACCAAGATTGCGGTGATACGGGTGAGACGGCTGAGGGTGGTCTTGGTGACATTTTATGGGATGAGTTTGACCCTGTTGCTCCCGAGGACATGGACAGGTTGTTGGGGAGGCTGAATGCCACCACATGTTTACTGGACCCGTGCCCCTCCTGGTTGGTGCTGGCCACGCAGGAGGTGACCGAGGCTGGCTCCAGGCGATTACGAGCGCTTCTTTGGTGGAGGGTGTCTTTCCGCCGCCTTGAAAGAGGCGGTGGTGAGGCCCTCCTCAAGAAGCCTTCCTGGACCCGGCTGTTTTAGGTAATTATCGTCGGTCTCCAACCTTCGCTGCGGCGAAGGTTGTTGAGAGTATGGTGGCATATCAGTTTCCTTACACCTGGATGAAACTGTCTATCTAGACCCGTTCCAGTCCGGTTTCCGGCCCGGTTACAGCACGGAGACGGCTTTGGTCGCGTTGGTGGATGATCTCTGGAGGGCCAGGGATAGGGGTTGTTCCTCTGCCCTGGTCCTATTAGACCTCTCAGCGGCTTTCGATACCATCGACCATGGTATCCTGCTGCGCGGTTGGAGGATTGGGAGTGGGAGGCACCGTTTATCGGTGGTTCTCCTCCTATCTCTCCGACCGGTCGCAGTCGGTGTTGACAGGGGGCAGAGGTCGGCCCGAGGCCCCTCACTTGTGGGGTGCCGCAGGGATCGATCCTCTCGCCTTCTGTTCAACATCTACATGAAGCCGCTGGGTGAGATCATCAGTGGGTTCGTGTGAGGTACCAGCTGTACGCGGATGACACCCAGCTGTACTTTTCCACACCGGACCACCCCAACGGTTATCAAGTGCTGTCCCGGTGCCTGGAGGCCGTACGGGTCTGGATGGGGAGAAACAGGCTCAAGCTCAATCCCTCCAAGACAGAGTGGCTGTGGATGCCGGCATCCCGGTACAGTCAGCTAAATCCGCGGCTGACCATCGGTGGCAAGTCATTGGCCCCGATGGAGAGGGTGCGCAACAGCGTCCTCCTGGATGAACGGCTGTCTCTAGAAGATCATTTGACGGCCGTCTCCAGGAGAGCGTTCTACCAGGTTCGCCTGGTGCGCCAGTTGCGCCCCTTTCTGGACCGGGAGGCCCTTTGCACGGTCACTCACGCCCTTGTGATGTCTCGCCTGGATTACTGCAACGCTCTCTACATGGGGCTTCCCTTGAAGGGCATCCGGAGGCTGCAGTTAGTTCAGAATGCGGCTGCGCGGGTGATAGAGGGAGCCCCTCGTGGCTCCCGCATAACACCCATCCTGCGCAGGCTGCACTGGCTACCTGTGGCCTTCCGGGTGCGCTTCAAGGTTTTGGTGACCACCTTTAAAGCGCTCCATGGCATAGGGCCGGGTTATCTACGGGACCGCCTACTGCGACCAGATACCTCTCACTGACCCGTGCGCTCTCACAGAGAGGGACTCCTCAGGGTGCCGTCAGCTAGGCAGTGTCGTTTGGCGACGCCCAGGGGAAGGGCCTTCTCTGTGGGGGCTCCCACCCTCTGGAACGAACTCCCCCCAGGACTCCGTCAACTTCCTGACCTTCGAACCTTCCGTCGCGAGCTTAAGACACATTTATTCATCTGTGCAGGACTGGCTTAGATTTTTAAATTTAGAGGGGTTTTAAATTGATTTTAATATTTTATATTTTATATTTATATTTCTATTTTTAACAATTCGGGCGCTAGAATAAGTTTTTTAAGGATTATTTTAATTTGTATATTGATATTGATGTTTTATATGCCTGTGAACCGCCCTGAGTCCTTTGGGAGATAGGGCGGTATATAAATTCGAATAATAAAATAAATAAATAAAAATACCCCCAGACTTATGGTTATGGGAGATTTCAACCTGTCGTCGGTCAGTGAAACATCAGCGGCAGCTTGGGAGTTCATGGCTTCTGTGACGGCCTTGGACCTGACCCAGTTAGTTAATGGTCCTGCTCACATCGGGGGAAACACTCTGGATCTGATTTTTGTCTCTGGACAGTGGTTGAATGACCTAGAATTAGGGAACTTAGTCATCAAATCCCTGTCATGGTCAGATCATTCTCTCCTTCAACTTGACTTTCGAACCGCCAACCCCCACCACAGGGAGACGGGGCTGATTCGTTGGTTCCGTCCCAGGTGCCTGATGGTCCCGGAGAGGTTTCTGATGGAACTTGGGCCATTTCCTGAGGATCTAGCTCACGGCTCGACTGAAGAACTAGTGGCCGCCTGGGAAAGGGTGGCAGCTGGGGCTTTGGACCGCATCGCGCCTTAGCGGCCTCTGACCCGGCGCCAATCTCGACTGGCTCCTTGGTATTCTGAGGAGCTGAGAGAGATGAAACGCCGGAAAAGACGCCTAGAGAATGGTTGAAGGGCCAGTCGTTCTGAATCCGATCGAACACTAGTAAGGTCCCATATTCAGACCTATCTAGTGGCGATAAGAATGGCAAAATGTGAGCATTTTTCTGCTCTTATTGCATCGGCAGAAAACCGCCCAGCTGCCCTGTTTAGGGTGACCCGCTCCCTCCTCCACCAGGGAGCACAAGAGGACCCCTTGCAAGGGCGTGCTGAGGATTTTGGACAATGTCTGCATGATAAAATTGCTCAGATTCGGGATGGTCTGGACTCGGATTGGGTAGACTCGGGCGGGATGACGGAGGTAGGTCTTGAGGATGCTATCTGGGAAGAGTTCAATACTGTGGCTCCCGAGGACATGGACAGGATACTGGGGAGACTGAATGCGACCACATGTTTATTGGACCCATGTCCCCCCTGGCTGGTACTGGCCACCCGGGAGGTTACACGAGGCTGGCTCCAGGGAATTGTCAATGCTTCCTTGACAGAGGGTGTCTTCCCTATCACCTTGAAAGAGGCGGTGGTGAGGCCCCTCCTTAAGAAGCCCACCCTGGATCCAGCTGCTTTAGCGAACTATCGTTCCGTCTCCAACCTTCGTTTTGTGGCGAAGGTTATTAAGAGTGTGGTGGCATGACAGCTCCCCCGGTACCTGGATGAAACTGTCTATCTTGACCTATTCCAGTCCGGCTTCCAGCCTGGATACAGCACAGAGACGGAATTGATCGTGTTGGTAGATGATCTGTGGAGGGCTCAGGACAGGGGTTGTTCCTCTGTCCTGGTCCTATTAGATCTCTCAGCGGCTTTTGATACCATCGACCATGGTATCTTGCTGCGACGGCTTGAGGGGTTAGGAGTGGGGGGCACCATTTTCCGGTGGTTCTCCTCCTATCTTTCTGACCGGTCGCAGATGGTGTTGGCAGGAGGGCAGAGATCGGCCGCGAGGCACCTCATGTGTGGGGTGCCACAGGGGTCGGTTCTCTCGCCTCTTCTGTTCAACATCTACATGAAGCCGCTAGGTGAGATCATCCGTGGTTTTGGGGTGCGATGACATCTGTACGCTGATGATACCCAGCTGTACATTTCCACCCCTAACCACCCCAACGAGGCCATGGAAATGATGTCCCGGTGTCTGGAGGCCGTGCGGGTCTGGATGGGGAAAAACAGGCTTTGACTCAACCCTTCCAAGACTGAGTGGCTGTGGATGCCGGCATCCCAGTACAGCCAGCTGACCCCATTGCTGACTGTTGGGGCGAGTCATTGACCCCCATGGAGAGGGTTCGCAATCTAGGCGTCCTCCTGGATGTTCAGCTGTCTTTAGAAGAGCATATGACAGCCGTCGCCAGGGGAGCTTTTTATCAGGTTCACCTGATACGCCAGTTGCATCCCTTCCTGGACCAGGATTCCCTATGCACAGTCACTCACGGCCTTGTCACTTCCCGCCTGGACTACTGTAACGCTCTCTACATGGAGCTCCCCTTGAAGAGCACCCGGAGGCTCCAACTAGTCCAGAATGCGGCTGCGCAGTAATAGAGGGAGTAACTCGAGGCTCCCATGTAACACCTTTCCTGCGCAAGCTGCACTGGCTTCCGGTGGTTTTCCAGGTGCAATTCAAGGTGTTGGTTACCATCTTTAAAGCGCTCCATGGTATAGGACCGGGTTATTTATGGGACCACCTGTTGCTACCAATAGCCTCCCATCGACCCGTGTGCTCCCATAGGGAGGGTCTCCTCAGGGTGCCATCAGTCAAACAATGTCGACTGGCAACCCCCAGGGGGAGGGACTTCTCTGTGGGGGGCTCCTGCCCTCTGGAATGAGCTGCCTCTGGGGATACGTCAACTCCCTGACCTCCGGACCTTTCAACGCAAGCTAAAGACTTTTTTGTTTCATCGCTCAGGACTAGCTTAATTTAGTTGTAATGGGGGTTTTACTATAGTTTTAGTCTGTTTTGGCCTGATCGAATTAGTTTCTTAAAATGTTTCTTAATTTTTGTGATATTTGTTTTTATTTGGCTGTAAACCGCCCTGAGTCCTTCGGGAGAAGGGCAGTATATAAATTAAATAAATAAATAAATAAATAAAACAGAAAAGGTGGGATTGGCAGCTTGGATGGAAAAGAATCTTTTAAAAAATGGTTCAAGTGTCTGAAGGGCATTTTATTATCAGTGCACTCTAGATACGCATGTCTCCTCCCTTCTTGCAGTCCAACATTTTTTCTCCTTACCTGCATCTATAGCCTCTCTGGTTAGGATCCAATTTGAGATTGAGCTCCTAACTGGGACCTGGATGTTGGTAGTTTTCCTTAACTTGGATGGATGATATTCTCTTTCTATTCATTATTTTATTTATGCAATGCCAATAAACTTAGTTCATTTCGGACTTTCACTTAGTTCATTTTGGACTTTCGGACCGCTACTCACCACCGCAGGGAGACGGAACCAATGCGTTGGTTCCGTCCCAGGCGCCTGATGGACCCAGAGAGGTTCCTGACGGAGCTTGGGCCGTTTCCCGAGAACCTGGCCCGCGGCACGACTGAAGAACTAGTCGCGGCCTGGGAACAGGCTGCGGCTGGAGCTTTGGACCGTGTCGTGCCTTTGCGGCCTCTGACCCGGCGCAGGTCTCAACCAGCTCCTTGGTTCTCCGAGGAGCTGAGGGAGATGAAACGCCGGAGAAGACGCCTAGAGAGTGCCTGGAGATTCAGCCATTCTAAGGCTGACCGGACACTAGTTAGGTCCTATAGTAGGACCTACCTAGTGACATTGAGGGAAGCGAAGCGTTCTTACGTTTCCTCCCTCATTGCGTCAGCAGATAACCACCCGGCCGCCCTGTTTCGGTTTACCCGCTCTCTCCTTCAACAGGAGGGGCGGGAGGAGCCATTACAAGGGCGTGCCGAGGAGTTTAACGGTTATCTATACGATAAAATCGTTCAGCTTCGGGATGGATTGGACCAAAATTGGGTAGATCCAGGCGAGAGTTTCGAGACCCGTCTTGTTGAAACTGTTTGGGATAGTTTTGACCCTGTGACTCCCGAGGACATGGACAGGTTGCTGGGAAGGTTAAATGCCACCACATGTTTACTGGACCCGTGCCCCTCCTGGTTGGTGCTGGCCACGCAGAAGGTAACACGAGGCTGGCTCCAGGGGATTACAAATGCTTCTTTGCGGGAGGGGGTCTTTCCCGCTGCCCTAAAAGAGGCGGTGGTGAGACCTCTCCTCAAGAAGCCTTCCCTGGACCCAGCTGTTTTAGGAAATTATCGTCCAGTCTCCAACCTTCGTTTTACGGCGAAGGTTGTAGAGAGTGCGGTGGCACGTCAATTACCCCAGTACCTGGATAAAACCGTCTATCTAGACCCGTTCCAGTCCGGCTTCCAGCCCGGATACAGTACGGAGACGGCTTTGGTCGCATTGGTGGATGATCTCTGGAGGGCCAGGGATAAGGGTTACTCCTCTGCCCTGGGTCCTATTAGATCTCTCAGCGGCTTTCGATACCATCGACCATGGTATCTTGCTGCGCCGGTTGGAGGGTTTGGGATTGGGAGGCACCTTTATTGGTGGTTCTCCTCCTACCTCTCTGACCGGACGCAGACGGTGTTGACAGGGGGGCAGAGATCGACCCCGAGGCGCCTCATGTGTGGGGTGCCGCAGGGATCGATTCTCTCGCCTCTCCTGTTCAACATCTATATGAAGCCGCTGGGTGAGATCATCAGTGGTTTTGGGGTGAGATACCAACTGTACGCTGATGATACGCAGCTGTACTTTTCCACCCCAGGCCACCCCAATGAAGCTATCGAAGTACTGTCCCGGTGTCAGGAAGCTGTACGGGTCTGGATGGGGAGGAACAGGCTCAAGCTTAATCCCTCCAAGACGGAGTGGCTGTGGATGCCGGCACCCCGGTACAGTCAGCCGCGGCTGACTGTTGGGGGCGAGTCATTGGCCCCGATGGAAAGGGTGCGCAACTTGGGCATTCTCCTGGATGGGCGGTTGTCTTTCGAAGACCATTTGATGACCATCTCCAGGAGAGCTTTTTATCAGGTTCACCTGATTCGCCAGTTGCACCCCTTCCTGGACCAGGATGCCCTATGCACGGTCACTCATGCTCTCGTGACTTCTCACTTGGACTATTGCAATGCTCTCTACATGGGGCTCCCCTTGAAGAGCACCCGGAAACTCCAGTTAGTCCAGAATGCAGCTGCGCGGGTGATAGAGGGAGCGGTTCGGAGCTCCCATGTAACACCCATCCTGCGCAGACTGCACTGGCTGCCTGTTGTCTTCCGGGTGCGCTTCAAGGTATTGGTGAGGACCAGGATATTTACGGGACCGTTTACTGCCATCTTCTATCTCCCAGCGACCGGTGCGTTCTCACAGAGAGGGACTCCTTAGGGTGCCATCAGCCAAGCAATGTCAACTGGCAGCCCCCAGGGGGAGGGCCTTCTCTGTGGGGGCTCCTACCCTGTGGAACGAACTTCCCCCTGGACTTCGTCAACTATCTGACCTTCGGACCTTTCGCCGCAAACTTAAAACCTATTTATTCTGTCTGGCTGGACTGGCTTGATTTTAAAATTTTTAATTTTTTTTTATGGGTTTTTAAACTTTTGTAAATTTTATAGGGTGTTATTGTATTTTAAATTATTGGCCAATTGAATAAGTTTTTTTAAGGGGTTGTTCTTAATATTATATGTACTGTTCTTTTTGTATTTTATTCTGGCCTGAGTCCTTTGGGAGAAGGGCGGTATACAAATTAAATTAAATAATAATAATAATAATTATTATTATTATTATTATTATTATTATTATTATTATTATTATTATTATTATTATTATTATTATTATTATTATTATTATTATTATTGGTGTAACTTGCTTCCTTACTATCTAGTAAAAAAAGCTTGACTTCATTTTGGTCTTTTATCATTAGCCACCACTCTGCCACTAAAAAGGAGTTTCTAGTTAGGAGACAATTCAGTGTCTGTAGTTGTATCTGGTTGTTGTTGTTTTTTTTTGCAGGTATGAGAATGCATGCATTTGAAGAACAATTATTAAATCAGATATCAAAAGTTGGTTTGAAATGGCCTTAGTCAAACGCATGAGTAATGAATACCATAAACAAAGTTTTTCTTGAATTATATTTGCTGAGCACTCCACACTAAACAAACTTAACAGCTTATTAGACAATCCAGAGATCACGAGTTGAGTGTCAGCATTCCAGAAAGTCCCCAACTCCAAGTAAAAACTCTGAGGCAGGTATTTCTCAAAGTTCTAATTTATTAGAGTAGGTATACTGGCACATCTGGGAAAACCCGAATTTGAGGGTTCCAGGTTTTCCCTCAATAAATCAAAACCCCAAATCCAGCCCCTTCACCCATCAGTCTGTCACATGGCCCAATCATCATCCGTCCCAACTTGAGCCATCCCTGCAACCACTCCTCCTCTAGATGCATAAACACCATGACCTTAACTGAAGGGAAGAATACTATTATGTCTAACTACATTAACTCTCCTAAATCCCTCCTCCTACCTTCCCAGGCGCTTGGAGTTGGCAGCGTGGAAGCTTCTGGTGCTAATATGGCTTCCAAAGCTGACATTTGAGTTTATGAGCCCCACCACTGATCTTAAGAAAATCTTGTACAAATAAACATTTCAGAATGTAAGGCACATTACATAATTTTACTATGCAACTCATTGCTATAAAAAGTGTCAGCAGCATTTTCTTAAAATTCTAGAATAGAATCAGAGAGGGATTGTTACAAACTCTTTGCCCTCTGGGTGTTAAACTGTCAATTTTAGTTCATTTTTGCTGTAATACAAATCTGTACTTTCCAAGAATGTATCTTCTGGAACTAAATTTGTTTAGATTGACTAGAGAAAAATATTAGAAATACTTCATGCTATTTTTCACTGAGAAAATTAAAAAGGTCATTGGATCTAGTCAAAGGAATGGATGAAATGATGACGGATTTCAGCATTATACTCATAGAATGACTACGAGCGTTTCTGCATATCAAGTGAAAGCACTTCCCACATTTATTGCCTGAAGGAGATGGGTGAGTGAAGCCAGCAGAAAACTATGCCAGCATAACATTTGGGATGTCTGTTGATAATTCCTGTTGTGTAATAGGCAAGAAGGTGACAGTGTCTCTATCTATGGTGCAGAGGGCACAAGAATAGGTATTTGTGGATTCCCCCAGTTTATTTTTCTCCCCTTTCATTAATTTCAGGAGCTGATGGGAAAACATCCACCAGTTGCTCTCCTTAATAGGAATAGGGCTGGTAGAATGCAGCTTTAAACAAAAAGCTGTTCTCAGGTTTGGTGCAAGTATTATCTGCAGATTCTTCAAAGGAAATCCAACTATCAGCTGAAGGGTTCAGCAATATTCCAGATGAGCATTAAACCAATGATCAAAAACAGCTTTAGAACAGGAAATCACTGCTCAAGCAGAATAGTTGCAAGATATATACAGGCCCTGATTGTAAAGATTCCATTTTTAAAAAAAATATTTGGTTACTTATATCACGAAAAATCCCTGCCTTAGTCCCTATTAATAGCTCATTAAAACAATATAAAAATATTATGCTATGTAGGCAAGAAGGCTGGAATTCTGTAGTGCTGTGAAATAATAAATGAAATCATAATAGAGTTGCCACTGTTTCTAACATCACGATTCAAAAACATCTAGAATAGAATAGAATTTTTTATTGGCCAAGTGTGATTGGACACACAAGGAATTTGTCTTGGTGCATACGCTCTCAGTGTACATAAAAGAAAAGATACGTTCATCAAGGTACAACATTTACAACACAATTGATGATCAATATATCAATATAAATCATAAGGATTGCCAGCAACAAGTTAGTCATACAGTCATAAGTGGAAAGAGATTGGTGATGGGAACTATGAAACGATTAATAGTAGTGCAGATTCAGTAAATAGTCTGACAGTGTTGAGGGAATTATTTGTTTAGCAGAGTGATGGCCTTCGGGAAAAAACTGTTCTTGTGTCTAGTTGTTCTGGTGTGCAGTGCTCAATAGCGTCGTTTTGAGGGTAGGAGTTGAAACAGTTTATGTCCAGGATGCGAGGGATCTGCAAATATTTTCACGGCCCTCTTCTTGATTCGTGCAGTATACAGGTCCTCAATGGAAGGCAGGTTGGTAGCAATTGGTAAACTTGCCTTCCTGCAGCTTTATACATGTTGCTAAAAAGTGCTGCTAACAGAGAGTGTTCTTGCAGTCTACAAGCGAAATGGATCCATTCTTCATGGATCCTATCCCTCCAGTGACACCATCACTATGCCTTTGTCAATTTTTTTAAAAAAACAAATCAAATATAAACTGTAATTTTAACTCTAAATTAACTCTAAGATGGTGGAAAATTCTTTATTTACGTGACTGCCATACATTCTTAATTTTAGAAAAATGTTAAACACCATGTCATGAGACTGAGTTCTTATTCCCATCTTCTATGGGTTTTTTTGCGTTTAGTTTTCTTGGGATGTTCTATCAGCCTAGTCATGAATCTTTTACTGCCACCAGCTGGATACAGACTTCATTGCAACTGCTTTCAAGGTTGCCCCATAATTTTTATCTTTCAGGAGTCCTAGGAATTTAGGACCAAGATACCTGTATCAATCCAATTTTTATTGAAAGACTATTGGTCTTATATTCCGCTTTTCTAATGGTAGTCAATTGACTATTTTGGGATGCATAAAAGAAGATTGTGAAGCATCGATTTGCCACAGTCAATCATATAAGGAAAATGACATAATATGGTTGCTACCTTATTTCCTCTGCAAAAAGAAGACAGTCATTGTCTATAACTCCCAGCTATTCTCCTGACTTGAAGGCAAAAAGATTCTAAATAATAAAATGACAATGCCATCAGGATTTTGGAACAGAAATGTAGGATTCTTTATTGGAGCATGAGATAGAGGGCTCAAAAGCAACAAGCTGAATTTACCACATTTTGAAACATTTAATGTTTCTATGCATATAGCAATTTGGATAGCATCTGAGTAATATTAATGTACCCAGGAAATTCTCCATAGAAACCCTGCTAGGTGTGTGACTCTCAGACAACAGCTTACAAATATATTACTTCCAATTATCTTTATGTTTCTGTATATCCAACACAATTTCAATACAACACTCAGCTATAATATAACTGGCTTTACGTATTAGAAAGGAATCAGATACATCCACGTGTGTATGTGTAAACTACAATAAACTGCAACAATCGGTTATCAAGAATGATTGATTTCTGAATTTCACAAATATTCTATATTGGATGGATTATCTTTCTTTTTCTATCAAGATATACTTTCTTATAGGAATAAGTCTACTGAGATCAATGGTGTGATTCTATAGTAAACAGAACTGAAGCAAGTTGCAGTGATGACCAAAGCATCAAAAGTATGAGGTCCATCATTTTTTGTAGTTTAAACCAGTGGTGGGTTGATACCAGTTCGCCCCAGATTGTGCGAACCGGTAGCGGTGGCGGCAGGAGGCTCCGGCCACCCACCCAGATGCTTCTGCATTCATGTGAGTGCACACGGACCCATGAGCGAACTGGTAGCAACCCACTACTAGTTTAAACCTCACCTTTTTTTTTGCATTTTCCTGGCATCCTTTTCATTCTCAACACTTTCCCTCTCTCATTACATAGTAGGCTGTGCAAGAACAGAGACAACCCTTTTGCCTGATGGCTGAAATTACTGGATGCCAAAATCTTTTTGAGTTTAGGCTGAAGATAACATCAAATTAGACCACATAGTCCTATATTCCTGATTTAAGATACTTTCCCAAATCGAAGAATGTTATACACATCATAACTCACACCTCAGTTTGGGGAGGACCATGATGTATACGCTGCAAGCAGAAAATCCAAGTGCCTCTCCTTAGCACTACCTTACCTAGGTCTAGGACAGCGGTTCTCAACCTGTGGATCACGACCCCGTTGGGGGTCGAATGATGATTTGCCAGGGGTCGCCTAAGACCATCGGAAATATGGGAAGTACACTTGCAAGTCGAAGAATCACGCTCCAATGATTGACTCCAAAAGCCAGCTACAGGCTCTTCAAATCGCTAGCCGAATTCGGCTTCAGGCGCGATGAATTAAAAAAGAAAAATCTTTGCTCTGATGTCTCCCTCTCAAGCCAGCTGCAATCACTCCCAAATGTTAGTCTAATATTGAAGAAATGGTGGAATAGAATAATTAAAGAAAGGATGCAAACAGAGAGACAAAATGAAATGTGAATGACAAAAAGAAGCCTGTTATTAAACACAGCTGCCTGCAATTACTGCAGGTTCTAGTCCCACCAGGCCCAAGGTTGACTCAGCCTTCCATCCTTTATAAGGTAGGTAAAATGAGGACCCAGATTGTTGGGGACAATAAGTTGACTTTGTATATAAATATACAAATAGAATGAGACTATTGCCTTACACAATGTAAGCCGCCCGGAGTCTTCGGAGAAGGGCAGGATATAAATGTAAAAAACAAAACAAAAAACAAAAAAAAATTAAAATAATTTTTGAATTACTTTAAATACTTAAATTGAATTGTTAATTTGCTCTGCAGCAAATTGTCCCTCACTGAGTTGGCCACAGAGATGTCTTGGTGCGAGTGGACCATGGTGAATTGGCTGTGGTGAGTTGGCCACACCAAGTTGTCCCATTCAGATCTTTTCGGTTATAATTCCATCGTGTATTGCCGTTGCTCAAAGATAATGAAAATTGTACTGTGGCTGAAAGATTGGATGACATTGGAAAATCAAAGATTGAAGGCCTTGAAGGTTTTGATCTGGATTTAGGTGGCATGTATATTTATGGTAGAATAAAGTAAAGAGGTTAATCCAAGTTTTAAGAATCATTTTATTAGGCAGTCGATTGGGCATATAAGGTACCACTGCGGATATAACTTCATGAAGCATTGAACTGAAAAGAGATGCTATTCAAAATCAAATGGTTGACATATTGTGATTTACTGACATTTGGTGAAGAGGAAATTAAGATAAAAACAAGGGGATAAATAATAAGTGGAAGATTTAAATGTGACTGGTTTAATTATTATAGAATATTTGAAATATTTAAACTTGATAAAAAAGTTTTGTTTTTGCAGAAGAGAAGTCTGAATCCAATTTATGCGTTTGGGGTGACCATTTGATTTCTAAAGTTTATAAAATGTTACTTAGGATTAACTTGGAAGATGGATATGTTATTCTATGATAAAATGGGCAAAAAAATTGGTTATAACATTATGCTAGATCAACGGGAAAAATATGTGGACTAATGGTTTGAAGATTATTCTAAATTCCATTCGGAAAGAAAACTTTTATAAAATGATAGATCAATAGTATTTGACCCCAGACAGATTGGCCAGAATGTATAAAGGAACCTCCAACAAATATTGGAAATGTAATCAAATTCCAGATACATTTTATCACATGTGGTGTAAACATGCTAAATCATATTGGATAAATATAACAATGGTTATGCAGAAAATACTTAAAATGCAAATATTAATGAAATCTGAAGCATGTCTTCTTGGTATTATGAATAAACTGATAGAAAAACATTTTGGGACTTTATTTTTGTACATGGTGACTGCTGCAAGGATTGTATATGCCAAATACTGGAAAGAAAAAGGATTACCAAGAATAGATCCTGAAACTGACACACCTGGTAAATTAAGTGTATTGATTAGAGACAATGATTTGGGCAAGTTTATAAGAGATTGGAGGCCATTTGTGGAGTTTCTGAATGTTAAGTGCAACAATGGACTATTAACAGAGGATTTCGAATTTTCGAATTAAATTTTTGGGTTACTAATTAAAAGCTTTTTTTTACATTGAACAGAGATTAGATTCATCTGATTGATAGACAATAATATTTTATATTTGGGATATTTCTGGGTGGCTGTGCGGTGGTGACATCCTGTGTGGACCTCGTGAGTGTGGGTCTGGTGTCATTCCTCGTGTTAGGGACTCGTTTGTCAATAAGGGTGGGTTTCCAAATGGCTGGTAGGTGGGAGGTATCATCTCGTTTGTTCATGCTGTGTGGGCATTTTTCTATCTCAATGGCTTCTCTGATTATTCTGTTGTTAAAGTGTTCAGTTTTGGCGATAGATGTCACCACCGCACACTTTCTTTCCACCCAGAAAGCAGACCCAAACCCACACTGATCAGGAAGCACGACCAAGGACCAGAAGCCAGACCGCAGCTGCAACATTAGCTATTTCAAACCCCTCCAATCCATACATACAGCAGACAGACACCCACTATGAAGATGTAGCATGACCACAAACACGAAGCCAAACAACAGCAATGCAGCTCACCAGCTCAAATCCCCCTGCAACTCAGACTAATCTGAGCACAACCAAGTCCCCACCAACACAGGACACACCCCCAGCCAATCAGAGCAAAAAAAACCCCATCCAATCAGAGCACAGCCAAGCTCCCACCCAATCAGTTCAAACCCCCACTAGCAGTTAAAAAGGAAGAAACAGCTGCAATCACACATTGCTCCCAGAAGCATGAAGCTGAAGCCTGAAGATGACGAATGAGACTTCATCGAAACGTCGCCAAGACACTTCCAATTTTACGCGGGAGAAAACCCGAATAACCAAAGACCTACATATATATAAAGTAAGTGGTTCCCTTACTTTGCTGAAACTACATGATTTATTATGAATGACATGATCAGATTATTTACTTAACCAAGGAAAATAGGAACCATTTAAGCTATGTTTTCCCCATATATTAGACTTGGGTACCCTTCTATATAATTTATTCTGATTTCTGCTCCATCTTCTTAGCATTGCCCATCTGTTAAAAGGTTGACAGGAGCATGCATGCTTTAATATACAAGAGGGCAGGGACAGATTAATCCATCTATTTTACTTCCTAAAGATTTTGATTCTTACGAATGGGGAGCTGATTCTGGTCTGCGTCAATCAGCAAGTGCATTATTTAAATATTTGCAAGAAAATCTACATGCATTTTACTTAATATATATATTTTAATTGTTTCTGGTTATTCTTTTCAAACAAATGCCCTTAATGTATCAGGTTTTGTATTGATTTTTCTGTAAGATATAATTTTAATGCAATTGTTCCCAAATATATGATTTTTAATCTTTTCTTTCCTTAACGTTACTTTTACATTACCTTAATATAAACATTACGTTTATGTTAAAAAGAAGCAGGGAATGCAGAAAAGCACAACCTAGATTGCATATTAATTCAGAAAGCACAAATTATGATTGGCACATTAAAATATGAATCAAATTATATTTTCCTCCATGCCCACAGGAGACTGTATACATTTATATCTATAATGAAGGGACTAAACCAAATGTTTTGCAATAGGAAAAACAAAAACAACTTATCTGAACCATCATCTGAAACTATGATGAGAATAATTTTCTTCCCCAATCCCAGAAGATTGAGGGACACATGTAAGGACTATTTACTACAGATCAGGGGTGTCCAAGCTGCAACTTTAAGATTTGGGGACTGCAACACCCAGAATTCCCCAGCCAGTCATTTTACACACACACACACACACACACACACACACACACACACACACACACACACACACACAAATAAAAATTCTGGAAACAGAAGTCCACAAGTCTTAAAGTTGCCATTTAAACAAGTTGTATTGTTTAAATATCCCTGATTTAAACAATACAAAATAGTAGCCAGTATCTCTTTCAAGCAGCATTCCTTTTCTCTTGCTTATGAAAGGAAGTTATTGGTTGTGTCAAGCTCTTCTACTTTCAAAGTCCTTCAAAATGTATTGGAATTCAACTTTGCATCTATTGTTATCTGCCTCTCAAAGCATCTTAACCTAAGCTAGAAGAGGGACTCCAGTTTTATATCCTTTGCTTGGGTAAATGACTTCCTTTGTATGTCATTACATAACACATTTTCTTTTGATTCCACTGGTCATCCTGTCAGAATGTCATCACTTTCACTTCCCTCTCCTCAGATCCATTTAATGTTTCTATCCTGTTCAGTTCAGCTTCACTCCTGATTCCTCTTCTCTCCAGTAAAAAAACCAAATGGAGCAATAATCTGCAGATAGCTATAGGTTATAGACCAAATGCCTCAAGTTTCTGTGTACTTCTTAAATAAAGCTATCTATTTATTTTAATTCACCCAAGTTCTACAGGTCCTCAACTAGCCATGATGACAAAATGAAATGAAGAGTGATGCCACGTTGCAGTCACAGGCTTTGCAAAACAGAGTCTTGATAAACATTTTGTCACTTGCCCCAACTCAATTGTCTACAATGACAATTGTGTAGCAATTTTCTCAGGCTACTTGGAAGGAGGCCGTCCAAGCCATGTAACTCGATATAAAAGAATATTAAATGCTTTTATTAAAAATATATAAAATTTACATAATAAATAAATAAATTTCATATAAATACCCTACTGGCATACATGGAACCCTGGTTGCAATTTGCAAACAAATAGCTTAAAAACCTTCCCACATAAGAACATCAAAGAATACTTTACATTTCTTTATTATATCATATGCAGAATTCCATAATATTGCAAAATTAGACCTGACATTTCAGACCAAAATGTGCCTGTATAATTTGCTTTGTTAGCAACTATTAATTTCTTATATTTGGGTCTGAGCTTAAACATGTTGGCAGATTTGATGTAATGTAATATATGCACCTCTTCTCTTCATGCTTAAGGAAAATTTTACTATATACACCATTCTGAGAATCTCTATGGTTACAGCACAGTTCATATTTAGCCCAAATAAACATTATCTGCTTTGTAGTATGAAAAAATAATTTGCTAATATTTATTATAATTACTATTATATTAACTTACTATTATACAAGAAGTTTGCTTTTTTCCAGAATAGTTATTATTTCTTACTATTTCAGTCAGTCAATGGATTTTATTGTGTTCTCCAATCAGTACCAGAAGTGTATCCATAAGTAATCTATAACAACCTACAAAACAGTTTAGCTTAAAAAAACAGTAAATAAAAATTTAATACAAAATTAAAATACACCTCTAATGCATCCTGAGAGGGACACAAGAGTGGAATAAAAAAAGCAATTAAGTCTAAGCTATAAATGAGTTAATATCTGACGTTACATAAAATATGTTCATACTTAATATTAGATAAAATGTAAACTTGAGCAAATTTTTCCCCTTCCATTCAGGTATGCATGATTCTCAGAGACTGCCTAAACAACTCCCTGTAATTTTCTTGGGAAAGATTTTCAGAAGTGATTGGCCATTGCCTCCTTCCCAGAGCTGAGAGAAAGTGACTGGTCCAAGGTCACCCAGCTGACTTTGTGCTCAAAGTGAGATTAGAATTCATTTCTGATTTGATTCCTTAACCAGTACACCAAATTGGCTCTCAAAACTTACATACTGCTGCACAAAACCTATCCAGTGTGCAGTAAATGGTAAGGTAAAGGTAAAGGTTCCCCTCGCACATATGTGCTAGTCATTCCCAACTCTAGGGGGCGATGCTCATTTCCGCTTCAAAACCGAAGAGCCAACACTGTCCGAAGACGTCTTTGTGGTCATTTGACTGTCATGATTAAATGCCAAAGGCACACGGATCACTGTTACCTTCCCACCAAAGTGGTTCTTAATTTTCTACTTGCATTTTTTATGTGCATTCAAACTGCTAAGTGGGCAGAAGCTGGGATAAGTAACGGGAGCTCACCCCATTACACGGCACTAGGGATTCAAACCACTGAACTGTTGATCTTTCGATTGACAAGCTCAGCGCCTTAGCCACTGAGCCACCATGTCCTTTCATAAATGGTAGTTTATTTGTAAAAAGCATTTGGACATAGACAAAGGCTGAGCTAGCAGAATATCTGCCGATCATGGAAGATAAATTTGGTTTGAACATCTCTATAAAAGGAGCAAAGAAGCAGAACATGTTCTATGGCTTCTGTCTCTCCAGAATCAGAAGGCAGAGCCTTTTAGCCAATCCTCCTTTTTTTTATATTTGCCATCCAAAACTGCAGAAGGGAAAATGTGACATTGGGTGAGGGTAAAAGCTTTCCGATGACTGGAGCTTTCTAGTTGTGTGAGTCAGCCTGGAGAAGTGACTTATTTATCTTGCATTTGCTGATGACAGGAAGGCTGGGACCTTCCCTAGGTCTGCCTGACAGTCTCCTTTATGGTATTTGCTTCAGCTGATCATATTCAATATTGAGAACAGAGAGAGAAATCCAGGTTTCAAGGGTTAGATCTAAGAGCGTTGATTCAGGTGGACTGATACTCATCTTGGAGAATTAATAAAGCTAGGCCTCAATGAGAAAAATTATGTTTTAGCTAAAGGCTTATAGAAGCAAAAAACTTTCTTCACGATATGGATTGTACCCAATCCAAGACAGTAAACAAGAAGCGAAACCAAAATCCCATTAAGGAGATGGGCTAGTGCAGGGGTCTGCAAACTTGGCTCTTTTAAGACTTGTGGACTTCAACCCCCAGGATCCTCAGCCAGCTTTGCTGGCTGAAGAACTCTGGGAGTTGAAGTCCACAAGTCTTAAAAGAGCCAAGTTTGCAGACCCCTGGGCTAGTGTCTTAACCAGAAAAGGCTGAAATGTGCCAAGAAATATAATTGATTAGTTTATCCTGACAAACTTGCTTCTACAACTTGCTTTTAAAGAGCATACTTTGTATTAATCTCAGAGGGTTGAACTAGCTACCTATAATTTTCAGAACTTGAGTTATGAAAATAAATTAAAAATAAAAACAATTTAGTGCGGTGGACTAAATTAAAGCAGCAATTTGTGTAGAGTAACGGGCAGTGCCAGATGATGCCTGCCTCTGAGCATTCCTTCTTTTCAAGGCATTAGGACAGCTGTTATGTAAATTGTTTCAAACTGTTTCACTGTTTTAAATTATATATAAAAAATATATGAATCAGCTGTAGTAGTTAAATTAGAATATCTCCAGGCTAGTCTTCTCAGGCTAGTCGCCTGGAGAATTGGATTTCAACTCCCATAATCCCCCATTGCATTACTGGTTGATGGGGCCATGGGAGTTGAAATCCAACCCATTTGAAGGACCCCCACTCCCCACAGCTTGAGGAAGGCTGCCCTTTCTCTCTTCCACCAATTTCCTTTCAAGGTCTCCTGGACTTGTCCCGCTCTTCTTGACCCTAATTCGGCCGCTCTGCGCTTTTAGTTCACCTGCCCAGCAGTTCCTTCAGAATGATCTCTGGCTAAAAATTTGGGTTAGAAATGTTAAATTTACGCAAGCGCAGAATTTAAGGGAAAATTTTTATAAGATGTTTTATAGATGGCATTTAGATCCTAAGAAATTATCATGTATGTATCCAGATATGCAAGCGAAATGTTGGAGATGTAATTGTGATGATGCTACATATTTTCATGTATGGTGGACTTGTAAGAAAATTAAGTCTTTCTGGATAAGAATCTGGTGGATTATGCAGAATGTTCTGAAGAAAAAGATAAAGTTCCTACCGCAATTTTTCCTTTTGGGAATAACAACGGACTGTACAGTGATTGAGACTAAGTTGATTTTGAACTTAATAACAGCAGCAAGACTGTTGATTGGACAATATTGGAAGAAAAAAGAATTACCCACAATAGAAGAATGGATATTGAAAGTTTCCAATTTGGCTGAGATGGCTAAAATCTCAGCCTTCTTGAAAGACAGTACTCAAGAAAAATATTTAAATGAATGGAAGAACTGGATTGATTATATTCAAAATAGATATCAGATTAAGAAATTTCGGATTGCTTTTGAATGAAGGATGTTATTTTGATTTTAATGGAAGAAGTCAGGTTATGAGAGAGAAAGATTATAATTGTGTTAGATTTTAAAAATTTAATGTATGACTGTTTTGTTTAAGGAACTATACCTTGTGTTTGCTCCGGGAAGTCCGGGGGGGGGGAGGGGGGGTTTGGAAGGAGGGGGGGAGGGGAAAAAATTTAATTGTTGTTGTAAAACTTTTTCAATTTAAAAAAAAAAAAAAAAAAGAATGATCTCTGGCTGCTTTCCCAGGGCCTGCCTGGCGAATTCCTGAGCCAGGAGAGGGCAGCAGCTTCGCGGCCCTTACTGCATCTGCGTGGACTTCTCAAGCATGCTCATTCACCAGGAAGGAGGAAAGCCTTGATCAGAAGCCAAACCTGGCATCTCTGGCTGCCAGCGGCAGCTGGGGCGATGCTCTCCAAGCTGCAGCAAGGCACCATGTGGAGGACGGCAGCCTCCCTTGTCTTCCTCTGGCTTCATCTCCAGGCGGCAGGTAAGAAAAAAAAAAAAATTCAGCTGGGCTGGCGACGGCAGAGAGCAACGGGTGGGGACAGCCGCTCTTCAAGCCCTGAAGGCGAGGATGGAAGGAAAGAGGATCGCCCTGCTCCCTTGCCAGAGAAGCCAACTTCACGCGACCCATTCAAGCACTTGTTGTTACTGGTGGTGGCCGATGTGGGGTGGGGTCTCTGCAGGCGGGATGGTCGTCACGGTGGTAGATGAACATGTTGGGGACAGTTGGGGAGGGAGGCACACAGATCGGTGGGGATTCCGCTCGAAACGCGCGATTCCCCTTTTCTCTGGTCCTTTGCCTTCAAGGGTGGCTCGGAAGAGGCAAATCTCTCGTGGTGACTCCTCCGGCGTTGCTGGTGGGGCCCAGGGCCACTGCTGCCCTACCGTCGCGCTTCCTTAATCAAATCAACGCTCCTTTTCCGCAGATGCAAGGGTGGATTTCTCCCTGGCGAAAGCTCAAATTCCCGCTTTGTTCGGAGTGCGCCGTGGAGCCTCGGTAGTTCCTCGGTCGTGTTTCTAGGTTTCAGCACCAGGGTCAGAAGCTGCTGGAACCCTTTGAAATGCCGAGCAGCTGGCCCGTGGGCGGCGGGGAGAGAGGCTGGCCAAGAGTTCCCATTGCCAATCTGCCCGAATGAACGCGGTTCACGTGATATCAGGCCATTCCTCAAAATACCGCTTGCAAGTTCAGGTCATGCAGCTTTCCAAAGAGAGATGTGTTGGAGGATTGGCCCAAGACCGATCGCTCTGATCGGTTTCCTAGCATGAGGGTGTTCTTGTGCCCTAGTGTGAAAAGAGCAGTTCAGCAAAACCAAAGCTTTCTAGCCTCCAGAAAATGCAAGGAATAACCTGTCAGTAGCCACCTCTTCACCCCATGATATGTTGCACCTCTTGCTGTTAGATTCAGCCAAGCCATAACATGTTGTACAGGCAGTCTTTGACTTATGACCATAATTGGGCCAGGATTTCCATTGCTAAGCAGGGCAGTTAAGTGAGTTGTGTCCAATCATATGGCCTTTTTTTTTGCCATGATTGTTAAGTGAATTACTGCAGTTAAGTATGTGGTCAGTAAGTGAATCCAGCTTCCCTCATTGATTATGCTGTCTATCTAGACCCGTTCCAGTCCGGCTTCCGACCCGGTTACAGCACGGAGACGGCTTTGGTCGCGTTGGTGGATGACCTCTGGAGGGCCAGGGACAGGGGTTGTTCCTCTGCCTTGGTCCTATTAGATCTCTCAGCGGCTTTTGATACCATCGACCATGGTATCCTGCTACGCCGGTTGGAGGGATTGGGAGTGGGAGGCACCGTTTATCGGTGGTTCTCCTCCTATCTCTCCGACCGGTCGCAGACGGTGTTGACAGGGGGGCAGAGGTCGTCCTCGAGGGGCCTCACTTGTGGGGTACCTCAGGGGTCGATTCTCTCGCCTACCCTGTTCAACATCTATATGAAGCCGCTGGGTGAGGTCATCAGTGGTTTCGGGGTGAGTTATCATCTGTACGCTGATGATACTCAGCTGTACTTTTCCACCCCGGACCACCCCAACGAAGCGGTCGAAGTGCTGTCCCGGTGCCTGGAAGCCGCAGCTGACTGTTGGGGGCGAGTTAGTGGCCCCAAAGGAGGTGGTTCGCAACTTGGGCGTCCTCCTGGATGGTCGGCTGTCCTTTGATGAACATCTGGTGGCCGTCACCAGGAGGGCCTTTTACCAAGTTCGCTTGGTTCGCCAGTTGCGTCCCTTCCTTGACCGGGATGCCTTATGCACAGTCACTCACGCTCTGGTTACGTCTTGGCTGGATTATTGCAATGCTCTCTACATGGGGCTGCCCTTGAGGTGCACCCGGAGGCTGCAGTTAGTCCAGAATGCAGCTGCGCGAGTGGTAATGGGAGCCGCTCGTGGCTCCCATGTAACACCACTGTTCCGTAGTCTGCACTGGCTTCCTGTAGTCTTTCGGGTGCGCTTCAAGATCCTGGTTACCACCTTTAAAGCGCTCCATGGCTTAGGACCCGGGTACTTACGAGACCACCTGCTGTTACCTTATGCCTCCCATCGACCCGTACGCTCCCACAGAGAGGGCCTTCTCAGGGTGCCGTCCGCCAAACAATGTCGGCTGGCGGCCCCCAGGAGTAGGGCCTTCTCTGTGGGAGCACCGACGCTCTGGAACGAACTCCCCCCTGGCTTACGTCAAGTGCTTGATCTTCGGACCTTTCGTCGTGAGCTAAAAACATATTTATTCATTCAAGCAGGACTGGCATAAATAGTGGTTTTTAAATTGGGGTTTTAATAATATTTTAAATTTTTAAATCTTTTAATTATCGGCCATTTAGTAATAGTTTATTTTAATTTCTTTTAATTGTATATACTCTGTATTTTATTTCGGCTGTACACCGCCCTGAGTCCTTCGGGAAAAGGGCGGTATAAAAATTTAATAAAATAAATAAATAAATAAATAAATGCTGCCAAAGTTGCAAATGGCAATTCCATGACCCTGGGATGCTGTAATCATCATAAAACTCAAGTCGGTTACCAAGAGCCTGAATTTTGATCACATGACCATGGGAATGGTGCAATGGTTGCAAGAATGAGAACTGGTTGTAAATCAGGGCTGTTGTAACTTCAAACAGTCACTATGTGAATGGTTGTGAGTCAAGGACCGCCTGTTCTGTATGGCTTCCCCAAATAGGATCCTAGGCCTCTGCTAATTCTTTTACAAACTCCAGTGAAAGGGCAACAGACAACTTTACTAAGGCTGTCTTGAATTCTAGCCATTTGAATGGTGAGGATTCTTACTTGATATTGCCTTTTGGAAACTACACTGTGAAGTTCTTTTGACACTGCAGTCTGAATGTTAGCATGTTAAATCTATCTTCTTCAGATATTGAATCTGAAACACCATCTGTGGGTTTAGCCAGGAAGCAGTGAAAGCCAAGGTTGTAAAATTGAAGGCAGAAAAATCTTAAGGGGTCACAGGGACATCTGATCCACGGGTGGAACCTTACCATTCCATCTACCAATAATATATATTTGGGTTTTCTTTCATAAGACTCAGATGCTAAAATGATCTTTGTTCTATAATGTTATTTAAATACTTTCAAAATATTTGCTTGTTTGCTTTATGTATGGTGTAATTGTTCCAGCATTTGAATGGTATGCCTGTCAGAGCCATTTACCAATAGTTTGCTTATTCTTGCGTGCCAATTTTAAAACTGCACTTATCTGAGAATAAATCCTACCAAAAATGAATGAAATATATAGGTTAGTATTTTATAGTATAAATGTAATGTGTTGGATTCTGGAAAGTGCTCAATAGAAAAAGATGGTATCGGAGGGGGAATTCAGAGTCATGATAGCTAATTGCTGCAAACCAAAAGAATTTCCATATTCAGATGAGTTTTGCATTTTAAACCTTTAAAATTTTATATATGTGATTAAGTATAAATAGAGGAAACATGGTTGTTCCATTTTACTGCATGCGCTAATAGTCCAGTAAAAGCAAAATGCTTGGTTACTATGGAGAAAATTAATTTTTCATGGGGAGATCTAGCTTGCTTGCCCCCAAGGGCCAAGTGACCTATTAACCCAAATTCAGTGCCATTCTATAATTCTGTAAGCTTCTTTCAGCCCATCTCCCCTTTACGGTGCATTCATTCAGGTTATTCTTTGACTCTCTCCCTTCAAAGCATGTTGACTCTCATTGTTTTTCTGTCAGAAAGATTTATATTCATCTTCAGCTGTGGTTTTGATAAAGGTAAATGCAGTTCTTCCTCAAATCAAGCTCAATTCCTAGACATTTCATGTACATTTCCACACAGTTTTTGGCAACAGTACAGAAGGGGATTGCTATGTTGCTATTTTAAGTCATGCTTTTGGATGACAATCTACATGTATTTTGGGTCATGCTTTGTTTTTGTGGAAGAAAGTTTGTTTCTGGAAGCTGAAGGTGAGGGTTAATGAGTTGCATTAGTAATTTCTTCCTATGATTTAAACACAGTGTTTTCTGCAATTAATAAAGTATGTAGGTATCAAGAAAAAGGTCCTAGCCATCCAATTTCCATAACTAATTTATTTTCCCAATGAACAGATTCTCTCTCTCTCCCTCCCTCTCTCTCTCAGCAATATTCAGTCATGAGAGCCACCATATGCTATATAGCCTAGATGAATATTGGTCTTCTCAGTGAGCATTAAGTTTCTAGCACACACACACATTTTAATAGGTCATATAACGTTGCTATTGAGAAAACACCAGCAGTGTGATTCCTGAATCACGTAGGAGAGGGGAATCCGTCTGCTGGCAAACAGAACTGGGAAATTCATCTAATTATATTCTACAGTTATGAATTATAAATTATGATTTAGTGTTATGTATCTATATATATATATATCCTTAAAATGCACTGCACTTAATGTTGCTGCAGATCTTCTTGAAATATATTCTCCATTAAACTTGGGTTGAAACAATTTAAAAATGGCTTTCATGCAAAATTCATAGTAGAAAAGACATTTCATTGTGAGATAATTCTATTATGTGAAATCTACAATATTTATTATGTCAATAGCATGGTAGGTAAAATACATTTGTGGAAGTTAATTAAATAAATTATGCAATGACACAGCCACATCCTTGATTTGTCTTATAGATGAGATGATAGGCATTCAGAAGACATGATGATGTCAAAAAGATTTTGCACACATAACATTGTTGCATGAATGTTCACACAGGTTAATAATTCACATTATTTCAATAATGACATGTAATGTATGTAACATCACTAACCTGCCTTTTATCCCCTGTGGATGCCTGTGGATAAGATCAAAGAATCATATTGTTTAATCTTTTACAATAACAGTAATAGGAAGCTCTTCAGAAAAAAGTGAATATGCCTTGAATAATGCTTTAGAGTAATTTTTAAACCAAGAGCTTTGCCATGCTATCACTCACTAAAATGATAAATGAATTTGTATGAAACCCTATGAATAAAACTAATGATTTTATTAGCGTTAGGATTGGACATGAAGTGAATATGTATCTTAATCTCAATAATTAAACTTTGATCTATATATTAAATAGAATTCCCTGTGACTTTTGGCATATAGAAACAACAGAGTACATGTTCCTCCAGTACCTGTGCCTCATAGACATTTGCATGAGCCACCCTCTCACAATACTGTATAAATATCCATGGCACACAGGATAATTTAATATCCCTCACTCCTGCTTGTAGATACAAACCTTGGTATAATGTTGCTATGTTGTGTGCAGCAGCAATTAAAATCCTCCAGATGATGACCTCAGTCTCAAACAGTCTTAATAAAACTTGAACTTGTTAGTTAAGAATGTTTTGTATTGTGGTAGATTTAGTTAGCCATATACTAATTTTTATGTTTCGCTGTATTAAATTAATGTTTTTAATTACTGTTACTTTTAAAATTACTATTACACTCTTCTTATGCTGGTCTGTGACCATAATACAGATTTGATTGCTATTAAGTAGAAATGATAGTACTGTAGAAAAGAAAGCATTAAAAATGCTGAACTTTATCAACCTGTGCACTTCTAAAAATGGATATACTTCCGCATGCCACTCAAGGTAAGATATCAGTGGCATGTGAATATTTTTGAGAGAAGGTAAATCCAAGTATTGGTAATTTGTGAAAGTATCTAATAATAGGTGCCATTTGGTATATATTCTGCAGAAACTAGGGTTTGTCCATTTCAACTGTATATTAAATCCTTATCAAGAAAATGTAATCAAACATATTGCAAAAAATTTATCCCTCTTTTGTATTTCATATTAAATGCAACATAAACTTTTAAACAGCCTGTAAAATAAATAAGTAGGTAAATATTAAAATGTACATTTCAAAATAACATCAGTAGTAATTATTGTATTCTTATTCTTTAAATAAGCTATTGTATGTTGTGCTGAATACTCCCACACATCAATTGTAATTTGTTTATATCCATATTCTGGATCTTGGTCAAGTTTATGTTTTTGTAGATAACTTTTACAGAGAATCCTAAAGCGTCAAACTATTCAGCCAGCATCTGAATATTTATTTATTTATTAAATTTATATGCAGCCCATGTCACTGTCAAGTGACTCGAGGTGGCTTATAAACTTTATAAAAAACAAAGGTCAAACCATTAAAATATTAAATGAACAGAGATTAAAACCAGAATATTATGGGAAGGAGGTGAGATTGTCCTAGTCCACTATCTACCTCCAAGATGGAATACCCTAATTGGAGCCCAAGGCCAATTGGCAGAGCCTGTTTTCTTATGGAAGGCCAAGATGATGGGAGCTGATCTCACCTCAGGGGGCACGATGTCCGAGAGGGCAGCAGCTAAGAAGAAAAGGCCCTTCTCCTGGACCTCTTGTTTCAGGGGTAAAATGAGGTAAAATTCAGAGGTAAAATGAGGACCCAGATTGTTGGGGGCAATATGCTAACTCTGTAAATCACTAGAGAGGGCTGTAAAGCACTGTGAAGCACTATAAATCTAAGTGTTACCATGAATCCAACAAATCTATTGTTACCATGAGGAGATAACTGATTAACAAGCAAATGTTGAAAGCTATCCAGTCATCTTTAAGTTGAGTTTTAATTGAAAAATAGGAAGTCATAGAAAACATATATTCTTGGCTACCAACGCCTCAGAAATTCAGCCTAAAATGAACAAGAAAATAATAACATGTATTTCTTTGAAAGAATGGCTGGTGGAAATAGACACTTAAAATAATCCGGTTGTGTTCACAAATAGGGGGATTTATATTGCACAAGTGTTTTACATAGCAAAGAAAATAAATTATACTGCTTTGTTGTATGTTGATCTATACTTCTCCTAGATAGGATATTTAGAATGAGTGACCCTGATTTGATTTTGAAAAACGTAGGAATTCTGTTTCATTGCATAAAATTGATTAAGCAATTTCAATGATTTTCTTTCTATTCTGGAGTTGTAAGAAAAGAATAATGTTGAAATTTTACTAGTGTAAAATGAGGAGAATGTAGACTATAATCTTTTTCTTCATAGAGCCAGAAGAGCCCAACATTCAGTTTGTTTCATTAAAAAAAATGGCTAGGTGAACATGGCAGTTCTACCCTTGGCTTTTATGTATTTAACGAAATTTCGAACACACCCCTGTTCTAATGGACTCTTGACTGCGAAGAGAAACAAACATTGGATAATAAATAAACCTAGTACAATCGTTTTCTGTTATTAAAAATGTCAACAAAATATATATTACAATTCTTGTTAGACAATGCTGTCCAGTTGTGACCAACTCAAGGGGGCTCAAGGGTCAACTCCAATTCTCAGCTGAGAAAGCCTGCTTTATCTGAGAGACATTTCTGTCATCATGTGGCCAGCATGAAAATACGGAATACAGTTCCCTTCCCACCAAAGTGGTACCTATTTATCTATTTGCATGAACATCATGTGTTGGTTATCACCTTTAAAGCGCTCCATGGCTTAGGACCAGGTTATTTACAGGACCGCCTACTGCTACCGTTTGCCTCCCACCGACCCGTGTGCTCTCATAGGGAGGGCCTCCTCAGGGTGCCGTCAGCCAAACAATGTTGGGTGGCGACCTCCAGGGGGAGGGCCTTCTCTGTGGGGGCTCCTACCCTCTGGAATGAGCTTCCCCCAGGACTTCGACAACTTCCTGACCTCTGGATCTTTCGCCATGAGCTGAAGTCATACCTCTTCTTCCGTGCAGGACTGGCATAGAATTATTATTAATTATTAATTTTAATGGGGTTTTACGGTTTTTAACGTTTTTAACTATGGGCCAAATTTAATAGGTTTTTTAATATTGGTTTTAATTGTATTGTATTTATTTATTGTTGGTTTTATCTGGCTGTAAACCGCCCTGAGTCCTTCGGGAGAAGGGCGGTATAGAAATTTTATTATTATTATTATTATTATTATTATTATTATTATTATTATTATTATTATTATTATTATTATTATTATTATTATTATTATCATCATCATCATCATCATCATTTGCCTTGTTCCTCATTTTTTGAGGAACAAGGCAAAAATGAGCACAATTGATAAGTGAGGTAGGCTTTATTCAGATGAACTATTGCCCTAGAAGCTTGTTAGTCTAATTCTGAATTATTTATTTATTTATTTATTTGATTTGATTTTTATACCGCCCTTCTCCCGAAGGACTCAGGGCGGTGTACAGGCATAATAAAACCGACAATACAATATACAAATTTAAAATACAATTTAAAAAACTTATTTAAATTAGCCCAATGATTAAAATTTACCATACTAAAAACCCCGTTTAAAATTACTAAATTTAAGATTAAAATCCCAATTTAAGCCAGCCCCGCGCGGATAAAAAGGTGAGTCTTGAGTTCGCGACGAAATGTCCGAAGGTCAGGTATTTGGCGTAAACCCGGGGGAAGCTCGTTCCAGAGTGTGGGAGCCCCCACAGAGAAGGCCCTTCCCCTGGGGGCCGCCAGCCGACATTGTTTGGCGGACGGCACCCTGAGAAGTCCCTCTCTGTGGGAGCGTACGGGTCGGTGGGAGGCGTATGGTAACAGCAGGCGGTCCCGTAAGTACCCAGGTCCTAAGCCATAGAATTATGTTCTATGGGAAGTGAGACCTTTTTTTATTATTATTTTAAATGATTCCCAGGGATAATGTAAAAAGGCAGCATCTTTTAGTGTATTATTGGTTTGACACCTTCTGGAAAATGTCCAAGCATTGACCATAATTAATAAATCAATACATGGATATTAGTGAGTTGGAAGAATAATACATTAGGGACCAGTCAATGAAATCTGAATTCACCTGAGTAAACCCACACACAATCTAATTGGCCCAAATACTATAGCTGAGCTTGAAAAGCATTTTTGTGAATCAAAAAAAGGAAGCCTGTTCTGTTTGCTCCTATTTTGATCATTTTGAGTATATATGATTTCTTTATTCCCAATGATTCCTAACTTGTATCAATGGTTTTAAAACAGTAGCAATAGCTACTATATCTCATTCTCCTATTATTTTTCATTCCTATTATTTTGCGCCCCTTCCTTGACCCGGATTCCCTATGCACTCATGCCCTTGTCACTTCCCGCCTGGACTACTGCAATGCTCTCTACATGGGGCTCCCCTTGAAAAGCATCAAGAGGCTCTAGCTGGTCCAGTATGCGGCTGCGCGGGTAATAGAGGGAGCACCACGATGCTCCCATGTAACACCTCTCCTGTGCAGGCTGCACTGGCTACCGGTGGTCTTCCGGGTACAATTCAAGGTGTTGGTTATCACCTTTAAAGCGCTCCATGGCACAGGACCGGGTTATTTACGGGACCGCCTACTGCCACCAATAGCCTCCCATTGGCCTGTGCGTTCCCATAGGGAGGGCCTCCTCAGGGTGCCGTCAGTCAAAGAATGCTGACTGGCGACCCCCAGGGGGAGGGCCTTCTCTGTGGGGGCTCCTGCCCTTTGGAACGAACGGCCTCTGGGGTTGCATCAACTCCCCGACCTCCGGACTTTTAAACGCGAGCTCAAGACTTTGTTATTCTATCGCGTGGGGCTAGCCTAATGAAATTTTAATGGGAGCTTTTATGATAGTTTTTACCCTAGTTTTAATTTTTGGCCAAATTTTAGAATTAGTTTTTAAATATGTTTTTAACTTTTGTTTATTGCTATGTTGTTTTTATATTGGCTGTGAACCGCCCTGAGTCCTTCGGGAGAAGGGCAGTATAAAAATTGAATAAATAAATAAAATAAATAAATAAAATATGCAGCATTAAACTGTAGCTTTGTTGCATATTCAAGTTTTAGTAAACTTGAATAGATATCGACCATCATTCTACTGAGATTATACAGTTGTGAGGAATGCTGGCTTCAGACACTTTTATATTTAGTTGGGCATTGATATCATTTAAAAATGTTCACTACCCAACCCATTAGCACACTTAATGGAAGACTAAATGAATGGAAGCATTATTGAAAAAAGAACATGGAATGATAATTATGACAGAAACTATTCTGCCTTGTGGTTTTAATGCACACATGTACAGTATGTTTTTAATATTGTACTCCTTATATTTTAATATTGACTTTTGTTACTTTAAATGTTTAATTTTATTTATAAAATATTAATAGACTAAGCAATATCCAAGGAATTAAGATTGTTACAATCAATTGATAATTGTTAGCTGGTCTGAGAATACAAATGAGATAGACAGACAGATCTGCACCTTTTAAAACCAGGTGCAAGTCTTGGAGGTTCTTTGGTTGGGCTGTTTATCATTAGCTTGTTTGGCAGTTCTTTGATTTGGGTATTGTTTGCTTCTTGATTGTTGGTCTGATATTAATCTTGGGTATTAATCTATGCTCATCTGGGTATTGATTCTGGTAGGGAGGTGTTTTGGTCTTTTTTGGATTATTGATTGTCTTTTTTGCATGGACTCTAGAAGAGGAAGTCAAGCTATTCTCCAAAGCACCTGAGGAGGTGGAAGCAATGGGTGTAAACTAATCAAGGAGAGAAGCAACTTAGAACTAAGGAGAAATTTCCTGACAGTTGGAAAATTAATCAGTGGAACAACTTGCCTCCAGAAGTTGCGAATGCTCCAATACTGGAAGTTTTTAAGAAGATGTTGGATAACCATTTGTATGAAGTGATGTAGGGGTTGGAGTAGAAAATCTCCAAGGTCCCTTCCAACTTTGTTATTCTATTCTATTATAGATGTTGTTTATATCTGTGTCTATTAATGGCCATAATTTCTCTAGGCATTATATCGTAATTATATTTACTTTCCACAGAAATATTATTCTTTGGTTATTGCTGAGGTACATGCAGTGTTACAGTCAAAGGAAGCTGAAATGACCTGCATATGTTTCTCAAGGTTAACAATATTTGGTATGTTTGTGTATAATCATCATGTCATATGTCAGATCTGATTACTTTGATGAAAATACTTGGCCTTTTGCTGCCTCAACTGGAAGTATCACCATATTCTGTAATGACTATTGCAATATATAGAATTATCAATCATCCTTGAATTGGTTAGAATTTTATTTTTAGAAAATTATGGAACTTTTTTAAGGTGATGTATATCAACAAGTAATGAAAAAACATGATCTGGTTCCCTATATATAAGATTTCCTTATAGACCAGAATACCAATTTGCAAGATCTGAGTCTGGAGATTTTGAAGCTATTTGAACATCTCATAAACATAATGAAATAGTCAGAACAAATTTTTCTTCTCTATTGAAACTTTTACTCCATAATTTCATATGTAATAAAGTTCAGAGACTGTTACTTCATCAGTCAATCAACTAGTTCTCTTTATTTTCCCAAGATTGTTGCCTTATTCCAAAATTATTCTGCCTTACTAGGCCTTATCCATTATTTAGCAGCAGAATGTTCTAGACTTCAGGAGAGTCTAATTTTCTGGAAGAATTATTGTTAAGAATTATCGCATCATCCATCTATGAGCCAGTGAATTTGTTCCAGATCTTTACTTCAGTGAATAGACTAGTGTTGACTTTACTTTTAGTGTGGTTGAGTGTTTAATAATATCTAGTTCTGTCCAGTTTATTTCAGAATCTAGATATAATTCAAAAGCTTTAAATCATTAGTATTCAAGAGTACAAAAATTTCCACCTGAATTTGTCATTTCTTAATTTTCTCATGGAATGTCATTTTCAGAATCAGAAGAGGTAGTGTTGCTGATGTGTATTTCAAAAATATGTTTTAGAATATAGAAATATATTTAGCACATTCCACTTGTAAAATATATCATATAGTAGTAATATTTAAAATAGGTCATAAACACAAAAGAAAATTAACAAAAATGTAGACATATGGATGCAGATAGATCAGAGATCACATCTATTTACTGTACCTGCAAACAGACATATGCAAATAGTTGCTTTCCCCAAGAACACACATATAGTCACACACACATAATTTATATACACATATAGACACCCACACAATCTCTTCTCTGCCTTATATTCCATAAGCACAAAAGCCTTCAGGTTTGGTGACAAAAGCGCTGTGTTCTCTGTAGCATTGATGGCTGCACCACAATGGTTTACAACCGCTTGAGGAAAGAATGATTTACTAGGGCTTTTCTTTTCCGTCTAAAATGTGATGACACTTCATTCCCCAGCTGTAGCAGTGTTATGACTTCTCCTTTAACAAACAGAAAGAATAAGTCTTGGGGCTCACCCTTCTTTCTACCCCCACCAAAGCATAGCACAATTGAAGGCAGTACCACAAGAATAGTGGTTTTCTCCACTGCCTAGCCTTCTTCATCATGTATGTACAGAGAGCAGTCAATTATAGTGATTGCTGCTGCTGCTGCCCATTTCTCACTTCTTCGATTATGGCTTTGCTGACTCTGTCCACATCCTTCTGCTGGGGTGTGAATCAAGTCCTCTCTGTGGAAGAAAAGAAATGCAGCTGAACAAAGACTAAGAAGACAAATTTATTCTAGTACTGATTTTTCCAGTTTACTGAAGAGAAATTTATATTTAGTTCCCAGTTTGTTTGCATATTTACACGATCTAGAATGAATTTTTTTTATTGAAATACCCTTTCGGTAGAATTTTGCACTCTCTTTTGCATGCTTAAAGGAAGTGTACAGGAAATCACATTTTACATACAGTTGTGCATGATCTCATATAACTGAGGAAATGGTGCACAAAACTGCACAAGGCGCTTGGCAAAATTGAAGAATAGAAAATATGCCCATAAAATGTATACATAAGAGAAAATTGACATTTAAATGTGTGAAGGTATACTTTTAATAAAAAATATAAAAGGTAAGTATCACTAAATTGACCACCAATTAGTCATATGCATTTATTCCTAATTTTAGGCTACTGTATAAGTCTGAGATTTGACTTTTTAGACGTTACCCAATGTTGCTTATACCTCATGACAGTAATGTTCCTTGAATGACCAAATATTTGTTTTTCTTTTTTATGAAGAATAATTTAACATCGTATTTTTGCTCTGTTTTAAGGATTGTCTTCTTTTTCCTTAAATAGGATGTTTTTCAGGAGACAGTGGACACTTTTTGGCAGTTCATCAGAGGAAGAATTGGAAGCCAATGTTCATTTATCATCGTGCACAAAGTATTGAGAAAAGTTTGGATACCAGTGATCAGAAGTATTATGGAAAAAATTTCCACTTGCCTTCCCATGTAAAAATAGGCAAGTTGCACCCTGCAATCATAGTTAAATCAGCATTCTCCAGACCGGCATTTGACCCGAGTCTCAATCTCCTAGCTATGACCGGGGAGCACCAGGAAGTGGAAAACCTGCCCATCCCAGCAGCTAATGTAATCACTATGGTAAGAACCTTTGCTCTTCTAAGGCATTTTAGTTTCTTAAATCATAGCTCAACTCAGGAATGCTTAGTTCAACTTTCTGAAACAGGTACTCAGTAGATGCATAAGGATAGTACCAGTGGTGGAATTCAAACTTTTTTACTACCGGTTCTGTGGGCATGGCAGGGAAAGGATACTGCAAAATCTCCATTCCCCCCCTACTCTGGGTTTCATGTCCCACTCCTCCGCTGACGGCCGGGTCAGGGAAATCCGAATCAGGCTTGCCTCTGAAGCTCTGCCCAAAGTCCTAGCAAAGTCCTCAGAGCAGGCAGGAGACCAGAAAGTGACTTCAGCAAGATAAGTTCGACTTTGCCTGACTCAGAGACTGCCAGAAAGCAGATCCTTTATATAGGCCATGGGGTGTGGCTCCATGACTCAGCACTCATTAAGGCCTGCCCCTCCCTTCCTTCTGTTGCCTCCGCCTATCCAGTCTTCTGATGCGAGGGTCACTCCAATCAGCAGCTGTTGGAAATAAACTTTCTTCAGGCTCACATGCTGTGGAGGAGGGGGAGGGGTCTAGCTGCTCCGTTTGCCTGGGCATGGAGCCAGGGCTGGGACCGGGAGGTGCCCCCTCCTCTTCAGCTTGTCTGGGCATGGAGCCAGGACTGGGGCCGGGAGGCATACATTCCTCCGTGTTCGGGAGCAGATAAGAAGGCCCCGGCTGCTGTGAGAGCGGGCAAGACACAACACTGGGGCCAGCCAGAGGTGGTATTTGTCAGTTCTCCGAACTACTCAAAATTTCCGCTACCAGTTCTGTAGAACATGTCAGAACCTGCTGAATAGCACCCCTGGATAGTACTGTAGGAAATCTCAGTCAATATTGTCTGACCATATATGAATAGTAGCAAGTTGAGAAAGCCTGCTTTATCATGTTCTTGGTTTCCAGAATTCTAATGGAAACTTTCTTGGAGGAGTCTGTTTGAGGAACTGAGACCTGAATTTTCTACCACCACCACTGAATGTAGTTCAAGAATTGACACCTAATTTATTCTGAAGTCCACTTAAAAAATTCTCCAAAGTTTATAGTGAACGTGATCAAAGATAGCATGGATGAAATCCAAATTCAGCCTTTTTTATTATTATAGGTTTTGGTTGTTAAGGTAATTCCTTCAGAAAGGAAGGAAGGAAGGAAGGAAGGAAGGAAGGAAGGAAGGAAGGAAGGAAGGAAAGAAAGAAAAGAAAAGAAAAAGTGGAAGCATGCATTAGGTCCCCAATATGTTTGATGTTTAAAAGAAAATAAAATGATGGCTCCATTTTGGGGATGCATTCCTGGGGGTTCTCAGCTGCCATATTAAATATCTCAATAAAATAATGTAAAGCCCTTATTAGTATAGTCCCAAATACCACAGGATGAATTATCAAATTTGTGCTTGAAGAAACCATTTGTGAATTTGAACTAAGGCTCTACTTGTAGGCTACAGAAAAGATCCCATCAATCCCATCTTAGCTATTATTTATTTATTTATTTATTTATTTATTTATTTATTCGCACTTTTATACCGCCCTATCTCCCTAGGGACTCAGCTATCCTAAACAATATTCATTTTTATAAGCCTTATAAGTATTTGCATTAATGATACAAATCTCGATGTCTCAAGGGTAGTATGAAAACTCCTTGCCATGGTTTGAATCTTTCCAAGTGAATTTTTTAAACATAATTTCTACTTGAAGCCCAAACTCGGCCTATTTATAGTAATTGTTCTCATATAGCCACTCTATTAAATCTCCATTAAATACCTAGTAGGAAACTTGATTTTCTCTTTTTTAATGTTTTTGCACAAAATAGTGACTGTGATTAAAATGAGTCCAACTGAGAACCATATGGGCAGTTTGGCTGGACATAAGACTGTGAATTATGAATCCAGAGAGGATCATTTAGTAGTGTACAATCTTCTATCAGTATATATCCGTGGGCCACTGTTCTTTTTGCCTTGCTCGCCTTGGATGGAAAAAAAACATCATTCCAAGCTTAATTATAGGAGGGCCAGTTGTTACCTGGCTAATAGTGCCTCTGAGAAGCCTTAAGAGAATTTTTATCAGTGGGGTTTCTCTTATATGCAGGAGAAGCTTTTACCCTTCAGGCACTTTTAACAAATTTGGTTTTGAGAGCTGTGTTTTTCCCCACTCTGTATCGCAAATAAAGCTTTTATAGAATGAATCCATGTTTATTTCTGCAAAAGGAGAGCTCTGCTGTTTGCTTCTTTCTCATTCTTTCCGGTTTGGTATTTTTGGGAGAATGGAAATAACTGGTTTTGCTTATCAACATTTGTTTTTCAGGAACTGCTCTGAAAGAGTTCTTTTTCTCCAAGATCTTTTGGAGGATTGTATTGTTTTCCATCATTGTTATTGTAGGACAGGGCAAGAGTGCAGAATCTTTTGATGTTTCACACTCATAGTAGGCCAAGTGAAGTCATACAGCAAGGAGGGTTGCAACATACTTACTGTATGAGGGGCTAAAATTTTGTCCCTTCTTCTGTTTGGTGGAGATATATTTGAGGCATATTTTTAGGTTTTGCTTTTCCCTTGCTCCCAAGGGAATGGGAAACTGAAATTCATTGTGGTTAGATAAGAGCCTGGGTTGAAAGCTTTCGATTGATCTCTGAGGTTTCATATTGCTCAACTCTATCCACATAATTGATTATCCTGTATTTCATAGAAGGATTTCTTCAAACATAGATATTTGTATATGCTTGTATGTATTTCTGCAATAGATTCTTTGTGTAATGTATATAATCTGTGATGTGCTTATGTGTGTATGTATATAAAGAGAGAGAATGATAGATAGATAGATAGATAGATAGATAGATAGATAGATAGATAGATAGATAGATGATAGACAGACATAGATAGACATAGATAGATTAGATGATTAGATTAGATTAGATTAGATTAGATTAGATTAGATTAGATTAGATTTCCCTTCTCATCCTTATGTGTGGTATGCATCTTCCTCAGTCTTGATCCTCTACCATAGGCCTAAGAGTTTGAGCGTTCTGCACAGGATCTGTGCAGAAGAGAGAGCTCTGATGTAATTCCTGGGATCTGTTGGAGCCATTCTCATTTTAGGAGTCACAGCTCCCATCACCACTGAAACCACTTTGGCCTTTACTTTGTATATCATCCCCATTTCCACCTGCAGGCCTGGAATTTCTCCAGTTTCTCATACTCTTTCCTGATGTTCCTGTCACTTGGCACCGCTACATCTGTCACCACTGCTATTTTCTGGTCTTTGTCTACTATCTCAATGTCTGGTTGATTAGTTAGTACCTGATTAGTTAATACTAATTAGTTAGTATTAGTTAGTACTTGTCTGGATCTGGAAATCCCACAGGATCTTAGCCCTCTTATTTTCCATAACTTTTTGTTATGGAATCTCGCATCTTGAGATACTGTAGCTCAATTTAAGGCTCAAGCAGACTTCTCTGGCACTGCATATGAGAGAATATATGTATCTGTCATTTGGGAATGGTTGCTTACGCATTCCTTTTATATGATAAAAAAATTTAACACTCTTACTAAGGGACCCTCAAACAGCAAAGTACAGAACGTCAACCAATCAGCATGCAGAGCACACACCTCTGCAGTTGGAATTTGGGAGGTGTTTGAGTCTACCCGACTGCAGCCCTGTGCAACCTCTGCTTACCCCCCAACCCCTTCACAGCGTAGGTATGTGGCGACAGCTATGGGCAGTTGCAGACACCTCTAAATTAGGCTTTCTCTGAAAAGTTTGCTATGAGACTAAAAGGAGAGGTTTGGTGGGAGGGATAAAATACGCATTGTTCTGAGCTCTTTGGGAAAAGGATGGGATGATAAAAGAACAACCAGAGAGACGTCCGGTTGGCTCCACTTCATTGATGGTGGTCTTTTTTAGACCGCTAACCCCATGAGTCCATAGAGCCGCCAGGACAGTGTAAATCAGCTGTCCGGCGGCTTGAAAATCTCTCCCTTGGGTGAAGAGGGAGAGATGAGCATTCGGGCTGAAGTTGAGCCCCCCAGAGAAACCCCAGGAAAGTTTCTGGAGGCTTGAGGGGAGCGCTCCTTCTAAAGCCTGAAAGAAGCTCTGGACCCGGAGGGCATCTGCCTTTTGGCAGAAAAAAAGGTAGCGTCCAATCTCTGCGGCAGAAATGGATTTGTGATGGATTGTAACGCGGATAGAGCAGAAACTGGAGTTCTAGCATTTGTTTGCAAGAAGATTGTAAACCCCTAATAGAGGACACATTTGTTGCGAAGATAGGAGAGAAGAAAGCAAATGGCATTTTGTGGAATGCAAGCAAATGGCGATTTGTGTATTGGAAACGAAAGTTAAGGCAATGCTTATTAACAGCCAGTGTGGAATCAGGAGGTATACAAGAAGATACTGACTAAATGGAAGAAATGAGAATTTTATGATTTATATTTTTTCTTCTTCTTTGGGATTATAGTGATTCAGAAGAAAAGCCTTTTGAATTTTTTCTTTTTAACCCTTTTTTGTCCTTTTTTTGTTTTTGTTTTTGTTTTGTTTTTTGTTACTGGGTAGGTTATATATTTTAAAAATGGCTTTTAAGCAAATAGTACCAAAAGCCACTAAAAATTTTGAAACTTCTTCAGTTCAGATACGAAAATTAAAAGAAGATATTAAAGAGGAATTAAGGAATTTTTTACAGTAGTTTTTGGAGGCTCATCTTTCAGAAATAGATCAAAAATTTGATGAAATAGAGAAAGAGATGTTGGATTTTAAGGAAGTGGTGGAAGAGCAAAAGAGGGAAATGAAAATGGTAAAGGATGCAATTTCACAAATATTAAGGTCTTGTATTCAAATGGAGGATAGTTTGGAGGAATTTAATAAAGTTAATTTAGAGTTGCAAAGGAAAATAGAGGAAATTCAAAAGAATCAAAATAACTGGAACTTAGATAATAAGATAGAAGATATACAGGCTAAGGTAGATAGGGCAGATGAAGAAAGAGTAATATTACAATATAGATTAATGGAATATGCTATAAGGGTGAGGAGGTTGAAGGAAGGTAGGAAGGAAAATTTAAAACAGATTTTTACGCAAACTTTTGCTCAGAGCCAGAAGACTTTGAGATTAATATTGAAAGAATTTATCGTATTAATTCTTGGTGGGCAAGACAAAATAGATTACTGAGGGATGTGGTTATTTATTTTACAACTAAAAAGGTTAGGTATGAAATCTTGCAAGCTTTTTATAAAAATAAATCTCAAATATTGGGACAAGATATAAAAATAATGAAGGAAATTCCTCCCAAAATGTTAAGAAAGAGAAGAGAATTTGCTTTTTTAGTGGATGAGTTTAAGAAACATCAGATATATTTTAGATGGGAAGTTCCAATGGGTTTGTCAGTGAATTTTAAAGGTAGAAAGTATTTTCTTAGTACAGTTATGAAAGCAAGAAATTTTTACATTAATGTTTTAAAGAGTGGGAATCCTTTGTTGTCAGATGCTAAGTTAACTGGTCTGGAGATGATGGAAAATAGAATAGGAGAGGGGAGGAATGTTTAAGATGTGAATATGATGATTATGGTTGATTTTTAGAATTGATTTGTTTAGGATATAAATTATAGGATTTTTGTTATTTGTTATTTGTAAGGTATAAACCTATGGGATGATACTATTTAATTTTGAAGGATGGAAAGTAAAATTTATGAATTTAGATAATGTTGTGGATGTAATGATGTTAATTGTTTACTGTTACATTGTGGATGTAATTTAAATGATTATTCGTTTTAATTGATATGCCTTGGATATAAGTTTATAGATAGCAAAAGTTATGAAGTTAAGTTGGAAATACCGTACCTGAGAGACTTTATTCGAATTGATATTTGATTGATGGAGTAATATTGGAAGACTGGACAATAAATGTTATGACAATTGAAGAAATATATTAGTGATGAATATTTGAGTTCGAGAGATGGACTGTAATCTAAGAAATGGACTTATGAAGAAATATACAAGTGGGGAAAAAATTTGAATGTGAGAAGGTAATCTATAAGACTGTAATCTAAGAAATGGACTTATGAAGAAATATACAAGTGGGGAAAAAATTTGAATGTGAGAAGGTGGACTAATTTTAAAAATGGACTGTAAGAAGACGTAATCTATGAAGGGAAGATTGTACTTGTATTGTTCTTTTTTTATTATTCTTTCTTATCTCTTTATTTTTATTGTAAGGGGATTTAAAGTTTCAGAGAGGGGTGGGAGTTTATGTATAAGTATATCTTAGCTTGTGACTGTTGCTCTGGGAAGTCCGGGGGGGTAGGGGGTAGGGGAAGAGGGGTGGAAAATGATACATGGATTGGTTATCAATGTACAGTAATGATTGAAGATATGAAATTAAAATTTGAAATGAAATTGGGGCTGCTCGACTGCCATTTCAGAAGGAAAGGGAGAGAGGAGTAGAAGGAGGGAAGAAAGTAGGTAGGAAAGAGGTGAGAAAGAGGAGGGGAATAAGAAGGTTAGACAGGGTGGAAGAAGGGAGGAGTGGAGAAGGAGGAGAGGAAGTAGTAAAGTGAAGGAGATGAAGGATGGGAAAGTAGTAGAGGGTAGAGGGAGGTTGTGAAGAAAGGAAGTGGCAGTCGGGCAGGCCCGAATCAGTAATAAATATAAATTAATGATTAATGATGGATAAAAGATTGTACATAAATGTTGAAAAATGGAAATAAAACTTTTTTGAAAAAAAAAAAAAGAACAACCAGAGCAACCATAATATATCCTTTGTGCTTTGGACCCAAAAGATTTTAATTCACAGTCTACAGCAAAATCAGTTGCTTTGCCTAATCAGACCTAAGAGTGGGGATTCCAAGCCTGATTAGAACTCAGGGCATGCTAGTGACTATCAAACTGAAGTTGCAGGAGAAAGATCTCAACTGAAGTGAAAGCCTTAGTTTTTATCTTGCTAGTTATTCTTACATGGTCAATCCAAGGAGACAATTGGAAAGGATGATGTTGTTATATAATTACATTTCTTGAATTTCTTATGACAGATTAGGATTGCCTAGAAAATATTCCCAAAGGGACATGGTGGCTCAGGGGCTAGGATGTTGAGCTTGTCGGCAACAACTAGCACGTATGTGCGAGGGGAACCTTTACCTTTACCTTAGAAAATATTCAAAATGAAAAAGATCTTCTGCAGTTTCTAAGACTGAAAATCAGGCTTGTCAGATGTTACATCTTTTTTATCCTGCTCTACGGAATAGAGAGTTGGTCTCTGACAGAAAACCACTTGAAGAAACTAGAAGCATTTGAAATGTGGATTTACAGATGGCTATTATAAGCTGGGTTAACAAAATCACAAATGAGGAGGTGATAAGCCACCTAGGAAAGCAAAGGGAAATCATCAAAGCCATTAAAAACCAAAGAATATTTTGGACATGTAATGCGACACCCAGAAAAATGCAGCATCCTTCACTTAATCCTCCAGAGAAAGATTGAAGGTAAACGAGACCTGGCAGAAAAAGAACATCATGGCTTCAAAACCTAAGGGACTGGTTTGGACAATACTCAGCAGCACTTTTTCATGTGGCTGTTGAGAAAAATAGGATTGCCAATATGATCGCCAACGTCCGATGATGGATATGGCACAAGAAGAAGAAGAAAATATTGTTTTTCTCTCTCACCTAACCTTTTTTTAAGAGAACAAGACCCTGAATTCAATTTAGGTTTTGATTTCTGAAAAGGAGAAGAGGAGATGGAGGGCAATTGCTGCTATTAAGAGTGAAATTTTCGGTTTTGAAAATAAAGCTTACAGGAAGCAGTTATTCGGTACACTACCCTTTCAAAGGCTGAGAGTTCAGTGGGTATACTTAAGAATGAATGAAATTGATTTGTGACTCTAGCAATAAAGGTTTTGTGCAAATGAACAGTATCAGGATTTAGCCTGAGGGGGTTTATTTAGAGACAGAGCCTCTTCAGAAGATTTTTATGGACCCTTGAAAGGTTTCTAATTCAATAACACTTTTATCTAGTATGGATTATTTATTTATTTTTCTACTAAATAGCACCGGTAATGCAATTTCAGATTCTTGAAGCACAATTTGATAACAATATTGAAATTACACATAATATTATATGCCTGTTTATATTGTGATTTTAGATGTTACATTAATTTTAACATAAAATACAATGTGCTTTTTTCTAATTTCTTGTATGACTTCACATTTTCTTTCTTTATGTTCCCTTTCCATTCTTTCTATTGGAAGACTCTTTTTTCTAATATTTTTATACTTATGCTTTTTCTTTTGCAGTCCAACTTCCACTGTCATTTTTTCAGTTATTTTATTTCATTCCATGTCCATTTATTTTCAAGATCCATTCCTGACACTACAAAAAAATGGTTTGTTCCATATTCAAAACTTCTTATCATTCCTGCATTCTTAATTAATTCTGTTCAATTTTTGCTTTTAAAATTTATATCAATTTCTTTGTCACATGTATGTGTGAATTGACTTATGCTTAAGCCATGGACTCAAAAGACACCCTTCTGGACAAAGACTAATCAATCACCATTCTTATATCTGTAAATGTTTTTCCTTTATCATCTTATCCCATCCAGTCATGTCAACTATAATTTTCCCTCTCCTATATTGCCTTTATTCATAATTTTTCCCAAACTCATATCTGGTTCTTGTAATATTACTTTTCAGAATGTAAGTAATATTTGATTTTTATCAAGTGATGGATTTCAATTTCTCCATTTTATCATCTAAGGCAGCTCAGGCATGCATACACATGTCAACTATGGGCTTGTCCAGGTCATCATAGGACTTATACAAATACCTTAGCCATATTAGATCTAGTTGTCACTTTGGAGAAAGTAAAATGAGATCTAGTATTAGAGGATATTTCTATTTAAAACTAATATTATGAAAAATGTAAAAGAGTTATTTTTATTTTTAGACTTATGTTATATATGATATTTTGTCTTAGGGATAAATTAATCCCATATTTTTGCATTGGAGATAGAGTGAAGTTCAGGTTATAGTTCCATTTCATTGCGGTATCTCATTAAAGTTAATGTCAGGGTAATTGTTAAGACATATTTCAGGGTTAGTTACATTTAAAATAAGGTTGAAATTTTAGCATAGGTTTATTATCATATAATTTAATTGGAGATGTGGAGTATGGTATGGTTCCAATTTTATTTTCTTGGAGCAGAGGTTATATTTACAATCAGTATGTGTATTAGAGAACGTGTATGTAAAGAATATTAATTTTGTTGTTGAGTTAAACAGGAATCCTGAATTTATGTTAATGAGTTTATGCTCCCTGTTTTCTCCATATCCTAAAAAAGAACATGAGTGTGGTCATACAATTGGCACTATTCAGCCATGCATTGATTACATATCTAATAGGCTTATAACCCTCCTCATAATATGGCATGAGAGTTATTACTTTATAAGAATCAGTTTTAGGTTGTTAAAAATATTGATACTTTTGAAGTGACAATTATTAAGATCATAAGAACACATGTCAACTCATTTATATAAATTACTCTAAGGTAAAATATACTGTAGCTATAAATGTATTATTTATGTACTTTGATAATAATTACACCATTTAACTACAGATAGAATTCTAAATATTTACAGTTAAAATGATGTATCATACCTTTTGTTTCTTTTTTCTTTTTTAAAAACTGCCCTGTGCTTTTTTCTTTGACAATGCATGTATTTTTATCTTTGTGAGGTTTTTCCCCATTTCTCTGCCATTATTTTAAGTGCAATAAAAATACATTTTAAAAAAGATTATATGTAATGTTCTCTAAGATACATAGTTATTGGGTTTTTAATATAGGATATTTAACTCTTCGTTCTAGTGTTCTTGCAGATGGCTAATAGTAATACCTATCTTTACAATATTATAGTATTTATTATTTTTAAAAAATACTATAAGGTTAATTTGTAAAAACATAAAGAAAAACAATATATAGTCTTAGGTGCTTTTAGAATAATCCAGAGAGTTCTTTTGTGCCTTAATGAAATTAAGAAATCTCTGTTCCTCAAAACTATCTTTTGTTGTTGGGCAGTTTCCATTATTCCAACATATTAAAATGATGAATAAAGACTAGAGAATTTTAATATTTAAAATTCATACTATTTGGCTTTTGTATATTCAGAAATGGAGAAATTCAGTATTTAATTCACAAGCTCCCTTCTTTCAGGTTTCACATATATTTTGGCTGGCATAACTGAACACTTTTTTGGCTCATTTAACTTAAGTGTGAGTCACCAAATCATCAGTTATTTTAAGAAGAAGCTTCATTGTTTTTCTGAGATTAAATATGAGATTTGATATGAAATATCATGGCATTTTTTTTGTAGTACCTGCTGATATTTCTCCCTGCAAATGCACAAACTGCTATTTCTACGACATTTTTGCTTCTCTTTTTATAATTCTTTTTCACATTTAAAGCAATTGTGCTTTTTTCTCACATTTACTGTACTTTAATGGGAATAACCTGCACAATTAATATAACTGAAAAGGCTTCTAAGACCATTAGCTTTTGATTCATGCTTTCAATACACACATGTGGAAGAACTGAAAATCCAAGGAGTTTTGAAGGATAAATATCAAATTACATGCAGCCCATTTTACCCATTACATAGAGCTATTCAAATGGTGAAACATAGATATGATCATGCAGAGAAAACCAAAGAAAAAAATTGAGTAAGAGTCTCTTCTACCACTCAAGTATCTTTTTGCTACCTTTTTTGAAAAGGTAGCAGAAATGTTTAAGACTTCAAGGCATTTTATTGTTCTTTTTAGCTAATCTATATGTTTTCTTTAATATATAATAGCTTCCCCTTTTTTCATCTTTTGTTCTTTTATTCCGGTTAACAAGTTGACTGCTTAATTTTCTGATTAGTGACCATTGTAGAAGTTACTTACAAGGTCTGTCTAGAAAAGACAGTATGCTTTAGGAAATAAATGATAGATTTACATTTTTAAATTTTCTATGGCTCACTGCTGAAAATTTAAATAGGTAGATTTATATGTGTTTTTCTGAAATCATAACAAAATCAATACTGCTGTACTTACTACATAAATATGAACTGTGGGGACCACCGTGGCATTGTTTGCTATAAATGTTTAGGGCTCAGAGCTTTCCTTTGATAACAGATATAATTTCTTCCATCCAAAATCAGGGATGTTTATTTCAAGGATTGGGGTCTGATCTGATTTATTCATTTCAACTGAGGATATTGTAGCAGATTCATATGCATGTGCCTTATCAAAACCAAATCTTATTATGAGAGATTTCTTGTTTTCCATACTTTCTCTCCAGCAATAAGTCCAACTGCATCCAAAAATACAACAATGGTATGCTAATAATAGCATTCATATAATTATTTCACAATTACCCCATTAATTTGTAAACTTTTGCCACCATGAAATATAATTTCTTTTCCAATTACTGGGATATTGCTTTTATATAATAAAGGCAGCTGGTAAAATATGTGTTCCTTTAGCCAATTCTTCCTTCCTGAATTATTTCTTACTTTATTTAACTATAACAAAGAAAATCACAGAGAGACAGCTAGAGGCAATATCTGCTTGTTTGTTAATGAACAGAGCAATGAATCTTGAGTGTAATTGATGTGGTGCATGTTTTTACAAAATCCAGAACTACCCATTTAGATTTTCCTAGAATCTAGAATGATGTTACTTCAAAGAGCTGTTTTAAATACATTAGTAACAAATGAATGATTAGCATAATTCAAACTGACAGACAGCAGAAACTCCTGCTAAAAGACAATTTCTATAAATCTTACATTGATGTTCTTGGTTCTTTATTATATCATTATGTCAAAATGACTTTGTAAAGGTTTTAGAAAGCTTAATTTTTTGCAAAGCATATCCATCACTAAATAGAAGTCAGTTTACAATATAGTGAGCGGAATTTCAAACAGTTATCTAAAGATCCTCTGTTACAGTGTAGGAAAGAGTAGAATGACTGGCAAGTAGACTCAGCACCATGGAAAGCTCCATACACAAAAAATGTGGCAGATGAGCTGAGGTTTTTCCATTCGACCCACCTCATCTTGTCTGAAGAAAGTGAATACAGCTCACTGACCTACTGGATGGGCATCTATTCTCTTTTTTGTAGTCTCCCATAAACATTTTTTACTGCATTAGACATATGCGTTGGAACAAAAGGTACCAATTTATCAGGAGTAATAATCACAGGAAGTGGTATTTGGCTCACATTTTTTTAAAACACAGGACCATCTACTTCATATTACATACAGGAATCTGAGTCAAATTCATATTACATACAGGAATCTCAGCCTTCCACCCTTTATAAGGTAGGTAAAATGAGGACCCAGATTGTTGGGGGGGCAATAAGTTGACTTTGTAAAAAAATATACAAATAGAATGAGACTATTGCCTTATACATTGTAAGCCACCCTGAGTCTTCGGAGAAGGGCGGGGTATAAATGTAAACAAAACAAAAAATCTTCTCCAATTTTTCAGCCAATTGTATACATCCTTAGTCTCACCCCTACTATTTTCTCTGATCATGAGAGAATTAAAAGCTAGACTTCGATTAATGGAGACTACCAAGGAAAATGATTGTTTTCTTTATTATACAGGGCATAGAATTACCGCCATGCCCATTAAGTATATCATATCAAACATTAGAACAATAACATCATGGAAAAGCATACTGTTTGATCATCACATATATGGCATGATCTTGACAGTAACAATATTAAAGTGGGTTCTGTAGTGTCATTATTTGATTAACAATGTATATTCTACTTTTCTATTTTAAACAATACGTAGCACTTACAGCTTTCTATGAACATGGTTTGAACATAATACCAGTTTCATTTAATTAAACTAACTTTAAAGTGTCATTTAATACCATAAAACTTTACATTGTAAAACTGCACTCATCATAAAACCCTTAGCAATAAGAAATAGTCACGATTAGTGTATTTGTTATCTATGAAATAGGTATAGATAGGGAAAGAAAATAATAGATAGCAATAAAAATAATTGAAAATTCAGGATCAGACTCCTGTATAACTAGATCAGTTATAATCCCATTGCTTTATTAAAGTTGGCATCTGGAACAAAAAGTGTCACATTGAATTTGTTTTCCTTATCCTTTTCTGTATTTGGATCACTGATGATTATGAGCTTTGTAAAGTAGAACATCCTCAGAAAATAGTTCATCATGTTCTACATGTAATTCTGGAATGAATCACACATTATTACATTATTGTTTACACCATTGTAATATGAAATTAGGGAAAACATTCTTAAGCATGAAATAATGAGGGGGCAGGTCCTCTCTTATATCCAGAAGATCCTTTTGTCTCTGTCTTATAAAACTATGACAAATGTGGTTTAAAGTTGGGATTTGGTGCTCCCTTTATGCCCTGATATCAGAAGACAATGGTATAGATTCCACACCCTGGTTTAAATAAATTATATAGAGAATAGTGAACAATATGAAATTGGTTTCGGATACTTTCAATAGAATAGAATAGATAGAATAGAATTTTTATTGGCCAAGTGTGATTGGACACACAACTTGTCTTGGTGCATACGCTCTCAGTGTACATAAAATATTTTCTGATATATAAAAGAAAACTACTTTCAAATGTTGTAGTTAAATGTCTATTTTTTAACTAGAAACTGCAGAATACTGTTGCAAACCACTCTGTGAGAAGAGGGAGGGACCTTACATAGACTCAAATAAAAGTGAGAAACAAGTGGACTCAGAAAGTACCCTTTCATTCATGTATTTCATATTATAATTGCCAATCATTTCATTTTACAAGAATTAGTTTGGTCACAAAAAATTGGTAGTTTAGTAGGATAATTACACAGCTGTACATTATCAGATGAATACATTCAATATTTCCAATTTTTTAAAAAATTAAAAATTGATGTTTATTTTAAACTACAAAAAATCATATTACAGTATCTTTTGTTCTATCTATTGCTTTAAAAACATATTCTTTCAAAAGAATTAGAGTGTTCAAAAATTTGAAGTACTCAAGGAATGTGGGGCTTTTCCAGGCTTTGAAATAAATATGCAGATGCATCTGGCATCCTCATCACCAGCAGATGGCAACAGAATACAGTGCAGTTATGTGGGCAAGGGCTCCTTTGCTGAGGTTGGGTTATACAGGAGTTCCCCAAACCCTGACCAGAATCTCCAAAAGTCATGCTATGCTGCCTGGTCATTCTGGGAGGTATGGTCTTAAAATGCTGATGGTAACAGGTTGGCCAAGATGTCTTTAAATGGTTGACAACTTAGAAAAGGAGATTCAGTTATACTGATTGGCAGAGTGTGTTGTTGCATAATTGTTCAAAAATAAAGAGAAGAGAGAAAGATTGTATATTCTGATTACTAAATAGAACTCTGTGTGTGTGTGTGTGTGTTTGTGTGTGTGTGTTTGTGATTATATATACCCTATATGTGTATGTGTGTGTGTATATATATGTGTGTGTGTATGTGTGAATGTGTATGTATATGTGTATGTATATATTATAGATATACAGTAGCTATAGATAAATATAGATATATTCACCACTGCAAAAATTAAAAAGCAAGGTTGTATAAAGGCATTTGACTTGTTTCTAAGATTATTAAACCAAACATGATTTTTCCTGGGTTTTTCCAGCTGCAGAGAATAGCCATCACAACATGGGGGAAAATGCAGCTACTTTAAGGAATTATAGATAAGTGCAATGGGAATACCATTATATTGGATTGGACACAAAATATATTCATAATTAGCACCCATGCTCTGAAATTAAATTGATCTGGATGTAATCTTATATTACACGAGTATAATAAACTTAGTTTGTCTCAGAGTTTTTGATGGTGGTTTCTCTCTCCCTCCCTCCTTCCCTCTCTCTCTCTCCCCCTCCTTCCCTCCCCCCCTCTCTCTCTCTGTGAGAGAGAGAGAGAGAGAAAAATCAATTTTGGACACATAAATAACTAAAAATGTTTTTATTTGGCACTACATTCATCCTATCTCGATCTTTAACACACTTCAGATAATTTGCTATTTTACCTGTTTGCAAATTATTGCCTGGCATTAGAGAACTTCTGCAGTTTAACAGCAGCTATGGCCCACTTTAAAATGATTATTCAACTATTGAAATAAAAACATAAGGTGCAACTATATATAAACCAATGAACTGGTTACAGGGGAAATAAAATGAATCTAGGAATAAAATTGGACATGTTTTAATTCCAAAGGAATTCTGATTACATCTTACGGTCTCCATTTATATGAGTTTCCTTTGATTAGGTCAGGAATAGGAAAGTCAGTCCTGAATTTTTCATCATCCGCTCACTTCAAAAGGGTGCTTATATATTTTGCTAAACCTATTCTTGCTTATCACTACTGTCAGAGATAGTTAGAAGTCTGCAAATACAGATGCTCCTCTAACCAAAACGTGACCTATATTGGGCCTGCAATGTCCAGATGCTTCGGGTTACTCTTTGATTAGCTTATATGTTTGTCTGTATTCTGCAACTGGGGTATGTTGTATTTTCCCTGTTGCCTCTAAACTACACCAAAGAGGAGGAAAGGATATCCCTGCTCTAGGCAAATGGAAGTTGAATGGTATTTCACTTATTCCCATCCTAAATGCTATCTGGGATGATCAATATTATTTTTGACATGTTTCTCTGTAACCACCAATGTGCACCAGTCTTTGTATGTCTTCTGCTCACAGCCTTCTAAACAATCCTGTCTTCTTTTGCAACAGAAAGACAACAACATTCTGGGGCAATTAGCTTTTAAGACTTTCTAGGTAAGGAAATCAAACAGAATTTAAATGCACTGTGACAGTTCAGTTGCTGTGAGTCATGTCAACACTAAAGAGTTCCAGGTTTACTGATTAGTTTTCCAAAGGGCAAAGCATATTGCTGTGCATAGAAAAATATCCTTGAAACAGAGTGAAGGCACTGATGCAGTAAGTGAAACCCTCCTGTAAATATTAACTGGCAAAGAGACTATTCTGCATCAGCAAGAGACACCATGCTCAAATAAAGCAGCATCTAAATTCATGGAATATAAGACACACCCAAATTGTATGAAAAAGGGGGAATAGCATTATGCTATTCGATCTGTAAATGTTCTGGAAATATACAGTGATGATTTGCATCTAATAGTACAGTCATATGGACACTGTGGTCTCCCTATTTCATATGCTTCATTTAAATATTTCCATATCTTTTCAGAATCGAAAGAATTGAAGATCAGTGATTGAAAGATGTGTAAGGGAACAATAATAGAATAATAATGGCACTTCAAAATACTTCCAACCATAAAGCTTAGATATACAGTAAAGATAAATTCGGAAGCATTTTAAAGCACTTTGAATGTGGAGAAATGGAAGACTTTTTCAAAGGAAGAAAATTGCAGTGAAGTTCCCCCCCCCACCCCTCCAGCCTTAGATTTCAACATGTTTTACATTACTTTAAATGCAAAAGATTCATCTGAGTGTGCAATTAATATGACAGCAAAAAACTAGTGCTTTGAATTATTACATTTTAAGATCTTAAATCTGTTTTCTTCTTACAATACAAACAAAAAACTAAATGATGTATGCAGCATTTCTAAGCAAAAAAAATTGCCATTGATTTTTTAAAAAAATTATATCCTAGGGGTTGTTACTATGAAGTGCTAAAACAACTGGTGTATTTGAAAAGTAAATTTTAGTTGTGCTTCTTCCTCCCTCCCTCCCTTCTTTCCTTTCTTCCTCCTTCTTTTCCTCACTTCACTATCTATGAAGAAAATTATATTTTCAAGTCATGTCCCAATACAATTTTTAAAAAAATATTTTAAAATAAATAATAATGTCAACATTCAGATTTATGTTGTACTATTTTCATATGGTGTTTAAATATTGGAATTTTAATGCAGAAATTGAACTGATTTATGAATGAAAACATGCATGATTGTTATGGACCAAGAAAAACTTTATGCATTACATAATGAGTGCAGGCATTGCATTATGGGTGCAGGCACATGCGCATGTTGTCGCACACACACATATACTTTTGGCACGCAACAGCAAAAAAGTTAGCCATCACTGCCCTATGACATACTGGTTTACTCAACTGAAGGCTATGAACAGACAGGAATTTTAGTAGTATATAGATGATGATGATGATTATGATGATGATTTATTTATTTATTTATTTATTACTAATTAGGTATTATGACACAGATAGTCAAGGCAAAGCAGGTCCTTTACTGCTCTCAATAAATGTTCCAGCAACAAGCCCTCCAACAACTGGTAAGAGTCCACCCCCAAGCTATCCTGAAGGCAGCCAACCTGGTCCCCCAAACAACAGCCCCTATATTACAAATAAAGTCCACAGAATAGGAGCACACTCACAGGGCAAGGTCCAGGGTTCCAAGTCTAGCCCACCTGGCTAAGCGAGTCCAGGCATAAGACAAATGCAAAGAGCAAAGACAAGTCACAAGGTAAGAGGCAGTTCTAAAGGCAAAGCAAAGCTAAGGGCCAACAGCAGTCCACAAGATAAGGGCAAGGGCCAAGGAAAAAGGCAGAAAGCATTCCTCAAGGGTAGGCAAAGCAAAAGGTGAAAAACAATCTTCAAAGCAAGGGAAGTCAAAAGACATGAATCAAAGCCGGGGGAGTATAAGCCGAAACATACAATTGTTCCTGGCAAAGACTAACTTGTCATTGCTTCTCCTTAAATCACTTCACTTCAGGTGTTCCTTGTGAGGAGGGGTGGGGTGACCTTCCTCCGAGTAGTTTTGCAGCCGTTCTCTGAGCTAGCCTATGCTCTACTCACTCAGTCTTTGGTTCAAGTGGAGGAGTCAGATGTTCCTCATCAGAACATCTGACTCCTCCACTTGAGGAGGATATCTGCTGCCTATTAGTACCACTGTCTGTCAACAGTTGATCATCCACTGTGTCTGTGAGTGCAGGCAGCTCTTCATCTGGTCAACCACCTTTCACAATGCCTGAGGGGCCTGGGACAGCATTGTCTTCAGCCTCTGGCCTCTCCAAACATGCCAAGAGAGACATGCCATCCCTGTCAGATGGTTCCAGTTACAAATCTTCCTCCTCCTCCAAACCAGGCTTCTATGGGGCTATGACATTAGAGAAAAAAGGACAACAGAGATTTCCAGTATCTCATCTGTCTGTAAATCTGCGAAATTGATAGGATAATACGAATGCTTGGAAAACATGAAAAACTTCTATTACTGAGACAAAAAGCACCACTGCATTTTCACCAGAGTGCTGATGTGAGCACATCTTGAAGGAAGGAACTCAGTTTGCAATCATTACAGACAGTGTGATCCTAAATGTGCCTGGGGCATCAGCAGATGAGCAAACAAAAATACTCCAGGTGCCAGAAATATAAAATTCTCATAACAAAATTTGACATTGTACAGTCAACATTTTATTTATAAATCCCAGTAAATTGAAAACTTGGTGAATCTTTCTGTTTTTCTTTTCATCAATGGTTTTAATGTATTATTCACACCACATGCATATTTTCCTCAACTAACAAGAACTTCAAAATGTGTGTTAGGTTTATTAAATAACATGAATAAATGATTGTGGAATTATTGTTGTTATGTACCCTGCCTCTGATAAAGAAGTACCAGAATCAGGTCTTAGCAGAACATCTATCACAGAGAAATGTATAATAATAGGCACTTGTGAATTACATGTCACTGTTTCTGTGATTGAGCTTAGTGTTCCCATGATTGTTAGTTTATGATAATTTTTTTCGTATACATTTTTTGTTGACTTATATAGACTTATAGACTTATATAACAAATCTGTGCCCAGAGTGACTAGATGTAAATGGAGCATCATGTTCCTGCTCATGTCTCTGAGCAACTGGACACCAATATCAATAGCCAACCAAAACTATTAATAACCATCAGTATCAATAGTTGCCAGCTTTGTTGTCAATAGCCAGTAATGATTGACAGTTTTACTGTACATGAATTTATTTATACCCCTTTCACAACATTCTGCCAACATTCCAACTATGAAGTTTTTATGGTCCACCTTACATGTGTTTTCTCTAAGAATGGGATATCATGGGAAGAAAGATGAACAATGGGAAAGGGCAAGTGTATATTCCTACCTGTCTTCCATTCTGCCTGGTGATATAATCAGCCTTTCCTTTGACAAATATTTGGGAACTTATAAGGTGTGACAAATATTTTCTTTCACAAAATTATTCCTGATGAATAGATTCTCCTGACTAAATTATCAATGTTGAAGCAGCCTTTCTCTTGAAATTCTTAGATGCAATGTTCTTAGAATAAATACTTAAAAATAGATGCTTAAAATAAATCTATAAGGGAATCTCATGCCAAGGAGAATAAGAAAGAGCCAGCAACAGGATTTATTTATTTATTTAGTATAGGAGATTACATTGCTAGTACAGGATAGTTATTTGGCTGCCTAAGACTGCTAGTCCATTTGGTTCATCCTCGTGGGCTATCCATAGTACGCCACAGAGGGTGAACTAGCTCCACTCTCAGAATGGTTAATGGCATTCTGCACTGTCATCTGGGGCTTTTCCCTTCACTGATGTTGCCTCATGTTCAAGCGTCGTATTGAGGTAGGTCTGGCACCAGTTGGGATCATACTTCCTCATGAATCTTCATTATTTTTCCCACCAAAGTGGTACCTATTTATCTACTTGCATGTAACATGCCTTCGAACCATTAGGTTGGAAGAAGCTGAGGCAAGTGACAGGGGCTTATTCCATTACATGATGCTAGGACTCGAACTGCCAGAGCACAGATTTTTTTCTAGCAGCTTTAAACCACTGAGCCTGATCCAGCAAAAAAAAAAAGGATTGGAATAGCAGTGAGAAGAAACCCAATGGACTTAGGAACAAATGGGAGCCAGAAAAGGATGGGAGCATAAGTTAATAAGGCAAAACAATAGGCTCTGGATTGGAAATAGGTTGAAAATGATTCCACTTAGACAGGGTTCAACAAGACCAAGCAGAACAACTAAGAGGATCCGAATGCAATGAAGACAGCTCAAAAACAATGAAATTCTATCATCTGACCTTTACTCAGTTCTGCTTTTTGAGTAGGCTATCAATACATTTATTGAAAATTCTTTTGTGGCTAAAATCATACTTAGATACAGGAAACTCTGTGACATGACATTTGTGAATCCATAATTTAAAATAGAGCATAAACTAATCCCAGTAATGTCAGAGTTAATGCTGATTGTTTAAACTGCCAATATTCCTTTCCCAATAGCTTTTATGCATATTCCCCATCAGTGGACAGTTTTTATTTTCTTAAGCTTCAGAGATTTAAGCAGAAGGATGATGACAGATGGTGAGGGGGTGAAGATTAATCTGTAGTTACATAGAGGATAGCAGTAGAGACAAATAATGAATGATACAATGAGAAGGTATCAGTAGCACACTGGCTGCCAGGAAAAAATGAGCCCTGCTAGGGAAAAAAATAGGTGTAGATGAGAAGTGCTTCAGCTTAGTTCATGGTTATCAAAGCTTTTGATTGGGATGTATATTTTTCTCTCTATTCCCCAAAATGCACTTTAGCCATCCCCTTCCCAATGATTCTGCTTGGTATCTTAAAAGAATGGCACAATCTCAGAAGTATTTCTGCAAAAACATTAAATGTCAAAATGTAGACTATTTTTGTTAAATTTGTATGGGGCTTCAGGCCCCTTCTTAGATTGTAAAAAATTCCCTGATGCTCACATGAATCAAGTTTCTAATGCTGGAGATAGATAATTTGTTTCCCACAGCTGATCATGTGCTGTATTTCTGCTAATAAACTTCCTGTTTGATGTGTTATTGTGAGACATGTATACTCTGTGTCAGCCAAATATTTGATACATCCTGTCTGCATCCACTCATATAAGATAGCAATTGAAGTTGTAGTTATTGATAATTATGCATATGTGAACTGAGTTTGTCTCTCATGATTGCTGGCGAGCATCCCATGCTTACAAGATCCAACAGTATGCCCAAGAGCTATCTATGCTAATATCCAACAGGGATGTTGGTAACATGAAATGCAGCAACTCTAATTTGTGACTGTTGGATATTTCTTTCTATGTAAATTAAATCTAATTTAAATGTTATATTCATAATAGGGATTCTTATGCCTCTAGCGTTTTTCTATCCCCTTTGCTGTTTTATTCATCAGAATATATTGCGTAGATTCTGCACATTAATGTGATAAGTACAGTCCATGTCAGTAGTAATCACCAACAAAACTGAAATTCCATGCATAATTTCTTCACTGAACTTAATTTGAATCTAAACAACACATATTTGCATTGGACATGTGAGCTTAAGAAAAAATACAGGCCAAGTTATGCTTGTGTTTTCTTTGCCAAGCATATTCAGTGTGTCAAATGGATTTTGTGCTATTTTTTCTAAGCTATTCATCAGTTGCTTTATGTCAATTGGTAACATACAACTCATTATACGTAATAAAGTCAATATGTATTTACAAAAGTAAAAGCAGCTGAAGTATGTTTTCTTCTTCTAAACCACCCGGTGTCTTTGCAGTACAACTAAGGTTTATAAGGAAAGTGAATTTAAGGACTTAAGAAATAGATGCCAGTTTTCTGAGGCTGCCCTTTGCACTTTTGATAAGATCAGTTTAGTTTAATTTTATTAGATAACTAAGAAGAGAAGCTATCAAGATGAAATATCATGGCAAAGAGAGTACATACTTCATGGCTGGGGGGAAAATGTTGAAGAAAAATAATAAATGTTTATGTTACTTGGATATAATTTTTATTTTATTTTATCATGGCCTTGGGGAACCTAAGAAATGAAATAAAATGAGAAATAGAATGGATTCTATCAAAGCTAGCGAATTATTTGCCAACATCACAAGATGCAAAACACAAAAATTTAAAAAGTTAATCAGTTATTGTTATAGTTTGTTGATGAGTCATAATAACAGAAGTTGTTTTAAAGTTTTTTAGGACAAGAAAAGTATTTATAAAATTGGAACTGCCTAAAAGAAAAATAATTAGAAAAGAGTAGATTAGAGCTTAAAATTAAAAAGGTAATTTTTCCTAGCCCAAAGTTAAGATAATTGGAGATTTTTACCCAAACAGGTTAAGTGCCATAGGCATAGTTTAGCATTCACTGAATGGGACCTCTATTTGTGCCTTCAGTAGCTAGAGCCATTATTTAATTAAATTTGGATTCAATGATCCTTAATAAACTTGTTCTAACAATATAAATGTGTCTCCAATCAAATAAATGTTATTTCTCATACTAGTTTTTTGTTATAAAAAGTTATAAACTTTTTTATAAACATGCTTTATAAGCATGCTTTATTCAGAATGTTAGTGTATGGCTATAGATAAAATTTGATTGAATGAATGTAAATGCATTAATGATTTGGATATTATATTATATTGTTGGAACAAGTTTATTAAGGGTCATTGAATCCAAATTTAATTAAATAATGGCATTAGCTACTGAAGGCACAAATAGCTGTCCCATTCAGTAAATGCTAACCTATGCCGATGACTCTTAATCTTTTTGGGTAAAAATGTCCAATTATGCCATAAAATTAGTGTGAAAATTGTTGTTGTTAAGCTATTTTGAATCCATATTTGATCAAATCAAAATATTTTGTTTCATAAATATTACAGTGTTATTATTTCCATATCACACCAAAAGCTGAGCTGAGTGAATTATGGAATAATACTGCTAATGGGATGGGTGGATTAAACAGCATGGCAACTTGTGAAACAAGTGAAGCTCATGTCTCCACCTCACTGCTGAGTGTCCTGTGATAACCAGCACTTGTTATTTAGATTGCCACGACATTTTATCTAATGACAGGTCTGATCATAACTATCAGATAGCTTCAAGGACGGTCATTCAGTCAAGAACTGTCTTCTCCAAGCATTCTTTTTCTTCTGACAGGTCTTTCTCCAGTTTCTTTACTTTCTGGTTCTCGTAAGCTGCAGGAGCAACAGGCACCTGAGCTGTATCCCAAAGGAGCCAGTCTCAGTAGTTCTGGGACCAGTTATGCAGGCAGTGACTTTACAGGGACTGAATGGGAATTGCTCTCGATTTCTCTGTTGACTTAGAAACCAGTGCATGATTAGAATGACTCACACCCTCTTCAGAAAATGAGCTAGTCAATGAGATACATAGACCTGGGAGCATCAGCTATATCAAAGAAAACTAGAGAAACCTCGATATTACCTAAGGTATAGTGTTCTTTCTTTCTTTCTTTCAGACACAGCAGAACAAACCTCCGTTAGGCAGGGCTGAGATTTTTGATGCATACAAACTTCTTCTTTTACTTCTTTTATATTTAAAAGTATAACCTCAAAGCAAATAGGTAAAGGTACTGTCATAAAAATATGTTTTTGCCCAATTTCTCTTGATTTTATTCAACTGGGGTTACCTAGTCTTGAAAATATCATCCTTTGGATGATATCCTCAGTCTAATAGTCCACAATATTTCCAGGTGAATTTAGTTCAATTTTTATTTGAATTAGAGTTTTTAGGTAAATTTGATCCAATGGCAGTTACTACTGTTTTAACAGCCATGGACAATGTAAGTTATTTTTTAAATGCCCAGTTTTATTGGTCATTTTAACAAGAGTTGCATTTTTAGGTTTTATTTCATTCAATTAATACAAATTACCGGTATTTGGTGTACTTTCTGTAAGTTTCATGACAGGAGAGGAACATTATTTATTTATTTATTTATTTATTAAATTTTTATACCGCCCTTCTCCCAAAGGACTCAGGGCGGTGTACAGCCAAGAGATAAAAAACACAAAAATATACAAAAAAAAATTAAAGCAACAATTTACAACCGAGCATATTAGAAAAAATGGCCAACATTTAAAAATTTAAAATTTAAAATTATGAACCCTAAAATAATAAAACCCCAGTTAAAAATTTAAGAATATTAAAAATATTAAAAATATTAAGCCAGTCTCGCTTGAATAAATAAGTGCGTTTTCAGCTCACGGCGAAAGGTCCGAAGATCAGGCACTTGACGTAGTCCAGGAGGAAATTCGTTCCAGAGCGTAGGAGCTCCCACAGAGAAGGCCCTGCCCCTGGGGGCCGCCAGCCGACATTGTTTGGTGGACGGCACTCTGAGAAGACCCTCTCTGTGAGAGCGTACGGGTCGGTGGGAGGCATGAGGTTAACATAAAAGTAAACATTTCATTTTTATTCTATCATGTTCAGTGTCAAAAATTGGTAGCCCCCAAACCACATTTGGCTTCCAAAGTGATTTCATTTAGTTTATAAGTATTTGCTTGGATATTAAACAAATATTTTAATATCTGCATTATAAATATTAATTTGTAGTTTCATTCAGATAGGGAAAACATATTCATGTGCTGTAAAAGCTAGATTGCTCACATTTTAATATTGCATTTTACATGCAATTTGTTTCTAAAATATTTTGTTTACAATTTGCAAGTTATGTCTAAACATATATAATTCATAAAGAGGTCAGTGTAGTATTGTTATTAAATTGAAGATGATGGAGAGCCCAGTTTAATATAATTTTGGACCAATCATTCTTCTAGGATAAAAACCAAACTTTTAAGGAATAGTTCTAATCCCTAATACACAGCTTGGAAAACAGATCAATCCACATCTTTTCAGCTTTCCTTTATCTATTTGCTTACACACTCATATTAATTTAACCAATTATTATTGAAATTATACCCACCACCACCACCTCTTTTTTTTTTTTTTTTTACGGAAAAGGCTGAAAAAAAGTCTTCCCATTCACATGTAACACAACTTGCTTTCCACAAAGACCAAAAGGGAAAGAAGACATCCAATGTCATGAAGGGCCAAAAATAAGTTGCCAGTAAAGGTGTAACTAAGCATCAATTCTTCCATTAGGAAAAAACATTAAATATAAGAATAGGTTCATATAACTGATGGAGTTCTAATATTTATGGAAAGGATGGCACGATAACATATGAGATCTTATTATTGTTTATTATTATTATTATTATTATTGTTCTAAGGAACACTGAACTATGACTACCCAAAAAACTATGGAGACTCTTTTTCCTTATCCAATTATTGCGTCATCTTCCCTTATCCCCCAACATTTCAGAATGATCATTTTCATTACATTTCAGCTCAGGCATAATAATCTATGAATCTGCCAAATGTTCAGTCATGAAACATAGTTCAAGTATAACATTACTTTTACGATATATCATCCTAACTCAAGCTATCTTCAGGATATTTCTGCTTTTAGACAACTTTCCAAGATGGTAGTTAACTTACTAAAAACCAGCCATCACAACATAATATAAAACACAACACACACAAAATATAATAGTCTAAGCAGTAATAGCAGCATTTCTTATCCAATTATGTCATTCCACCCGAATAAGCCTTCTGGCATTAGATCCTAATTTTAAAATATAACAACATTGAAAGTCTGCTATGAAAATATACAATAAAAGTCTAGGCAAACAATTAAGTATCTGCTTCTACAATAGTTGCAACATAAAGAGGCAACCAACTTAAAATATGCACAATAATTTATGGAGCTAGCTATATTATAGAAACTACTAGAAGAGCAATCCAAAGATAATAGGAATGAAAAACCTGAGGGCAGCATTACATCTAGACACACTGATATCTTACCTTTTATGACATACATATTTTCCTCTCTAGAAAAAAAAATAATATTCATGGAAAGAACAGTTAATTAACTTGTTTTGTAGAAAAATAAATGATTAAATGTTATGGTTATCTTAAAAATGTTTTAAAATTAAAATGCTTTCTTAGTAAAACAGTTTTTGTTCCATAATTGCAGGCAATTTTAAATTAACATAGTACATAAAGAAAATATTGGAGACTAAATAAAATCTACTTCAACATTTAGAAATTTATTGACTAAAATGTAGTTCTAGGCCAAAATTACAACACGTATTTAATCTGGTGCTGTGCAGAATTCTGGATTCTACAAAAATCTATATTCTCTAAAATAATATATGTCACATCAAAATATCTATCCAAGGAGTAGAAAGGATGAAACTATTTATAAATTAGATAATTGTTCAAGTTTCTTGAAGATCTTTCTTGAGATAGATAATTTTAAATTTGTTTTTAATGAAATGGGCTGGATCTAGGAGAAACAGACAAATTCATTGTTGATCGCAAATGAAAACTGTTTGCTAAACTAAATAACAATAACAGTCATAATAATTGCAAACATCTCCAAGAGATGTTCTCTTCGAACTAGGTCAATAGACTTCCATGGCAAATATAATGCAGTGTAAGTAATTTATATTGGAACAACAAATATCAAATAACAGTTTCATACGTTCATTACTGAGATCTGAGCTGGCAGACACATGTCTATGAAAATCTCAAGCCAGTGTGCAGTCACTGTGACAACAGTCTTAACACCTTACTCCAATTCCTAACACTTCACATTCTTGACCACATCATATCTGACTCAAAGGGTGTCAAAGCCTGATATGTGTAATAATCTTTGAGCTGGCCTGATAAACCTTTTTCCCAGAAGGTTCAGGATTTATTTGTAATAGTCAATGTAACTTTTTTCTCTATATTAAAATAGATAGTATGCTGTTTGTATTCATGGCTTACAACAGAAGTCTTCATGGGGGAAGACAAAAGAGTCAAATTAATGCTAGCAGAGTCATGGTGTCACAATGCAAATCTCATCCCTTTTTATCTGTGTTGTATGCCCAGAAGAAGCAGAGTGTGTGGCATGAAAGCATTATACTGTTTTCATTATTCTTTGAAAAGCATGAGAGCCTGTGGACACCAAAGCTCCACAAAATCTTCCAGTTCTTGAAACTGTCATTTGAATTCTATGATGCAACTTTCCTACTACAGATCATGAGCAGAAATTTGCAATAGCTGCTTGCTAATCTGAAGAAATCAAATTAGAATGTTATAAGCTCCCTTTCAAATATCTCTCAGATTTTACTTTTAAGCAGCCTTCAGCCTTTTACACTGAAATTATATTCAAATACATTATAAACCTGAGAGAATGTGCACATGTATGTTACACCAAACACTGTTTTCAATCTAACGGTTTAAAAAGTACTTTCTCCTTGTTTGTGAAGAGTTTATTTTGCACCAACGAAACTATTAGGCATTTAAATATTAGTCTTTTTGTTTTTATTATATATGTAGAAATTAGACAAATTTTCAGGCATAACCTAATAATATAATTCATCATATCTATAGTCCTGAAACCTGGAAACTGTCGCTAACAGTTGCAGTAACTAGATTAATAAATTGCATTGGGAAACTCTATTCCCTGGAGTGGCTATCTTCTCCTCCTTTTAGGTTACTAAGTCACGGCTGCCTGCATATACAGTATATTCAAACATGAACTCGCCTCAAGGAGCAGGTGCCAAAAATGATAAACAGTACAGATCAACAAGGCATAATATGACTAATTAGTGTAGCCTGGCTTCAGAAGATACAATGCTTCCTTTGTTGAATTAAAGGTGCCAGCAATATTTGAGGAATTTCTAACAATTAATCTCTTTCCATTGTTCCATAGAAGATTATTGCCCAAGATATAACTGGTATGTAAAGAAACTTCTCTTAAAGGCTTGTGGAATGGATCCTACTCACAGAGGCTTTCTCATCATGTAAATTCCCTTGTGGCACTTACCCAGGGTCCAAGATGAACAGTGAGGTCAGCTTCATTAGGTGCTGTGGTGTTAAAAGTAGGCCAAGTCACATGGCCCAAGTGGTTTGTATCTGAGCTAATCAGAATTTTCACCTGGCGGAAGTATATTTCACAAAGTGAAATAGAAACAACATCCCAATTTCTATTTTAAACAAGCCTTCCAATTGCTGCCATCCTGAAATTTTCAACTGGCTGAAAATTCTAGGATGGCACCAATTGGAAGACTTGTTTAAGATAGAAATTGGGGTGTTGTTTCTATTTCACTTTGTGAAATATATTTGAGTACATTTCTGCAAGTATACTTTTTTATTTATAATCATGTCTAATGTAAAGAGATTAAAAAACCAATTTCCCTGATTTAATGCATTTTTATACATTATGTTCATGAGTGTAAGTATTTTGGTCAAATCTTCCCCTGATTTGAACAAATGAGTAAATTGAATTGCAAAATTTGAAAAAGAATGAACTTTTTAAAAAATCTAAATTTGGGTTCACATATTGGTTCAAAAACACAAACGCAAGTCATTCAGTGAAGTAAAATCTCTCTCCTCTAGTGAAATGTTCTTTCATTTGTTGCTTCTACAGAATTAATTAGACCACAGCTTAATTTTATTAACTCACACACACCTCCATGAATTAATTGGGGCTAAGGCAATAAGTCAACATACTACTTACATGTACTAGTTACTTTTAATTGATATATGCAAATGATACTCAAACTTCGTAATCACTCAGCTTCCTACTGCACCCTTGCAAAGAAAAATCAGGAGTGATGCCTGCAATAAACATTGATGGCATTCTCGTTTTGTCCAGGGAGTCTAATAAGGTGAGGGGCTTTTCCCCACTTGCTGGCTAACCCCTGGAAAAACTCCTAATTTCAACTGTTGATTGATGGGCTTAATGAATGTCATGTGGGCGCTCAGCAAGGTTTCATTTGTCAGGCTGGAATGCCAGTTTTCATTTCAGGTACATGTGATACCCCAAACAAGTTGGGATCTGCAGTTGTTTAATTTCCACACTGCAGGAAATATTGATTAATGCCAAGCTCAAAAAATGACATCCCCCTCCCTTTAAGTTTCAAAGTGTCTAATAGAAATGTGTGAGTGTATCAAATTCCAGTGATCTGTAACTTCTCTGGCTTCACATGTTTCAGTCATGAGGGATATCCTCCCATGGGCTTTTTTAGAACCAGTTCTCAGGATACTCACAAAGGATACGCACAAAGACAGAAATTGTTGAAGATATTTCCTTTCCCTGGAAGAGCTGTTCGCCAATTTATCTGCCCACCAATTTGTTGGAGAATTTTGATACATCATTTTTCTTCATCTTTTGAAACAATAACATAAAAGGTAAAGTCTTCCTTCATCCTGATGACTACACTTTTTGTTTTTGCTTCTCAGTCTAGTTTACAGTTCTGAGGTTTCCTGGTGCAACCTATGCAGGCACTATCCATGTCCAATCTTGCTTAACTTTTTGAAAGCAGCTAAGAGTAGTAGATTCTCTAATCTATCCATTATATTGTTTTATTTCTAGGAAGAACGATAATAATCAGCGGTCATTTTTCTGGGTGATGCTATTTCACATAGTTCTATTACAATACCTTGTGATCTGACACTGTAGTCCTATAAAAGCTCCAGGAGTGTAGCCAAAGAAATTTCTTTGACCTCACGGTGAAATTAAGGTTATGAAAAGAGGAAATGTTAACATTCTTTAAACTAACATCCATTAATAGTCTGGAATCTTGCACCCCTGACCTCACTCCCCCAACTCTTATTCTCTGTTTGAAATGCAAATTGACTTCACACATTGCCATCCTGGGAAAAACGATTTGCACAATTCACGGAGGTCACTCATTAGCAGGGAACTGTGTGTGCCTTGCAAGATTAGCACTGTTTGGGTTTGTTTTGCAGACTCTGCAAATGGATGTAAACAAGTTGAATATCACATTGCTTCGGATTTTCCGCCAAGGAGTGGCTGCTGCTTTAGGACTCTTGCCGCAGCAAGTGCATATCAACCGACTGATTGTAAGTGGCTTAGTTTCATGCTTACTATTGCATAGTTTCACCTCCTAGAAATAAAACCAACAAGCTCTGGGATATCTCATCCATGTGTAGTATCCGCCCAAATCCACCACAGAATGACAGCCTTTTTGCTGAAGATTATGATGGTCTAAAATCTACCACATTGATTCAGTGCAGTTCAATGGATAGACAACTTTTCAGTCTAAAGGTGAGACACTGACTGGTGCAAAGTGGTCCACTTAGCTTCTGTTCTGGTTCTTCCCACTTCTAGTGTAGCTTCATAACCAGTACACCATTATTAATGATAGATAGATAGATAGATAGATAGACAGACAGACAGAAATTGAGATAAGGATATATATTATACATATGCCAACTAGGTTCATTTTATTTGTATGTGCTTACCATTGCAAAACAAATTTCATTCATACTCCAAGTGCTACAAATCATAGCAGGCCTTCTAGGATAAGCTTTATTGTGACTGCTATTGGCTACCTATAATCTGAGTAGAAAAATCAGCCACCCAGCATTATATGAAGCTAGATGATTGAACTACTGAATTTAATAAGATCTAATGTGATAGTCAGTCATTTCTATTGGCATGCTTTCTTCCTTGCCTGAAGAGGCCGTGAGTTGAAGTGGACATTTTTTGAAGATACCAGAAGTGGACTTTTTTTTTTCTGCTGGGAAACAACAACTGAAGTAAAATAACTGATAATAATGTCAAAAACAATGATTTTTTTCTTCTGACATATCACTTTATAATTTTTTAGAGCAACCCCTTTATTTCACTTTCTGATACCCCCTTCTCTTCCTCACCTGTCTGCCAAAAAAGGAGCCAGATCACTCTTACTTGCCAATTAAGGGATATTGCAATTAGGCTGAAACGATAAGTTGTCCATCCATGTTCTATCCCTTCCAAAATGCTTTCTGCAACAGTGATATTGTCACTAATTAATAAACCTTGAAATATAGCATAAATAGGAAGGAAATCCATATATTTGAAATTCAGTTTGGGATATTCAAAATATCAACTTGGATCCAATTTGAACTTCTAGATAGCTAATTCTAATTAATCTCAAGAATTTTGACTGGAAAGAAAAATGGAAAATCATCCATTTCTATTATTTGTTTGACACTTGCAAGAACAGTACCTCATACAGTTAACTCCTATGTTTATTCCTACAAAGTTATTTGAGCTCTTTTTCTCATATTTTATGTATTATTGCTAGGGCAAGAGGAACTGTGTTGAACTATTCATATCTCCAGTCAGTAGTAAAGGAGTTTCTGATACTATTCCATCCAAAGAAGTGCTACGATCTCTTAATATCAATGTCCTACGCCAAGGATTAACCCAGTTTGGAATTACAGAGATATCCCCAGAGGTAAGCTATCATTATTATGAAGTGCTAATATGTTACTCATAGGTACTCCTTTAAGACCTGTTATTATTTTGCAAATTCAGATGATAAACGGTAAATAAATACCTTTCTAGTATTTTCTAGATTATAAATTCCTACCGTAAATTCATTGTGTATCTAAGGGAACTAAGATGCTAACTAAAACAGTACATTGAACCCTTTAAATAGGATTAATGGACAGCATATTGGGGCTTTGTTTTCATTTCATTGTTAGAAATCAACCAAGTGAGGGTCATCTGGTATCAGGCAGTATCCTGAGGGCTGATTAATAAAGTTCCTTTCCTCAAAAATTTCAAGAAAGCACATATGTGATTTTTCTTTATTTTGTATAGTAAACTACAATGAAGTGAAACTGAGGGAAAGTGGCTGACTCAAAGTCATAAGATCATCATGTCAAGGTGTCATTTCCTCAGCATAAACTTTTAATGATTGTAGCCTTTACAATGTCAGAAATAACATTAGGCCGCTTGTTACTACACTTTGTCTCTTCACTTAAAAGTAAAGCAGTACACTACTGCTTTATAATGTTGTGCTACTTTAGTTTGGAATTACATAGTATGTGTTTGTGGGTATGCAAAAAGAAGTGTAATTTTAAAATGACACCAAAAATGTATAGTCCCAGCAGCAAGCATCATGGAATTCAACAGGCTTTAATTTTAAATTAGTATATATAGAATTGCAGTATGATTCAGGAAAGCATAAACTATGTTCATTCATATGAAAACCTAATATGAATTTATGTAGATTCTGATGGGGTGTTTTTTTTTAAAGGAGCCTGGTTGGTTCTTTCAGCTAAACCAAATCTATTCTGTTTTAAGTAATATGCAAGTTAAGAGTTATTGATTTTAATAAGTGCAATGAATTCTTTATTTCATGGATAAAACAGATAAACATAAAATAATTTATCTTTTTTTTTCCTTGTCCCATTATTTCATCTCTTTTCTTCACTTCAAGTCATTTTCAATTCCTAGTGACCACATAGACCTTCCAATGTTGCCACAGTAACTAAGTCCATCCAACAGAAATTGAGTCAATCCAACTGCAGTCCACCCTCTTATTTTTCCTTCCACCTTTCCCAGCATCACAGCCTTCTCCAGAGACCTGGATCTTCACATAATGTATAGAAACCAGGCTAATTTTAGCCTGGTCATTTGAGCCTCAAATTAGAACTTTGGGTTTATTTATTCAATAATATTTGTTCATTTTCTTAGCTGTCCATAATATTTTTAGGACTTTTCTCCAACACCAAAGTTCAAAAACTGTTGACCTTCCTATTTTCCTTCTTCAAAGTCCGATTTTCACTTCTATACAGTGTCACAGGGAGTTAGATATGTTACAAAATATAACAATGGCATATCTATCTGGTAGGGTCATCTTATATTCACTGATGCAAAAATTAAAAAAAAGAATAGAAATGTATTGAATCTTTGAAGCACTTTATATTATTGAAGAAAGATAAAGCTTTATATTAGCTTGACAATGATTCTCAAATGCACGTCCAGAACTATATAATTACTTTTTTTTCTTTTTATGTTTTTATAAGTCAAAGAAAAATGTTTTGCAAGGCAAGCATGAGTTGGATAAACTCTGGAGTAAAGAAGGATTTTATGCTGTCATAATCTTTCTCAGCATCTTTGTTGTTATTGTGACATGTCTGATGGTAAGTCTGTTAGCTTCCATTGTCACTGTTTTCGCCTTTCTGATAAGCAAAACAAGCTTTACTGGTGCTGAAATTATTTGCTAAAAACAGTCCAGTCTTTTAGCCACAAACAAAATTAATGCAAATGAAGCATAATGTGAATCTTAATCATGCATAGACCAAGTAATGCTTTCATTCAGATGACTTCGAAGGGGACCTTCCCCCATTTTTTAAAAAAAGGGTGAGTTCATTTATTGGCTTTCAGCCAAACACATGCTTATAATGGCCTTGTAAATACATGGTGCCTTTTTTAAAAAATAGCAATTGGAGGGGAGACGGAGTAAAGCATGGACTGAATCCAGATTTTCCATTCTTCCTATTGAACAACAAATTGATTTTTGTTGAACCACAGCAGCTGGATTGAAAGGAGGGTGGGGGAAATCATACGCAGAATCCATTTTCACACCCAGTTATACATTTAGCTAAGCATGCCCCAATAAGCTTATTTGGTCCTTTGTTGGATAATTTTTAAAAACACAAAGTGCTACAATGTTTGTTTAGGCATTTGCTGCTAATTGCAATATGAAAAAAAGACAAGACATGTATGATGAAATTGCAACACAGAACTTACTCTTTGGCACTTGCTTTCCTATGTCACATTCAAGTGCATAAATGCATAGGTTTTGTATCAGAAATGTAATGATGCATTTCTTTATCAATAGTCCCACCTCCTGTAGTGTCCTTCTTGGGGTAACTATGGATACTTTCAGAAAAACAAATATTGTAAATATGTATAGAATAATGATGCATTATGACTAGTGCAGTTTCCTGTTGTTTATATGCTGAATGATAAAATGGTTTCTAACAGTTATGCTTTGCCTGGTAAACCTTAATACATCAAGCCAAATAATTAGATGTTCATTTACACAATTTTTATTAGATTCTACATATTTGATTTTTGTTTTTTGTTTTTGTCAGCCATAATATTCTAGGCTTTTCATCTTATGTTTCCATCTGTTTTTCTGGACTTACGTAGGGATGGATATCCATTTTTAATTTTCAAACGTTACTGCAGTGCCCACCTGTGAATGGCTTTTTCTTTTCGTTTGAACCAGCGGCTCCTTTCTTTTCTATTTCTTTAATGGTTAATGTATTGCTTTCTTCATGTTTAATTGTGGCATGTGGTTGGGTTTCCTTTATATAATAATTTCCTGTCCCATAAGTGGGGTATAGATTATTACCACCATTGGTTGCTGTTTTGTGCCTATTCAATTATTATTATATTCCTATTTATTGTTATTAACTTAGTTTGACAATTCAGACAATTAGAAGTAAACAATTGCTCTGTTTATAAAGGGCAACCCAAAAAGTGAATTAGGTTGTACCTGTCACATTCTCTCAGTCAAAGACAACCCATGGTCAGTTAGGAGCTTGAACCTGGGTTCTTCCTCATCCTGGCCTAATTTCTTAACTATTATACTCCCCTGGGTAACTAGTTTTTTTCGTTCAGCCTTTTATTTAAAGAAGCACATTGTTTTTACTTTGCATTATTGAATTGATCTTATTGGTTAAGGTTTTTTTTTTAAATTATTACTGTACGCAAGGACCTCGACCTATTAATTTCCTTTTATAGCCAGAGCTCTCTTTTCTTTTAATTTCACTTCAACATTTATTATTTCCTTTGCCAATACTATATTTTGAGAAAGGGATTGATACAATGTAGTCTAACATTGGTCTATTTTCAATAGTTGCTTATTCAATTATTTCCCAGTACAATTTTGTCGTCCCCCTGACAAAAGCAACCCAATAAATCCTGTTGTGAAATATTACGCTAGAAACCCGAGTTATATACCAAACTATCTAATGAAAGATTTAAGGAATCCATTCAATAATCTGTAGAAAATTTTTTTTTTAAATTATTGCTGATTCTCTCCATGGCTGTTGGTTATTTATCGTATTAGTATCTAATCTTCTAGTCAGTTCATTAATAATCCAATATGTGGGGCTTTTTTCAGAATTTAAGGTAAAAACAGCTATTTTCTCTGTTATGAACAGGTTTTATACCGAGTGAAAGAAAAAATACAATTTTCTGTGAGGCAAGATAAGAACAAAAAACAGGAAATACACCTTTCTTCCGTCCCTCTGCAAAGAACTCCATCTGAATATAAGACAGCAAACAGAATGGTCCAACCTGAACAGTCCCATAAAGTACTAAATGTTGTAGTAGATCCCCATGGACAATGTACTACTGAAATCAAGCCTCCACTTTCTGCCAACCCATCACCTTTCAAAATGAAACCGGTGGGGCTACAAGAAAGGTAGGATGAAAGCTCGGTGGACAGAGTTTATTATTCTCTCTTTGTAAGGCAGGAAAGCAACTTGACCTACCTGTGGATCTGCAGAGACCATCCTTTTTCCTGATAAATCTTGTGCCCGTGTAACTTTTATTATTTTGGGGGATTACTGTCAGTAAAAACAAAGAATATGGATTTGGCATGTTGCTAAATCAAAGCATCAACCTTAAGTGTCATTTTATTTCTAAGAATGCCTCCAATTTCTGTAGGTGGTTTTAGAAAATAAAAATGGTACTGGAGGTTTGCATGCCCAAGATGGCGCAGTGAAAATTCTTCGGAGGAACGGGGGAGGAACGGGGGAGCGGCCTTTTTCGGGGGCCTGGGACCGGGAGATGGCTATTTTTACCTTCCGGTCCCAGCCCCGGCCGGGGGGAACATCAGGAGCGGCGAACGGGGTGAGGCTGGACGAGCTAGTGGCCTGGGGACAATCGGGCCGGCTGGCGTTCTCCAGGCTCCTGCTGGGGCGGCTGCTGCGGCGGCTGCAGCTGGGCCTTCCGAACTTCCGGGTTTGCGGCGGCGGCGGCGGCGGCAGCGGCTTCCTCAGGGGACTGGGAGCTTCTTTGTCATCGCTCTCTGTTATTGGAGAGCCTTTGAGCTTCGGCGCTGGAGCCTTTTGACCACCAGCGCTTCTTGCCATCTTTGCTGGTGAGGCCTGAGATGAGATGAGTGGCAGGTATCAGCGTTTTCTTTGGGCCCTTGTGCTGGGGCGCTGGCCGCGGCGGTCGCGGTGTAGCTTTCGGGTTGCGGCGGCGGCGGCGGGGGGCGGGGCCTCCCCATGGGGCAAAAATTTTCTATCAACGCTGGGGGGGCGGAGGGTCGGACTTATGAGAGGCAGAGGGCCCGAAGAGTCATCTGGAGGGCCCAATCCCCTGAAAGGGAGTTGGAGCTGGAGGTGAGGTTGGCCCTCATTTGGACCCTCAGCAGTTTGGACTAGGATGGCCCATGGTGGCGGCGTCGGCGTCAGCTGGGAATCCTGGCTGTCGGCGACGCGATGGCCTTATCATCTGATGGGCTTGTCCTGGATTGTGTCCCTCACTAAGACTAAGACTAAGACCAAGATTAAGACTGTGATTAAGACCATATATCGTCTTCTAAACATCATTGGTTGGCTAGACTGGCTCAGAGGAGAGTGGCTGATTCGATTGGGTGTCATCTGGACCTAGGACGAGTGGTGGCCGCTGGGTTTGGAGATGGAGTAGCGGCCCCATGGAGCCCTAGATGTCCGCGGTCCGTCCTGCCAGCCTGAGAGCCCGTTTTGCTGTGGTTGACATCTTGACCGGCTTCGATGGGCTGCTTACCGTACTTTTTGATATGCGAAGATTTTCAACTGCGGACCTTCTTGCCCTGCGAGATTCCCCTCTCTCGCAGGTTTGGCCCTCCACACTACCGAGGGCCCACCTTGAGGACGGGTTTTGGAACCCCGAGAGCTGGCATGCTAAATCCAGGAGACTTAGGGGATTTTTAACTAATTGTTTTAATAGATTTTTTAAGGGGAGTTTTAATGGGGATTTTAAGGGTGAGGGATTCTTAAGGGGTGGGAGGGGTAGGGCGGGTGTTGGGGGAAACCCGCCGGGTGGGAGTTTTAATGGAAATTTTAAGGGGGGGAGGGAAACCGACGGGTTTGGGTTGGGGGTGGGTGGGAGGGTTAGGGTGGGTGATGGGGTAGCCCGTCAGGAGGGAAACCAGTTCCAGCGCATGCTCGTGGCGACTATCAAATCGGTTCGGAGGTTATGGGGGTAGTGTGTTCCTTTGTGTGAGGTGAGTCCATCTGCACGGTAAGTGGGAGGGGCAGATATGGCGGAAGGGGGGATCGCATCGGTTTAGGGGGTCACGCGTTCGATGTATACAGGCGATTGCGTGCCCCGATCCCCCTGACTTCTCCCGTTCCCCGGGTGGTCAAGACCCTCAGAGCCTGGGCCTTCGTCTGATGTTATGCAACGCACGGTCCGTGGCCAATAAGGCCCCCCTTATACATGGTCTGGTTCAGGGGTGCAGCGGATATTATAGGCGTTACGGAGACCTGGCTGGGCACTGAAGGCGTGCCCTGGTTGAGATGTGCCCAGCGGGTTCCCGTGCATCCCATCAGCGGAGGGCCCAGGGTAGGGGTGGGGGGGTGGCGGTTGTTATTAAAGAGAGTCTAGAGCCGAGGGAGACCACTGTACCTCAGATTGCCGGGTGTGAATCCCTCTTTGTGAGGTGGGGTCATAGATGTCAGATGGGCTTGCTGGTCGCGTACCTGGCTCCTTGCTGCGTGACAGCGGCCCTGCCCGAGCTCCTGGAGGTGCTTGCCGGGTGGCAGTGGAGACCCCCAGACTTTTAGTCATGGGGGACTTTAACTTGCCATCTGCTGGCTCGTCATCGACAGTAGCTCGGGAGTTCATGGCCTCCATGACGGCCCTGGACCTGACTCAAGTAGTGGATGGCCCTACTCACATTGGGGGAGGCACACTGGACCTGATTTTTATCTCTGGTCAGTGGCTGAAGGATCTGGACTTGGGAGATATAGTCACAGAGCCTTTGTCATGGTCAGATCACTCTCTCCTTCGCCTGGACTTTCTGACCGCTACCCAACACCGCAGGGAGACGGAACCATTACGTTGGTACCGTCCCAGGCGCCTGATGGACCCAGAGAGGTTCCGGACGGAGCTTGGGCCATTCCCTGAGGGTCTGGCTCACGGCACGGCAGAGGAACTGGCCGCAGCCTGGGAACGGGCTGCGGCTGGGGCTTTAGACCGTGTCGTGCCTCTGCGGCCTCTGACCCGGCGCAGATCCCAACCGGCTCCTTGGTTCTCCGAGGAGCTGAGGGGGATGAAACGCCAGAGAAGACGCCTAGAGAGTTCTTGGAGGTCCAGCCGTTCAGAGGCTGATCGGACACTAGTTAGATCCTATACTAGGACCTACCTAGTGGCACTGAGGAAGCGAGGCGTTGCTACGCCTCCCCCCCCATTGCGTCGGCAGATACCCGCCCAGCTGCCCTGTTTCGGGTGGCCCGCTCCCTCCTTCACCAGGGGGAGCGGGATGACCCGTTGCAGGGACGTGCTGAGGAGTTTAACGGTTATCTATACGATAAAATCGTTCAGCTTCGGACGGTCTGGACCAAAATTGTGGCGATTCGGACGGGCGTCTGAGGCGGTCTTGGTGATATTGTTTGGGATGAGTTTGACCCTGTGGCTCCGAGGACATGGACAGGTTGCTGGGTAGATTGAATGCCACCACGTGTTTACTGGACCCGTGCCCTCCTGGCTGGTGCTGGCCACTCAGGAGGTGACACGAGGCTGGCTCAGGGGATTACGAGCGCTTCTTTGGTGGAGGAGTCTTTCCGGCCGCCTTGAAAGAGGCGGTGGTGAGGCCCTCCTCAAGAAGCCTTCCTGGACCCGGCTGTTTTAGGTAATTATCGTCCGGTCTCCAACCCGCTCATGGCGAAGGTTGTAGAGAGTATGGTGGCATATCAGTTTCCCCTGCACCTGGAGGAAACTGTCTATCTAGACCCGTTCAGTCCGGCTTCCGGCCCGGTTACAGCACTGAGACGGCTTTGGTCGCGTTGGTGGATGATCTCTGGAGGGCCAGGGATAGGGGTTGTTCCTCTGCCCTGGTCCTATTAGACCTCTCAGCGGCTTTCGATACCATCGACCATGGTATCCTGCTGCGCCGGCTGGAGGGATTGGGAGTGGGGGGCACCGGTTATCGGGGGGTCTCCTCCTATCTCTCCGCCCGGACGCAGACGGTGTTGGCGGGGGCAGAGGTCGGCCCGCGGCGCCTCACTTGTGGGTGCCGCAGGGTCGATTCTCTCGCCTCCTGTTCAACATCTACATGAAGCCGCTGGGTGAGATCATCAGTGGCTTCGGTGTGAGGTACCAGCTGTACGCTGATGACACCCAGCTGTACTTTTCCACACCGGGCCACCCCAATGAAGCTATCAAAGTGCTGTCCCGGTGTCTGGAAGCCGTCGGGTCTGGATGGGGAGAAACAGGCTCAAGCTCAATCCTCCAAGACGGAGTGGTTGTGGATGCCGGCATCCCGCACAGTCAGCTGAGTCCACGGCTGACTGTTGGGAGCGAGTCATTGGCCCCGATGGAGGGTGCGCAACTTGGGCGTTCTCCTGGATGAACGGCTGTCTTTTGAAGACCACCTGACGGCCGTCTCCAGGAGAGCTTTCCACCAGGTTCGCCTGGTGCGCCAGCTGCGCCCCTTTCTAGACCGGGATGCCTTATGCACAGTCACTCATGCCCTTGTGACGTCTCGTCTGGATTACTGCAATGCTCTCTACATGGGGCTCCCCTTGAGGGGCATCCGGAGGCTTCAGTTAGTCCAGAATGCAGCTGCGCGGGTGATAGAGGGAGCCCCTCGTGGCTCCCACGTGACACCTATCCTGCGCAGGCTGCACTGGCTACCTGTGGCCTTCCGGGTGCGCTTCAAGGTGTTGGTGAACGTCTTCAAAGCGCTCCATGGCATAGGGCCGGGCTATCTACGGGACCGCCTGCTGCTACCGAATACCTCTCACCGACCCGTGCGCTCTCACAGAGAGGGACTCCTCAGGGTGCCGTCGGCGCGACAGTGTCGTCTGGCGACACCCAGGGGAAGGGCCTTCTCTGTGGGGGCTCCCGCCCTCTGGAACGAACTCCCCCCAGGACTCCGTCAACTTCCGGACCTCCGAACCTTTCGTCGCGAGCTTAAAACTCACCTATTCATCTGCGCTGGACTGGGTTAGTTTTTAAACTTATGGGTTTTTAATGGGTTTTATTCTAAATTTTAATCATGGCCAATTTAATAAGTTTTTTAATTATATTTTAATCGTATTTATATTGTATTATTTTGTATTTTTTATCAGGCTGTGAACCGCCCTGAGTCCTTCGGGAGAAGGGCGGTATAAAAATTTAAATAAATAAATAATAAATAATAAATATATTCTCGTTTTTTAAAATTTTATTTCCAAGTCTGCTTTTCAATGCAGAGAAGGCCAAGGCAAACTAGAGATGGTAAGGATAGTTTCAGAAAGCTTGTCACACCAATTGCATGATTCTAGTAAAGAGACACTTGACCCCAAAGGTGATGAATATGCAAACCCCATATGCGTCCTAGGTGACAAAAGCTTTAAAAAGGTTGCCTGTGTTATGGATGTTGATTTGGTAAGCATTTCTTAAAGAATGGTTGAGATATTATTATTGCATTAAAATGTTTATACTACCTTAAATAAGTAGTAATATATAAGTAGTGTAAATAGTATATTCTGTATAAGGATTTGTGTGTTGTGGGAATTGTTTCCATTGTTTCCCTAAAAGCCCCCGGCCTAAATTAAATATCAAGAACAGAAAACATTCACATCTAAAACAGTGAATCTTGTATGGTCTATTGTTCAATAATGCTTATATTGGAGAGTTCAAATTATTATCATTATTATTATTATTTATTAGATTTCTATACCGCCCTTCTCCCGAAGGACTCAGGGCGGTGTACAGCCAAAATAAAAAACAAACAATACAATATACAATTAAAACAAGAATTAAAAGACTTATTACATAATTGGCCTAAAACTTTAAAAAACGTTTAAAATTCTAAAAACCCATTAAAATTCATAATATAAATTTAAAAACCAACAAAATTTAAGCAAGCCCCGCGCGAATAAATAAATGTGTTTTCAGTTCACGGCGGAAGGTCCGAAGGTCAGATATTTGGCGCAAACCAGGGGGAAGTTCATTCCAGAGGGTAGGAGCTCCCACAGAGAAGGATCTTCCCCTGGGGGTTGCCAGCCGACATTGTTTGGCGGACGGTACCCTGAGAAGTCCCTCTCTGTGTGAGCGTACGGGTCGGTGGGAGGCATGAGGTAACAGTAGGCGGTCCTGTAAGTACCCAGGCCCTAAGCCATGGAGCGCTTTAAAGGTAGTAACCAGAACCTTGAAGTGCACCCGAAAGACCACAGGCAGCCAGTGCAGTCTGCGCAGGAGTGGTGTTACATGGGAGCTACCCCCTTAATATCCCCTTAAGATTTATACTGTAGCAATGCAAAGCAAGGCAGTGTTCTTAACCCATATCAGAGATAAACTGATGCTACGGTGATCATAGTTTCCCCTGAATCAGCTTGTACCAGAAATATTTTTCTCCATGTGACTCACATTTAATATTATTTCTTGATGAGCAGTGACATCTAGAGGAGAGAAAATATTGTCAACACATTTTCTATTTCATTTATGACAGTGGTGGGATTCAAATAATTTAACAACCGGTTCTCTGTCCTAATGATTTCTTCCAACAACCAGTTCACCAAACTGCTCAGAACGTTAACAACTGGTTCTCCCAAAGTGGTGCGAATTGGCTGAATCCCACCACTGATTTATGATCTATAAGAATGAAAGATGCAGTTAACTTTCCCTTAAGTTCTCAGACAGAAATGTGCAGGTGTTACATTATGTCATTCCCTCACATACAAGGTTTTTCATGATTTCTTTAAAATGGGAAGGGGGTTCAGTGGTGGGATTCAGCCAGTTCGCACCACTTGAGGAGAACTGGTTTTTAACTTTCTGAGCAGTTTGGCAAACTGGTTGTTGGAAGAAATCATTAGGGCAGAGAACTGGTTGTTAAATTACTTGAATCCCACCACGGGGGGTGGGGTGAGTCTCCATTTTTTCCACCATGTATATCTTCTATGGTGTTTTCAGGTACATTGACCACCAGGAAACAAGAAGCAAGTCTTTCTGAGCTATGATGTGGATTTATAAAGAAGAGTTTAAAGTGATAATTTTAACTCCATTAACCATTAACTCTGGTGTCAATGTAGCATTCTATTTAGGAAAAATCATTGTTTGTATTCATCTGGGAAGATATGTTTGTACAGTTTTTATTGGTAGGCATTCATTTCTTCCCACAGTAGATCAAAATCAGCTTTTCTAGCCTTGTGCTCTTTTAGATATGTTGGCGTGAGAGTCTCCCGAATTCCCAGTTAATATCTCAACATATTTGGAGAGCACTAGATGGCAGAAGGATAATCTGCAAATGTTCTCTGAATATCTTAGCAGCCTATCTATTTATCTTTCAATATTGCAGGCTGTGTAAAAGTATCAGCATAGTATTTTCATAAACCAACTTATGGACAAGACCAATTAGGAAGGTCACTTTCCACCATATCTTTGCAATAACAGAAATTGACTGTCTCATTATGAAGACAATAGTTAAGTGTCCTTCACTTTCCAAAGAACAAGAATAGACAAGAATGAAAGATGGAAAGTGGGAAGTATAGTTGTGTTTGTCACACGTTATATTTATTCAGAGCCTGTAGCGATCCAGATTGAAAGGCAAAAAGATGGTTAGGAGTGTGTACAACTGAGTCCATTTCACCTGCTATTAACTCTTGAAACCAAATAGTCTTTTTGGGTGGTCTATACAAAAAGGCCTCCCATTGTCTTTAAAAGCTGTGAAGTGTGTACCTACATGCAATCTTCCAAGAGGCAAAGGATATCCACAAATTCCCATGATAGAAACATTTATTTCATGTCGAGTTTAGTATGTTTTCTTTAGTATGTTTTCTTTACCTCTGTCTGCTTGCAAATTCAAACTTTGCTCCTGGTTTTCTTATATTCCAACAAAAGACCTGCTTCAGACACATAGCCTCCTAACACATCAGGAAAAAAGAAGAAATAAAAGCAATACCAAAAATAAATAAAAAGAGGAGGTACATTTACATAAAGTAGTTGATTTCTCTAAATTTAAAATTAATAGCTGAAAGACCAGCTCATTCTGCTGTTAAGATATTGATAATGGGCATCTTCAAAAACCCTGTTTTCCTTAATTTTTAGTTGGCTTTGAACAGGAAAGACTTTAAATAGAAAAAGTCTGCAAAAGAAGAGTTTTTTCTTAGAGATGTTAAAATAGCAAATGGTGCTGATGAAATAGAAGACATAACCAGATCTGTTCCTACATAGAGAGAAAATTATTGGTTAAGAATGTGTTCAGTTATCATTTTTCACTGTAAAAATATCAACCAAACATCTCCATTACTATCATTTATAAACTGCTTCCTATCTGGACTTCACAGCAATGTACCATTGGAACTCATCAAAATACAACAGCTATAAATCAATTTCTGGGTATAGGATCCCAGCAATGTTGGACACCAGATGGGAGTTTTTTTAATAAATAAAACAATTGGGCAAATTATTAGAATGACTTTAGGCATAAACAAACAAACAAACAAGAATATACCATTTTCATGAAAGATAAATTATGGAGAGCAAAACAATTAATTTATTAAACATTAACAGCCCTGATCTTGTTGTAACTGAAATGACAAAAGGGCCATGCTGCTATTATGAGTGGAAGGATGACAAGCATGTACTTATATTTCATTCTGAAGTATTACTGTTAAACAATGCTGTTTATCATATTTCAACTCTCTCAAATTCCTTTGGCTCCATCACTGTCAGGATTTTTCAGCCACAAACTGACCTGGAAACAAACAACTAAGATCTATATGGACCCAGAATGTTTAAATTTATCAAGAAAAGATTCAAGTTACAGAACAAGAATTCTGACCAGAGCCTTTCCACCTGAGCAATGTTTACAGTACACTGGTGACCATCTTCCCATTCAATCTGACAATTCATTCTCATGAGCTTTCCTATAAAGGTGTCAAGTTTTAGAAGGTAAAGACCAGTTCAGTCTAAAGTTATAGTATCTATAGAAAGGAGTTTGCAATGCCTGGAAAAGATGCTCCATTTTGCTGCTTAAAAGAAAAAAAAAATTCAGGGAAATTTAACTGCAGCCAATTTAACAGCCTTTAGGCCTTAGAGGCAGAGAGACTCATTCCAATCGGTTATCTAATTAAATTTAATATTTTTATGTGCTTGCCACTTCTGAGATCACACTATATAGTCTTTATATCAATCATATTAATTTTTTCTAGCACGAACAGAAGAAATTTAGTCTAGAAAAGTATAGATAGCAAAGCTGTGTAAATATACTGTAGACTGGATTGCCTTCACATAAGTTATTTGTAACAAGGTCCAGTGGTGGGTTTCAAACTTTTTTATTACCGGTTCTGTGAGTGTGGCTTGGTCGGCGTGGCAGAGGAAAAATACTGTAAAATCTCCATTCCCACCCCACTTCAGGGAAAGAATTTTGTAAAATCTCCATTCCCTTCCCAATCCAGGGGAAGGTTACTGCAAAATCCCCATTTCCTCCCGATCAGCTGGGAGGAAGAGAATAGATGGGGGTGGAAACAGTCAGAATTTTTACTACTGGTTCTCTGAACTACTCAAAATTTCTACTACCGGTTCTCCAGAACTGGTCAGAACCTGCTGAAACCCACCTCTGACAAGCTCCTATAAGGATTGAAATGATAATCATTCAGCGATAGCAATTTTTAAAAATATTTCTATAAGAAAAAGACTCTTGATATGTACTGCCTTTAGAGTATCTCCAGAATTTCCTTTTTTAATCAAGTGCAGCAGGATTGCTGGCTTATGCATCACCACTTGTGCTTTATAAAGGTAAAGGTAAAGATTCCCCTCGCACATATGTGCTAGTCGTTCCTGACTCTAGGGGGTGGTGCTCGTCTCCATTTCAAAGCCGAAGAGCCAGCGTTGTCCGAAGACATCTCCGTGGTCGTGTAGCCGGCATGACTCAATGCCAAAGGCGCACGGAACGCTGTTACCTTCCCACCAAAGGTGGTTCCTATTTTTTCTACTTGCATTTTTTATGTGCTTTCGAACTGCTAGGTTGGCAGAAGCTGGGACAAGTAACGGGAGCGCACCCCGTTACATGGCAGCACTAGGGATTTGAACTGCTGAAATGCCGACCTTTCGATCGACAAGCTCAGTGTCTTAGCCCCTGAGCCACCGTGTACCTTGTGCTATATATAATATAACAATTATTAAACGTTTTCTCCTTTTCCATCTAGTATTCTGTTAAAAGCAATTGCTTGACATTAAACATTGTGTTGCTTTTTGCAAACTAAATAATGAAACCGAGCCAGTGTTTGTGGATGATAGCATTAGCCTGAGACCCTAATACATGTACAGGAAAGGTTTTGGAATTTCCTGACTGAAATATACAGCTTTGCATGGATTTGGAGGATAAATTTACTCTATTGTGTTGAGATGAATATGCTTTCTTGTGCTTAATATAACTCTTAGCTATTGCTTTCAGGGAAATGCCAATAACAACTGTTTTAAGCACAGGGTTGCGATGATCCCAAAAATGGATTTTTATTTTTTTTATGAGAACAGTATTTCAAAATGTTTTTAGTAATTGTGTTTGGAGTTCCTCTTTCCCCCAAATATTATACATAGTTATTTAGCCTACGTTATGCTTAGCTTTATCATTATCTGTATCCAGAACAGCCAGCATTTTAGTTTATTCATAGATAAGATGCTAAATTGCATTTTGCATAAATCCAAAATGATGGTTTCAGGGAGTTCACACAAAACAGAAAGCCTATAACTGAGATTAATGTATTTGCACTGGGGTGGGTAGCATATGCTCTTGAATCAGACTGCTTAGGCTAGCATATCTTGCAAAAACAACCACTGCAAGTATTTCATTAAATCCAGGCATGCAGAGACAATGTCACCTTATTGTCCCTTTTAACTACCCACTTTACCCCAAGGCAATGAAAAGTTTAATGCCCACAGCATGCAGATGTAGGATTTTTCAAACAAGGGAGAAAGATCCTTTATTATAGTTGCAACCTGTATTTCTGTTAGAAAGGATTACCAGTGATACAGTACAGTGGTGGATTTCAAAAATTTTTATTACCAGTTCTGTGGCTGTGTGTTGGTGGGTGTGGCATAGCTTGGTGGGTGTGGCTTGATGGGCATAGCATGGCTTGGTGGGTGTGGCTTGGTGGGCGTGGCAGGGGAAGGATAGTGTAAAATCTCCATTCCCACCCCACTCCAGGGGAAGGTTACTGCAAAATCCCCATTTCCTCCCAATCAACTGGGACTCAGGAGGCAGAGAATAGATGGGGGCAAGTCCAGTCAAAGGTGGTATTTATCGGTTCTTTGAAGTACTCAAAATTTCTGCTACCGGTTCTCCAGAACTGGTCAGAACCTGCTGAAACTCACCTTTCATACAGTACCATTAATAATTTTCTATCTCTCCATGTTGTTACTTGTTATTATCATGTATGGCAGTTTTTGCAAATATTTCTATCTTTTAAAAAAGTAGCATTAAAAGCAGACTTGTAATTAAATTAATTTTAAAGGATTCACCCACTTATGTAACACCCAGCATAGAACTAGACACAATTTTCCTGCCGGCTTCTGCTCCTGGTACCCATTAGTTTTCCTGCCCTCCCTGTCTTTTTTCAAATATTATTTTAAAATTATTTCAACAAACAAAAATGGGAAGTTGGCATGCTGCAAAGAAAAGTACCAGCCTCTACCATCAACTTTATCTCCAAGAATGTTCCTGGTTTGCAGTTGTTGTGACTGGTTTTACATTATATACAGGAAATGGCTGTACCAATCAATTTCATTCCCAAGATGACAGGAAATCATTTGTTCATTGTGCATATTTTTGCTGCACCACCCACTGCACTTTATTTTTCCCTCTTGGCTGAACTTAAAACAAATTAATCAGTGGCCAGCATCTGGCAGACAATTTTGCTAACTTTAAGTAATGTCACAGTGATCTGTTAAAAGGTTTGTTATATTGTAAACAGATGAAGAAAGGATAGCTGTCTGAACATTACACTTTTCTAAATTTTTTCAGCTTTTGATTCCTATACAATTAGTTTGAACTATGTAACTATAATGGTGGAACCTTGTGTGGTGAAAACCAACGCTTCCTGAGCTATTGATGTAAAATTTTTTTCACCTGCACAAGACCACAAAGCAAACCTGCCATTTATTACTTCAGGAGGAAAAAAAATCTGGATTCTAAAGACTTGAAAGTATATAAAAGTCTTTGAAATCTGATCTACATTGTGTACACAATATGTACACAACAGCACAATGGGTATGCAAGTGCTGTCAGTTTGAGACACTACCAGGCTGAGCAAGGCATGAGGAGGCTCGAAATGCAGGCAAATAAACAATTATGTTATTTTACTCTTTTATTTTGAGATATAATGTTCGGTTATTTTTACATAATAAAAAACTAAACAAAATCTCTCCTCACCCCCCACTTAAAATGCAGGGATATTTTTTTATCTTCCTCAACAAAAAGTTTATTTACAGGTAGTCTGTGACTTATGACCACAACTATTGTTATTGACCATAAAATTTCTGTTGTTAAGTGAGTTTTGCCCCATTTTACAACCTTTCTTGATGCGGCTGTTTAAGTAAATCATTCAGCTGATAAGTTGATAACCCGATTTGTAAGTGAATCTGGCTTCCCCATTGATTTTTCTTGTCAGAAAGTTGCAAAAGAGAATTACAAGTCCCTGGGATACTACAACCATCATAAATATGAACCAGTTGCTAAGCATCTGAATTTTGATCGCATGACCATGGGGATGCTACAAAGGTCATAAGTGTGAAAACTGGTCATAATTCATTTTTTCAATGCCATTTCAAACTTTGAATGGTCACTAAATTAATTGTTATAAGTTGAGGACTACCTGTATTCTCCTTTCTTCCCCCATCATCCTTCCAGTATTGCTAAAATACTGCTTTTCTTTTTCTTCTCTAGCCTGGCTAAGCAAAAAAAAACTTTCTTCCATACCATTTTTGTTTGCTCTTTTCTTCCTTCCTTCCTTCTTTTCTTCTTCTTTCCTTCCTTTTTTTCTTCTTCCCTTCCCTTCCCTTCCCTTCCTTTCCCAAGAAAGCTGGTTTGCTTATTGTCTTTTGCACTTTTGTCCACTAGAGAGACTTTTGTCCTTCCTTTCTTCCCTTAAGCAGCCCCAGATCACAATTAAATGATTTGGAGGGGCACATGTAGTCCCTCAGCCCTCTTCTCTAGACCTCCCATTGAGAGCGCCAAGCCAATCTCAGGCTCGAAATTGGCCAGTACCAGATTATAACAGTTTATATCAATCTTCAGCAGTCTTCTAATATGTGCAGATTACAACCTTAGAAATTTCATCAGTATGGCTCTTACGTTGTCAGTACACTATTAAGCTATTGATTTCTTCAGTGCAATGGGGTTGTTTTGGTTTCCCACAGAAAAGTATTTATCATGCTTTTTACACCAAATCTGTCCAATTTATAAAGAATACTGGCCACTCATGACAGATGGACGGCATAATTCTTTTGCCATGTTCTCTGTCAGACTGCAGAGCAGCTGTTTTGCAGTTATGTTTAACAAATAAGACTGATCAATATTTTTTTCCGGTTCAGGCATAACGGTCTCTAGTAGAGAATATTTATTATATATTGTGCTATATGTAAACAAATGTGCCTTTACTTTGTTGCTTGCAGTGAATGTAATAATTGAAAACCAAATTCTTTTGGATATAATTAAATGCATAGAGGCAGCTAAAGTATAGTTAGTGCATATAGAAATAGGGAGTTGGGAATTACCAATTAGTGTTTTTCAAGACAAGAATCGATGGACAGAAATTAATCAAGGAGAAAAGCAATCTAGAACTAAGGAGAAATTTCCTAACGGTGAGAACAATCAACCAGTGGAATGACTTGCCTTCAGAAGTTGTAGATGTCCCATTACTGGGGCTTTCAGGAAGAGACTGGACAGCCATTTCTCTAAAATGGTGTAGACTCTCCTGCTTGAGCAGGTGGTTGGACTAGATAACCTCCAAGATCCCTTCCAATCATGTTATTCAATTATTATTGCTATTACTGTTGTTGTTATTGAGTTAATCTTCAATTTGATTTACAGTCTGGGGCTGGTAATCCTAACCAAGAACATAAGAGCTGTTGGTGGTGGTTGTTGTTATTATTATTATTATTATTATTCCCATTTATATTTCTGTGCAGGTTTCTTATATAACTGTAAAAACTATGTGATTGCTATCACTTTTCCTTCCTTGTCTCTTTCATCATGACTTTGTTTTAGTAATTATATGATTGTTTAAAATATTTAGAGCTCAAGATTTTTCCAGTCTATATTAAACCTAGATAAAAAATACTATGAGATCTTTGATAATAAAAGGAAATAATCATTAGCTTCCATCAATGAAATGTCAATCAATCATATTAGATGATTAACTGGCAATACTACTTTACAAAGGGGTAGTTGGCCAGTAGCCATAAAACTAAGTATTTTTGATTCAGTGACTCAATTAAGCATTTAATAACAGATAATAACCTCAATAATCATTTTAATACATCTTTGGATTAATCTGTTAATAGTATTCAGAAATAAACTATGAAGATCAATCTTGGTTTTCTAATGAATTGGTAAAATTTTGTGCAGTTGGAACACCTGGAAAGTGAAAATGTGCCCATGTGCACCTTGGTAGGAACCTTTGCAAGACTATTGTAAAAATAATTCTCTTTCTGCTGATCTGAGGATCAATTCCTGTATTTTTTGCTTCTGCTCCAAAATTAATGAGAGAGGGGTTGCCCACAACAACATCAATTTGGAGAAAGACTACATATCATTTTTTTCAACTGATGTTTCCAGCTCTTGAGAATCAGATCAGCTTTGATGTACATAGCCTGTTGTAGTTAGTTGCAAAGTCATGTCCAATCCATCGTGACCCCATGGACAACGTTCCTCCAGGCCTTCCTATCCTCTACCATCCTCTGGAGTCCACTGCTTCAGTGACTCCATCCAGCCACCTCATTCACCCCTTTCTTCTTTTGCCCTCCATCTTTCGCAGCATTAGGGTCTTCTCCAGTGAGTCCTTCTTTCTCATTAGGTGGCCAAAGTATTTCAGTTTCATCTTCAGGATCTGGCCTTATAAAGAGCAGTCAGGGTTGATCTCCTCTAGGACTGACTTGTTTGTTCACCTTGCAGTCCAAGGGACTCGCAGGAGTCTTCTCCAGCACCAGAGTTCAAAGGCCTCAATTCTTTGGCGCTCAGCCTTTCTTATGGTCCAACCTTCACAGCCATACATTGCAACTGGGAAAACCATAGCCTTGACTATACGCACTTTTGTTGGCAGGGTGATGTCTCTGCTTTTTAGTACACTGTCTAGATTTGCCATAGCTTTCCACCCCAGGAGCAAATATCTTTTAATTTCTTGGCTGCAGTCCCCATCTGCAGTGATCTTGGAGCCCAAGAAAATAAAATCTGTCACTACCTCCATTTCTTCCCCATCTATCTGCCAGGAACTGAGAGGGCCGGATGCCATGATTTTAGTTTTCTTAATGTTGAGTTTCAAGCCAACTTTTGCACTCTCCTCCTTCACACGCATCAAGAGGCTTTTTAGTTCCTCTTTGCATTCTGCCATTAGAGTGGTATCATCTGCATATAGAATAGAATAGAATAGAATAGAATAGAATAGAATAGAATAGAATAGAATAGAATAGAATAGAATAGAATTTTTTATTGACCAAGTATGATTGGACACACAAGGAATTTGTCTTGGTGCATATGCTCTCAGTGTACATAAAAGAAAATATACGTTCATCAAGGTACAACATTTACAACACAATTGATGGTCAATATATCAATATAAATCATAAGGATTGCCAGCAACAAAGTTACAGTCATACAGTCATAAGTGGAAAGAGATTGGAAAGAGATATCTGAGGTTGTTGATATTTCTCCCAGCAATATAATTCCAATTTTTGATTCATCCAGCCCCACCTTTCTCATGATGTGCCCTGCATATAAGTTAAATAAGCAGGGCGATAGTATACAGTCTTGCCGGACTCCTTTCCCAATTTTGAACCAATCAGTGGTTCCGTATCCAATTCTCACTGTTGCTTCTTAACCCCCATACAGGTTTCTCAAGAGACAAATAAGATGGTCTGGTACACCCATCTCTTTAAGAAATTGCCACAATTTGTTGTGATCCATAGTCAATGAAGCAGAAATAGATGTTTTTCTGGAACTCCCTGGCTTTCTCTATGATCCAGCATATGTTGGCAATTTGATCTCTAGTTCCTCTGCCTCTTCAAAATCCTGCCTGTACTTCTGGAAGTTCTCAATCTACATACTGCTGGAGCCTAGCTTGTAGGATTTTAAGCATAACCTTACTAGCATGTGAAATGAGTGCAATGGTTTGAACTTTCTTCGGCATTGCCTTTCTTTGGAATTGGAATGTAAATTGACCTTTTCCAATCCTGTGGCCACTGCTGAGTTTTCCAAATTTGCTGACAAATTGAGTGTAGCACTTTTACTGAGTCATCTTTTAAGATTTTGAATAGCTCAGCTGGAATACTGTCTCCTCCACTAGCTTTGTTGTTGCTCAGATTTCCTAAGGCCCATTTGACTTCACATTCTACGATGTCTGGCTCAAGGTCAGTGACCACCCCATTGTGGTTATCAGGGATGTTAAGCTCGTTCTTGTATAGTTCTTCTGTGTAATTTTGCCACCTCTTCTTAATCTCTTCTGCCTCTGTTAGGTCCCTGCCACTTTGGTCCTTTATCATGCCCATCTTTGCATGAAAAGTTCCTTTCATATCTCCAATTTTCTTGAAGAGATCTCTGGTCCTCCCTATTCTATTATTTTCTTTTATTTCTTTGCACTATTCATTTAAGTATGTATTTTATCTCTTCTAGCTATTCTCTGGAATTCTGCATTCAACTGGGTGTATCTTTCTCTTTCTCCCTTGCCTTTTGCTTCCCTTCTTTCCTCAGCTATTTGCAAAGCTTCCTCAGACAGCCATTTTGCTTTCTTGCCTTTCTTTTTCTTTGGGATGGTTTTAGTTGCTATCTCTTGTACAATGTTGCGAACCTCCGTCCATAGTTCTTCAGGCACTCTGTCTATCAGATCTAATTCCTTAAATCTATTTGTCACCTCTACTGTATATTCATCAGGGATATGATTTAATTCATATCTGAGTGGCCTGGGGCTTTTCCCTACTTTCTTCAATTTAAGCCTAAATTTTGCAAGGAGAAGCTCATGATCTGAGCCACAGCCAACTCCTGGTCTTGTTTTTATTGACTGTATAGAGCTTCTTCATCTTTGGCTACAGAGTACATAGTCAATCTGATTTCTGTGTTGACCGTTTGGTGATGTGCATGTGTAGAGTCATCTCTTTTTTTTATTATTATTATTAAAAAAGTTTTACAAAATTTTTCCCCATACATCCCCCCATCCCTACCACCCTAACCCTCTTCCCTCCCTGTTCCCTCCTTCCCCCAATCCCTCCCCCCCCCCCGACTTCCCAGAGCAAATACAGGGTATAATATCAACAATCACAAACTAAAATATACTAATCATCCAAAAACTCCCACCCCTCTCTGAGCCCTTAACTCCCCTTTTCCATAAAAACGAAGAAAAGATTGTAGCGATACAATTTACAGTCTTTCCATTCATAAACTATTTAACTTTTTAGTCTTTCGGTCCAATTTTTAAATATCATTCTATCTTCTCCATTCGTGTATATATCTTGCATAAGCAGTCCTTCAAATATGATTTTTCCATGTTGCCATCTAAGTTCATAAATTTTACTGTCCAATCTTCAACAATAAGTGGTATTCCAACTTCTGATATTACACCATCAAGAGTTATTCTTCAATATGCCTTATAGTCCATGTTTACTTTCTAAGATGTAATTGGCATACCTTATAGTCCATGTTTGTATGTCGATCAAATAAACATCATCCTTTTAATTTGTTTAATCTAACATTTATATTTATAACATTTATTTATATTCCCAACATTGTATTCTAAACATTTTATAAACATATAAAATTATATATAAACATATAAACATATATAATTCCAACATTTAAATTAATAAGCATTTTCTAAATCCTTAACCAGTTACTTTTCTTAACAATAAAATTCCAATTATATCTCTCACTCTTAGTTAATCAAATAACATTACTAAAATTATATCTCCAGCTTATATCCAAAATAAATCAATTATTAACAATTAAACCATATATAAACAAATAACATCATTACAATCACATCTCCAACATTTAAATTATTATTTTAACTTTCTTCTTTTATTTTTTTATCCTTTCCCATAGACAGAAACACCCTTTAATTTAGAAGCTATACGAATCTCTTCTTGTTCTTTTAATTCTCCTGTTTTCTCCAATATTTCTCCTCCTTATCTTATATTTGTATTACATCCTTATCCCATTTTTTTTGCCATCTCGATACCAATCAACTTAGCTTCTAGCAACAAAGGATTTCCAGCCTTTAATACATTAATATAAAAATCTCTTGCTTTAAGAACTGTACTACTTTCTTCCTTTATAATTCACTGTTAAACCAGCTGGAACATCCCATCTAAACTGTATCTGATATTTCTTAAGTTCATCCACTAAAAAGGCAAATTCTTTTCTCTTTCTTAACATTTTAGGAGGAATTTCCTTCATCATTATTATATCTTGTCCTAATATTTGAAATTTATTTTTATAAAATGCTTGTAAGATTCCATACCTAATCTTCTTAGTTGTAAAATAAATCACCACATCTCTTGCCTCTGTCTAGCCAGCCAAGAGTTAACATGATAATTTTTTTCAATATTAACTTCAAAATCTTTTGGATTCTCTCCAGTTATCTGTGCAAAAGTCTGTGTAAAAATCTTTTTTAAATTCTCCTACTTACATTCCTTCAATCCTCTCACCCTTACGACATTAACCTGTATTATAATATAACCATTTCTTCATCTGCTTTATCCACCTTAACCTGTATTCCCTCTATTTTATTTTCTAAATTCAAATTAACTTGATTCATTTGAACCTCCTCTATTTTCCTTTCCAAATCCAAATTAACTTGATTAAGTTTTTCCATTCTTTCATTCATCTGAATAGTATAATCTGCTAAGTGTTTAAATGCATCCACTATACTTTCCAAATCCTTATTCTGAGTTTCCACCATATCTTTAAAATCCAGTATTTCTTTTTCCATTTCATTAAATTTTTGATCTATTACAGAAATTTGAACCTCCTTTTAAAAAGCCCTTAAATATTCCTTAAAATCTTCTTTTAACTTCTGTATTTGAACTAAAGAGATTTCACAGTCCTTGATAACATTTGGCTTTGTTTTCATAAAAGCCATTTCCTGTTAAGCTATAATATGCCAAATGGCAAAGAGAAATTTAAAAAAATGGAAAAATTCAGTAAATCTTCTCCTCTTGAACACTACAATAAAAAATAAATCAGTTCTTGTTCATTCCATTTACTTAATCTCTTCTTATATACTTCGTGTATCTTCAACACCAACTGCTTTAACAAGCACTTCCTTAACTTTCGCTTCCTTTCTTCGTCTCTGATCTTTCCAACAAAGTATCCTCTGGTTAGAGAGTTAAAATTTCCTTACAATTAACTGCCAGTACTCCTGTTTTTGTTCCGTCTGCGTTAAAAATCCATTCACTGGTCCATATCGATCTCAGAAGTGGACACAGCATTTTGTTCTGCCATTAAGGCAGAAATACTCTGGATCTGGAGCTTTTCCAAACTTAAGAAGGAGCACTCACCCTCAAGCCTCCAGAAACTTTCCTGGGGCTTTCTGGGGGGCTCTACTTCAGCCCGAATGCTCACCTTTCCCTCTTTACCCTAGAGAAAGGTTTCCGAGCCGCCAGAAAGCTGATTTGCGCTGTCTGAGTGGCTTTACGCGATCACAGAGCTGGTGGTCTAAAAAAGACCGCCATCAATGCAGTGGAGCCACCGGAAGACTGTAGAGTTGTCTCTTGAGTTGTTGGAAAAGAGTGTTTGCTATGACCATCAATTTATCTTGACAGAATTCTATCAGCGTGTGCCCTGCTTCATTTTGTACTCCAAGGCCAAACTTGCCTGTTATTCCAGTTATCTTTTGGCTTCCTACTTTAGCATTCCAATCCCCCATAATGATAAGGACATCATTTTTTGGTGTTCATTCTATAAGGTGCTGTAGGGCTTCATAGAACTAGTCAATTTCATCCTCTTCAGCACCAGTGTTTGGGGCATAGACTTGGACTACTGTGATATTGAATGGTTTGCCTTGGATTCGAACTGAGATCATTCTGTCATTTTGGGGACTGTATCCCAGTATTTCATCTGAGGGATTCTTGCCCATAGTAGTATACCTGATGATCATCTGAATTAAATTCACCCATTTCTGTCCATTTTAGTTTGCTGATTCCTAAGATGTCAATGTTCAGTCTTATCATCTCTTGTTTGACCATGTTCAGCTTATCTTGATTCATGGATCTTACATTCCAGGTTCCTATGGAGAAAAAATCTTTACAGCCTCGGACTTTCCTTTCACTACCAGATACATCCACAGCTGAGCATCCTTTCGGCTTTGGCCCAGTCACTTCATTCTTTCTGGTGCTACTAGTACTAGCCCTCCGCTCTTCCCCAGTAGCATATTGGACACCTTCCGACCTGAGGAACTCATCTTCCGGCGTCATATCTTTTTCCCTTTTTGTACTGTCCATGGGGTTTTCATGGCAAAGATACTGGAGTGGGTTGCCATTTCCTTCTCCAGTGGATCACGTTTTGTCAGAACTCTCTGCTGTGACCTGTCCGTTTTGGGTGTCCCTGCATGGCATATCTCATAGCTTCATTGAGTTATGCAAGCCCCTTTGCCATGACAAGGCAGTAATCCATGAAGGGGGTACATAGCCTATCCTGTCCCAAAAGTGCTTTTTCAGGAAGCAACTGATGAGAATGATAAGGATGAGAAATCTTGGATGAGAAGTGAGACATCTTCAAAGAAAAAACAAGAAAGTCCAGTTGCCTCTTGAAAAAGCACCTTTGAGACAACCATGACCTGGATGACTGAGCCTATCCCGATTTCTATTTCATGATCTTACCAGACCCTAACTGAGCATTTTGCACCTAGATGCTGTGTAAATGTTTCTATCCCTTCACCTGAAAATCTGGTTTGCATGATAAATCTCCATTTGATGGTGGAATTAATTCAGAGGTACAGACAGGAGTTATCCGTCTTTCACTCAATAGTCCATTCCTAACTTTTTGGATAAATAGGAGAGAATTGACAGAATTTTAGAAAGGCTGATTAAAAGAGGGAAAACTGAAATGTTTTTCTTTCAGCTCTTTTCCTGCACAGGATGTGGAACAATTCCTGTCCCAACCAGATACCAATTGCTTAAAATTTAATCTAGAAGTACTTTTAAAAATCTTTTCCTTCATTCCTTTGTGGCATAATGTAGTCTGACTAATGCTTGGAAGTGATTTTGAATCTGAAGCTAAATACTGAAAATGCTGCTATGCTGATAGTTATTTTTAAAAAATTTAAATAGTGTCTTTAGGTCACCAACAATTCAGTTTACTCTCCTATTTTGTTTGCGGGGTGGGGGGGTATCCATCTAGGTAAGAAGTACTTTAGCTGATTTTATTTAACAAATAAAGCAAGGAAATTATACTACTCAGCCGGACCACTAAAGAAGAAAAATATGTTTATCCAAATATCAGACCCTAATATCAAATAAGAATCTGATAGAGCACATTTTTATTAAGGAAGAAAGGATTCTTCAATATAAGAAACAATGATACCCAAATCCTAATTCATTCATTTATACACTTTTATTTCTATACTTTGGACAGCTCTCTCAAACTGAAAATAAGACAAGTTATAGAAAGTGGTTGAAATAACTGTCCCCTGATTGCACAGGGAGACAGCTTTCAAATATCTTTTCTATAAGCTTTATAGATGTTTCTATAAGTTTTCTTCTTACTGATTACACAACTAAAATGATGCTAGGTTCTCTTATTACTGATTGCCTGAATAGTCTGAAGCACATTATTTCAATGCAACGTTCTCCTGTTGCATGTATGTAAAGTTTCTCAACATTTTGGGATAATTCTTTGTGTATTTTCCTCCAACTAGTTATGGTAACTAGTTATGGCAAGTTATTGGCAAAGGATCCCACATTGCCAAAAAGTTTGCATCTTTGGATCTGCTGCTTTAGTGCCTTTTCAGAAAGGTTTGTACCCACTGTGGTTGGCACAAGCAATTTTTAAAGTATGTATATAGAATATTTAATGTAGCTAAACTATAGTATGTACAAGTACTTCCATATTTTGTTCAAAAGGTATCTGAAGAGCCTACACACCACTGCTACATGCAAATCATTTTTTTTCCCTGTGCAATGCAAAGGCAAGTACCAGTAGTTCTGCTGCTTAATTAATTACTTCCTTCCATCTTTCTCCTGTTGACACTATACAACAAAGAACTCCAGTCATGGAATCTCTTTTCAGGAATGTATATAGTGGAATGCAAAAGCCTCTTTACCTTCAGTTACAAAGAAAAAAGGCAGAAATAATGGATGAGGAAAGGAAGAAACTCAATCAGCTATGCATAATTCTTTGCCCTCTCCAGAAAATGCATGAAATCAGGATAGGTACTGCAATACTGAACATGACATTCAGAGTCTGGTGTTAAAGAATGCAGAAACTACTGGTTAAAATAATCACCAAAAGTGATGAGGGAACTCATTTTAAGGAAAGGCAGGAAATGACTACTTCAGTGATTTATGGGCTTCATCAGATTGACTGACATAAAGTGAATAGGTGGAGCTTCCTGAAGAGATTTTCCAGTTAAATTTCATGACGTTCTTCATTCTCTAAAAATTGACATCCTCTACAAATGCCCAAATCTCTAGCATGGATTAGGCAGTTTGGAAACCAACACCATCAAACCTATTGTTGAAATATATAAAATTAAGTAAGTAAGAGTAACTTAATTCAGACTACTTCATAAACACGGAATATGTCATATGGAAAGAATATTTGGCTATTATGATGGGCTGTAAGTATCACCTTATTCACATTAAAACTTTTCCCAGTGAAAAGAGTATTGAAGGTTGATGGTCCTAAACGAGCATGTTGAACCTGGAAAAATATTGAGAAATTATTAGTCAAGTATTCTTTATGATTATAGAACAGAAAGTAAATTTACAGGAAATGCATTATAAACCTAGAACTAGCTAGCTGCCTCTTACCAGACAGAATCCCAAAGCAAACATTCTCTGTATTTTTGTGTCTATGTCTGCATGCTTTGAAGAAAGGCAGAAAAGAGCGGCTTCACAATAGCAATCTCCTACATAAAAAGCAGGCAGAGATATAGACAAAGAGAGGGAAGGAGTAAATCCATAACTCTGTATCATCACTCTACTGTCTCATTTTATTCAGAAGGTACTGATGAAGGTCAATGCCATTGGATTAGGAACTCCAAAAATGGATAGCAGATTGTTCAATTTTTTTCCTTCATTCACCTTTTTTCTACTTCTATAAATGTACAATTATAATTTAATTATATTACAGGCATTTATTTTTTGTTAAAATCTCTCTTTAATTCTATTCCTACTTATTTTAGAATATAAATTCCTGAATTCATGTAGAATGTTGCCTTTCAGCCATGACATACTCTGCAAGTGAACCCATAATTAAGGGCAGGTATTTGTGTTTATGGGACAGGGAAGGGGGTTGAATAAAAATAGGTATCAGGACTTGAATAGATAGAATAATCATAATTATGCAGTCTGGTTAACAATGTTATAGTTTTATTCTAATCTATATATGCTTTCCAGATTTTCTGTACAGGCATCTCCATATACAAATCTGGCAGGGAGGTTCTAAGACCACTGAAAATTTAGTCCTGCTGTTGTCCAAGAAACAGTGATAAATGTTAATTATCCATTAGAGTCAGCAAATAAATAATAATAACAACAACAACAAAAACAACAACAAAAACAACAACAACAACAGAGTTGGAAGGGACCTTGGTGGTCTTCTAGTGCAACCCCCTGCCCAGGCAGGAAACCTTACACCACCAACCATTAGACAAATGGTTATCCAACATCTTCTTAAAAATTTCCAGTGCTGCAGCATTCACAACTTCTGCAAGCAAGTTGTTCCATTCATTAATTGTTCTGACTGTCAGGAAATTTCTCCTTAGTTCTAAGTTGCTTCTCTCCTTGATTAGCTTCCACCCATTGCTTCTTGTTCTACCCTCAGGTGCTTTGGAGAATAGTTTGACTCCCTCTTCTTTGTGGCAACCCGTGAGATATTGGAACACTGCTATCATGTCTTCCCTAGTTCTTCTTTTCATTAAGCTAGACATACCCAGTTCCTGCGACCATTCTTCATATGTTTTAGCCAGTGGTGGGATTCAGCCAGTTCACACCACTTCGGGAGAACTGGTTGTTAACTTTCTGAGCAGTTTGGCAAACTGGTTGTTGGAAGAAATCATTAGGGCAGAGAACCGGTTGTTAAATCACTTGAATTCCACCACTGGTTTTAGCCTCCAGTCCCCTAATCATCTTTGTTGCTCTTCTCTAAATAAATGTATTCATGTAAATGAATGTATTCATTGGCTATACCTGACCAACTGCTTGCTGCAATTTGCAGGACCAGATTATTTTTCAACACTTGCCCTTTGCCCTTTAAGGATGCCCTTAAAGGGCAAAGAGCAAGTGTTTTTCAACACTTGCCCTTTAAGGATGCCAACACTTGCCCTTTAAGGATGGAGGCCTTAAAGATCTGGCTCCTTTAAGTCATATTTCTAATATTGTATACTGACAGGGTGTCACAGAGTGTGTGTATGGGGGGGTGTCTTGATTTCTTTTTCTAGGTCAGTGAGATTCAGTCTCAATACACCATATAAAACATTATTAGGAGCTTTAATACATTAATGTAAACCTTACGTCTTATATGAAAAAGCCTTTGAAAGCATTATTTGGTACAATTCTATTTTTATAATTAACTTGTACCAATAACAGTTAATTTTCTGTTTCTTTCCATACATTTCTTTAAATTATTTTACTGTGCTTTTGTCTGATGACTATATCTTTGGATCAATTCAGAGGAATAAATTTGCTTCTCAATGCCAATTTTCTTTATTAATCTCTTGAACTGGAAAAGCCATAAATTCAAAGATATAATTAGCTCTTGCCACATTTTTGCTGCAGAGGAAATAACCCCTTTGTCATGATTGCCTGATAAAACAATGTCAAAGCCAAAGAAAATATCAACATTTCAATTGTGCTTTGTTATAAAACAATATGTATTTACTCTTTTTTTAAAAAGAAATCCACAGACACTTTTAGAAAGGTAAGATTGTGCACAATGTAACGAAGAATTGGCTGGGTTTACTTCATATTCTCTCCCTTCCTACTCCCCCATAGTTGGTCCATTGTGAACATTTTGAACTTGGCATAAATAACTGCCAAGAAATTGATACAGGAATTGGTTTGGGGTGTAAATGTTCCAAAAACCTAACATCCTGTTTTGACTCAACATTAAAATACAGTGTATTTTGCATTAGCATTTAGTTATAAACTCTGATGTCATATCTACAAAGTAGACAAAGTCAGAAAATACTTCACTCTAAACAGGCATCACCACAGCTGGTTTGTTATGTTTTAAAACTAGTTTCAGTGTTGCCAAGTGATTAATGTAAAGGGGAAATTCATCCAGAAAAGGAATAATCACATCCCCCTCAGATCCTGAATGGGACATGATAAGCACATTGCCATATATCTGATGGTGTTAATAAATATTTGTAGCAAGTATCCTTTTACAATAAGTAAAAGTGACAACCAAACACATAGAGTAATTTCAAATTGAGTAAACTGACAAGGGAGATCTGTTCAAAATAAATCAAAATTTTTGTGAGAAAAGATACTAGAGTTTATTATTTTTAAAATGCATTAATTCTTTACTCTTTACAAAGTGCTTTCCCCAAGCCACATGAGTGGTCAAAGTTTTAACTTAGATGTGTTGTTCAATTTTTTATGAGAAGTGTTTGTAATACCTGCTCCCGAGTTGCCATAGGCAGGGGGATGGAGAATCAAGCCTTGCAGCTACATCGAGGAATTTGCACCTCAGTCAAAACAACCCACATCCTAGCCGGCCAAAGTAAAGGCCATCTCCACAGAAACCAGTAATGACCAGAGGGAGTGACTTCAACAACCCGCGAAATTGCTTTGTTGGGGAATGTGATACAGCTTGGGGTGAGGGAGAAACAGGGTCATAGGCAAGGCGCAAACTGAGTGGGGTCAGAGCTGGCTTCACTAGGTCTGTGCTGACATGGTGCTCCTAATAAACAACTGCATTTTTCTTGAAAACCGGCTTGAGGCTCCTTGATTTTATTAGGGTATCAATCGGAACCTTGACACAATATACTTTTCCTTATTTGTAGTGCAAACACCAACATAAAGAAATTTCAAAGAGACTTTTACATAGTAATAACTTTTTCTGTATTGAGTGGCATTTATTGTCCAATAAATATGCTTATTTTCTTATTCAAGTATTATCCATCAAGTTTCAATTTATCAGGTAGATTCACATAAACAATTAATTACAAATATATATTATATTTGTACAGACGAGGATCCAACGTCTCGCTCACCTTAGATATGAGCAGCTTAGGATGTGCTGAACCTTTAATAGCTGTGCCAACCCCAAGGGAAAAAGTAGCAATGGAATATCTGCAGTCAGCTAGCAGAATGTTGACCAAAGAGCAATTAAAAGATGTAGTTGCAAATTCTCTTTTACTTCAGACAGAATTCATGGTAAGTCTGTAATACTGCTTTGTTGTTTTAAAACTAAAAACTTGTAACTTTCTGTGCTCTTCAGAATAATATACCTCTGGCATTTGTACTGTACCACCTAATCCCTTACTTGAGCAAGGGCAATGGCAGGGTTATAAACTGGAGATGCCCAACCAGTCTTCTAAAATTGTGCTTCTTCAGTACACGTATAAAAATGTAAAAGATTTAAGGATTTGAAACAAAGATGTTGTGGCATTTTTCATGATTTCACTAAAACATAATAATAGCACTGAATAGCACTGAATTCTATTCCTTATTATAAGATAGGATTTTTCCTGTAGATCTTCAATTATCTGTAGGTCTACATAGCATTGTTAGGTCTCCTGAGACAACAAGGAAAGATAAAGAAATTCCAGAAAGATTATTTAAGCCCAAATAGTTTTGGATAAGGCTAAGCAAGCACTCATTGGTTTATCTGATTTGCGATCCTATCAAAACAAAACAAATGTAGTGATCAAACCTAAGTCAAACTATGACTAAGGCTTCCCAATGGAAATTGACTAGAGTGGGATTTTTATTCTGAAATTTTTGGAGAGGTAGTTTGCAGTTGAACAGTGACCAGTAAAAAGTCACCACCATGTGTATGTATGTGGTTTTATATGTATTACTTATTCTGTTTAACTTTGCAGGCTCCCTAGAGTCTTTTGATGACTATAAATCTAAATTTATAAATTACTAAATGAGCCATCCCATACTCTTTCTGCTTTTTAACTTAAAATCTCTAAACAGATATTTATTTAAAAAACAATAGCAATGCTGTGGCTTTGTGATAAACCTTCCTACAAGCCGCAATAAATCACTGTTAACATTGATACTAAGAATTGTTCATAATAAAAATTGTGGGGTTTTTTTTCTCTTTAGGAAATTCCCATGAATTTTGTCAATCCTAAAGAAATAGACATCCCTAGTCATGGAACCAAAAATCGTTACAAAACCATTCTTCCAAGTAAGTTGGCTAAAAGTGATACTTTTATCAGTTAATTCTCCCTTTTTCTATTATCAGTTTTTTAATTCTTAATTTATAGGTGCTCTTGAATTAAAGCAACCTGGGATGATTGCAAAGTGATTTGTGAAATAATGTTTTCTTAATATGCATTTTTGTTAGTGCTGCTATCACAATCCCAGTTGATGAACTGCATTTGACTTCTTAAGCCCAACTTGTATAGATGTGTCAAGTTGCAAGGAAAACTAACTAAGCATTTATCTTACCATAAACTTTATTAATGTACGCTGCTGCTTGAAACTTCTATTAAAATAGTTTGTTATATCAATAAAGCTTAAGCATTTTCAAATGTTCTACTTTTCTCCTCTGTCGAAGTATGTTTCTTCAAGAATCTGGGATTTTGCTAAGACATATGCTAAAGAGCCATAAAATTAACTGTGATTAAGTAGCAATGGGAAGAAGGGAAAAATAGAATAAACCAAAAAGCAGAATACAGTTTACTCCAGTAAAGAGCCATCAATACCAAAGTGTGTATCCTTGGTTTGCAGTCATACCCACTGCTAAACTTAGTATAGTAATGAATCTGGCAGAAGATAGGCCCAGCTTTCCCTTCTCTTTAATTGATGTATTTTACTCAACCAACAGCAGTAAAGCTGAAACTCACATTTCTATAGCTCAGAAAGATTTAAAAAATAATCTATTTTGCAGAAAAATAGGATTAATTTAATATTTTTAATACAATGAGGCGTATTCCGATTCTGAATGGAGTACCACAGAGTATGCCCATATAAGTAGGATACTCTTTAAATTGGATGGAATTTATTCGGTCTCACCTTTGATGGCCAGTTCTGGTGCAGGTATGATACTAAATGGAGGAGGCAAAATTGATCTCTCCCAGTGTCACAATAAGAGAGGTAAGCATAAACCTCTGACAATCTTATCTGACGATAGGAGACTGGGAATTACATTTCTGTGATAAAATTAGGTTTTAATTTCTGGATAGCTATTTCAGTTGTTCTCAGAAGGATCTAATGTACTTTCTCCCTTCATACTTTCAAGTCTTCAAAAATATTGAAAAAAATCGGGGTATCTATCCTTGCGCATAGAGAACATGCATAGGGGAAATAGGTTCTCCACCCTTTTCCTTTGCACAAAACTCAAAAGCAGACAGAAGACAGTATGAATCCTTCGTGTATCTGTTGCACAGCTTTTCTAGAATGTTTGGAAGGATTTGTAACACCCCTTCATACCTAAGGCTGTCAATATCATTGCATAAATCATCATGCTTCTTTAAAAAATCCTTATGCTTTTATGACATTTCCCTTTACTACTTTAGGTTTTCATTTCCATTTCCACCTGTGTTGTCTTTACAGATCCTGTAAGCAGGGTATATTTGAAACCAAGGAACCCAGGGGATGCTTTGAGCACCTACATAAATGCTAACTACATCAGAGTAAGTACACTGATGTGCAGTGTGCTGACTTGCTGACATATATTTCATCTTCATGCTTCCCATTCAGTTCTTCTCTTATCAAAACACCTAATTTAGTACTCTGCCACCAACTTCCACTGCCTTTTACTATTGACAGTAGACAATAGACTATGTATATACTGTATAAATATGAGCAATCATTCCATAAAGTGTTGTTCTGAACTGTATTGGACTTTTAACTAAAGCTTTGTACAAGATATATTAATTCTCTTCTTGTTTTTTCTCAGCCTATTATAATCACAAATTTTAATATGACTGTTCCATCTTTGTATAAATTAGGGTTATGCTGGCAAAGAAAAGGCTTTCATTGCAACTCAGGGTCCTATGATTAATACTGTGAATGATTTCTGGCTGATGGTATGGCAAGAAGACAGTCCTGTTATTGTTATGATCACAAAGCTGAAGGAGAAAAATGAGGTAAGACTTTTTAGCTTAATCAATCATGGACCCTTTGTCTAGTTCTAAAAAAAAACAAACCCAGCCAATACTACTCAAATATTCAAGCTCCTAATTTTTTTTCCATAGCACTCTATTAAAACACCTTATCCACCAAATGTAGTGTGGATAACATTATAATATACTCAAAACATTTATTTTTAAAAATATGCATTACTTTTCAGATTTGAAATGGTAACATGAAAAATAATTTTGTTCTGAATCAATTTCAATTCAGAATAGAGCTGAAAGGGACTTGGAGGTCTTCTATCCAATGCCTTGCTCAAGCAGGAGACCCTTTGCCATTTCAGACAAGTGGCTGTCCAGTCTCTTGTTAAAAATCTCCAGTGATGAAGTACCCACAACTTCTGAAGGCAAAGCTGTTTCTCTGGTTAATTGTTCATGTTGTTAGGAATTTTCTCTTTATTTATGAAACTTTAAACTATTAAACCCAGCCATCAGTCTGTCTAGTACAACATTTTTAGCTGTGACTGTGACCTTCCAGCATTACACAAAGTTCTCCAGCTCTTTCTGAATATGTCAAGGATAAAACCTGATTAAATCTGTATTTAATGTGGAAGCTCTGATGTCTTAAGGATCAGAGGTTAGAACTTAATCAAACTTAGAAGTCTGCTTCATCCCTTTGACTGAAATGACCTATTTATCAGAAATTAGTTGAGCCCTGCTTTGAAATAGTAGTTTAATTTGTTTATTTGTTTAGTTTTTTTTTTTGAAATAGATATTGGGTTCTAACAAGGAAAAGAGTGACAGTTATCTATAAAGGAGTATCTTAACATATGTGTATCTCAAAACATATAAAGAATAATTTCTAAGGAAATATGCGATATCATAAGTAGTGCCTTATCAGGACTGATCAAAATACTTCTGAAAACCTATCATATTATAATATGGTACACAGAACAAATATTTTCCTCAAAAGGAAAAACTTCTTTTAAAAAAACACTTCTAACACTGTTTGAAAAGAATGACTTGAAAGAAACACAAAATAATTCTCAACATATCAGGAAGCCCTGTGTTTACCTGAATTGCTCCCACTCATTACAATACTGTTTCTCTACATTGTCCTACACTGACGGTGGCAATTTCCGCATAATAAAAAAGACTGAGACTTCTTAAGGAAATCCCAGACTACATGGACATTTGTGTTTATATGAACTTCTCGTATTTGATCAAATCATTATAAGAATGGTTTATAATGGCAGAAAAATTTTACTTCTGTTACCCGATTTGTTTTGAGAAACAGAATAGTTTACCCATAAAAAGGGCAGTAAATACTTACAAGAAATGTAGCATCCAAACATTATGAAAGCATGGGTAAACATAAATATTCAATGGTCACTCTATGACCAATAAACACATTTTATAGCCTGCTGAAATATCCCAATAAGTCATATTTTTGACTTTGAAATGTGCTTATCAAACCAAAAGTGGGTTTTATATAGCAGTGCTATTGTGGAGAAACCTTTCATACACTTTTCCTTAATCATCCTGCAAGGAAAATAGGAATATTTTTAATGATATTAGATTAGAACGTGTCCTCCCTTCAAAGCATTTAGGGGTGGGTATTTCTTCTGCAACCTTGCATAGCAAAGGAAGAAAATTAGCAGTCTGTGGAAAATAACCAGGTTTTCTTAGGAAAAGAGTAGTATAAAAGACCCAGTATAAATTGCTTTGCCTCTCCCCTCGCCACAAAAACCAAGAAGATATGTTTGTGTGACCTATCCAATCTTAATCAGGCATTGGAAGATGCTTAAATTTTCCCATATCTTAGAATGGGGATGAGAAAAAACATTACTGATTATACTCTTAACTATTCTCTACTTTCTCTTCCATTGCATTCTTCCAGCCACCAATTGCAAAAATCCATTTTGTTAGCTAGCCAGGACAACAAGGGGGGAATCAGGATGTCATATTATGATCCAAGCAAAAATTAATGAATTCTCATAGCGAGGAAAGGTTCCTATAATGGCCAGTTCAGAGAAAAATGGTATAGCATAGTATATGTATGTATAGTATGCTCCTATCTGTCCAGCTACTTATTATTCCTTCCTTCATTAATTGCATTATATAGTTAGAATCTGGATCTAGGACAAAATATTATAGAGCCGCAGTGGCGCAGTGGTTAGAATGCTGCACTGTAGGCTACTTTTGCTGACTGCTGGATGCCTGCAATTTACCAGTTCGACTCTCACCAGGCTCAAGGTTGACTCAGCCTTCCATCCTTCCAAGATCGGTAAAATGAGGAGCCAGATTGTTGGGGGCAATATGCTGATTCTGTAAACTGCTTACAGAGGGCTGAAAAGCACTGTGAAATGGTATATAAATCTAAGTGCTATTGTTATTATAAAGCGGGGTGTCCTTCCCAGCCAGTATTCCATGGTATTGTCTTTATTGGATTATCCTGGTTTTTTTATATAGTTTTAATTTCTGTGAATGCAGGGAATGACCACAATAATGTATAGTGCATCAACTCTATTACCTGAATGTAGTAAAATTATTTTTATATTAATAGCCATAATAATTTTTCCCTCCATGAATGTATTTAATCCCCTCTTAAACCATGATGTTAAAGAAGAGGACATGATCTTCAAGAAAAGAATATTTATTTTTCAAGCAATAAATCAGGAGATATAATACAAAGAAATCAAGAGATACAGAAATTGAAAGGACAGATAAAAAACTAAGAACTATAGTTGCCAATGTCTCTCAGGCTAAAAGACAGGCATAATATATTTCTTATTTTGATTTGAATTGGAGCAAAATCATCACTCATGTTGTAGAGTTCATAAATTTCTGAACTCTACAACATGAAAAAACATAAAAGCAAAGTCCATATAGCCTTGGGAAGAATTGAGTGCTGGCAATAAAGCTAAGCTTCTGGAATATTCTTTTCCCTATGTGTCCATGATAGCAACCCAAATTATCAATGGCAGAAGACCAACTGCTGTGTTGTTTAACAATAGCAACATTCTTGTGATAATCTTCGAGTTTTCGGACACATTTATTACAGCAGGCTCAGATTCAGTTTCCTGATAACTTTTGTTTTCAACTGAATCTCAATTTACTTGGCCAGTTTTGATCAATGAAGTTTGGCTCTTTTCCATTTTTCTCTAGGACTTGTATTGCTCTGCCAAATTTCACAAGAACACATGATCTGTCCTTTGCACATTCTACTCAATATACTATACATCTGCTGCTTTTCCTCTAACCTTTACTAATGGATTCATTGCTACTTTATTGAAACCTTGTAGATAGATCAATTTTGTACTCCAGGGATGGCTCTCAAGGGGTTACTAAATTATCACTTCCACTAACTCCAATGAACGTGACTTACAGTAAGAACTACTAGGGATTGGTTATAATATTTGGAATGTCACAACTTTCCATGCTACTAATATTGTGTAAAGTTCCAAAATGCCACTTATTGCTCTCTTTCCTTGCCATCTTATGGCTTCTGTTTTTTCTGTCTAGCCTAATAATATCACAATATACCTAGCGGGTGGCGTGGATACCTGGTGGTGCCTTGAGGAAGGCCCACGGGCCCAGCGGATACCCCTCCATTATTTAACATCTTTAAATAACATCTTTATCATCGTTCCTCCCCCCTTCTTCCATAGTCCACCCCTGGTTGTTTGTATGGGGTGGTGAATTGACTGAGTTAGCGGTTTGGTCATCTACCACATAAGGATTACCACTAACTGTTTCCCATCAGGATAGACTGGTCATGGTCATTTTATCATCTGCTTTATCATCTGCTACCATCTTGACCAGCCCAGGATGGGCCTTTTGCCGGACTTTCTCTGTGATGCGAACATTCACCGCGGCTGACCTACTTGCCCTGCGAGATGCCCCTCTCTGGGTTTGGCCTCAGATTATCGAGGCCCACTTTGAGGACGGGCTTTGGAGCCCGAGAGGTGGCATCACGAAAATAGGAGGCTTAGGGTTTTTAATTAGTTGTTTTAATAGATTTTTAAGGGAGTTTTAGTGGGATTTTAAGGGTTGGGAGGGAGGGATTTGACGGGTGGGGGAGAGAACCCGTCGGGGAGGGATCCAGCCCCTGTGCTTGTTCGCAGCATTATTACATCTGGTCTGAAGGCAGGGGGGAGGGTTTTGTTCCAGGACTAGAGGGTTGTTCAATCCGTACGGTAAGTGGGAGAGGCAGATATGGCGGAGGGGGGGCGTATTGAGAGTTGGGAGCACGTGCTCGATTTCTGAAGGCGATCACGTGCTCTGGCCCCTCAGTCCCTACCCGTTCCTCAGGCGGCCATGATCCTCAGAGCTTGGATCTTCGGTTGATGTTATGTAATGCCCGGTCCGTGGCTAATAAAGCTCCCCTGATTTGCGATCTTATTCAGGGGGAGTCCGCGGACCTTATGGGCATTACGGAGACCTGGTTGGGTCCAGAGGGGGGGGGTTCCCCTTGTTGAGCTGTGCCCTCCAGGTTTCCGAGCATTTCATCAGCCGAGGGCCCAAGGTAGGGGTGGGGGGGTGGCGGTTGTCATTAAGGAAGATCTAAGGCCAAGGGAGGCCACTGTTCCTCAGATTGCCGGCTGTGAATCCCTCTATGTGAGGTGGGGCCATAGGAATCAGTTGGGCTTGTTGATCGCGTACCTGGCTCCTTGCTGCGTGACCACAGCCCTGCCCGAGCTGTTGGAGGTACTTGCCGCTGTGGAGGTTGAGACCCCCAGACTCATAGTCATGGGGGATTTCAACCTACCATCAGCTGGCTTGTTATCGACTACAGCTCGGGAGTTCCAGGCTTCCATGACGGCCTTGGACCTGATTCGGGTAAATGATGGCCCTACGCACATGGGGGGAGGCACGCTGGACCTGATTTATATATCTGGACAGTGGTTAAATGATCTGGAACTAGATGATTTAGTAACAGAACCGATGTCATGGTCCGATCATTTTCTCCTTTGCCTAGACTTCCGAACCGCCATCCACCATCGCAGGGAGACAGAACCTATACGGTGGTTCCGTCCCAGGTGCCTGATGGACCCTGAGAGGTTCCTGACGGAGCTTGGGCCATTCCCTGAGGATCTGGCCCACGGTACGACTGAGGAACTAGTTGCGGCCTGGGAGCAGGCCGCGGCTGGGGCCTTGGACCGTGTCGTGCCTTTGCCGCCTCTGACCCGGCGCAGATCTCGTCCGGCCCCTTGGTTCTCCAAGGGGCTGAGGGAGATGAAACACCGGAGAAGACGTCTAGAGAGCACCTGGAGGTCCAGTCGTTCCGAAGCTGATCGGACACTAGTTAGGTCCTATTCTAGGACCTACCTAATGGCAATGAGGGAGGCGAGGCGCTCATACGCCTCCACCTTCATTGCGTCGGCAGATAACCACCCGGCCGCCCTGTTTCGGGTGACCCACTCCCTCCTTCATCAGGAGGTGCGGGATGACCCATTGCAGGGACGTGCCGAGGAGTTTAATGGTTATCTATACGATAAAATCGCTCAGCTCCGGGATGGTCTAGACCGAAATTGGGATGATCGAGGGAGAGGAGGCACGTCTTGTTGAGTCTGTTTGGGATGAGTTTGACCCTGTGGCTCCCGAGGACGTGGACAGGTTGTTGGGGAGGCTTCACGCCACTACATGTTTACTGGACCCGTGTCCTTCCTGGCTGGTACTGGCCACTCAGGAGGTGACACGAGGCTGGCTCCAGGGGATTATCAACGCTTCTTTGTTGGAAGGGGTTTTCCCTGCCGCCTTGAAAGAGGCGGTGGTGAGACCCCTCCTCAAGAAGCCCTCCCTGGACCCAGCTATTTTGGGTAATTATCGTCCAGTCTCCAACCTTCGCTTTGTTGCGAAGGTTGTAGATAGTGCTGGGGCGCGACAGCTACCCCAATACCTGGATGAAGCCATCTATCTAGACCTGTTCCAGTCCGGCTTCCGACCCGGATACAGCACGGAGACAGCTTTGGTCGCATTGGTGGATGACCTCTGGAGGGCCAGGGACAGGGGTTATTCCTCTGCCCTGGTCCTATTAGACCTCTCAGCGGCTTTTGATACCATCGACCATGGTATCTTGCTGCGCCAGTTGGGGGGATTGGGAGTGGGAGGCACCGTGTATCGGTGGTTCTCCTCCTATCTCTCTGACCGGTCGCAGACGGAGTTGACAGGGGGGCAGAGGTCGACCGCGAGGGACCTCACTTGTGGGGTGCCACAGGGGTCGATTCTCTCGCCCCTTCTGTTCAACATCTATATGAAGCCGTTGGGTGAGATCATCAGTGGCTTTGGGGTGAGATACCAGCTGTACGCTGATGACACCCAGCTGTACTTTTCCACCCCAGGCCACCCAATGAAGCTGTTGAAGTGCTGTCCCGGTGTGTGGAAGCCGTACGGGTCTGGATGGGGAGAAACAGGCTCAAGCTTAATCCCTCCAAGACGGAGTGGCTGTGGATGCCGGCACCCCGATTCAGTCATCTGCAGCCGCGGCTGACTGTTGGAGGCGAGTTATTGGCCCCAAAGGATAGGGTGCGCAACTTAGGTGTCCTCCTGGATGAACGGCTGTCGTTTGAAGATCATTTGATGGCCGTCTCCAGGAGGGCCTTCCACCAGGTTCGCCTGGTTCAGCAGTTGCGCCCCTTCCTTGATCGGGATGCCTTGTGCACAGTCACTCATGCGCTCGTTACCTCTCGCTTGGATTATTGTAATGCTCTCTACATGGGGCTCCCCTTGAAGTGCACTTGGAGGCTTCAGTTAGTCCAGAATGCAGCTGCACGGGTGATAGAGGGAGCTACGCGTAGCTCCCATATAACACCGCTCCTGCGCAGACTGCACTGGCTACCTGTGGCCTTTCGAGTGCACTTTAAGGTTTTGGTCACTACCTTTAAAGCGCTCCATGGCTTAGGGCCTGGGTACTTACGGGACCGCCTGCTGTTACCGCATGCCTCCCACCGACCCGTACGCTCTCACAGAGAGGGACTTCTCAGGGTGCCGTCCGCCAAGCAATGTCGGCTGGCGGCCCCCAGGGGAAGGTCCTTCTCTGTGGGGGCTCCCACACTCTGGAACGAGCTTCCCCCGGGTTTACGCCAAATACCTGACCTTCAGACCTTCCGCCGCGAACTGAAGACACATCTTTTCATTCGCACAGGGCTGGCTTAAATTTTATTGATTTTAAATTATCTATTATTAATTTTAATGGGGTTTTAGTTTTATATATTTTAAAGTTTTTTAGGCCAATTATAAAATAAGTTTTTTAATTTGTATTTTAAATTGTATATTGTATTGTTTGTTTTTATTTTTGGGAGAAGGGCGGTATAAAAATCGAATGAATAAATAAATAAATAAATAAATAAATAAATAAAATAAATAAATATACTTCTACTAGTTTGCAACATTATTTAATTAAGATTTTGGGTGTTGCTGGATTATTATATTATAGACTTTATAGTTAACTTAATGGATTTAATATCTAGAGTCTAATAAAACACAGTTGGAAACCTTAATTATTTCACATTGACTATGCAACCTGAGTGAAATCCAAATTTTTTTACTACTGGTTTTGTGGGCATGGCTTGGTGGGCATGGTTTGGCTTGGTGGGTGTAGCTTGGTGGGTGTAGCTTGGTGGGCGTGGCAGGGGGAGGATACTGCAAAATCTTCATTCCCACCCACTCTGGGGCCAGCCAGAGGTGGTATTTGCTGGTTCTCCAAACTGCTCAAAATTTCCACTACCAGTTCTCCAGAACCTTTCAGAACCTGCTGGATTTCACACCTGCTATGCAACCCTGGGGTCACAGGCTGAACTACCTGGTATCAACTGTATAATTCAGCAATGAAATTCAAAAAGGGACATTTTCTGCACAGTCCATTTGCATATTTAGCCATATTTTAATGAGGGTTTTAGCCATTTCAATGTGTCCAAGAGATTGCTAGTTTAATTTTGTGTTTGATTTATTCCAAGCAATTCATATGTATCAAAAATGTATTACAACTCCGTGTTCAAACTAGTGTTTGAAAAGTTTAGACAGTATTTTAAGAAATAGCTATAAACCAGTAACATGTCTATTAAAAGTCACATTGCAAATAAAATGTTTTTGTAATTAGCATTTCAGCCTGCAACACAAGATGTGGTAACACAAGATGAGAATCAGAGTAAAATAAAATTTAGTAAAAAGGAAAAAAATACAAATCATCATGGTTTGCATTATATATTTTTATCTCTTGTTTTTATATATTTTATATTTTTATTATATATTTTTATCTCTTGTGCCAAATCAATAGTTACTATGCTGACTGTTTTAGTGAAGATGGCTTACTTTTTTTAATATATAGAACAACAATATAAAAATAAAATTAATAATGATAATTTCTGGAATTACAATTCCTGTTTCTGTGCAATTATGAGAATTTTGTGTCAATTGTATACTACATTGATTGTGGTTAATACATTTTGATCTCCACAACTGTTTACCACAAAATGTGATTAACATCTAAAGAATTACAGAAAATATGAAAATTCATAAAATATACAATATTGCAAACTGGTACATGAGAATTTGAATTCCAAATTTGCATCTAAATATGACTTTAATTAGTTGTCTGTCTTGAGTTAAGTGGTTTCATGATACAGCATCAATTATTTGCTTGTAACTGTTTTACTAATTTTATGGTACATATTAGCAGTTATAATGACAATTGCATCTGGGGTTTACAATCTGCCCTTCATTCCTACTTCAGTGCCAAGTGGATCTTGCTAGAATACTAGCAGTAATGTGTTAAAAATAAATCTGTTGGGCCATATTGAAAGTTAGAAGCAACTATGAGGTAGGTAGTTTAAGTGAACAATATATTTCATTGTCCACACAAAGCTGTCTGCCAGTTATACGTCTGGGAACAAGATAAGAAAAACATTTCTTTAGCTTTTAAGGAATTGAATATAGTCGATCTATTATCAAGAAATCACAGAAGGATGTTGAATAGGCAGCAATATTTTATGTTGGCTTTCTTAATGTTGGCAAGAACACATCTTCCCAGGGAGGGGAAGGCATATATGATGGGGGTTTTGTATCATTATTAGTCTTTCCATGTAATTAAGGAACCCGTGGGTCACATGGGCTAGGAGTTTGAACATTTGAGTACAAGCTTAAAAGGTGGGCAGTGTTTTGACCATGTTAGTAGCAGGACTCTTTGATTTCCAGAGGGCAGCTCCAACTTTCTCTTTGAATGGACCCTTTTACATTAGTCAGTGTAATTTGATGTTACAAAGTAGATGATCATCACATAAATGCTGAATATCTAACAGGTAAAGAAATTGGTGTTTTTTTTTTTACAAAAGTCAAAAACATTTATTGTTCAAAAGTAATATTATGATTAGTTATTGTAAAATATTTTTTCCATTGCTTAACTGATGGGCTATCTTGTAAGGCTTTAAGTAATAGAGTTGTTGTTTGCAATTGCTTTATTCTAAATATTGGTGTACAGCAATTTCATTATTTTTTGATAATGATAAGTAGAGCCATTTAGTTTCTAAAGAATGGTTATATGAATAACATTACTTTAGGTATATATTATAGACTTCATTTCATTTAAATGAACAATGAATAATAGTACATAGATTATTTCTCTTTCTTTGTCCAAGAACCTGCTCTGGTATTACATGGTCCTTGTTTGGGGTACAGGCTTTTCTATTTTTATAACTTTATTTAAATTGGAATTCAAGACCTTTTGCAATCAAGATGGAGCTACTGGGTATAACCAGTTATGCCCAATTAATGGGACAAATGTATTTAACATTGTTAAGTATGGATCCAATTCACTGTACCTTTAAAATTGAAAATAATTTTAATACATTCCACAGTTGAAAAAAAGCATAGTATAGATGTTTATGAAATTAGTATGTCTTAAGCTGTTGCCAGATATAAAAATAAAACATACTTAAAACTGAATGTACATATATTGAGTCTATTTGTTTTTAATTTTCAAAACATGATGTTCCTATAAGATTTCTTATAAAAGAAAACCATCGAAATATAAAATAAAATATGTAGTAATTAAGTGTAGGCCTTCAAAAATCCTATTAATTAGTAATAGCCAATCATTAAGGTCTGTCAGAGAAACAATCTGAGATTTGCTTAATCATAATTCTGGTTATTTATGATTGCTCTTTTTAATTCCTTGAGAGGAAAATATTAGCAATTCTTGAAAGCTTATAAGGCTACCGAGTGATCCAAGCACTTGATTCCAGAGAATGGAGTTATTAAGAAGGCCTGTGTTTAGTTCATCATTTAAGAAATTATCTTAATCTCCTAATGATCAACAGCACATGGTTTTGACCATAAACACTTCTTTATTTAAAAAAACCATTTAAATGAAGCAATAATTTAATTCAATTTAAAAGAAGTTAAATTGGAATGCTGAAATGGAGTATTCTAGGTATCTTGGAACAAAAAATCTCCACAAAATAACTTTCTATTGCAGTTTTATTTATTAAAATATTTATAAGCCAACCTATATTCATGTTATTAGGGAAGCTTACAAGATATGCAAACAGGTTTAATGTTAATTTATGTTCTTAGCAATTTACCATGTAAAATTCTAGAAATATTAATGATGAAGCAGTTACAATGTCTGTCATAATATTTGCAACAATTACTACCTTCAAGAAAAAATAAACTTGATTTATTATTTTATTTGATCAAGCGTTATTTAATCCTTTTTTCTAGAAATGTGTGCTATATTGGCCAGAGAAGAGAGGAATATATGGAAAAGTGGAAGTACTTGTTGACAATGTGCAGGAATGTGAGAATTATACTATCCGCAATCTAACATTAAAGGTACTGGTTTTTATGTTGTGTTTCAAACCACTACATGTAATTATTACTTCACCTCACCTATAGTACTGAACTAAACATAACTTTAATAGTTAACTGGTTCAAAGAAAATACCTTACACAAGAATATATAAAAACTATATTCAGCTGTTGGTAGCCCAGTCCTATGTATTAACATACTTGCTTAATATGGCAGCATAATATAATATTGTAGAACTATTACACCTTCCAAAATGGTAGTCTTTATAATCTGTTAATTATGAATTAGGATAATTACAGTGTAGGCCTAGAAGGTAGTTTGAGAAAGGTTATGTATCAATAATGAAGTAGATTTCTGTTTTATACATGATAATAACATTTCTGAAACATGTTTGGTCTTTATCCCTACAGTAATCTACCAAGTTGGGTTGATCACAGTTTGATAGTAGAATTTATTTGGCTTATCATGCAGATGATAGCCAAGTACCAATAAAAATATCTTGCATTTGCAGAATTTTCCATTGCCAACCATAGAAGCTGGTCCACCATTTGAGTTCCAAAGAAGTAGTTGCTTTCCAATAGAAGACAACATTTGTAGCTCAGAACTGAAACTGTGGACTCCTTGGTGCTCTAAGTTTGGTTGTTTCTTGCAGATGTTTCATTACCAAACCAGATAATATGATCAGTGATAGCAGTGATGATGTCATCTAGCTTGGTAATGAAACATCTGTAAGAAAACAACCAAGCCTCAGAGAATGCCAGGGACCCCAAAGTACTTGCTGAGTGCAGAAACACACTGTGCCTCATTTTTAGTCAACAGTGTTGTAAATGAAATATGTATATCGTTCATGGTTTTCAGCAAGGAAACCAGTCAAGGAATGTCAAACATTACTGGTACACTTCCTGGCCAGATCACAAAACTCCAGTCAGTGCTCAACCTCTTTTACAACTCATGCTGGATGTAGAAGAGGACAAGAAGGCTTCAACTGATAGAGGTCCTATAATTGTTCATTGCAGGTAATTTTCATCTTGAATTTGATTTTAAATTTAGATTTTAATGGAGCAGGATAGGAAAAATATGAATTAAAAATGGATTTTTGCAATGTTGATAGTAGATATCAAGAAAGTGGAAAGCTGGTTCATTTACACTTTAAGGAGATTTTTATTTAACTCTGTTCAGTCCATGTGAGAAATACCTTTCCAAGCTTCTGTCAAGAATCTTTCTCAGCCTAATCTGGGTTTAGTGGTAATTAAAATGGGTCCTTTTTTCATGCAAATTTTTCTTTAAAGCAAAAAATTTTTATTTTCCATAATAATTCCCACAATTTGACCAGTGTACAATACAATCACTTATCCAACAATCAGTCCTATACTCAAATTATACTCAATCAGGGCTGCTCGACTGCCACTCCCCCCTTTAATCCTTTCTTCCCTTCTCATCCTTCTTAAACTTTCCCCACCACCTTCTCCTCACTTTCCTACTTCCCCTCCTCTTTCCCACTTCTCACTACCATAACCCTCTATCTTCTCCTTCTTCTCCTCCTCCTTTCTTCTCCCTCCCTTCTTTCCTCCCTACCCACCTGCCTACCTACTTTCTTCCTTCTTTACTTTTCATGCAAATTTTATGGTCTACCTATATTCTATCATTGTCCAAAAGACAAAAATCCTTCCCCTTATTATATGACTTCTTCAATTCAGGCAGGTCCCCTATTTGCTGCCTAAAACAAGTTGGTGCTCAGTAGCAGCCTTCTACCAAAGTGCAAGCCATACATTTTGCTTGACCTGTTCCAGTATGATCCATTGTCCTCCTCCTCCTTCTTCCAGCCCACCAGAAATGCATCCCCTGCCCGTGTTGCCCAGCTTCGGTTCAAAACTACTATTTTCATACCTGAACTGTCACAAACTCTTCGGAGTGGATCATCTCCAGCATTTTGTTCTGATACAGTAACAGCTACAACTATGATTGGTTGGAGGGCTTGGCATATGCCCTCTCTTTAGTGTCTGATCACTGCCTTAGCTTGCAGATCGGCTATGTTCCCTGCATTTTTATAATCTTGCAATTAATCCAAAAATGGCCTATTAAATTAATGAACTAGAGAATTATGCTCCATTCAACTCTAACATCTACTAGTGGACACCCTGTTGTTTAATGCCCAGTCTGAGTTAGATATGGTCCCTACCTTTCCCACACCCTGTCTACAATGTTGTAAAGCTTCCTTTCATTGCCCTTTATCTGTTTATACACCTATGTTACAACTGCAAGATAGAAAGATTAAAGTTTGTTTTTAATAAAGCTAAGTTATCATTTCTTCCTTGTTACAAAGTTTCCATGGCTCTGCACAGTAAGGTAGGAACCAAAGAGCAACCTGTTCCCCATATGCTTTGATTACTGTAGCATGAGAGTACAGGTAGTCCTCAACTTTCAGCCACAATTGAGCTCAAAATTTCTGTTGTCAAATGAGACATTTGTTAAATGAATTATATACCATTTTACGACCTTTCTTGACTCAGTTGTTAAGTGAATCACTGCAGTTGATAAGTTAGTAACGCAGGTGTTACTGTAAGTGAATCTGGCTTCCCCATTGCTTCTCAGAAGGTTGCAAAAGATGATCACATGACCCTGGGATGCTGCAACAGTCATAAGTATGAACCAGTTGCTAAACATCTGAATTTTGATCACATGACCATGGGGATGCTACGGAGGTTGTAACTGTACAAAACGGTCATAAGTCACTTTTTTCAGTGCCATTGTAACTTTGAACAGTCACTAAATGAACTATTGTAAGTTGAGGACTACGTGTAATGATGCCAAAAAGTGAGTAGAAAGAAGAATCTACTTCAGTGGTGAAGGAGATAATGTGGGAAGGAGGTATGAAGGCATCATGTGTGCAAACCTCTGAGGGACCAAGGAATGGGATGGAGACTGGTGAAGAAGAAACAACTCCAGAAAGATAGGAAAAGGTAGACATTGTTAGAGTTTATCATACTATGGCAGGAAATGTACATATTTATATTATGATTTCAATTGTGCAAGGAAAAAGGAAAAATACAAATGTGTGTGGAAAATTAAGAAGTTAATCTAAGAATATGCATTTTTAATTTTTTAGAGTTAAAGAACACATCTTGTTTTTGCAATATATTATAAGAATTTAGATATTCTAAAAGTTTATGGAGCTGAAAATTGCTGCATTTTTAAGAAGAGATTAAACCTCATCTGCATCTATTTAATCATATATTTTTGCTTAGAACAAAAATCAAAAGTTTCAACTAATCTACATTGTCTGATTGCTAAGCTACTAAATAAATTTAAATTTCTGTGCTTCCCAGAGTCACCTTGTAGGAGAGATGGGCAGCAAAAAAATTAATACATAAATAAAAAAAATAAACAAATGTAGTTGTGCTGGGAAAATAAAATGGTTATCTGAGATTATCCCATGAGTAAATTAGGAACAAAATCATTCTCCGTCTTCTATGGAGAATATTTCAAACCTTAAATAACCGGTGATTATTTGATTATTAGCCATAATCTGTCATTTTAATACTAGTTTAATTGTTTTCCTTGACAGTGCTGGAATAGGAAGAACAGGATGTTTCATTGCTACTACAATTGGTTGCCATCAGCTCAGGGAAGAAGGAGCTGTTGACGCATTGAGTATTGTCTGCCAACTGCGTTTGGACAGGTAGGATGATGTAGGATACAAAATCCATTAATATTTGCCATCCAATATTTTTAAGTGTCACTTTTATTCATGTTATGAACACTGTAATTCTGAAGTTTTTGTAGGATCAAAGAAAACAAACGAACAATAGAAGAAAGCAACATTAACAGCAAATAGCTGCATTCAATGTAAAACCAATTTAAGGTTTTTGCAAACTCAATTTCCCTTTCATCCAACATTTCAGTCCACTCCCTTTGTGCCTATTTATAATAAAGAAGTAATTGCTGATGCATCCATGCAATTCCATCATCATGTCTGCTTTGGTCCTTTGCTAGGGATTTTAGGGGCAAACTCATGAATGCATTTAGCAAAATACAAAATACAAACAAGCATGGAAAGCAACATTAGCAGCCGACAAATGGTGGGAAAAGTAATTATTTGATCTTTCCATGCTGGCAATGCCTCTTTAAATTCTAAGATTATTCTACTTGACAAGCCTTAGATGGGTTAGACTATAGTTCCTATCATCCCCAGCCAGGCTATTTATGTGGTAGCTGTAGCCTGTTAGAAGAATGCCAGGCTGCGAATCAGTGGTGGTTTTCAAAAAATTTTTACTACCGGTTCTGTGGGTGTGGCTTGGTGGGCGTGGCATGGCTTGGTGGGTGTGACAGGGGAAAAATACTGTAAAGTCTCCATTCCCACCCCAATTCAGGAAAAGGATACTGCAAAATCCCCATTTCCTCCCAATCAGCTGGGACCTGGGAGACAGAGAATAGATGGGGGTGGGGCCAGTCAGAATTTTTACTACCGGTTCTCCAAACTACTCAAAATTTCCACTTGCAGTTCTTCAGAACTGGTCAGAGCCTGTTGAAACCCACCTCTGCTGAGAATGATCAGTTTATTCCATAGCTTAGTGGAATTCCACAATGTGCCTTTAAAAGTATCTGGGCCATGTATTTTACTTTTATGGTCAGATTAAATACAGTTCTGCTGTCAATGCTGAAATGAGTCATGGCTGCAGCATTTCTTCGATGTCAGCTGGTGAGACAGGAAGCCTGCGAGGCATTAGAAAAAGGACAGGAAAACCTGCAGTCTGTACGTGTGCTCTAGGACCATAACAGGTCACACATTTAGTGTCAGAATGCAAATTCATGGACATTGGCAGTCACATTCAAATTTTCTTAAACGTTTGAAGATGCACGTTGCTTGTTCTGAATTTTAAACTGGTAAATAGTTCAAGGGCTAGGGCAGCATCCTCTGACGAAAGGCAAACAAAATCAAGACCTCTGACTGCCAAACTGCATAGCCCAAAATGTATAATTAAAAAGCAGCAGATAGAGCTCTTTCAAGTTTGAGCATTGAATGTATTTTAACACAAATAAATGCAACATGCAAATGATTCCGAATGGGCTTAGTATTGATTACAAAAAAATAAAATGTGATGACGCTACTACTATAGTTAGTCAATTTTAGCAAAAATTCAGCTTTTCTTCCTATATAAAGGAATAATGCTCTGTAGTTGAATAATGTGCTTGTGGCAAGATTGTAATGGTGTTGCATTACATGGTGTATTCTTTGTCAAGGGAATGTAAAGACATGAGCACAAATATTTAAGTTCTCATTATGCCTTTGTGTCTGAAAAGGAATTTCAGCAGTAATTGTAGTTACAATAGATGACAGAACTAAGCTATGCACAAGTGTTCATCATTTTTTGCAGAAGAGAACCTGGGCAACTGTTTCATGAAATGTTGGGGTTATAATTTAGCCTAGTTTCTTTCATTTTCCATAACTGTGTTCATGTGGGTATGCTGTACAACAACAAGTACAACAGCAATCATTGTAATGGCAGCTTGGTCATCATTTTGCATCTTCCTCAATACTTAGGCCCAAACATCATTTGGAAGTGTGGTGAGGAAAAATGGTGGTTGCCAGATGCCCAGACATTGCCCAGTACTGGAGAATATTCAAGGTGGAGACTATTCAGAAAAAATGTATTAGAAACTCTTTTGTAGAAAATGAGGATAAGAGAAACATTCCTTTTTATATTAATATTGAAAACAGTGTTCTGAATTTTTTTTTTTGACTCAAATGTAACTGCATCAGCCGGGCTGCAGACAGATCGATGAGTGCAGAGAACTGAAAATGGTTCCAGGAAAAAAATTTCATTTTCCATGGTTACATTTCTGTCATTCTGATTTTGGAAAGTGGGGAGAGTTGGGTGGTATTTGAAATGATACAATAACCTCCCAAACTAAATTGAAAATGCAGTATAATTAGGCACAGACACAGACAGAATATCAGATTGTATTATTTATTATTTTTATTTATTTATTTATTAAATTTGTATGCTGCCCATTTCACTATTGAAGTGATCCTACTTGCAAAAGGTTAAAAAGATTATTAAGGTATATAAACAATTACAATTAATAAGAATTAAATATAAACTAAAAACCAAGAGGATGGATGACACAAGGGGGGGGAAATGCATTGTATCTTCAGTGAGACTTTACCTTTTTATTTTGCTTTGCTTTTTTTTGCTTTTCAGAGGTGGAATGGTCCAAACAAGTGAACAGTATGAATTTGTTCATTATGCGTTGAATCTGTATGAAAGCAGGCTCTCCGTTGAAGCCGTCCAATGAAACCAAGATGGAAAAAGTAAACAGGTCACTCTTTTTTGAGGTAATTTATTTCATTACCTTCCAGCAACTTCTTCAAGGAGTTGACAGCTGTAGAAGGAGAACAGAGCATTCAACCTGTCAAAGGAATGTGGATCATTTTTTTAAAAAAAGCATTGAAGATTGATGGACTCTTGTCTTGAATGTATTGTGAGTTCCTGAAACAGTTGTAATGAAGGTTAATATGCTGATGTTACATTGAATTTTTCACACATATACACACATGTACACACGTGTGTGTGCATATATCAAGGAAGATTTATTTCTGTATTAATAGAATATGAAACACTGAATGTATGTATGTATGTATAACAACTGGATGTGAGAAATTTCACAGAAGAAATGTGTATACATGCTTCAATGTTTGCAAAGTCTGTCTTGTGAATAGCCAGTCAGATGTTCAATTGTACCTGTTAAGTACTACTCCCTATTACGTGGTAAACTTAATTTGGAGCTCCTTGGATTCTTGGTGGTAAAATCTGCAAAGGGGTGGTTATGAATACTGATATCCACAGCATCCTACAGAGGAAAAATAAATAAATTTGTGGGTTTTTAAATGAATAAAAATCAATATGTATTTTATATGATGACCCTAGTAAATACTCATAAATATTTACTGCACATAGTGTATACTGTAAAACGTTGGGGAACACAATGGATGGAACACAAGGACCATTTCCTGTGCAAAACAGAAAAGATGAAGTTATTTTTTAAAAAAGGAATGCATTTTAGTGAAGACTGCTGGGTTCTTTTGAATTTCTATCTAATTTCAATGGAGCTAGGTCAAGAGAAATCCCTAGCAAATTGCATCCAATGTCATTTTGCAATAGTTATGCATTTATTCAATACCATCTACTGTGTTAAAAACTTTTTTGCTCCAGGACAGAATTCTGTGCATGTGTGACTCATTCGAGTCATTTTACAAACAAACAGAAAAGAATCTTTGTAACATATATTTATATGGTAAATTTTTAAATATTTCTTTGTCTTTTAATTTAAAAAAAGTTGTGAACCCTCTACTCACATGCGAGGTTGAATGCTAGGAGAAACAAAATCATGAAAGCTTTGTTAAACATGAGGCTTCTTTATTTTTTTTCCTTGCCTATTTGTTACAGGAAAAAAATAGCTGGCATTTCACCTTCAACAAACTCAAGGGTTTTTAACACACAATTTATTCATAGGTTTCTAAAGCAAATGATGTTACCTTTGCTTCATGTAGTCAATAAACTGCATATAAAGATGCTTGTAATTTTTAAAATTTTGTTTCAATCATTATCATCAAATATTGCTACTTTTCTGTTGGAATATTCAGTGATACAATATTCTGCCTGAGAACATTTCTCCAAAATCTATAAATGCCTTCCCACTATTCTATCTGGGTAATCAAAAGTAATGTGTAAGAAAGCTTTCTGTTCCTATAATCTAATGAACTAGTAGTGGCTATTACCTTCCTTAGTGCCAGCAAGAGAAAAGCAGATGATAAGATTGGAAGGTCAAGCATGGGCACACCAAGAGAAGAGCTACTGCTGTTGAACCCTACTACTAATACTACTGGTGATTCCACTTTACTACTTCTACAAACTGCTGACTCCAAATTAATCCAGATTAAAGCAATCAGAATTCTACTTCCTAGATGATACCACAGGGACATTTCTAGACAGGAAGACTAAAAATGACATATTTGTCTGTAACCCCGTGAAAAATCCATCTGATTTCCAAAGCAATGTATATATTACAAGAGTGGTGCGGTGCTCAGTGGTTAAGATGCTGGGCTTATCAGCTGGAAAGGCAGCAGCCCAGATTCAAGACCCAAACACCACGTGATGGAGTGAGCTCCCATCCTTGCCCTACCTCCTGCCAACCTTGCAGTTCAAAAGCATGCAAATGTGAGTAGATAAATAAGTACCACTTTGGTGGGAAGGTAACAGCGCACCATGACATCATGCTGGCCACATGACCACAGAAATGTTTTTGGACACCACTGGCTCAATGGCCTTGAAAGGGATATGAACCCTTCCCCCTATTGTCAGCAACGACTACTGGAGTAAAATCTGCAGGGACTTCTTTATCTTTTTTTACCTATGCATTACAAAGCTGAAGCTCCAGAGTTCACAATTCTTGAATTGTGCCATCTATTTCAGCAATAGCACAACAGAACTAATCAAAATGAGGTACATATAAGAAAATCATCCTTCAGGGCCATGCTTATTATTTCATCCTTCCTTCCTTACCTCAAAAAAGTGGAGATCAAATCCAGTCAAAAGGTATTTCTTTCTTTCACAATCGTTGTTTGGTAGAGAAAAAAGGATGAAACCATTTTCAAGGTACAATGAAAAATGATGACATGAAGACACCATGTAAATGCGGCAAGTTAGCATTCAGGGCTCAAATACTCAATTGAATTCATAATGAAGAGACCCTAGAGAACATGCTCTTCTTCCTTATAGGATATGGCAGGATATGTACAGATATGGCATCTAAATATATAATGTTTCTAGATTTATACATAACATATCATTACAAAAAGCTGGTGGTATTTACAGGACACACAGTATATATTTACACACAAGAACACCTGCAGACAGGCAATTAAACCAAATTACAGCTCCTCATTCTTAGCTGAGATCTGTTTTAAATGCTCTGTTTTGCTTGTGTTTTCCTAAATATAAGAGATAGGACAGTAAAGAACTGTATGAAAATTCAAAGTGGTGTAAAACTCCCCCAAAAAACAATTGAATAGAAGGAAATGTTCGTCACTGACTTTTCCTCTTGTGAAACCACATTTCCTTCCTAGCCTTCACTTCACTTATCTAGACTATGCTTTTTAAAAAAAAGTGAAGAGAGAGAACGAAGCAATGGTTGTTGTTAGAGGGAAAATGGGGGCTTTACTTCGTGTTCTAATTTCTACTTCCCTGGCCTTTACAATCTCTGGTAAGTATGACTACAATTTTTCTGTTTCTTTCTTTTTCTGGCTGTGATTTCCAAGGATTACTAGGAGTTTTCACAAGATCTGTGAAATAGAATAATTGATGTCTAAGCTTTCGTTTATACAACATAAATAGAGAGATGGACCATGGAAGCCCATAACTATTTAGATTTCATTCAGAAAGAAAATTAAGTTTGTTTTTTAAAAATTGCCTTAAATATGAGACTCTGAGATGCTGTCCTGTTTGTCCAATTTCATATTTTCTGAAAGTTATAATATCACATGCTTATCAATATATATGATGTAGAATATTCTGTAAAAAAATAGAAATGAATAGCAGAAACAAATTGCAACAGGGCATGTTATTTCAGGTCATTGATCTATTTAATTGGGACTTTTTAATGAATATTTGGCAGAAAGAAATAGAATAATTATTATATCATGGTATTTTATAATACCATGACTAGATTTTATCTTAGTGAATTTATTTTTCAATTTACCAATTGTGCCTTTGAAACATTATAGGGGAAAAAACTGTTTAGGAATTGTATTACAATTAAGAGCATTACAGCCAAGTCAGTATTAGGAATATACACACACACACACACACACACACACACATATATATATATTATTAAATGAGTAGAAACAAACATGTGACCCATAAGGACTAGCAATATATCTGACAGCCATGGCAGTAAATATTGTGCTATTACAAAATGGGTTAATCTCATCATGTGAATCTATTCTAACTCTGGCTGTACTTCTATAAGTTTTTGTTGTTTAAGAAAAAGTAAAGACTGAAATTCAGTAAATCTATTATTATTCATTTTGTGCAAACCATTTTGATCTATATATGAATTATTTATATATTAGCATGATGGGGTGATGAAAAAATGAATGGTTTTAATTTGTGCTTTTGCTATTGTCTTTATCTTATGAATATTAACTGATGCTCTACTCTGTTACTATGGATTCTTTGTCTCCTTTTTTTAGATAGTTTTCTGATTATCCATGAGCTAAAAGAACAGTGTATTTATGAAAGTCATAAAATAGCCTATGTGGGAATGTGCAACTTGACCAATATTAATCAGCAGTGGAATTGGTTGCAAGAAGACAAGCTTCTCCATCTTAGAACTGGCCAATGTCTGGCCATCACCGGGTCCAAGGTTGCACATTCCCGTAAAGTAATTGTTGCCAACTGCTCTGAGGCTCCTAGCTGGACTTGTTACAGCAGTGAAGGCCTCCTGGAGGTGAAAAACAGCTCGCTCTTCCTTGAGAAACGAAGTTCAAGAGTAGTTGTGAAGAAGGGCAGGAAATATCCCCATAGTTGGAAAAAACTTGATGTCAATGAGAAAGGAGAGACCATCCATGAAAATATTTGTTCAAAGATTGGTAAGCAGTTCGAATATGTTTCCTGTCAACTACAAGCACTGACTGATTTTGAAAGTACAATGACATTTGACTCATAGGTGAAAAACCATTTAGAAGCACTTTAAAAGTTCTCCAAGGTAGTTCAATTGTTAATGTTTTAAGAATAGTGATTAGAAATGCCTTCTTAATTATGTATGGATATTTGTTATCTTTCTCCATACTTTCAGGTAGCTTTTCATGGCATTTCTTAAGGATGCTGAACACAAATATGCATTTCCCTCACAGAAATGAATAGGCCAAGATTAGCAATCCTTTAAATACATCCTCATGCCAGTAGTGGGGGGGGGAAAGGGGTGTTCTCTGTTGAAATTATAGAGCTTAACAATTCTAATACAAAACCAATCATACTATTAAAAAGGTAAAAAATGCATACTCCAATATGGTGGATAAAAAAGGAACAGATAAGAAACATTATTTGCCTGAATGCATGACTAGAATAAACTTTGAATTACAGAATGATTTATTCATATCTCATTCTGTTAGACACTATGTTGAATCAGCGTGTAACCCAAACCCAACAAATGTTTGAATGACTGGTAGGTTTGATGTTTTGTTTTGTTTTTCTTAATGATCTGGATCAAATAGACATTTGAGCTGCTCTATCCATGACCAGGGGTCTGCAAACTTGGCTCTTTTAAAACTTGTGGACTTCAACTTCCAGAGTTCCTCAGCCAGCTTAGCTTGGCTGAGGAACTCTGGGAGTTGAAGTCCACAAGTCTTAAAAGAGCCAAATTTGCAGACCTCTGTCCATGACCAATGAATATGGCATAATGCATTTCTTTTCCATCAATTTTGAACAAATATATTAAGGATATGGAGTACAATGGCCTATGTATGGCTTCAAGTGTGAATAATAGATGCCAACCAGAAAATGATAATTGGACAATCATTGTATTCTCCAGATTAATACATTTACTGTAGTGCAGAGAATAGAAAAGGCTCCATCATTGAAACCCTCTCTTTTGGCTTTCTGTTTGATTAGATTGATACTTTAAACCCTATGCATTTTAGTACTCTTAGGGCTGGATGGTTATGACCATCACAGGCTCCAATTTATTATTTACTTTTAAAAGTATATGTTCTTATTTTAGTGAAGAAAGCATTAATAAATATATAGGACTCGATCTAATTATAACTTTGTTATTGCTCTAATTCATCTGATAAATAAGTTTGAACCCCAAAATACAAATAAAATATTAACAAACAATATGAGAGCTTCGTGCTCCATTCAAAACAAAGAAAAGAACATGCAAATCAGGCCATAACTTGAATAGATCTCTTTGTGGAAAACTTAATACCTGAAGCATCATTGAATAAATTATGTCAACTCTTTAAATCAGCCACATCTTTTCCTGGGACTGGTTATTTACACAGTGAGGACTTTCAGTATTCAGGTATTCCTTTACTGAAGCAAAAAGAGCTCTATGTTTGACCCTATGTATGGGATCGGTAAGCCTTTCAGCAAAAACATGTAAAATGCTTATTACTTAGCATCTCAGAGATCTGTAGATATGGGAGTGTGATTAAGAACAAATGAGAGATCATGAGTTGTTGGATGGATAGTTGATTTTCCCCAGGGGATTTTAAGGGATTGGATGGATTGATACAAGCTAAAATGAACTGTGAGGTAATCTATGCCAACTACTATGTTGGCTCTGGACAGGGTTATACTTTCCCTGAAAGAGCATTGATTCACAGTTCCTACTTGATCTGGGACTGCTATTCCCAGCTTCAGTTATTGCTTTTTTCTGAGTGGGTGGCCTTATCAAAAGTTATCTATGCCTTCATAACCTTCGGCTATGATTCAACTTTTTTGGGTACAACTGAAGACCACTTGGAAACTACAGTCAGTATAGAATGTGACTGCCCACTTCCTGGTAGGGTGGTTAGAGTTCCTGTGACCAGGTGCCACTATTTCTGTAGGTACTGGATTGCCTGCCAATAAATTTCCAAGTAAAATGCAAATGTTAACAAAATGCAAATGTTAACCAATAAAACCCAGCAAGGTCTATTATCTTTGGGACCATCTTTTCCAAGCAGAGTCTAAAACCATCTTGATGAATTGTTCCATTTGGAAATGGGAATATTATTAGCTATAGTATCTTCTGTTTAACCATTTATATTTACTCATAAATAAGTTCCTTTGAATTTTATTGGATTTTAGTGGAAGTTCAGTGATATTTGCTGAAAGGATAAAATAAAAGCCCTATTTCTTGGAATAGATTTCATTGAGAATAAATTTTATTTTTTGGAATAAACTACATTGAATTTACCAAGTTCATATCATTTGCCTACGCTGTATATTTATTGATATCACTAAAATATTGAAATACAACTATTATTACAGTTTCTTAGGAAATGTTACTTTACACATTTATTTGAAATTTCTCCCTTACAACTGCCAGATGTTTGAATTAGGACTGTAGATATTTCAGAAAGTAGGAGTATTGAAAATATAATCAATTTTTAATTTTAAAAAACTAAATGATATTAAAATATATCTTGTATTCTAAGAGGTTTGACAAGGAGCTGACTGAAATTTTATAACTTGGAAAAATTCTTTGGCTCCTAAGAGAAGAAAATTTTAGACATTAAGTGTGACATGAGTAATTTTACACATACGTTATATCCTCCTTTTGTTTGGTCTGCAAATTTAAGCAGACAAAACAGAGGATAGGAAAAAAGAATATAGCATATGAACAAAATGACTGATATGAGTTAAGATTTTTTTTTATTTTATTTTATTTGTCATAACAGCATACATAAGCATAAGCATAAACATGAAGTAACTATACAACATATAAGTATATATATGAGTATAAGCATGTAATAACTATATAAATATAAACTATACTATATATATGTCTTTGGTTATTCGGGTTTTCTCCCGCGTAAAATTGGAAGTGTCTTGGCGACGTTTCGACGAAGTCTCATTCGTCATCTTCAGACTTCAGCTTCATGCTTCTGGGAGCAATGTGTCTCCTAATTATTCCCCTCTTGATTCAAGTGGTTGTTGTTAACTACTTACCTAATTTGTTTAGTTGGTTTTTAAACAGGTGTGATGGCTCAGTGGTTAAAAAGACACCAAAGAAGGTCTATGCTTCGGTAGTTCAAGTCTTACCATTTGTCACACAATGAGTTCCCATCACTTGCCTCAGCTCCTACCAACCTAGCAGTTCGAAATCATGTAAATTCTAAATTCTGAGCATGTCCAAGATGGTGTCGCCCTGCTGATCGGGGGAGCAGCGACGGGCCTTTTCGGGCTCTGTCCGGGTCTGGGGGGGGCCTTAATAACATCTTAGGCCCCCGCCCTGATGGATGAAGACCCAGCCACCCGAAAAAAGGGTGACTTGGCGCTGTGCGACTCCGAGGGGCGTTGGGAGGAGCCCCGGAGTTGCGGCGCTTTGACGGTGATCCTGGCGGCCTGCCGAGGCCTGCCGAGCCGCCGCCAGCCTTTTCGGCGTTTTTGCGGCGGCGGGGGCGGCGGTGGGGGGGGCGTTGATATCGCGGACCCCCTGGACTCCTGCCTTGAAGACTCAGGCATTTAGAAGATGGGTGATTTGGAGCTGGGCGTCTCCGGGGGCGATGGGAGGAGCCCCGGAGGGGCTGCGCCCCAATGGAGATCTGGAGGGCCGCCTGGGCTCCGTCGGCCTCTTTGAACTCTCGGTGGCGGCGGCGGCGGCCTGGTTTTCTCCGTTGGGTGTTGGCGCCGGTGGAACCCCGGGACTGCTGGCGGGACTTGGCGACTGGTGTCCCTTCCTGGATGTTGGGGATTGCGGTGGCCTTCTTGCGGCGGCGATGGGGCTTTTCCGGCGGCAATGGCCGGGTGGAGGCAGTAGGCGGCGGCGGCCTGCCCCGGTGCTTTGAGGCGGCGGATGGCCCGGTAGGCCCAATGTGGTTGTGGCCTTGCCCTAGTGGCGTGGATATCTGGTGGTGCCTTGAGGAAGGCCCATGGGCCCAGCGGATACCCCTCCATTATTTAACATCTTTAAATAACATCTTTATCATCGTTCCTCCCCCCTTCTTCCATAGTCCACCCCTGGTTGCTTGTATGGGGTAGTGAATTGACTGAGTTAGCGGTTTGGTCATCTACCGCACAAGGATTACCACTAACTGTTTCCCATCAGGATAGACTGGTCATGGTCATTTTACCATCTGCTTTGTCATCTGCTATCATCTTGACCAGCCCAGGATGGGCCTTTTGCCGGACCTTCTCTGTGATGCGAACATTTACTGCGGCTGACCTACTTGCCCTGCGAGATGCCCCTCTCTCGCGGGTTTGGCCCTCCAGATTATCGAGGGCCCACCTTGAGGACGGGCTTTGGAGCCCCGAGAGGTGGCATGCGAAAAATAGGAGGCTTAGGGGTTTTTTAATTAGTTGTTTTAATAGATTTTTTAAGGGGAGTTTTAGAGGGGATTTTAAGGGTTGGGAGGGGGGGAGGGATCTGACGGGTAGGGGAGAGAACCCGTCGGGGAGGGATCCAGCCCCTGTGCTTGTTCGTGACATTATTACATCTGGTCTGAAGGCAGGGGGGGAGGGTTCTGTTCCAGGACTAGAGGGCTGTTCAATTGGTACGGTAAGTGGGAGAGGCAGATATGGCGGAGGGGGGCGGCGTATCGAGTGTTGGGAGCACGTGCTCGACGTTTGAAGGTGATCACGTGCTCCGGCCCCTCAGTCCCTACCCGTTCCTCAGGCGGCCATGATCCTCAGAGCCTGGATCTTCGGTTGATGTTATGTAATGCCCTGTCCGTGGCTAATAAAGCCCCCCTGATTTGCGATCTTATTCAGGGGGAGTCCGCGGACCTTATGGGCATTACGGAGACCTGGTTGGGTCCGGAGGGGGGGTTCCCCTCGTTGAGCTGTGCCCTCCAGGTTTCCGAGCATTTCATCAGCCGAGGGCCCAAGGTAGGGGTGGGGGGGTGGCGGTTGTCATTAAGGAAGATCTAGAGCCGAGGGAGGCCACTGTTCCTCAGATTGCCGGTTGTGAATCCCTCTATGTGAGGTGGGGCCATAGGAATCAGTTGGGCTTGTTGATCGCGTACCTGGCTCCTTGCTGCGTGACCACAGCCCTGCCCGAGCTGTTGGAGGTACTTGCCTCTGTGGCGGTTGAGACCCCCAGACTTATAGTCATGGGGGATTTCAACTTGCCATCGGCTGGCTTGCTATCGACTGCAGCTCGGGAGTTCCAGGCTTCCATGACGGCCTTGGACCTGATTCGGGTAAATGATGGCCCCACGCACATGGGGGGAGGCACACTGGACCTGATTTATATCTCTGGACAGTGGTTAAATGATCTGGAACTAGATGATTTAGTAACAGAACCGATGTCATGGTCCGATCATTTTCTCCTTCGACTAGACTTCCGAACCGCCATCCACCATCGCAGGGAGACGGAACCTATACGGTGGTTCCATCCCAGGCGCCTGATGGACCCTGAGAGGTTCTTGACGGAGCTTGGGCCATTCCCTGGGATCTGGCCCACGGCACGACTGAGGAACTAGTCGCGACTGGGGCCTTGGACCGTGTCGTGCCTTTGCGACCTCTGACCCGGCGCAGATCTCGTCTGGCCCCTTGGTTCTCCGAGGGGTTGAGGGAGATGAAACGCCGGAGAAGACGTCTAGAGAGCACCTGGAGGTCCAGTCGTTCCGAAGCTGATCGGACACTACTTAGATCCTATTCTAGGACCTACCTAGTGGCAATGAGGGAGGCGAGGCGCTCATACGCCTCCACCCTCATTGCGTCGGCAGATAACCGCCCGGCCGCCCTGTTTCGGGTGACCCGCTCCCTCCTTCATCAGGAGGTGCGGGATGACCCGTTGCAGGGACGTGCCAAGGAGTTTAGTGGTTATCTATACGATAAAATCGCTCAGCTCCTGGATGGTCTGGACCGAAATTGGGATGATCCAGGCGAGGGAGAGGAGACACGTCTTGTTGAGTCCATTTGGGATGAGTTTGACCCTGTGGCTCCCGAGGACGTGGACAGGTTGTTGGGGAGGCTTCACGCCACTACATGTTTACTGGACCCGTGTCCTTCCTGGTTGGTACTGGCCACTCAGGAGGTGACACGAGGCTGGCTCCAGGGGATTATCAACGCTTCTTTGTTGGAAGGGGTTTTCCCTGCCGCCTTGAAAGAGGCGGTGGTGAGAC